>NC_079316.1:105806629-107091629 GCF_029931775.1 Euleptes europaea
GAGAGCTCCAGCCACCACCTGGAGGTTAGTAAACAGAGACAGCAGCATAAATGCAGAAACACTATGATTTGTAACTGTAGTTGTATTATTGAAGCATATCCACTCAGTTACATAAATACAAAAGATACTTTTGTATATACTTAGTATATACATTGATATACATGGGTCAATTTGAAAGCAAATTCACTTGTACATTGAAAAGATTAAATAAATCAAATATACTGATTATTCAGAGTCTTGTGGTTCTTCCATTCAAGAGGTGTAGTTCTTTACAGAGGTCCAGGTTATCTCTCTGTTTCGGCTAAGAAGCCTGTCTCAGGGACCACTAAATACATAATTATGCCATATAATAAACAACAATAGAACAAAGCATCAGGGCATAAAACAGGTCAGATTTTGCTTATATACAATGTAGTATAAAACATATACTCACATGCTGGCAGTTCGTAACTTGCTTAGTGTTGGCCAAAGAGCCATGTCATCACTGATTTTTTTAAACAGTGTAATCACATGAGTAATTGGAAACAGGTACCAAATCACCAGAGTTTTATTAACTTTAACAATTGGATTAATGGATGTGATCCACACATTAAGCTAACTAGTGAATGTAATTCCATGGAGATTCCATTCTTGGACGTTACCATATACAAGACACAATACGGTACCTTTAGGAGTCTGTCCTTATAAGAAGAGCATGGCTCGTAACACGCTTCTACACTACAGGTCGTTCTGTCCACTACATCTCAAAAACAATCTCCCTTAAAGTCAGTTACTCTGCCTTAAGAGGAACGCCACCCAGGAGCCTGACTTTTCACAGACAGCCCTCCGATTTACTACCAAACTTACACAACGGGGGTATCCTAGAGAGATTATTAAACAGGCAGAAAGAAAAGCTAAACTCAAACCTAGAATTACTTTCATCGACCTTTACACAACCGCCGTCTCAACTTACCTTTGTACTGCAACACACGTCAATGTCCCCTTGTATTAGGCAGATTTTGCATAGACACTGGCATCTAGTCCAGCACTTACCTGGTTGCCAACAATTTCCACGCATTGCACATAAACACACCCATTCCTTTAAGGACATCTTGGTAAGCAGCATGCCATGTTCAGCTGTTACTTTGCTTCTTAGCCGAAACAGAGAGATAACCTGGACCTCTGTAAAGAACTACACCTCTTGAATGGAAGAACCACAAGACTCTGAATAATCAGTATATTTGATTTATTTAATCTTGTCAATGTACAAGTGAATTTGCTTTCAAATTGACTCATGTATATCAATGTATATACTACTTTGAAAGTATCTTTTGTATTTATGTAACTTTGAGTGGATATGCTTCAATAATACCACTACTGTTACAAATCATAGTGTTTCTGCATTTATGCTGCTGTCTCTGTTTACTAACTAACTTACAGCAGGCTAACTCTTGTTTGCTACCACCTGGAGGTTGGCAGCCCTAAGGCAGATTCATAACTATGCTCAGCTCTGTGGGAGGATGGAAACAGTGCAGGAGGGGGAAGGGTTAACTCTCCCCCTTTGTTGTGGTCCCAATATGTATCAGGGCCCCATACGTCCATTTTGAGTGCTCCAGACATGGAATGCTCAGCAACATATCTGTTTGGGTTGAAGGGTTTGCTGTTCAGCCCAAGAGATCTTGGCAAACCAGTAAACTTTTTTTTGCACTTCATTTCTTTTCCAAAACAAAGAACACCTCAATCAGAAACTGAAATGCCACCTAAGGCGGTTAGTAAGGAGCTGCCATCATCACATGTGATCCATTCTGCTGAATTCTTGAGCAGTCATTCTGGGGAGGGAACACATTCAAAGACAAGGTGGCTGTGTGGCTATCGTTTGAAAAGAGCGTAGTGGTAGACTGACTCCAGAAGTGTGAAGGACTCCTGCAATGTTCCTGAAGTTTTTTCAAACTTTTGAATGCAATCGCTAGATACATCGCACAGGGTCCCTGCAGCCCCCAACTTAATTTAGAGAAAACAGAACAGTAGATCATCGTGTGTGCTATGGTGATTCATTTCTTCTGTTCCACATAAACCACATCGGCAGAAGGATGCATACTTATAAATAATAAGCACATACTGAACACTGTTTTTTTTTCTCTGTGGTGGAGGATCGACATGTAGCTTAAAAGGATACCCCCCCCCAAATACTTGTTTTCAAATTGTTAGCTTATGATTTGCCATCCAAGGAAAAATGCCTCGTAGGGCCCCAAAGTTTACCACAATACAGTCATCTGTGTTCATCTGAAATGACTAATTGAGCCCTTGAGAACAGGCCTGGAAAACTCTCCCAGAATTCAGAGTTCATTAGTTAAGGAGAGGCACTTTTTGAAAAAACAAATCAATTGTCAATGCTGAAAGGTCTCAAGCCAGAGAGGAGGATGGGTCAGAGGAAACAAACAGGTGAGCAAAGTTAGTAGCATACAGATGGAATGGTGTTGATTAGAGGAAAGGCAGAGAGAAGCCCCGGGAGACACATCCATCCATCAGTCTGCCCAACTTGTCCTCTCCACCACAGGTACCCTGATCTCAATTACCATTCCCGCCTCACCCTGTGCGCTATTATGCATCTCAACTACCTTCTCTCAAGTTAGGGATGCCAACCTCCAGGTACTAGCTGGAGATCTCCTGTTATTACAAATGATCTCCAGCCAATGGAGAAACTGGCCACTTTGGCAATTGAATCCTATGGCATTAAAGTCCCGCCCTTCTCAAACCCCTCCCACACCAGGCTCAGCCCCCAAAATCTTCAGGTATTTCCCGTTCCGGAGCTAGCAACCCTCTCCAGGTGGGACCTGGAGATCTCCAATAATTCTCTCATCTCCAGACTACAGAAATCATTTCCACAGGAGAAAATGGAAGCTCTGGATGGTGGGTTCTAGGTCATTTTAACCCACTGTGGTCCCTGCCCTCCCCAGGCTTCATCCCCAAATCTTCAGGAGTTTCCCAGACTGGATCTGGAAATCCTACCCCTCCCCATCCCTTGCTGGTTGCTGGGGGGGTGGCAACTCTATCTCAAATGGAGATAAAGGCAAATGGGCCTTTAACTCACTCTGTGTGGAGAGCAACTGAGATGCTAAGAACATAACACCTGCTCTAGGTTTGGCAGCTTTGGGTTGGAAAATACCTGGAGATTCTGGGGGCGGAGCCTGGGGAGCACAGTGTTTGGGGAGGAGAGGGACCTCAGCAGGGTATAATGCCATAGAGTCCACCCTCCGAAGCAGCCATTTTCTCCAGGGGAACTATTCTTGGTCATCTGGCCATCAAATAAAATAATGGAAAATAAAATGTAAGAATAATAAATCCATTATCAGATACATAAATATAATGAGAAAGTAGAAAGCAGGAAGTTAACGAAAGTGATAGTTGTATTGTAATCAAAGTAAGTTCCAAAATAATATAATAATTTGTATGTGTATGTCTGTGTGTTTTGTTTGAAAAATATATATTAAAAATTAAAAATGGTAGTAGCAGGAGATCTCCAGGTGCCACCTAGAGATTGGCAACCCTACGCGACCTGCTCACAATTGCATTTAAGATCCAGACACACAAAAAATACTCCATACTGTCTGAGTAGGGTTTCCAACATCTAGGTACTAGCTGGAGATGTCCTGCTATTACAACTGATCTCCAGCCAATAGGGATCAGTTCCCGTGAAGAAAATGGCCGCTTTGGCAGTTGGATTCAATGGCATTGAAGTCCCTCCCCCAAACCCTCCCTCCTCAGGCTCTGCCCCCAAAACCGGTGGCAAAGAGGGACCTGGCAACCCTATGTTTGGGTAGCTTAAAGGAAGGGCTCTGAAGAAGTCTGTCATGGTTTATGCTGGGAGAGAGGGAATGAGAGTAATTTGCCTCTGATTCCATTGTTGTAGGAATGAGGCCTGGTCTACACATATAGAATAACAAAGGGATGGTAACTTATTTTCAAAGGGCCCTTATTTTCAAACATCATTCTGTGTAAGTTGCAAACTAGGCCAGTATACAGAAGATTCGAGCAATTGGAGGGCTCCCCAGGTGCATTTCATCATCAGCCCTTCGTTGTGAGTTTGGTCTTAGCTCAATAGAAGCTTGTGCCTGGGTATGCGCCTTTAATTATTGTTTTCATCCATTTTTTGAGGCCCCGGAGGATAGCTTGGTAAGCTTAACCCTCAAGGACTCCCTGACTCCCTGGCTCCAGCATTTTGAACAGAGGCTATCGCTTGTAAATTTGAAGGTGGAAGACCTTTACTCTTCTTCTGTAGATCAATGTAAAAAAAACATGTGGCCAAACTGATCTATGCTAGAGATAAGAGTTACACTCATTTTGATGCTCGGAGGATATGTTCTACATTTTCTCTGGGCCTGTTATCTAAGGGTAATCTTCTTTCCTATGTGGATTCTCTGGTTAGTCCAAAGTTATGTAGAATCTTTATGAATGCAAGATTTAATTGCCGTTTTTCAGTGGTTTTGATCCCTTTTTCAGACCGGCTGTGTTCCTGTCCTGTTCAGTCAGTGGACTCCTTGGTGCATATCCTTTTGCATTGTCCTTACATATACCAACTTAGGCTAAAATGGATTATACCATGTTTTAACAAATGACCGACATCTTCTCGAGCAACTTTGGAGTAAAAGGTTAACTTCCTCTTAGAGGACTCTGACCCTCAGTGTACGTATTTTGTTGCTCGTTTTTTGGAGGCTGCAGAGAAGAGATGAAGGGAGGTGTTTTTAGAGATGGGTCTTATTTAAGTTTTATGGTTTTATTCTTCAAGACCTAGGTCTAAGAACAGGGGGAAAGAAAGTATACAGATGAGTAGGGCCAGAACCTCTTTCCTATACCATTGTTTATTATTGGGTTGTTCATGACAGTATGGTTGCTAGGGCTGCCAATCTCCAGGTGGCACCTGGAGATCTCCCAGAATTACAGTGGATTTCCAGACAACAGACATCAGTTCCTCTTAAGAAAATGGCTTCTTTGGATGGTGGACTCTATGGCATTACACACTCTTGAGGAACTTCTTCTCCCAAAGACCCATCTCCCCAGGTTCCACCCCCAAAATCTCCAGGAATTTCCCTACTCATTGTTGGCAACCCTAATGGTTGCCAACCAGTGTTGCCTGGTTGGCCAGATTTTACCTGGAACATGAGCATGACACCCAATGGCTGTTTGGATTATTAGCTTGCCCACATTCTCAACTTTCATTAAAAACAACAACCATAAAGCAAATATCTAGGCCATCTAGATTTGGAGATAAGAAGCAAGACATGCAGCTAGTTTAGTGTGTCATTTATGCAGCGGGAAAAGGCCTAATTTACTTTCCCTTTGTTCTAGACAGTCAGGAAGTAACAGCTGTGGTTGACAGATATAAGAATCAAGAGGGAACACCGCAATGTGGAATGGGATTGCCCATTCTACCACCTCATTCTGCTGCATGCATAGACTTGGTCTTAGATTCAAGAGATACAAAAGGTGGTGATACTTCATTTCAGCCAGATTCCAGTAACTCGTCATGGCCTCGCTCCTTGGCCTGCCTCTATGACTAAATCTTTTCATATGAAAGACTGAGGTGGGAACAGGGTTGCCAACCTTCAGGTTCTAGCTGGAGACCTCTTGCTATTACAATTGATCTCCAACCGATAGAAATCAGTTCACCTGAAGACAATGACCGCTTTGGCAATTGGACTCTTTGGCAAATGGCATTGAAGCCCCTCCCCAAACCCCACCCTCCTCAGGCTCCACCCCAAAAATCTCCAGGTATTTCACATGAAACTGTGGGATTCATAATGCCATCTGTGGTACTTTTAGGCACCTTAATTCCCAATTCCAAAATACAATACACAATTGTATACACAAAATACAATACACAATCCACAATTAATGAATACTGTGGATACCTGCTTAAAAGACAAAATACATTACTTTTACCATCACTTTAACTTCAGAATTTGGAGGACCATCAGATGAGGATCCAGGACACCCCAATACCCCAGAGGGCAGGAAGTAGAGCCAGGAAGACCAGGGATAAAAGTTGTCTTCAGTTTTTCAACACACATCCCGAGGGGCCGGAGAGTTTGCTCTGGTTCGCCCCATGGTTTTCTTCCCAACTAAAGGGTTTTGTCGCTCGTCAGCATGAGTTGTCTTACAGACCTCGGGAGCTTTCCTCCCCTCTTGTGGGTACCTGCAACCCCCCTTATCATGGTTGGGATCCCTACTTATACCGAGGGAGGGGTAATATGTGAGGCAGCACTTTCACTCAGACAGAAGACAAGAAGGGAAAGTGGTGTTGCAGGCTCTAACGTATAAATAGAATGTTGGTATGGAAGTATGTCCCATTAGGCTTCATGAAGGCATAAAGATGAAAATGTGTAATAAAGATGATGTCACTTCATACACTTAAATACTGAAATGGCTGTATGAACTCAAGGTTGGCAACCTGCTGTAGAATTCAAGGTTCTGATATTGTAAACATTTAATACTGCTCTTTCAGCTAAAGGTCACAGCTGCAGAAGCACTCAGCTACAGAAGCTGTCAGATAGACAGAGCCATGTCAATTAACCATTGCAGATGCATAGTATTGCTTATTAAACTACTGACTGACCAAATTATTTCTAGAATATGTTAGTCAAAGGCTGCTGGAGCCATAGTTGACAGGACCAGCACATCTACATGATGGATGGCTCTGAAAAAGTATAAATAAAGACCTATCTCTGACTAAAGGTTAGAGAGTTTCCTGATGGTCTAAACATGCTGACCTATGGACTTCCTCCATCTATCAAAGATGTAAAACTTTGACAGCCTAATTCTTGCGTGAATTAGGAACCTGATTCTTGTGTGCATTAGGACTTCATTTATTTTGTCTCTAAGGCAGGGGTGGGGAACCTCTTTCCTGCCAAGGGCCATTTGCGCATTTATAACATTATTTGGGGGCCATAACCAGGTGTAGATCTCCCGGGGGGGGAGACTATGGTTTCCAGGTCTCCAGCCACCACCTGGAGGTTGGCAACCCCAGGGGAGACCACGCAGAGAAGGCCAGGAGGGCGTCCCCACTCCCTCATCCTCCCCCCTCCCAGGCGGGAGTGCAGCCAGCTGAGCAAATGCGCCAGGAGGCAGCCGATCCACAGGGAAGGAAGGTAGGAAGGAAAGAAAACAGAGAAAGAGGAAAAGGGAGGGAGGGGAAAAGAGAGAAAGGGAGAAAGAAATGGAGGGAGGGGAGAAAGAAAGAAAGAAAGAAAGAAAGAAAGAAAGAAAGAAAGAAAGAAAGAAAGAAAGAAAGAAAGAAAGAAAGAAAGAAAGAAAGAAAAGGACGGAGGGAGACAGACAAAGAGACAGAAAAAGAGGGAGAGAAAGGAGAGTGACAGAAAAAGAAGAAAAGAAAGAAAAGCCTTCCCCCCCACACACACACACACCTGTGCACGCCGGCCCCACGTGACCAGGCCCCAACCTCCATACTTCCCCCCCACACCCCCGGCCCCGGAGCTCCCAAGGGCCGCAGAAAATGTCCTCAGGGGCCGCATATGGCCCCCGGGCCTGAGGTTCCCCATCCCTGCTCTAAGGTCTGGAGAACTCTCACAGAGAGAGGTATTATACCACACAGTCTGACTCTCTGAAGACTGATTGTCTGGAATAGCTGTCTGTACAATGCTTCATCCTTTATAGGTGATGAAGGTCCTTATACTCTAAGGATTATAAGGATATGGATCTTACCATGTTTGAATATGGTGACATTGAGAACTCATTTGTTCTAACAAGACTAATGTCTTCTCATAAGATCTATCTTATGTATAGACTTCCTAGTTTTGACAGACAAGATGTAAATGCAGCTTGTCTAAGATGCCCACTAACAGAGCATATTCCAGGGGTTTCTCTACACAAGGAGGAAGCACTGAATATACTCTGCAGTCAGTTCTAAGACTGAGGTCTCACACAGAACTGTCTGACATACACATGCATACATAAATATGCATTACAGACAACAATGGCTAACACATAGAATTACTCTAATTGAAATACATATAATTGAAATGCATGGATGGAGATCCATGGAGCCTTAAGCTCTTAAATTGAACTATACACAATACTCTCTAAAGATTGGCACTGCCAGAGAGATTGTAGAATAGAGTTTATACTGTACACATAATGTTAAGCTTTACACACAACTTCAAATACTGATTAATTACAGTATAGCTCTTAGCTCTACAGCAATGCTTACAGCAATGCATACTCAAAGATGGCTTTCACATAGCTTTTTATAATCTGAACATGGGCTTCAAACCCATAAACCTCAAACATATAGAGACTCTATGGTTTCATGCCTTCAGTCAACAAACAGACTGATGTAAGAGCTATGGTATCAGCTCTAACATGAAACTATGGAACCAAAGAAATCTCTCCTATCTTTACAACTACTAAAGGCATTGAAATAACAGAATAATAATACTTAGAATATCTGAAGGAAATCTAACTATTCTAAAATGAACTTATAGAATCCTTACAGAAACTCTGCAATGACAACTGGGTAAAGTATGTCTTATATTTAAATAATTTGAATTAGAATACTTATTCAATGCACTAACCATTATTTTACACGATTTCTGTAAACTGTAATATTTCCTGAATGAAATATATACTCTCATATAGAGTCATAGAGATTGTTGATATTGCTAATATTGCTTGCATATAGGGCTGTCGATTCGGTTCGTCCCTAACTGAAAAACAGCTGAATTTCCCCTGATTCGGCGGTTTTTAGTTCGGATGGAACCGAACTCAAAAAAGGCGGGAAAACGGGGAGCCAAATTCAGCGAGTTTGGGGTGTTTGGTGAATAAATTTGGCAAATTCAGGGTTTGGCGCAGCAGCATAACCGTCAGTTAGTAAGCAGCATTCTCCCCCGGCCAATCGGTGGCCAAGCTGGGTCTTCTTCTGGCCAATCAGTCATGATTGAGTGCATGAGCCCAGCTGCTGCGCGGCCCAGCCGGGGAGAGAAAGAGAGAGTATCTGTTTGTGTGAGAGAGAAATCCCCGTGGGGGTGCTTGTGCACATTCGCTCCTTTCCGTGGATGCAGGGGGCGCATTTTTTGGGGTACAGTCCCCCAAATTTTCAGTGTAGCTTTGTCAGGTTGTTATCTCGGTTTAGATGTTTCCTCTGTTCCTTTGCTGAACCGTCCAGACTTCAAGGACCGCTCCACATACCAGAGCCTGGGAACGCTACTCCTGGGAAATAGTGCTCTGTTTATGCTTTGTAATCTCCCGCCGTTTCTATGCTTTATATTTCCAACTAACGAGCAAGACACTCATAGCTGTCATCTTATCCTCAATGCACTGTATTGCCTATTTGACCAGTAAAAGCCATCTGCTTGGAATCTAATTGTCTCTGTGGTGATTTCTGGTTCTTTGGGTCAAGAGCTCACATTATGACAGCTATCTGCGAGAACAAGGACAGTTCCCCGCAATGGCATCCGGAGTTGCCTCCTGAACAACCCATAATGGTGGGGGGGGGAGAACATTTTGAAGTCTCCAAAATCCTAGACTCCCGCATTCACCATGGGGTCTTGCAATACTTGGTCCGCTGGAAACACTTCCCCCCTGCCTATGACGAATGGGTTCGCGCACGAGATGTCTCTGCCCCCAAACTCGTCAACGCCTTTCACAATGCCTACCCAGACAGACCAGTCCCCTTGCAGGATGGGAGGGGGCCTTAAGGGGAGCAGGATGTCAGGTTGTTATCTCGGTTTAGATGTTTCCTCTGTTCCTTTGCTGAACCGTCCAGATTTCAAGGATGGCTCCACATACCAGAGCCTGGGAACGCTACTCCTGGGAAATAGTGCTCTGTTTATGCTTTGTAATCTCCCGCCGTTTCTATGCTTTATATTTCCAACTAACGAGCAAGACACTCATAGCTGTCATCTTATCCTCAATGCACTGTATTGCCTATTTGACCAGTAAAAGCCATCTGCTTGGAATCTAATTGTCTCTGTGGTGATTTCTGGTTCTTTGGGTCAAGAGCTCACAAGCTTCAGAGGAGCCTTCTTGCAAGAATCCCCAAGTTTTGTACAGATTGGATCTGGGGGGGCTGAGATATGGGCCCCTTAATGTGCATTTTTATTCACATTTTACAGCACACATTCGCTCCTTTCTGTGGCTGCAGGGGGCGCCTTTTTGGGGGTACACCCCCCAAATATTCACATAGCTTCAGAGGAGCCTTCTTGAAAGAATCCCCAAGTTTTGTACAGATTGGATCAGGGGGGGCTGAGATATGGGCCCCAAAAGGGGTCCCCCCTTAATGTGCATTTTTATTCCATTTACAGCACACATTCGCTCCTTTCTGTGGCTGCAGGGGGCACATTTTTGGGGGTACAGCCCCCAAACCTTCAGCGTAGCTTCAGAGGAGCCTTCTTGAAAGAATCCCCAAGTTTTGTAAAAATTGGATCAGCGGGGGCTGAGATATGCCCCCCTTTTCCCTATTGGGATGAATGGGATCAGCCGATCCTATGTGCATCTTGACAGCGGCAAATCCAAGGCAAAACCTCCGGTGCTTAAATGGAACCATATTGGATTACCCAGTCCTCCAAGTCCCTCCTGATGGAACAGAAGACATCCACAGTAAGACCCCTTTTGGGGCTTTAATCTATAATTTTTCTCCTGTGTGTGTGTGGGGGGGGGAGGGAGCAGTTTCTGTGGGTGGGGGGGAAGCCAAAGGTGGCTTTCGCCTGTTCTGTCTGGGGTGTGTGTGCCCCCTCGAATCTCTCTCTCCCTGGTTTGAGGGGGGGGGGCTTCAGTTGTGTGTCCTCAGGTTTTCCCTCATTCATAAGATCGGTTAGGTCTATTTTGATGCTTGCTCAAAAATTGTTTTCAAATTGTGACTTAAAGAATGCATTTGCCTGGTCCCGAGTCTGATGCAAAAGGGGAAATTCCACCCCCTCCTGCTCCTGATGCTTAGCTAGCATGCCTCTGTCCCTTTCCATGGTTTGCAAACTCCCAGGCGTCAGGTGTTGCTTTGCATGGTTGCAAACGTGTTGCTTTGTATGGTTGTGTTGCTTTTCAAGGTTTGCAATCTTCTTCTGTCCCTTTCCATGGTTTGCAAACTCCCAGGCGTCAGGTGTTGCTTTGCATGGTTGCAAACGTGATGGTTTGCATGGTTGTGTTGCTTTGCATGGTTTGCAAACTTCTTTGCACCTGCCCCACCCACGCTCGCAGCTCAGCTGTTTGTCTGGGCTGGGAGCTTCGAGTGGGCGGCAAGCTCTGCTAATTGCAAATGCACATTAAGGAGGGGGGACCCCTTTCAGGGCCCATATCTCAGCCCCCGCTGATCCAATCTTTACAAAACTTGGGGGTTATTGCAAGAAGGGTCCTTTGAAGCTACGCTGAAAGTTTGGGACCTCTACCCCCAAAAATGTCTTCCCGGAGCCACGGAAAGGTGCGGTTGTGATTTTAATGGCTTTATTCGGCCGAATTTTCCCCGAACTCCGGACCTCATGCAGAATTGCATGGACCAGAAGCGGGGGAGTTCAGACTTCGGCATTTTCCGAGTAAAAATGGGCCGAATTCTGCCGAATCCGAATTTTACTGAATTTTTTTTTCAACAGCCCTACTTGCATACATAAAATGATGTTATTGTTCCTGTTGAACTAACTAATATAGTTTTTATTTCTGTAACCATTTATATGCATATATTTTATGTGAAATAAATAGTATTTTTATTTAAATATTCTTTTCATATTTTTACTGGAACAATTCAATAGAAAGTCTATCTCGTGAGAGGTGGAAAGTGTTGATCCCTGCTTAGTGGGTAACAGGCTGAATAGATACAGATCCCTTTTTAGGAAGGGGTCAATTCTAGGAGCTGGGTTACCTTAACGGCATGGACCGCGACAGGGGGTTTACAAAAGAGTAAGGGATCTCTTAAGTCTGACAAGGAGGGAGTTTTTTCAACAGTCAGCTGCCTCCATTCACACACACACACGCGCACACACACACACAAATGCTCTGTTTTCTTTTTTCACCATACTCACAATGGGTGAGCCATTTACTCCTCCTCTCCAACCTTCTTATGGCGGGTGTTCGGTGTAGGCATTTCAGGAATCTGCCGCCCCTGGGGGGGAAAAAAACAGTCTCACCGACAAAAGGGCTGTTAGCGCGCTTGAGATATGAGGTTTTCCCTGAGGCGATTTCCTCCTGGTGCCTCCTGCCAAAAGGCTGGGGGATCCTAAATGTGGACCCCCTCCCATCAGTTTCTTGCCCCATGTTGGGCACCATATGTTGTGACCCAATTATCTGTAGAGTCCAGTGAAAGACAATTGAGAGGAGGTTGGATAATTAACAGCTCTTTTATTTGCCCAAAGAATATAAGCTGGATGCATAGGCTCCGGCGGGAGACTGAACCCCCCCCCCCCCCCAGAGGCAAGCAGTTAGCTCTATAACTTAGGCTATTACGTTGAGCAGTAATTGATACATTCTCAAACATACGAGTTTACAGTCATGCTTTGTTCAGCATTGTGATACATATTCAGCAGTCAGCGAGTTCCTTTGTATTTAAGAGTGGGGGAAAGGAGGGGGAGAAAGTTCCGTCCTTGAGAGGAGTAGTTGCAACGGATGATGTATGTGCGTGTGTGTCTGCGTGTTTCTGCTTCCAGTCACTGAAGTGAATGGAGGGGGGGGGGTTGTGCTTATTGGTACACGTGTATGTATGAATGCTGGGTCATTTCCATGAGCACTTCAGGATCACTTCATTCCACTCACCAATCTTAGGTTTTGAGTCCTTGGTTGTGGGTTGCAGGGATGCAGTCCTTTAATCTCTCCCACTCAAAATGACAAAAAGAAGGGGAAGTGGGGAAGAGGAGGGAAAGTTGGAGAGAAGGGCGGCCAGCTCGGGAGATCCCGAAGCAGCACCAACTTTTTAGAACCCGCTGCAAGGCAAGAACCCAATTCCACGGACCCCAATTTAATGGGGGGGGGGCAACAAAATGACAGTTTTGACCCACTGGGACTTCTAGAAGCCCTAGAAGCTCCTCCTTGTTGGTGTGGTTGCGAGCAGCTAGCATAGGCTAAACTGTTTGACGGCCATTTTCACCTGGAAGTTTCACTCATGTTTGACCCCGGTCTGTCCTTGGGATTATGCATGAATTTTCCATCCATTAGAGATTACCTCACTGCCAGCCCTCATAAATCCCGGGACTTCTGTAAACCCGATTCTTCCCTCTCACCTTAGCTCAGCCCACTTGAAATCCCCATGCAAAAGGCAAACCGCAGGACACAAGCTTGGTTTCTCTCACAGTCAATTACAAAGCAGCATGTAAAGAGGTGAGGATTCCAATGCTTCTTGCTTTTTCTGAGCTCTTTCTGAGCAGAATAAAGGCTTTTTAAAACCAAAGCTTGGATTTCTCCCTCCCTCCTTTCAGATTGCTTTGTTTTTTGTTCTTAAAATGACTTTTTTATGCAGCAATTGGGTTTTGGGGCAGATTTTCTCTTACAGTAAGCTTTACAAAGCAGCATTTAAAGGGGTGGGGACTTGATTTGAGCTTGGAGACTGCTGGTGCATAGATTCCCAACAGGAAGGTCCAGCGAGCAATGAATCCCAGGTAAAACTCCCATGAGTAAATGACATAAGTTGTTTTCCTTATGGTACACCTGATTATTTTGTGAATACTTTTGAGGCCTTTATTCAAGGTCAGGACATTATAACCCCCATGTCCTTGTCCCCACACCTCTCACTGGGTGGAGGTGCAGCCTCATAACCCTACTCATCTAAATTGTGAAACTCCCTCATAACCCTACTCGTTTAAATTGTGGAACTCCTGCCCCACAATGTGATGGCTGCCATATTGGAAGGCTTTAAAAGGGGAGTGGACATGTTCATGGGGGAGAGGGCTATTCGTGGCTACTAGTCAAAATGGATACTAGTCATGATGCATACTTATTCTCTCTAGGATCAGAGGAGCATGCCTAATATATTAGGTGCTGTGGAACACAGGCAGGATAGTACTGCTGCAGTTGTCTTGTTTGTGGGCTTTCTAGAGGCACCTGGTTGGCCACTGTGTGAACAGACTGCTGGACTTGATGGGCCTGGCTCTGATCCAGCAGGGCTTTTCTAACATTGATGTGTTCTTACCATGGGAGAACTCTACCATTTCATTTTGCTGCATGACTATTTGGCTGGCTGAAGACTCTATACATTCATTGGTCTGAATTTCAAACATGCAATAATAACAACCCCCCACAAAAAGCCTCCAAAATGTTAACTAAGAAAATTCAGGCATATGATAGAATCTGCACAATTCTTATCTCAAAATTTGGATTTTGTTGTGATGAGATTTTTAATTATTCAGCGCAGTGCTCCAGGCTCTCTTTCACCAAACTCTAAGATAAAATAGCAAATGCCTTTCTTCAGGCATTTTAAAATATATGAGCGGCATCTCCCAGTTTGCAACAAGTTACCCATACTACACACATACAGGGAGCTTTTCTTTTGAAGTGGAATCTTTCAAAGCCATTCTTGGTGCCCATACCGTGGCAAGCGTGTAATCATTTCTCTGCTTTTTCCAGTCCTGTTTGTGGTTTGACAGTACCCTCTTAAAGATAAGGCATCCGAAACAGCACACTTCCCAACGAGAGGATGCATGAATGATTTCATTAGAAGCAAGGCAGGAAGAGAATTCAGAAAAACTATTCATCAATCAAGGCCAGATTCCAGATTTCCACACATAAATGTTGAAAGGTAGATCTTAGTCGGGAACAGGGCTGCCACGTCCCTCCTCTCTGGTGAGAAATGTGGGTGAGGATCGCACACGCGCAGCCACGATCCCGTCACTTCCAGTTTACTTCTGGAAGCACCGCAGCACAATGGGACGATTTACCCCTCAAACCCCCATTTGAGTGGTAAATCGTCCCATCATGTGCAGCTTTCGAAGAGCCAACGGGGTGTAGTGGTTAAGAGTGGAGGTTTGGAGCAGTGGATTCTGATCTGGAGAACTGGGTTGAATTCCCCACTATTCCACATGAGCAGAGGAGGCTAATCTGGTGAACTGGGTTTGTTTCCCTGCTCCTGCACATGAAGCCAGCTGGGTGACCTTGGGCTAGTCACACTTTCTCAGGAGGGGAAGGGAAGGTGACTGTAAGCTGGTTTGATTCTTCTTCTTCTTCTTCTCCGGAAGTGATGGGATTGGGTTGCTCATGGCCACGCTGCCCCACTATCCTTGCTGTCATCCTTTAAGCTACCCAAACATAGGGTCCCTCTTTGCCACCGGTTTTGGGGGCAGAGCCTGAGGAGGGAGGGTTTGGGGGAGGGACTTCAATGCCATAGCGTCCAACTGCCAAAGTGGTCATCCAGCAGATGGATTGGTGGGCAATTGCCTGCCTTTCCAAACCAAGTTGGCAGGGAGAGAAGCAAGCAGCAACCCATTATGTATTTTCTGCTGGTTCAACAGGGCTGCCATTCCCCCGCAGGGGGTAGGGGATCCCTTTCCACCAGTGGGCACTTCCCTGCTGCCACTCAGCTGGTAGACGGGGAAGGGAATGGCTGGAAACAGAGAGGAATGTCTGCAGCATCTCGAAGGACTGACATCAGTACCCATGCGCCCATCATCATGTTCCCAGCACATTGCAGGTGAGGGCCCCTGCCACCAGTAACCCTCCCTCCACCAGTCTCCAGGCATACTCAATACTTGTTCATACGGCCTGCACTCAAATCTAAGCTTCAATAGGAGGAAAAATAGACTTCCCAAAACGTTAAAGCTCCTAATTCAACTCTAGCAATTGCAATTCAACCGGGGGATGATGACGATGGACACTTCATTTAATTTTTGATCAAATTTCCTTGCAGTTAGAAAATAAACCAACCCTGAGCTGGATTGCCCAGGCTAGCCCAATCTCATCAAAATACCAAAAAGCTATTTTTCAAGATTTTGTTAAAAAAAAAAATTGGGACACCTAGCTTATACCCCAAAAATATTGTTGGTCTCTAAGGTGCTGCTGGACTTTTCTAGTTTGTCTATGGCAGACCAACATGGCTACCCTCTGAAAGTATCAATCTACCCTCTCACTCTGTTCTGTAATACTTTCACGTTATTTTGACTTATCCTATACTATGTGGTTTGGCTGGATTGGTTGAACCATCAGAAGCTGTCTCTCGACAGTCTTCTTTCTGAACTGCACCTGTTCTCTGCTTGCAGCACATTGTGACCTGGATTGAGCTGGTTGATCCACATGTAGCAAGTGGATTGGTCATCTGCCTTTTCTGCTGGGAGACAGACCACAAGTCTTCTTCATCTCTTCCAACTCGGATCCCATCTCAAGAATCGGCAACTCAAAATGTTATAGGAAGCAAAATAAAAATTCTGCACTACAGTTAATATTTCAGACAATAAAAAATATCACCATTGTTTACAATGAAAGGGAAGGGGAAATTAAAATTGATAGAAAGATGTCTTGTGTACAAATGATCTGGAGGGGGGGAAAGATGCTAAAATTTCCCATTAGTCTACAGAATCCAGTTTACCGCTAGCTGTGCCCAGTAAGTGAGAATTACTCAGAGACAGAAGTGAAGCAAAGAAAAGCTGATTGTTTGTGGGGGGGGGGGGAGACTGAAAGGGAGGTTTTGCTTCAGGAAGTGGTTGGAATGGCTTCTCTCAAAATGCCCTTGGATTGTCAATACAGAGTATACAATAACTGCCCGATGCAGTAGTATAAACATTTCTGATCCAGTATGGTTGATCATGGATGATTCAAACTGGCTGTCAGTGACCGCACCTCTCTGGAGCAATTTCTTATGTGAGCCGAGCCAGCGAGATGATGTTATACGAGTGGCAATAAGTGCTAATTACTCGCTGCTTTGAATTTCAGCATGCAAGAATTGTGCAAACCATGCAGCGTTGACACTTCACGACCCTTGAGCTGGGTTTTGTCCCAAGATCGTTGCCTTTGAAAGGATGACTGCCAACAAACTCTAGCTTATTCTTCCATGGCACATTCGGGAAACGATTGCATTGTTTCAGCCGTTGAGTGAGATAACGTTTCTAAGTTAGTCACTGAATGTTTCTCCTCATTGTGCGGTGAAGGTTCCAAGGTGGCTGCTGAAATGAACATCATGTCTGGTGAGTATTAAATACTGGCTACCCTCCTAAAACACCTACCACATCGAAAAAAAGGATATTGCAGACCTTGAGAAGGTGCCAAAAAGAGCAACCAAAATGATCAGGGGACTAGAGCAACTGCCCTATGAGGAGCTGTTAAAATGCTTAGGGCTGTTTAGCTTGGAAAGAAGGAGGTTAAGGGGAGATATGATAGGAGGTCTATAAAATTATGCATGGTATGGAGAGAGTGGACAGGGAGAAGCTTTTCTCCCTCTCTCATAATACTAGAACATGGGATCACCTGCTGAAGCTGGAGGGTGAGAGATTCAAAACAGACTAAAGGAATTATTTCTTCACACAACAAATAGTTAAATTGTGGAACTCCCTGCCCCTGGATGTGGTGATGGCCTCCAGCTTAAAAGGCTTTAAGAGGGGAGTGGACATGTTCATGGAGGAGAGGGCTATGCATGTCTGCTAGTTAAAATGGATACTAGCCATGATGCATACCTATTCTCTCCAGTATCAGAGGAGCATGCTTATTATATTAGGTGCTGTGGAACACAGGCAGGATGGTGCTGCTGCAGTTGTCTTGTTTGAGGGCTTCCTAGAGGCGCCTGGTTGGCCACTGTGTGAACAGACTGCTGGACGTGATTGGCTTGGTCTGATCCAGCAGGGCTTTTCTTATGTCCTCTTATGTCCTCTTATGCCCTCTTGCATGTGCAGAAACTGACAGGAAACAGTTGGATAGTTTTCACCCAACTAGTAGAGAAAACAGACATCTGAGTTGTGAAGTTGGATGGCAAGAAGCAGCTGATTGTGGTAGAGATACTTGGTATGCTCAGATGGAAATTGTTAAAGATTTTCTATTCCTTGACACAGTCATCAACCAAAAGGGAAACCAAGTCCTATGAGGAAAGGTTGAAGATGTTCTGTATGTTTAGACTGGAGAGGAGATGACTAAGAGGTGATGTGATAACCATCTTCAAGTACTTGAAGGGCCTTCATATAGAGGATGGTGCGGAGTTGTTTTCTGTTGACCCAGAAGGTCAGACCAGAACCAACAGGTTGCAATTAAATCAAAAGAGTTTTTGACTAAACATTAGGAAGAACTTTCTGACAGTTAGAGTGGTTCCTCGGTGGAACAGGCTTACTCGGAAGGAGGTGGTCTCTCCTTCTTTGGGGGTTTTAAAACAGAGGTTAGATGGCCATCTGTCAGCAATGCTGGTTCTGTGAAGTTAGGGAGATCATGAGATGGAGGGCAGGAAGGGTTGCATCAGTGCTTGGCTCTCTTAGTCCTTTCTTACATGCCTGGGGTAATGCTAAATGCCACTTTGGGGTCAGGAAGCAATTTTCCTCCAGGCCAGATTAGACAGGGATCCTGGAGGGTTTTTCCCTATCTTCTGGGCATGGAGTAGTGGTGACTGGGTGTGTGGGGGAGGTAGTTGTGAATTTCCTGCATTGTGCAGAGGGTTGGACTAGATTACCCTTGTGGTCCCTTCCAACTCTATGATTATATGATTATATGAATGTAACCAAGAAATCAGAAGGTGTGTGAGACTAAGAATGGCAGCCTTGAAGGAACTAGACAAGATCTATAAATGTAAAGAAGTGTTACTGGAGACCAAGATCAAGATAATTCATTCTAAGGCACTGGTTCCCAACCAGGGGTCTGCGTGAACTAAATGAAGTTATAAACCCATAATAAATTAATATTTATGCAGGCGGCGTGGCAGCGGCTCACGGGTGCAGAGCGTGGCGGCGTGTGGCGGTGACTCGTGGGAGCAGCGTGCGACGAGTAAGGAACATGCGGGGGTGGGGAGGCCGGGGGAGGGTGTAA
Source organism: Euleptes europaea (assembly GCF_029931775.1). Lineage (NCBI taxonomy): Eukaryota > Metazoa > Chordata > Lepidosauria > Squamata > Sphaerodactylidae > Euleptes > Euleptes europaea. Next base: position 105,825,521 of record NC_079316.1, read on the forward strand.
GCAAGCCTCACGGCTCACGCCACTTCACATCCACACACACGTAGTGCAAGTGGTGTCGCAGGCATTAAGTACCGACTTTGTTTTGCTCAGGGCTGTGTCCGTGACTACTGTTTAGTGAAGTGATATGACAGTTCAAGAGTAACAGTAAGTCCTTCAAATTTGTATTAACCTCTAAGATACCTGCAAAATATGCGGTATGCTCCCCCGCATCCTGTGGCGCACACCATTTGGTGGCAGTACACGTAGTTCTGATGAGCGCGACACAAAAACCATCTGGTTCACTTTTCACTGAAGTTACACACTATTGGTAAATTGTTTTGAGCTATTGACCACTGTATCTCTTATAAAAAATCGTTATTCAACCACATACCATAGAGAAGGAGCTTTTATTTTTTAATTTGGATTTAGGATTTGCCATGAAAAAAAATATTAAATAAAATACTAGGTGGTGGTGTAGCTGGGACCCATGGGTCCCAAACCAAAATGGCGTCCATTTGCACGGGACCGTACGGTCCCAGACTGGGATGTGAGAGGTTAATTTCAATCAATCAACTCAGCCTATCGCAGTCCACTGCTGGACATAATTAGTGTATTAATTTATTGATTTGAAATGACATAGTTATGGAAATGAATTTTGATTGCGTCTTTGTTTTATTTTCAGAGACTGGTGTCAAAAAAGAGAAAATACGACAATAGTTACATTAAATTCAGATTTACCTCCATTGAAAGTAACGGAGAAATAAAACCACAGTGTGTTATATGTGCCACCGTTCTTGGAAACGATGCTCTGAAGCCGGCAAAATTGAAACACCACTTAGAAATGGTCCATCCTAATTTATCTGACCGACCACCTGAATTCTATGAAGGTAAATTAGAGAATCTGAAAAAGATGAAACTCGGGCCTAGCGGTTCAAGATATGCGTCATCGGAAAAAACATTAGTCACTTCGTTTGAGATATCGAAATTGATAGCGCAATCAAAAAAAACCACACACAATAGGAGAAACACTCGTCAAACCTTGTTTGATGTTAGCTGTCGAAGCCAAATGGAAGCCAAACCTTGTTTGATGTTAGCTGTCGAAGCCAAATGGAAGAAAATACAAGAAATACCTTTATCGAACAACACGGTAAAAGCTTGAATTGAAATTATGTCAAATGACATAGAGGAGCAGCTTGTTTCGAAAATAAAAAATTCGCCATGTTTCGCTTTGCAGTGTGATGAATCGACAGACGTTTCTAATTGCAGTCAGTTGCTCGTATTTGTCCGCTTTTTAGATGACAACAACACTATTAAATAGGAATTATTGATTTTGCGGAAACTGGAAACAACGTCAAAAGGTATTGATGTCATGAATATAATAGCGGAGTATTTTGAGAAACATAGCATTATGTGAGAAAAGCTCGCCGGCTTCTGTACAGATGGCACCCCAGCCATATTAGGATCATGCTCCGGTCTAGCAACATTAATAAAACAGAAGAATCCTTCAGCAATAACAACTCATTGTATCATACATCGTCAGGCGTTAGCTTCCAAGACTCTTCCAAGACTCTTCCTGGTCAATGTTATTAAAAGCAGCGCCTTAAATACACGCCTTTTTAAAAAAATGTGCACTGAAATGGACTCCAGTCATGAGACTCTTCTTTTCCACACCGAAGTTCATTGGCTATTGAAAGGCAATATGGTGGGAAGGTTATTTGAACTAAGAAAAGCGGTTGATCTGTTTCTAGCCGAGAAGAAAATTAAAGATTTACTAGAGCAGTTTTCTGATTCGAAAAGTCAGATGCATTTGGCTTATCTTGTGGATATTTTCTCACATTTGAATAAACTAAACTTACAGTTGCAAGGTTCTGGAAACATAAATTTAGCAGGTGTGGGAAACATTTTTATGTTTGAAGACAAACTGCGTGCCTTTATTTGCAAACTTCAATTATGGGTAGGTAAAGTTGGCGAAAACAATTATTCTGCGTTTGTGACATTAAAAGCGCTGGTCGATGATAGTAAAGATGACATGATCACCGTGAATATACAAGACAACATCAGAAGTCATCTGCAAATGCTGGTCGATGAATTCCACCATTACTTCCCGGAATATAACCAGACCGAATCAAAAGATACCCAAAAGCTGATTCACAATCCTTTTGGTATTGCTGTTGAAGAGGTTGCAGAAGAAATCCAGGAAGAGCTCATTGAATTCCAAAATGATAGGCACTGTAAGGATGCGTTTGAATCAGTTTCTCTTGAAGAGTTCTGGTGTAAAAAAGCTATTTCATATCCTACAGTTCGGGGATTCGCCTTGCGATATCTTATGATCTTCTCCACAACTTATTTATGCGAACAAGAGTTTTCTGCTTTGCTTATAATTAAGAACAAGACCAGAAATCGATTGGAAGCAAGTGATGATATTCGTGTAGCTCTGAGCAACAGTATTAGCCCCAGAATTGCCCAGCTTGTAAAAAGGATGCAAGCTCAAAAATCACATTGATTTTCAATTAAAAGTTCTCTATTATAAAAAATATATTCAAATATTATTCTAAGTTTAATGTTTAACAGTTATGATTAAAGTTTATTTTCAAATTCTCAGAATTTTTATTTTGAACCTTGGGGTCCCTGCACCGAACAAAAAAGTCCTAGTGGTCCCTGGTCAACAAAAGGTTGGGAACCACTGTAAGGCATTACCCATTAATATGTATGGATGTGAAAATTGGACAGTGAAGAAAGCTGAAGGGAATAAAATCAATTAATTTGAAATATGGTGTTGGAGGAGAGTTTTACGGCTACCATGGACCTCAAAAAAGCCAAATAAGGGGGTTCTAGATCAAATCAAGCTTGAATTCTCTCTAGAAACTAAAGTGATTAAAACTGAGGTTATCGTGCTTTGGTCAGATCATGAGAAGGCAAGACTCACTGGAAAAGACAAAAATGCTAGGAAAAGCTGAAGGCATTAGGAAAACAGAAGACCCAACATGAGATGGACTCGATCAAAGAAACCATGGTGCTCTCAACGATAGGACATTTTGGATATCATCAATTCATAGAGTCGCCATAAATTGGAGTCGACTTGACAGCACATAAAACACATAAAGGCATGATCAAACATTGCATTTGCCACTGTAAGCAAGGAGTCAAACATTTGGTAGGCTGTTGAGGTTGATCTACATGATTTTGAATGTGTCTGCCCAAATTATTATCTTGAGATTACATGACTGTGATGCCCTGTCTCTTTAAGTAGAGGCCATCTCTCAGCACACCTATACAGTACTTATTATCTTTTTTATTATAATTTTAAATTTTAAATTTACACTTAACATGCACAATAAAACAAAACATGCATTTTGACATACATCCTAACTCCGTAATGTGTAACATAACATAATAAATGTGCCTAACTTTCTCCTAAGTTGACCTACTCTTCACAGTTTTTACTACTGCCTTCCTTTCATACAATATTATATTATCAATATTTTCTCTTAAAATCTATTACACAAGTGTTTAAGTTTATATTAAAATCTACCTTAAGTAGTAAGATAACAAAACTTCATAGTATACCATACTTAACTTTCTTAAACATCTAATTTAACTGTTCAGCTATCAATATTACTTCTCCAACCTAGTACACGTATGCTTTATCCTCTAGTACTTATTGTTTAATATAGATTATATGTATTTATTCTATTTTTCTCTTAGCCTACTAAATAACTACTACGTCTATTACTCTTCAAAAGTAACAATAAGAAAATAAAGCATGCCAGTTATATAAATTACACATTTGCATATTCATAATAGAGCTTCCATTTTCTTTCTGATTCTTCTATCGGTCTTCTGTTCGGCAGCTGGGTCAGCCAAGCCATCAGAGTATATATTCTCTTAATGATTTGTTGGCAGTCATCATGCTGGCTGATTCCGTCAGTAGCCTCCTGTGCCCTGGGGCTTTCAGAGATGCCAATAAAGTAAGTGTGTTTTCTTTAAGAGGGCAGTGTGAGCTCTTGACCCAAAGAACCAGAAATCACCACAGAGACAATTAGAATCCAAGCAGATGGCTTTTACTGGTCAAATAGGCAATACAGTGCATAAAGGATAAGATGACAGCTATGAATGTCTTGCTCGTTAGTTGGCAATATAAAGCTTGAAAACGGCGGGAGATTACAAAGCACACAAAGCATAAACAGAGCACACTTTCCCAGGAGTGGCGTTCCCAGGCTCTGGTATGTGGAGCCGTCCTTGAAGTCTGGACGGTTCAGCAAAGGAACAGAGGCAACATAGAAACCGAGATAACAGCCTGACATCCTGCTCCCCTTAAGGCCCCCTCCCATCCTGCAAGGGGGCTGGTCTGTCTGGGTAGGCAAAATGAAAGGCGTTGACGAGTTTGGGGGCGGAGACATCTCGTGCGCAAACCCATTCGTCATAGGCAGGAGGGAAGTGTTTCCAGCGGACCAAGTATTGCAAGACCCCACGGTGAATACGGGAGTCTAGGATTTTGGAGACCTCGAAATGTTCTTTTCCCCCCCCCCACCATTATGGGCTGTTCAGGAGGCAGTTCTGGATGCCATTGCTGAGAAGCAATATGGGGTTTCAGGAGGCTGATGTGGAAAACGGGGTGCACACGCCTTAGGGTTTTGGGGAGAGACAGTTCCACTGTGACAGGATTTATGATGCGACTGATGGGGAATGGGCCAATGTACTTAGCGTTGAGTTTATGGCATGGACGGGTGGAACGCAGGTTTTTGGTGGATAGGTATACTAGGTTACCCACTTGCAGGTCCCCCCCGGGGGACCGATGTTTATCAGCCTGTGCTTTGTATTTGCGCTTGGCTCGGTCAAGGTTGCTAATCAGCCAGGGCCATGTGGTGCGGAGGGTGTGTGCCCAAGAGGCAATGTCGGCATCCCCCTCCCCCTCCAAATCTTCCACTGGGGTGATAGGACCGAAGTCCTGTCCATATATTGCATAAAACGGGCTGAAACCAGTGGACTGATGTACAGCATTATTGTAAGCATATTCTGCAAAAGGCAACAGTTCTACCCAGTTATCTTGGTGGTAATTGACATAACAGCGCAAATAACATTCAAGTACAGCATTAACACGTTCAGTTTGGCCATCCGTTTGGGGATGGTATGCACTAGACAATCCCTGCTCCACCCCCACCAATTTGAGAAAAGCTTTCCAAAACTTTGCAACAAAACTACTGCCGCGGTCGCAGATTATCTTGCGCGGAAACGAATGTAGTCTAAAGACATGTGATACGAACAGTCGGGCCAGTTTCTGAGCGGAGGGGATCCCCGCACATGGAACCAAATGTATTTGCTTAGAAAATAAGTCAGTGATAACCCATAATACAGTTTTTCCCCCGCTGAGAGGGAGATCCGTCATAAAATCCACAGCAATTACTTCCCAGGGTTTGGAGGGTGTTTCAAGTGGCTGCAGTAGTCCTGGGGGCTTGCCTTGAGATCGCTTGACTGTAACGCAAACAGGACAGCTGCGAATAAAAGAGTCAATATCAGAACGCATTCCCCCCCACCAAAATTGTCTGCGCAACAGGTGAAGGGTCTTCAGGAACCCAAAGTGTCCAGCGGTCTTTACTCCATGGGCCGAGTGTAAGACGTCTTTTCGGAGAGCTTTGGGCACATACAATTTTGAGTCTTTGTACCAAGAGCCTCCTTGTTCGATTACACCAGGAGGAAGGGTTTGATTAGAGTGTTCTATAAGGTAGTGTTCCCGAAGGGACTTTAAGAAAGAATCGGAGATGGGAACCCCCCCCCTTGTTTAAAGTGGCAGTAGGAGCAGTTAGGGGGGTTGACGAGGGGGAAGCGCTTACTTGCTGTGGTGCGCAGATTGCAGGCGGCTGGGCGGCCAGTTGGGTTGGAAGAGCTGGAGCGTCGGTCATCGTGGTCCTCCGTTGCAGAGGTAGCTGGGCAGCCGGTAGGGTTGGAGGAGTTTGCACGCTGATGACTGTGTGTTGTCGCTGGGGCAGCGTTTGGGATCGAGTTTGTACAGCCAATACGGGTAGGGCTCCTCTTTGTGCGGGCGTAAATAAAGAGTCTGTTGGCCGATCGAGTTTCGCCGGGTATTGAGGCAATCGGGAAAGAGCATCCGCGAGAACGTTTTGTTTCCCTGGGACATGCTTCAGGACAAAACGAAACTGAGCAAAGAATTCCGCCCAACGCTGTTGTTTCGCGGATAATTTATGGGTCCCTGTGAGGGCGGCTAGATTCTTGTGATCGGTCCAAACTTCGAAGGGGACCTTAGACCCTTCCAGGAATTGTCGCCATAGAGTAAGTGCATGGTGAACAGCTGAGGCTTCTTTCTCCCAAATAGGCCAGTTCAATTGGGAGTGCGCAAATTCCTTTGAGAAGTAAGCGCAGGGGTGAAGGAGACCATCTGGTCCTCTTTGCAGTAGGGCCCCCCCCATAGCTACGTTGGAGGCATCGACTTGTACAATGAACATTCGGTTAGGATCTGGGTGCCGTAGCACTGGTTCCGATGTGAAAAGGCGTTTGAGGGCTACAAAGGCGCTCTGGCATTGATCAGTCCACAGTATTTTAGCGGAGGGCAATGTGGCAGAGTTTTCTTTACCTTTGGTTTTTAGAAGGTCGGTGATGGGCAGTGCTATTTGGGCGAAGTTAGGAATAAATCCGCAGTAGAAATTAGCAAAGCCCAGAAACTGTTGTACTTGCTTGCGGTTGGAGGGAGGTGTCCAATCGAGGACGGAACGGACCTTTGCCGGGTCCATGCTAAGGCCATGGTGAGAGATTATATATCCCAAGAAAGTTATTTTGCTTTGGTGAAATTCGCACTTAGCCAGTTTTGCAAAGAGTTGGTGGTTGTGTAGGCGGTGTAGAACTTCTCGGACCAATGCGACGTGCTCGTCCATGGTTGTTGAATAAATAAGAATGTCGTCTAAATAAACCACCACCCCGCGGTATAGTAAATCATGAAGGATTTCATTGATGAGTTGCATGAAGACCCCCGGGGCCCCTTTTAACCCAAAGGGCATCACAAGGAATTCAAACATTCCAAAGCAGCTAGAGAAGGCAGTGAGGGGTTCGTCCCCCTCGCGGATACGGACGCGGTAGTAGGCTTCTACTAGGTCCAATTTAGAGAAAATACGTCCCTCTTGCAGTTGTTCCAATATATCTGATATTAGGGGTATAGGATAGGCGTTGGCTTGAGTAACTGCATTGAGTTTTCTGAAGTCAATGCAGAGGCGTAGGTCGCCCTCCTTTTTCCGGACGAAAAATGCGGGGGCTGAGTTGGGAGCATTCGATGGGTGAATGAACCCTCTGGCAAGGTTTTTGTCTAAAAAGTCCCGTAGTACGGTGCCCTCGGAAGCGCTCATAGGGTAGATTTTACTCTTGGTTAATGTGCAGTCCTTCACCACTTCAATTGCACAGTCAGTGGTCCGGTGGGGGGGTAAGGCATCACATTCTTTAATGTTGAAGACATCCGCAAAGTCCTGGTATACAGGAGGGAGGGATGGCGGTGGTGGGACATTGGAGATTAATGCTGGAGCGGGTGGAGATAGCAGCGCAACTTGCTGCCGGTGCTGGTCGCATTTGGGGTTGGCAAAGGAGATCGTGTTCGTCTCCCAGTCTATACTGGGACTATGACCTTTAATCCAGTTAATTCCCAGAACCACTTCAAATCGGATAGGGGCTATGGTAAAGTCTATTTGCTCCCAGTGGGAACCAATTCCCATCGCCACCCCTATGGTGCGATGATCAACGGGGGCCCCCTTGAAATGGCTCCCGTCCATTTGGGCAAATTGGACGGGGGCTGGTTGTGAGGGTCTGTATGTCTTTGTGTTCTCTGATCCCAATTCTCCCCTCCCTCTGGACTCGTAAAAGCAGTTCAGACCATTTGGCCTTCTTTGAGTTCAGGTGCCATATCTGTCAGGCCCTGGCTGGTATGTATCATGAGTGCCTCCCCTGCTGTGTTCCCCGGCTGTGCTTTGGTTCACTCCCTCTTGCCAATTCCGGCCTTGGATAGTAGATAACCCTAACTAGCTCCCTGGGGACGATTGATGTCTGTACCGTACCCATCTATCTTTTAGCTTCCCATAATATAGGTGTGACCTTTTGCTCCTCTGAAGGAGATATATTCTGTAGTAGTGTAGTCGGACTTACTTGCAACTTTAACCTGTGTATGGCTAACACCTTCTGAAGCTCTCAATAAAGATCCTTGTTTCTAAATGACTGTCTGAGCAAGTGGCTTTATGGGATTTGCACAGAGAGGTGGGGAACCCTCACATTAAGTTGCAAGTCCTTTACCACGTTGTCCTGCTCCTGTACCGTCTCTGGACAGTTATGGCCGGCAACGGGGACTCCAACGATAAGCCGGACGACGGCGACAAGAAGGGCGATGCGGTACCCACGAAACCGGACTCATCCCCTCCAGATGGGAAGTCGACTGGGAAGACGCCCAGTGAACCCGACTCTAAACTAGGTCTGGGGACTAGGCCCAAGCAAACTCGCTTGGAGAACTGGTTACAAACCCCCAAGCATTGGTCGCTTCCGATGAGCGACACACAGTCAAGACGGACTGTGATGCACGGGAGAGGGTTCGAGGACGATCCCGCCCGAAAAGAAGCCGTACTGCTTCATCAGATGGACGAGGAGCAGCGGCGCTGGCAGTCGGAACGCCAGGAATTGTTGGACCGGATGGATACTATGCAAGCAGTGATGCTGGAGATGGCCGGAGCCATGGATGCGATGAAGATTCAAACTCCACCCGCCAACCCGCCGGACGGTGAGCCTCCAGCCCCCGTGCCCCAGGCACCCCCCAGCCGACCTGCCCCGCCGGCCCGTAGGGATTTGAAAATCATGTACGACGGGTCGAGTGACCAACTAACGTTTTTCATGGTTCAAGTAGATGTGTTTATGCGTGAGCAAAACCAGACTTTTACTTCGGAAGACTCCGGGGTCCAGTATGTCGCTTCTCTCCTACAAGGGGAAGCGGCTGCCTGGATGGTCCAGCAGTATGAACTTCGCTCCCCGGTTTTGCGAAGCCTAGATGACTTCATGATTGCCCTTCGACACCGTTTTGAGGACCCGCATTTGGGTGAGCAAGCCAAGGTGGCCCTGCAACAGCTGCGCCAAGGTACTAAGACTGTCACGCAGTATGCTAGTGAGTTCCAGTCGCTCTCGAGTCGGGTTTTGGACTGGAGCGAAACAACCAAGGTGCAGTGTTTCCGGGAGGGCTTAAACCTGGACTTGCAACACTGGGCTTTCATGCAGGGCAACCCTCCTGACGTTGAAGGCTGGATCCGCCACGCTGCCGACATTGAAAACCGTAAGCAACTGCTGCTCCTGTCCCGGCAACGCACCGGACGAGAGACCAAACCCCGTGGAGACAGACCCGGCAGCCCGAAGGAACCACGCACTCCCTCGGGCAGTGGACCCTCCATGGCCGAACGCCGCAGGCTCTTCGAGAGCGGGGTCTGTCTCGTTTGCGGGGGAAAAGGACACTTTGCTTCGCAATGCCCGTCTCGAACCGGATGCCTGGGACCGACGCGTCCGACCACAACCGAACCTGAGAAGCCCGCTCCTGAGGGACCACCTCGCCGCCGGAGCGGCGCACCACTTCCGAGCCGCCGCAGCGCGCCCTCAGCCCTGCACGCCCGCACCGAGGTCGTAGCCTCGGACACCACCGACCCATCGGGGTTGCGGATTACAATGGAAACATTTGACTCATCGGAGTCGCGGATTACAAATGCCCTAACCACTTCCTCCAGCGAAGAGGAGGACTGGAGCTTGCCGGCAAAAAACGCCGTCGGTCTGCTGTAAAGGGGGCTCCTCAGCAGACCGCCCCGACCGTTGTGCAAGGAGCTCCACAGATGGTAAGCGCTCAGGAAGACAATGTATATGTTAAAGTCAAACTTTCTCTACCCAAAGGGGGTCCCACCTTAGAATTCACGGCCCTGGTGGATTCGGGATGTGCCCGTACCATGATGAGCGAAGACGCAGCCAAGTTGCTGCAAGTTAGGAGGAAACGGCTACCCGAACCCATCCGCTTTTCCCAGATGGATGGCAGTGACTTTAAAAAGGGGGGCGTAACCCACCGCACCGCAGCGGTTATCATGTCCGTAGGGGAACATTGGGAGCGCCTTTATTTTACCATCGCTCCCATAGTCGCACCCGTAGTTTTGGGAATGAACTGGTTGCTGGGGCACAATCCCTCTATAGACTGGGTGAAGCGGACGCTCACCTTCCCTCGCAACCCGTGCGAACTTCATGATAAGGATAGGGCGCTTAGCACCCCGGCAGCCGCCCTAGTGGGGGGCCCCCTTTCCGGGACTACTGCACCCCAGCTTCCCAACGAGTATTCCCAGTTCGCCGATGTGTTTGATGTGCGGGAATGCGATGAATTGCCCCCCCACCGAGAAACGGACTGTGCTATTGAAATTGTGGGGGATGGCAAACTGTCCAAAGGGAAGGTGTACCCTATGAGCCCAAATGAAAAGGCTGTGTTGCGCGAGTATTTGGACACCAATTTGGCGCGGGGTTTCATCCGCCCGTCCAAAGCTCCTTATTCGGCTCCTGCATTCTTTGTCAAGAAGAAGACGGGGGATTTAAGACTCTGTATTGATTTCCGTAGACTGAATGCGGTCACTCAGTCTAACGCATACCCCCTCCCTCTCATTCCAGACCTCCTCGCGCAATTGAAGGAGGGGCGAATCTTCACCAAATTGGATTTGGTGGAGGCCTACCACCGAGTCCACATCCGAGAAGGGGACGAACAAAAGACTGCATTTTCTTGCTGTTTTGGAATGTTTGAGTATTTAGTGATGCCGTTCGGACTTTCGGGGGCTCCGAGTGTGTTTATGCAATTAATTAATGAAGTCCTACATGATCTATTGTTTCGAGGGGTGGTGGTATTTCTAGACGACATCCTAATTTATTCCGAAACCATCGAAGAGCATGTTCAACTGGTGCGCGAAGTGCTGCAGCGACTGCGCGAGCACAAACTGTTTGCTAAGGTTTCCAAATGTGATTTCCACCAACCCTCCATCACCTTCCTGGGCTATGTAATTTCCCATCAAGGCTTGGAAATGGACCCCGAAAAGGTTCGGGCGGTAATGGACTGGGAACCCCCCACCACGCGTAGACATTTGCAACAATTTTTAGGTTTTGCCAACTTTTACCGGAACTTTATTCCTAATTTTGCCCAGGTAGCACTCCCCCTCACCTCGCTCCTGCGCACTAAGGGGAAGGGAGCGAACGCCGCTCTGCCTTCAGCTCGATTGCAATGGACTTCTGACTGCCAGCAGGCTTTCGATGCACTCAAGCTGCTTTTCTCGTCCGAGCCCATTCTTGCTCACCCCGATTGTAATAAGCCGTTCGTGGTCCAAGTGGATGCTTCTGATGTTGCCATGGGGGGGCTCTCTTACAGCGGGACGGGAACGGCCAATTGAAACCGTGTGCCTACTTCTCTAAGAAGTTTTCCCAGTCGGAGATTAACTGGGCCATTTGGGAGAAGGAGGCAGCTGCGGTCAAACATGCCCTCACCATTTGGAGACATTTTTTGGAAGGGGCGGAATCCCCGTTTGAGGTTTGCACCGATCACAAGAACCTCGAGGCTCTAAAAGGGGCTAGAAAGCTCAACGCGAAACAGATTCGTTGGGCTCAGTTCTTTGCTAAGTTCCGTTTTGTTCTAAAACATGTACCAGGGAAAGACAATGCGTTAGCGGATGCTCTCTCTAAGCTCCCCCAGTACCGCAACGACTTCGATCGCCCAGTAGACTCCTTATTTACCCCTGAGCAGAGGGGGGAAGCCTTGGGACTCGCAGTCACCACCCGATCCCAATCCCAGGACCAGAAAGTTCCTCCTCCCAAAGGGATCCCAGAGGCCTTTCTGCAGAGGCTCCCAGATGCTTCTCTAAAGGAAGCGGAGCGCCAAGTCCTCCCCGCGCAGCTCACCCAACAGGACTCCTTCTGGGCGCAGGGGGGTAAAATCTATGTTCCAGAGGCACTCCGAAAAGAGGTCCTGGGAATGGTCCACGGGGCCAAACTTGCGGGGCACTTTGGGTTTGTCAAAACTTTGCATCTATTACGGCGGCAATTTTGGTGGCCCGGCATGAGATCTGATGTGGAAATGTATGTGCGCAGCTGCCCCATCTGCGCCACTGCCAAAAGACGGATGGGGAAGACTCCCGGACTCTTGAAACCGCTTGAAACTCCAACCATGCCCTGGGAAGTGATTGCGATGGATTTTATTACTGACTTGCCCCCCAGTCGGGGAAAAACGGTGTTGTGGGTAATAACTGACTTATTTTCCAAGCAGGTTCACTTCGTTCCTTGCACGGGGCTACCCTCCGCTCAGAAGCTGGCTAAACTATTTGTTAATCACGTGGTAAAACACCATTCGATTCCGAGGAAGGTCCTCTCCGACAGGGGGGCTCAATTTGTGGCCAAATTCTGGAGAGCCTTCCTAAAAGTAATGGGGGTGGAAGAACAGGGACTTTCTTCAGCTTACCACCCCCAGACAGATGGTCAAACCGAACATGTCAATGCTGTGGTTGAGTGCTATTTGAGATGTTATGTCAATTACCACCAGGACGATTGGGTGGACTTGTTGCCCTTTGCTGAATATGCGTACAATAATGCCCCCCATTCTTCCACAGGTTTCAGTCCTTTTCGTGTGGTCTATGGGAAAGACTTTGGACCCTTTGGTTCTCCTAACATCACCCCCGAGCTCGAGGGGGTGCAAGAGGTTCAAGAATGGGTACAGGTAGTACAAACCACTTGGCCCTGGTTGCAGGAAAATCTGGAAAGGGCCAAACGTAAATACAAGGATCAAGCCGATAAACATCAATTTCCGGGGTGGGAACTCAAAGTGGGGGGTCAGGTATACCTTTCCACCAAGAACCTGCGCTCCCTGCGACCTTGTAAAAAACTGAGTGACAAATACGTAGGTCCTTTCCCCATCACCCGGGTGATCAATGATGTTACTGTGGAATTGGAACTCCCTAAGTCTCTTCGAGGGGCACACCCTGTGTTTCACATTAGTCTGCTGAAACCATACGTTCCAGCACCTCAGTTCCATCCCCTCCCTAAGCCTGAGATTCCTACTGTTGTGGGGGGGGGGAGACGCATTTGGAAGTCTCTCGAGTGTTGGATTCCAAACTGAAAAGGGGAAAATTGTTCTATTTAGTTCGTTGGAAACACCTGGGCTCCACTCAGGATGAGTGGGTGGCAGCTCCCCATGTGGCCGCCCCTCGTTTAGTTCGAGAATTCCACTCTGCTTATCCAGACCGACCTCGTCCGCCCGAACTCGGGGGAAGAGGGCCTTAAAGGGGGCAGAATGTGAGGGTCTGTATGTCTTTGTGTTCTCTGATCCCAATTCCCCCCTCCCTCTGGACTCGTAAAAGCAGTTCAGACCATTTGGCCTTCTTTGAGTTCAGGTGCCATATCTGTCAGGCCCTGGCTGGTATGTATCATGAGTGCCTCCCCTGCTGTGTTCCCCGGCTGTGCTTTGGTTCACTCCCTCTTGCCAATTCCGGCCTTGGATAGTAGATAACCCTAACTAGCTCCCTGGGGACGATTGATGTCTGTACCGTACCCATTTATCTTTTAGCTTCCCATAATATAGGTGTGACCTTTTGCTCCTCTGAAGGAGATATATTCTGTAGTAGTGTAGTCGGACTTACTTGCAACTTTAACCCGTGTATGGCTAACACCTTCTGAAGCTCTCAATAAAGATCCTTGTTTCTACATGACTGTCTGAGCAAGTGGCTTTATGGGATTTGCAAAGAGAGGTGGGGAACCCTCACACTGGTAAAGCCTCGGACTCGACTTTGAGTGCTGCAAATGTGGCTTCGTTTATGAGAGTGCGACTGCAACCGGAGTCAATGAGCGCCTTAACGGGTAGTTGGGGACCACCTTCATGGTGTTGTAGAATTGCGTCCACATAAACGGTGGTTTCTACTTCCTTTACTTTAGTGGGAGCATTCGGTTTAGCAGGAGAAACTGCAGAGGTCTGTGGAGACGCTCCACTCACCACAGACCGGAGCCGTTTTTTGACAAATCAAGGGGGGATTCCAGGTTTAAAGCTGGAGAATTCCATGGGTTCTCTTCATCAGAAGAGGGAAAGTTGTCCCCCAATGGAGCACTTGTAATCCGAGACCCGGCGGGGTCATTCGATGTAGGCAGGATGGCTGAGTCTTCAGCATGAAGTGCAGAGGGTGTGGGTCTTCCCGGCGCTGCGCTGCGGGTGGCCGCGGTGCCTCTGCGTTGTGGTCATCCTCTGGCTCGGGTTGTCGTGCTGGGACGAAAGGGTTCAGGGCGGTATGGGCAGACTGCCACAAAGTGACCCATTTCCCCACAAATGAGGCAGGCACCTCTTTGAAATCGGGTGTCGCGATCCTGGGGTGGACGCGCAGGTTTCCGTGGATTGGGGGGTGGTGCCTTGGGCTGGGGCTTTTGGGCGCTTTTCTCTTTGTGTTTTTGGCGGACAAGGGAAACAAAGCGTCGGCGGCTTTCCACCTCTTCGGCTAATAGAATCCAATCCTCAAGAGTTTCGGGATCACCCCGCATGTACGACCAGTTCAGAACGTCAGGGTGTAAGGCTTCCCTGAAATGGTGAATTAGGGTGGCTTCGGGCCAGCCCACAATTTTGCTTGCCAGTCTTTTAAATTCATCGGCAAATTCTCGAACTGGAGTAGAGCCTTGTCTTAGTTGTAACAGTTCCGCTTTGGCTCGTTCCCCCAGAAAGGGATCCTCAAACCTCCTCCGTAGAGCAGTCATGAAATTGTTGAGGGAACGGATAGAGCGGGATCGGGTGTCGAATTGGAGGACCATCCAGTCAGCTGCTTTACCTGTCAAAAGGGAAGCCACATAGCGCACCCGGCTGTCCTCTGTAGGGAAAAACTGTCCTTGTTCTCGCACAAAGCTGTCCACCTGATGCAAGAAACAGGGTAGGGTTTCAAGAGATCCATCGTACGTAGTTTTCAATTTGAGTTGCTTCCAAGGACCGGGCATAGGCTGACCCGGTTGCACGGGTGGTCCGGGTGCAGGTAAAATGGGACCTCCGGGAGGCGGAGGTGGCGCAGGCACATTAGCGGGTGGTTGGACTGGCATCCCCTGACCCGGTATTGGGACGGGCTGTGCCTGGGCTATCAGGGCTTGCTGTAACTGCCTGTTGTCCTGAAGCATACGTTCCATTAGCTCTTGGAGTTGATCAACACGGTCGGATAGCTCTCGATTTTGGGCTCGTAACAGGTGAACATCTTCTCCTGGGCCACCGGTACGATGAGGTTTACTTGTCCGAAAACTCGTGGCCCATTGAGAACTGTCCCCATATAGGTCCTCTTCTTCAGACTCTCCGGAGTCTTGGCGTTGGTCTGCAAGGCGGCGTGCGCGTTGAGTCGTGCGCGACGGGGCAAATACCGGGGAAAAAGACAGATCTAACGGAGGGCCGCTCCTTACAGTGTCCTTGGGGCGACCGCCTGTCCGCGCCCGATCCGCAGCCAACTGTAACTCCTTATCCTTTGCGGCTTGAGCCTCGGCTGCCGCCTTAGCCGCTTCAGCAGCTTCTTTATCTGCGAGAACCTTTTCGTTTTCAAGTCTCAGGGCTGCAGCTGCGGTAACATGCTGTAAAAGTTCCGTTTCCAGGAGTGTGAGTATGGGGTCGGGTTCCCCGCCCAGCAATGGTTGTATTCGAACCGCAATCGCGGGTGCATCGGCTCCAAACGTCGAGGCCAAACGTTGGGCCAAGGTGGCTACCGTGGTATCCTTTGTACAATCCGCAAAGAGGAGAGCCGTATGGATAGCGACCCGTTTGGCTTCAGCTTGACAGCTAGCTGCATCGGGTATCAGGGAAAAACCTTCCGGCGCGGCTCCTGCCATGGTACCTTTTTCCAGGGCGACAGGACACGTTACAGCCGTGGATGGGAGAGTCTCCCGGGCAATAAGTTTGTCCAATAATCCGGTCAGTACTTGTAAGTCCTCAGTCGCCAGTCGGGCGTCATCCAGCAACTGATCAAAATCTTGGAGGTCTAAACGAGTATTAGTATCCTCCGACGTTAACATTCAGAGAACTCTCACTAGAGATTGCCACTGCGTCTGTACCAGTCCCCTCAAGCGGCAAACCTCTAGATTAGTCCTGAAGAGTTCAGCGACTATGTCCTGTAGAAGGGTAGGATCCTCAAATGAGGGCTCCAGGGTTCCAAGAAGTAGTAGTCACGGTTCACTCGGAGAGCGACCTCCTAGCTCCCATCCGAGTGGCAGGCGAACCCTCCAGGGCTCCAGCCTGACTAGGGGATTGTTGAAGAAGAGTTGTAAATGATAGCTGTCATAATGTGAGCTCTTGACCCAAAGAACCAGAAATCACCACAGAGACAATTAGAATCCAAGCAGATGGCTTTTACTGGTCAAATAGGCAATACAGTGCATAAAGGATAAGATGACAGCTATGAATGTCTTGCTCGTTAGTTGGCAATATAAAGCTTGAAAACGGCGGGAGATTACAAAGCACACAAAGCATAAACAGAGCACACTTTCCCAGGAGTAGCGTTCCCAGGCTTTGGTATGTGGAACCGTCCTTGAAGTCTGGACGGTTCAGCAAAGGAACAGAGGCAACATAGAAACCGAGATAACAGCCTGACAGGCAGAAGATGCCCAGAGAGACCCACATCTGGCATTGCGGCTGTAACAAAAAAGTGTGGTCAGCCCTGTACATATAAAGTGGCGACTCCAGATGGGTGTGTTTATTGTCGTAATAGACACAAGTTAAAGTACCAACCCAGGGAGTCGGGAAATGATGATCCTGAGGGCTTAGGGCAGGATGCACCTACAAGTAAAGCATCCTGCCCTAAGCAATGTGGCGAGCCTCATAAAATATCTAGTGGGAATGCGGAAGAGATTAATCAGGAAAACTATGTACCTTGGGAGACACATGTTCTGCAAGCTGAAGAAAGGTATCCCAGATATGTAACATCTCATGGCAGACCGGTCTTTTCACCAGAAAGATACACACTTTGATGATTATATTAATCATGTGTGTTAATCATGTTTTAAACTATTCATATATATATTTAATTAATTAATTAATTTTTTTACATTTTTACCCATTCTCCCCAGCCCATCTGTGAGCACTTGTCCCCATGGTAATCCCATAAAAAACATCCACAGACCAGTAGTCCAAAAGAGAGTTGATTTATTAAAAAACCTACAGGTGTACAGAGCTAACAGGTAAATTGGCACGAATGGGAACTGGTAGCACAGTACAGGGCCTATATGGGAAAGCATTAGTCACAACAAGTCATGGCAACCCCCCTCCTAACGAGGAGCCGTTCCCACGGGAGATAGGGTTGGAACAGGAATTCAACAGTTAGCAGGCTTGGCCTTGAGATGCACCTGGTGGAACCGAAACCAAAACATTCTCAGTCTGACAGGCTGCTGAGAGCAGTGGAAAGCAGGCCTGACACCAGCCTAAGGCACCACAAAGAGTTCTTGGGGAGCATACCAGGTCCCGCAGGTACAAAGGTCCCAGACTGTGTAAGGCTTTGAAGGTCATAACCAGGATCTTGAATCTGACCTGATACTCCAGCTGGAGCCAGTGCACATGGTAGAGCACTGGCATAATATGAGCCTGCGGCGAGGTCCCTGTAAGAAGGCTGGCCGCAGCATTCTGTACCAGCTGGAGCTTCCGCGTTAGTATCAAGGGCAGCCCTATATAAAGAGAGCTGCAGTAATCTAGCCTAGAGGTGACCGTCACGGGGATCACTGTAGCTAAGTCAAGGCAGGAGAGGTAAGGCACCAACTGCCGGGCCCGGCACAGATGGTAGAAAGCCAACCAGGCCACGGATGTGACCTGTGCTTCCATTCACAAGGGGGCACCCAGGCTCCTGACTGCGGGCATAGGTGTCAACTGCGTGCCATCAAGAGCCAACAGTCAACACCACACCCCAGAGTGGCTCTGGCTGAGCCACAGGACCTCCGTCTTTGATGGATTCAACTTCATCCGGCTTTGCTTCAACCACCCAGTCACAGCATCCAAGCACCTGGCCAGTGTGTCTGGGGCAGAGTCTGGATGGCTGTCCATCAACAGATAAAGCTGGGTGTCATCAGCGTACTGATGTGACATCACCATAAAGTTGCCAACCACCAGGTGGTAGCTGGAGATCTCCCGCTATTACAACTGATCTCCAGTCAACAGAAATCAGTTCCCCTGGAGAAAATGGCCACTTTGGCAATTGGACTTTATGGCATTGAAGTCCCTCCCCCCAGCCCCCCTCCCCAGGCTCTGCCCCACAATCTCCAGTTATTTCCCAACCTGGTGCTGGCAACTTTATAGAAACTCCATAAATAGATAACGAAATGAGAATGCTGCCTTAGTGATGTGAGTTCTAGAATGGAAAAAGACAGGCACTCATTTTTTACCAGTCTTTTTTCTTGTTAAGGTTAACTTCATGGGGGAGAGGGAGAAGTAACCCCCTCCTCATCTTCACCTCCTCTTATGGTACCAATAAGAATTAGACTTCTGTGCAGCTCTTAGCTTTTGGGGAGGGGGAGTTCCAATGAGGGATTCTCCATCATCTTGTCCGTTTCGACCCTAAAATTCAGCCCGTTTCTTCCAGGGGTGCCATTTAGCAGCTTCTCACTGTACAAAACTCTGCATCAACCCTGCAGTCCAATGCAGGTGCCTTTGAAAAACACATTCCACTTTTTCCACCTTCCTCTCTCCAATGCTGCTTTTTTGTTTCTCCCAACAAACCTTACTGGACTTCACACACCAGAGCAGGCTGGTATGTTTTAGTCCTCTCCCCATTTCTCTTTAGATTAGTAACTTGCTTAGTTTGGGATTTGGTAGAAGCTAGGATTTATAGAACTGGATTTGGTAGAAGCTAGGATTTATATTTAGTGTGTGTGTGTGTGGTGTGTGTGTTTCTAGCTCTATATTTCATTCACTAATTCCCTTTGCTATTAGTTTGCTTAATAAACTCTTAACATTGAACCTATGTCTTTTCATTTCTAAGGATCACACCCATATGAGGCATTAGTTCCAAGCCAGCATGGTGTAGTGGTTAAGAGTGGTGGACTCTAATCTGGAGAACCGGGTTTGATTCCCCAGTCCTCCACATAAGTGGCGGACTTCAATCTGGTGAACAGGATTCAATTCCCCACTCCTCTACATGAAGCCTGCTGGGCGACCTTGGGCTATTCACAGCTCTCCGAATTCTCTCAGCCCCACCTACCCCACAAGGTGTCTTCTGGGGAAGGGAAGGTGATTGTAAGCCACTTTGAGACTCCTTAAAGGTAGAGAAAATCAGGGTATAAAAACCAACTCTTCTTCTTCTTCCCCCCTGATCTCATCAGATCTCAGAAGCTAAGCAGGGTCAACCCTGGTAAGTATTTAGATGGGAGACCTGCAAGGAATACCAGGGTCATGATACAGAGGCAATGCAAGGCACCTCTAAATGTCTCTTTCCTTGAAAGCCCCACCGGGGATTGCCGTAAGTCTGATGTGACTTGAAGGCCAAAAAACAACATCCAGTGATGTATGGCTGCAGTCGAAGAAACTTTGAAAGCCACCAATCATATGGCTACATGTTCTCTTCAGACTCTCATTTCATGTTCAGTACAGGATTGCGCAGATTCTGTCATTATTACATGAAGTGGCTGGAGGGGGAGGGGGGACTGAATAGCAGGCTGCAGAAAACTAGGAAGATAATTAAGCCTAAAGGGATCTGTCCTTTGTTATGCCTTCAAAACTAAGCCAATCATTGGAGAATATAACTGTACATAGTTGTGGAGAAAGGGGGAGAACAACCTATTTTATTATTATTCTTTTTTTTGCAGGTTATTCCAGATGGGATGCATTGACTTGGTTAGAATTTCATCAAACCTTCTTTGGCAAAAATCCCCTAGCAGTCCTGTTTGCGACACGCATTCACATCAGCTGGCCTGCTTCTTCCAAGCTGCCATGAAAATTTCATGCCTCCTCTCCGCTCAAGGGCTGTTGCGAGCACAACAAGCCAGGCAGGGTCCCGATAAGTGTCATTTGCAATTCAAAATGACAGAGAGCTGACAGAATTGCCTGGCTGTTAATTGTGTCACCATGAGGGCAGGAAGCAGGAAGCAGAATCAAAAGAAACCTGAAGAGGATTCTGTACTCCCCAAAGGGCATCTCTACACATAAGAGCTCATTCCTAGAGATCCATAACATTCCAGGGTTATACTAAGAATTTAAGTACAGGGAGAAATATATACAGGTGAAGAGAAGAAGAAGAGTTGGTTTTATATGCCGACTTTCTCTACCAGTAACTTTGTAATATTTGAGTTATTTGTATACAAAAAAAGCAGAGGTGGAGGCATAGAAGCAATCTTGTGAGTCAGCAGATCTTGCATCCAACCTCAGATTCACAGAGAGAAGGGCCATGCCCCCCAAGGTGCTTCAACTTCAGCAGACTTCCAGCACCTCTCTGTCTGCCTCTGTCTCTCTGTCTGTTCCAAAATCCATATTCCTGTTCCTCACCCCCATTCAGACATGCCCCCTCCCTTCTGCTGGAGTGATGAGACTCCTGCCAAGTTCTGATGTGCCCTTGAAGGAGAGAGCTATCAGGAGAACATCTTCTAACAATTAGCTTCCACTGAGGAAACATTTCTAGCCACTGAGGAATGTTCACACACTCTCTTGTGAAGTTCTTGATTCCTCTCAGATGTAGGGATCCTGGGAGACTCACCAGGTTGGCTCATGCTCTGATGATTCCATTGGTAGCATGTTTTCAAAGGTGTAGCAACTAGTGTGGGTTGAATTCTGCCGACATTTCTTAGATATTCATATGGAAAGAAGATTCCAAAGAAGGTTTTAAAAGGGAATTGTCATGCAAAATTTGGAATGTGATCTGTGATCACTAGGGTTTCCAGCTCCCATGATCTCATTACTGCAGCGCATCTCTTGCTTGATTACACCCATTTAAGTGATCGCTGTGATCGTGGACATTTTATAGTAATTAATAAAGTTGCTTTCATTTATAGAATCCTTCTTTAATTCAACCAAGCCCCTTGCTCCAAATAATTTTATAACCCGCTTTCTGTTAAGGACATAAGAAAGGCCATGCTGGATCAGACCAAGGTCCATCAAGTCCAGCAGTCTGTTCACACAGTGGCCAACCAAGTGCCTCTAGGAAACCCACAAACAAGACGACTGTGGCAGCATTCTCCTGCCTGTGTTCCAAGGCACATAATATAATAGGCATGCTCCTCGGATACTGGAGAGAATAGGGATGCATCATGGCTAGTATCCATTTTGACTAGCAGACATGGATAGCCCTCTCCCCCATGAACATGTCCACTCCCTTCTTAAAGCCTTCCAAGATGGCAGCCATCACCATATCCTGGGGCAGGGAGTTCCACAATTTAACTATGTGTTGTGTGAAGAAATACTTCCTTTTGAGATCTTATTTCATTATTTCATTCTTGTTTCTGCCTTTTATATACCACGGGGCTGATATTTTCCACTCAATACGAGTCCTACTCAGTAGTAATGTCCATCAACATTTCTCTCCATTATATTATATTTTCCCTCTTTGCAATAAATACACCTCCATCATTGCTGCTGGTTGACTAATTTGTTTTGGCAAAGATAACCTTATTTTCTCTTAACAAATTGTCAGTGAAGTAGTTTCTTGGATAGCTTCTGCAATTAGTCTTTCCTTATTTATAGATGGCATATGGACATTTTAGTTAAAATGTGAATTCGGCACACCAAGTCAAAATGTTACTGAACTGTCATTGGACTTACATTGTCTGGTGAATGTATATACTGTTATTTGTTAAGTGGGCGAAATCGTAACATTTAGATTATATTTGAAAGACACCATGAGAAATAACAATTGCAGTATTACAAATCTGAGAGAATCAAATTTACAAATATAATCCCAACAATGCAAAACATTGGTCTTTATAAAGTATCGGAACTCAATGTCCGAAGATGGAGTTTGTCCAGATGTAATTTTTAGTATGTCACAATCTACCCAACATGAAATACAGAGTAATTGCTGGATACTTTGTGTCTATTTAATAAATATTATAAAGAGAGTGGTGGGGGGAGGGATCGTATTAAAGTGGGGAGCATTTGGCTCAGTGGTTGGCCAGCTGTTGAACCTTACATGAGATGCAATAGCAGGGATCTCCAAAATGGTGCCCATGGGTGCCATTGTGGCCACCGATACTTTACTTGGTACCTGCCAAGTATTTTCAGAAATTGGGTGGAGCCAGCTGGGGCTGATGCCTAGCATGACTTCTGATTGGCCAATGAAGATATGATATAATCTGTACAGATTAAAATAACAATGATTTGGTGGCAGCCGCCACCCCAATGCCGGTTTCATTCCCTTTCAAAAGAAGAAGAGTTGGTTTTTATACGCCAATTTTCTCTACCTTTTCAGGAGAACTGGCTTACAATCTCCTTCCCCTCCCCACAACAGACACCTTGTGAGGTAGGTGAGGCTGAGAGAGTTTGGAGAAAACTGTGACTGGCCCAAGGTCACCCAGCAGGCTTCATGTGGAGGAGTGGGGAAACCAACCCAGTTCTCCAGATTAGAGTCCACTGCTCTTAACCATTACAGCATGCTGGCTCTCCACTTTCACTCCTCTTTCATAGTGTAATTTTTAAATTACACCTCTTCTCCCCTGCATTTGGACTTCCTCTGGGTGTGTATGGGCTCTGCCTCTCACAGCAATCATTTTATCTATTTAAGCATTTATCTGTTCAACTTGTATGCCGCCCTTTCCTGACATCCAAGTCAGGCTCAAAGCAGCTAACAGCATTTCAACCCAGTTAAAATCTCCACGAATACAATTAAAAAACCCTCAAATATCTTAAATTTGGCTTAGTGGTTGCCAGCCCAATACCCTGTGTCAGAATTCCAAAGCTGCCCCCAGGTTGGAGACCCCTGTTAGAACATAAGAAGATAAGAAAGGTCCTGCTGGATCAGATCAAGGTCCACCAAGTCCAGCAGTCTATACACACAGTGGCCAACCAGGAAGCCCACAAGATGACTGCAGCACCATCCTGCTTGTGTTCCACAGCACCTAATGTGCATCTGATCCTGGAGAGAATAGGTATGCATCATCATGACTAGTATCCATTTTGACTAGTAGCCATGGATAGCCCTCTCCTCCATGAACATGTCCACTCCCCTCTTAAAGTCTTCCAAGTTGGCAGTCATCACCACATCCCGGGGCAGGGAGTTCCACAATTTAACTCTGCATTGTGTGAAGAAATACTTCCTTTTATCTGTTTTGAATCTCTCTCCCTCCAGCTTCAGCAGATGACCCAGTGTTCTAGTATTATGAGAGAGGAAGAAATCTCTACAGCATCTCAAAGGGGATTTTTTTAAGGGGGGGGGATAATTTACACTTATCTCCACCATGGCAAGTTTCTTCATTGAGCTCGCCCCCCTTCGCAGACTGGTTATTTACAACACAGAGACAGAAGATGGCTGCCTTTGCAAAAAGCATGTCAACCTTATTCGGAGCAGGTGAATCCAGCAGGCTTTCATGTTCATGGCTTTGATATAATCTTTGATCATGAGCAACTTTCACCGAGGATCTTGACTTAGAGGAAATATTATTGCTGACTCTTGTTTTCTGTGACCAGATATTAAGAGTCTTAACAAATTCTAGGAAGTGTTTAACTCACTTCTTCCCTTTTATTTATTTTTTTTGTACCGCTCTCAGCTTCCTTCTACATAGAATCTTTTTGATCTCCCCACCCTTTTATGCCTACCTACATTTCTTTAAAGGAATACATTGCCAGGTTATGAGTACCCTCCTCATTTTTTTAAATTCATTCTCAGTCGCTGCTGGGCAAAACTTCTGTGGTGCAACACGGCGGCTAATTGCTAATTGTTCTCTTTGTTGTATTATTGATACCCCCCACACTGGAAGGCTGTAATTCCATGAGTTCTAAATTAGACCTTTCTGGGTCAGATCATATGAACAAGCTAAACCAAACCTTTCAGAGAACAAAAACTGGAAATTACTGCTGGGACTCAACACTCACTTCCAGCCCTATATCTTACAGGGGGTTTTACCATTCTAGTTGACCTATACAAAATTATTTATTGGGAGGTAACTAATTAAGAGCTCTCCCTTTTTTCCCCACAGAGCATTGTAGTTGTCTTGAAAATATCCTAGGGCTGGTTAGTAATAAGGACTGGATTCAAGATATGACTCTGGCAGTTCTGGGAGTGGATCTCCCCGTGGTTCTTTTTTCTCTAAGGTTGTTTATGCATGGGAGTTTTACTTGAGGTTTGTTGCTTGCTGGACCCATACTTTCCTTTTGCAGATCTATGCACCAGCAGTCTCCAAGCTCAAATCAAGAAGCATTGAAGTCCCCGCCCCTTGAAACGCTGCTTTGTAATTGGCTGTAGTGCTTACTGTGAGAGAAAAGCCCCCCTTCCCGAAACCCAATTGCTACGTAAAAAAGCATTTCAAAAAATGGAGCACTCTAAAAGGAATAGAGGGAGTACCCAAGCCTTGTTTCTAAAATCCTGCTCAGAAAGAACTTTGAGGAAGCAGGAAGCTGGAACCATTTTAATGCCGGACCCTTGGCACGTTGCTTTGTACTTGGCTGTATTGCTATCTGTGAGAGAAACATCGCTCCCCCAAGTTTATGTGCCCCACGCTTTGCCTTATGTATGGAGATTTCAAGTGGTCTGAGGGGAGAGGGAAGAATCAGGTTAATAGAGGAACGAGAAGTCCTGGGATTTGTGAGGGCTGGCTGTGAGGTCATCTCAAATGGACAGAATACTCATGCATAACTTCAAGGAACAACTGAGACAGAACAGGGGTGAACCTGAGTGAAAGTACCCTTGCAAAAAGGACCTAAAACTCAGGCATACAATTCAGGTTAGGATCAGAGAATGAGGGGGTTAAGCCATTTTTTTCTGACCTGAAATAGCCCTGGGGAGGGACCTCAGCAGGGTACAATGCCATAGAGTCCACCCTCTAAAACATCTATTTTATCTAGGGGAACTGATCCCTGTAGTCTGGAGATCAATTGTAATCCTAGGAGATGTCCAAGCCCCACCTGAAGGTTGGTAAGCCTACTAGAATATAATGCACATGGACCTCCAACCTAGAGCACTCCATGTCACGTATTCCTTCAGGTTGTTGAATGGTTTGACAGGTATTCATCTACTGATTTGTGATGTGGAATATCAAATTAGGATCTGGCAGACCTGAATTCAAATCCTGATTCGGCCATGAAACTCTCAAAGTGACTTTGGGCCATTCTCTTAGGGTTGCTGTAAAGATAAAATGAGACAGAAGTTTTTTTGTTATATTTTTTTTTATTTTCAAAAGAATAAAGGAAAAAAACATAATGGAAAAAGGGTAAAGGGAAAATGAGGGGTTACAATAACACTTCACTAACATTGTATCTACTGTTAAATTATACACAAAGGATATAAGCATTGGGTGGAAATATGCCTTCTAACATTCTAAAATATGCTTTGTTAGATTTTCTTATTAGGTTACCATTTTCTATATTTCTATTATACTAAACCAGACTACCTATTCTTGAATGCTTTTAAAATACTACCTTAATATTTAACTCCTTCTGAGTTGTACTATTTACCAAATACTCTCTATTTTGTATCACCATTATCAAGTCACATAATAAAGCTTCCAATTTTAAAAAAGTATTCAAATGAGGGAGAACACTTCTCCTTGGAGAAAAGGTAAAATAAAAATGTACTAGTGGATGGATATGGAGGGAAGGCACCATGGTATAGCCCAATCTCATCAGACCTCAGAAGCTAAGAAAGGTTGGAACTTGGAAGGGATACCACCAAGGAAAACTGTGCAGAAGAAAGCAATGGTAAGCCACCTCTGCTTCTCATTTGCCTTGAAAGCCCCTTGCTGGGGTCGCCATAAGTCGGTTGCAACTTGATGGCAATTTACACACAGTTGATGGATGTACCACATGCAAATTGGAACATGAGAACATAAGAAAAGCCCTGCTGGATCAGACCAAGGTCCATCAAGTCCAGCAACCCTGGTATTGACATTAGCAGGCATGATTGGATTGGGTATGACATGCAGAGTACATTGGTAATGAGACAGTAGAGTGCTAATGTATGAACACATGAATCTGCCTTATACTGAATAAGACCCATTGATCTGGCAAGGTCACCAGTGTCTGCTCTGACTCCAGGGTCTTTTCAATCACTCAAATTACCTGATGCTTCTAATTGGAGATACCGGGGATTGATACTGAGATACTGGGACCTTCTGCATGCAAAACAGACGCTCTGTCGCTGAACCAGAGATAAAACCTCCAAACCCAGCACAGTAGGCACAATTGAGTGATGTCCCACAAGGGGATACCACTATAGAAAGGATGACTTATAGAATATGCAAAGGGGAAGAGAGAAGATTATTCCTCACATACTTTTCCATTCACATTATCCAATGAAGGACTGTAGGCTAGAACAATTTGGAGCCTTTAATGTATAGCCACATCTCCTTCCCACACTTAGTGAGTCTGTAGAGATATTTCAGTGAGAAACTACTTTCCTCAGGTATTCAACATTGTTCTCAGCACATGAACGCTATTATCTGGAAGCCTCCACTGCATTTACGTTTTCCATTATAACAGCGCACGAGCCACCTGTTTTTGCATGCAGGGAGAATCACTGAATTGGCGCTTGTGGTTGAGTACTTAAGCCAAAAAAAAAAAAAAAAACACTCTACAGAATCCAAACTCGAATTACATTATGGAATCAAAGTCTGTCCTCCCTCCCCAAAAGTCATTAATATATACCCATGGATGGAGGATGTCTGCTTCAGTTGGGAGAGGGCCAGCAAACCCTCTGGTGCATTGTGGTGACAAACACCCTCAGACATAGTTCCTTAAGTAGATTTATTTCTGGGTTTCCCCCCAAAAATTGTGTCCACTATAATTTATGGGGGGGATTTCAAAGCTCCTGTGGGGGTATTTTTGGAGGTAGAGTACCCAAATTTTCAGGGTAGCTTCAAGGGACTCTGCTTGCATGAACCCCGAAGTTTGGTTAAGATTGGTTCAGAGGGTCCAACTTTATGGGGTCCTGAGTGGTTGTCCCCCGTGTCCATAGAAATGCATGGTAAAGTTTACAATGCTTTTTTATGGAGGAGGGGGGCGACCCCTTCAGGGCCACATAACATTGAACCCCCTGACCCAATATTCACCAAACCTCGGGGTTCATGCAAGGAAAGTCCCGTGAAGCTGCCCTGAAAATTTGAGAACTCTATCTCCCCAGAGCTCATTAAATATTCCCATAGGGAAAAGCCTGGGGAGAGCCAAAGCCGAAAAAAGCCGAATACCTATTCCTCTGATTCAGTGATCAGCTATCCAGTTTCAGCTTTATTCCGTTTTAATATTCAACTTTAATTAAACCCAAAAGAAGCCAAAAAATGTCTTTTTCGGGTTTATTTTCAGTTTATCGATATGCACAACTGTATACATAACGCAACCCATTCTAACTGGTTTGTGTGCACTGCTGAGAAACAAAGTTACACAGAAAGCCTCTGCATCGTTGCAAAACAAATAGGAGTCCTTGATTGTAAGGAACTCCATTCTGGAGAGGTTAGAGACAAGAGTCTTATCTAGCCTATCTATGATGGATAGTGATGTGGGAGGGATGGATAGTGATGTGGGAGGGTTGTTCTGCCCTCATGGTGCCAAGATGGAGAAGACTGGTGTGGAGAGACGGCATCAGCCGGAAGGAAAGAAGAGTAGGAATCTACACACAGAAGCAGTAGAAAGGAATGTTCAGGGTACTGACCTATCTATCACTCTGACTCTCTTTTTAGCCCCCCTCTGAAATCTGAGGCTAAGAGACAGTGCAAAGCCCTTCACTTCCAACAAAAATGTCACTTCTGGTTAGGGCTGCCAGCTCCAAGTTGGGAAATACCTGGAGATTTGGGGGGTGGAGCCTGAGGAGGGTGGGGTTTGGAGAGAGGAGAGACTTCTATGCCATACAGTCCAAATGCCAAAAGCCATTTTCTCCATGGGAACTGATCTCTGTCCCCTGGAGATCAGTTGTAATAACGGGAGATCTCCAGCCACCACCTGGAGGTTGGCAACCCTAATTCTGGTGCAAACCCTGATGTCACCACATCAGGCTGACAGTCTATTGACCCCAAACTCTGTGATAAAACTAGAAATGTTTTGGGTGCATCTGACAGCATCATCCTGACGGGATGACATCACTTCTGGGTTTGCACCAGAAGTGACCTCACAGCATTGGCTCAGGGCTGATGATGTTGTCCCCATCCCAACTCTGCTGGTTTCCCACTATCCACTACTGAGTGAGGTATGAATTTAATGTCCTGGGGGGGGGGCACAGAGCTTGAGAGTGAACACAGATAGAAAAATACTGAGCACATGCCTTGGTGTTAGAGTCACAAACCTCCAGGTGGTGCCTGGAGATCCTCCCGCTATTACAACTCATCTCCAGGCAATAAGGATCAGTTCACCTGGAGGAAATCTATGGCTTTCTACCCCATTGAAGTCCCTCCCCTCCCCAAACCCTGCCCTCCTCAGTCTCTACCCCCAAAATCCCCAGGTATTTCCCAACCTGGCAACCCTACTTGGTGTCCAGTTTCCTTTGGGAAATCTGTCACCCTCTATCAGGTCTGCTTGGTGTGTGTGGGTGGGCCAGTTCTGCTTTTACAGAAAAGTGGGACTATAGGGTGAGAGGGCCCAGCCGTGACTAGGGTTGCCAGCTCTGAGCTGGGAAATACCTGGAGATTAATTGATTAATTAATTAATCAATGCCATAGAGTCCAATGCCCAAAGCGGCTATTTTCTCCAGGGGAACTGATCCCTATTGGCTGGAGATCAGTTGTAATAGCAGGAGATCTCCAGGCACCATTTAGAGGTTGACAACCCTATTCATTATTGTTGGTACATACCTAGGGTTGCCAGGTCCCTCTTCGCCACCGACGGAAGATTTTAGGAGCGGAGCCTGAGGAGGGCAGAGTTTGGGGAGGGGAGGGACTTCAATGCCATAGAGTCCAATCGCCAAAGCAGCCATTTTCCCCAGGGGAACTGAACTCTATTGCCTGGAGATCAGTTGTAATAGCAGGAGATCTCCAGCTACTATCTGGAGGTTGGCAACCCTATGCACACCATATATAGGGCAGTGCAAAGGCGCTGCTGTTCACTGTCGATGCTTCTATCCCTGTGCAAAATCCCTGCTGTTTTCAATACAGCTGAATTTCCCTCCCTTCCTTCCAGGCAGCTGATTTTTCAGACCATCCCGACTCAGGCAGGAAACAAACAGATTAACAGCCATCATGCGAACCCTTCAAGCGTCTGGGCCTGCCGTTGCTATAAGCCAGAACCGGCTTTTTATGTTCTCCTGTGCACCAGCCTCTTCCAAAGAAATAACATCCTGACAATGCTATCGAGTGAAGCCATTGGGCGGCCTTTCAGCAATGGCTTTGTTTCGTCACACAAAAATAGGGAGGATTAAAATCCCGCTCCAACTCTGGAGGATTTGGAGAATGGGGTTTTGTTCCATCTGTCTCGGCTTTTGTTGCATTCAGATTGGATTACGGTAATTCTTTGTTTGCGGCTTTGCCGGCGTCGTGTTTACATCCCTAGCAGGAGGGCCCGATATTCAGCAGCAAAGATTTAATTCTCTTACCTGTGGGAATGGGTCCCTTTAACCTTGACAATCACAGCCCAACCATATCCTGCATATATCTGCATGGATTTAAATCTTCATTTGGACACCCTCAGCCAGGGTAACACTGCTGTCTTAAATGCTCAGACAATTTGCATAATGCTGGTAATCTTTATCCTATGGCTTGTTGATCTCTGAAGGTATTCTCTGTGATCTTGTGTCTCAAGAGGGTTCACTCAATTTAGTTGAGCTTTTCAATGACGCATAGTCAACATCAGGATACATTTTGACATGTTTATCTCTGATGAATTCCTTTTCTGTGATATCACAGTTAATTTAGCCATGATAAATAGGGGTATGTGGTTTTTTTTTGAAGTTGTACAAACCAGACAAACCACATTTCAAACTGAGATGAATGAAAGAGAAGGAAATGGTGATGCTTAGTATTGTCCAAACTCATTGAGCCTATGACCACTAGGGTTGTGCATATCAATAAACCTGAACCAAAAATAAACCCAAAATTAGCCATTTCTGCAATATTCAGGTTTCAGATAAACAGGGAATAAAGCCGAAGCTGGATAGCCAACTGAAGAATCAGCCAAATGGGTATTTTACTTTTTTCATCTTCAGCTTTCCCCAGGCTTTTACCTATGGCAAGTTTTTTAATGAGCTCTGGGGGAGGCATTTTTGGAGGTAGAGTCCACAAATTTTTAGGGTAGCTTCAAGGGACTCTCCTTGCATGAAGATTTGGTCAGGGAGTTAAGTTTTATGGGATTCTGAAAGGGCTTGCCCCCTCCTTCATAGAGAAATACTGTAAAGTTTATGTAAGCTGGGGCTCCCTCTTCTGGGCTCTTCCCGGCCCCCTCCATTCTGCCCTTGCTCCCCAGTCCCTGTTGGGCCAGCCTCAAACTGGGCAGAGATGCTGGATAATGACTCCCAGCACCTCCTCTGCCCTGGATTTCTGCTTTAGCACTCTGCTCTCCTTCTTTCTAGCCTTCTCCCTCTCTGTGCTTTCACCTCCGTCCCACCTCCTCATTCCTATTTATCTCTTTCCCCCTGAATCTCCTATACCTGCTCCTTTCCAGCCATCCCCCTCCTCCCCAGGTGCTCCCCTGTTTCCATTGTCCCTCATCAGCCAGGCTTCCCACAGGTGGGGCCTAGATCGGCCCCTGATGTTACTCCCGAGGAGGGCTTCTCTCCACCCTTCCCTCCTTGTCATCAGACTCCTCCGGGGAATGTCGTCTTGCTGGTCTCCTCCCCAGACAGGCAGCCCATGTTCCTGCTGGGCTGTCTGCTGAGAGGGGGTGGGGTCAGCACCCACCCTTAGCAGCAGGGCCGGGAGGGGAGGAGGTGGAGGAACCTGTGCTGTCTCCTTTGCCCTCCTGTCCTGCAGGTAAGTGGTGTCCTGGGGTCTTTCTCGCCTTCCCTTGTCTCGCCCTTCCCTTTCCAGGGGCTGGAAGTCTCTTCCCTCAGGCGAACCAGCATCAGGTGGGACTCAGTCCCTTTCCCCCGCTTGGCTGACTCTGCACCAGTCCCGGCGTGGGCCCCTTCTCCCGGCATGGCTGAATTCACTGGGGGCCTCCCCAACGGGGTCTCCCCTACGTCGGGTACTGTGTCTGCACCAGCCCTGGGCTGCCTGGTGCCGACCCATGGGGTCAGCGCATCTGCTGCAGCCTTGTCCATTGCCTCTGTGCCAGCTCCCCTGGCAGCAAAGTCTGGAGAGGCCACGCCTGACGTGGGCACATCTGCCGAGGCCAAACCCAGACAGTTTACAATGCTTCTCTATGGAGGAGGGGGGCAACACCTTCGGGACCCCATAAAATCAGACCTCAGCCCAATCTTCACCAAACTTTGGGGTTCATGCAAGCAGAGTGTGGTGAAGCTACACTGTGAATATGGTGACTCTACCTCAAAAAATGCCCCCCGAAAGAATTTGAAAAGTACTTACTTTTCATAGTCTGTAATGGCCACTTCCCCTCACTAAAGAATTGTGGGAAAACTCAGTTTCCCATGAATGCTTGCAAATGGGCTATTGTGCAGGTCCATTGCAAGCATTCATGGGAAACTGAATTTTTCCATGAGTCTTGGGTACTGATGCGGCCATTACAGACTGTGAAAAGTAAGTACTTTTAAAATTCTCCCGGGGGAGCATTTTTGGAGGTAGAGTCACCAAATTTGCAGCATAGCTTCAAGGGACTCTCCTTGCATGAACCCCAACGTTTGGTGAAGATTGGGTCATGGGGTCTAATTTTATGGGGTTCCAAAGGGGTCGACCCCCTCCTTCATAGAAAAACATTGTAGACTTTACCATACAGTACATTTCTATGGAGGAGGGGGGCAACCCCTTCAGGACCCCATAACATTGGACCCCCTGATCCAATCTTCACCAAACCTTGGGGGTTCATGCAAGGAGAGTCCCTTTTGTAGTCTGCAGATTGGTTGTAAATCCAGGAGAACCCCAGGGCAAACCTAAAGGTTGCCAGCCCTACCGTGGGCAGGTACACAATGATTAAGGGTACTAAGTCAAGTGTCCTGAATGGGTGCTTTCTCCAGACTGCGAGCTGATGCTTCCTGAAGTCTTTCGTGTTGGGGATGTAGGACTGTGCAATGTCTCTTCGTACAGAGCAGAACAGGATTCTAGAGGGGGCAGCAGAAACTAGCAAGCTAGATGGGTCAGTGTCCTCTCTATCAGGGGTCTTCTACCTTTTTGAGCCATTGGAATTCTGATACAGCATGGTGGGTGTAGCCTAGGGTTGCCAACCTCCAGGTACTAGCTGGAGATCTCCCGCTATTACAACTAATCTCCAGCCAATAGAGTTCACCTGGGAAAAATGGCTGCTTTGGCAATTGGACTCTATGAAGTCCCTCCCCTCTCCAAACCCTGCTGTCCTCAGGCTCCACCCCCAAAATCTGCAGGTATTTCCCAACTCGGAGCCAGCAACCCTACTTCTGGTACCATGAGCTTCAATGGGTTGCCATCAAGAAGTCAGTTGTCGTAGGCCAACCTGAGCTGCCCTCCTCCTCTGAGGAAGAGGCGGACTGGGAACCTGGGCCCGTTCCTCCAAGGACTGCACTGGAACAGCAGGAACAGGCATCAGAGCCACAAAGACCCATGTCAGGGGATGAGGGCTGCTCATTCTGGCAGCAAACAGAACAGCAAGAAGAGCAGGACTCCTCGCCTGCAAGTTCTCCCAAGCCGGCTGAGAAGCAGAGAATCAGGGCCTGGCTTCAATTAAGGGAACGAAGGCAAAAGGCCAGGTGGGCCTTGAGAGAGAGAGCAAAGACAATCAAGCCTAATCAGGGAGGAGTGAAAAAAGCTGGAACCGCTAGGCTGATAAAAGGCCAGGCAGATTGCCAGAGTTCTTGTGGGTTCACCACATGTTGAAGACCACTGACTGAGAGAAGCAAACAGAAGCTCCAAGCAACTGAAGTTATCCCAGTCAACCCTGGCATGCAAGCTGACGTCTGATCTGAGAAACAAGGAGATTGGACTGGTAAGTGCCTCTACTCCTTTACCTGCTAATTACCTTGGTCTAGCTCGGTCCACGGGAAGAGAAAAGCCTGCATCAGGCTCTGGTCAACGCAGTACTCCCATTGCTGTTGTTGAAACCAGAGGCCAAGCCTCGGGCCTGGTTACTGCCTGAACGCTACACTCCTGCCTGAGTACGACACGTTGAACCCACCCAAACCTTTTCTTATCCACTGGTCTAAGATGGATGAGGAAGGAGCAGCTGCTTTAGCTGCCCAGAATCAGTCCCTGCAGGGGCAGGTGGTGCAGCTGACAAATATGGAGACCGGGTTACAGCAGCAGCTGCAGCAGGCTCAGCTGCAGCCTGCTCCCCCAGTGCGGCCACTCAAATGCCCGGTCTCCCCGCCGGAGAGGTTTTCTGGCAATGTGGGGGAGTTTCCCACCTTTTTGGCCCAGTGCCAACTATTCATTCAACTCCGTCCAGGAGATTTCCCAGATGATAGCTCCAAAGTGGGATTTGTACTGAGCCTGCTGAAAGGACAGGCTGCCAAATGGTCTACCCCACTCCTTTTGCACCAGTCCCCCCTGCTTCGAGATTGGAGGAGATTTTTGGGAGAGCTCCAATGCACTTTTGCTAACCCTGTTCAAGCTGAAAATGCCAACAGGCAGATCTGCCACCTCTGCCAGGGGCGGGGCTCTGTGGCCACCTATGCGGCGGAGTTCCAGCTGTTGGCCCAGGATTTAGCCTGGAATGAGGCCGCCCTGGCCGACCAGTTTGTGGAAGGGCTGTCAGAGGGGGTGTTGGACGAACTAGCTCGGGTCAAGCGACCCACTACTTTACAGGTACTAATAGTGCTGTGCCAATGCATATACCATCACTTGGAAGCCCGGAGGCAAGCCCGGGCCGAGGGGTCACGGAGGAGTGAGCCTCTCTACCAACCCATGTCTGGCCCAGTCCCCAGACTGCTGGCAGCAGAAGAGAGAGATGGCGGTGAGCCCATGCAACTCGGGGCCGCCCGTGGATGGTTGACGGCCAAAGAAAAAACCAGCCGAAGAACCATGGGCCTCTGTCGGTACTGCGGCAGGTCCGGCCACTTTGCCAGCTCTTGTCCAGAGAAAGGCTGGCCTGGGAAAGCGGGAAACAGGCAGCCCCGGCTCGCAGCTGGCCACGAGGCCTGGGGCGAATTGTTAGTTCCAGTGGGATCCGAGATCCCGGTGATGGGCCAATCTTCCTCTCTATCCAGCTCCAATTACCTGATGGCCGACAAATAGAGACGGTAGCCATGGTTGACTCTGGGGCCTCCCTCTGTTTCATGGATTTGGACTTCGCATGCCAGAATCAGGTACCCATGCAGACGAAGGCCTCGGTCACCCGGGTATAGACCATAGATGGCCGCCTCCTAAAGTCAGGACCAGTCACCCATGAGACGGTGGGCCTGATTTTGAGGATCACCCAGTACCAAGCACCATTTGACTTTGACTTGGTGAGCATGCCCCAGTTCCCGGTGGTGTTAGGCATGACCTGGCTAGCTCAGACAAACCCTGCCATTTGTTGGACACAGTGCATGGTACGCGTTCTGCTGGTAGCCCCAGATGCGCTGGGGTCTGTCATCTCCGCAGCACATCCCTGCCCGGACCCACCTGCACTCCCTGAACAGTACACAGACTTCAGGGACATGTTTGAAGAGACTGGGGGCAGACCAACTCCCCCCCCATCGCCCCTATGACTGTGCTATAAATCTCACCCCTGGGGCTCCGCTGCCTACCCGCCGCCTGTATTCTCTGTCCGAACCCGAACGGGTCGCCCTCCGCGAGTTCATACATAAGAATCTGGGTCAGGGATTCATCTGGCCCTCCACTTCACCTACCTCCGCACCAGTGCTGTTCGTGAAGAAGGGGGGTGAGTTGCGCCTCTGCCATGACTACAGGGCGTTGAATAAAATCACGATCCGAGATCGCTACCTGTTACCTCTGATCCCAGAACTGCTAGAACGCCTTCGGGGAGCAACTCGGTTCACAAAACTGGATCTGCGGGGGGCGTACAACCTGATACGAATATGGGCAAACTGCTTTTGGGACCCGGTATGGCCAGTTCGAGTACCTTGTCATGCCCTTCAGCCTGTGTAATGCCCTGGCGGTCTTTCAGTGGTTCATTAATGAGGTGTTCCGGGACATGCTGGACCGGTATGTAGTCATCTACCTCGATGACATCCTCATCTATTCTAGGGACCCTGACAGACATCCAGCACACGTCCAGTCCGTTTTGACCTGCCTCCGACAGCATAGGCTCTATGCCAAGCTAGAGAAGTGTAAATTCGACCGAACAGAAGTAGAGTTCTTGGGTCATCGAGTTTTGGACCCAGGAATCCGCATGGATCCAGCCAAGATTGATGCAGTGCTGTCCTGGCAAGCTCCGAGGAACCGGAAGGACGTCCAACGGTTTCTGGGATTTGCCAATTATTACAGACAGTCCATCCCAGGGTTCGCCGCCCTCACCGTCCCCTTGACCCACTTGCTCAGACCCAAGGAACGGTTTCAGTGGTCGCCTGAAGCACAACAAGCGTTTCAGGCCCTGAAGACCAGGTTCACCACTCAGCCAGTCTTGGTGTACCCCAATCCTGACCTCCCATTCATCATGGAGACTGACGCCTCGGACACAGCCCTGGGAGCCCTCCTGGGCCAGAAACACTCTCCTGATGGCCCAGTGCGGCCCTGTGTGTATTATTCCCGGCAGCTCTCTGCAGCGGAACAGAATTATACCATTTGGGATCGGGAGTTGTTAGCAATCAAGGTGGCCTTCGAGACATGGAGACACCACTTGGAGGGGGCTCTGAATCTGGTAACAGTGCATACAGACCACCGTAACCTAGAGCACCTGCAAACCGCCCGAGCGTTGAACCAACGGCAGATCCAGTGGGCCCTGTTCTTCTCCCGCTTCCACTTTGTGGTCCGCTACATCCCAGGGTCCCAGAACAAACGAGCGGATGCTCTGTCTAGGAAACCCGAGTTTGCACAGAAGCCCGGGGAATAAATACCAAGCCCGTTGATCCTAGCCCCGGAAACCCTCGCGGCAGCACCCAGTACCACAACCCTACGTGAGCGCATCCGGGCAGCCCAACAGGGAGACCCTTGGGCCCAGCGGACAGTGCAAGCCTTCCAGGACCCGGCAAAAAGGTCACCGCCAGGATATACAATGCAAAATGACCTGTTACTCTATGAGGACCGGCTGTATGTAACCCCAGGGTCGGTGTGGGGTGAAGTACTCCGGTTATCCCACGATGTCCGAGCAGCGGTGTAAGCTCCTGACCCTTCGAACCAGAAATCACCACAGAGTCATATAGAATCCAAGCAGATGGCTTTTACTGGTCAAAAAGGCAATACAGTGCATACAGGGAACTATGGCAGCTATGAGAGTCTCACTAGCCGAACGATAATATAAGGCAGTAAATGGCGGGAGATTATACAACAACAGCATACACAGACAGAGTCAACTTTCCCAGGAGCAGTATTCCCAGGCCTTGGTATGTGTGGTCGGCCTTGAGGCTAGACAGTACAGTACCGACACAGAAACAATACTGAAACCGAGATAGCAGCCTGACATCCTGCTCCCCTTAAGGCCCCCTCCCAGTCTGTAAGGGGGATGGTCTGTCCGGGTAGGCAGTGTGAAAGGCATCGATTAGTTTGGGGGCGGAGACATTTCGTGCGCGAACCCATTCGTCGTAGGCAGGGGGGAAGTGTTTCCAACGGACCAAATACTGTAGGTTTCCATGGTGAACACGAGAGTCAAGGATTTTGGAGACCTCGAAGTGCTCTTCCCCCCCCCACCATAATGGGCTGTTCGGGGGGCGGATCGGGATGCCATTGTGGAGAGGCCGTATGGGGCTTCAGGAGGCTAATGTGGAAAACGGGATGCACACGCCTCAGGGTTTTCGGGAGAGCTAGTTCCACTGTGACAGGATTAATGACCCGTGTGATCGGGAACGGGCCAATGAATTTAGCATTGAGTTTAAGGCACGGACGGGTGGAACGTAGGTTTTTGGTGGAAAGATAGACCAATTTACCCACTCGCAGTTCGCCCCCGGGGGAACGATGTTTATCAGCTTGTGCTTTGTATTTGCGCTTGGCTCGGTCGAGATTGTTAACGAGCCAAGGCCAAGTGGTACGGAGGGTGTGTGCCCAGGAAGCAACGTCAGGATCTCCCTCCCCCTCCACATTATTTCTGGGAGTAACAGGACCAAAATCTTGTCCATACACTGCATAGAATGGGCTAAAACCTGTAGATTGATGTACAGCGTTATTGTAGGCATATTCTGCGAAAGGTAACAGTTCTACCCAGTTATCTTGGTGGTAGTTTACATACCAGCGTAAATAACATTCAAGGACAGCATTTACACGTTCAGTTTGACCATCGGTTTGAGGATGGTATGCAGTAGACAATCCTTGTTCAACCCCTACCAACTTGAGAAATGCTTTCCAAAACTTGGAAACAAAGCCACTGCCGCGGTCACAGATTATTTTGCGCGGAAATGAATGTAATTTGAAGATATGTGTCACGAAGAGGCGGGCCATTTTTTGAGCAGAGGGGATCCCTGAGCATGGAACTAAATGGATTTGCTTGGAAAACAAATCAGTAACAACCCATAATACAGTTTTTCCCCCGCTGAGAGGGAGATCAGTCATAAAGTCCATAGCAATCACTTCCCATGGTCTGTTGGGCGTTTCTAGAGGTTGCAGTAGCCCCAGGGGTTTGCCTTGTGATCGTTTCACTGTGGCGCAAACAGGGCAGCTGCGAATAAAAGAGTCAACGTCGGAACGCATTCCCCCCCACCAAAATTGTCTGCGCAATAAGTGGAGAGTTTTTAGGAATCCAAAGTGTCCAGCTGTTTTTACTCCATGAGCTAAGTGTAAAACGTCTTTTCGAAGTGCCTTGGGTACATACAATTTAGAGTCTTTGTACCATGAGCCTCCCTGTTCCATTACCCCAGGGGGTAGGGTGTGAGTGGAGCGTTCAGAAAGGCAGTGGTCCCGAAGGGTATTTAAAAAGGATTCGGAGATGGGAACCTTGGCGGGAACCCCCCCCCCCGGCTATAGTAGTCTTAGGACCAGCTATGGGGGTAGTGCTTACGTGCGGTGGCGCGCAGATTGTAGGCGGTAGGGCAGCCGGTGGGGTTGGAGGAGTGCAATCGTCGGTTCGTTGTTGTTGCGAGGGCGGTTGGGTAGCCGCTCGGGTTGGAGGTGCTGGAGAACTGGATCTGGGATGCTGTTGCTGAGAGTGAGTTTGCATGGCCAGTACAGGAAGGGCTCCCCTTTGCGTAGGGGTGAACAGAGAGTCGGTTGGTCTCTCGAGTTTTACCGGGTATTGTGGCAACCGGGAGAGGGCATCTGCGAGAACGTTTTGCTTCCCAGGAACATGCTTTAGGACAAAACGAAACTGAGCGAAGAATTCAGCCCAACGTTGTTGTTTTGCTGATAGTTTATGGGACCCCGTGAGGGCAGCTAGATTCTTGTGATCGGTCCAAACCTCAAAGGGGATATTGGACCCCTCTAAGAATTGCCTCCAGAGAGTTAGGGCATGGTGAACGTCCGCTGCCTCTTTTTCCCAAATGGGCCAGTTCAATTGTGCGTGCGCAAATTTCCTCGAAAAGTAAGCGCACGGGTGAAGAAGGCCATCCGGACCTTTCTGGAGGAGGGCCCCTCCCATAGCTACATCGGAGGCATCGACTTGCACAATAAACATTTGCTTTGGGTCCGGGTGCTGTAGTACGGGTTCGGATGTGAAGAGGCGTTTGAGAGCCACAAACGCGGCTTGGCATTGATCAGTCCACAGGATTTTTGCGGAGGGTAAGGTAGCTGTGTTTGCTTTCCCTTTGGTTTTTAGTAGATCAGTAATGGGTAGGGCCACTTGGGCGAAGTTAGGAATGAACCCTCGATAAAAGTTCGCAAATCCCAAAAACTGTTGCACTTGCTTGCGGTTGGTGGGGGGAGTCCAATCGAGAACGGCTTGGACTTTGACAGGGTCCATGCGAAGACCTTGGTGGGAGATTATGTATCCTAAAAATGTGAGCTGGCTTTGATGAAACTCGCATTTAGTCAGTTTTGCAAAGAGTTGGTGGTCGCGCAGGCGCTGCAGAACTTCTCGGACTAGAATTACATGCTCTTCCATGGTTTTTGAATAAATAAGAATGTCGTCTAAGTAAACCACCACCCCGCGATACAGCAAGTCATGAAGGATTTCATTGATGAGTTGCATAAAGACCCCCGGGGCCCCTTTTAATCCGAACGGCATCACGAGGAATTCATACATACCGAAACAGCTAGAGAAGGCAGTGAGGTGCTCATCTCCTTCGCGGATGCGGACTCGGTAGTAGGCTTCTACCAAGTCTAACTTGGAGAATACCCGGCCCTCCTGTAACTGTCCCAAAATATCAGATATTAATGGGATAGGATAGGCATTGGTTTGGGTAACCGCATTGAGTTTCCTGAAGTCAATGCATAAACGAAGGTCGCCCTCCTTTTTTCGGACAAAAAACGCGGGGGCCGAGTTCGGGGCATTCGATGGGCGAATGAACCCTCTGGCGAGGTTTTTGTCAAGGAAGTCCCGGAGAACAGTGCGCTCGGAAGCGCTCATAGGGTAAATTTTACTTTTGGTTAATGTGCAGTCCTTGACCACCTCAATTGTACAGTCCGAGGCCCGGTGGGGGGGTAAGGTATCACATTCTTTAAGGTCGAAGACATCCGCAAAGTCTCGATATACGTTAGGTAGGACTGGAAGTGCTGGGACATCGGAGGCCAATGCTGGGACGGGCGGATATAACAGCGCAAAGTTCTGTCGGTGCTGATCGCACATGGGGCTGGCGAAGGAGATAGTGTTTGTTTCCCAGTTAATACTGGGACTATGTCCTTTAATCCAGTTAATACCCAAGACCACTTCAAAACGGATAGGGGCTATAGTGAAGTCTATTTGCTCCCAGTGGGAGCCAATTCCCATTGCCACCCCTATGGTGCAGTGATCAACTGGACCCCCCTGGAAATGGCTCCCGTCCATTTGGGCAAATTGGACAGGGGCGGGTAAAGCCTCAGATTCGGCTCTGAGTGCAGCAAAAGTGGCTTCGCTTATGAGAGTGCGACAGCAACCGGAGTCGATTAGTGCTTTGACGGGTAGTTGTGGGCCACCGTTAAGGTGTTGTAAAACTGCATCCACGTAGACGGTGGAGTCCACTTCTTTGATTTTGGTAGGAGCATTCGGTTTAGCAGGAGGATCCTGAGAGGTCTGTGGAGACGCTCCATTCACCACAGACCGGAGCCGTTTTTTGACAAGTCGAGGGGAGATTCCAGGTTTAAGGCTGGAGAATTCCAAGGATTTTCCTCATCCGAAGAGGGAAAGTTGTCCCCCAATGGGGCACTTGTAATCCGAGACCCGGCGGGGTCGTTGGTAGTAGGCAGGGAGGCTGGGTCTCCAGCATGGAGTGCAGAGGGTGTGGGTCTTCCCGGAGCTGCGCTGCGGGTGGCCGCGGTGCCTCTGCGTGGTGGACGACCTCTGGCGTGGGTTGTCGTGCTGGGACGAAATAATTCATGGCGGTGCGGGCAAACAGCTGCAAAGTGGCCCATTTCTCCGCAAGTAAGACAGGCACCTCTCTGAAATCGGGCTTCACGTTCCTGGGGCGGACGTGGAGGATTTCGTGGGAAGGGTGGTGGTGCCTTGGATTGAGGCTTTTGGGTGCCTTTTTCCTTGTGCTTTTGACGGACTAGAGAAATAAAGCGTCGGCGGCTTTCCACTTCCTCGGCCAATAGAATCCAGTCTTCAAGGGTATCGGGATCGCCCCGCATGTATGACCAGTTCAGAACGTCAGGGTCAGTTCAGAACGTCAGGGCTTCCCTGAAATGATGAATTAGGGTGGTCTCGGGCCAACCTACAATTTTACTTGCCAGTCGTTGAAATTCATCGGCAAATTCTCGAACTGTAGCAGAGCCTTGTTTTAGTTGTAAGAGTTCCGTTTTGGCTCTTTCCCCCAGGAAGGGGTCTTCAAACCTCCTTCTCAGAGCAGTCATGAAGTTGTTGAGGGAACGAATAGCCCGAGAGCGGGTGTCAAACTGGAGGACCATCCAGTCAGCTGCTTTACCTGTCAGAAGGGAAGCTACATAACGCACCCGGCTATCTTCCGTGGGGAAAAGTTGTCCTTGTTCTCGCATATAACTGTCCACTTGATGCAAGAAACAAGGCAAAGTCTCGAGAGATCCGTCGTACGTAGTCCTCAATTTAAGTTGCTTCCAAGGGCCGGGCGCAGGTTGGCCCGGTTGCACGGGTGGTCCGGGCGGAGGAACAACGGGAGCTCCGGGAGGCAAGGGTGGAGCAGGCACATTAGCGGGTGGTTGGGGTGGCTGGATGGGCACCCCCTGACCCGGTATCGGAACGGGCTGTGCCTGGGCTATCAGGGTTTGTTGTAATTGCCTGTTATCCTGAAGCATACGTTCCATTAGTTCTTGGAGTTGATCAACACGGTCGGAGAGCTCCCGATTCTGGGCTCGTAAGAGGTGAACCTCCTCACTTGGGCCACCAGTAAGATGAGGTTTACTGGTCCGGAAGCTCGTGGCCCATTGAGAGCTATCTCCATAAAGATCCTCGTCTTCAGACTCTCCTGAGTCTCGACGTCGGTCAGCCAAACGGCGTGCGCGTTGGGTCGCGCGCGACGGGACGAACGCCGGGGAAAAAGACAGACCTGATAGCCCTTGTACAGTGTCCTTGGGGCGCGTATCCATTTTCGCCCGATCCCTAACCCTTGCTGCTGCCGCCTTGGCTGCTTCAGCAGCCTCTCTCTCTCTTGCGACCTTAGCCGCTTCGGTGGTATCCTTATCCGCAAGAACTTTGGCGTTCTCAAGTCTTAGGGCAGCCTCCGCCATAATGTGCGGTAAAAGTTCTGTTTCCAGGAGTGAGAGTATGGGGTCGGGTTCCCCGCCCAGCAAGGGTTGTATTCGGACCGCCAGTGCGGGTGCATCGGCTCCAAAAGTCGAGGTCAAAGCTTGAGCCAAGGTGGCTACCGGGGTGTCCTTTGTACATTCCACAAGGAGAAGAGCAGTGCGAATAGCGACTCGCTTGGCTTCAGCCTGACAGCTGGCCGCATCCGGGATCAGGGAAAAACCCTCCGGCGGGGCTCCTGCCATGGTAGAACTAGAGGAAAGAGTCTCTCGAGAAATAAGATTATCCAAAAGTCCAGTTAGTACTTGTAAATCCTCAGTTGCCAACCGGGCATCGTCCAGTAATTGATCCAAGTCTTGAAGATCTAAACGAGTATCAGTATCCTCCGACGTCAACATCCAGAGAGTCCCTTTAAGAGATTGCCACTGTTCCTGTACCAGTCCCCTCAAGCGGCAAACCTCTAGGGTGGTTCTGAAGAGTTCAGCGACTATGTCCTGTAACAGGGTGGGATCCTTCCGAGAGGAATCCAGGATAGTAGGTCACTCGGAGAGCTTCTCAGCTCCCATCCAAGCGACAGGCGAACCCCCCTGGGCTCCAGCCTGACTAGTAGTACAATGAAGAAGGTGAAAGATAGCTGCCATAATGTAAGCTCCTGACCCTTCGAACCAGAAATCACCACAGAGTCATATAGAATCCAAGCAGATGGCTTTTACTGGTCAAAAAGGCAATACAGTGCATACAGGGAACTATGGCAGCTATGAGAGTCTCACTAGCCGAACGATAATATAAGGCAGTAAATGGCGGG
The DNA here is from genome assembly GCF_029931775.1 of Euleptes europaea. Lineage (NCBI taxonomy): Eukaryota > Metazoa > Chordata > Lepidosauria > Squamata > Sphaerodactylidae > Euleptes > Euleptes europaea. The sequence goes on from NC_079316.1 coordinate 105,868,324, forward strand.
AGATTATACAACAACAGCATACACAGACAGAGTCAACTTTCCCAGGAGCAGTATTCCCAGGCCTTGGTATGTGTGGTCGGCCTTGAGGCTAGACAGTACAGTACCGACACAGAAACAATACTGAAACCGAGATAGCAGCCTGACAAGCGGGGCACTTCGGCCAGTATAAAACCCTGCGCCTACTTTCCCGTGAATTTTGGTGGCCACGGATGTGAGGAGAGGTCTTCCACTATGTCCAAGCCTGTGAGGTCTGTAAAAGGGCAAAAAATATACCGGGAAAGCCCGTGGGGCTCTTACAACCTCTCCCCACTCCTACATATCCTTGGGAAGTTGCATCCCTGGTCTTCATTACAGAATTGCCTGAGTCACAGGGATATACCTGCATCCTTGTAGTTGTGGATCTGCTCACTAAACTGGTCCATTTTGTTCCATGTCCAGCACCACCCTCCGCCAAGGAAACCGCACAGTTATATCTGCACCACATCTTCCGCCTACACAGGATTCCCCAGCATGTGATATCTGACCGGGGCGTCCAATTTACCTCCCGGTTCTGGCGGGCTCTACAAACGCTCCTGGGTGCACAAGTGCACCTCTCCTCAGCGTACCACCCCCAATCAGATGGGCAGACAGAACGAATCAATGCTACTTTGGAACAATACCTGCGCTGCTATGTGAGTTACCAACAGGACGACTGGGCAGAGCTCCTACCCATGGCAGAATTTGCATATAACAACGCTGTCCACACCGCAACTCAGCAAACCCCGTTCCTGGCAACATACGGGCATCACCCTCGATACTTCCCACAGACCACTCCAACCTCGGCCGTCCCCTCGGCAAACGCCTTCATTCAGGAATTACAGGCAATCCACCACTTGCTCCAGGAACAATTGAACAAAGCCAAAGAGGCCTACAAGGAGGGGGCAGACAGACACCGGCAGGCCGGGCCACCCCTGCAGGTGGGAGACATGGTATGGCTGTCCACCAAGTACATCCGAAGCCAACGGCCGTCCAAGAAATTGGACCACCGATTCATTGGGCCTTATTGGATTGTGGAGCAAGTGAACCCCGTGGCATTTCGTCTTGACCTGCCTCGCACCATGTACATTCACCCGGTGTTCCACCGTTCCCTTCTTACTCCTGTGGCACCCCCACACCCGCTTTGTGCTCCAGAACCGCCACCGCTTCCTGTAATCGTGGATGGGGAGGAGGAGTACGAGGTCAGCAGACTCGTAGACTCACGGTGACACAGGGGACGCCTCCAATACCTGGTCAAATGGAAGGGATATGGACCGGAGGATAGGTCCTGAGAACCTGCGAAGAACCTCCATACCCCTGACCTGATTCACCACTTCCACCGAACCTACCCTCAAAAACCTGGAACTTTGGGAGGGGGCCCTGGGAGGGGGGATGGTGTCATAAACCAACCTGAGCTGCCCTCCTCCTCTGAGGAAGAGGCGGAGTGGGAACCTGGGCCCGTTCCTCCAAGGACTGCACTGGAACAGCAGGAACAGGCATCAGAGCCACAAAGACCCATGTCAGGGAATGAGGACTGCTCATTCTGGCAGCAAACAGAACAGCAAGAAGAGCAGGACTCCTCGCCTGCAAGTTCTCCCAAGCCGGCTGAGAAGCAGAGAATCAGGGCCCAGCTTCAATTAAGGGAACGAAGGCAAAAGGCCAGGTGGGCCTTGAGAGAGAGCAAAGACAATCAAGCCTAATCAGGGAGGAGTGGAAAAAGCTGGAACCGCTAGGCTGATAAAAGGCCAGGCAGATTGCCAGAGTTCTTGTGGGTTCACCACATGTTGAAGACCACTGACTGAGAGAAGCAAACAGAAGCTCCAAGCAACTGAAGTTATCCCAGTCAACCCTGGCATGCAAGCTGACGTCTGATCTGAGAAACAAGGAGATTGGACTGGTAAGTGCCTCTACTCCTTTACCTGCTAATTACCTTGGTCTAGCTCGGTCCACGGGAAGAGAAAAGCCTGCATCAGGCTCTGGTCAACGCAGTACTCCCATTGCTGTTGTTGAAACCAGAGGCCAAGCCTCGGGCCTGGTTACTGCCTGCACGCTACACTCCTGCCTGAGTACGACATCGGTGTTGCAAAGTTCTTGTGGCAGCTGCTCTAAAGTGGGGTGCCCCCAGTATAAATGTAAATAAAGACACTGGGGCCCAGCTCACCCCCCAAAATCTTTGGACTTCCCGAATCGCACATCTCCACACTCCAGACTCTGTTCCCTGCAAGAAGACGTACTGTTGCCACATGCGCTGCCTGACCTCACTGTACTCACTGTACTGTCTAAGAGTTAATAGCCCGCTGCTCTGGGCTAGCGCTCTGCTGTATAACCAGGCTATCCAGGACAAGAGATCGGGTCACCCCTGCAGCACCAGCCAAAGGGAAGCCATGATCTTGACTGTCTCCTGATCCAAAAGGAAGCCATTACACCGAAGCAAGAGCATCACGTTGCTCTCTCCTGCTGTCCCCCCCCACCCGTATCCTGTGAGAAAAACATCCGCCACATCCCTGGAGAGTAAAGATTCACACCTTCCTGAGGTATTGTCGAACATGAGAAGATCGAGTCAAGACATCCTGGGGATATGTAAATCATTGGTGCCAGCTTAGTTTACAAATTGCCACTTTGCCCACTCTCTGCAGCTTCTATTTGGGTCACCACTAGGGTTGCCAACCTCCAGCTACTAGCTGGAGATCTCCTGCTATTACAACTGATCTCCAGCCAATAGAGATCAGTTCCCCTGGAGAAAATGGCCACTTTGGCCATTGGACTTCATGGCATTGAAGTCCCTCCCCTCCCCAAACCCTGCCCTCCTTAGGCTCCGCTCCAAAAACCTCCCACCGGTGGCAAAGAGGAACCTGGCAACCCTAGTCACCACCTAGAAGGCTGTATTGCAAAGAAGATTTGAACTGGAAAAGTTGCATGCCCTCTGCAATACAGGCCTGTTGTGGGGAGAAGAAGGGATTGTGATTGTAAGCTGCTTTGAGTCTCCTTAAGGTAGAGAAAAATGGGTTATAAAAAACAGCAATATATATATATCTTCAGAGGTAAATGATGTTGGCCTTGGCTTTATTGGCCACCGGTTGCCCACCTCTGGCCTAATAAATTTTCCACACTCCACCAGAATGACTTGCTGCATTTCAGGGGAGGGGGGACATCTAACAGCTGAGGAACCATAAACTCATATCTCTCTAGAACAGGGGTGTCAAACGTACAGCCCATGGGCCAGATCCGACCCCTTGAGAGATCTTATCTGGCCCGCAAGCCAGCTGAGGCAGCCATTCCCCCTAGTCGGGAGGAGTCTATGATCAAAGACTGTTAAATAAAAGAAAATACTTCAAGGGTGTTATTATTTTAAGCATGTTTTTAATGTAAGTTAAAAATAAAGTAAAAAATAATGTTATTAAGTGGCTTTGCCTGTGTCTTCTATAAAGTTTGTGTTTCTGGTACCTGGCATTAAATTTTATGGTACACATGGCCCAGCCCAAACAAGTGATATTTATCTGGCCCTCATCACAAATGAGTTCAACACCGCTGCTCTAAAACATCACCACATTTTCATTAATGCAGTTCATAGGTTCTTGCATCTCTGTTTGTGACAAATCTCCTCAGAAAATGGAACCCACTTGCCTTAGGAAGCCTCAGTGCTGTTCTTTGGACATGCATGAATGTTACAGAATGTTGAGAACTTATATTTGCACAAGAGTGGGATGCATTCTCCCACCAATCTCTGCTTCACCCACTATCCCCTCTGCTTCGGTCTGCTTCCCTCTCCCTCACCTCCTCCAGATGCTCTTTGGAGTTGCTACAGCAACCCAAAATCCCAACCAAAATCTAGGCTTTTTACTCCTTCTGTTTCATAGTATATTTTGCTCCAAAATTATGTTTAATCATATTTTTCTGCTGTTGTGGGTTTCCCTGGATTTGCAGTACCCTAAATTGTCCTGGCCCCTTTGTGTGGATATCTGAATTCGCATGACAGCCAGCCCTTAACTGTTTGATATCAGGACAGAGAATACTAAGCCCTGTATTACAATTGATGTCCATTATATTTTAATTCTGAAACCTCGACTAGTCAGAGCACGACATCAAAACTTCAGAGAACCCATCCGCATACGTTCACAAAGGTCTCCAAGCAGATCTGCTGATCTAGAGCAAGAATCCCTAATACCGACAAACTCCATGATCCAGAGACCCACAAGCACATCTGCATGGCAAAATCTCATCCTTGTCCCCCATACAGGGCAGAGGCTGGGTTAAGCTCCAAGGGGGGGGGTGGACTAGATGGCCTGCATGGCCCCTTCCAACTCTATGATTCTATGATCCTATGAAAATCTGGCATCAGGCAATGCTCTAGTGTTCACCCACAATGCTATGGTTAAACCATAGAGTTTGTGGCAAATGTTAGCGCTTCATCTCTACATGACAATGTCACTTCTGGGTCATGTCAAAAATGTCACTGTATCACCGGTGATATAACAACATTGCTGGCTAGTTCCCCTCCCTGTGGAGGTCTCTGACCAGTTGTAGCCTGTGGGCGACCCTCCCCAGTACATTTATTGACATTTTTTAGAATTTCCTTGTGAATCTGTGCCAAACTTCTATTTTCACTCTTACACTCTACTTTGAAAAATTAAGACAAGAAAGTATGAGTGATCTGCATCGTTCTCCAGATTTGTATGAAGCAATTGCCATTACTGTCTGTTCAGGAATGGCTAGCTTATTCCAGGCCTTGTTAAAATGATGTATATTGAAAGCTTAGTGCAAAGTGAGAAAAACAAATTATTTTAATGATGGCAAACTCCATTAATTAAAGAGCCTAGCCTTTGGTGCAATACAGTATTCAGTACGAGGCTATGAGGATCATATAATTTTACGTATGCAATAGCTAGGTATGAGAAACAAGGAGTAAGTGCTTAGAGCTCCAAAGCAAATGAGAGGTGGATCCATGTACCAATTAGCGAGGAAGGTAAATCGCTTAAAACAGTGCTAATTGGGCTTCCACAAATAGCCAAAAATAGATTTGTATAGGCAATGTTTCTTTAACAACACTCAGACTATGAAAGGAATCCTTTAAGATTTTCTCCATGCCAATAAAAAAGTACTCATTCCTGCAGGCTTTATTAGGATTAATAATTTTGCATAGCGCTCGCCAAGTTTAACTGCTTCAGTGAGAGAGTATTCCATTCTCCATAACTATTGATTCTGCCAAATATTCAGTATCACAAACTTTCTTGATATAATATCTGTGAAGCAGCAGCCCTATCTCCAAGGCCACCAAGAAGGGGGAATTAAGGGGAGGAAACCCTGGGGCTCAGATCACCTTGGGGGCCATGTAGGGTTGCCAGCTCCAGGTTGTGAAATACCTGGAGCTTTTTTGGGTGGAGCCTGAGGAGAGCGGGGCTTGGGGAGGGGAAGGACTTCAGTGCCATAGAGTCCAGTTGCCAAAGCAGCCTTTTTCTCTAGGCCCATGAACACACCAGCAACTTACCTCGCTATTTACATGCGTCCAGTACGAAAGCATCCAAAATGAGTTTAAATTTCTGTTCCCACCGCGCCGCCTTTGTCCGCTGCTTTTGATAAGCCCAGACCGGCACGCTCCCACGCATGCCCAGTCGGCTTCTCCAAGCAAGGATGCCGATTGGTCCAGCATGAGTAAGGGAGGCGGGGGGAGTGCAGGGGTTGGCTGGCAGCAGGAAGTGGGCTGGCAGCAGGAAATGGATCAAACACAGTTTGCATGTTCCCACTGTAAGGCACCGGGTGTGGAGGACATTTTATTTTTTTAATTCGCCGTACAAGCAGATGCTCTTAACGCGGCGCAATTGCGCTCTGGAGACGTCCTCGGAATCCTTCGGGTGAGTTGCAGTGGGAACATGCAAGAAAAGCATGGTGCCACAAATGGTAACATGGCCCAGGTGAACTGACCTCTATCGGCTGGAGATAAGTTGTAATATCTCAAGATCTCCAGCTACTACCTGGAGGTTTAGAAAAACAGTACAGGAAACTGTATATACACAAAGTGCAAATATTTATAAGCTACTGAGGTGAAACATAGACCATATACGTGACATATATACAACACAATTATATACAATATGTACAGTTCACACAAAAAATGTAGAGAAATTTCCAAAGGTCTCAGCTGAGTACCACAAATATATAGAGGAAGTTCCAAAGGTCTCAACTGAGTACCAAATGAATGCTAATATTGTAATCCTTGTGTAAAGTTCATATAGAGCCACAATCATCGATGGATACGGCCGTTTCAGATCCACAGCAGTGGAAATCTTTCTTCAGTCCTTCTAAAAATTAATATATTACCATCAGTATATAAATATATAAAGATTATGACTATTAAAAATTGAGTCAATACAATATACTTACAATACAAAAGTGCTGTTACATAGTCATCATTCCTTCCCACACAGGGTAAGTATGAGCAATCAGAAGTCAGTAAAGTACATCACATAGTGCAGCTAATAAACTAGAACAGAGTCTTAATCAGATACATAGGAAAACCCAGGTGTTGCTGATGATGCATCCCCGAAGTGGGTTAGAATTCTTTAAAGTGACAATGTATATTTTAGCAGCATTTTAACATCAGCTTTACCCTATAGGAAGTAAGAAATCTCCAGGCCCCACCTGGAGCTTGGCAACCTTAGAACTGACAGTCCTAGTATAATACCATATAGTCCACCATTTAAGGGTAAAGAGTAATGCTTCAGGTCACAAACTGGCAACCCCAATAATGCAATTTGTGGTGGGTAGTTGGTTGGAATTCTTAAAGTGACAGTGTATATTTTAGCAGCATTTTAACATTGGCTTTACCCTATAGAAAGCAAGAAAAATCATTATCCAGGTTTAATCCATTTGGAGACATCGTGTTCAAAAGGTGAATGAAGAAAGCCTCCTTCTGCCTTAACAATCTTTCGTTGTCACCTATATTGAAACGTTTCCTCTGCAGTCGCCAGATTACAAAGTAGCGAAGCTCATTTTCATTATGGTGCATCTCGAGAAAATGTTCTACAACCGGGGCAGATACTATCTTGGCCCGTATCCTGGATTTATGCTCCAATATGCGCATTTTAATTGGTCTAATTGATGAGCCTATGTAAAATTTGCCACACGGGCAGCGCAAACAGTAAACACAGAAACGTGTGTCACAGTTGGTAAAGGACTGCAATTTGAATACAAAATCACTATCAGTTCTCCTGAATTCTTTGACTTCAAGACATAGATCACATGCCATGCATTTATGGCACTTATAGTGTCCCACAATAGATTTGCCTGAAACATCCCTGTATATATCTGAATGCACTATCTTATCTTTGATAGACTGCGTTTTGCGGAAGCCTATACGGGGCGGAGCCCCGCATCCTGGAATCTCCCTCAAAAGGTGCCAATGTTTTTTCACGATGCTTGCAATATGTCCAGATAAGTGGGTGTATTGAAAAGCAAAAGTAATTGGCTGTACTTCGTTCCTGATTCTTGGTTCCCTATACAATAAATCTTGCCTATCTACTCCATTAATCCTGGATTGGGCATTGTTAATAACTTTAGGAGGGTAACCCCTACTGGCCAAAGCTTTTGATAAATCCCCCACTGTCTGTAAATAATCCCTAGTTTCAGTGGTGTTTCTTTTAGCTCTTACAAATTGCCCATAAGGCAAATTATGTCTAAGATGTTTCGGGTGATGGGAGGAGAAATGCAATAATGCATTCCTGTCAGTGGGTTTACGATATAGTTGGACGGCCAATTTGCCCTCACTACCATGATAGACCAAAGTGTCCAAATAGGGAATTCTCTGGGAATGTATGCTCCCTGTAAATTTGATGGAAGAGCAGGAATTGAGCCATTCCATAAACATATCAAAATTGATCTCAGGGGAAAAAATGAAAAACAAATCATCAATGTACCTCTTAAAGCCCAGTATACAGTTATTAAAAGGGTGGTTGTGATGGAGAAATTGACGTTCAAAATTTACCATAAATATATTGGCAATGGTAGGAGCCACGGCAGAGCCCATTGCTATTCCATTAACTTGCAAGTATAGTTGGTCATTAAAACGAAAAAAGTTGTTCCTGAAAACCAGCTCCACCAGTTTGATCAAGAACGTGGAAGAGGGAACAGGATCTATTCTGGACTCAAGCAAGGTTTGTATCACTGTTAAAGTATGATCTAATGGCACATTAGTATACAGTGATACTACGTCTACTGCAGCCAGCAAGCAATCGTGGGGCACCTCTACATTTTCAATATATCGGATAAAGTCCCCAGTATCCAACAAGAAAGATTCTGTGTCTACCGCAAATTGGCGCAGATGAAAATCCAAATACTTAGAAATTGGCTCCAACAAGCTCTGTGTGGCAGAGACTATGGGTCTCCCTGGGGGAATCACCCCCGGTTTATGTATTTTGGGCAAGGTGTATAGCACAGGAATACGGGGAAATTTATTCACAAGGAATTCAGCTGTATCTCCATTAATGTCACCACTGGCATATGCCTCTGAAATGATAGTATTAACTAGCCTGGCTATTCTGTCAGTAGGATCCTTGGATAATTTCAAGTAGTGTTCTGGACAGTTGAGCTGACGTTCAATTTCTGCTATGTAATCATTTTTATTCTGAAGGACAATCGCCCCTCCTTTATCAGCTGCATGAATAATTAATTGAGGGTCCGAAGCTAAATTCTCCAGTGCTATTCTCTCTTCTTTGGTCATGTTGGATTGTTTAGCAATCCTAGAGTTCTCAATCAATTTCACATCTCTATTCACTGCATTCTGAAATGCTAATATCATAGGATTAAGGCTGGATGGGTTAAACTTGGATTTGGGACGGAAAGGATTACCCGGAGCAGTTGGTGTCTTAAAGTGATCCTTCAATTTAATCAGACGATACAGTTTAAATAAGTCTACACGAGTTTGAAAGGATGAGTACATAGGGGTGGGGACAAAACCAAGACCCAAGTTCAACACTTTTTCTTCAATCGGGCTTAAAGTTCTAGAGGATAAGTTAACCACTAGGTTTTGTTCCTCCGATTGTATGGGCGTTTCTCGGAAAAAGGTTTTCTCTGTTCCCGAGGGCGGAGTCCGTAGCTTCTATTGGACTCAAAACTCGATGCGGAGTCCCCATATGAGTCAGTATCACTATAGGTATTGTCTCTATTGTCTCTATAACTCTATAATGTAAGTATATTGTATTGACTCAATTTTTAATAGTCATAATCTTTATATATTTATATACTGATGGTAATATATTAATTTTTAGAAGGACTGAAGAAAGATTTCCACTGCTGTGGATCTGAAACGGCCGTATCCATCGATGATTGTGGCTCTATATGAACTTTACACAAGGATTACAATATTAGCATTCATTTGGTACTCAGTTGAGACCTTTGGAACTTCCTCTATATATTTGTGGTACTCAGCTGAGACCTTTGGAAATTTCTCTACATTTTTTGTGTGAACTGTACATATTGTATATAATTGTGTTGTATATATGTCACGTATATGGTCTATGTTTCACCTCAGTAGCTTATAAATATTTGCACTTTGTGTATATACAGTTTCCTGTACTGTTTTTCTAAACCTTTTGGTACAAGTACAGAGGTGCCGTTTTTCTCCCCCCTACTACCTGCAGGTTGGCAACCCTAGGGCCATGGATCCAAACAAGTAACATGATTGGCTTTCATAATATGTTTGGCTTGGATCTGGGTGGTACAAAATTGGGGGGGGGTGTCAGGTCTATATCTCAGTTGATGTTTACTTTCGCTTTCCCGCCGACCAGGCTCAAGGACTGTTATGCCAAGGACTGTTATGCCTACTGAACTCCGTTTGAAGCTCTGGAAACACAGCTTTGTTTTTGATATGTAATCTCTCGCCTTTTTCAGTGCTTTTATATTACTAAGTTCAAGCCAGGCAGCCTCATAGCTGTCACCCTTCCTTTATGCTCTGTTAACCTATTTTGACCAAGTAAAACCAGCTTCTTTGGACCTGACTGTCTCTGATGTGGTTTTTGGTTCAAGTGGGCCAAGGGCTGACATTGTGACAGCTATCACTTCTTTCCTCTGTCAGGCTGGAGCCCAGGAGGGTTCGCCTGCCACTCGGATGGGAGCGAGGAGAGCGCTCTCCGAGTGATTCAACAGGGGCTGGAGCCCCGCGTGGTTCGCCCCAGACCCGCCGGTTGTGATCCCCTGGTTGCGGGTTCCTGGAAGAACCCTGGAAGACGATCCCAATCTCGTACGGGACGTTGTAGCTGAACTGAGCAGGACTAGCACGGAAGTTAGTCGTCTAAATGGATTAATACAGACCCAGTGGCGTTCTCTAGTGACTTCTCCTTGGATGTCTGATGTTGAGGATGCTAACACCTGTTTAGACCTCCAAGCCCTTGATCGGTTGGTGGATGATGCCCAACTGGCGGTGGAGGATTTACAAATACTAACTGGTTTGTTGGATAAACTTATTGCTCGTGAGACTCACTCCACAGGTGCCATGGCAGGGGCCCCGCCGGCAGGTTTTTCTTTGGTGCCGAATGCAGCCGACTGTTAAGCAGAGGCGAAACGGATGGCTATCCAAACGGCGCTTCTATTCATGGAACTAACGAAGGATACCACGGTTGCCACTCTATCACAATTGTTGTCCCCTACTTTTGGGGCTGATACGCCTGCGCTAGCGGTTCAGGTTCAACCGCTGTTGGACGGGGAGTCCGAACCGCTCCTCACCCTCTTGGAAAAGGAATTTCTACCGCTTGTGACTGCAGATGCTACCCGGAAACTCGAGGCCGCCCAAAGTCTCGCGGATAGAGAAGCAACTGTGGCGGTGGAGGCGGCGGCCAAAGCTCAGGCCGCACGGGATAAGGAGCAACAGTTGGCTGCGGAACGGGAAAGGCGGGTGTGCGCCCCAAAGACCCCGGTCGAACCGGCCCTTCGTGGGGGCCAACGTTTTCCCCGACTTATGCCCTGTCCCGCACCGCCCAGCGCGCGCGGCGCCTCGCTGAACGGCATCGGGGAACAGACGATTCTGACGAGGAGGATTTGTATGGGGACGGCTCCCAATGGGCCACGGGCATCCGGGCCAGCTGAGCTCATCGTACAGGTGGACCTGAGGAAGAGGTACACTTATTACGAGCTCAAAAACGGGAGTTATACAACCGTGTAGACCATCTCCAAGATCAAATGGAATGTTTGTTCCAGGAAAATGAGCACTTGCAGTGGGCACTGATGACTCCGGCGCAGCCCATTCTTCCTGGGCCCGCCGCACCGGTTCACCTGCCAGGTCAGCCTGTTGTGCCAGCTCACCCAGCTCAACCGCCAGCTAATCTCCCTGTTCAGCCACAGGTCCCCGGAGCGCCAGTCGCACCAGCTCCCGGGGCACCCGTACTGCCCGGACAACCCATACCCGGCCCATGGAAGCAACCCCGGTTGAAAACGACCTATGATGGCTCGCTTGAGACTCTACCCTGTTTCCTACATCAAGTGGACAGTTACATGCGAGAACAAGGACAATTCTTTCCCACAGAGGATAGCCGGGTTCGTTTTGTAGCTTCTCTATTGACGGGGAAAGCAGCTGACTGGATGGTCCTCCAATTTGACACTCGGTCCCGTTCCATCCGCTCCCTCAACAATTTTATGACTGCCTTGCGGAGACGGTTTGAAGATCCCTTTATGGGAGAACGAGCCAAAGCAGAACTTCTGCAACTCAGGCAGGGCTCTTCTCCAGTCCGAGAGTTTGCAGATGAATTCCAGAGACTAGCCAGTAGAATTGTGGACTGACCGGAGGCCATCTTAATCCACTACTTCAGGGAAGCGTTACACCCTGACATTCTGAACTGGTCGTATATGAAGGGCGATCCTGACACCCTCGAAGATTGGATTTTACTGGCTGAGGAGGTTGAAAGCCGCCGGCGTTTCATTTCCCTGGTCCGGCAACGAAACAAGGATAAGAGCGCCCCGAAGCCCCAGTCAAAAGCACCGCTCCCCAGCCTGCGTAAGCCAACGCGTCCGCCTCAGGATCGCGAAACGAGTGTGAGAGTCCCGACCAGCTGTGCTAACTTCGCAAAATCACTTGCTCAGACGTAGATGCAGAAAACAAAGGATTTATTGAAGGCTTCAGTTGGAACAAGGCAGACACAGTTAAAAGTTACAAGTGAGCTTTGCTATCAGGGTTACAGAATATATCTCCTACAGGGCACTAGGGTTCACACCTCTATTATGGGAAACTGCAAGATAGATGGGTGCAATACAGACATCAAACGGTCCCTGAGAGACTGTTAGGGTTATCAGATCTTCAAGGCCGAATCTGGCCCGAGGGAGTGAATACAGAAAGCACGGCAGGGGAGGGGAAGGCGGCACCTGGGACTGGCGGATATGGCGCCTGAACCCAGGAAAGCGTTGGAAGGTGTGAACTGCTTTTACGAGTTCAAAGAAAGCCGGGGTGAAGGATAGACAGAGGGGAGTCAGAGATACATGGCTCTCACATTCTGCCTCCCTTAAGGCCCCCCTCCCACAAGGTCGGGCGGACGAGGCTTATCAGGGTAAGCACAATGGAATTCACGAACTAAACGAGGCGCCGCCATGTGGGGGGCTGCTACCCATTCATCATGGGCCGGACCCAGATGTTTCCAACGTACGAGATAGAACAGTTTCCCTTTCTTCCATTTGGAGTCTAAAACCTTGGACACTTCCAAATGCGTTTCCCCGCCCACCACCGTAGGAATCTCCGGCTTGGGGGGGGGTGGAACTGAGGCGCAGCCACGTACGGTTTGAGTAGGCTGACATGAAAGACGGGGTGAACTCGGAGGGACTTAGGGAGTTTCAATTCCACAGTGACTTCATTGATAACTCGGGATATGGGGAAAGGTCCAACATATCGATCGCTCAGCTTTTTGCAGGGGCGGAGTGAGCGTAGGTTTTTGGTGGATAGGTAAACCTGCTCCCCTACTTTGAGCTCCCACCCTGGGGTCCGATGCTTATCGGCCTGATCTTTGTACTTGCGCTTTGCCCTTTCAAGGTTTTTCTGTAGCCAGGGCCAAGTGGATTGGACTATTTGTATCCAATCCTGGATCTCCTGAACCTCCTCGAGTTCAGGGGTGATGACGGTGGAGCCGAAAGGGCCGAAGTCCTTTCCGTACACCACCTGGAACGGGCTAAAACCAGTGGAGGAGTGGGGGGCATTGTTGTAGGCATCCTCGGCAAAAGGCAACAGGTCAACCCAATCATCCTCGTGGTAATTGACATAACAACGGAGGTAGCATTCAACCACAGCATTTACCCGTTCAGTTTGACCATCAGTCTGTGGGTGGTAGGCGGAAGAGAGACCTTGTTCCCCAACCCCCATCAATTTCAGGAAGGCCCGCCAGAACTTGGCAACAAACTGGACCCCCCTGTCGGAGAGCACCTTCCTGGGGACCGAGTGAAGTCTAAGAACGTGGTTAACAAACATTTTGGCTAACATCTGAGCCGAGGGGAGCCCGGCACAGGGGACAAAGTGGACCTGCTTAGAGAAAAGGTCCGTGATTACCCACAGAACCGTTTTACCCCGACTGAGTGGGAGGTCGGTGATGAAGTCCATGGTGATCACTTCCCAGGGTCTGGTAGGCGTTTCTAAAGGTTTCAAAAGACCCGGGGGCTTTCCCATCCTCTGTTTGGCCGTGGCGCAGGTGGGGCAGCTGCGCACATATAGTTCCACGTCTGCCCGCATGCCGGGCCACCAAAATTGCCGCCGTACCAAATGTAGGGTTTTTACGAACCCAAAATGACCTGCAAGTTTGGCCCCATGAACCAACCCAAGAACCTCCTTGCGAAGAGACTCCGGAACGTAGAGTTTACCGCTTTGCACCCACCAGGAACCCTGCTGCTCCATCCCGGAGGGAAGAGCCTGCTGCTCCGCCTCCTTCAGAGAAGCGTCCCGGAGCCGTTGTTGGAAGGCTTCCGGAACACCTCTGAGGAGGGGGGTTTTCAGTTGGTGGGCTTGGGACCGGGTGGTCACGGCCAGTCCTGGAACTTCCCCCAGTTGCTCAGGGGTGAACAGGGAGTCCACAGGTCGGTCAAAGTCATTGCGATACTGGGGAAGCCGGGACAGGGCATCCGCTAGGGCGTTCTCTTTACCGGGCACATGCTTAAGGGTGAAACGGAACTTGGCAAAAAATTGAACCCACCGAATTTGTTTAGCGTTAAGCTTTCTCGCTCCCTTGAGAGCCTCGAGATTTTTGTGGTCGGTACACACCTCAAAAGGAGACTCTGCCCCTTCCAGGAAATGTCTCCAGATGGTGAGAGCGTGCTTGACGGCCGCCGCCTCCTTCTCCCAAATAGCCCAGTTGATTTCGGTTTGGGAAAACTTTTTGGAGAAGTAGGCGCACGGTCTCAAAACTCCATTCTCATCCCGCTGCAGAAGAGCCCCCCCCTTCATTGCCACATCGGAGGCGTCTACCTGGATCACGAACGGCCTGTTGCAGTCCGGGTGGGCCAGAACTGGCTCGGACGAAAAGAGCTGTTTGAGCGTTTCAAAAGCTTGTTGGCAGGGCGGAGCCCATAGCAAACGAGCGGAGGGCAGAGCGGCGTTAGCTCCCTTCCCCTTGGTACGTAAAAGGGAAGTGAGGGGAAGGGCCACCTGAGCAAAATTGGGAATGAAGTTTCGGTAGAAATTGGCAAACCCTAAAAACTGTTGCAATTGTCTACGAGTAGTAGGAGGTTCCCAGTCCCGTACCGCCCGAACCTTTTCGGGGTCCATTTCTAAACCCTGGTGGGAAATTACATAGCCCAAGAACGTGATGGAGGGCTGGTGAAATTCACATTTGGAGACCTTAGCAAACAATTTGTGCTCCCGCAGTCGCTGGAGTACTTCGCGCACCAGCCGGACGTGCTCTTCCATGGTTTCAGAGTAAATGAGAATATCGTCTAGGAATACCACCCCCCCCCCCGAAACAACAAGTCATGTAATACTTCATTAATTAATTGCATAAACACACTAGGAGCCCCGGAAAGTCCGAACGGCATCACTAAATATTCAAACATGCCAAAACAACTTGAAAAGGCCGTCTTGGATTCGTCCCCCTCCTTTATGCGGATGCGGTGGTAGGCCTCCACCAAATCTAATTTGGTGAAGATTCGGCCTTTCTTCAATTGCGCTAGAAGGTCTGGAATGAGAGGGAGGGGGTAAGCATTAGACTGAGTGACGGCGTTCAGTCTACGAAAGTCAATACACAGTCTCAGGTCTCCCGTCTTTTTCTTGACAAAGAAAGCAGGAGCGGAATACGGAGCCATAGAAGGGCGGATAAAGCCCCTCGCCAGGTTTGTGTCCAAGTAGTCCCGCAATACAGCCTTTTCATTGGGACTCATGGGGTAGACTTTCCCCTTGGATAATTTGCCATCCCCCACGATCTCAATGGCACAGTCGGTTTCCCGGTGTGGGGGCAGTTCATCACATTCCCGTACATCAAACACGTCAGCGAATTGGGAATATTCGGAGGGCAGTTGGGACGGGGCGGCAGCGGGTATGGGGGACCCCACCAAAGCGGCAGCCGGGGTGTAGAGTACTCGGTCCTTATCATGCAATATGCAGGGGTCCTCGGGGAAAGTGAGTGTTCGTTTCACCCAGTCAATGGAAGGGTTGTGGCCCTGCAACCAATTCATTCCAAGTACTACGGGGGCGACTATGGGGGCGATGGTAAAGTAGAGTCGTTCCCAATGTTCCCCTACGGCCATTACCACTGCAGTGGTACGGTGAGTGACGGGCCCCTTTTTAAAGTCACTACCGTCCATTTGAGAAAAGCGGAGGGGATCCGGGAGCCGCTTGCACCGGACATGCAATTTCCTGGCCGCTTCCTCGCTTATCAAGGTGCGAGCGCAGCCAGAGTCCACTAGAGCGGGGAATTCTAATACCGGACCCCCTTTGGGCAGGGAAAGGTGGACTCTAATATAAACATTGTCTTCCTGGGCGCTTACCATCAATGGAGCTCCTTGCACAACTGTCGGGGCGGTCTGCTGAGGAGCCCCCTTTACAGCAGACCGGCGGCGTTTTTTGCCGGCACTTCCCACTCCTCCTCTTCGCTGGATGAGGGAGAGGTGGTAGTTGTAATCCGTGACTCGGACGAGTCAAAGGCTTCATTTGTAATCCTGGGTCCCGATGGACCGGCCGAGGAGAAGGATCCGCCCTGGGTGCGCGCGTGCAACGCGGAGGGCGCGCTCCGACAGCTGGGTGCGCCGCTTCAGCGGCGAAGTTGGCTCTCTGCCGGGGTCTTCTCCGGCTGCGTCGTGGTCGGGCGAGGAGGGGCCGGACGTCCCGAGCGGGACGGGCATTGCGAGGCGAAGTGGCCCTTACCCCCACACACTATGCACACACCGGTTTCGAAGCGCTTGCGGCGTTCAGCTGTCGAGGGGCCGCCGCCGCCCGGGGTTCGGGAGTCTCGGGGACCGCCGGGTTTGTCCCCCTTTGGCTTAAAGTCGCGGCCGGTACGTTGTTTGGACAGGGTCAGGAGTTGCTTCCGATTTTCGATATCGGCAGCGTGGCGCACCCAACCCTCGACGTCCGGGGGGTTACCTTGCATGAAGGCCCAATGTTGCAAGTCCGGGTTCAGCCCTTCTCTGAAGCACTGCACACGGGTCGCCTCGCTCCAATCCAAAATTCTGCTCGATAGCGATTGAAATTCGCTTGCATACTGCGCCACCGACTTAGTCCCTTGGCGTAGTTGCATCAGAGCAGCCTTGGCCCGCTCTCCCAGGTTCGGGTCCTCGAACCGGTTTCGGAGTGCAATCATGAACTCATCCAGGCTCCGCAATACTGGGCAGCGGAGCTCGTACTGTAACACCATCCACGCGGCGGCTTCGCCTTGTAGGAGGGAGGCCACATATTGGACCTGGGATTCCTCGGAGGTGAAGGTTCGACCTTGCTCCCGCATAAAAATGTCTACCTAGACCATGAAAAAGGTCAATTGGTCTCCCGACCCATCA
Source organism: Euleptes europaea (assembly GCF_029931775.1). Lineage (NCBI taxonomy): Eukaryota > Metazoa > Chordata > Lepidosauria > Squamata > Sphaerodactylidae > Euleptes > Euleptes europaea. Next base: position 105,885,277 of record NC_079316.1, read on the forward strand.
TACGTGATCTTCAAGTCACGGCGGGCCGGAGTGCTGGGAGGAGTGGGTGGCGCTGCCGGTGTCCCGTCTGGGGGATTCCCGGGAGGGGGCTGTACCTTCAACACATCCATGGCGGCAGCCATCTCGAGCATCAGGGTCTGCATGGTATCCATCCGTTCCAGCAAACCCTGGCGTTCCTCCTGCCATCGCCTCCGTTCCTCGTCCATCTGGAGTAGGGTTAGGACCTCCTTACGCGCAGGATCGTCCTCGAGTCCCGCGCTGGGGAATGCCATCCGGCGTGCCTTCGCCTCGGTCCGGGAGAGGGACCAGCCCTTGGGGGAGTCCAACCAGGAATTAAAGGTGGTCCTGGGCCTGGTACCCCCTCCGCCGGGCACCTTCTGCTTGGTGTCACCGTCCGGCGGGTTAGGGTCAGGTACCTCCGGGGCTGCAGGCGCCTTCGGTTTCTCGGGGGAAGAGGGTTTCTCCTCATCGTCGCATGGCTGTCCGGAAAGGTACAGGCGTAGAACGAAGAGGCAAGGACTTGTAACTTAATGTGAGAGTCCCGACCAGCTGTGCTAACTTCGCAAAATCACTTGCTCAGACGTAGATGCAGAAAACAAAGGATTTATTGAAGGCTTCAGTTGGAACAAGGCAGACACGGTTAAAAGTTACAAGTGAGCTTTGCTATCAGGGTTACAGAATATATCTCCTACAGGGCACTAGGGTTCACACCTCTATTATGGGAAACTGCAAGATAGATGGGTGCAATACAGACATCAAACGGTCCCTGAGAGACTGTTAGGGTTATCAGATCTTCAAGGCCGAATCTGGCCCGAGGGAGTGAATACAGAAAGCACGGCAGGGGAGGGGAAGGCGGCACCTGGGACTGGCGGATATGGTGCCTGAACCCAGGAAAGCGTTGGAAGGTGTGAACTGCTTTTACGAGTTCAAAGAAAGCCGGGGTGAAGGATAGACAGAGGGGAGTCAGAGATACATGGCTCTCACAACGAGGTTCCAGAGGGGGGCTTGCCTTATTTGCGGTGAACTGGGTCACTTTGCGGCAACCTGTCTTCAACGCCCGGAAATTTCTCGCCCCAACCTGCCACCCCGAGCTCGAGGGAGACCTCAACGCAGAGGCACCGCAGCTACCCGCAGCGCACCGCCGGGACGACCCACACCCTCTGCACTTCACGTTGAGGAATCGGCTAATCTTTCTACACCAAGTGACCCCGCAGGGTCCCGGATTATAAGTACCCCAATAGGGGACAACTCTCCCTCTTCTGACGAGGATAACCCATGGAATGCTCCAGCTCTAAACCTGGAAACCCCTCTTGATCTGTCAAAAAATGAATACGGTCTGTGGTGAGGGGGGCACAAGGAACCTTTCCCTGGAAGGTAGGATTGCCTGTGGTGGCTGCTGTCACATAGTAGCAAGTTGCCCAGTGTTTGCTGCCAGGCCTGGCCCCAATGAGTCCTCCATCCAGGGCAAAGGTGGACTGGGACATCAAAACAGCCCTGGAAAGAGCCCCATACACCCCCAGGCCTTTTACTAAGGCTTCAAAGCTAGAGGTATTGTTGTCGTTGCTAGCAACCCTCATAATGGCCACTGAGATCTCAGAGGGCTTCCATTTATTAAAGGTAAAGGTGCTGTTTCTATTATTTTGGAGGATTTAAATCATTGGTGTACTTTTTTGGAGGCTTCTCTCAGGTGTGTAGAAAGTAGGGTGATCATCTGATCGTTTTAATGTGCAACCTGTACTCTGGACAAGAGGCCACAGTTAGAACAGAATATGGAGAAACGGAATGGTTTCCAATTGGCAAAGGTGTCAGACAAGGATGTATTTTATCTCCCTATCTCTTCAATCTATATGCAGAACATATAGTTAGGAAAGCTGGATTAGATTTAGAGGAAGGTGGAGTGAAAATTGGAGGGAGGAACATTAATAATTTGAGATATGCTGATGACACTACATTATTGGCAGAAAATAGTGAAGATTTGAAACGACTACTGCTGAAAGTTAAAAGAGAAAGTGCCAAAGCAGGACTACAGCTGAACATCAAGAAAACAAAAGTAATGACTACAGGAGAATTACACAACTTTAAGGTTGACAATTGGAGGAAATTGAAATTGTTCAAGACTTTCTATTCCTCGGCTCCACCATCAACCAAAAGGGAGACTGCAGCCAAGAAATCAGAAGGAGATTGAGACTGGGAAGGGCAGCCATGAAGGAGCTAGAAAATATTTGGAGTGTAAGGATGTGTCACTGGCCACCAAGACTAGATTAATGCATGCCATCGTATTCCTTATTACTATGTATGGGTGTGAAAGCTGGACAGTGAAGAAAGCTGATAGGAAGAAAGTAGATTCCTTTGAAATGTGGTGTTGGAGGAGAGTGTTACGGATTCCGTGGACTGCCCAAAAAACAAATCAGTGGGTTATAGATCAAATCAAGCCTGAACTGACCCTAAAAGCTAAAATGACTAAACTGAGGCTGATGTATTTTGGTCACGTCATGAGACGACAAGAGTCACTGGAAAAGACAGTCATGCTAGGAAAAGTTGAGGGCAGCAGGAAAAGAGGAAGACCCAACAAGAGGAGGATTGACTCAATAAAGGAAGCCACTGCCTTCAATTTGCAGGATCTGAGCAGGGCTGTCAAAGATAGGACATTTTGGAGGACTTTCATTCATAGGGTCGCCATGAGTCGGAAGTGACTTGACGGCACTTAACACACACACACACAGATATAATCAGCTCACTTTATTGTAGAGCTGGTCCTATTTGAACAGTGGGATGAACTGAATGAGTGAGCGATGAGATTGTTGTCATCACTGTATGCTTGTGGGTTTCTATTGACTTACACTGTTCCTGTTGTTTTAATCATGGAGTCAGAAAGTAGTCTTCTGATGCCTCATGGGACCTGTAGCCCATTTTTATCATCCATTGCAGTCTTCATTTTTAGAGTGCATATGAGAAACAGAAAAACATGTATATTGCCATTCCATTTATCCTATTTTTAAAGCACACACTCACAGCCTGCCGTCTCCAATCCCTCTCCTCTTGGTCTCCCCTCCCCGCCCTTAAACACATATTTCTGAGCTGGAAGGGAAGACTGATTGAATTCTATTCAGACACACAATTCTGCCTTCATGAGAAATGTGGACAAATAAGTTTTTGACTTATTATGAACAGAGCTCCTGGATGAACAATCCATTTTTAAAAATGCGACTGGGGGAAGCCTGTAGTTGTCCTCAAGCCAAAAGGGGAAAAAAACCTGATTTACCTGATAGGAATGGGGCCAAGCAGAGCAATAGGTGGTGGTGGTGGGGAAATAACAGGGTCACAGAGTTCCATGATATGCTTTTAACATTCCTTGGGGCAGGGGGCTCAGCAGTAAGAAATATTGGGGGGGGGGGGAACAGGAGAAAACAAAAAGTTGTCACTGAAAAGAACTCTCTCTCTCTCTCTCTCTCTCTCTCTCTCTCTCACACACACACACACACACACTCACACACACACACACACACTGCTATTATATTCTGTACATTTCAATGCCAATTATTCTCAGGAGCGGTATTTGTTATTCGGAGTCAGCATTTCCCATCCAATGAAGCTGATGGGTAGTATTCATGATGGACCGAAGGAAATGCTTCTTTACGCAGTGAGCGATTAAAATATGGAATTCGCTGCCAGATAGGATTGCCAGCCTCCAGCTGGTGCCTGGAGATCCCCCGCTATTAGAACTGACCTCCATGCAACAGAGATCAGTCCATCTGGAGAAAATGGCTGCTTTGGAAAGGTGGACTCTATGGCATTATACCCCACTGTAGCCCCTCCCCAAACCCCACCCTCCTCAGGGCCCCAATATCCTCCTCCCCTCCCCCCCCCAATCTCCAGGTATTTCCTAACCTGGATCTGGCAACCCTACTGCCAGAGGATGTAGTGATGGCCACAGGCATTTTTTTGCTGTCAAATCACAGCTGGCTAATGGCGACCCCGCAGGGTTGCCAACCTCCAGGTGGTGGCTGGAGATCTCCCACTATTACAACTGATCTCCAGGTGACAGAGATCAGTTCCCCTTGAGAAAATGGCCCCTTTGGCAATTGGACTCTATGGCATTGAAGTCCCTCCCCTCCCCAAACCTCCCTCCTCAGGCTCTGCCCCCAAAACCTCCCACTGGTGTCAAAGAAGGACCTGGCTAATTATGGTGACCCCATAGGGTTTTCAAGGCAAGAGAGGTTCAGATGTGGTTTGCCATTGCTTGCCTCCACGTCACAACCCTGGCATTCCTAGGTGGTCTCCTTTCCAAATACTAGCCAGGGCCAACCCTGCTTAGCTTCTGAGATCTGATGAGATCGGGCTAGCCTGAACTATCCAGGTCATGAAAGATAGGCCTATCTGTGGCTACCAACCATGGTGACTAAACGCAACCTCCATGTACACAGCCAGTAAACTTCTGAATCCCACTGCCAGGAGGCAACATCAGGGGAAAGCCTCGGCCTCTATGCCCTTTTGTTGTACCTCCAAGGGAACTGATTGGCCTCTGTGTGGGACAGGATGCTGGACTAGATGGGCCATGGGTCTGATCCAGCAGGGCTCTTCATATGTTCTTATCCAAAGACTCTGCTGCAACAGAACATCTGGCAATAGGTATGTGGCACTAAGCATTTTAAATCTCTGAAATGTAGCAGTAGCCATGCAGAAACAGTCGGCACGAATCCGCTTGGCTAGTACCTGTCACACGGTGCTTAACATTTGACATGATCACACAATAGACTACTAACACCATTTAGTCATTTTTAAATTGATTTCATTCCGCTGACCAATCATGATCAGTGGAGGTCAAATGTCAGATGGAAAATAATGGCCTCACCCACTCTGTATGTTCTTGAAAGAGATAGCAGACTCATGATCACTTAGCACAATTTTATTATCCTATTAAGATACAACTCATCCTGACGTGGATAGCCCAGGCTAGCACAATCTCTCCAGATCTCGGAAGCTAAGCAGGCTTGGCCATGGTTAGTACCTGGATGGAAGATAGGGGTGCCAGGTTCCCCGTTGCCACTAGTGGGAGCTTCATTGTGGTGGAGCTGGAGAGGGGATCTAAGAACAGAAGAACATAAGAAAGGCCTTGCTGGATCAGACCAGCAGTCTGTTCACACAGCAGCCAACCAGGTGCCTCTAGGAAGCCCACAAACAAGACGACTGCAGCAGCATTGTCCTGCCTGTGTTCCCAAGCACCTAATATAATAGGCATGCTCCTCTAATCCTGGAGAGACTAGGTATGCATCATGACTAGTATCCATTTTGACTGGTAGCCATGGATAGCCTTCTCCTCCATGAATATGTCCCCTCTTAATGCCTTCCAAGTTGGCAGCCATCACTACATCCTGGGGCAGACAATTTAACTATGCGTGGTGTGAAGAAATTATCCCTTTGATCAGGTTAGAATCTCTCACCCTCCAGATTCAGCAGATGACCCTGTGTTCTAGTATTATGAAATAGGGAGAAAAGCCCTAAACAGCCTTAAGCGTCTTAACCGCTTCTCTTAGGGCAGTTGCTCTAGTCCCATGATCATGTTGGTTGCTCTTTTCTGCACCTTCTCAATCTCTGCATTATCCTTTTTTAGGTGTGGTGACCAGAACTGAACAGAGTATTCCATGTGTGGTCTCACCATAGATTTGTATAAGGGCAGTATGATAGCAGAGGTTTTATTCTCTATTCCTCATCTAATTATAGACAGCATGGAATTTGCCTTTTTCACGCTCATACCCAATCTCTGTGTAATGTCACTTCCTGGAAGTGACAGGGACAGTCTAGAAAATTCCTCCAAAAACTCTATGGAAACCATAGCATTTTTGGAGGAATGTGCTAGAGTGTTCCTTTCAGCTGGCCTGCTTCCACTCGCCAGCCAGATGAGGGACAGCTGGCAGCCACCTTAATTGCCCACCATTATGGGCATCTGGCAATCCTAACGGTAGACCGCCAAGGAAGTCCAGGGCTACTATGCAGAATTGCAATGGCAAACCACCTCTGTTTATCTCTAGCTTTGAAAACCCTATGGGGCCATCATAAATCAGTTGCAACTTGATGACAGAGACAGACAGAAAGACTCTGATAAGGACATAAGAGCAATCCTCTGGATCAGTCCAATGGTCCATCTAGTCCAACACCCTTTTCCACACAGGACGGCTCCACATCTTGCAGGAAAGCCTATAAACAGGGCATGGAAGCCCCATGGTTGCGCCCCTACTGGTATTCACCCTCTGAACATGAAGCTTTAATTAATAATTGGGCTGGATTGAGCCTGCTTTCTCATTCTCTTACCCGAATCCTCACCATATTACAGCCTTCATCCCACATTGCTTTCGTGCGGGATGGTCCCATAATCCCCAGTATGGATTTATGGAGTGTTCAAAGGTTACCCCTTTTTTCTTTTTCAACAGCACCTCTTGTTCTGCTTACTATAGGGTTGCCAACCTCCAGATACTAGCTGGAGATCTCCTGCTATTACAACTGATCTCCATCCAATAGAGATCAGTTCAACTGAAGAAAATGGCCTCTTTGGCAATTCTACTCTATGGTATTGAAGTTCCTCCCCTCCCCAAACCCTGCCCTCCTCAGACTCCACCCAAAAACCTCCTACTAGTGGTGAAGAGGGACCTGGCAACCCTAGCTTACTAGTAGATTGCAGAGGGGGAGAAATAAGGGAGGGGGGAAATGTGCATCCTCCCCCTCCTTGTTCTTTTACTTCCAAGCAACTCTTCCCAAGAACTTTGATTTCCACTTTTGAGTTTGGCCATGACTATATGAAAGGGAGGGGGGAAGGTGAGAATGGAGAAAAGGCAAAAGGGAAAGGGAGACATTAATTAAAACTCAAATTAATTTGGTCAAGCAACTCCTGATTTTGCCAATCAACGAGGGAGTGAGATTACCTCTGAGGACATTAACTGCAGAAGAAAGTTTACTGTCCAAATAGCGGATAGAAAGTGAAGTAACACAATCCATTGAATTTGTCTCCCATCAACAGAAATTTCTGATACCGGATTCTGCAGTTAAGAATCCATGGCATTCCATTGGCTGAAAACAACCACACCAAGCAATAATTTCAGAATTTGTTATTTTTGATGTGAACATGTACATAGATTTCATTCTCTAAACATCTATAGAATGTTTACCTACTCCCCTTCGTAGGGTTGCCAACCTCCAGGTACTAAGCAAAAATCAAGCACAGATACCTTTAGACAAGCTGGATAAAGATAATGGTATCAAGCTCAAAATGATATGCAAAAGTGATATATTATTTACAAGTGCAGATGTTATACAGAAATACAAAGAATATGTAGCATAAAGCTACTCAAAGAAAGCAAATAATTTTCAAAGGTAAGTACAATGACTTGTAAAATACTTTCAAAGGTAAGTACAATGACTTGATTTTTTTTCTTTACAGAACGAAATAATGGAGCTTGAGAACGATGTAGGCACGCCTCTGCTGGAGTGTTTTCTGGATGCTTTAAATGCTTTCTCCATCCAAAGACAGCTTCATCAGCCGGTGGCCTTAAAATGTTGCTCCTATGATTGTCCAATAAATCAATATGGCTTAAATACCTTGCATTATTTTATTCTTCATCAATAAAAAACTACTTACAAAAGTTACCTTAAGAACAATAAGCTACAAAGCCAATATTAACATTGATAATAAACATACCTTCACAGAAGTCTTATTATTAACAATATTCGTATATTCAAAGTCTTATTCTTCCATGCACCAGGATGGCTGCCAGAATAAAGCTGTGTAAGGCTTCTAAGCACAGCTGCAAGTTATAAGTTTGGAAATCAGCACAGAAATAACTGTACAAAGCGAACACACATGTAACGTGTTTAAACATATATTCAACCAAAGTGCAGTGATACATATAAGACTCACAAACAACTATGTACACAGATATACAATGTTTTTTCTAATGCAGTCTTTGTGCAAAAAAATATTTCTATTGTAGCAGTAGTTGTAGAAAAATTCTTTAAAAGGTCCACAAGGTACTTTTTAATATTCCAATCTTTGGAGAAAGGCAATGGCTGGGGGACGGCCGTTTCAAGAAAATTTCTTCAGCCCCAATTCATTCCTATATCAATACAATATGCTGATGTAAAATCTATGCAAGATATATAACAGTGTAAGATTGTAAGTATGAAGATTTTGTATATTTATTGTATTTATTATATTATATATTATAACGCTAGTGTGAGGGTCTCTGTGTATGTGTCTCTGCTTCCCATCACCTGCTATCAGTGAACTCATAAAAGCAGTTCACACCTTCTGGTCTCAGGCGCCAGGCCTGATTGCCCCATGTATCTTCCCCCCCGCTGTTCTTCCTGTCAGTACTCCCTCAGGCCGATGCGGCCTTGGAAGTGTGATAGCTTCACCAGACTTCCTGGGACTCGTCTGATGTTTTGTATTATGCCAAGCTTGTAACTTCCCATAACAATAAGTGTGAACCCCAGTGCCCCAGTGCCCTGGAGTCAATATATTCTGTAAACCCGATTAGCCCCTCACTTGCAACTTGCTACCTGTGCCTGTCTCATCTCCTGATGTCTTCAATAAATCCTTTGTTTCTTTATCAACGTCTGAACATTTGATTTGGAGAAGTAAACTCAGAGAGAGGGGATCTCTCACATTAAGTTGCAAGTCTTTGCCTCTCGAACTGCTGCTGTACCTTTTGGGACAGAATGTCAGGCGATGAGGAAAACACCCCTACTACCCCTGACGCACCGGACGGACCGGTGGTACCGGAGAAGCCGGATCCCAAGGAGGAGGGTGCCAAGCCAAAGAAGCCTAGGGGTCCCATCCCCGACCAAGGCCGAGGACTTTTTAACAATTGGCTGGACTCCCCCAAGGGTTGGTCTCTCTCCCGCACCACGGCGAAGGATCGCCGTTTGGCCTTCCCCAGCACGGGACTTGAAGGGGACCCGGCGCGCAAGGAGGCCCTGATGGACGAGGAACGCAGGCAGTGGCTGGAGGATCGCCAAGCCATGCAGGAACAGATGGAGTCCATGCGGCGGGTGATGGGTGAGATGGCCGCGGCCCTGGACGCGTTGAAAGTGCAACCGCCTGCCGGCGACCCCCCGGACGGAACACCGGCAGCCCCTCCCGCGCCTCCTAGCCTCCCGTCCCGTCGGGACCTGAAAGTCACCTATGACGGTTCAGGAGACCAGTTGACTTTTTTCATGGTCCAAGTGGACATTTTCATGCGAGAACAAGGCCGAACCTTCACTTCCGAGGAATCACGGCTGCAGTTCGGTGGGTCACTGGGCCCCGTTTAAAATCGCTCCCGTCCATTTGGGAAAAGCGGAGGGGTCCCGGAAGTCGCTTGCGCCGGACTCCCAGTTTCTTGGCAGCTTCCTCACTAATCATAGTGCGGGCACACCCCGAGTCAACCAAAGCGGGGAATTCTAAACTGGGGCCCCCTTTGGGTAGGGACAGGTGAACACGTACATACACATTGTCCTCTTGGGCGCTTACCATCGGTGGAGCTCCTTGCACAACGACAGGGGCGGTCTGTTTGACCGCCGCCGCGCTTCCCTCAGCCCGTTTGCAATGGTCCCCCCAGTGCCAACAGGCTTTTGAATGTTTAAAACTACTTTTTTCATCCGAACCCGTTTTGGCTCACCCAGATTGCACCAAGCCTTTCGTGGTGCAGGTGGATGCCTCGGATGTGGCCATGGGTGGGGCCCTATTGCAGAGGGATGACGGGGGGCGGTTGAGACCATGCGCCTACTTCTCCAAGAAGTTTTCCCAGTCCGAAATCAACTGGGCTATTTGGGAGAAGGAGGCGGCGGCGGTCAAACATGCCCTCACCATATGGAGGCACTTTTTAGAAGGTGCCGAACTGCCGTTTGAAGTGTGTACCGACCACAAGAATCTCGAGGCTCTCAAGGGAGCTAGAAAGCTCAACGCCAAACAAATTCGGTGGGCCCAATTCTTCGCCAAATTCCGGTTCACTCTCAAACATGTCCCGGGTAAAGACAATGCCCTAGCCGACGCTCTGTCTCGACTTCCCCAGTATCGCAACGATTTCGATCGCCCTGTCGACTCCCTGTTCACGCCCGAGCAGCGTGGGGAGGTCCCCGGCTTAGCCGTCACCACCCGCTCCCAAGCCCATCGACCGGAGACCCCCCCTACGCTCAAGGGTATCCCGGAAGCCTTCCAACAGCGGCTCCGGGACGCTTCCTTACAGGAGGAGGAGCACCATCTCCTCCCTACTGGCCTGGAACGGACCAACACTTGGTGGATGCAAGGGGGGAAACTGTATGTCCCATCCTCCCTTCGCAAGGAGGTATTGGGACTTGTACATGGTGCCAGATTGGCGGGTCATTTTGGCTTCATTAAAACACTTCACCTGGTACGGAGGCAGTTCTGGTGGCCCGGTATGAGAGCCGATGTGGAGCTGTATGTGCGCAGCTGCCCCACTTGCGCCACAGCTAAGAAACGGATGGGAAAACCCCCCGGGCTTCTCAAACCGCTGGAGAACCCCTCCCGCCCCTGGGAGGTCATAGCCATGGATTTTATCACCGACCTACCTCCTAGTCGGGGAAAAACGGTTCTCTGGGTAATCACGGACCTTTTTTCCAAACAGGTCCATTTTGTTCCATGTGCAGGTCTTCCTTCAGCCCAGGGTTTGGCTAAACTATTTGTTACACATGTCCTCAGGCTACACTCGGTACCGAGGAAGGTCCTCTCCGACCGGGGGGTCCAGTTTGTTGCCAAATTCTGGCGAGCATTTCTAAAGCTCATGGGGGTGGAGGAACAGGGTTTGTCTTCCGCCTATCACCCCCAAACGGATGGTCAAACAGAACGAGTAAACGCGGTGGTAGAATGTTATTTGCGTTGCTATGTAAATTTCCACCAGGATGACTGGGTCGACCTGCTGCCATTCGCCGAATATGCGTACAACAATGCGCCTCATTCCTCTACCGGCTTTAGTCCCTTCCAAGTGATATACGGGACGGAATTCGGTCCTTTCGGTTCCGCCCCCGTCACGCCAGAGCTCCAAACCACCCCTGATCTTCAGGAGTGGATCCAGGCAGTTAAATCTACCTGGCCGTGGCTGCTCAAAAATCTTGAGAAGGCGAAAAGCAAGTACAAGGAACAAGCAGACAAACACCGGTCTCCGGGATGGGAGCTCAAGGTGGGGGAGCAAGTGTATCTGTCCACCAAAAACCTCCGCTCTCTCCGTCCCTGCAAAAAACTGAGCGACCGTTATGTGGGACCTTTCCCCATTACCAGAGTGATCAATGAGGTTACCGTGGAACTAAAGCTCCCAAAGACTCTCAAGGGAGTCCACCCGGTTTTTCATATTAGTCTCCTCAAACCGTATGTGGCAGCCCCCCAGTTCCACCCCCCTCCCGAACATGAGATTCCTACGGTGGTAGGAGGGGATACCCATCTGGAAATATCCAAGGTCTTAGATTCCAAATGGAAGAAGGGGAAACTGTTTTACTTTGTTCGTTGGAAAAACCTTGGGTCCGCTCACGACGAGTGGGTGGCCGCACCCCACATGGCGGCCCCTCGCTTGGTCCGAGAATTCCACCTCGCTTATCCCGATAAGCCTCGCCCTCTCGAGGACCCCGGAGGGGGGCCTTAAGGGGGGCAGAATGTGAGGGTCTCTGTGTATGTGTCTCTGCTTCCCATCACCTGCTATCAGTGAACTCATAAAAGCAGTTCACACCTTCTGGTCTCAGGCGCCAGGCCTGATTGCCCCATGTATCTTCCCCCCCGCTGTTCTTCCTGTCAGTACTCCCTCAGGCCGATGCGGCCTTGGAAGTGTGATAGCTTCACCAGACTTCCTGGGACTCGTCTGATGTTTTGTATTATGCCAAGCTTGTAACTTCCCATAACAATAAGTGTGAACCCCAGTGCCCCAGTGCCCTGGAGTCAATATATTCTGTAAACCCGATTAGCCCCTCACTTGCAACTTGCTACCTGTGCCTGTCTCATCTCCTGATGTCTTCAATAAATCCTTTGTTTCTTTATCAACGTCTGAACATTTGATTTGGAGAAGTAAACTCAGAGAGAGGGGATCTCTCACAGCTAGATTTTACATCAGCATATTGTATTGATATAGGAATGAATTGGGGCTGAAGAAATTTTCTTGAAACGGCCGTCCCCCAGCCATTGCCTTTCTCCAAAGATTAGAATATTAAAAAGTACCTTGTGGACCTTTTAAAGAATTTTTCTACAACTACTGCTACAATAGAAATATTTTTTTGCACAAAGACTGCATTAGAAAAAACATTGTATATCTGTGTACATAGTTGTTTGTGAGTCTTATATGTATCACTGCACTTTGGTTGAATATATGTTTAAACACGTTACATGTGTGTTCGCTTTGTACAGTTATTTCTGTGCTGATTTCCAAACCGTGTGGTAACAGCACAGGAGTGCTCTTTTTTGTGGTTTGCAAGTTATAAGTTAGCTGAACTGCTTGCTAAGGATCAGAGCGTCCTGAGCTTCTTAAAGCAACAGTATTCTATGGGAAGATTGATGTTTAATGGTGGTTGAAACATTATAAAAAGCAAGATAGATCTACCTCATTATTAAGACCATGAGGGGCATACGATTTAAATAGATGTATGAATTTCATTTCATGTCTTAATAAGATCTTCTGGATATTGTCTGTGTTGAATTGCTTGCCCCTATAGATCCAGATTACAAAAAATCTGAGATCATTTTCAGAATGTTTATTAGCTAGAAAATGTTCAGTTAAAGGGGCGTCTAAATTTCCCCCCCTTATTCTCGATTTGTGTTCCCCTATGCGTAATTTTATGGGCCTCAGCGTGCTTCCTACATAGAGCTTACCACACCCACATGTTACGCAATAAACCACCCTACTAGTAGAACAGTTAGAAAAATGTTTTATCTTGAAGGTGAAATCTGAGTCCACAGAATGAAATTCCTTTACCGGGAGACTCTGTGGGCAGACACTGCACGACCCACATGGAAAGTGCCCTAGTACTGCAGGTAGAGAAAGTTGGTGAAAAGTATCTGTATGAACCAGGGCATCCCTTATTGAAGTATTCCGTCTCATCCCAAAAATGGGTGGATTATTACAACCTGGGATGTTAGACACTATATGCCAGTGCTTTTTTATTATTTTTTGAATCAAACTGGCATGCCTGCTATAAGTTAAAGAACAAAAAATTCTATCAGGCTTGCTCTTATTAGTATCTTTTAACATTGATCCACGATCTCTAAGATCTGTTCTTAACTTGGCATCAGTTATTATTCTCGAGGGATACCCTCTTTCAATAAGGTCCTGGCTGAATCTCTGAGAGGCAGAGGCAAAATCATTGTGGTGAGTGGAATTACGTTTTAAACGTAAAAACTGGCTAAATGGGAGGTTATTCTTTAAATGAAAGGGGTGAAATGAATTATAATGTAGACCTGCATTTCTAGCCATAGGTTTTATAAAATTTCTAAAGGCTAGGTTTCTATCATTGGTGACAAACAGTTCAAGATCTAAAAACTGTACCTTTTGCTGGTCGCAACTCCCTGTAAATTTTAAATGTGGATCTTGGTCATTAATCCAAACTGAAAATTCTAGAAAGAATTTCTCTGAAGAAAATAAAAATAGCAAATCATCCACATACCTACGGAAAAATAATAAATCAGCTGCAAAGGGATTGTTATTGAAAATAAATTTGTTTTCGAAGTCAACCATATACAAATTTGCACAAGAAGCGCCCATTGCCACTCCTTTTGCTTGAAGATAAATGTCTGACTTATATCTAAAGATGTTGTTCTCTAGGACGATATCTGCCAAGTCAAGCAGGAAATGTGTGGGTGGCATTTTTTCAGCACGTTTATCTAAATTATCAGCTATGATCTCTCGTGCTGCCTCATGAGGAATGTTGGTATATAATGCTGCTACATCAAGTGTAGCTAGCACTGCCTGAGTTGGAATATACATGCCTTCTGCTTGTTTAATCAAGTCCCTAGAATCAAGCAAAGAGGCTAGAATCATAAACGGTTGTAAAAAATAATCCAAATATTGGGAAATGGGTTCAGTCAAACTCCCACAAGATGAAATAATTGGACGACCTGGCGAGTTCGTGGGATGTTTGTGCGGCTTGGTCAAAGTATAAAAAATGGGCATTTTTGGAAAAGGCACTGTAAGAAATTTTGCTACACTGTCATTAATGAAACCTAAAGATTGTCCTTCAGTTAAAACTGTCCTAATAATTTTTATAATTTTATTAGTAGGATTGTTTCTTCATTTTCTATAGAATATAGGATCATTTAACTGCCTCATGTTTTCTGCGTGGTAAGAAGAAGAATCCAAAATCGCTATGGCCCCTCCTTTATCAGCTTGTTTCACCACTATCGAACTATCATTAGCAAGGGAATTTAAAGCGACACGCTGTTCTTTAGAAATATTAGGTGGTGATTTCCACGTTTGTTTTTCTAGTTGTTCTATATCCCTATTTATCAGATATTGAAAACTGCTAATCATGTGGTTCGAGGTGTTCAGTATAAAGCTAGACTTTCATCTAAGAGGGAGCCTATCTATAGATGAGATTGGGGGATTGTTCTTAAAGTGATCACGCAGTTTAATATTTCTAGTTAGCTTGAACATATCCACTTTGGTCTGGAAGGAGGAGTAGGAGGGAGTGGGGACGAACCCAAGGCCTAAATTTAACACTCTATAGCATTGATGTCCCTCCCCTCCCCAAACCCCGCCCTCCTCAGGCTCCGTCCCAAAAACCTTCTGCCAGTGGCGAAGAGCAACCTGGCAACACTACCCCTTCCCCAACAACATCCAAAGCCTCCTACGTGACCACTCCACATGAAACCCCTGTAGGTCAGCTGATCACCTCACGGTTGAATCCCATGATGCCATAGTAAATCAGCTACCCAAACAACTGTATCATTGAAAACCTGTTTTATATCAGACATCATAAAAGAGAGGTTTTCCCCCTCAAAAAGCAATTTTAAAAGCACTTCTCTAGGGAAACTGAAAAGTTTATATTGTTAAAAAGCTAACAAGAGACTGAGTGATCTGAAAAACAACTATTTTCCTTCCAGTACCTGGGTTTCAGGTTAGAAAAAAAATTAATATTATGTTTCCCATAGATTTAAAAATAAACATAAAATATACATAAATGAGTTGTGTTGCTGCTAAGTATGCTACTCAGGAATTACATTAGAGGCTTTTGCTCTGAATACAACAGAGCACACCCCAGGAAGCTATTACTACCTCTTGTTTATGTTCACTTTTCTTTCTTCTTGGAATTTTGTTTAATGGACTCCAGCCTTAGCAATAGCAGTTAATTGGTTCTGATGGCACAATACACTCCATTCGATAAACGGCAAACTGAATTACGACTGCAAATGGTGGGAGATGTTGCAAATGGCAGGAAGCATAAACTGATTTTTTGTTACTATTTAACAGGAAATTTATGATACATTACAGAATCAGGAGGGAAAGGACCCAAAGATCTTGTAGCCCAGACTCCTCTCCTGAGATGAATAAGAAATGGCATCAACCTGACATATTAAAAACAAATATTCGACTGATTAAGCCCTAAAGTACCAGCAGATTGCTTATTGTGTACGCAGGCAGAGAACTAGGGTTGATGCATACCTATTCTCTCCAGGATCAGAGGAGCAAGCCTATTATATTAGGTGCTGTGGAACACAGGTAGGATAATGCTGCTGCAGTCATCTTGTTTGTGGCCTTCCTACAGGCACCTGGTTGGCCACTGTGTGAACAGACTGCTGGACTTGATGGGCCTGGGCCTGATCCAGCATGAACTTTCTTATGTTCTCATGCTCTTATGTAACCTCCAGGTGATAGCTGGAGATCTCTCGCTATTACAACCAATCTCCAGATGACAAAGATCAGTTCCCATGGAGGAAATGGCCACTTCAGAAAGTGGAATCTAGGGCATCAGACCCCATTGAAGTCGCTCCCCTCCCCAAACCCTGCCCTCCTCAGGCTCCACCCCCAAATCTCCAGGCATTTCCCAACCTGGAGCTGGCAACCCTGCAGAGAATGGGAACAAAGGTGATGTCCCAAGCCAAGGGTAGCTTCTGAAGATGGCAATGTGTTCATTGGAATCAAGACATGTAGAGGGCATGTTGTGGTCCCACCACCACCTATGCACAATTGCTGGCTTGTGTCCTGGAGTCGATACGCATAGGCTATGTCCCTGTGATATGGAACACTGCCAAACATTTCCAATCACAGAGGACAAGGATCATGTAGGGTGAGTCAAGAGTGCCCATTCCCACTTCCCCTCTATGTGTACTGATATCGACGCATGTCATGTTGTACATGTGTATTATGCTACAGGGTAGCACAATCAAGCGAGGCAAGCCAGATGATTCATGGAACCTTTCATGAAGCCAGCTGGGTGACCTTGGGCTAGTCACAGTTCTCTTAGAGCTCTCTCAGCTTCACTTACCTCACGAGGTGTCTATTGTGGGAGAGGAAGGGAAGGAGATTGTAAGCCAGTTTGAGATTCCTTAAAAAGTACAGAAAATCGGAATATAAAACACCACACTGGCTATCATAGTGCTACATGGTGCTACAGCAGCCATATTGAGGAGACTCAACATTTCCCTTGGTAACCATTTCCGAGAGTTGATCTCCCCCCTAATACTTCAGCTGCTTTCCTCCCTCATCCTTAAATTGAAACTTGTTAGCGTCCTTGCATTTCTGCCTGCCTGACACAGTCAACGATTGACATTTCCATTACTGTCACTTGCTTTCAACATCAGCATCCCACAAACATGTAACGCATGAACATAACACAATGGAGGGAGACAGTTGTAGATGGTCTCCCATGGCTATCGCTGGTTGGTTCTATATTTATGTGCTCCTTCAGGACTGATCCAGGCTAAAAGATGAACATTTCCATGGTAAAAGGTCTAACCTTTCCAAGCTCCCATGAGTAGACCCAACATTGCTCACCATGCTTGTCAGTAAAACCAAGGAAGAGGGTTGTTGTTTTTTTGGGGGGTGGGTACTTTTTCCAGAAAGGAGTTCAAAAGAGCAAGTCTTTATTCCAACAGGCAAATAACAGACATGAAAACTCAGCATTAAAATTTAGGAGTAGATAGATTTCATGCAGGTACTGGCCAAAGGGGCCACCCAACACCCTAGCTTTAAAAAACTGCATTGGCTAGGATACCAGATTACCAGTTTGGGGACCCAATCAAAGGACTGGTGTTGATCTTTGAAACCCTAAATGGCTTAACCCCAAAGAATCTGGAGAAAGTCCTCCTCCTACCTTCCCTTTCATGTTCTGAGATCTTCAGAAGAGGGCTTTAAACAGAGAAACTCATGACTCCAATCAGGACAACAAAGCATATAAGTCGACTGGTTCTAAGATCCCCCTGCATGACCAGGGCCCTGGAAATGGGATATGACCAGGCGAGGCAAGCTATAAAACATACTGGATATGGAGCACCAAAAAGACCTAGAGAAGGCACCAACTTTCCTGTCAGCAGAACAGTCCAGATATGCAGCCTCTCCTGCTGCCTACCTCTCCTAATTAGAGATCTTTAGATATAGGAAAGCATTCACTCTTCCCAGATGCCAAGCTCTTCCCTTGGTGGTTGTGGATGGGAGATACAGAAAGGTTCCCCTGGAGGATAGGGTATGTCCCTGTGCTTTAAAGGGAATTGAAACAACAGAGCACGTTCTACTGTGCTGTCCTTTATATCAAGAGGTTTGTTCTAAGTTTATCTCCCCCTGGCTTAGTCAAAATACTAGCCATTTAGGTCAGGAGCAAACTAAAATGTTGCTTATAGACTAAAACCCACAGGTTACAGTAGGAACGGCTAAGTTTTGTGCAGCAGCCTGTAGAATCCGCCAGACGCCGCTGAGAACACCGGTGTGTCAATAATTTTAATAGGCAGTTTATATAGTTTGCAAAGAGTTCAAACAACTTTTTTTACTATTTGAATTAACCTGTGGGTAGAGCGTAACACTAAGGGTTTTAATGGTAAATTGTGAAGAGCTGTGCTGGTCTATGACTGTTTTAATAAAGACTGGTTGGTTGGTTGGTTGGTTGATTGATTAACCCCCAGAATTTTGTCCCCTTAGTACTTGTTCCTTCCCTCTCCCCCTTGTAGACCTGCTTCAGAGGGGTCCTTGCTTAGAGGTCCATTTCTTACAGAGATACTAATGTGAGCCTAAACCGAGGCTCTCATACTTTGGTCACATTATGAGAAGACTCTTGTCTAACTGGAAAAGACAACAATGCTAGGAGAAGCTGAAGGCAGAAGGAAAAGAGGAAAGCCCAATCCATGGGATGGATTGACTCAATCAAGGATGGCCCTCAGTTTGTAAGACCTGAGCAAGGCTGTTAAAGGTAGGACGTTTTGAAGGACACTGATAGGGTCACCATAAGTCGGAAGTGACTTGATAGCACTTACACCCACACACTCACACACACACACACTATGATGGCTAGTAGATTTCAAAATGTATCTGTGATAACATCTTAACTATGGACCACCTTAACTCTGGGGACCACCTTTCCAAATCTCTTCTGATTTTTAGATGAGTAGAAGGGATTTTCCAGTTGTTTACAAAAACATTTGAATGACTCTGAAAATTATGATGATAGTTCTTGAGCCAGTGGGATGTCATGGTTAAGAGCAACGGACTCTAATCTGGAGGACCCGGTTTGATTCCCCACTCCTCCACATGAAGCCTGCTGGGTGACCTTGAGCCAGTCACAGTTCTCTTGGAACTCTCAGCCCACTCATAGGCAGGCAATGGCACCTTCGAACTTCTCTTGCCCTACGAGGTCTCCATAAGTCAGCTGTGATTTGACGGAACACACACAGACACATAGTTCTTGTGTCACCTGAAGCACAGCAAGCTATCTTGATTTATTTATACTTCCATAAATCTTTAAGGTTCTACAAAATTCTTTTTTATCTGGAAGGAGAGAAAGTATAACATCCATGAAAAATGAACTCTTGCTATTAGGATTGCTAACTCCAGGTTGGAAAATTCTTGGAGATTTGTGAGATAGAGCCTGAGGAGGGAGTGGTTTGGGGAGGGGGATAGACCTCAGCAACATATAACCCCATAGGGTCCTCTGTCCAAAGCAGCCATTTTCTCCAGGGAAACTGAACTCAATGGTTTGGAGATTAGTTAGATCAAGAAACCATTAAGGACAATTCAGATCCAAGATGGGAAACTTGTTTTGAGAGATGAGCTACTAAGAGTGCAGAAGTAAAATGTCCTCCAATAACAATGATATTTCTAGTTGATGCCTACTGTGAAAGAAGCATAAGAAGGACAACTGACCTTATAACCTGTGAAAATATGGTTGATAATCAAGGGAAAATAAAAACTAGGCAAAAAAAATCAAAGAAGGAAAGAATATTGAATGGTTCTTACACTATCAAATGATAAGATTAAAGGAACATACAGCTACAGAGGGAGGCCAACTAAGAAGGAAAATGGATTTTGAACAATTAATAACCACAAATACAGAACATTTGTTAGGAAATATTTATAAAATTCTATTGTAATACGATATGGAAACAGAGCAGGTAAAAGACTATATGATAAAATGGATGGAAAATTTTGGAGGAAACATACATACCGTATATACCCGTGTATAAGCCGACCCTCATATAAGCCGAGATGCCTAATTTCTCCCCCAAAATGGGGGGAAATTAGGCACCCGCGTATAAGCCAAGGGTCAGCTTATAACCCCCCCCCCCCCGCAGGCTTACCTGACGGCTCCGGCAGCAAGGCGAGGGTCTGGAGACAGCGGCGGAGTGGCCCGGCGGGGGGCGGGGCAGCCTTCCTGCGGCTGCCCCAGGCCGCTCTGGGCGGCGGTGCGGCCTGGCGCGGCCCAAGGGGGGCGGGGCAGCCTTCCTGCGGCTGCCCCAGGCCGCTCTGGGCGGCGGTGCGGCCTGGCGCGGCCCGGCGGGGGGTGGGGCAGCCTTCCTGCGGCTGCAGGAGGCTGCCCCAGGCCGCTCCGGGCGGCGGTGCGGCCTGGCGCAGCCCGGCGGGGGCCGGGGCAGCCTTCCTGCGGCTGCCCCAGGCCGCTCTGGGCGGCGCGAAGTGGCGCGGGCTTGGCAGCGGCGGTAAGTTCCCCCCTCCCTCCTCCCTCCTTCCCCCCTCTACCGTATTGACCCGTGTATAAGCCGAGGCCGGCTTTTTCAGCCCTTTTTTTGGGCTGAAAAACTCGGCTTATACACGAGTATATACGGTATGAAGCAATGAGAGGGCTTACGAACTAAAGAAATTAAAATTACAGAATGTCAAACTTTAAGAGAGAACTGGTATAAAATGTTCTACAGATAGTATATTTTGCCTAAAGATATAGTGAAAACCTTAGCCCCTACAGTGGGACCTGTTGGAAATGCCAAAACATGGATGCATCCTTCTATCATATGTGTCAGGCTGCTATCTCGGTTTCAGTATTGTTTCTGTGTCGGTACTGTACTGTCTAGCCTCAAGGCCGACCACACATAACAAGGCCTGGGAATACTGCTCCTGGGAAAGTTGCCTCTTTCTGTGTATGCTGATGTTGTATAATCTCCCGCCATTTACTGCCTTATATTATCGTTCGGCTAGTAAGACTCTCATAGCTGCCATAGTTCCCTGTATGCACTGTATTGCCTTTTTGACCAGTAAAAGCCATCTGCTTGGATTCTATACGATTCTGTGGTGATTTCTGGTTCGAAGGGTCAGGAGCTTACATTATGGCAGCTATCACTCATCTTCTTTATTATACTACTAGTCAGGCTGGAGCCCAGGGGGGTTCGCCTGCCGCTTGGATGGGAGCTGAGAAGCTCTCCGAGTGACCTACTATCCTGGATTCCTCTCGGAAGGATCCCACCCTGTTACAGGACATAGTCGCTGAACTCTTCAGAACTACCCTAGAGGTTTGCCGCTTGAGGGAACTGGTACAGGAGCAGTGGCAATCTCTTAAAGGGACTCTCTGGATGTTGACGTCGGAGGATACTGATACTCGTTTAGATCTTCAGGTCTTGGATCAATTACTGGACGATGCCCGGTTGGCAACTGAAGATTTACAAGTACTAACTGGACTTTTGGATAATCTTATTTCTCGAGAGACTCTTTCCTCTAGTTCTATCATGGCAGGAGCCCCGCCGGAGGGTTTTTCCCTGATCCCGGATGCGGCCAGCTGTCAGGCTGAAGCCAAGCGAATCGCTATTCACACCGCTCTTCTCCTTGTGGAATGTACAAAGGACACCCCGGTCGCCACCTTGGCGCAGGCTTTGACCTCGACTTTTGGAGCCGATGCACTTGCACTGGCGGTTCGAATACAACCCTTGCTGGGCGGGGAATCCGACCCCATACTCTCACTCCTGGAAACAGAACTTTTACCGCGCATTACGGCGGAGGCTGCCCTAAGACTTGAGAACGCCAAAGTTCTTGCGGATAAGGATGCCGCCGAAGCGGCTAAGGTCGCCAGAGAGAGAGAGGCTGCTGACGCAGCCAAGGCGGCAGCAGCAAGGGTTAGGGATCGGGCGAGAATGGATACGCGCCCCAAGGGCACTGTACAAGGGCTATCAGGTCTGTCTTTTTCCCCGGCGTTTGTCCCGTCGCGCGCGACCCAACGTGCACGCCGTTTGGCTGACCGACGTCTAGACTCAGGAGAGTCTGAAGACGAGGATCTTTATGGAGATAGCTCTCAATGGGCCACGAGCTTCCGGACCAGTAAGCCTCATCTCACTGGTGGCCCAAGTGAGGAGGTTCACCTCTTACGAGCCCAGAATCGGGAGCTCTCCGACCGTGTTGATCAACTCCAAGAACTAATGGAACGTATGCTTCAGGATAACAGGCAATTACAACAAACCCTGATAGCCCAAGCACAGCCTGTTCCGATACCGGGTCAGGGGGTGCCCATCCAGCCACCCCAAACACCCGCTAATGTGCCTGCTCCACCCTTGCCTCCCGGAGCTCCCGTTGTTCCTCCGCCCGGACCACCCGTGCAACCGGCCCAACCTGCGCCCGGCCCTTGGAAGCAACTTAAATTGAGGACTACGTACGACGGATCTCTCGAGACTTTGCCTTGTTTCTTGCATCAAGTGGACAGTTATATGCGAGAACAAGGACAACTTTTCCCCACGGAAGATAGCCGGGTGCGTTATGTAGCTTCCCTTCTGACAGGTAAAGCAGCTGACTGGATGGTCCTCCAGTTTGACACCCGCTCTCGAGCTATTCGTTCCCTCAACAACTTCATGACTGCTCTAAGAAGGAGGTTTGAAGACCCCTTCCTGGGGGAAAGAGCCAAAACGGAACTCTTACAACTCAAACAAGGCTCTGCTACAGTTCGAGAATTTGCCGATGAATTTCAACGACTGGCAAGCAAAATTGTAGGCTGGCCCGAAACCACTCTAATTCATCATTTCAGGGAAGCCTTGCACCCTGACGTTCTGAACTGGTCATACATGCGGGGCGATCCCGATACCCTTGAAGACTGGATTCTATTGGCCGAGGAAGTGGAAAGCCGCCGACGCTTTATTTCCCTAATCCGTCAAAAGCACAAGGAAAAAGGCACCCAAAAGCCGCAATCCAAGGCACCACCGCCCGTCCCACGAAATCCTCCACGTCCGCCCCAGGAACGTGAAGTCCGATTTCAGAGGGGTGCCTGTCTTACTTGCGGAGAAATGGGCCACTTTGCAGCTGTTTGCCCGCACCGCCATGAATTATTTCGTCCCAGCACGACGACCCGCGCCAGAGGTCGTCCACCACGCAGAGGCACCGTGGCCACCCGCAGCGCAGCTCCGGGAAGACCCACACCCTCTGCACTCCATGCCGGAGACCCAGCCTCCCTGCCTACTACCAACGACCCCGCCGGGTCTCGGATTACAAGTGCCCCATTGGGGGACAACTTTCCCTCTTCGGATGAGGAAAATCCTTGGAATTATCTAGCTTTAAACCTGGAATCTCCCCTCGACTTATCAAAAAACGGCTCCGGTCTGTGGTGAATGGAGCGTCTCCACAGACCTCTCAGGATCCTCCTGTTAAACCGAATGCTCCTACCAAAATCAAAGAAGTGGACTCCACCGTCTACGTAGATGCAGTTTTACAACACACTAACGGTGGCCCACAACTACCCGTCAAAGCACTAATCGACTCCGGGTGCTGTCGCACTCTCATAAGCGAAGCCAGTTTTGCTGCACTCAGAGCCGAATCTGAGGCTCTACCCGCCCCCGTCCAATTTGCCCAAATGGACGGGAGCCATTTCCAGGGGGGTCCAGTTGATCACCACACCGTAGGGGTAGCAATGGGAATTGGCTCCCACTGGGAGCAAATAGACTTCACTATAGCCCCTATCCGTTTTGAAGTGGTCTTGGGTATTAACTGGATTAAAGGACATAGTCCCAGTATTAACTGGGAAACAAACACTATCTCCTTCGCCAGCCCCATGTGCAATCAGCACCGGCAGAACTTTGCACTATTATATCCGCCCGTACCAGCACTGGCCTCCGATGTCCCAGCACTTCCAGTCCTACCTAATGTGTATCGAGACTTTGCGGATGTCTTCGACCTTAAAGAATGTGATACCTTACCCCCCCACCGGGCCTCCGACTGTACAATTGAGGTGGTCAAGGACTGCACCTTAACCAAAAGTAAGATTTACCCTATGAGCGCTTCCGAGCGCACTGTTCTCCGGGACTTCCTTGACAAAAACCTCGCCAGAGGGTTCATTCGCCCATCGAATGCCCCAAACTCGGCCCCCGCGTTTTTTGTCCGGAAAAAAGAGGGCGACCTTCGTTTATGCATTGACTTCAGAAAACTCAATGCGGTTACCCAAACCAACGCCTATCCTATCCCATTAATATCTGATATTTTGGGACAGTTACAGGAGGGCCGGGTGTTCTCCAAGTTGGACTTGGTGGAAGCCTACTACCGAGTCCGCATCCGCGAAGGAGATGAGCACCTCACTGCCTTCTCTAGCTGTTTCGGTATGTATGAATTCCTCGTGATGCCGTTCGGATTGAAAGGGGCCCCGGGGGTCTTTATGCAACTCATCAACGAAATCCTTCATGACTTGCTGTATCGCGGGGTGGTGGTTTACTTAGACGACATTCTTATTTATTCAAAAACCATAGAAGAGCATGTAACTCTAGTCCGAGAAGTTCTGCAGCGCCTGCGCGACCACCAACTCTTTGCAAAACTGGCTAAATGCGAGTTTCATCAAAGCCAGCTCACATTTTTGGGATACATAATCTCCCACCAAGGTCTTCGCATGGACCCTGTCAAAGTCCAAGCCCTTCTCGATTGGACTCCTCCCACCAACCGCAAGCAAGTGCAACAGTTTTTGGGATTTGCAAACTTTTATCGAGGATTCATTCCTAACTTCGCACAAGTGGCCCTACCCATTACTGATCTACTAAAAACCAAAGGGAAAGCAAACACAGCTACCTTACCCTCCGCAAAAATCCTGTGGACTGATCAATGCCAAGCCGCGTTTGTGGCTCTCAAACGCCTCTTCACATCCGAACCCGTACTACAGCACCCGGACCCAAACCAAATGTTTATTGTGCAAGTCGATGCCTCCGATGTAGCTATGGGAGGGGCCCTCCTCCAAAAAGGTCCGGATGGCCTCCTTCACCCGTGCGCTTACTTTTCGAGAAAATTTGCGCACGCACAATTGAACTGGCCCATTTGGGAAAAAGAGGCAGCGGCCGTTCACCATGCCCTGACTCTATGGAGACAATTCTTAGAGGGGTCCAATATCCCCTTCGAGGTTTGGACCGATCACAAGAATCTAGCTGCCCTCACGGGGTCCCACAAACTATCAGCAAAACAACAACGTTGGGCTGAATTCTTCGCTCAGTTTCGTTTCGTCCTAAAACATGTTCCTGGGAAACAAAACGTTCTCGCAGATGCCCTCTCCCGGTTGCCACAATACCCGGTAAAACTCGAGAGACCAACTGACTCTCTGTTCACCCCTACGCAAAGGGGAACCCTTCCTGTACTGGCCGTGCAAACCCGATCTCAGCAACAGCACCCCAGATCCAGTTCTCCAGCACCTCCAACCCGAGCGGCTACCCAACCGCCCTCGCAACAACAGCGAACCGACGGTTCCACTCCTCCAACCCCACCGGCTGCCCTACCGCCTACAATCTGCGCACCACCGCACGTAAGCACTACCCCCATAGCGGGTCCTCAGACTACTATAGCCGGGGGGGGTTCCCGTCAAGGTTCCCATCTCCGAATCCTTTTTAAATACCCTTCGGAACCACTGCCTCTCTGAACGCTCCACTCACACCCTACCCCCTGGGGTAATAGAACAAGGAGGCTCATGGTACAAAGACTCTAAATTGTATGTACCCAAGGCACTTCGAAAAGAAGTCTTACACTTAGCTCATGGAGTAAAAACAGCTGGACACTTTGGATTCCTAAAAACTCTCCACTTATTGCGCAGACAATTTTGGTGGGGGGGAATGCGTTCCGACGTTGACTCTTTTATTCGCAGCTGCCCTGTTTGCGCCACAGTGAAGCGATCACAAGGCAAACCCCCGGGGCTACTGCAACCTCTAGAAACACCCACCAGACCATGGGAAGTGATTGCTATGGACTTTATGACTGATCTCCCTCTCAGCGGGGGAAAAACTGTGTTATGGGTTGTTACTGATTTGTTTTCCAAGCAAATCCATTTAGTTCCATGCGCAGGGATCCCCTCTGCTCAAAAAATGGCCCGCCTCTTCGTTACACATATCTTCAAATTACATTCGTTTCCGCGCAAAATAATCTGTGACCGCGGCAGTGGCTTTGTTTCCAAGTTTTGGAAAGCATTCCTCAAGTTGGTGGGGGTTGAACAAGGATTGTCTACTGCATACCATCCTCAAACCGATGGTCAAACTGAACGTGTAAATGCTGTCCTTGAGTGTTATTTACGCTGTTATGTAAACTACCACCAAGATAACTGGGTAGAACTGTTACCTTTTGCAGAATATGCCTACAATAATGCTGTACATCAATCTACAGGTTTTAGCCCATTTTATGCAGTGTATGGACAGGATTTCGGTCCTGTTACGCCCAAAAATAATGTGGAGGGGGAGGGAGATCCTGACGTTGCTTCCTGGGCACACACCCTCCGTACCACTTGGCCTTGGCTCGTTAGCAATCTCGACCGAGCCAAGCGCAAATACAAAGCACAAGCTGATAAGCATCGTTCCCCCGGGGGCGAACTGCGAGTGGGTAAATTGGTCTATCTTTCCACCAAAAACCTACGTTCCACCCGTCCGTGCCTTAAACTCAATGCTAAATTCATTGGCCCTTTCCCAATCACACGGGTCATAAATCCTGTCACGGTGGAATTAGCTCTCCCGAAAACTCTGAGGCGTGTGCATCCCGTTTTCCACATTAGCCTCCTGAAGCCCCATACGGCCTCTCCACAATGGCATCCCAATCCGCCCCCCGAACAGCCCATTATGGTGGGGGGGGGAAGAGCACTTCGAAGTCTCCAAAATCCTTGACTCCCGTGTTCACCATGTCAACCTACAGTACTTGGTCCGTTGGAAGCACTTCCCCCCTGCCTACGACGAGTGGGTTCGTGCACGAGATGTCTCCGCCCCCAAACTAATTGATGCCTTTCACACTGCCTCCCCGGACAGACCATCCCCCTTGCCGACTGGGAGGGGGCCTTAAAGGGAGCAGGATGTCAGGCTGCTATCTCGGTTTCAGTATTGTTTCTGTGTCGGTACTGTACTGTCTAGCCTCAAGGCCGACCACACATACCAAGGCCTGGGAATACTGCTCCTGGGAAAGTTGCCTCTTTCTGTGTATGCTGATGTTGTATAATCTCCCGCCATTTACTGCCTTATATTATCGTTCGGCTAGTAAGACTCTCATAGCTGCCATAGTTCCCTGTATGCACTGTATTGCCTTTTTGACCAGTAAAAGCCATCTGCTTGGATTCTATACGACTCTGTGGTGATTTCTGGTTCGAAGGGTCAGGAGCTTACAGTAGGGTTGCCAGGTCCCTTTTCACCACCAGCAGGGGTTTTTTGGGGTGGAGCCTGAGGAGGGAGGGTTTTGGGGAGGGGAGGGACTTCAATGCCATAGAGTCTGATCCAGCATGGCATTTCCAAAGTGGCCATTTTCTCCAGGTGAACTGATCTCTATCTGCTGGAAATCATTGTAATACCAAGAGATCTCCAGCTAGTACCTGGAGGTTGGCAACCGTATGTGCTGGTATTGCAAGAAAGCAAGAACATATTGGATAGAGATCCACAATGAAATGCAAAAGATTTTTAAAATAAAATTTAAGATGGACCATAAAAATGTGTTATTAAATATATTACCAAGTAACATGCTGAAAATATATAATGAATTATTCAAATATATGGTGACAGCAGCAAGATACATACCTATCAGACCAAGATCGGAATTTCAGAAAAAATAGAATATCTTTTATACTATATGGATGGAAGCTTAGATGAGAATTAAAGCAAAAAGGAAAAGATTTTAAAAAGAAATGTTTTAAAAGACAAGCAAATGTAGATAAAAACAAGACTAATTAGAGTATTGTGATAGCGCTGTGATGTACTTTAGTATAGAAACAAATTCTTAGAAATGTAAGTAAAGTTCTATATATAGACGTTAAATTTATCTGTATGTTGCAATAGCAATAAAGCCTTTTTATAACTTAAAAAATCTTCTTTAGGAACCAAATGTCGCTTTGTTGGGAAGGGAATTTATCAGTAGGATGGCCAGGTCCCCCCTCTCCTCCAGCAGGAGATTTTGGGGGCGAGGATCGCATGAATGCAGCTGCAAGCAATGCAGTCCTGTCACTTCCTGGTTACTTCCGGAAGCACCACTGCTTCCGGGACGGTCTGCCACTCAAACCCCCATTTGAGTGGTAAATCATCCCATCACATTGCAACTTTCCGGAGTAAACCAGAAGTGACGGGATTGCGCTGCTCACGCGCGCACACGATGCTAGCTGTCAGCCTGCAGATGGATTGGCGGGCAATTGCCTGCCATTCCAAGCCACCTGGAAACCCTAGACATTGGATAGCTGCAAATCTCAGCAGTGGTGTTTAATAACCAAGCGGAATGGCAGAGCTAGGGTTGCCAACCTCCAGGTGGGTCCTGGAGATCTCCCAGAATTACAACTGATCTCTGGACTGCAGCAATCAGTTCCCCCTGGAAAAATTGGCTGCTTGGGAGGGTGGACTCCAGGGCCTCCCCAGGCTCTGCCCACAAATGGCCAGGAATTTCCCAACCCAGAGCTGGCAGCTATAGCAGATACAGGCTGTTTAGCAATGTGAACAATGAAGTAAGTAATTAGAGATATAATTTAAATCCTCTATTTCCTCAAGTATTTTTGCCAGATATAATTCTCACCCTTGGGAAACTGTGTCCAGGAAGAGATTTTTTTTTTTTTAATGGCAAGTAGAAGGGGTGCGATTTTCTTTTGATAAAGTGGTCAAGTCCCTGTATTGTCGAGTTATATTTCTTCTTCCCTCCTGAGCACTATTTTTCATTATCTAAGAGTATTCCCAGTTTATCTGATGAAGGAAATGAGGCTCATTATTTAAAAGTGAGGCATTGGGGGTGGGGGTGACAGAAGAAAATAATGATTTTTTGTTGTTGTTACTTTGGTCTATCCTCTTGAATCTCAGTCCTTTGTGAATTTTTTCCTTCATGTTTGCTGGTTGTTGAAAGGAATGATGAAGGAACTGAGGAAATATCAAGAGCCTTTAAAAAATGTGTACAGGAGACAAAGTCAAAAGTACTTTTCAGATTTGCACATTTAAATAGTCATAACTTCTGATAATCCTTGGTATTCAAAGGACTCAGCATTTCCACCTGTGTGTGTGTGTGTGTTAAGTGCCGTCAAGGCGCCTCCGACTCATGGCAACCCTATGAATGAAAGTCCTCCAAAATATCCTATCTTTGACAGCCTTGCTCAGATCTTGCTCACCTTTCCATCTAGGACCCATAATTATAACCAAGTAACCAATAAGCCCCATGGTGCAGAGTGGTAAGCTGCAGTACTGCAGTCAAAAGCTCTGCTCACAACCTGAGTTCAATCCTGACAGAAATCAGTTTCAGGTAGCCAGCTCAAGGTTGACTTAGCCTTCCATCCTTCCTCTCTTAACCACTATACCGCCTTTCTCCCTTGCAGAACTCAAGTTGGGATAATATTTCTTTAAAAAATTACATTTTAGAAGAAATATAATTAGCTGATCTGGGGTTCCTCCATTAGAGGATCTCATGAAGAACATCTTTTTCACAACTCTCATTCTTCTTCTGCAATGTACAGTCCAAAGTAGGAGGCTGGGCATGTTCTAACGGATCATTCTTCAATGGGTGGGTTGGAACCTACGAGTGGGACACACCTTGTTAGATGTTGCATACTGCATCACTGCCACCATTTTGTTTTTTGGTTGGTTCGGGGTTTAAGGGAAAGAAAACGAAGGTGGAAGTCAGGGGAAAGAGAAGAAAAAGGGAGGAGGAAGATGGATATATCTTTATGTAAATAAATAAGGGTTCCATGTTGCAGGTTGGGGTTAAACAAGGAACTGATGGTCTGAGGCACACTCTCATCTGATGCCAGATGACAGTGAGAACCAGCAAGTCTGACTAGTGCCCCACACATTGCTATGCTTTAGAAATGTCCCAGATAGGGTTGCCAGCTCTGGGTTGGGAAATAACTGGAGATTTTTGGGGCCTGAAGATGGCAGGGTTTGGGGAGGGGAGGGACTTCAATGCCATAGAGTCCAATGGTCAAAATGGCCATGTTCTCCATGTGAGCTGATCTCTATTGGCTGGAGATCAGTTGTAATAGCAGGAGATCTCCAGCTATTACCTGGAGGTTGGCAACCCTAGTCCCAGACCCTATGAAGTATGCAAGGGTTCCATGGCTGAGCCATAGAGGTACCTCAGCAGTTAAATCCATGTGGAGGCAGAACGTTGGAACATGAGTGCTTTAGAGGATGGTACAGAAAATTACAGGAGGGAAGGTGGCATGGTACAGCTCGATCTTGTCAGATCTCAGAAGCTAGCAGTGTCTGTCATGGGATGGGAGACCATCAAAGATGACTCTGCAGAGGAAGGCAATGCCAGCCACCTCTGCTTCTCACTTGCCTTGAAAGCCCCTTGCTGGGATCACCTTGTCAGCTGCAGCTTGATGGCACATATGTATGTGCACAAAATGACAGCAGTTCTTTACTACCAGCTAATGGCAGGGACCAATGAAAGCCGTAGAAACTTGACTTGAGTCAATCATTTCCTCTACTGACAGAAAAACAAACCTGGCATGCTATATTGGCCTTGAGGAGAGACACAATTGGGCTGTGTATGTTTGAAAGTAGTTTTTAACCCAGAAGTAGCATTCTCTCTCTCTCTCTCTCTCTCTCTCTCTCTCTCTCTCTCTCGTATTTTCTATTAAGAACACATCCCAACCAATCCCAACTGAATCTGAAGTTTATGCAAACTTGTCACGTTTTGCTACAAATAAACAGTATTTGGCCAAATTGAGCTATAAAACTCGTTTTTTAAAAAAATAAAGCAAGTCATTTTAGAAGCATCGGCTGTGATCCACAAACCCATTAATCTGGTGTGCATCCCTTCATCAGTTCAATCCCTCTGAAATTAAACACATGCGCCCGAGAGATTTGTGCTTCTTTGTTTTTTATGGTGCAGTTGTCCAAAAGTTAAATGCTTTGGGCCTTTGGTGCTAAAAGAAAATGAAAATATTATTGGCCTGGCTGTCCCAAAAAAACCAGGGTCCAAATACTTGTTTGAAAACAAGTTAAGATGCAGATTCTGAAAAAAGAGCCCAATTAATAGGATTGCCAATTCTGGCTTGGTAAATTTCTAGATATTGGGAGGTGGTACTTGTGAGAGTCTGTGTGTCTTGTGTAGTGTTATCACAACCCCCCCCCCTCTCAACTCTGGACTCGTAAAAGCAGTTCAGCCCGTTTGGCCTCCCTGGTCTCGGGCACCATATCTGTCAAGTCCTGACTGGTATGTCTCACAAGTGCCTCCCCTGCTGTGTTTCCCCGGCCGCGCTCTGGTTCACTCCCTCTTGCCAATTCCGGCCTTGGGATGTAGATAACCCTAACTGTCTCTCTGGTGGCGATTGATGTCTGTACTATGCCCATCTGTCTTGTAGCTTCCCATAACAATAGGTGTGACCTTTTGCTACCCTGTAGGGGATATAATCATGTAGTTTAGCAAACTGGCTTACTTGCAACTTTCTATCAGTGTGTGGACTGTATCTACTGTAGCTGCCAATAAAGGAACCTTGTTTCAATACGTCTGGATGAACAAGTGATTTTTGGGAATTGCACAGAAAGGTCAGGAACCCTCACATTAAGTTGCAAGTCCTTACCACGTTGACCTGCTCCTGTACCGCTTTGGACAGTTATGGCTGGCAACGGGGATCCCAACGACAAGCCGGAGGACGGCGACAAGAAAGACGGCGCTGTTCCCACAGAGCCGACCGTGCCCCCGCCGGACAGAAAGTCACCGGGGAAGACACCGAGTGGACCCGACAACCGGCCCGATTTGGGAACTAAGCCAAAGAAGACCCGCTTGGAAAGCTGGCTGGAGACTCCCAAGCATTGGTCGCTACCAAAGGGCGACATACAGTCAAGACAGACTGTGCTACACGGGGTAGGGTTCGAGGACGATCCCGCCCGGAAGGAAGCTGTACTCCTTCATCAAATGGATGAAGAACAGCTGCGCTGGCAGTCGGAACGCCAGGAATTACTGGAAAGAATGGACCTGATGCAAACCGCGATGCTGGAGATGGCCGGAGCCATGGATGCACTGAAGATTCAGCCCCCACCCGCAGCTCCTCCGGACGAGGGACGACAACCGCCACCCAACCCACCGGTACCCCTCGCTCCGCCACCGCGCAGAGACCTGAAGATCACCTATGATGGGTCGAGCGACCAGTTAACCTTCTTCATGGTACAAGTGGATGTTTTTATGCGTGAACAGGCCCGGACCTTTACTTCTGAGGATTCCCGGGTCCAATACATCGCTTCCCTTTTTCAAGGGGAAGCAGCCGCTTGGATGGTACAGCAGTATGAACTACACTCCCCTGTTTTGCGAACCCTAGATGACTTCATGGTTGCCCTTCGACATCGCTTCGAGGACCCACATTTGGGTGAGCGAGCAAAGGTGGCTCTACAGCAACTCCGCCAAGGGACTAAGACCGTTGCGCAGTATGCCAGCGAATTCCAATCGCTGTCGAGTCGAGTTTTAGACTGGAGTGAGAATTCCCGAGTGCAGTGTTTCCGCGAAGGTTTGAACCCGGAGTTACAACACTGGGCCTTCATGCAGGGCAACCCGCCAGACGTGGAAGGCTGGATCCGCCACGCGGCCGACATTGAAAACCGTAAGCAACTGCTACTCCTGTCCCGCCAACGCACCGGATGAGAGACCAAACCCCGTGGAGACAGACCCGGAGGGCTAAAGGACCCTCGCACCCCCTCCGGGAGCGGACCCTCCATGGCCGAACGCCGTAGGCGTTTTGAAAGCGGGGTCTGTCTCGTTTGCGGGGGAAAAGGACACTTTGCTTCGCAATGCTTTTCTCGAACCGGACGCCCGGGACCGACTCGTCTGACCCCAACCGAACTGGAGAAACCCTCTCCAGAGGGGCAACCCCGCCGCCGGAGCGGCGCACCTCCTCCGAGCCGACGCAGGGCACCCTCAGCCCTGCATGCCCATACCGGGGTCGTTACCTCGGACACCGCCGACCCTTCGGGGTCACGGATTACAATGGAGACCTTAGACTCTTCAGAGTCGCGGATTACCAACCCCACCACCACCTCTTCCAGCGAGGAGGCTCCGAGTGTGTTTATGCAATTAATTAATGAAGTCCTACATGATTTATTGTTTCAAGGGGTGGTAGTATTTCTAGACGACATCCTCATTTACTCTGAAACCATAGAAGAGCATGTCCAACTGGTGCGCGAAGTGCTGCAGCGGCTGCGCGAGCACAAACTGTTTGCTAAAGTTTCCAAATGTGATTTCCACCAACCCTCCATCACCTTCCTGGGCTATGTAATTTCCCATCAAGGCTTGGAAATGGACCCCGAAAAGGTTCGGGCAGTAATGGACTGGGAACCTCCCACCACACGTAGACATTTGCAACAATTTTTAGGCTTTGCCAACTTTTACCGGAACTTTATTCCTAATTTTGCCCAGGTAGCACTCCCCCTCACCTCGCTCCTGCGCACTAAGGGAAAGGGAGCAAACGCCGCTCTGCGTTCAGCTAGATTGCAATGGACTTCGGACTGTCAGCAGGCTTTCGATACACTCAAGCTACTTTTCTCGTCCGAGCCCGTTCTTGCCCACCCCGATTGTAATAAGCCTTTCGTGGTCCAAGTGGATGCTTCCGATGTTGCCATGGGGGGGGGCTCTCTTACAGCGGGACGGGAACGGACAATTGAAACGTGTGCCTACTTCTCTAAAAAGTTTTCCCAGTCAGAGATTAACTGGGCCATTTGGGAGAAGGAGGCAGCTGCTGTCAAACATGCCCTCACCATTTGGAGACACTTTCTGGAAGGGGCGGAATCCCCGTTTGAGGTTTGCACCGATCACAAGAACCTCAAGGCTCTAAAAGGGGCTAGAAAGCTCAACGCGAAACAAATTCGTTGGGCTCAGTTCTTCACTAAGTTCCGCTTCGTTCTAAAACATGTACCAGGGAAAGACAATGCGTTAGCGGATGCTCTCTCTAGGCTTCCCCAGTACCGCAACGACTTCGATCGACCAGTAGATTCCTTATTCACCCCTGAGCAGAGGGGGGAAGCCTCAGGACTCGCAGTCACCACCCGCTCCCAATCCCAGTGCCAGCAAATCCCTCCCCCCAAAGGGATCCCGGAAGCTTTTCTGCAGCGGCTCCGAGATGCTTCTCTAAAGGAAGCGGAATGGCAAGTCCTCCCCGCGCAGCTCACCCAACAGGACTCCCTATGGGCGCAGGGGGGTAAAATCTATGTTCCAGAGGCACTCCGGAAGGAGGTCCTGGAAATGGTTCACGGGGCCAAACTTGTGGGGCATTTTGGGTTTGTCAAGACCTTGCATCTATTGCGGCAGCAATTTTGGTGGCCCGGCATGAGAACTGATGTGGAGGTGTATGTGCGCAGCTGCCCCATCTGCGCCACTGCCAAAAGACGGATGGGGAAGACTCCCGGACTCTTGAAGCCACTTGAAACTCCAACCATGCCCTGGGAAGTGATTGCTATGGATTTTATTACTGACTTGCCCCCCAGTCGGGGGAAAACTGTGTTGTGGGTAATAACTGACTTATTTTCCAAACAGGTTCACTTCGTTCCTTGTGCGGGGCTACCTTCAGCTCAGAAGTTGGCTAGACTGTTTGTTAATCACGTGGTAAAACACCATTCGATCCTGAGGAAGGTCCTCTCTGACAGGGGGGCTCAATTTGTGGCCAAATTCTGGAGAACCTTCCTAAAAGTAATGGGGGTGGAAGAGCAGGGACTTTCTTCAGCTTACCACCCCCAGACGGATGGTCAAACCGAGCGTGTCAATGCTGTGGTTGAGTGCTATTTGAGGTGTTATGTCAATTACCACCAGGTCGATTGGGTGGACTTGTTGCCTTTTGCTGAATATGCGTACAATAATGCCCCCCATTCTTCCACAGGTTTCAGTCCCTTTTGTGTGGTCTATGGGAAAGACTTTGGACCCTTTGGTTCTCCTAACATCACCCCCGAGCTCGAAGGGGTGCAGGAGGTTCAGGAATGGGTACAGGTAGTACAAACCACTTGGCCCTGGTTGCATAAAAATCTGGAAAGGGCCAAACGTAAATACAAGGATCAAGCCGATAAACATCGGTCTCCGGGGTGGGAACTCAAAGTGGGGGGTCAGGTATACCTTTCCACCAAAAACCTACGTTCCCTGCGACCTTGTAAAAAACTGAGTGACAAGTACGTAGGCCCTTTCCCCATCACCCGGGTGATCAATGATGTTACTGTGGAATTGGAACTCCCTAAGTCTCTTCGAGGAGTACACCCTGTGTTTCACATCAGTTTGCTGAAACCGTACGTTCCAGCACCTCAGTTCCATCCCCTCCCTAAGCCTGAGATTCCTACAGTTGTGGGAGGGGAAACGCATTTAGAAATCTCTCGGGTGTTGGATTCTAAACTGAAAAAGGGGAAATTGTTCTATTTACTTCGTTGGAAACACCTGGGCTCCGCTCAGGATGAGTGGGTGGCAGCTCCCCATGTGGCCGCCCCTCGTTTGGTTCGAGAATTTCACTCTGCTTATCCAGATCGGCCCCATCCGCCCGACCTTGGTGGAGGGGGGCCTTAAGAGGGGCAGAATGTGAGAGTCTGCGTGTCTTGTGTAGTGTTATCACAATCCCCCCCCCCTCTCTCAACTCTGGACTCATAAAAGCAGTTCAGCCCGTTTGGCCTCCCTGGTCTCGGGCACCATATCTGTCAAGTCCTGACTGGTATGTCTCACAAGTGCCTCCCCTGCTGTGTTTCCCCGGCCGCGCTCTGGTTCACTCCCTCTTGCCAATTCCGGCCTTGGGATGTAGATAACCCTAACTGTCTCTCTGGTGGCGATTGATGTCTGTACTATGC
Organism: Euleptes europaea; assembly: GCF_029931775.1. Lineage (NCBI taxonomy): Eukaryota > Metazoa > Chordata > Lepidosauria > Squamata > Sphaerodactylidae > Euleptes > Euleptes europaea. The sequence goes on from NC_079316.1 coordinate 105,920,846, forward strand.
CCATCTGTCTTGTAGCTTCCCATAACAATAGGTGTGACCTTTTGCTACCCTGTAGGGGATATAATCATGTAGTTTAGCAAACTGGCTTACTTGCAACTTTCTATCAGTGTGTGGACTGTATCTACTGTAGCTGCCAATAAAGGAACCTTGTTTCAATACGTCTGGATGAACAAGTGATTTTTGGGAATTGCACAGAAAGGTCAGGAACCCTCACAGTACTGTAGGATTTTGTTGGTTTTTTAATGCCCAAATCCTTGTTAATTTAGTAGAGTGCACAAAGGCTATTGCACACAGAGAAGCCCCTCCAAACCTCTGTGTGTACCAGAAGAAAAGTGCTTGGAGCCTTTTGTCTGTTCAACTAATAGACTTCATTTATTTTAGGAACTCCATTTCTGGATAGGATAGAGAAAAGTATAGTTCCCTGTCTATTCTAACTAACTAGGATGGAGGGAGATCCAGGACTTGTGTCCTTCCCTCATGGTGGCAAAATGGAGAAGATGGAAAAGGGTATGCATGCGAGTGGAGGTAAGAAAGAAGCAGGAAGGAAGGAAGCTTTTCCCTGAGAGGAGCAATCTACACATCAAAGGATAGTTCAGAGCAGTAGTGAAAAGATGGCCAGTGTCTTGTCCCCTCTAGCTCTCTGACTCACTAGTCACGTCCCCCTCAGAAGTCAGAGGTTAAGAGACAGTGGCTGAAAACGCATGGTCCCTTACCCCAGTTTCTTCCCTGCTTCACCCAGGATCAAATCTTTGCGAACGGACGGTACCGTATTTACTCTTGGCTCAGCCCAGTTTGTAAGCAGAATGAACCCACCTTTTCCTGGCAGCCAACCAGGGGAAGCACAGATGATTCTATATTGTGGGATCCTGCATGGCGGGGGAAGGGGTCACTGGGGGTGTGGGGGGGAGGTAGTTGTTAATTTCCTGCATTGGGCAGGGTGTTGGACTAGATGACCCTGGTGGTGCCTTCCAGCTCTATGATTCTATGATTGTCTTCTCTCACAGCCAATCACGAAGCAGTGTGAGAACAGGCAGGGATTCAAGTGCTTCCTCCTTCTTGCTACCTGGGAGCTCTTTTTGAGAAAAAGAAAGGCTTTTTTAAAATGAGGCCCTTCTTTCAGATTGCTCCATTTTCTGTTTTTTGTTCTTAAAATGCTTTTACAAGCGGGGTGGGAAAAGCCTTCATTAGTCAATTCGAAAGGACCAATCACCGGGAGCTTGGGGGTGGGGGTCGGCTTACTCGGCAGGAACAACACGGAACCCACTTTTTCTGTTTACATGGATCTATTTGACACAGTTTCGTCCCTGCTCATTCCAGGTAATGCGTACAGATTCTCCTCCAGCCCAGATTACTTTGATCCTGGCTGAAACAGGGAATAAAGTGGGCTAAGCGACCATGCGTTTTTGACCAGTGCCAAGTCCATTTCCAACAGGTACCTGGGGAAGGACTTCAGTTTCTCCTATAGCTAGGGTTGCCAGGTCCCTCTTCGCCACCGGTAGGAGGTTTTTGGGCAGAGCCTGAGGAGGTTTGGGTAGGGGAGGGACTCCGATGCCATAAAGTCCAATTACCAAAGGGGCCATTTTCTCCAGGTTAACTGATCCCTAACAGCTGGAGATCTGTTAGGAGGAGATCTCCAGCACCGCCGGGAGGTTGGCAACCCTAGCTAGGTTGAAATAGCAAGAGATCTCCAGCCACTACCTGGAGGTTGGCAACCCTACCTATAGTCTGTGGTATACCATACCATTACAGCCCATCAAAGCTGCCATTTTCTCCAGAGACTGGAGATCAGTTGTAATTCTGGGAGAACTCTAACGCCCTCCTGGAGGTTGGTAACCCTATCAATTAAACTAGGCCTTTGCATGTAGAATAATCTATTGGAGGATGTCTCCTGTCCTGTTTCACTGTTGTCTGTTTTACTCTTTAATCTTATCAGGGGGGTTCTTGGCCCCATCCATGCAGTTGCACCATGAGACCACCACCCACATGGCATTGGATAGAACAGAGTGGAGTAGTGTTGCCGACCTCCAGGTTGCTGGAGATCGCCTTTCACTCACCCTAGTAAAGGTCAGGAATCTCCCCATCCCTTGAAACTCTTTTTATTTCAGTGAAATTGGTCATTTGTTATTTAATTGACATATTACTCTCTTGGTTAAGCCACCATGAGAGCTGTTTAAATAAAAGAACAGGCTAGATGTTTTATCACTACCTGTCAGGCCTGCATTCCACAGCTCTAAGCAGCCAGTCAGACTCTGACTGTTTCAGTTTCGATTCCACCAGGTGCCTCTCAAGGCCAAACTGGCTAACTGCTGAATTCCTATTCCAGTGCTATCTCCCGTGGGAACGGCTCCTCAGTAGAGGGGGCCCCCGCATTAACCTGTTGTGACTGATACTTTCCCTTATATGCCTGCCCTGTGCTCCCAATTGCCATTTGTGCCAATGTATCTGTAAGCTCTGCATACCTGTATGTTTTCCATTAAATCAGCTCTATTTTGGACTCTTTGTCTCTGGATGCTGTTTGTGGGATTACCGCGGGACAAGTGCTTACATTTTGGCACAAATCCCTTCTCTATTTTTCCCTGCCTGGCTGGAGCCCTGGAGGGTTCGCCGGGGCCTCGGATTGGAGCAGGGGACGTGCTCTCCAAGTGAATTGCCTGGGGCTGGAGCCCTGGAGGGTTTGCCTAGGCCCCGGGTGGGAGCTGAGGTGACGCTCCCCGGGTAGAGGGTTTCTGTCCGAAACCCTGGAGGGTCCTGAACCTTGGTATCCTCCGTTGGAACCGTCGGACGAGTACCCCGACGACCCTTCTTTGCTAGAGGACACTCTTGCTGAGGCGCTGTGGACGGATGTGGAGATCAATCGCCTGATTGTACACCTTCGAGCTCAGTGGCGTCGCCTGGCTGACACGACCCCCTGGACGGACCCCGACGCAGATCAAAGTGCCCGGCACGAACTCCGCGTACTGGACGGCTTGGTTGAGGAAGTTTGACTGGCGCAAGAGGATTTAGTAACTTTGACCCATTTGCTAGCGGGGTTAACTATACGTGAAGAACAACAAGAACCGGGAGCGACCCCAATCCACCCCGTTCAGCCCCAATCCATGGCGGGATCTGTCAGGCCTGTATCTCAGTTACTTTGTTTTGCTTTCGTTTCTATCGCTGACCTGACTACTGACTAAGCTCAAGGACAAGCCTGCATACCGAAGCCTGTTTGAAGTCCTGGGAACAGCAGCTATGTTTGTGTTCTGTAATCACTTGCAAATATCATAGCCTTTATACTGCTGAGTGTTAGACAGCGAGCTCATTGCTGTCAGCTTTTCTTCATGCTCTGTACTCCTATTTAGACCAAGTAAAAACCAGCTTCTTTTGGACCTGGCTGTCTCGATGTGGTTTGTTTTGGTTCTGATTTAGGCCAAGGGCTTACATTCTGACAGCAATCCTTCATCACCCTTTTTATCAGTCAGGCTGGAGCCCAGGAGGGTTCGCCTGCCACTCGGATGGGAGCTAAGACAGAGCTCTCCGAGTGAGTTTACCGTGGCTGGAGCCCCGTGTGGTTCACCCCCGGTCCCGGTGGATCTGTTCCCCGGGTAGCGGGTTCCTCGCCGGAGCCCTGGAAGGGTCTCATCCCTGATACCTTCCTTTTAGGACGCCCTAGACAACGTTCAACGGGCAGAAGTGGAACGTAGCCGCCTGACTGGACTTGTATGGGTGCAGCACGGAGGCCAGCGCCCGCCACGACCTCCTGGCGTCAAATTGTCCAGTGGAGGATGCTCGACTGGCCCGGGTGTGCGGAGCCGGGCCAAAGACACTGGCGTAACGGATGGTTGCACTCTTCCATGGAATGACCTCGACCACCACTTCAATGGCCGGGATTGATAAGCTGTCAACCCCCGCCTCTGGTGTCAGCGCAGCAACCTTAGCGGTTCGGATCCAGCCACGACTGGATCTTCCGGATCAAACCGGACCTATTCCGGCATGGGAGCAGGAGGCTCTGCCGCTAGTTACCATGGCCCTGACCACCAAACTCGAAGCAGACCAAGTTTTGGCGGATCGTAAGGGGGTCAAAGAGGACTTGCACTATGAGGACACTCTCTGGGCTGCAAACCTCCGAATCAGCCAGCCCCGTCGCTTAGGTGATGCGGGCGAGGATATGTTTTTGCTCCAAAAGCACAAGCGGGTACACGTAGACCGAGTGGCCCGCTTGCAGGATCAGATGAACTTTTGGCTTCACGACAACGACTGCTTGCAGCAGATACAAGCCGAACCGGATGACTCGGCCCCAGCTCCACAACCAGGGTCTCCTGATCAGGCTCAACCGCAGCAACCTGCGGCACCTCTGGGCGGAGCGCCCATGTTGCCAGTAACTCCAGCAGTGCCTGTGGCGCCAGGAGACTCCGGAGCTCCCATCCTGCCACCGCCAGGAAGGCCAGGGGCCCCGTTCCTTGGATCTACACCAGCACCCGTAATACTTCAACGCAGAGGCACCGCGGCCACCCGCAGTACAGCACCGGGACGTCCCACACCCTCTGCACTTCCTACTTCTGCAGACCCCTCCGGGTCCTGGATTACAAGTGCCCCAGTGAGGGACAATTCCCAGTGGGGGAACGCATCGCCCCGAGCTCGGGGACGACTTCAACGCAGAGGCACCGCGGCCACCCGCAGTACAGCACCGGGACGGCCCACACCCTCTGCACTTCCTACTTCTGCAGACCCCTCCGGGTCCTGGATTACAAGTGCCCCAGTGGGGGACAATTCTTCACCTTCGAACAGGGATCTTCCCGGGGATACCCCAGCGCTAAACCTGGACTCGCCTCTTGACCTGTCAAATAACCGGTCACAGCCTGCGGTGAATGGAACGTCCCCACAGACCCCCGCAGTTTCTCCTGTAAAACCTACGAAACCGACGAAGGTGAAAGAAGTAGAAAATACGATGTATGTGGACGCAGTGTTACAAGGGCTCACAGAATCACAGGCGGATCAGACTCTGGCCCCAACCGCTCCTGAGCCCAACTTGTGCTTGAAGGAAGCACGGGATGTAGCGGCCCGAATGGCCTTACTGTTTACGGGACTGACCTCGACTACAGCCACGGTGGCTGACCTCACGAAACTTTTAACCCCTGAGTTCGGAGCAGATGCTGCTGCTCTAGCAGTTCGGGTTCAACCACTATTGGACCTAACAGATTCCTCTGAACTCCTTCTGCTTTTGGAGAACGAAGCTCTCCCGATCGTCACTAGGGCTGTTGAGTTTAAAAAATTCGGTATAGTTTGGATTTGGCTGAATTCAGCCTGTTTAGATTCGGGATATGCCGAAGTCTGAACTCCCCCACTTCGGGTCAGTGCAATTCGGCAGGAATTCAAAGTTCGGGAAAAAATTTTGGCCGAATAAAGCCATTAAAAACACAACCGCGCCTTTCCGCGGCTCCAGGGGGGCATTTTTTGGGGTAGAGGTCCCAAACTTTCAGCGGAGCTTCAAAGTACGTTTCTTGAAAGACCCCCCAAGTTTTGTAAAGATTGGGTCAGGGGGGGCTGAGATATGGGCCCCGAAAGGGGTCCCCCCACCCTTTATGTGCATCTCTGAGAAGAGCTTGCCGCCCATGCACAAAGCTCCCAGCCCCGACAAACAGCTGATGAGAGCAACTGCGGGGCAGGTGCAAAGAAGTTTGCAAAGCAACACAACTGCAAAGCAACACTGCAAAGCAACACAACTGCAAAGCAACACATTTGCAAACATGCAAAGGGCGGGGCAGGTGCAAAGAAGTTTGCAAAGCAACACAACTGCAAAGCAACACTGCAAAGCTACACAATGGCAAAGCAACACCTTTGAAAACATGCAAAGGGCGGGAGGTGCTAAGAAGTTTGCAAAGCAACACAACTGCAAAGCAACATAATTGCAAAGCAACACCTTTGCAAACATGCAAAGCAACACCTGACACCTGGGAGTTTGCAAACCATGGAAAGGGACAGAGGCAGCTAGCTATGCATAATGAGCAGGAGGGGTGGAATTTCCCCTTTTGCATGGGACTCAGGACCAGGCAAATGCATTCTTTAAGTCACCATTTGAAAACCAGTTTTAGCAAGCATCAAAATAGACCTAACCATCGTATGAATGAGGGAAAACCTGAGGACATACAACTGAAGCCCCCCCTCAAACCTGGGAGAGAGAGACTTGAGGGGGTACACACACCCAGGCAGAATGGGCAAAAGCCCATATCTCGGGGTCCCCTGACCCAATGTTTACAAAACATGGGGGGTCTCTTAAGAAGGCTTGTCTGAAGCTCCGCTGAAAGTATGGGGGCTGCACCCCCAAAAAAGCACCCCCTGCAACCACGGAAATAGAAAAGGGGGGAGGGAAAAGGGGTGGACCCATATCTCGGGACCCCCTGACCCAAAGTCTACAAAACTTGGGGGCTCTCTTAACAAGGCTCGTCTAAAGCTCCACTGAAAGTTTGGGGTCTGTATCCCAAAAAATTCACCCCCTGCAGCCATGGAAAGAGAAAAGGGGGCAGCCCATATCTCGGGACCCCCTGACCCAATGTTTACAAAACTTCGGGGGTCTCTTAAGAAGGCTTGTCTGAAGCTCCACTGAAAGTTTAGGATCTGTACCCCAAAAAATGCACCCCCTGCAGCCACGGAAAGGAGCAAATGTGCACAAACACCCCCACACACACACAAGGATTTCTCTCTCTCTCTCCCCCCCGCCAGGCCGCGCAGCAGCTGATTCCTCCAGTACTCAATCCTGACTGATTGGCCAGAAGAAGACCCAGCTTGGCCACCGATTGGCCGGGGCAGAATGCTGCTTATTGACGGCCCCGAATTTGCCGGATTTATTCGTGAACTCCCAAACTCGCTGAATTCGGCTCCCCCAGTTTCCCGCCATTTTGGTTCGTCCCAAACTAAAAACCGCCGAATCAGGGGAAATTCGGCTGTTTTTCAGTTCAGGCTGAACCGAATTGACAGCCCTAATCGTCACTACGGTGATTGCCACCAAGCTCGAGGCCGACCAGGTGTTCACAGACTGACAGCGGGCCGAGGAACAGTTTCGGGCTGCAGATGCGGCGGCGGCTCGGGCTGCGCAAGAAGAGGAGCAACATTTGGCAGCCATTCGAGCCCGCACGCTCACGGACGTGCATCCCAAAGACAGCAGCGATTTTGGATTTATCCCCTCATTTTCTCTGAGTTTTGGTCCATCTTGCAACACGCAGCGTGCATGTCGGCGTGCAGGTCGCTTCATTGAGCCGGACTTCTCGGATGAGGAAGACCTGTATGGTGAGGAACCCTACTGGGCTACTGGTCTTCGAGTCAGCCAGTCCCAACGCATGGGAGGAGCTGGAGACGAAATGTGTCTCTTGGGGGACCAAAACCAGGACTTGAATAATCATGTGGCCCTACTGCAGGACCAAATGGAACAATTGTTTCGAGAAAATGAACATTTGCAACAAGCTCTAACCACCCCAGCCCAACCGGTCCCAGCTCAGCAGGTTGTGCCGGCCCCCGGAGCCCCGGTTTTGCCGGCCCCTGAAGCACCGATTTTGCCACCTCCAGGGCAACCGCCCGCGCCCCTGCCCATGCAGTGGAAACAACCTCGGTTGAGAGTGACCTACAATGGCTCGGTTGAAGCCCTACCATGTTTCCTACACCAAGTGGACAGTTATATGCGGGAACAGGGACAGCACTTCCCTACCGAAGACAGCCGGGTGTGCTTCGCTGCCTCCCTCTTGACTGGAAAAGCCGCTGACTGGATGGTCCTCCAGTTTGACCCTCGGGCCCGATCCATACGCTCACTCAACGAGTTCATGCGAGCTTTACGGCGCCGCTTTGAGGACCCTTTCCTGGGAGAAAAGGCCAAGGCAGCCCTCCTGCAACTTTGACAAGGCTCTACGCCGGTGCGGGAATTCGCAGACGAATTCCAAATACTCACCAGTAAGATAGTGGACTGGACTGAGGCTACCTGAATACATTATTTCCGGGAAGCCTTACATCCTGAGATATTGAACTGGGCTTATATGCAACGAGACCCAGACACTCTTGAAGAATGGATCTTATTAGCCGAGGAAGTAGAGAGTCGTCGCCAATTCATTTCGCTAGCCTGTCGTCGAGCCAGGGAGGGAGGCAACCAAAAGCCCCCGACCAAAGCAGCAGCTCCCACACCGCGGAGACCTGCTCTACCCTCGCAAGACCACACATCTTGGTTTCAGAGGGGAGCCTGTCTCGTTTGCGGAACCATGGGCCACTTTGCAGCCACCTGCCCACTTTGGCCGGACCGGTTGGTTCCTTTTTGGCAGGATGGACCGCCCCGGAATCGGGGGCGACCTAAGCACAGAGGTACCGTGGCCAACCATAGCGCTGCTCCTGGACGGACCACGCCATCAGCTCTCCACGTCGGAGATTCGCCCCACGAACCTGCACCAACGAACCCATCGGGGTTCCGGATTACAAGTGCCCCACTGGGGACAACTCGGCATCTTCGGATGAGGACAGAGACTGGGACTCCCCTTCTTTGAATCTCGAATCTCCTCTGGATCTGTCAAAAAACAGGCAGGGTCTGCAGTGAGTGGAGTGACACCACGGACCCTTGCAGCTATTCCTGCAAAACCCAACGCTCCGGTGAAGGTGAGTGAGGTCGAAGAGACTGTGTATGTAGACGTAGTGTTAAAACGCCATAAAGGGGGCCCCCAGTTACAAGTTAAAGCACTCATAGACTCTGGGTGTGCCTGCTCCCTGATCAACGAAACCACTTTCAAGGCGCTCAAAGCCAAGTCAGTGCCCCTGCCTGCTCCCATCCAGTTCGCCCAGATGGATGGCAGTGACTTTAAAGGGGGTCCAGTGGATCGTCGTACTCGGGGGTTGGCAATGGGCTTCGGCCACCACTGGGAACAGATTGACTTTACCATAGCCCCTATCAGATACGACGTGGTATTGGGAATTAACTGGCTCAAAGGGCACAGCCCTTGTATTGACTGGGGGGTTGGAACTATAAAATTCTCCGATCCTACTTGCGATCAACACCGTCTCGAGGTAGCTGTTGCACCTCCATCGGCCTCGGCTTTAGTCTCAGACCCCCCCTTGTCCTTTCCACTACCTGTTGAGTATCGAGACTTTTCGGACATTTTTGATGTACAGGAATGTGATGTACTGCCCCCCCCCCCCCACCGTCAGACAGACTGTGCTATTGAAGTGGTGGGAAATGAAAAACTGCCTAAAAGTAAGATTTACCCCATGAGCGCTACTGAACGTACCGTGTTACGTGAATTCTTGGACAAGAATTTAGCGAGGGGTTTCATTCGGCCGTCTACCGCCCCTTCTTTGGCCCCTGCCTTCTTTGTGCGCAAAAAGACAGGTGACTTGCGCTTATGCATCAACTTTCGAAAACTCAATGCAGTCACCCAATCCAATGCCTATCCCATCCCTCTGATCTCGGATCTCTTGGGACAATTAATAGAAGGGCACATTTTTACAAAACTTGACTTGGTGGAAGCCTACTACAGAATCAGGATTTGAGAGAGCGACATGCCTCTCACTTTTCCAGTTGCTTTGGCATGTATGAATTCTTAATGATGCCTTTTGGATTAAAAGGGGCCCCGGGGGTCTTCATGCAATTCATTAATGAGATCCTACATGACTTGTTGTATAGGGGCATGGTGGTTTATTTGGATGATATTCTTATTTACTCTAAAACTGTGGACTAACACGTTGCCTTGGTGAGAGAAGTATTGCAACGCCTCAGAGATAATCAGCTCTATGCTAAGGTGTCTAAATGTGAATTTCATCAAGAACAGTTAACCTTCCTAGGCTATATAATTTCGCACCACGGACTTACCATGGATCCTGACAAGGTACACCACCCTCCACCCGTAAGCAGGTTCAGTAATTTCTTGGGTTCGCTAACTTCTACAGGGGGTTCATCCCCAACTTCACTCAAATCACACTCACCATCACGGATCTCCTTAAGACTAAGGGGAAGGGCACCGCCGCCACGTTGCCCTCAGCCAAAGCCAACTGGACCCCCCCAGTGCCAAACCGCCTTTGATACTCTCAAACATCTATTTATCTCTGAACCAGTGTTAAAGCATCCCGACCCTGATCAAATGTTTATAGTTCAGGTTGACGCCTCAGACGTTGCTATGGGGGGGGCACTTTTACAGTGGGGGAGGGATGGTCTTCTGCATCCATGCGCTTACGTCTCTAACAAGTTCGCACAATCTCAGCTCAACTGGCCAATCTGGGAAAAGGAAGCGGCTGCCGTCCACCATGCCCTTACGGTATGGAGACAATTTTTGGAGAGGTCTAAAGTCCCTTTTGAGGTGTGGAGCGATCACAAGAACCTGGAGGCGCTCACGGGAGCCCGGAAACTGTCCACAAAACAAGGTCGCTAGGCGGACTTCTTTGCTCAGTTCTGCTTCGTATTGAAACATGTACCGGGGAAACAAAATGTCCTGGCTGATGCTCTATCCAGACTTCCCCAATATCCAACCAAGGTTGAACGCCCCACTGAGTCCCTGTTCACTCCTGCTCAAAGGGGTTTGCTGCCTACTCTAGCAGTCCAAACCTGAGCGCAAGCCCGGCTCCCACCGCAACCGCCATAAGGGGGGGGGGCACTTCAAGTCCAACCACACCGGTCAGCCCGACCACGCCACCCCTTCACCTCCTTCACCAGCTCCGTCGGCGCCCAGTCACTCGGACAATCCAGCCGTCCAACCCCCCTCAGGGACGTCCCCTCCCTCCACCACTGAGCCCACACCACCAGATAGGTTGGATCTCACAGACTCTTTTTTAGCCTCACTTCATTCCGCATGCCAAGCCGAACTCTCTAAGCAAACCCTCCCCTCCGCTCTAACTGAATGTAGAGGCTTATGGTACAAAGATTCTAAGCTGTATGTGCCTAAAGAACTCTGGAAAGAAGTCCTACAGCTGGTCCATGGAGCTAAGACCGCGGGACACTTTGGATTTCTAAAAACTTTGCACTTGTTGCAGAGGCAGTTTTGGTGGGCGGGCATGCGGACTGACGTAGATTCCTTCATTCGCAGTGGTCCAGTCTGCGCTATGGTAAAAAGGGCCCAAGGGAAGCCTCCCGGATTGTTGCAGCCGTTAGAGACCCCCACTCGACCTTGGGAGGTTATTGCTATGGATTTTATAACTGACCTCCCCCTCAGCGAGAGAAAAACTGTACTTTGGGTAATCACGGACCTGTTCTCTAAACAAGTGCATCTCGTCCCTTGCGCAGGTATCCCATCCACCCCAAAACTGGCCTGCCTCTTTGTGTCACATGTCTTCCGTCTACATTCCTTTCCGTGCAAGGTGATCACGCGATTTATCTCCGCATCCGTCCGCAGCGCCTCAGCAAGAATGTAATCTAGCAAAGAAGGGTCGTCAGGGTACTTGTCCGTCGGTTCCAACAGAGGGTACCAAGGTTCAGGACCCTCCAGGGTTTCGGCCAGAAACCCCCTACCCGGGGAGCGTCGCCTCTACTCCCACCTGGGGCCTAGGCGAACCCTCCGGGGCTCCAGCCACAGGCAATTCACTCGGAGAGCACGTTCCCTGCTCCAATCCGAGGCCCCGGCGAACCCTCCAGGGCTCCAGCCAGGTAGGGAAAAAAATAGAGAAGGGATTCGTGCCAAAATGTAAGCACTTGTCCCCGTGGTAATCCCACAAACAGCATTCACAGATAAGGAGTTCTAAAGAGAGCTGATTTATTGGAAAACATACAGGTATGCAGAGCTTACAGGTACATTGGCACGAATGGGAATTGGGAGCACAGTGCAGGGCCTATATGGTAAAGTACTAGTCATAACTGGTCATGGAGGCCCCCCCTCCAGCGAGGAGCTGTTCCCACGGGAGATAGCGCTGGAACAGGAATTCAGCAGTTAGCAAGTCCGACCTTGAGAGGCATCTGGATGAATCGAAAGTAAAACATTCACAGTCTGACAGGCTGCTGAGAGCAGTGGAAAGCAGGCCTGACACAGAGTTGGTTTGCCATTGCCTACCTCTGCATAGCTGCCCTGGACTTCTTTGGTGGTTTCCCATCCAAGTACTAACCAGGGCAGACCCTGCTTAGCTTCCAAGATCTCATGAGATCATGCTAGCCTGGGCTATCCCACTCAGTAGGGCTGTCGATTCGGTTCATCCCGAATCAAAACCCAGTCAAATTTCCCCCGATTCGGCAGTTTTCAGTCTGTGCAGTGGCTAGCGAGTCTCTCTCCACTCAGCACCAGGGCTGAGCCTCCTCCTCCTTAGGTTTTTTCCTGTTTGGGGTTAAGCCGAGTTGTACTGGTTTGAGAGGGGGGCTTCGCCTGTTCTGCAGAGGGTGTGTGCCTGCTCGCCTCTGTGGGAGTGTATGTTCTGCTTTTAAAGTTTTGAAGTTTAAAGTTAAGTCTGTGTGGCGGCTAGCGAGTCTCTCTCCGCTCAGCACCTGGGCCGCACCTCCACCTCCTTGGTTGTTTTCCCGTTTGGGGTTGAGCCGAGCCATACTGGTTTGAGGGGGGGGCTTCGCCCATTCTGCAGAGGGTGTGTGCCCGCTCGCCTCTGTGGGAGTGTGTGCTGTGCTCTGCTTTTGTTTTTTGCCCCTAGCCTGGGGTTGAGTACGACGGTGCAGCTTGCGTGAGTCTCTCCCCGGCTCTGCTCGTCACCTGCACCTATTCCTCCTTGGTTTTTTCCCCGTTTGGGGCCGAGCAGTACTGGTTTGAGAGGGGGGACCTTTATGGCTTTATTCCAATGAGGGAATGGAATAAAGATGCACATTAAGGATGGGGGGACCCCTTCCGGGCCCCATAATTTTGGTTTTAAAGGAAATGGGTGTACTACTACATCTGATCGTTTTGATGTGCAACCTGTACTCTGGACAAGAGGCCACAGTTAGAACAGAATATGGAGAAACGGAATGGTTTCCAATTGGCAAAGGTGTCAGACAAGGATGTATTTTATCTCCCTATCTCTTCAATCTATATGCAGAACATATAATTAGGAAAGCTGGATTAGATTTAGATGAAGGTGGAGTGAAAATTGGAGGGAGGAACATTAATAATTTGAGATATGCTGATGACACTACATTATTGGCAGAAAATAGTGAAGACTTGAAACGACTACTGCTGAAAGTAAAAAGAGAAAGTGCCAAAGCAGGACTACAGCTGAACATCAAGAAAAGAAAAGTAATGACTACAGGAGAATTACACAACTTTAAGGTTGACAATGAGGAAATTGAAATTGTTCAAGACTTTCTATTCCTTGGTTCCACCATCAACCAAAAGGGAGACTGCAGCCAAGAAATCAGAAGGAGATTGAGACTGGGAAGGACAGCCATGAAGGAGCTAGAAAAGATTTTGAAGTGTAAGGATGTGTCACTGGCCACCAAAACTAGATTAATTCATGTCATCGTATTCCCTATTACTATGTTCGGATGTGAAAGCTGGACAGTGAAGAACGCTGATATAGGAAGAAAATAGATTCCTTTACGGATTCCATGGACTGCCAAAAAAACAAATCAGTGGGTTATTGATCAATTCAAGCCTGAACTGACCCTAGAAGCTAAAATGACTAAACTGAGGCTATCGAATTTTGGTCACGTCATGAGACGACACAAGTCCCTGGAAAAGACAGTCATGCTAGTTAAAGTTGAGGGCAGCAGGAAAAGAGGAAGACCCAACAAGAGATGGATGGACTCAATAAAGGAAGCCACGGCCTTCAATTTGCAAGATCTGAGCAACGCTGTCAAAGATAGGACATTTTGGAGGACTTTCATTCATAGGGTCGCCATCAGTCGGAAGCAACTTGACAGCACTTAACACACACACACTTTCCCAGCCAAGTCCTGGCTTGGCAAAGGCCCCACCTGGCCACACCCACTTTCTAAAAACACCAGGAAAAGTGTCAATCAGCACCATGGTCTGATCCAGCAGGGCCTTTCCAAAGTGGCCATTTTCTCCAGGGGAACTGATCTCTGTCGCCTGGAGATCAGTTGTAATAGTGGGAGATCTCCAGGCACCACCTGGAGGTTGGCAACCCTAATTGATGGTGGAGGGTGCAGGCCACTATTTTCACCCCCTTTTATATCTCCCTCAGTGAGAGTACCAAAACAGCATGGTTCATGGGGTGTACATTTCTACAACATGCCCCCTCCATTTGTCTCAGTGCTAATCAAGCTGCCTCCTCAACAAGTGAGACACTTAACCTCTGGAGAATTGAAGCAGAGTAACTCCAGTAAACATGTAGACCAGGGGTCCCCAACATGGTGCCCATGGGTATCATGTAGGGTTGCCAACTGCCAGGTAGTAGAAGGAGATCTCCTGCTAATTCAACGGCTCTCCAGCCGATAGAGAGCAGATCACCTGGAGAAAAATGGCAGCTTTGGCAATTAAACTTTATGGCATTGAAGTCCCTCCCATCCCCAAACCCCACCCTCTTCACAGCTCCACCCCCAAAATCTCACAGCAGTTGAGAAGAGGGACCTGGCAACTCTAGTATCATGGCACCCACCAACAACTTTCCTGGAGCCTGCCAAGTGTTTTGAGAAAGTGGGCAGGGCCAGGTGGGGCTTTTGCCTAGCAAGGCTTCTGAGTGGCTGTTGGAGATTTGAGTGGCTGCATGGATTTTTTTTTAAATGTTACTTTGGCTGCAGCTGATACCACAGCACAAGGATCTTCACTGTGTGACTGAATGTAAGCTGTGGCAGCCATTTTAAGGCTGGCTCTGCTTCCCGAAGGAGTAGGGTTGCCAGGTCTGGGTTGGGAAATATCTGGAGATTTTGGGGGTGGAGCCTGAGGAGAGCAGGGTTTGGAGAGGGGAGGGACTTCAATGCCATAGAGTCCAATAGCCAAAGTGGCCATTTTCTCCAGGGGAACTGATCTCTATCGGCTGGAGATCAGTTGTAATAGCAGGAGATCTCCAGCTACTACCTGGAGGTTGGCAACCCTAAGAAGGACCCAGAATTCCAAAGCCGCTCACAGGCCAAAAAAAGGTTGGGGACCCTGATGAAGACACACTAACAACATTTTATCACCCGAAAGATGAAACAGGGACAACGGTTCACCGGGGACAGGTCCCAGAAAACAGGGCCTTTCCTTTGGGAAATAGGGACTGTTGCAGGGTCTGCCTTTTGTATTGCACATGCAAGTGATTCCTCAAGCAGGGTTTCAGCACTGAAGAAGGGTTCAATTGAAGCAGACAGCACACTCCCATTTTATAAAGGGGGGGATAGGACAGCTTTCACTCCGCTGTACAGAGCCTGAACCTTGCCCCACTCTGAGGGAAAGAACAGGCAGGTAATAGATTGGTCATCCCATGATGGGAAAAAGGAAATCAAACTGATTCTATGCACAACAACACTGATATGCCCCATGGCCAAATATCTGGTAAAAATTGGATTACGGGCCCCCAACTAGTTCTGAATCAGAATTTCACTCTTTAATGTCATTTCTCTTGAAATTTCCGAAGGCTTTTTCGCACCGTTTCCGGTGTCGGCAACTTCCCTTTGCTCCTAACCTGTCGCACCTGAGTCACCGTAAAGCTTAGCTAATCTCACCTTTCCAGCCATTAGTAGCCTGGCAACCAACTCTCCACCTCCCTCCCCTTCTGTGGGGGTTGTGTGTTTGGCCTTCGCAGCCATCAATGCATTTCAAAGAGAGTGAGTGAGAATGGGAAAGGTGATGCGATTGATAGAGAAAGTGCGGGGTGAGGAAGCAAAAAAGAAGAGGTTGCCTTTTGTGTTCCATGAATACATTATCCTTTTGCACCCCTTTGCTATGGTTGCCAATTACCGTATATACTCGGGTATAAGCCGACCCGAGTATAAGCCGACCCCCCAAATTTGAGGCCAGAAAAGGGAATTTCTTATTGACCCGCGTATAAGCCGAGGGTCAATAAGAAATTCCCTTTACCGGCAATGCTGCGCTCTAAAATGGTGGCCGCCATTTTAGAGCGCAGGGCCCTGCCCCAAGTCGCCCTCCCGCCGGCCTCCCAGGCCCTCCCGCCCCACCCCACCCCACCCCCAGTGCCATTCAAGGGGGGAGGGGGAAGAGCCCCTTACCTGGAAAGGCGGCGAAGCGGTGGCGGCGGCGGCAGCGTGGCCTTCCTGGGCTGGCAGGAGGCCCCCACCGGCCGGAGGAAGGCGCCCAGGCGTGCGGGCGGCGGCGGCGCGGCCGGCAGGGGCCTCCTGCCTGGGCAGGAAGGTCCCTGCCGGCCAGCCGAAGCGCCCAGGCGCGCGGGCGGCAGCGGCGGCCGGCGGGTTCCTCCTGCCTGGGCGGGAAGGCCCCCCCCCCGGCCGGAGGAACGCTCCCAGGCACGTGGGCGGCGGCGGCGGCGCGGCCGGCGGGGGCCTCCTGCCTGGGCGGGAAGGCCCCTGCCGGCCGGAGGAAGGCGCCTGGGCCCGGCGGCGGCGGTGATGGAGGTAAGTTCCCCCCTCCCTCCTCCCTCTTCCCTCCTCCCCCCTCCCCTCTCCTACTGTATTGACCCGCGTATAAGCAGAGTTCGGCTTTTTCAGCCCTTTTTTTGGGCTGAAAAACTCGGCTTATACGCGAGTATATACGGTAGGGTTGCAAACCCCCAAGTATTAGCTGGAGATCTCCTGCTATTACAGCTGATCTCCAGCCAATAGAGATAATTTCACCTGGAGAAATGGCCGCTTTAGCAATTGGATTCTGTGGCATTAAAGTCCCTCCCCTCCCCAAACCTCGCCCTCCTCAGGCTCCACCCTCCTCAGACTTTGCCACCTCCCACTGGTGGCAAAGAGGGACCTGGCAACCCTATTCCTGGAATTACAATAAATCTTCAGAATACAGAGATCAGTTCCCTTGGAGAAAATGGCTGCTTTGGAGGGTGGAGGGAGGGCATTATATAGGTTT
This sequence comes from Euleptes europaea, assembly GCF_029931775.1. NCBI lineage: Eukaryota > Metazoa > Chordata > Lepidosauria > Squamata > Sphaerodactylidae > Euleptes > Euleptes europaea. The sequence goes on from NC_079316.1 coordinate 105,937,669, forward strand.
GCCAGCTCTGGGTTGGGAAATCTCAGGAGATTTTTGGGATGGAGCTTAAAGAAGGCGGGGTTTGGGAAGGGGAGGGACTACAATGGGGTATAATGCCATAGAACCCATCTTCCAAAGCGGCCATTTTTTCCAGGGGAACTGATCTCTATTCAGGAGATCTCCAGCTAGTACCTGGAGATGGCAAGCCTAGCATTATAGCTTGCTGAAGTCCCTCTCCTCTCGCAATCTCACCATCCCTAGGCTCCTCCCCCAAATTTCCTTTTATTCCCCTTTGGTAGAGTTGCCAATTCCCAGGTGAGGCCTAGAGTTCTCCTGGAGTTACAATTGATCTCCAGAATACAGAGATCAGTTCCCCTGGAGAAAATGGCTGCTTTGGAGGTGGAGGGAGGGCATTATATAGGGTTGCCAGCTCTGGGTTGGGAAACACCTGGAGATTTAGGGGTGGAGCCTGAGGAGGGTGAGGTTTGAGGAGGGGAAGTTCAGTGGGGTATAACGCCATAGAGTCTACCTTCCACAGCGGCCATTGTCTTCAGGTGAACTGATCTAAGTTGCCTGGAGATCAGTTGTGATTCTGTGAGTTCTCCAGGCCCCACCTAGAGGCTGGCAGCCCTTGATATTGGCCTTATTACAGGAAAGGTCAGCAAGGATCTGGAGGCTCAACTCAATGACTGGGCTGTTTTCACTGTTAAATGACTCCCTCTCCCCGCCCCAGACGTAGGGTTGCCAGTTCTGGGTTGGGAAATACCTGGAGATTTTGGGGGAGGAGCCTGAAGATGGCAGGGTTTGGGGAGGGGAGGAACTTCAATGCCATAGAGTCCAATTGGCAGTTATAATAGCTGATCTCCAGGAACCACCTGGAGGTTGGTAACCCTACCCAGAAAAGTGATTTCAGTTTTTAAAAAAGAGTAGATATGCCTTTTTCCTTACTAGAGACTTCCTTTAAAAAAAAAAAAAATGAAAGCTGGGGAAACAGAGAACCTGCTTAAACTATTAATGCGATATTTTAATATTTTAGGGGCATTTTTTAAACAAATGGGATGCTCTGATGCCACCAATAACACCACCACCCTACCTTGAAAATCTTCATTACTTAAGCCACGTGCAGAAGAAAATAAATGGACTCCACAACTGTAGAAATGCACGGGAGGCAGACATGCAGAAGAACCCTTCCCAAACCAATTGCAATGTTTGTGGATCGACTCCCAAAAAAATCAGGAAAAGGTCAAGGTTTTCTATAGCGACAGACTATCTTCAGGGCTGGATTGTTAGCAGGGAAGCCAAGTCTCCTGCTTTGAGGGGAGACCTCCTGGTCCCTGCCGACTCATCCCAGCACAGCTCAGCTGGGAAGCATGGAGAAAATAATAGGGGAAATGGGTGGGTGGGGGCCAATCATTGTCACGTCAACACCATTATTTCAATTCCAGTGTGACCCTGAAGTGATGTATCATGTCAGGAGACACTCTAGCATTCACCCAAAATTCTATGGTTAAACCATAGAGTTTTGGACATGTGCTAGCACACTGACCTTACGTGATGACATCACTTCCAGGTTGCAATGGAAGTGACATTGTTGGTTATCACCCGACACTGTCGGGAAGGGCCCTTTCCCCAAAATGAATTTATCAGTTGCCAACCTTGGCCTGGCTGTAGGGTTGCCAACCTCCAGGTATTAGCTGAAGATCTCCTGCTGTTACAACTGATCTCCAGCTGATAGAGATTTATTCACCTGAAGAAAATGGCAGCTTGGGCAATTGGACTCTATGGCAGTGAAGTCCCTCCCCAAACCCTGCCCTCCTCAGGCTCCACTGCAAAAACCTTCCGCCAGTGGCAAAGAGGGACCTGGCAACCCTACCTGGCAGCTCTCTGTTAGAATGTAACATTACTTTCCATCACTACAGTTTACTAACATCACAAAACAATTATTCTCCTTTAGTCGCAGACAATTTCTGATAATAGGTTCTCAGCAGGAGGTTTTCTAGATTCCTAATTGCTCTGAAAAGACTAGATTTATTACAATTACATTTAAAAAACAACAACAAGAAGGCAAACATTTGTAGTAGTGTCTACTTTTCAAGATGGAGATCAAACATGAAAATGAATGTCAATACTGTATTTGATTTATAGTTTACCCATCACATTAAATCTTTTAATTAACACTTGTAACCCAAAAAGCAGTAAGAGTAAAGCTGTAATCTGTTTTCCTCGACCATATTCACTCCTTAGTTTACACTAGCCCTTGGTTTGCAGTGCCTGCAAATCATATCATGGAAGCCTTACCTGTCAATCTCCATTTTCATTAGGAAGATAATATTTCCTAATATACAGATGCTTTCAAAATTCTCCTCTTCCGAATTTCTCAGCCAACCCCTGGCAGCTCTAGAACTGGTGCAGAATAGGGGGATCTAATGTTTAATTAAAGCAAAGAATTGTAAAGGTGTGTGGTGGGTATTGACGTGATGTGATTTCTGCCAGCTCTTTGATTATCAAAGAGAAGAAATTCACAAAAGCATGAGTAAATAGCACCAGACACTCTGGAAAGCTGAACTGAAACATGAAAGTAAAGGACCCGTTCTCTCCAACAACCTCCAACCCATTTTCACATAGGGATACCAACTCCCGGCTGAGAAATTCCTGGTGATTTGGTGGTGAAACCTGGGTACAACAGAGTTTGAGGAAAGGAGGGCTATAATGCCATAGAGTTCCTCAGTGGGCTATAATGCCATAAGGTTGCCAACCTCCAGGTGGTAAAGCAAAAAAGCAGCACGTTGAGCTCAGGAATATCAAACACCTATAAAGGAAACTTAACTATCACTCTAATAAAAACCAGAAACAACTCAAATGACACAAATAACAAACACACAGCAGAACGATAGTGCAAAATTCTGTATGAACTAAAGCAAACCGGCAAATGATCCCCAGTACAAAACCCAGAGTAAGAATGATACTCATTCACAGGCAGGAGCGAAAAGTCTAGTAGAGCTGAGATGGGGTAGGCTCAAAGAAACGGCTGCAGTCATGCGCAGTCAGTCCCACAGCTGTGAAGCATCAGGAGGGGGCAGGGGTTACCAGCATTTTAAAAGGCTGAATATAAGGGGAGCTGAATAAGTGGATCCCAAATAATTAAGGTTGCCAGGTCCCTCTTCGCCATCAGTGGGAGGTTTTTGGGGTGGAGCCTGAGGAGGGCGGGGTTTGGAAAGGGGAGGGACTTCAATGTCATAGAGTCCAATTGCCAAAGCGGCCATTTTCTCCAGGTGAACTGATCTATATCGGCTGGAGATCAGTTGTAATAACAGGAGATCTCCAGCTAGTACCTGAAGGTCGGCAACCCTACAAATAATGTTTTTTTTTCATCATTAGGCCGCCATTCCTCCCTCCCTTCTTCCCTCTTCCCTTCCCCCCTCCTCTCCCCCTTACTTACCTGCTGCCACGTGGAATCCAGGGATCCTGCCTGTAAGCACAATTGGAAGCCTCCTGCCTTCCAGTCTGGCAGGCAGCATGGAGAGGAAGGCAGGAGCCTTCGGATTCTCGCTGCAGGAGGGCAGGGATTCATCAGATCCGTCCCGCCAGGCTTCTCCAGAGAAGGAATACAGGATAGCAGTCAGATCAGTCCCCTCCCCAGCTTCTCTGGACCCTGAAGAAGCCCAGCAGGGTGAATCTGACAGAAGTGGGGGTTTTGTGGTATTTTTGGGGTTCAGGTTTATCAAACCCAATTAGATGTAAGAAGAAATCTATTCCCCCAAGGAATAGAATCTGTGGGATTGTAAATGTATGTATGTATGGTTTTTTTTTTTCTTGTTAAAAAAAATTAATAAAATATCTTGGGGGAAAAAGAAAAGAAAATTTCCGGGTTTGATAAACCCAAACCCAAAAAAATACTGGATATTTTTTATTTTATTTTTTGCATAGCCCTATAAGCAATCTATGTAGTCTGGAGATCAGCTATAATTACAGGATGTCTCCAGCCGCCCACCTGGAGGTTGGCAACCCTATGTATAATACATACTCTCCTAATTCAATATCTGTGGATCAATGTAATTTGTCATCCAGGCCAAGTTCAATTGCCATCAAAGATTATGATATGTTTCAATCTAGAAGAAGAGACCTTGGCATTGCTATTTAATGTATGGGTCGTTCGTGAGCATTCTTCCTGTTACAGTTAAAGAGCACCAATTGATCCCGATTCCAAAAAGCAACCGAGCTAGAAGTGAGCTTATGCCAGAATACATTTTGTTCATCTTTAAGGTGCCACTGGACTTCTATTAAATTTTGCTGCACCCAGCTAACATGGCTATCCCTCTGGAGCAGGGGTCCCCAATATCATGCCCACAGGCACCATGGCACCCACTAACACCTTTTTGTTTTTGGTGGCCACCAAGTGGTTTTGGAATATGAGTGGAGCCAGGTGGGACTTTTGCCCAGCAGGGCTTCTGGTTGGAAACTGGATATTTGATTAGCTGAGCAGGTTTTTAAAAATGTATTTTTGGCAGCCCAAAGATTGTCACTGTGTACACATGAACACATGAAGGTGCCTTATACTGAATCAGACCCTTGGTCCATCAAAGTCAGTATTGTCTACTCAGACCACCAGCAGCTTTCCAGGGTGTCAGGTAGAGGCCTTTCACATCACCTACTTTCCTAGTCCCTTTAATTGGAGATGCCGGGGATTGAACCTGGGACCTTCTGCATGTCAATGTCAGGCCTGCTCGCTGTGTCTAAGATGGTTTCGTTTTCTCACAGACTCCCGTTCAAGGACTGTTTCTGTTTCTCTAAACTGTTTCTCTAAACGCTCGCATTCCTGTTCCCTTTGAAGCTAGCGGGTGCCCGTGGGAGCCTTGGTGTTTCTAGACTGTTTGGGGTTATCTCTCATGAGACTGTATTGCTGCTGCTTTTCTGGTATTCTCATATAATCAAGTGCTTGCCATTTCCCCCCCCCCCCCATTCCTGCCTTTGGATTTCTAAGCTCTGCTTGCCTATGTTACCAGTAAACCTACTCTTTTGGACTACTAAGTCTCCTGGTGTGGTTTTTGAATTTCTATGGACCAAGTGCTTACATTAAAAGCACTAACTGGACTTGTTCGAGCTCAGTGGCGTTCTCTGGCCGTGACGGTTCCCTGGACGTCCGAGGTCGCGGACACCAGTACTCGCCCAGACCTCCACACCCTGGACTGGTTGGTGGAGGATACTCACTTGGCAGCGGAGGATTTACAGTTGCTAACTAGCCTGTTGGTGAGACTAACCTCCAGTGACACACAGTAGGATCAGGCAGGGGTCCCAATCCGCCCTGCTGAACCATCAGATATGGCGACTCCATATCTCCAGCCGCGCCGGACCCCCAGCTTTGCCAAATGGAGGCAAGAGCGGTAGCAACACGGGTGGCTGCGCTCTTGCAGGGCAAGACCTCGGCAACGATTTCGGTGGCTGAAATCACAAAGCTTCTGACCCCTGACTTCGGTGCTGGTGTGGCGGCCTTGGTGGTGCAGATCCAACCGCTGTTGGATCTTACCGACCCCTCTGAACTCCTTTGGAACTGAAGGCTTTCCCACTGGTTACCACAGCCCTCGCTGCTAAGTTGACGGCCGACCAGGCCTTAGCTGAACGCAAGAAGGCTGAGGATCAGGCACGTGCAGCGGCAGATGCCGCAGCCAGGGCTCTGGCTGAACAGGAGGAGAAGGAACGTTTGGCTGCCGAACGGGCGCGATCCGGCACGTGCCCCCGACAACCCGTGGGTCTTGATTTTCCCTCGTTCTCCCCGACTTTCGTCCCGTTGCGCAGCGTCCAACGCGCCCGCAGGTTCGCGGAGACTTTGCCCAGTCTGCAGGATGATTCCGACGAGGAGGACCTATATGGTGGGGAATCACTCTGGGCTGCTAATTTACGGGTCAGCCAATCCCGCTGCGCTGGCGGTACCGGCGACAATGTGTTTTTGTTGCGGACCCAAAATCTGGACCTTATGGAACAGGTGGCGCGCTTACAAGACCAACTGGCTCTGGTACTTTGGGACAACAACCAGTTACAACGGGCCCAAACCGCGCCAGTTGCTCCGGCTCCCGTGATGCCACAGCAGCCACCACAACAACCACCACAGCAATCGCCGCAACAACCAGCTGCGCCGGTGGTTCCTCCTGCCGGAGGACCCGCTGCTCCTGGCAGAGGACCCACTGCTCCTGGCGGGGGACCCGCCGCTCCTGGCGGAAGCCCCATGGCACCTGGGGGGGGGGTTCCCGTTGTGCCCATCGTACCTGCTTTACCGTTGCTACCGGGTGCACCAGGGTTGCCGGGGGCACCGATTCCTGGACAACCACCTGCACCCCCAATGCCATGGAGACAACCCAAGTTGAAGATTACCTATGATGGTTCAGTTGAAACTCTGCCCCGTTTTTTACATCATGTGGATAGTTATATGAGGGAGCAAAGACAATTCTTCCCTACCGAAGATAGCCGCATCCGTTTCATTGCCTCCCTGTTAACGGAGAAAGCGGCCAACTGGATGATTCTCCAGTTCGATACGAGGTCCCGCTCCATTCGCTCCCTCAACAATTTTAAGTTTGCCTTAAGGAGGCGCTTTGAGGACCCCTTCATGGGAGAGAGAGCCAAAGCGGAACTTTTGCAACTCAGGCAAGGCTCCTCTCCGGTTCGGGAATTCGCTGATGAATTCCAACGACTCGCGAGTAAAGTAGTGGACTGGCCTGAAGCTACCCTTATCCACTACTTCCGAGAAGCTTTGCACCCGGACATTTTGAACTGGTCTTATATGCGAGGCGACCCAGGTACCCTTGAGGATTGGATTTTACTGGCCGAGGAAGTAGAAAGCCACCGGCGATTCGTTTCCCTAGTCCGGAATCGGGGCAAAGACAGGGGCGGTCAAAAACCTCCCCCCAAACCTTCGAATCCCAACCCGCGGAGACCAACCCGGCTCCCTCTGGATCACGAGTCCCATTTCCAGAGAGGAGCCTGTCCCGTTTGTGGTGTTATGGGCCACTTTGCAGCGGCTTGTCCTCAACGTCCAGAACCCACTTGACCGGACGCACTGCCTCAAGCTCGGGGACGACCTCAACGCAGAGGCACCGCGGCCACCCGCAGAGCAGCGCCGGGACGATCCACACCCTCTGCACTTCATGTCGGAGAACCGTCTAGTCTCCCTGCACCCATTGACCCTGAAGGGTCCCGGATTACAAGTGCCCCATTGGGGGACAGCTCTCCTTCTTCAGACGAAGACCATCATTGGAATTCCCCAGCTCTAAATCTGGAATCTCCCCTTGACCTGTCAAAAAACGGACACGGTCTGTGGTGAGTGGAGCGTCCCCACAGACCCCTGCAGGAACCCCTGCAAAACCTAAGGCTCCTGTAATGGTGAGTGAAGTCAAAAATACTGTGTATGTGGACGTAGTGTTACAACACTATAAAAAGGGCCCCCAGTTACGTGTCAAAGCACTCATAGATTCCGGCTGCGGGCGCTCTTTAATCAACGAGGCCACGTTTGCAAGTCAAGTCCGAAAATCTACCGGCTCCCGTCCAATTTGCCCAAATGAATGGCAGCCACTTTAAAGGGGGGCCAGTCGACCATTGCACTCGGGGAGTAGCGATGGGCATTGGTTCCCATTGGGAGCAGATAGACTTTACCATAGCTCCAGTCCGATACGAGGTCATTTTGGGAATCAACTGGCTCAAAGGGCAAGTCCCTCCAAAGACTGGGAGGCTGACACTATTACGTTTACCAACCCTAAGTGTGACCAGCATCGACGCGAGGTCGCAGTTGTTCTTCCACCCGCCTCAGCCTTAGCCTCCAATGCCCTACCATCGACCCAATTACCCAATGTATACCGAGATTTTGAGGATGTTTTTGATGTAAAAGAATGCGATGCATTGCCCCCCCACCGCAAAACGGACTGTGCTATTGAAGTGGTGGGAGACTGCAAACTGACTAAAAGCAAAATTTACCCTATGAGCGTTTCCGAGCACGCCGTACTGCGAGACTTTCTAGACAAATATCTTGCTTGGGGGATCATTCGGCCATCAACTGCTCCCAACTCCACCCCCGCTTTCTTTGTCCGTAAGAAGACGGGTGACTTGTGCCTGTGCATTGACTTTCGAAAACTCAACGCAGTCACCCAAACCAACGCCTACCCCATCCCACTGATCTCGGATATCTTAGGACAACTAAGGGAGGGGCGCATTTTCACCAAACTGGACTTAGTTGAAGCTTATTACCGAGTCCGGATTCGTGATGGGGACGAACCCCTCACAGCCTTCTCTAGCTGCTTCGGAATGTATGAATTTCTGGTGATGCCTTTTGGGTTAAAAGGGGCCCCAGGGGTCTTCATGTAAATCATTAACGAGGTCCTCCATGATTTATTATATTGGGGTGTGGTGGTTTATCTCGATGATATCCTTATTTACTCTAATTCCATGGATGAACATGTTGCTCTGGTCAGGGAAGTGTTACAGCGTCTCAGAAACAATCAACTCTACGCTAAGGTGTCTAAGTGCGAGTTCCACCAAAAACAGTTAACTTTCTTGGGATACATAGTTTCACATCAGGGCCTCACCATGGACCCCGCTAAAATACAGTCTGTGCTTGATTGGGCTCCTCCCTCCACCCGCAAGCAAGTGCAGCAGTTTCTCGGCTTTGCCAGTTTTTACCGTGGTTTCATTCCCAACTTTGCACAAGTGGCACTGCCGCTCACTGACCTCCTAAAGACTAAAGGTAAGGGGGTCTCTGCCACATTGCCCCACCGCCAAGATTCATTGGACAGATCAATGTCAAACTGCCTTTACAACTCTCAAGCAGCTTTTCACTTCTGAACCCGTACTGCAGCATCCTGATCCTGACCATATGTTCATTGTACAAGTGGATGCATCTGACATAGCTATGGGGGGGGGCTATTTTGCAAAGGGGGCCAGACGGTCTTCTTTGCCCCTGTGCTTATTTTTCAAAGACGTTTGCGCACTCCCAACTGAACTGGCCAATTTGGGAGAAGGAAGCTGCAGCTGTCCACCATGCTCTCACTATGTGGAGGCAATTTCTGGAGGGTTCCAGGACCCCCTTTGAAGTCTGGACTGATCACAAAAATCTAGAGGCCCTCACGGGGGCCCACAAACTGTCCGCAAAACAACAGCGTTGGGCTGACTTCTTTGCTCAATTCCGTTTTGTGCTCAAACATGTGCCTGGAAAACAGAACGTACTGGCTGATGCCCTTTCCAGGCTTCCCCAGTACCCAGTGAAAATCGACCGTCCAACGGTCTCCTTATTCACACCGGCGCAAAGGGATGCTCTACCAGTTTTGGCTGTACAAACTCGGTCCCGAACTCGGTCCCAGCCCCAGCCCCAAACAGCAGACAGCAGAGCCCCTGTCAGGAGGGAATTGACTCCCTCACCGGACCCACCTATGCCTCCTGCCCCTAGTGCCCCAACTCAGCCAGTCCTCCCCTCCGCCCCACCGCCACTGCCAGCGAGCCCTGCTTCACCCCCCTCTGCAGTGGGGATGACCCTGCCTGACTCCTTCCTGGACTCCCTTCATGCCCAATGCCTGGTTGAACACACTGCTCAGGCACTGCCCCCATGCCTGCTAGAACGAGGTGGTTGTTGGTACAAAGACTCGAAATTGTATGTGCCCAAAGTACTTCGGAAGGAAGTCCTGCAGTTAGCCCATGGCGCCAAAACTGCAGGACACTTTGGCTTTTAAAAAACTCTCCACTTATTGCACAGGCAGTTCTGGTGGGCGGGCATGCGCACCGACGTGGACTCCTTCATCCGCAGTTGTCCAGTCTGCACCACTGTCAAGTGATCCCAAGGGAAACCCCCTGGACTGTTGCAACCGTTGGAGATCCCTTCTAGACCCTGGGAAGTAATTGCTATGGATTTTATGACTGATCTCCCCCTCAGTGAGGGAAAAACGGTTTTATGGGTTATTACCGACTTGTTTTCTAAACAGGTGCATCTCGTCCCGTGTGCTGGTATTCCCTCCGCCCCAAAGTTGGCCTGCCTCTTTGTGTCACATGTCTTCCGACTGCATTCGTTTCCGCGCAAGATTGTGAGTGACCGTGGAAGTAGTTATGTTGCCAAATTTTGGAAGGCTTTCCTCAAACTAGTCGGGGTGGAACAGGGTCTCTCTAGTGCTTTCCACCCCCAAACTGATGGACAAACTGAACAGGTCAATGCAGTTTTGGAATGTTATCTCCGTTGTTATGTAAACTACCACCAGGATGATTGGGTTGGGTTGTTGCCTTTTGCTGAGTATGCTTATAACAATGCTGTACACCAATCCACAGGTTTCAGCTCGTTTCAAACTATATATGGCCAGGACTTCGGTCCCATTGGCCATATCGTCGTTTCGGGGGAGGAGGGTGGTAAGGATGTGGCAGCTTGGGTGGACGCAATTCATACCACCTGGCCCTGGCTAGTAAAGAATCTGGAGCGAGCTAAACGTAAGGCACCGGTCTCCTAGTCAGGACTTTAAAGTGGGAGAGTTGGTCTACCTATCAACAAAAAACCTCCGGTCCACCCGCCCGTGTAATAAACTCAGTGCCAAATACATGGGTCCCTATCCCATTTCTCGAGTCATTAACCCAGTAACCGTGGAACTCTCTCTTCCAAAGACTCTGAGGTGCATCCATCCAGTTTTCCATGTAAGCCTCTTGAAACCTCATATTGCATCCTCGCAATGGCATCCCGAACCTCTTCCAGATCAACCAGTGATGGTGGGAGGGGAGGAACATTTCTAAATTGTTAAAATCCTGGACTCTCGTATCTGTCATGGCTCTCTTCAGTACCTGGTTCGTTGGAAACACTTCCCCCCTGCCTATGACAAATGGGTTCGTTCACGAGATGTTTCCACCCCACACCTGGTGCGCGCCTTTCACAATGCCTACCCCCACAAACCGTCCCCCTTGCAGGATGGGGGGGGGCTAAGGGGAGCAGAATGTCAGGCCTGCTCGCTGTGTCTAAGATGGTTTCATTTTCTCACAGACTCCCGTTCAAGGACTGTTTCTGTTTCTCTAAACTGTTTCTCTAAACGCTCGCATTCCTGTTCCCTTCGAAGCTAGCGGGTGCCCGTGGGAGCCTTGGTGTTTCTAGGCTGTTTGGGGTTATCTCTCATGAGACTGTATTGCTGCTGCTTTTCTGGTATTCTCATATAATCAAGTGCTTGCCATTTCCCCCCATTCCTGCCTTTGGATTTCTAAGCTCTGCTTGCCTATGTTACCAGTAAACCCTGGACTACTAAGTCTTTTGGTGTGGTTTTAGGATTTCTAAGGACCAAGTGCTTACAGTCAAGCAGATGCTCTACCACTGAGCCACAGCCCCTCCCCCAACTAAAGTTATGCTGCGGTGATCATTTTGTGGCTGGCTCTGCCTTTTTGTAACTGCGCCCACGATCCCGTGACAGAATTTCAAAGGTGCCTGCAGGCTCTAATAGTTCGGGGACCAGTTATTCTAGAACTGGTGACATGGATAAACGGGAAATCCTCGATGATTGATTTGATTGTTAGATCACCCCCCCCCAAGAAAATTATGACCAGTTGATTGACAACAGAGCATCAGTTGAATGAGAGATAGAAAGGCTTTGGATGTTGCTTCTGGCTGACAACCTTATACCAAAACTGGCTCAAAAGAAGACGAGAAAAATGGGAGCGACGTTTGTTGGCAGCAGCAAAGTTTTCCAACTCCACTTCTCATGACCACATCTTGTGAGGAGATCGATGACCAAATTTATAAACATAAAGAGACTCCTCTGTAAACATCCCACCGAGAATCCAGTTGGATAAGAACTGGTAAGATACCTCAATTGCAACCAGAGTCGGAGATAAGCAGGGTGATCCCATGTCAACCATTTTATTCGTCTAACAATGGACCCAATGAGGCATGAATCAGAAAAAGCTGGGAAGAGTTTTGTACGTAATGAGGTTTGAGGTCTCCATGTTGACATTTGCAGATGATTGAGTCATCTTAACGGACTATTGAGAGAATATAAAGAACAGTGTCAATATTTTGCAATCGTTCTGCAAATTGTCTGGGCTTAAGGTACAGGCAAAGAAATATCACTGCTTTTTATATTAGCCCCACAGTAGTGTTGTCTACTGCCAATAACTGTGACTAGCCTGATTTTGTCAGAGCTTGGAAGCTAAGCAGGGTCAGACACAGTTACTACTTGAATAAGAGATAACCAAGGAAAACTAGGGTTGTTATGCAGAGGAAGGCAATGTCAAAACACCTCTGGTCATCTCTTCCCTTCAGAACCATAGAATCATAGAGTTGGAAGGGACCACCAGGGGCATCAAGCACAATGCAGGAAATTCACAACTACCTCCCCCACACACACCCAGTGACCAGAAGATGGCCAAGATGCCCTCCCTCTCATCATCTGCCAAAGGTCTCAGAATCAGCATTGCTGACAGATGGCCATCTAACCTCTTCTTAAAAAACTCCATGGAAGGAGAGCTCACCACCTCCCGAGGAAGCCTGTTGCACTAAGGAACTGCTCTAACTGTTAGAAAATTCTTCCTAATGTCTAGACGGAAGCTCTTTTGATTTAATTTCATAGAGTTGGAAGGGACCACCAGGGTCATCAAGTCCAACCCCCTGCACAATGCAGGACATTCACAACTACCTCCCACACACACACACACACCCAGTGACCAGTGCCAATTCTAGGCTGCAAATCCCTTCCCTCACCATATGTTCTGTTTATACCATTTCCCTCACGAGAAAAGACTGAGGAAAAGTAGGAATTGAGGAGTTCTGCCCTCTCTTCATCTCCTGTTACAATTTCACTTTCCGTTCCACACAGTGGGCTTATCTTGTCCTTGTTCTTACTCTTACTCTGTACATACGAAAAGAACCCTTTTTTGTTGTGTTTAGCATCTCTTGCTAGCCTAAGCTCATACTGAGCTTTAGCTTTCCTAACACTCTCCCTACAAGCACTAGTTATTTGTTTATATTCCTCTTTGGTTATAAGGCCCTCCTTCCACTTAGTCTTTTTTATTTCTCAAATCTTTAAAAAGCTGTTTATGGAACCACCCTGGCCTCTTTAGGCTCCTCCCATTTTTCCTTCTCATAGGAATGGTTTGTGATTGCACCTTCAGTATTTCATTTTTAAGAAACTCCCACCCTTCTTGAACTCCCTTCTCCTTAAGTATTTCTGACCATGGGATTCTACCCAGCATAAGTTTGTTTGTTAAAATTTGCTCTCCTAAAGTCCAACCTATATGTCTGACTACGTACAGTTTCCCCTTTCCCCAATATTGTAAATTCCAAGAGTACATGGTCACTACTACCCAGGGTGCCTACTACTTTAACCTCATCAACCAGTTCTTCCCTGTTGGTGAGAATCAATTCTAAGATAGCAGACCCCCTTGTTTCCCTGTCCACTTTCTGGAATAGGAAGTTGTCAGCAAGACAAGTCAGAACTTTATTGCATCTTGCATTTTTAGCAACTTTGAAATCTGGTCTAGGAGTGTTCCATCTAGTCCTCTGCCTGGTTTGGTGGTCGATAGCAGACCCCCACCATAATATCACGATTATTTCTAACTCCTTTTATTTTTACCCATACACTCTCAACTGAACTACCATGCTCAGATTCATGTACTTCTTCACAAGTGTAACATACAGTGCTACTTTGACATACAATGCTACTCCTCCCCCCTTCCTTATCTGTCTATCCCTTTTAAACAAGTTGTACCCCTCATTCTTAATATTCCAATCGTGAATGATATCCCACCAGGTTTCGGTAATACCAATTAGGTCAAAATCCCCTTCCTGTATTAGGGCTACAAGTTCTTCCTGCTTGTTTCCCATACTCTGCGCATTAGTGTACAGACATCGGAATCCACGGTTTATGTGCCCCGAGGTTTTTCTCTCTGAGTTTACCCTCAAATTTATGCTTCCTCGTATACATGGCACTCCCCGCAAATCTTTATTATCCTCATCTCCAGTTATTGTCATCATGCTAGCCTTTAAATTCTTGTCACGCACCCCCATAGGATTTAGTTTAAAGCCCTCCTTATCAGGTTGGCAAGGCTCTCACCAAAAACATTTTTTCCTACCCTTGTGACTTGCGAACCATCTCCCGATAGAAGAGCTTCTTGTCGAAAGCGTAAGCCATGGTCCAAAAATCCAAACCTTTCTTGACGACACCATCTACACAGCCAGTCATTAATTTGTAGTATTCTTCTTTCCCTTCCTTAGCCACAACCTTCAACAGGAAGAATTGACGAAAAAACAACCTGGGCCCCAAGGTCCTTCACCTTCTTACCCAGAGCCGCATAGTCTCTTTTAATACATTCTGGGCTGTGTCAGGCAATGTCATTTGTTCCCACATGAATGAGCATGTCACATCCTGAATACATACACCTGGTAGACAGCAGACCTCTCAAGACAACAAGTCCAGTCGGCACACCTTAGACTCAACCCCTCTCAGTAGGGAATCCTCAGGCACCAGAACACACCTCTTCCTAAGCTGGGGAGCAGAAGATCAAGTCCTCTCATGCACAGGAGCCTGAGAAATTTATTTCAAGCTTTGGGGGGGGGTGGCCCTTGTTCCTGTGGTCCAGAATTAGCATCTACGGGGAGTTCCTGAAACCAATTGCTGAGCAACAGAGGATCAGAATGAGTTCTGATTTTACGGCTCCTGTGGGTCACATTCTTCCATGCACCCTCCTTGTGTGTTGTTTTTGCCTCCATTTGTTGAGATTTTTTATTCTCCTCCTCCTGATTCCCCCTAAAGAGCTTTTCATGCATTCTGTCCATGAACTCTTCACCCTCCTTTATAAAATGGAGCGTGGACACGCCACCTCAAGTCCCTGTATCTTCTCCTCCAGCAGGGCTACCAACTTACACTTGCTACAAGTGTAATTATTATTACCCTCAGGTAAGAATACAAACATGCCATAGATCTTGCATGCTACTGCCTCAGCTCCCTCGCTAGCCACACTGCTATTATCCATTGCTGAAGTGGCTCAGTGTCAGGCATAGCCTGTGCAGGAAATGCCAGGCATGGCCTGAAAGAGGTTGTTGTGGTTTCTCCAGGTGCTGGTCAAGGCCAGCTCCAACCCTGCCAACTATGTGTTTTGACTCTGAATTCTGTGGGAATCTTACCTCAATGGGAGGGGGGTTGCCATGGCATCCAGATCTACCCTGATTTAGCCTATGATCTTTTTTATATGCCCTGCACCATGCTTATAGTTCTCATTACTGCCAACTTGACTCTTAGCTGCTGTAAACCTGTGGATCTTCCAATAAATCAACTCTCTTTTGGACTACTTGTCTGTGGATGTTTGTTTATGGGATCATCACGGGACTAGTGCTCACACTCAGTGACTTTGCTGCACTTCTCTGATAACTGCCCTGACAAACTGCCTCTCAGAACTCCCTGTCTGAGTAGCAAAAAAACACTCAATATAAAATGTCAGCTGCTGGCAGAGCCCCCAGGCCAGACCCCCAGGTAAAGAGCCACATGGCAAGAGCCCTTTGGCTCGCGCCAAAGGCTCGCGCCTCTGGTGCCTTCAACCTTCTAAATGAACTACTCTCAGTCCCACCCCTCAACAGCCAAGAGCAGATGGCGGGACCAGCAATTAACCCCAATCACTCCAGCCCTCCTCACTTGGGATAACAGCCACTAAACAAAAGAACAAAGAGAACCACTCAGATACCCCTATCCAACAGGCCCCAAGCACCCCTCACCCACTATCTCTCACACACTCCCCTTTTACACAGACCAGCCTCAGCTGAAGCTCCCACACAGCTAAGAAGAAACAAAAGCAAAAACTTGCACTGACCTCCTTAGAGACTCTGGGTCCTGCAGACTCTCCACACTGCTGCCTCAGCTACTGCTTCTGGCGCCTTCAACCTTCTAAATGAACTACTCTCAGTCCCACCCCTCAACAGCCAGGAGCAGAGGGCAGGGCCAGCAATTAACCCCAATCACTCCAGCCCTCCTCACTCAGGATAACAGCCACTCTTTAGAGACTCTGGGTCCTGCAGACTCTCCACACAACTGCCTCAGCTACTGCCTCTGGCGCCTTCAACCTTCTAAATGACTTCTAAATAAACCCCATGGTCCTCGAGTTGCCATGAGTAGGGTTGCCCACTCCAGGTTGGGAAATACCTGGAGATTTTTGGGGTGAAGTCTGATGAGGGCAGGGTTTGGAGAGGGGGGGACTTCAATGCCATAGGGTCTAAAGTGGCCATTTTCTCCAAGGGAACTGATCTCTATCAGCTGGAGAGCAATAGCGGGAGATCTCCAGTCACCACCTGGAGGTTGGAAACCCTAGCCATGAATCAGCTGCAACTTGATGGCACACAAATATTATTAATTAAGGAAGACTGGAAGGGACAGATAGTTTTAAGAAGTGACAACAGAAAATATTTGGGAATTAAAATGGGCCCAGATTGGCTTATACAAACTCCAAATTGGACAACAGCTTGTTAAAACTGAAAAAGGCTCTCCTAAGGCCTATCCAAAAATGGGAGTTATTGAATGAATACACACTACTGAAGATAGTTTACTTAGCAGCTAATGGAAGTTTGTGCATGGGTGTCCCGATTCACATTCACATTCACCCCCAGTGTGACTCGGTTGTTCCTTGGAGTTATGCCTGAGTTTTCTGTCCATAGAGATTATTGTGCTGCCAGCCCTCACAAATCCTGGGACTTCCTCTGTTAACCCAATTGTTTCCTCTCCCCTGAGCTTACCCGGGTGAAATCTCCATGGATAAGGCAAAGTGTAGGACATGGAAGCTTGGTTTCTCTCACCGCCAATTACAAAGCAGGATGCTTCCTCGGAGCTCTTTCTGAACAGAAGAAAGGCTTTTTAAAAAAATGAAGGTTGGATTTCTCCCCCTCCCTCCCTCCCATTTTTTGTTTTTTGATCTTAAAATGCTTTTTCATGCTGCCATTGGGTTTCGGGGGGAGGGCTTTTCTCTCACAGTAAACACTACAAAGTAAGTCAATTACAAAGCAGCATTTAACAGGGCAGGGACTTGATTTAAGCTTGGAGACTGCCGGTGCATAGATTCCCAACAGGAAAGTGTGGATCCAGAAAACAGTGAACCTCAGGTAAAACTCCCACACATAAAGAACCAATGTTTGTCATTGTATTTGGGGGGGGGGGGATCAATGGAAGGATACAATCTCCTGCAAACACAAGTTATAGCATTTCATAATGGCAAAATACAGAGAACCAAGCTGGGACTACTCAATTTGGTGATGGTAGAAAGGGCCATCAAGCCGCAACTGACGTATGGTGACCCTATAGGGTTTTCAAGGCAAGAGTCATTCTGAGGTGGTTTGCTATTCATTGAATCATAGTATCATAGAATGAGAGTTGGAAAGGACCACCAGGGTCATCTAGTCCAACTCCCTGCACAATGCAGGAAATTCACAACTACCTCCCCCACACACATCCCAATGACCCCTACTTGGCCAGAAGATGGCCAAGATGCCCTGCCTCTCATGATCTGCCTAAGGTCATAGAATCAGCATTGCTGACAGATGGCCATCTAGCCTCTGCTTAAAAACCTCCAGGGAAGGGGAGCTTAGCACCTCCCAGGGAAGCCTGTTCCACTGTGAAACTACTCTATTGCCTGCTTCTGCACCGCCCTTCCACTGTCTTAGTGGTCTCCCATCCAAGTACTAACCATGGCCGACCCCCACTTAGCTTCTGATGTAGCCGTCCGGGCTATCTCCAGCCATAGGGATACCATTTTTGCCCCAAAGTTGGCAACGAGCAAAGTGTTGCTCCACAGAGATGAGCAAAGCTCCTGGGCAGAGGACTCTGGGATGCCTCCCTCTGTGTTTGCATAACCGGAGGAGGAAGAGAGATAGCCACCATATGCTTCTCAGGCTGGAGGTGTCAAATCACTAGAGAAGGATGCCAGTCCCTCAAATACACCAAAAGGAGACTGAATTAGCAATTACCAGCAAACCATCTCCCCATCTTTATTGCACCCTCCTTGGATAATTGAAGTTATTTGAGAGGATCACACAGATATTCTCTTGGATTCTTGATTGCCCACCAGGACCATACCTCAGATATGCATGGAGATTACAAACATGTCCAGAGAAGGGCAACAAAGTTGGTGAGGGGTCTGGAGACCAAGTACTATGAGAAAAGGTTGAAGGAGCTGGGTATGTTTAGCTTGGAGAGGAGACGACTGAGAGGTGATATTATAACCATCTTCAAGTACTTGAAGGGCTGTCATATAGAGGATGGTTTCGAGTTGTTTTCTGTTGCCCCAGAAGGTCAGACCAGAAACAACGGGTTGAAATTAAATCAAAAGAGTTTCTGTCTAAACATTAGGAAGAACTTTCTAACAGTTAAAGCGGCTCCTCAGTGGAACAGGCTTCCTCGGGAGGTGGTGAGCTCTCAAAGAGTCTTCAGTCATTTATGCATGGGAGTTTTACCTGAGGTTCGTTGCCTGTTGGGAATCTATGCACCAGCAGTCTCTAAGCTCAAATCAAGTCCCTGCCCCCTTAAATGCTGCTTTGTAATTGGTTACTTTGTAGATCTTACTGTGAGAGAAAATTTGAATCCCTGCCTCTGGATATGCTGCTTTGTAATTGGCTGTGAGCGAAACTAAGCTTGTGTGTCCCGCACTTTGCCTTATACATGGAGATTTCACCCAGGCTGAGCTATGGGGAGAGGGAAGAATTAAGTTAACAGAAGAACGGGAAGTCCCAGGATTTGTGAGGGCTGGCAGCAAGGTCATCTCTAATAGAGGGAAAACTCATTCATAACTCCAAGGAACAACCGAGACAGACCGGGGGTGAACATGAGTGAAAGTACCCATGCATAAATGACCTTCCAATGAGATGGAGTAGGAAGAGCCTAGGACCCAGGTGAATTCTATAACTCGGGGATATTGAATTTGAAAATTGGCTGCGGTTGTCTTGTCAAGCAAATGGCTTTCTGCACTCCACAAATGACTTAATTAGTAACAGCTGGCTGGGATCCCAATATGGCTTGCCTTGGCAGAATTTCAACACTGCTTTGACATTTAGGGCAAATGTCATCCCATCATGTGAGAAGAGAAAGTCCAGAGGCAATAAAGGGATTGTAGAATGCAAAGAGATAAGTTTGAACTGTGTTCACCTATACTTGGGTAATTCCAGCAGTTAAGAAAGCTATGATCAGGAGGCAGAACAAGTTTTGTGAATTATTGGTCTGTGAGGCAAGAAAACTGAAAGGAAAAGTTCATCTCAAGCCTCATTTGAAGTCCACAGGGGGGAGTTACAGAAACCAGATCTACTGGCATTGAAAGAAGAGTACCGTATATACTCGGGTATAAGCCGACCCGAGTATAAGCCGACCCCCCAAATTTGAGGCCAGAAAAGGGAATTTCTTATTGACCAGCGTATAAGCAGAGGGTCAATAAGAAATTCCCTTTACCGGCAATGCTGCGCTCTAAAATGCTGGCCGCCATTTTAGAGCGCAGAGCCCCTGCCCAGGTCGCCCTCCCGCCGCCTCCCAGGCCCTCCCGCCCCACCCCACCCCACCCCACCCCCAGTGCCATCCAAGGAGGGAGGGGGAAGAGCCCCTGAACCCCCTACTTACTGGGAGACGCGGCAAATCAGCGGCGCGGCCTTCCTGGGCCGGCAGGAGGCCTTTCCAGGCCCCTGCCGGCCGGAGGAAGGCGCCCAGGCGCGTGGGTGGCGGCGGCGCAGCCGGCAGGGGCCTCCTGCCAGCCCAGGAAGGTCCCTGCCAACAGAAGAAAGGCGGCCAGGCGCCTGGGCGGGGGCGGAGCAGCCGGCAGGGACCTCCTGCTGGCCCCTCCAGGACCCTGCCGGCAGGAGAAAGGCTCCCGGGGCCTCGGCGGCAGAGCGGCCGGCAGGGACCTTCTGCCGGCCCCTCCAGGCCCCTGCCGGCAGGAGAAAGGCTCCCGGGCGAGGCTGCGATGGCAGCGGTAAGTTCCTCCCTCCTCCCTCCTCCCCTCTCCTACCGTATTGACCCGTGTATAAGCCGAGTTCGGCTTTTTCAGCCCTTTTTTTGGGCTGAAAAACTCGGCTTATACACGAGTATATACGGTAATAGATGCAGCCATCAGATTTGAACATGAAGGAACTGTATTGGAAGAAGCTGCAGAACAGAAAGCGAGTCAGCAATCATAGCAACAAATAAAAGAGGAAGAAGAGTTGTTTTTATGCTGCTTTTCTCTACCTTTAAGGAGCATCAAAGTGGCTTACGATCACCTTCCCTTCTCCTCCCCACAACAGACACCTTGTGAGGTAGGTGAGGTTGAGAGAGTTCGGAGAGAAGTGAGACAACCCCAAGGTCACACAGCAGACTTCATGTGTAGGAGTACGGAATCAAGCCCGGTTCTCCAGATAAGAGTTCTCCGCTCTTAATCACTACACCATGCTGGCTCTAACTATGTCTCTTATTGTGTAATTTTATGGATTTCCCATAGGCACCAAGGAGGGGGGAAGGCTAAGCAATTTTAATTTACTAAAACCTTTGGACTACAACCTGGCAACTCTGGCTAGCATATTTTTTGAGCAGATGTGGTGATAACTCCCGTCAAGTCGCATCCAACTTACGGCAACCCCAATGGAGTTTTCAAGGCAAGAGATGTTCAAAAGTGGTTTGCCATTGCCTGCCTCTGTGTAGCAACCCTGGACTTCCTTGGAGGTCTCCCATCCAAGTACTAGCCAGGGTCAACCCTGAATAACTTCCAGGATCCAAGGGGATCAGGCTAGCCTAGGTCATTCACATCAGAGTCGTCAACAGCTACTACAGGAACTGAGATGTGGGTGTGTGATTCCTGGAAGTCAGCACAGGCAAGCCAATCAAATTTCATCTTCGCCAGGAACATGCCAGGTAACCGGAGGCCACCTGTGGTTCTAGCAGCTCACTCCAATTTGCAATTTGGGGGGGGGGGGCAGAAATGCTAGCCATCCTGACAAGCCCATGGTAATGATTACTGAAATAATGTGTGAGAAGTAGGGTTGTGCAAAACAAATATCAGTAAATTGCGCGTTTAGTGGGCCCAATTTTTTCCAGCTTTTTCAATAAGAAATTCCCTTTTCTGGCCTCAAATTTGGGGGGTCGGCTTATACTCGGGTCGGCTTATACCCGAGTATATACGGTACTCTTCTTTCAATGCCAGTAGATCTGGTTTCTGTAACTCCCCCCTGTGGTGAGACTACACTTGGAATACTGTGTACAGTTCTGGTGACCGCACTTGAAAAAGGAGACTGCAGAGTTTGAAAAGGTGCAGAAAAGAGCAACCAAAATGATCACAGAGCTACAGCAGCTGCCTTGTGAAAATCAGATGAAACGCTTAAGGCTGTTTAGCCTAGAAAAAAAGACAAGTAAAGTGAGACATGACAGAGGTTTATAAAATTATGCATGGCATGGAGTGGACAGGGAGAAGCTATTCTCCCTCTCCCATAATATTAGAACCCGGGGTCATCCATTAGAGATGAAGGGTGGGAGATTCAGGACAGAAAACAGGAAGTATTTCTTCACACTGCACATAGTTAATTTGTGGTATTTGCTGCCACAGGAAGTGGTCATGGCTGCCAACCTAGAAGTGGGTAGTGGACAAATTTATAGAGGGGCTATCAGTGGCTGCTAATTATCATGGATATCTACTACCTCCAGTACCAGAGATCGTATGCCTCTTTAAACCAGTTGCTGGGGAGCACAGGCAAGATGATGCTGTTGCTTGCTTTCTGCTTGTGGGCTTCCTAGAGGCAGCTGGTTGGCCACTGTGTGAACAAAAGGCTGGACTTGATGGACCTTGGTCTGATCCAGCAGAGCTTTTCTTATGTTCTTATGTAAAACCGAATTGAATGGGTGCAATGGTTTACAGAGATCAGACTGTGAGCATTCAAAATATAAGAAAGTTTAATAAACAATTAAAAGAGTGCATACGGGCTGTACAAGCATCATGCTGAGCAAGGATAAAAAGAAACAGTGAAAACATGCAATCTTCTAAACCCTATCCTTATCCTAAGCTATGGGCCTTGGTTCTGATCCAGCATGGCTCTTCTTATGCCCTTAAGATTGGGCTGCCACTATGATGGACTGTTTTTAATTCCTGCTTCTGGAGAGAATGGCCAGTGGCTTCTGATCATTAATGAGGAATTCCGATCATTTGATCGTGTTGCAATTTTATCTCATCACAGGTGAGCTTTGTCCCACCTCTTAGAAGATAAAAAGCCTTTCTTATGCTGAATCACCATGTAATGAAAGCTTCAAACACTCTGGCCATTCTACAACACACACAAAAGCCATACATTCATGGCCAATGAATGCTGGATTCTTCTTGCTCATTTCTTCATTTGTCCATGACATGATTTCTACAGTGAAGTAGAACCAACTCTAGGCAACTTTGTAGATTAGCACTTGGTGAGGCTGACATTGGCCTGGAAATGGCACAAGGACGTCTGCCCATGGAGAGCTATTTTCCCGCTTGCTAGGGTTGCCAACCTCAAGGAACTGTGGAAAAATCCTTGCGGAAAATATATCTCAACACGCAGCCACTGCAAACAATTTCTTATTGTATTTCAATGCTTCTAATTTTACAGAGTTACAATTTATACCACCAGTAAAATGAAACACACAAAATTCTGCACCATCTGAGAATTTGGGGTTAAGATTAAAATCCACATTTATTCCCCAAAAAAGAAGAATTTGGCCAATTGCTTTTGCTTTTTTCTAGTCGTTCTCACACAGTGTTATAGATTGGAATGTAGAAATCAAGTGGCTTTGATTTTGGGGAGTAAATGTGGATTTTAATCTTAACCCCAAATTCTCAGATGGTGCAGAATCAGTGCCGAAGTATTCTTTCAATTTCAGTAACCTTATTAACTTAAAAAAATCAATACGTGTTTGAAAAGAAGAATACCTAGGTTTAGGGACATAGCCCAGACCTAGATTCAATACCATTAATTCTTCCTCACTTAATATTCTATCTGATAAGTTTACAACTAGTTGTACTGATTCCTCCGACCGTGACGGGCGGGAAAATACTGGGTGTTGCCCATCCTTTTGGATGTTTTGGATATATTTTTTGAGCGTTCCCCAGGCTTTTCCCTATGGTTCATTTTCAATACTGAACTTTATAAACAACACATACACGGGTTTTTTTTCTGTTTTATTGATGACATCTTTATTATTATTAGAAATCAGGACATATATGAGCAATTTATGCATTAATTGAATAATTGCCATGCCAATATCAAATTTACAGGTAAGGCTTCACCAGTGTCAGTACCATTCTTAGACATGGAAGTTTACATTGGAGATGATTCCAAATTGAAGGCTCATCCCTACAAAAAGAATACTGATAAAAATTCATTATTGAATTATGGTTCTTTCCATCCATTTCATCTGAAAAACAGCCTGCCATATAGTCAGTTTATTAGATTGAAGAGAAACTCAACAGAGAAAAAATATTTTTTAATAGCAGCAGAAAGTCTCTCAAAAGCCTTAGAGGCAAAGGGTTATCCTCAAAAGGTCATACACAGTGCTTATCATAAAGTCATAAAAATGGACAGAACACAAATTGTTTACAATAAAAAACAGACATCAAGCAAAACTCTAACTTTTTCTTTAGAATATTCACATTTGGCTCCAGCAATTAAACAGGTGATTTATAAAAATTGGCACATGGTTAGTAGTATTCCTGGGTGTGAAGAGCTACCTAAGATAGGTTTGAGAAAAACTAAATCTTTAAAAGATCAACTTATAAGATCTGATATTATTTCAAGGAATATACCACAACCAGTGACCACAGGGCATTTTTCCTGTGGACATTGTGTAAATTGTCCCTTGTCCCTCCCTGTTAAAGAATTCACTTGTAGCCAGACAGGCTTTAGATTTAAACTGTGATCATTTACAAACTGTGCATCTGTCAGGCTGTTATCTCGGTTTAGTGTTTTCTTTCGTTTCTCTGCTGAACCGTCCAGGCCTCAAGGACGGCTTCACATACCAAAGCCTGGGAACGCCACTCCTGGGAAATAACGCTCTGTTTATGCTTTGTAATCTCCCGCCGTTTCTCTGCCTTATATTTCTGAATAACGAGCAAGACAGCTCATAGCTGTCATCTTAACCTTAATGCACTGTAATGCCTATTTGACCAGTAAAGCCATCTGCTTGGATTCTGACTGTCTCTGTGGTGATTTCTGGTTCAATGGGTCAAGAGCTCACATTATGAACCGAGGATGCTCTTCTTATTCCAAAATTTACCAATAATATCACAAACTAAATATTTTGAAACTTGGAGGAAAGACATTTCAAACTTCATCTGGCAAGGAAAAAAACCAAGGACTGCTTATAAATACTTGGTGGATCTAAAAACTAGAGGAGGTTTAGCACTGCCTAATCTTCAACTCTATGCTGAAGCGGTAGCTTTAGTATGGCTAAAAGACTGGATGAATTTGTCAAATGTACGTTTGTTAGACTTGGAAGGTTATAATAACTTAAGTGGATGGCATGGTTATTTGTGGTATGATAAAATTAAATTACAAGCAACATTTCGTAATCATATAATCAGGTCCTCTCTACTTCGTATCTGGATGAGATATAAACACATTTTGGAACCAGAAACACCGATGTGGATATCGCCCCAAGAAATGCTAACTTTGCGCCCACTTAGACCAGACAAATTTATTACTTATCAAGATCTAATTAATTGGGAAGGAAAGAAATGCTCACTAAAAGACTTTCAACTTCTTAAGGATGATTTACAATGGCTTCAATATTACCAAATCAAATCAGTTTTTGTACAAGATGCTAAAAAAGGTTTCTCTAAAGAAAAATCTCCTTTTCAAAGGATTCTACTAGACAATAATACAAAGCTGATTTCTAAAATGTATAATCTCCTTTTAACAATATACTGTGAGCAGGACACGATTAAACCAACTATGATCGATTGGGCTCAAAATGTGGGACATGATATTGTTTTAAATAAATGGGAAAGATTATGGTCTAAAGATTTAAAAGGAATAAAAGCACAGTCAGTGCGAGAAAACATTTATAAAATGATGTATAGATGGTATCTAACACCCAAGAAAATTGCAAAGATTTATAAAACGATGTCCCCTACTTGTTGGAAATGTAACAAAGAAATTGGTTCCTTTTATCACATGTGGTGGACCTGTGACAAAGCCAAAGACTTCTGGGACATGATCTATAATGAATTGAGATTAATACTACAAAAGAATATACCCAAAACACCAGAAATGATGTTATTGAGTATGATTCCAGACGACTTAGCAATACAAAGAACTTTTTTGATTTATGCCACAACAGCTGCGAGACTGCTTTATGCAGCGAAATGGAAAGGGCTAGAAACTCCCGAGAAAAAAGACTGGATTGTTAAAATGTTTGAAGTGGCAGAAATGGCAAAACTCACAGCTATTCTAAATGAAGAAAATGACGTTCGGTTTTTGGGGGAATGGGGGGCGTGGATGCATTATTGTGAATATGAGTTAAAATTGGGAAGAATGGAAGAATATTTTCTAATCTGATCCAGAGGATTATTTTTGATCTTTTTTATATTGAATAAGCATAATTATATTTACTAACAGATTATGGTTTTTTTATATATGGTATTGATATTTTATTAAGATTAGATTACCTATGACGGGATGAACTTTTTATTAAGAGGCAGATAGAGGTGAAGGGGAAGTCAAAAAATTTTCCATTTCTTTTTTTTTTTCTTTTTTCTTTTCTCTTTTTTATTATATGATATGGGATTATAACAACTTTAGGTTAGAATTGAAATTTGATATTGTTATAGATGTTGTTTAATGCAATGGAAAATTTCTATTATAAAATCCAATAAAATTTATATATATAAAAAAAAGAGCTCACATTATGACAGCTATCACCACTCTTCTTCATCGATTCTTTAGTCAGGCTGGAGCCCCGGAGGGTTCGCCTGCCACTCTGATGGGAGCTAGGAGGGCGCTCTCCGAGTGAACCGTGACTACTGCTTCCTGGAACCCTGGAGTCCTCATCTAAGGATCCTACCCTTCTACAGGACATAGTAGCTGAACTCTTTAGGACTAATTCAGAGGTTTACCGCTTGAGTGGACTGGTCCAGACACAGTGGCAATCTCTGGTGAGGGATCTCTGGATGTTAACGTCGGAGGATACTAATGTTCGTTTAGACCTCCAGGATTTTGATCAGTTGCTAGATGATGCCCGGCTGGCAACTGAGGACTTACAAATACTGACCGATTTATTGGATAAGCTTATTGCCCGTGAGACTCTCCCATCCACGGCTCTAACGCGTCCTGTCGCCTTGGGAAAAGGTACCATGGCAGGAGCCGCACCGGCAGGTTTTTCTTTGATACCCGATGCAGCTAGCTGTCAAGCTGAAGCCAAAAGGGTCGCTATCCAGACGGCTCTCCTCTTTGCGGATTGTACAAAGGATACCACGATTGCCACCTTGGCTCAACGTTTGGCCTCGACGTTCGGGGCCGATGCACCCGCGGTTGTGGTCCGAGTGCATCCATTGCTAGGTGGGGAACCCGACCCCCTACAAACACTCCTGGAAACGGAACTTTTACCGCACGTTACCGCAGCTGCAGCTCTGAGACTTGAAAGCGCAAAAGTTCTCGCGGAGAAGGATGCTGCTAAAGCGGCTAAGGCCGAGGCCGAGGCTCAAGCCGCAAGGGATAAAGAACTGCAGTTGGCTGCGGATCGGGCGCGGACAGGGGGCCGCCCCAAAGACTCCGGAAGGAGCGGTCCTCCGGTGGGTCTGTCCTTTTCCCCCGGTATTTGCCCCGTCGCGCATGACCCAATGCGCACGCCGCCTCGCGGAACGACGCCTAGACTCTGAGGAGTCTGAGGAAGAGGACTTGTATGGGGACAGTTCTCAATGGGCCACGAGTTTTAGGACAAGCAAACCTCATCGTACAGGTGGCCCAGGAGAGGACGTTCACCTGTTACGAGCTCAGAATCGAGAGCTATCTGGCCGTGTTGATCAACTCCAGGAGCTAATGGAACGTTTGCTTCAGGACAACAGGCAGTTACAGCAGGCCCTGACAACTCAGGCACAACCCGTTCCACAGGGGGCCGCAGTACCGGTTCAGGGAGTGCCAGCCCAGCCACCTGCTAATGTGCCTGCGCAGCCTCCGGCTCCCGGAGGTCCCGTTTTACCTGCACCCAGGGCACCCGTGCTGCCCGGCCAACCTATGCCCGGTCCTTGGAAACAACTCAAGTTGAAAACTACTTACGATGGATCTCTCGAAACCCTGCCCTGTTTCTTGCATCAGGTGGACAGCTATATGCGAGAACAAGGACAGTTCTTTCCTACAGAGGACAGCCGGGTTCGCTATGTGGCTTCCCTTTTGACAGGCAAAGCAGCCGACTGGATGGTCCTCCAGTTCGACACCCGATCCCGCTCCATCCGTTCCCTCAACAATTTCATGACTGCCTTACGGAGGAGATTTGAGGACCCCTTTCTGGGGGAACGAGCCAAAGCAGAGCTTCTACAACTAAGACAGGGCTCTACTCCAGTTCGAGAGTTTGCCGATGAATTTCAAAGACTAGCAAGCAAAATTGTGGGCTGGCCCGAAGCCACCCTAATTCACCATTTCAGGGAAGCCTTACACCCTGACATTCTGAACTGGTCGTATATGCGGGGTGATCCCGACACCCTCGAGGATTGGATCCTATTAGCCGAAGAGGTGGAAAGCCGCCGGCGCTTTATTTCCCTTGTCCGCCACAAAAACAAGGAGAGAAGCGCCCAAAAGCCCCAGCCCAAGGCACCGCCTCCCAATCCACGGAAACCCGCGCGTCCACCCCAGGACCGCGAAACCCGATTTCAAAGAGGTGCTTGCCTCACTTGTGGGGAACAGGGCCACTTTGCAGCAGTCTGCCCACATCGCCCTGAACCCTTTCGTCCCAGCATGACAGCCCGAGCTAGAGGACGACCTCAATGCAGAGGCACCGCGGCCACCCGCAGCGCAGCGCCGGGAAGACCCACACCCTCTGCACTTCATGTTGAGGATTCATCTATCCTTCCTACATCAAATGACCCCGCCGGGTCCCGGATTACAAATGCCCCATTGGGGGACAACCTTCCTTCTTCGGACGAAGAGAACCCATGGAATTCTCCAGCTTTAAACCTGGATACCCCCCTTGATTTGTCAAAAAACGGCTCCGGTCTGTGGTGAGTGGAGCGTCTCCACAGACCTCTGCAGATTCTCTTGCTAAACCGAAACCTCCCACTAAAGTAAAGAAAGTGGAAACCACCATTTATGTGGACGCAGTTTTACAACACTATGAAGGTGGTCCCCAACTACCCGTTAAGGCACTCATTGACTCCGGTTGCGGTCGCACTCTCATCAATGAGGCCACATTTGCAGCACTCAAAGTCAAGTCCGAGGCTTTACCAGCCCCCGTCCGATTTGCCCAAATGGATGGAAGCCATTTCAAGGGGGGCCCAGTTGATCATCGCACTATAGGGGTAGAGATGGGAATTGGCTCCCACTGGGAGCAAATAGACTTTACCATAGCCCCTATCCGATTTGAAGTGGTCCTTGGAATTAACTGGATTAAAGGTCATAGTCCCAGTATAGACTGGGAGACGAACACGATCTCTTTTGCCAACCCCAAATGCGACCAGCACCGGCAGCAAGTTGCGGTGCTGTCTCCACCCGCTCCGGCATTAATCTCCGATGTCTCAGCACCGCCGTCCCTACCTGATGTATACCAGGACTTTGCAGATGTCTTTAACATTAAAGAATGTGATGCCTTACCCCCCCACCGAGCCACTGACTGTACAATTGAAGTGGTGAAAGACTGCACATTAACCAAGAGTAAGATCTACCCTATGAGCACTTCCGAGCGCTCTGTACTACGGGACTTTCTAGACAAAAACCTTGCCAGGGGATTTATTCGCCCGTCGAATGCTCCCAACTCAGCCCCCGCGTTTTTCGTCCGAAAAAAGGAGGGCGACCTACGTCTCTGCATTGACTTTCGAAAACTCAATGCAGTTACTCAAGCCAACGCTTATCCTATTCCGCTGATTTCAGACATCTTAGGACAACTGCAAGAGGGACGTATATTCTCCAAATTAGACCTAGTGGAAGCCTACTACCGCGTCCGTATCCGCGAGGGGGACGAACCCCTCACTGCCTTCTCTAGTTGTTTTGGAATGTTTGAATTCCTTGTGATGCCCTTCGGGTTAAAAGGTGCCCCGGGGGTCTTCATGCAACTCATCAATGAAATCCTCCATGATTTACTGTACCGCGGAGTAGTAGTTTATTTGGATGACATTCTTATTTATTCCAAAACCATGGAAGAGCACGTCACTTTGGTCCGAGAAGTTCTGCACCGCCTGCGCAATCACCAATTCTTTGCTAAGCTAGCTAAATGCGAATTTCACCAGAGCAAAATAACCTTCTTGGGATATATAATCTCCCACCATGGCCTTAGCATGGACCCGGCAAAGGTCCAATCCGTCCTCGATTGGACCCCTCCCTCCAACCGCAAGCAAGTACAACAGTTTCTGGGCTTTGCTAATTTCTACCGCGGATTTATTCCTAACTTTGCCCAAGTAGCGCTGCCCATCACCGACCTTCTAAAAACCAAGGGTAAAGGAAGCTCTGCTACATTACCCTCCGCTAGGATACTATGGACTGATCAATGCCAGACCGCCTTTGTAGCCCTCAAACGCCTTTTCACGTCGGAACCTGTGCTACAGCACCCAGACCCAAATCGAATGTTCATTGTGCAAGTCGATGCCTCCGACGTAGCTATGGGAGGGGCCCTGCTCCAAAGAGGACCAGATGGTCTCCTTCACCCCTGCGCTTACTTCTCAAAGAAATTTGCGCACTCTCAATTGAACTGGCCCATTTGGGAGAAAGAAGCCTCAGCCGTTTACCATGCACTTACTCTATGGAGACAATTCCTGGAAGGGTCTAAGGTCCCCTTCGAAGTTTGGACCGATCACAAGAATCTAGCCGCCCTCACGGGAACCCATAAGTTATCCGCGAAACAACAGCGTTGGGCGGAATTCTTTGCTCAGTTTTGTTTTGTCCTGAAACATGTCCCAGGAAAACAAAATGTTCTCGCAGATGCTCTCTCCCGGTTACCTCAATATCCGGCGAAACTCGATCGGCCAACAGACTCTTTATTTACGCCCGCGCAAAGAGAAGCCTTACCCGTACTGGCTGTACGAACTCGATCCCAGACGCTGCCCCAGCGGAAGCACGCAGTAGCCGGCGCGCAAGCTCCTCCAGCCCTACCGACCGCCCAGCTGCCCCCACCACAGAAACTCACAATGACCGGCGCTCCAGCTCCTCTAACCCAACCGACCGCCCAGCCGCCTGCAATCAGCACACCTCCGCACGTAAGCACTACCCCCTCATCATCCCCCATAACTGCTCCTACTGCTACCGTAAACAAGGGGGGGGTTCCCGTCTCCGAATCTTTCTTAAATTCCCTTCGGGAACAATGCCTTATGTAACGCTCTACTCAAACCCTACCTCCTGGTGTAATCGAACAAGGAGGCTCTTGGTACAAAGACTCGAAATTATATGTGCCCAAAACGCTCTGGAAAGACGTCTTACACCTGGCTCATGGAGTAAAGACAGCTGGACACTTTGGGTTCCTCAAGACCCTTCACCTGTTGCGCAGACAATTCTGGTGGGGGGGGATGCGTTCTGACATTGACTCTTTTATTCGCAGCTGTCCTGTTTGCGCCACAGTCAAACGATCTCAAGGCAAGCCCCCAGGACTACTGCAACCACTTGAAATACCCAGCAAACCCTGGGAAGTGATTGCTATGGATTTTATGACGGATCTCCCTCTCAGCGGGGGAAAGACTGTGTTATGGGTTATCACTGACTTATTTTCTAAGCAAATACATTTGGTTCCATGTGCGGGGATCCCCTCCGCTCAGAAGTTAGCCCGCCTCTTCGTATCACATGTCTTTAGACTACATTCGTTTCCGCGCAAAATAATCTGCGACCGCAGAAGTAGTTTCGTTGCTAAGTTTTGGAAAGCTTTTCTCAAATTGGTGGGGGTTGAGCAAGGATTGTCTAGTGCTTACCATCCCCAAACGGATGGTCAAACCGAAAGTGTCAATGCTGTCCTTGAATGTTACTTGCGCTGTTATGTCAATTACCACCAAGATGACTGGGTGGAACTGTTGCCTTTTGCAGAATATGCCTACAATAATGCTGTTCATCAGTCCACAGGTTTCAGTCCATTTTATGCGGTATATGGACAGGACTTCGGTCCTATCACCCCAATAGAAGGATTGGAGGGGGAGGGGGATACCGACATTGCCTCTTGGGCACATACCCTCCGTACAACATGGCCCTGGCTGGTTAGCAACCTAGACCGAGCCAAGCGCAAATACAAGGCGCAGGCTGACAAGCATCGTTCCCCCGGTGGGGACCCGCAAGTGGGTAACTTGGTATACCTTTCCACCAAGAACCTGCGTTCCACCCGTCCGTGCCATAAGCTCAATGCTAAATACATTGGCCCATTTCCCATCATCCGCATCATAAACCCTGTCACGGTGGAACTGTCACTCCCCAAAACTCTGAGACGTGTGCACCCCGTTTTCCATATCAGCCTTCTAAAGCCCCATGTTGCTTCCCCGCATTGGCATCCGGAGCTGCCTCCTGATCATCCCATAATGGTGGGGGGGGGAAGAACATTTCGAAGTCTCCAAAATCCTGGATTCCCGCATACACCATGGGGCCTTGCAATACCTGATCCGCTGTTTATGCTTTGTAATCTCCCGCCGTTTCTCTGCCTTATATTTCTGAATAACGAGCAAGACAGCTCATAGCTGTCATCTTAACCTTAATGCACTGTAATGCCTATTTGACCAGTAAAGCCATCTGCTTGGATTCTGACTGTCTCTGTGGTGATTTCTGGTTCTATGGGTCAAGAGCTCACAGCATCTAAGAGGATGGTGTACATCGTTAAATGCATGTGCAATTTGATTTATGTGGGGAAGACATCTAGATCCTTAAAGCATAGGATTGGAGAGCATCGCTCGAGGATCAGAAATTGAATACTTGAGGCCCCTTTAGTCTCGCATTTCTTGGAAAAAAATCATAAAGACACAGATATGCAATTCTTTGCTATCTGGAAATTGCATAAAGAGAATTACACAGATCCAGAGAGGGTGTTATGCCAGCAGGAGGCGCGTTTCATCCACCTGTTTAAATCCACTTATCCTAATGGCTTGAATGCAGCCATGGAACTTTCTTGTTATTTATAGAATTATTATTACTTACAAGATCTAGTTGTAGTTATTATCATAATGGGAGGCTTAGTTACCTGTCCCAATTGAAAGTCATTGTATGTGCTGCCCAATTCTGTTTTACTTACCATAAGTACATTGAACCTATAGAGTAAGGAGAATAGGAAACATTAATAATCTATATTTACTTTTTTAAAACGTATTTGTGAAATTTTGTCATACT
Organism: Euleptes europaea; assembly: GCF_029931775.1. NCBI lineage: Eukaryota > Metazoa > Chordata > Lepidosauria > Squamata > Sphaerodactylidae > Euleptes > Euleptes europaea. The sequence goes on from NC_079316.1 coordinate 105,970,073, forward strand.
CACTCCATATATATATATATATTGAACCTGCATGTAAAGAAAATGATAATATTACATGTTAAGAGCAGGTCTTAATGTTAAGTTCTGAAAGGATACTTACCAAATGACATGTAACAACACATTGAGAACATCTGTTTAAGATTCTTGTTGTATAAATTTTGAAATGGAGGCATGATAACTCAAGCTGACTAAAGGTCTTTTCCTAAGAAATGCGAAATTGCGGTCAGGTAAGATTATATTGATGTTGTCCTAGGGAGTAATGGGAGAATGATGTTAAGAAAATTTTAAGGATGGCAATAATTATGATTGTTATTATAGATGCAAGATATATAAGTCTGAAGAAGCAGAAAAAATATATACCCGCGAAACAATATTTATTAACCCAGGATCTTGTCACGTTGCAGCGGGCTGCGCCTACATTGCAGCACAACTGCGCCTCTCTGAAGGAACAAATAATCCTCTGTGAGCAACATACATCTTATCAACAGTTGCCATACAAGCAAGAGTTAATAGCAACACAGAAGCTCCGGAGTACGCTGCGTGATTGGATTGTTACGGTCAGATGACCGGCGCAACGAATGCATCCTTGACGCTGTGCGGTGGACTGCAGCAGCCGACAGGAAAATCAGTATTGTTCCATTTTCATGGTGTTTAGTAGTTTTGCAGTAATCATAATTGTAAACACACTTAGTGGTTATATTCTTTATATACAACAGAAGTTTAAGTTGTAAGAAAATTTTGTGTGTTTCATTTTACTGGCAGTATAAATTGTAACTCTGTAAAATTAGAAGCATTGAAATAAAATAAGAAATTGTTTGCAGTGGCTGCGTGTTGAGATATATTTTCTGCAAGGATTTTTCCACATTATTTAGTCAACACGCCCTTACCTAATTGAACCTCAAGGTGCTAGCTGGAGATCTCCTGCTATTACAACTGATCTCCAGGTGATAGAGATCAGTTCCCCTGGAGAAAATGGCCACTTTGGCAATTGGACTCAATGGCATTGAAGTCCCTCCCCTCCCCAAACTCTGCCCTCCTCAGGATCCACACCAAAAACCTCCTGCCAATGGCAAAGAGGGACCTGGCAACCCTACTGCTTGCTCCCTCCTAGGGGAGAGAGGACCCTGGGAACAGGATTTCGGGTGTCATTTTGGGTTGCTACACAATGGGGGAGGCAGGAAATTTGCCTTCCACAGGTATAAGTTCTTGCGCCTATGGAGACATTACTCTGGATCCAAGTCAAAGAAGACAGGAGAGCTCAGACAGGTCAAGAGTCATAAGAAGATCTTCCAAACTGCCTTTTATCAACTAATTAACGCATCTAAGAAGACTCTGCATAACTCCTGCATCCTTCTGGGAATTGCTCAGTGATAAGGGAAGTAGAGTAACTTTCTTCCTTACCAGTTTGAACTTGACAGTTACCAGCCAGTAACTTTATTTATGATCCAGATGGGAAAAGTTCACCATAAGCTGAGGACATTAGGATTGCCAACTCTGAGTAGGGAAATACCTGGAGATTCAAGGGGTGGAGTCTGAGGAGGGTGGGGTTTGGAGAGGGGAGGGACTTCAATGCTATAGAGTCCAATTGCCAAAGCAGCCATTTTCTCCAGGCAAGCTGATCTCTGTCACCTGGAGATCAGTTGTAATAGTGGGAGATCTCCAGCCACCACCTGGAGGTTGGCAACCTTAGAAGACATTGAAATTAAAGCTATGGAAGGAAGCAAAGAAAATAAAATTGTTTGTAAAACATTAGCTTGAGAAGCTTCTCTGTTTCTCCCCAACCCTAGATCCCAGAGCCTACCATTCTGTGGGACTGTATATGAATATTGTTATGCTGGTTTAAATTTTATTGGAATATTTTATGGTTTTTATTGTTATTGCCAAATTGTTGTGAAACGGCAAAATCCACTTGCATATGATTGTTAAAGTGCATTGAAAGTGGATTGAAAGTGCATTATTCAGTACATGTGAAAGCACCCAGTGTGATAAACAAAACATGCATCAGATTGCTCTATTTTTACAGTCACCAGAAACATACTAACTCAAAGTGTGTTTTACGTTACTTTAAATGTCTATGGGTCTCAGTTTAAACCTTGTTTTCTCCTAAATAACATTTAGGTTTAAGTCACTTCTTCTTTTGCTTCTGGGATCTGACAATGGCCTCTTGGTGCTTGGAAACTTATTGCTCCTGTTTATTTCCAGTATAACACATAAGAGATTTTTGGGAGTGACGCTGACAATATTGTCAGTTGCTTACTCTGGAACTGGAACTTGCCCGTCTTATAATAGCCAGTGTTCATCGCGATTCGAAATTAGTTCCCTGAAAAGTTCTAAATGAGCATGCAATGCAATTCTGCCCATGTGAAGACAATAATGCTTCCTTAAATTTATTTATAGAATCCCCAATAAAGCAAAGCAAATACCCTCGCTGGCAGTCTTTAAGCAGAGGCTGGACAAACACTTGCCAGGGATGCTCTAGTCTGATCCTACATTGAGCAGGGGGTTGGACTAGATGGCCTGTATGGCCCCTAACAACTCTATGATCCTATGAGGAGCCCCCTTGCTGTTTTCAACCCTCCTTGTGGGAAAGAGGTTCTTCTGATCAGGGTAATGGCACACCCCAGGTCCTCTGCAGACAATCCTAAATATTTCTTTGATGTCTTCCCATTCTCTATGGGCTATTGATAGGTAGAGGAAATGAATTAGGCAATCAGGAAAGATAATGGTGAGCTGATTGTACTAATCAGATAGCATTACCATCCTGAAAGGTAGAGAGGCTCACCTTGGCGGTGAGGGAGAACCCTCATCCTTCACAATAGGTGTGAAATCGTTTCATATGTATCAAAGCTTAGAATTTCACTAGCTTTTGAACTCCTGCATGCTGAGCAAGCCCAAAAAAAAGTTGGAACCGACTTTTAAAGATAGCCACAATCTTGTTAATACAGAAAAGTCTAAGTGCATTCCGATAAATCTGTCAGCATGCCAGAAAATGGAGTCTTTCTTTCAGCCAAAAGAGCGTGAAAGAGAGTCATTTTTGAGCTGGGGCCTTAATCACCGGAGCCAACTATAAAAGAGAGAATTGTAATGCAAATGTAATCGAATTCTAACAAGTGAGCCTGCTAATACCTGTTGAAGGAACAAAAGCAAAAAAAACCAAGGAATGATTAAAGCACATAATCTTGGCATCAAACCATACATAAAAGCACAGTGAGTCACTTTAAATAAATACACCTAAGAGATATAAGCCCATTAAGACATTACCACATGCAACAGAATTGCACATTTAACTCTGCTAGCCGAACTTCGGTTTGCAGAGAATTGGGGGGGGGGGGGCTCAGCCAGGCATCATTTAACACTCCATAAATTTATTTGTTTACCATGTGCTGGAAATTTGCAAAAAAAGGATAAAAAGAAGGATCTATAAAACATGTGCGTGAGATCCAAATGCACAGATGACATAGACCCGAACAATTCGTAAGGTTGGCTGTCATCCAGTAGTCAGTCTGTCATGTGGTGGCGACAGGATGTGAATTTGGATGACAGCCTGTATTACTACTTCAGAGTCTTCACATTATTCTGCTTTGATTGCCATAAAACCTCACAATGGGGTGTGGCTAAAGGCCAAAGTGTGCGGCTTGGAGCGCCAGATGGATTAGCTACCACACATACAAATGTCTCTTAAACATCTGGATGAAGAATGAAGCTTATGGGAGTTGATAACATCCACATACCTCCTTCAAGTGGCAAGCGCCTTTCCTTTCTGCACATGAACTCAGGTATCCTGTCAGCCACAAATTTGCAGTAGACTGAATCCGAAATAAATTTCTGTACAGGAGAATGAATGCATTTGAGAAGGTCACTCCAGCGAGTTCTTCTTCAGCATTCGCTCTCTCATCATCCTGGTCTTCTCTGACTTGTTTCAGTCATGCTGTGAGCACTTGTCCCGTGGTAATCCCACAAACAGCATCCAGAGACAAAGAGTCCAAAAGAGAGCTGATTTAATGGAAAACATACAGGTATGCAGAGCTCACAGGTACATTGGCACGAATGGCAATTGGGAGCACATTTGTAAATCCTTTCGTCTCCAGTGAAAATTCCCAAAAGCAAAAAAAAAAAAAAAAAAAAGTGTGGTGTGACCTTATCTCAATAGCCAAAGAACCGTACGATGCTACCACTTGTTAGAGTTCATTGAGAACTCACTGCTACCATTCAGAGGGATTGGATCGATGCTCTTGGTCTATTGAAAATAAAGCTTGATCACACACACGCACAAAAGACACATTTGTCTTTGTAATAAACAATGTTTACTCTAAGACTCAGGGTAGGGGGGAAAATTCACTGGGAGCAAAACAAGAAATCCTGTCTACATCCTAGGTTTCCTATCCTTGCCAGAAGCCTCTGGCAGGCGCTAAGCTTTCTCACGAGTAGGCATTCTTGGTGGCAAGAAGGCCTCTCATCCTAGCAGGCTGGCGTTCAGAGAAGAAGTGGGGAACTGCTTTTGCTTCTAACAAAGGATATCGAAAGCAGTTCAACATGCTAATTTGTTGTATACGTGATCACCAGGCACGACTGCAATGGCCACCATTTGGTCAGTTACAATATTAACCCTTAACTGTCTGACATGTAACAAAGCTCACTATCTAATACCCAACAAGTTCACCTGGAGAAAATGGCCCCTTTGGCAATTGGACTCTATGGCATTGAAGTCCTTTCTTTCCCCAAATCCTGCCCTCCTCAGGCTTTGCCCCATAAATCTCCAGGTGTATCCCAACCCAGAACTGGCAACCCTAGCGGGAGATCTCCAGCCATTGGACTGTGGACTCTATGACATTATATCCCTGGTCCTTGGCAGTTACCCCACGTTAGTAGATGCTGATGCTACCCATGCACACAGGACATGTGAAGTTAGCTGGGCAGAAGCAGAAGAAGAGTAGGAGTAGGAGTTGGTTTTTATACCCTACAGCAAAAACAAAAGGGAGATCTGAGGAGAATTTATGGGGGTAGACATTTTCATGAATTAGGAACAATTTTATCAGTGACGTGGTGTGTGTCCTGATTTTTAAAAAATGGGCACATTTACTCCAACGAGGAAAATAACAACCCTGCAGGATTGCTTTGGGTTACAAAAGTTATTTGAGAGACAAAGCCAAATCCCATCTCGCCTCTTGCTATAGTCCTAGAATGACTTGGGGCACTCCATGCTGGCTATCTGAAAGAAAAAACCCGCGACGTGCTCCACACATGAAATACCATCGCATGAAGCCTGGCCCTGAGAGGTTCTTTCTTGCTAGCTTCCTGAGATTCTTAGACAATTTATTTTAAGAACATAAGGCCCTGCTGGATCAGAACAATGACCATCAAGTCCAGCAGTCTGTTCACACACTGGCCAACTAGGTGCCTCTAGGAAGCCCACAAGCAAGACAACTGCAGCAGCATTCTCCTGTCTGTGTTCCACAGCACCTAGTATAATAGGCATGCTCCTCTGATCCTGGAGAGAATAGGTATGCATCATGACTAATATCCATTTTGACTAGTAGCCATGAATAGCCCTCTCCTCCACGAACATGTCCGCTCCCCTCTTCAAGCCTTCCAATTTGGCAGCCATTACCACCTCTTGGGTCAGGGAATTCCACAATTTCACTATGCGCTGTGTGAAGAAATACTTCCTGTTTTGAATCTCTCACCCTCCAGCAGACAAGAGTTTTTTTGGGACAGGTTATGAGTTAGCATGTTTAGGGATTCATTTTCTACTTCAGTTTCAATACGATTTTAGGTTTTGGCTCTGTTCACTGGAAAGAAAAAAAAACTAAACTAGTTTTGGGTTTTGGGTTGTGCTCTCTTCTTTGTCCAGCTCAGGGAAAGGAGCAGCAAATTTATTTATTGATTTAATTCATCTACCCTGCCTTTCTTCTCAGTGGAAATCCAAAATGGCTTATACTGTTCAGCTCCATTTTTTCCTCACTGTGAGATAAATTAGGCTGAGATAGAGGGACTGGTCCAAGGTCACCCAGCAAGCATGCGTGGAAGGGTGGGGATTCGAACATGGGTCTCCCAGATCTGAGTCCAACACTCTAACCACTACACCACACTGATCTCAAGTGCTCTTCAGCAACTAGGGCTGTTGAAAAAAACATTCGGTAAAGTTCGGCTTCAGCAAAATTTGGCCCTTTTAAATTTGGGACATGCCAAAGTCCGAAATCCCCTGCTTCGGATCCACAAAATTCGGTGCGAGATCCGGAGTTCAGGGAAAAATTCGGCTGGGTCTTTGAAAGCTGGGCACTGCCTGCCCAGGCGGCGCCCACCACATCAAAGAGTCAGGAAGGGGGCGGGGGTCTTTAAAGAGCCCCCCCACAGGCCTTCACGGGGCTTCCATGAAGGCGCGCGGGGGGCTCTTTAAACAAATCTGCGCCTTCCAGCTGGAAGACGCAGATCTGTTTAAAGAGCCCCCCACACCTTCATGGAAGCCCCGTGAAGGTGCAGGGGGGGGAACAGATCTGCGCCTTCCAGCTGGAAGGTGCAGATCTGTTTAAAGAGCCCCCCGCGTGCCTTCAGGGAAGCCCCCTGAAGGCGCGCGGGGAAAAAACAGATCTGCCCCTTCCAGCTGGAAGGCACAGATCTGTTTAAAGGCCCCCCCGCGCACCTTCAGGGAAGCCCCCTGAAGGCGCGGGGGGGGGGGGGGAAACAGATCTGTGCCTTCCAGCTGGAAGGCGCAGATCTGTTTAAAGAGCCCGAATTTGCTGAATTTATTCACGAACACCCCGAACTCACCGAATTCGGCTCCCCGTTTTCCTGCCTTTTTTGAGTTCGGTTCAATCCAAATCGGGGGACGAACCGAATCGACACCCTATCAGCAACTTATGTTTGATAGCCTTTCTAACATTTACAGCACATGCTAGCAGAAGGAGAACCAAGCCAGCAAGAGCCCATCTGTTTTCACGAGTTTTACTGTGATTTTATTGTTTTAAACCAGGCAATGAGGCCTGACAAAGTATCAACTTTGCCAGTAAATACTCAAGTTAAAGTAAAAGACTAAATATTATTCCAGGTCTTATTCCCAAATGAAGGTGGAACAAAATATTCCTATTTGAAATGTGAAATTGTTACAATTCCCAACCTATCTTCGCTCTTTTGACAAGCTTATGCCCAAGTTTTGCGTCCGCAGCCTAGATAAAATATGATCACTGGGGCTCTGGAATTCACACTGCCTAACAAGTAGGATGCAGCCAAAAGCCTGGGTAAAAATCCATGCACAGATGGCTGTAAAATATATATACATCTGCTGGTAGTTTGTTATGTTTCTACAGGGCAAGTCCTATAGAATCATAGGGTTGGAAGGGACCTCCAGGTTCATTTAGTCCAACCTCCTGTACAATGCAGGAAATTCAAAACTACCTTCCCCCACCCACCTACCCCAATGACCCCTTCTCCATGGCCAGAAGATGGGGAAAAAAACCCTGTAGGATCCCTGGCCTGGAGGTAAATTGCTTCCTGGCCCCAAAGTGGCGATCAGCATTAGCCTGGCCCTGGGCACCTGACACGCAGTGTTGCAAGAAGATTCATGCCCCTCACTCAGAGATTTCACTGATGATGCTTGTCTCAGTTAACTTCACTGGTGACTTAATAATGCAGATATTAGCCACAGATATGTGGCAAATATCTGCATTATTAAGTCACCAGTGAAGTCAACTGAGACATTATGGCATCATCAGTGAAACTGAGTGAGGGGCATGAATGCAGATATTTGCCACAGTAATGCACTGGTATGAAGGGCAGAAAAAGACAACTCCTGGTACAAACTGGACAGCAGTTAAGGTGAACAACTTCTTCTGAAATTTATATGCTGCTAGATACAATTAGAAGTTTCCTTGTGGGTGGGTGTCAAGTCATAGAATATAGGTAGCAGTAATTTGTGAAAATTCTGGAGTGTCATATACCTAGTAATACTGGGGATGGGCAATGGCTAAGTGGTATCAGTTTTCCATGTAGCAGGTCTCAGGCTCAGTCCCTGCCATCTCCAGTTTAAAAGAAGAATCAGGAAGTATGTGGAAGAAGAGGAAGAGGAAGAAGAAGCCTGACACCCTGGAGAGCTACTGCCAGTGAGAGTAGACAATATTGGCCTTGATAGACCAATGGCCTATCTTTTCAGCAGGAGTGACCTCCTTCTCTGCCCAAGGAATAGGGTTTCCAGGTCCCTCTTCACCACCGGTGGGAGGTTTTGGGGGCAGAGCCTGAGGAGGGTGGGTTTGGGGAGGGGAGAGACTTCAATGCCATAGTCCAATTGCCAAAGCAGCCATTTTCTCCAGGTGAACTGATCTCAGTCAGCTGGGGAATCAGTTGTAATAGTGGGAGATCTCCAGCTACTACCTGGAGGTTGACAACCCTACCAAGGAAGCCCAACTTGGGCAGTTTATTTATGACCTTCAGGAAGCTGATGACCTTTTATCTGAGCTCAGGGGAAATGACTGGCGCATGGGCAAGTTTTTCAGCTCAATTTGAATTCTGTGGGCCTGTGTTTGGTTGTTTTATTATGTTTGTAATATTTAATTGTTACAATGGTACTTTTTTTTTGGAAGTAATTGCATTTGCCATGATTTGGTGCAGCTGTTAAGAGCCATTGAGGATTGGAAAGTAGGATATAAATTTTGGAAATTTTTGAACATCCAGCTCAGAATGATTTTGCTCTGGTAGATGACACTTCTGTACAATTGATTGACTTTGATTCCACCTCAAATTTTCACATATGGGAGTGGGAATTTGTTGAAGATCCATCCCCTTTCTGCACACTTCTGACTCTTTTCCCCAAGCTATCCTGGGAGGTTCCCAGCACCTCAGGAGCACCAGCTGTCCACAAAAATATTAAGCAGCATCCAATTACAATCAGATTTCAAGCCTGATTATGGGACTGAAACTGCCTTGGTTGCCCTGCTCCAGGAAATGGACAGAGGAAACGCTAACGTGTTAATTCTCCTGGACAGCTTGGTGGTTTGCCATTGCCTGCCTCTCATGGGCTGAGAGAGGTCTGAGAGTTGGGTTGCCAGCCTCCAGGTACTAGCTGGAGATCTGCTGCAATGACAACTGATGTCCAGCCGACAGAGATCAGGTCACCTGGAGAAAATGGCCGCTTAGGCAATTGGACTCTATCGCATTGAAGTCCCTCCCCTCCCCACATCCTGCCCTCCTTAGGCTCCACCTCAAAAACCTCCGTTGGTGGCAAAGAGGGACCTGGCAACCCTATCTGAGAGGGTTATTTAAACAATAACCATAACATAAATCAAGAACTATTTGTGCATGTGTGTTCCGTCAAGTCTCAGCTGACTTATGGAGACCTTGTAGGGCAAGAGAAGTTCGGAGGTGCCATTGCCTGCCTCTGCATGGGCTGAGAGAGTTAGAAGAGAACTGTGACTGGCCCAAGGTCACCCAGCAGGGTTCATGTGGAGGAGTGGGTAATCAAACCCGGTTCTCCAGGTTAGAGTCCACCTCTCTTAATCACACCGGCTCTCTGTCCAATTACCAGGTCTGAAATCCAGTAAGGTTCTGAATTTGCCTCAGATTCCCCCCCCCCCCGAATTTACAGCATTCTTTGGGCTCTACCTGCTGATTGGGTTTTGAATGCCCTGGCACCTCTTCACGGCTCTTCCCAATAGGGCTATCAACTCCAGTTTGGGAAATTGCTGGAGATTTGTGAGTGGAGCCTGGGGAGGGGGCTTAGCAGAGATGTGATGCCATAGCTTCCACTTTCTAAAATGGCCATTTTTCTCCAGAGAAACTGATGTGTATAGCCTGGAGATCATAGAATCATAGAGCTGGAAAGGACCACAAGGAAAGGACCATTTTTTTCAAATCAAAAGTTGGCAGCTGTGCAGAGACAGCCCTGCTAGTTTTTCCGTCCGTTCCTTACTAGCGTGGTTTAATTTGTTAACCACTTCCTCCAGGGAAGCCCATTGCATGCAAACTGTCAGGCAGATTTCATGTAAAAGATCGGAAAAGGAAGCTCCTGTCCCCGGCTTCTGCGTGATCACAGCACTCAGCAGAATTAGAGCACATTAACAATTCATTAATAACATGGCTTGCCAAAGTCAAGAAGCTGGATGCATTAAAGAAATATAATTAGTTTGAAGTCATCAGAAAGCTCTCCTTGGCCCTCCATGTACAAACAACTGTATTATTTGTTTTCTTTAAGAGCAATTTAAGAGGCAATTGGATCTACAAATGATACCATTAGTTGGGGCGTCTGTGAGATGCCAAACCCAAACATAAAAGCAAGAACTGCCAGAAAAAGGTTACTTGCTTATTGTTACTTAGCAGAAAGACTGGCGTGCATATAAAGAGCTACATTAAAAGTGCTTGGGTTTTTTTTTTTTTTTTTTTTTACAAAAATCACGAAGTTGTGGAAATTTAACTGGATCTCGGAGAGCACTACTGCCAATTACAAAGCAGTGTTTCAGGGGTCAGGGATTCAAATGCTTCCTGGTTTTTCGCCTCCCAGCCAGAGTTTCATATAAAAATGGGTTTAAAAATGAGGCTTGGGTTTCTCCCCCCACCTCATTCCGTTCCTTTAAAAGAGCTGCTTTTTGTGAAATGGATTTTACCACGGCACTTGGGTTTCTGCCAGGGGTGGGGGAAATGGGATGTTTTTCTCACAATAAGCACTACAGCCAGTTACAAAGCAGCCTTCTCAAGGGGTGGAGAGACACTTCTGGATTTGAGCATAGTGACGTTTGCTGGTGCATAGCAACTTTTGAATTTACTAAAGAGTGTGTCGAGCGAGCATTGAACCCCAGATAAAGCACCTATGCATAACCAACCCATAAGTCAGTTGTGACTTGACAGTACTTTTCACCACCACCAAAGAAAGCCTGTGAATTGCATTTTTGAGAAAAGAAACAACGGAGGAACAAAAGCGTGTTCCTCAAAAATGAACAAGCCCGAAAAGAACTAAACATTGACAGGTGCACCCATCCCTACCAGCAAGGTACTGGATTGAAATGCACCTCACAATTTCCTCATGAAGATTCTCTTTAGTAAAGACAAATAAAATGGTGTGTTAAACATTCCTCAATACTTGTTGTGAATATTTTTAATATATTAAAAAGTAAAACTCTTGATGACAAGCTGACAGCTACCAATTATACAGATGCTATTTTCCCCATCCGGGGTTGCTGAACTTTAACTAATAATTTCCATTAGACTTTTTCCACTTATCGGGATAAACATTTCTGATTACTGTAATTATAACGGGCTAACCTTTATAAAATGTATGGAAGCCCGATGACCCGGGACTTAAAATGGGAATAAAGATACACATCGGACTCGGGAGTCCAGAGCAGCGCACATTTAGTAATCGCGGCACGTGCTTAATGAACCTTCCCGGTTATTTTGCTAGATCACCCTCCCCTCCCAACTGCTACTTTGTAACCCTGTTTGCCAGAAAATGATGGACCAGGCAGCAGATTTAAAAATACATCGCTGATGTCTTGTTATGACAAACATAATTGTGGTAAAATTTCAATCATCTCCCACTCATTTAAGCAAAATTCTGCCTCAGTTAAGTCATGGCACTGGTATCTCAGCTACAAGTCAGTCAGTTGTTTTAATGTTTGGATCAGGCTGGATGAGATGATGCAAACTCTGAATGCTCCCTAGTGCATTGTGGGAAGCAAGTTCTGTACAATCCCCACCCTATACTTCCAGACATATGTCTTTGTTTCAGCAATGCACAGATTACTAGAATGACTAGCAGATCATCTTAAAATCATTAACAAATCTCTTTGAGGTTCACAATTGCCAGAATGGTCAAAAACACATATTGGGACTTATTTATTTATTGGGTTTGTTTCTGTTCTGCTGTTCTCCTGTACACACACAGTACTCAAAGTGGAAAGAAGAAGAAGAAAAAGAAGAAGAATTGATTTTATATCCCAATTTTCTCTATCTTTTAAGGAGTCTCAAACGAATTACAATTGCCTTCGCTGAGGGAGCTCTAAGGGAACTGAGACTAGCCCAAGGTCACCCAGCAAGCTTCATGTGGAGGAGTGGTGAAACAAATCCAGGTCACTTAGATTAGCCTCCGCCACGCATGTGTAGGAGTGGGGAATCAAACCCCATTCTCTGGATCAGAGTCCACGGCTCCAAATCGTTGCTCTTAACCACTACACCGCACTGGCTCTCAGTAAGGAATACAGTGTGAAAACCATGCTGATGGAGTGTCAAAACATCAGGTCTCTTTTCTCAAATGGCAGACAGAACGTGAGCCAAACTAGCAGGTGTTAAGGGTGGTTAAGGGGAGACATGATAACAGGTCCATAAAATGATGCGTGGTATGGAGAGAGTGGACAGGGAGAAGCTTTTCTCCCTCTCTCATAATACCAGAACACGGAGTCATCTGCTGAAGCTGGAGGGTGAGAGATTCCAAACAGATCAAAGGAAGTATTTCTTCACACAATGCAGAGTTAAATTGTGGAACTACCTCCCCCAGGATGTGGTGATGGCTGCCAACTTGAAAGGCTTGAAGAGGGGAGTGAATATGTTCAAGGAGGAGAGGGCTATTCATGGCTACTAGGAAAAATAGTTACTAGTCATGATGCATAGCTATACTCTCAAGTATCAGAGGAGCATGCCTATTATATTAGTTGCTGTGGAATACAGGCAGGATAATGCTACTGCAGTTCTCCTGTTGTGGGCTTCCTAGAGGCACCTGGTTGGCCACTGTGTAAACAGACGGCTGGACCTGACGGACCTTGGTCTGATCCAGCATGGCCTTTATTATGTCCTTAAAAGTCTGCAAGAAACCACATATTCTTTCAAGAGCAGAAGTGACATGATAATTTCTTCTGTGGTTTCCAAGAAGGTTTTTCTAACAACTCCCAAGGTCTGTGATAATTAGTATGAGAGTTCAGATAAAGTATACTAACATTTGGATCCTTATCCAAACAGCCCAATCTCTGGCTACCAAATATATTGTTCAGTCAGATCTGTATCTGTGCCCCAAAATACATCCTTCTCTTCAAAAATTGTAAATATCCCCTGAAAAATTTGCTCAGACATTCAGAACAGTGGGTGACCTGCAATACACGTTGTTCATCTGAGACTAGAATCTCTCCCCCCCCCCTTTATATGTTATCTCTGGAGAGGCGAATGAATAATCTGGGTGGGAAAGTCTTCTCCCTAATAAAATGTTATCTCAAAAAGGTATTGTGAAATAATGCAGACAGCGCATTAATACTTCAGCGAGACTGCCACTTTTGGGTGTATCGGCTATGACGGAATTGCGTAAGAACAGAATCATCAGGAATGAGGGCTGGAGTGGAGAAGGAGGAAATGAATTTCTGTTTCATTATGGCAATTTCCTTTGAATCCCTTTCCTTTCCATCATTGAGCCAATTCAATAAGAGGTGATTTTGAGGGGAAAGGTAGATGATACTGGATAAAGGAAACATCTTTGTACATCCACAAATCCAATCAGTCCATGGCTTTGGAAAAAATCCTTCAAAGAGAAGAAACAGTACATATCATCAGTTAAACCAGTACTGGCTAACTGGTGGCCCATGCCTGTAACCTGCCCCTGAAGCAATTTGATGTGGCCCTCATAGTACCACCATGTTTTAATTAAGGAATGGTAGAACTTTTTGCTGACAGGATTTTATGTCAATAGTCATTTCTGCATGGGAGTTTTACCTGAGGTTCATTGCTCGCTGGATCCATACTTTCCTGTTGGGAATCTATGCACCAGCAGTCTCCAAGCTCAAATCAAGTCCGTGCCCCTTGAAATGCTGCTTTGTAATTGACTTACTTTGTTGAGTTTACTGTGAGAGAAAATCCTTCCCCCCCCCAAAAAAACACACCAATTGCTGCATAAAAAAGCAATTTAAGAACAAAAACAAATACGGAGCAATCTGAAAGAGGGGAGGGGAGAAATCCTAGCCTTGGTTTTAAAAAAGCCTTTCTTCTGCTCAGAAAGAGCTCCCAGGAAGCAGGAAGCACTTGAATCCCTGCCTCTTTACACACTGCTTTGTAATTGGCTGACAGAGAAACCAAGCTCACGTGTCCTGCGCTTTGCCTTATCCATGGGGATTTCACCTGGGCTGAGAGAGGGAAGAATCGGGTTAACAGAGGAACAGGAAGTCCCAGGATTTGTGAGGGCTAGCAGCGAGGTCATCTCTAATGGACAGAAAACTCATGCATAACTCCAAGGAACAACAGACAGACCGGGGGGAAAACGTGAGTGAAAGTACCCATGCATAAACGACCAATGAGATTGTGTTTCAGGTAGCCAATCCACCTGTGGAAGGGATATTTCAGAAAGCATACTTCTCAGCATTGCCCCATCAATGTCTAGGTCTAGAGGAGGGCAAAACCCGCAAAGAGAGGTTGATGGAACTGCATATGTTTCATCTGGAGAAGATTGAGGGGAGACTTGACTCTGCTCTTCTAGCACCCAATGGTCTGTCACATGGAAGAGGGCAAGATGAGATCGAGAAGTCTTAAGTATGTCAGGGTAGTAGTTAAGAATGGCGGATGCTAATCTGGTTGGTTGCCCTGCACCTCCACATGAGTGGTGGACTCTAATCTGAAGAACCGTGCTGGTTTCCCCATTCCTCCACATGAAGCCAACTGGGTGACCTTGGGCTAGTCACAGTTCTTTCCTAACTCTCTCAGCCTCACCTACCTCACAAGGTGTCTGTTGTTGGGAGGGGAAGGGAAGTGGTAGAGAAAACTGGCATATAAAAACCAACTCTTCTTCTTCTTGAACACATGAAACTGCCTTATACTGAATCAGACCCTTCATCCAGCAAATTCAGTTTGGGGTGTTGATTGGCCAGGGTGGGCACAGCAAAGGCAACAGGGTGACTACTTAAGTTGGTGCTGAGCGTGGTCAGAGCCAGCATGGTTAGGAGTAGTGGACCCTAATCTGGAGAACCAGGTTTGATTCCCTACTCCTCCACGTGAGCGACAGACTCTAATCTGGTGAACTGAGTTGGTTTTCCCACTCCTACAATGAAACCAGCTGGGTGACCTTGGGCTAGTCACAGTTCTCTCCAAACTCCCTCAGCCCCACCTATCTCACAAGGTGTCTGTTGTGGGGAGAGGAAGGAAAGGAGATTGTAAACTGCTTTGATTCTCCTTAAAAGGTAGAGAAAATGGGCATATAAAAACCCACTCTTCTTCTTCTTCCTAGTGGTAAAATAATGGAAACAGTTACCAACACTGGGTTGTCTCTCGCTGGAGGTCTTCAAACAAAGTCTGCCTTTTTGGAAAGGTCTAGCTCTTGATTTAATTCACTGAACAAGGTGTTAGATCACATCTGAGCACAGCTACTGTATACTTTCGTAAACTAAAAAAAGAGTATTGAGGCACCTTCAAAGCAAATGTATTGAATTGTAAGCTGCTGCTGGTTGGAACCACAGCTCCTTGTAAAGCTTTTAGTGTTTGGCCGTACTAGCTTTGTTAGAGAGCCATGATCACCCATGACTGTTTTGGGTCAAAATATGGTTAAACAAATATGGATAAAACAACTAATGACACTTTCTGAGAAGCAGAGACTGTGTTATCTGCTGTCAAGTAGATTGGTGAATTGTGTGAAAGACATGGCAACTTTTCTCTTTATACTGTCAGGAAAAAAATAATTTTCATCTCCCACCACCTTTTTTAAAAAAATGTGAAATGGTAGATGAATAGCCAAAGGCTGTTAAATCTAGGGAAAGGAAAACATGGTTGTGGCTTCT
Source organism: Euleptes europaea (assembly GCF_029931775.1). NCBI lineage: Eukaryota > Metazoa > Chordata > Lepidosauria > Squamata > Sphaerodactylidae > Euleptes > Euleptes europaea. The sequence continues at coordinate 105,985,795 of NC_079316.1, forward strand.
CAGGCTATCTCTGGAGAATGGGGTGGCCTCCAAGAATTCAGACTACACTAGGTTTAGGCCAGGGGTGTCAAACATAAGGCCCATGAGCCAGCGGAAGCAATCACACACACACACACACACACACACGTTCCCAATCTGGGCTGGCGAGCATGTTGGTATTTTAAGTAAAAAACTGAAGTAAAAAATAATATAATTGGCATTGCCTGTGTATTCTATAAAGTTTGTATCTCCAGTACCTGGCATTAAATTTTATGATGCACATGGCCCGACCCAACCAAGTGACATTTATGAACATAAGAACACAAGAAAAGCCATGCTGGATCAGACCATGGCAAGACCAAGTCCAGCAGTCTGTTCACACAGTAGCCAACCAGGTGCCTCCAGGAAGCCCACAAACAAGGTGACTGCAGCAGCATTCTCCTGTCTGTGTTCCAAAGCACCTAATAGGCATGCTCCTTTGATCCTGGACAGAATAGGTATGCATCATGACTAGTATTCATTTTGACTAGTAGCCATGAATAGGCCTCTCCTCCATGAACATGTCTACTCCCCTCTTAAAGTCTTCCAAGTTGGGTGCCATCACCACATCCTGGGGCAGGGAGTTCCACAATGTAATTCTTCATTGTGTGAAGACATTTATGTCATATCAGGCCCTCATAACAAATAAGTGCAACACCCCTGGTTTAGGCCATTCAATAAGGCTAATTACTTGCCCTTGCGGTTATAGGAATGCCCATCAAGCTGCAGCAGTGAAAGATGTGAGAAATTATCTAGTCGTAAAGGTATGCATTGGAGCATAGAGTGAAAATTACTGACAGCACTGCCAAAATGTCACATGGAAGAACATGCAGCCTTCCAGGAAGAAAGTGCAGATCCAGTCCCTGGCACCTCTACTTAAGAGTCTCAGCTAAGTAAGCTGTGAAACATTTCTGCCCAATTGTGCAATTGGAAAAGATCTTGTAGATCAGGGTTCTCCAACATGCTGCCCATGGGTACCCACCAGTACATCCCTTGCAGGCACCAAACTTCTCAGAAAGTGGGTGTGGCCATTGTAAGGCAGGGCTTGTTACTGGCTGCCTCCATTCAAATGAGAGGGTATTCCACTGGAGGATCAGGAGAACTGATAAGGACCTGGGCTTTCCTTAGTCCACGTGGTTCCACTCCCCCTTCAGGCTTTCCTTCTTCCCAGGAAGTGTGAGGAGGGAAGTATCCCAGTGGGCTCTGCCTCCTACGTGGAAGCCTTTGGCTCCATCTCTTATGGAAGCCATTGGGGGGGGGGGCAGCGCTCACCACCACCTCTTGAAATTCCAAATGTACCCCAAGTCTCAGAAAGGTTGGGGACCCCTGTTGTAGATAACCTTGCTGTTGGTCTTACTACCCTAAAACATACGCAGATACTTTTTTTGTTAATCCAGGAGACAAAGAGGGAGAACATTTACAGTGCCATGAGTATGGGACTCTCCACTGTCCACTGAGAGCCAGCGTGGTGTAGTGGTTAGGAGCGGTGGACACTACTCTGGAGAACCGGGTTTGATTCCCCACTCCTCCACATGAAGCCTGCTGGGTGACCTTGGGCCAGGCACAGGTCTCCCTGAACTCTCTCAGCCCCACCTACCTCACAAGGTGTCTGTTGGGAGGGGAAGGGAAGATTTGTAAGCCAGTTTGATTCTCCTTAAAAAGTAGAGAAAAGCAAGGTATAAAAACCAACTCTTCTTCTTCTGCTTCTTCTGCTTCTGCTTTTGCTTCTGCTTCTTCTATCACTTCTTTCTACCCAATTCACAAACACTTTTACAAGACCAGAATGTAGCACTTCTGGTTGGGGGGTTGCTCCCAGCTGAACAGTCCAAGCAGATGAGATAATGAGACATTCTGGCTAACTTGGGGTATCCTAACAATGCCTGTTGTGGGGAGAGGAAGGGAAGGAGATTGTAAGCCAGTTTGATTCTCCTTAAAACAGGGGTGGGGAACCTTTTTCCTGCCAAGGGCCATTTGCGCATTTTTAACATTATTCGGGGGCCATAACTAGGTGTAGCTCTCCCGGTGGGGGGAGACTACGGTTTCCAGGTCTCCAGCCACCACCTGGAGGTTGGCAACCCCAGGGGAGACCAGGCAGAGAAGGCCTGGAGGGCACCCCCGCTCCCTTGTCCTCCCCCGCTCCCAGGCGGGAGGGCAGCCAGCGGTAGGCCTGAGCAAATGAGGCATCAGGAGGCAGCCGATCCACAGGGAAGGAAGGGAGGAAGGAAAGAAAACAGAGAAAGAGGAAAAGGGAGGGAGGGGAAAAGAGAGAGAAAGGGAGAAAGAAATGGAGGGAGGGGGAGAAAGAAAGAAAAGGACGGAGGGAGACAGACAAAGAGACAGAAAAAGAGGGAGAGAGGGAGAGAAAGGAGAGTGACAGAAAAAGAAGAAGAAAAGAAATAAAAGCCTTCCCCCCACACACACACACACCTGTGCATGCCGGCCCCACGCGACCAGGCCCCAACCTCCACGCCTCCCTCCCCACACCCCCGGCCCCGGAGCTCCCATATGCGGCCCCGGCCCCGGAGCTCCCGTATGTGGCTCCCGGGCCTGAGGTTCCCCATCCCTGCCTTAAAAGGTAGAGAAAGTTGGCATATAAAAACCAACTCTTCGTCTTCTTGTTCTTGAGTTGTGAGGAACTGGAACCTGAAAGAAAGAGGATTGCTGAATGACTAACAATTCTATTGATTCCCACCCTAGCTGATGTCACATTAGGTATAATATTTGAGATGGAATCAACTCACTGTATTAAATAATGAGAAGGTAACATGAATATAGATTGTGCATCATGAATATGTGTAAATACTTGAAGCAAAGTATCACATTCATTACTTAAGTCCCAGCAGTAAATAGTTATTTCAGAATACCATTTATGACTTATTCATGTATCTAGCAGTATTTTATAGACTGAATTTCTTCTGTTCTTAAAAGCCCAAGTCAATCCATTCCCACACTGTGCTGTGTTGTAAATACATTCCTTGATTTATGCAAAATTGCTCTTTCCTTCTAGAGTCTCTTTAGTCTAGCATTTGATGGGAGATAATAGCTTCCTATTGGCTGATGACGACCATAAGAACTAGAATTTGTGTTGCATCATTTTTTCTCGGCTAGCAGCTAAAAACAAACCAAAAAAAGCTTTGAAGTTGGTTATTCTGCCACCTGAAAAGATTTCAAAGAGGTTTCGGCAGGCAGAAAAGGATTCTGGGATATTAGAGAGCTTCACGTCTAGTTCTGCTTGCTTCCTATCTGCTCGACAGGTACAACTGTACATCCGTTTTGCTAAAGGCTGCTCTTAGAACGACTGTTTGTGGCCACGGGGCTTAGATTAGTATTAATGAACAGGGCTCCTATAGCCACATGGGGAAGGCAATCATGGGTGACATCCCATCCCTATTTTAGGGTTGCCAACTATGGACTGGGAAATTCCTGGAGGTCTGACAGTGGAGCCTGGGGGAGGGTGGGGTTTGGGGAGTTAAATTTTGGAATTGGGGAGTTAAATTGTGGTGCTCCCTACCCCAGGATGTGTAGCCTCAGATGGCAGGGGCACCCGAAGCAATGCCTCCGATAATGTCTGGAGTGGTCGGGTACATTCATTCACGGGTACGCTGGCCTCAAGCTGTCTAGGGCTTTAAAGGTCAATACCAGCATGCTGACTTGAGCCTGGAAGCAAACTGGGAGCCAGTGTCAATGGAACAAGAAGATGATAAGAAGAGTTGGTTTTTATATGCTGATTTTCTCTACCTTTTAAGGAGAATCAAACCAACTTACAATCACGTTCCCTTCCCCCTCTCCACAACAGACACTTTGTGAGGTGGGTGGGGCTGAGACAGTTCAGAAAGAACTGACTAGCCCAACATCACCCAGCTGGCTTCATGTGTAGGGGTGGGGAAACCAACCCAGTTCACCAGATTAGAGCCTGCCACTCATGTGGAGGAGTGGGGAATCAAACCAGGTTCTCCAGATTAGAGTCCACCGCTGCTAACCACTACACTATGCTACAACCGTAGAGATTCTCTATTTAATTTCTTCCACATCATAGAACAGGGAGGGCATTTTCAATTATACAACCCATTTTCAATTATACAATCCATAGTTGGAGATTTTAAGAAGGATATCTGCAGGGTGGCATTACCAGCTCCTGGAACCATTTAGCTCCTCATCCGAATGCTGCCATCAAATGATACCCTAGATAAACCTTTCTTGTTGTGTATTAAATTGGACACACGGAGAGAATGATTTTCCTTATTATTGCCTGCCAAGACATTTTACTTAACACAACATTAGTCCTATCAGCGCCTTCCCTTAATAAACTGATTACTCTTTCCCATTAGAGAGAGAATAAGATCTCTCTCACTTTGTTTTATAGCATTGATTTCACGCCTTCTCAGAACAATGCCTTTTTGCTTGCATTTAGGATTAGCCAAAATCTCCGATGGACAGATTAACCTCTTGCATCCACAATTATTATTATTTTTTGCTGTCAAGTCACAGCTGATTTATGGCAACCTCGTAGGGTTTTCAAGGCAAGAGACGTTCAGAGATGGTTTGCCATTGCCTGCCCCTGAGTCATGCCCCTGGTATTCCTTAGATGTCTTAGCCACAGAACACCCACTCCCCAATATGATGTGTGGGGAGGGACCAACCTACTTTACCACAATGCTCTTAAATGAGAGAGAGCCAAGATGTGTTCTCTGCTGCTCTAGAGAACAAGATGGGATATAATGGTCTGAAGTTACAGGAGAATAGATTTTGTTTGGCTGTCTATAGCAGTAGAAAAGAGGAAGAGTCCAGTAGCACTTTAAAGACTAATAAAATTTCTGGCAGGGTATGAGCTTTTATGAATCACAGCTCACTTGAAGTATCTGAAGAAGTGAGCTGTGACTCAGGAAAGCTCATACCCTGCCAGAAATTTTCTTAGTCTTAAAGGTGCTACTGGACTCTTGCTCTTTTTTACCTCATAAAAGGTTTTCTGAATTATTAACACTGCTATCTGATGTTCCACATCTGAAATTCCTGAGCAGCCCATCTTAAACCAGTTCTAAGTTTGATTTTCCCCTCTTTCCCCTTTGCATAAAATATTGTCTGTCCACACTACATTGTCCTTGGTGGGTTCAGGGTTGGTGTCAGCATACCTTGATGTGGGGCAGCTGCTGGGGCCCAGGGCTTCTGACAGGGCCCATTTTCACCCCCACCCCTATACCTGCACCCTTCCCAACTTGACAGTTTTCCTGCCCCCTATGGTTCTGGTCACTCGCATTGCCCACTGCTGTCAGGAGAAGCGCATGCCTGTAGGGTTGCCAGATCCCTCTTCATAACTGTTGGGAGGTTTTGGGGGTGGAGCCTGAGGAGGGCGGGGTTTGGGGAGGGGAGGGATTTCAGTGCCATAGAGTCCCATTGCCAAAGCGGCCATTTTCTCCAGGGGAACTGATCTCTATTGGATGGAGATCAGTTGTAATAGCAGGAGATCTCGAGCTAGTACATAGAGGTTGGCAACCCTACATGCCTGTGAGCATGAAGAGTGGGAGGGTTGATGGGAAAGGATGTACAGGTGGCTTCTTGGGGGGGGGGGTATGTGGGTGGGAGAGGGGAGGGGGCCCAGGTCTCCTCTGCCCAGGGCCTGCCAAAACCTGAAATCAACTCTGGGCGGGAGACTTGCCTGACTGTACATTCTAAATTTGTAAGTAGGGATGGATTGGCATCTCAGAGGGAAGAGGCAACACGACTCCATTGATGCTCCATAGAGAGCCAGCGTGGTGTAGTGGTTAAGAATGGTGGTTTGGAGCAGAGGACTCTAATCTGGAGAACAGGGTTTGATTCCCCACTCCTCCACATGAGCGGCGGACGCTAATCTGGTGAACCGGGTTGGTTTCCCTGCTCCTGCATATGAAGCCAACTGGGTGACCTTGGCCTAGTCACAACTCTCTTCTTCAATGAAACCAAACAGAGGCCTTTTTTGTGTGGACCCCTGCCGACTGCTTCCTTTTGATTATGCATGCCTTTCCCACCTGTCAGAGGTCACCTCCCTCTCCCCGCATGTTTTGCCCATGTTTTCCAGTTGCTGTTTTAGCCAGAATCTGGGAAATTCAGGCAAAATGAGGGCAAGGTGACCTCTGACGGGTGGAAAAGGCATGCATAAATAAAAGAAAGCCCAAAAACCCTCAGTGGGGGTGACGCAGGAAAACGTCCCTGCCTAAAAGGCCAATGATGTTCTGTCTCAGGAGTCTTCATCCTTTTTGAGCCTGTGGGAATCCTGACATAGGATGGTAGGCACAACCACAAAATGGCTGCCACAGGAGGTGGAGCCAACCACAAAATGTCAGGGAGTAAGGTTATGCCAACACTAATAGTAACTCCTCAACCTTTCAGGCAGAAGCTCTGCTTAACAGGTAGGGTTGCCAGGTCCATCTTTGCCACCGGTGGGAGATTTTTGGGGCACAGTCTGATGAGGGCGGGGTTTGGGGAGGGGAGGGGCTTCATTGCCATAGAGTCCAATTGCCAAAGTGGCCATTTTCTCCAGGTGAACTGATCTCTATCAGCTGGAGATCAGTTGTAATAGCGGGAGATATTCTGGCTAACTTGGGGTGTCCGTACAATGCCAAAGGCTCCCCTGAAGGGCCATTTCATTTTGATTAGATAATGTTCTACCCATTATTGTGGCCAGCCCTGAAGGCAGCGTGGTGTGGTGGTTAGGAGTGATGGTCTCTAATCTGGAGACCCAGGTTTCATTCCCCACTCCTCCACTTGAGCGGCGGAGTCTAATCTGGTCAACTGGGTTGGTTTCCCCACTCCTACACATGAAGCCAGCTGAGTGACCTTGGGCTAGTCACACTTTTCTCGGAACTCTCTCAGCCCCACCTACCTCACAAGTTGTCTGTTGTGGGGAGAGGAAGGAAAGGAGATTGTAAGCCAGTTTGATTCTCCTTAAAAGGTAGAGAAAAGCGGGGTATAAAAACCAACTCTTCTTCTTCTTCTTCTACCATCACTTCTTTCTACCCAATTCACAAACACTTTTACAAGACCAGAATGTAGCACATCTGGTAGTGGGGGTTGCTCCCAGCTGAGCAGTCCAAGCAGATGAGATAATGAGACATTCTGGCTAACTTGGGGTATCCTAACAATGCCTGTTGTGGGGAGAGGAAGGGAAGGAGATTGTAAGCTAGTTTGATTCTCCTTAAAAGGTAGAGAAAGTCCCACCCTACAGTATGACATACAGTCTGCCCTCTTAAGGTGTCATTTGCTCCAAGGGAACGGATCTCTGTAGTCTGGACATCAGTTTTAATTCCAGGAGAATGAATTCCAGGCCTTACAAATGTACCCACTATAAAGTGGATAAGTGGATTCTTCATATAGGAATTACTGGTACCACTTTAAGCACATGGCAGTATCCCTGTTTTTATTTTTGAAGTATTGGAGGGCATGTAACCCTAAACATAAAAAGTAGGGTTGTCAATTTACAGGTGATGGCTGGAGATCTCCCGCTATTACAACTGGTCTCCAGGCGACAGAGATCAGTTCACCTGGAGAAAATGGCTGCTTTGGCCATTGGACTCTATGGCATTGAAGCCCCTCCCCTCTCCAAACCCCACCCTCCGCAGGCTTACCCAAATCTCCAGGTAATTACCCACCCGGAGCTGGCAACCCTAATAAGAAGCCACATCAGTTCCAATGTTACTTACTCCTGGTGAATGTGCTTAAGCTCACAACAACCCTCTTTGGTTTTATTTCTCTTTCTCAAGCATTGTGCCTCTAAAAGTAATTTATGAAATGCCTAGAGATCTCTTCCCTGGAATGACCTAGGAAAGGTGTCTTATTTCACAGTTTAATGGAATTCATTTAAGGTACCGGGTGAGTTACAGTTAGTGTTCCTTCCACTCTTAATATGTTGTAGGAGTGCATCTCCACTTATCACAGATGAGCATCTTGACTTTTATGTGTTGCTGTTCTATAGAAGCTGTTGGAACAATGCGCCGGGTGGTGTGTTTTTCTTTCTTTTTAATTAGATTTAAATTTATGCTTTATTCTTCAGCCATTCCCCATTCCAGTTACCCAAGGGTAGAGAGAGAGGAATCAATGGGGTAATTATTTATGTCTACCATACGGCCGCAAATCACTTCCTGTTGATTGAGGAAGTGTTTTCTTTTGTGACAAGGATGTTTTGGAGTTGGGCTTTACTAAGATAGACGTGTGTGTTAGGGAAGCTCTAGAAGTTCACGGTCCCAGTGTTTCCCATCTAAAAGCCACTTTCAGTAGTGCAACCTTACGCAGACCACTGAAGTGACTTTAAAGGATGTAACTCTGCATACTTTTCTCCTGTGTGCCAACAGAACCGACGAGCCTCTATTTTCATGTCCTTTTTCTATTTCTCTCTGCCAAATTTTGCCCATTAAAGTTATGCAACACGATTGTTTTTATTAGAGTTGCCAATCTCCAGGTAGTGGCTGGCAATCTCCTGGGATTACAGCTGATCTCCAGACCACAGATATCAGTTCCCCTGGAGAAAATGGCTGCTTTGGAAGGTGGACTCTATGGCATTATACCCCACTGAAGTCCCTCCTCTCTCCAAACCTGCCCTCCTCAGGCTCCACTCCCGAAATCTCTAGGTATTTCCTGACCTGGAGCTGGCAACACTAATTACAACTGATCTCTAGGCTAAACAGATCAGTTCCGCTGGAGAAAATGGCTGCTTTGCCAATTGGACTCTGTACCCCATTGACGTCCCTCCCCTCCCCAAACCCCACCCTCCTCAGGCTCCACCCTTAATATCACCAGGTATTTCCCAACCCAGAGCTGGCAACCCTAATGTGTAGGGAAGTATGTTTTCTTCAGGATGACTATTCAATCTTATCAACCCCCATAATGGAATTATTAAACTATGGACTGAAATTACATTATATAATTCAAATGTTAACTGAATATTGCAATTGCAGTCCTTAATGTATCTCATGCTCACCGTGGGGAGCCAGCGTGGTGTAGTGGATAAGAGCAGTGGCTTGGAGTGGTGAAGTCTGATCTGGAGATCCGGGTTTGATTCCCCACTCCTCCACGTGAGCGTCGGAGTCTAATCTGGTGAACCGGGTTGGTTTCCCCACTCCTACACATGAAGCCAGCTGGGTGACCTTGAGCAAGTCACAGCTCTCTTAGAGCTCTCCCAGCCCTACATACCTCACAGGGTGTCTGTTGTGGGGAGGAGAAGGGAAGGTGATTGTGTTGAGTTTGAATTCTAGATAGATTGTGATCTTGTGGATTATTGTACACACGCACAAAGGACTCTGAACTTGTAGCTTTCTTTTAATTGAACAAACATTTACTTATTATAGGGAGGGTAAACATGGCATACATAATAAAAGCTGTCATGTCATTCTTTCATAGCCAGTCTGTCTCAACAACTTAAAATGACAGTTTAACTGCAGCCCCTCAAAATGCAGCAGAATGTCACATGACCAACTGATCAACTAACACTGACTATGTGCTGCAGCACTGTTCCCTGAAATCATGCAAATAAATAAATACATTTAACTAGCATTCCTGATCCAGACAAAACTCGTCGTCCAATTCCCAACAAATCCCTTTTCAAGTTTTAGTCGTCGTCAGGCATGCAAACACAATTTATCACGCAAATACTCAAACTGATGTCTGTTAATTGGTTTTGTTAGTGTCAGCCACCATTTCTTTTGATGTACAGTATTTTACATTTATAATCCCCTTTTGTTGCTTATCTTTCACTGAGTTGATTTAGTTTATCAGCTATTTCCTTTGCTGCTGATTCTGTTTCACAACTTATCAGAATATCATCTACAAATGTAAGTACGTATTGGCATTGTCCATTTTTCTTTCTGCTGAACAAACATTTTTCTATATTTCCTTGTTTGAATCCTTGATCTTTTAACAGTGTTGTCAATTTCTAATTCGTGTGCTGCTGCCTCTCAACTCTCAATTTGTTTCTCTGGCTATTTTGAAATTGAGTAGGGGAATGGGAATATTTTTGAGAATTTCTCTGTCTACATTCGAAGAATTTGTGCCCATTTCTTCCACACTGAAAACATCTTACAGGTTTTGAACTGTTTAACCTTAGCACAGACATTCCTCTGTTTAATTCATCATTTCTATTTTCTTCTTCCTCAAAATCTTTCAATGCATTCATTACTTGAATTAGATTAAGATTGTCTCTTGCCATCAACCCTGTTTTCTCAATCCTGTATCTAGGGTGCACGCTTGCTAGAAATATTGTCAGAAATTCCTCCTGCAATCAATTTAATCTCAGTTGCCAAATCTTGCATATATTTTAAATGTGCAGTCAGACCTGTATTGGATCCCATTTTGGCAGAATAAAGTGTAGCTTTTAATGATCTGATCTGCCCAGCACTTGTCTTTCCATACTTCTGGTTCAAAGTTTCCCATATTCTTTTTGCAGATGAATTACTTAGTATTGTAGAGGCTTCATTCTCCCCAATGGAGTTAATAAAGAGAAATATTGCGTAGGATTCATGCTTTATGAAATCTTTATAATCTTCATCATTCTGTCCTGGCTTGTCCCTTGTAAGAACCTCTTTTATGCCCAGGATTTCAAATGCATTCTCTACTGCACACTTCCATAGCATAAATGGCATCTGATTTAGTTTAGGAAGAGAAATTTCTGGGGGTGCTTGAAATGTGTAACTCACATGACCTTTGCACAAACTTGTTTCTTCTGAATCGCTGGCCATGGCTTGAAGATTACTTTGTTTCAAAGCTGATGCTGATTTTCTCTCAGTCCCCTAGATTTTCCCAGAAGCGCTGAAGAGAGTTAGCTGAGCTCTGAATTTATTTGTAATCCAGCTCCTTGAGGCAAAAAGAAGACTTCCCCAGTTTCATCCTTTTTAAAATAAAAGGTGTGTGTGTGTATCCAAAAGTCTCATCCAGTGTACAACCATCAACCTCTGCTACCAATTTTGTTGAGTTTGAATTCTAGACAGATCGTGATCTTGTGGATTATTGTACACACGCACAAAGTAAAGGACTCTGAACTTGTAGCTTTCTTTTAATTGAACAAACATTTACTTATTATAGGGAGGGTAAACATGGGATAAAAGCTGTCATGTCGCTTATAGTTTGAGGAATAAGTCCTCTTTCATAGCCAGTCTGTCTCAACAACTTAAAATGACAGTTTAACTGCAGCCCCTCAAAATGCAGCAGAATGTCACATGACCAACTGGTCAACTAACACTGACTATGTTCTGCAGCACTGTTCCCTGAAATCATGCAAATAAATAAATACACTTAACTAGCATTCCTGATCCAGACAAAACTCGTTGTCCAATTTCCAACAGATTGTAAGACAGTTTAAAATATTGTCGAAGGCTTTCACGGTCAGAGTTCATTGGTTCTCATAGGTTATCCGGGCTGTGTAACCGTGGTCTTGGTATTTTCTTTCCTGACGTGGCAGGCATCTTCAGAGGAGTAACACTGAAGGACAGCGTCTCTCAGTGTCAAGTGTGTAGGAAGAGTAATATATAGTCAGAAAGGGGTGGGTTTGAGCTGAATCATTGTCCTGTAAGACAGTTTGATTCTCCCTTAAGTGGCAGAGAAAGTCAGCATATAAAAACCAACTCTTCTTCTTCTTCCTCTTCTTCTTCTACCATGGAAAATTTTGTTGGTCTATAAGGTGCTACTGGACTTGGATTTTGCTGTACTAGTACAGACGAAAATGGCTCCTCACTTGAAACGTCTGGAGGGCCAACAACCGTAGCATAGAGGCTGAGGCCTTCATAAGAACATCGGAAGAGCCCTGCTGAATCAGACCAGTGGCCCATCTAGTCCAGCATCCTGTCCCACACAGTGACAAACCAACTCCTCTAGACATTCCAAGAACCAGTTCCTCGACTGCTTTTTCCTGCCTGCCACTGTTTTTCACCCCCTTCATCCCACCTCGCTTCCTCAGTGCCTCAACTCCTGCCACGTCTCTCCCTCTGACTCCCACCTCTATTCTTACCACCACTGCCTTCTCGTCCTCGCTGCAGCCTTTCTCCCTCTCATTATCCTGCTGCTCCTACCACTTCCACCTGCTCCTTTGCTGCTCCTTTGCATCAACAAGGTTAAACAGGGTAGCTGGGCAACCTTCAAAATGGCGGCTGAGACATGACAGAGGTCATTTATGCATGGGTTTTATCTGAGGTTCGTTGCTCGCTGGACCCACACTTTCCTGTTGGGAATCTACGCAACAGCAGTCTTCAAGTTCGAATCAAGTCCCCACCCTGTTAAATACTGCTTTGTAATTGTCTTACTTTGTAGTGCTTACCGTGAGAGAAACTCTATGAGAGAAACCCCCAAAGCCCAATTGCCACATAAAAAAGCATTATAAGAGCAAAACAAAAAACAAAAAACTGAGCAATCTGAAAGGGCGGGGGATCCAAGCCTCGGTTTTAAAAAGCCTTTCTGAGCAAAAGAGCCTGCAGGAAGCATTTGAATCCCCGCCTCTTTACATGCTGCTTTGTGATTGGCTGTGAGAGAAAGCAAGCTTCGGTGTCCAGTGCTTTGCCTTCTGCATGGAGATTTAAGCCGGGCTGAGCTCAAGAGAGAGGGAAGAGTCGGGTTAACAGAGGAATGGGAAGACCTAGACATTGTGAGGGCTGGCAGCGAGGTCATTTCTAATAGGCAGAAAACTCATGAAGAACTCCAAGGAACAACCAAATTAGACAGGGGGTGAACATGAGTCCAAGTACCCATGCATAAATGACGTAGCATCAGGAGATCTCAATGTTCCTTGTTGGTTGACGTTAGGGTATCTAAAATAAATCCACTCACTTTTTTCGTTCTTGGATTTTTCTACAAATGGGGGGGGCGGGTTTGACCTGCACTTGGGGGTTGTATTTCCAATTTGACACATTGATTTAAGTGTTTTGTGGGGCTAACTTTTAAATTAAAAAAATCATTTCATTCTCTTTAAGAGTCACATTGATATGGACGGCCCAGGCAAGCCCAATCTTATTAGTTCTCAGAAGCTAAGCAGAGTCAGCCCAGGTGAGTACTTAGATGGGAGACCACCAAGGAAGTCTAGAATTGCTATGTAGAAGCAGGCAATGACAAACCAACCTCTGCTCATCACTCCAAATAGATATCTTCCTTTATATACCAAGCCCTGACCTGGGTCACCCAGACTAACCTGACCTCATCAGATCTCAGATGCTAAGCAGGGTTGGCCCTGGTTAGTTATGTGGATGGGAGCCAACCAAGAAAGTATAGGGTTGCTATGCAGAGGCAGGCAATGGCAAACCACTTCTGTTTTTCTCTTGCCTTGAAAACCCCGTAAGTCGACTGCAACTTGACAGCACTTTCTTCCTCAAGAGTCAGACAATGTAATTCCAGCCAAGGCACCCCAAACTTTCCCAGGTACGTAGTTGCCTGGTAAAGCATGTATGAACCAGTAATATTATCAACTATACTTTCTGTAACTGAGGCCACAGTTTTCCTACTGGGGGAAAGATATGATCTGCCCTTGACACAATGTAGGGAAGATAATAACAATTCTGTTTTCATAGGGCTGCCAACCTCCAGGTTCTAGCTGGAGATCTCCTGCTATTACAACTGATCTGCAGCCGATATAGATCAGTTTACCTGGAGAGAATGGCTGCTTTGGCAATTGAACTCTATGGCATTGAGGTCCCTCCCCTCCCCAAACCCCACCCTTCTCAAGCTCTGCCCCAAAAACCTCTCACCTGTGGCCAAGAGGGACCTGGCAACCTTATGTACTCCCTCTCAAAGCTAGCTCTGTTTCCTGAGAAAATAAAAGGGTCATTTTTTTTTGGCCAGGAAAGCTTTTTTGAAAGAAAAAAAATCATTCTGCCTAAATAATAAACACTACAAAAAAAAAAAGTCTGAGTAATCTGACAGATTTCACTGGTGAAACATTACATTAAATGTGATGGGTACCCACAGCTGTGGCACTGTCACTTTAAAAGATGTACACTCCTGCTTTAGAATTACCTTAGCACAGGAGCAGACAGGTTTGAGCAAATTAAACTCTTTGTGCCGCTCCCCAAAGTGAGCAAAATAAGAGCCTGATATTAATTTTAAGAGCATCGCTGTCAGGCCTGATTTTTGTGAAGCGCGTCCGATATCAACAAAGTCCATTTGTTCATAGTTACCCTGTTAATTATGCAGCAACCTGATTTGGTCTTTATTTGTAACATGTGTGTTAATGTGCACAATGCATTGAAATGAGGATCTTCAAGGTTATTGAATAGGGTTGCCAGGTCCCTCTTCGCGACCGGCAGGAGATTTTTGGGGTGGAGCCTGAGGAGGGCGGGGTTTGGGGAGGGGAGGGATTTCAGTGCCATAGAGTTCAATTGCCAAAGGTGCCATTTTTCTCCAGGTGATCTGATCTCTATCGGCTGGAGATCAGTTGAATTAGCAGGAGATCTCCTGCTACTACCTGGCAGTTGGCAGCCCTATTATTGAATCATTCAGGCTCATTTCTTTTTACTGGAATATATCAAAAGGGGAACATACTGGTACCAGAAAACATGGACATTATTACATTTGTGTGAGAGATCCCCCTCTCTGAGTTTGCTTCTCCAAATCAGTTGCTCAGACGTTGATACAGAAACAATAGATTTATTGAAGCCTTCAGGAGATGAGACAGGCACAGGTAGAAAGTTGCAAGTGAGGGGCTATACGGGTTTACAGAATATATTGACTCCAGGGCACTGGGGCACTGGGGTTCACACTTATTGTTATGGGAAGTTACAAGCTTGGCATAATACAAAACATCAGACGGATCCCAGGAAGTCTGGTGCGGCTATCACACTTCCAAGGCCGCACCGGCCTGAGGGAGTACTGGCAGGAAGAACAGCGGGGGGGGAAGATACATGGGCCATCAGGCCTGGCGCCTGAGACCAGAAGGTGTGAACTGCTTTTACGAGTTCACTGATAACACCGCAGGTGATGGAAAGCAGAGACACAAAGACAGAGACCCTCACATTCTGCCCCCCTTAAGGCCCCCCTCCGAGAGGACGAGGCTTATCGGGATAAGCGAGGTGGAATTCTCGGACCAAGCGAGGAGCTGCCATGTGGGGTGCGGCCACCCATTCGTCATGAGCGGAGCCAAGGTTTTTCCAGCGAACAAAGTAAAACAGTTTCCCTTTCTTCCATTTGGAATCTAAAACCTTGGATATTTCCAAATGGGTATCCCCTCCTACTACGGTAGGAATCTCATGAGCGGGAGGGGGGTGGAACTGGGGAGCTGCTACATAAGGTTTGAGGAGGCTTATATGGAAGACTGGATGAACTCCCTTGAGAGTCTTAGGGAGACTCAGTTCCACGGTAACCTCGTTGATTACTCTGGTAATGGGGAAAGGTCCTACATAACGGTCGCTCAGTTTTTTGCAGGGGCGAAGAGAGCGGAGGTTTTTGGTGGACAGATAGACTTGCTCCCCCACCTTGAGTTCCCATCCCGGAGACCGGTGTTTGTCTGCTTGTTCCTTGTACTTGCTTTTTGCCCTTTCCAGATTTTTGAGCAACCATGGCCAGGTGGATTTAACCACCTGAATCCACTCCTGAAGATCAGGGGTAGACTGGAGCTCTGGCGAGACGGGGGCAGAACCGAAAGGGCCAAAATCCGTCCCGTATATAACTTGGAAGGGACTAAAGCCGGTAGAGGAATGAGGCGCATTGTTGTACGCATATTCGGCAAATGGCAGCAGGTCGACCCAGTCGTCCTGGTGGAAATTTACATAGCAACGCAAATAACATTCTACTACCGCATTTACTCGTTCCGTTTGACCATCCGTTTGGGGGTGATAGGCGGAAGAAAGGCCCTGTTCCTCCACTCCCATTAACTTTAGGAAAGCCCGCCAGAATTTGGCAACAAACTGGACCCCCCGGTCGGAGAGGACCTTCCTCGGGATCGAGTGTAGCCTGAGGACGTGCGTGATGAACAGTTTAGCTAAGCCCTGGGCTGAAGGAAGACCTGCACATGGAACGAAATGAACCTGTTTGGAAAAGAGGTCTGTGATAACCCAGAGAACCGTTTTCCCCCGACTTGGAGGTAGGTCGGTGATAAAATCCATGGCGATGACTTCCCAGGGACGGGAGGGGTTCTCAAGCGGTTTGAGAAGCCCCGGGGGTTTTCCCATCCGTTTCTTGGCTGTGGCGCAGGTGGGGCAGCTGCGCACATACAACTCTACATCAGATCTCATACCGGGCCACCAGAATTGCCTTCGAACCAGGTGAAGCGTTTTTATGAAACCAAAATGACCCGCTAGCCTGGCCCCATGTACAAGTCCCAACACTTCTTTGCGAAGGGAAGATGGGACATATAGTTTCCCCCCTTGCACCCACCAAGTGTTGGTTCGTTCCAAGCCAGTGGGGAGGAGATGGTGCTCCTCCTCCTGTAAGGAGGCGTCCCGGAGTCGCTGTTGGAATGCTTCCGGGATACCTTTGAGCGTAGGGGGGGTCTCCGGTTGGCGGGCTTGGGATCGGGTGGTGACGGCCAAGCCAGGGACTTCCCCTCGCTGTTCGGGAGTGAACAGGGAGTCGACGGGGCGATCGAAATCGTTGCGATACTGGGGAAGTCGTGACAAAGCATCAGCTAGGGCATTTTCTTTGCCAGGGACATGTTTGAGGGTGAACCGGAATTTTGCAAAAAATTGGGCCCACCGAATTTGTTTGGCATTGAGTTTTCTAGCTCCCTTGAGAGCCTCAAGATTCTTGTGATCTGTGCACACTTCGAACGGCAGCTCGGCCCCCTCCAAGAAGTGTCTCCATATGGTAAGGGCATGTTTGACCGCTGCTGCCTCCTTCTCCCAAATGGCCCAGTTGATTTCGGACTGGGAAAACTTCTTGGAGAAGTAGGCGCATGGCCTCAACCGTCCCCCCTCATCCCTCTGCAATAGGGCCCCGCCCATGGCTACATCCGAGGCATCCACCTGCACCACGAAGGGCTTGGTGCAATCCGGGTGAGCCAAAACGGGTTCGGATGAAAAAAGTAGCTTTAAACGTTCAAAAGCTTGCTGGCACTGGGGAGACCATTGCAGACGGGCTGAGGGGAGTGCGGCGCTAGCCCCCCTGTCCTTGGTACGCAACAGGGCAGTGAGGGGAAGCGCAACTTGGGCAAAGTTGGGAATGAAATTCCGGTAAAAGTTGGCAAACCCCAAAAACTGTTGAAGTTGGCGGCGGGTAGTGGGGGTTTCCCAGTCCCGCACCGCCTGGACCTTGGCGGGGTCCATTTCCAACCCTTGGTGGGAAATCACATACCCCAGAAATGTAATAGAAGGTTGGTGGAATTCACACTTGGACACCTTAGCATACAGTTTGTGCTCCCGCAGCCGCTGGAGCACTTCTCGCACTAGGCGCACATGTTCTTCCATGGTCTCAGAGTAAATAAGAATGTCATCGAGAAATACCACCACCCCCCGAAACAGTAAATCATGCAAAACTTCATTAATTAATTGCATAAAGACACTCGGAGCCCCCGAAAGTCCGAACGGCATGACCAGGTACTCAAACATCCCAAAACAACTGGAAAAGGCCGTTTTGGGTTCGTCTCCTTCTTTGATGCGAATGCGGTGGTAGGCTTCTACCAAGTCCAGTTTGGTGAAGATTCGGCCCTCCTTTAATTGTGCTAGAAGGTCAGGAATAAGAGGGAGGGGGTAAGCATTAGACTGGGTGACTGCGTTCAGTCTGCGAAAGTCAATACACAGTCTTAAATCTCCCGTCTTTTTCTTTACAAAGAAAGCTGGGGCTGAATAAGGAGCCTTGGAGGGGCGTATGAAACCCCTCGCCAGATTGACATCCAGATAGTCTCGCAATACAGTCTTTTCACTAGGGCTCATGGGGTAAACCTTTCCCTTAGACAGTTTGCCTTCCCCTACAATCTCGATGGCACAGTCCGTTTCTCTGTGGGGAGGCAGTTCGTCGCACTCTCTAACATCGAAAACATCAGTAAACTGCGAGTACTCAGAGGGTAATTGAGGAGAGACTGGGGCGGGGGACCCTACCAGTGCGGCGGCTGGAGTTCTGAGTACCCGTTCCTTGTCATGCAACCCACAGGGGTTTTCGGGGAAGGAAAGCACCCGTTTAACCCAATCAATGGAGGGATTGTGTCCCCTTAACCAGTTCATCCCTAACACCACAGGGGTTACAATAGGGGCGATGGTGAAATACAACCGTTCCCAATGTTCCCCCACGGACATAATCACGGCTGCAGTTCTGTAGGTCACAGGGCCCCGTTTAAAGTCACTCCCGTCCATTTGGGAAAAACGGAGGGGTCCCGGAAGCCGCTTGCGCCGGACACCCAACTTCTTGGCAGTTTCCTCATTTATCATGGTGCGGGCACACCCCGAGTCGACCAACGCGGGGACCTCTAACGGGGGACCCCCTTTGGGTAGGGACAGATGAACACGCACAAATACATTGTCTTCTTGGGCGCTTACCATCGGTGGAGCTCCTTGCACAACGATAGGGACGGTCTGCTGCGGAGCCCCCTCTACAGCAGACCGACGGCGTTTTTTTGCCGGCTGTTCCCACTCTTCCTCCTCGCTGGAAGAGGGGGACGGGGTGGTGGCTTCCGGGGAGCCGTCCGAATCAAAGACGGTATTTGTAATCCGGGACCCCGATGGGACCGTAGAGTCGGATGCCCCATCCTGGGGGCGCGCGTGGAGAGCGGAGGGTGCGCCGGAGCGCCGGCTCAGTGGTCCACTTCTGCGGCGAGGCTGGCTGTCGGCGGCCGGTTTCGTCGGCTCGGCCTGGGTTTGGCGGGGGGGGGTCGGACGGCCTGAGCGAGAGGGGCATTGCGATGCAAAGTGACCCTTTCCCCCGCAGATCAGGCAGACGCCGGCCTCGAACCGCTTGCGGCGTTCCGCGGCCGAGAGACCCCCGCCACTCCCTTGCCGGAGTTCCCGGCCACGGTCACCTCGGGGCCTGGGGTCTCGCCCAAGCCGTTGCTTGGACAAGTTCAGGAGTTGTTTGCGATTCTCGATGTCAGCAGCATGGCGAACCCAACCTTCCACATCCGGGGGGTTCCCTTGCATGAAGGCCCAATGTTGGAGGTCTGGGTTGAGACCCTCCCTGAAACATTGTACCAAGGTAGCTTCACTCCAGTCCAGAATTCGGCTAGCCAGTGACTGGAACTCACTTGCATACTGCGCCACCGACTTAGTCCCTTGGCGCAGTTGCATCAGGGAGGCTTTAGCCCGCTCACCCAGAGTCGGGTCCTCAAAACGGTTTCGGAGTGCTACCATGAACTCGTCCAGGGTTCGCAGCACCGGCGAGCGGAGTTCATACTGCAACACCATCCAGGCAGCCGCCTCCCCTTGCAGTAAGGAAGCCACGTACTGCACCCGGGACTCCTCAGAAACGAAGGTTCGGCCTTGTTCCCGCATAAAAATGTCTACTTGGACCATAAAAAAGGTCAACTGGTCTCCCGACCCGTCATACGTGACTTTCAGGTCCCGACGGGCCGGGGGGGCAGGGGTTGCGGGCGGAACTACCGGCGCCCCGTCTGGGGGAGCACCGGCTGGAGGTTGCAACTTCAGCGCATCTAGGGTCGTGGCCATCTCACCCATTACGCGTTGCATGATCTCCATCTGCTCCTGCATAGCCCGGCGGTCTTCCTGCCACTGCTTTCGTTCTTCCTCCATGAGGGCCTCTTTGCGGGCCGGGTCCCCTTCGAGTCCCGTGCTGGGGAAGGCCAACCGGCGATCCTTCGCCGCAGTCCGCGAGAGCGACCAGCCCTTGGGAGAGTCCAGCCAATAAGTAAGCCCCCGGGGACGTCCGTCCCGATCTTGGTCGGGGGCGCGACCCTTCGGTTCCTTTGGCTTGGCTCCCTCCTCCTTCGGGTCCGGCTTCTCCGGCTCGTCCGGTTCCTTGGGGGCATCGGGGTTAGGGGTGGTGTCCTCGTCGGCTGACATTCTGTCCAAAGCGGTACAGCTGCAGTCCGAGAGGCAAGGACTTGCAACTTAATGTGAGAGATCCCCCTCTCTGAGTTTGCTTCTCCAAATCAGTTGCTCAGACGTTGATACAGAAACAATAGATTTATTGAAGCCTTCAGGAGATGAGACAGGCACAGGTAGAAAGTTGCAAGTGAGGGGCTATACGGGTTTACAGAATATATTGACTCCAGGGCACTGGGGCACTGGGGTTCACACTTATTGTTATGGGAAGTTACAAGCTTGGCATAATACAAAACATCAGACGGATCCCAGGAAGTCTGGTGCGGCTATCACACTTCCAAGGCCGCACCGGCCTGAGGGAGTACTGGCAGGAAGAACAGCGGGGGGGGAAGATACATGGGCCATCAGGCCTGGCGCCTGAGACCAGAAGGTGTGAACTGCTTTTACGAGTTCACTGATAACACCGCAGGTGATGGAAAGCAGAGACACAAAGACAGAGACCCTCACAATTTGGTTTTCATATGCTGACTTTCTCTACCTTTTTTTTTTTAAAGATAATCAAACCAGTTTACAATCACAATCCCTTCCTCTACCCACAACAGACACCTTGTGACTAACCCATGGTCACCCAGCAGGACTTACGTGGAGGAGTGGGGAATCAAACCCAGTTCTCCAGATTAGAGCCCCCCACTCATGTGGAGGAGTGGGGAAGCCAACCCAGTTCACCAGATTAGCCTCTGCCGCTCATGGTTTTTTTTTACTGGAAAAAATAGCGGCAATTAAAGGGAGCTGAAAAGCGGATCCTAAATAATGCTACATTATTTAGGATGACACTACATTATTGGCAGAAAATAGTGAAGATTTGAAACGACTACTGCTGAAAGTTAAAAGAGAAAGTGCCAAAGCAGGACTACAGCTGAACATCAAGAAAACAAAAGTAATGACTACAGGAGAATTACACAACTTTAAGGTTGACAATTGGAGGAAATTGAAATTGTTCAAGACTTTCTATTCCTTGACTCCACCATCAACCAAAAGGGAGACTGCAACCAAGAAATCAGAAGGAGATTGAGACTGGGAAGGGCAGCCATGAAGGAGCTAGAAAAGATTTTGAAGTGTAAGGATGTGTCACTGGCCACCAAGACTAGATTAATTCATGCCATTGTATTCCCTATTACTATGTATGGGCGTGAAAGCTGGATAGTGAAGAAAGCTGATAGGAAGAAAATAGTTTTTTTTAAAATGAGGTGTTGGAGGAGAGTGTTACGGATACCATGGCCTGCCAAAAAAACCAAATCAGTGGGTTCTAGATCAAATCAAGCCTAAACTGACCCTAGAAGCTAAAATGACTAAACTGAGGCTATCGTATTTTGGTCACATCATGAGACGACAAGAGTCACTGGAAAAGACAGTCATGCTAGGAAAAGTTGAGGGCAGCAGGAAAAGAGGAAGACCCAACAAGAGATGGATTGACTCAATAAAGGAAGCCACGACCTTCAATTTGCAAGACCTGAGCAAGGCTGTCGAAGATAGGACATTTTGGAGGACTTTCGTTCGTAGGGTCGCCATGAGTCGGAAGCGACTTAACGGCACTTAACACACACACACACACACAAATAATGCTGACCTTTCCGGCATTATTTGTCGCGAGGGGGCTTCGGCCCGGGCGCTGGGAGGGTCTCTACCCTGGAGGATGTTGGGGCTGAGACAGTCTCTTCCGCCTCAGACCAGTCCGAGGGGGAGTCAGAGCTCGACTCGCCCTCAGACGTCGCCAGGGTGCCACAGGACACACCTTGCAGGCAGCCTCTGGCTTCTGTCCCCCCCGGCAGTCAGACGTCTCTGGCCTTATATACCCTCCAGGCCAGAGAAGTCCCTCCCTTAACTCCGCCCCTAGCCCTCCCCCCGGAAGTCCATATAAGGGCCGGGAGACGCCTCCTCTCAGCCCCGAGACGCCGGGTGTGGCCGGCGTCTATTCCCGGCCCTGGCTCGCCCGCGCATCAGCTGGGAAGCGGGGCAGGGCGCTACAGCCAGCGCCCCGTTGGCAGCGGCGCGAGGACGGGCCACGTCCGTGGCAACTCTTCTGGGTCGGGGCTGGGTTGTTCCGGCGGCGGCAGCAGTCGGGCTCTCGCCTTCCCGTCCGGCTCTCCGGGTTGCTGGAGGGGGAGACAGACCCGTTGGATCGGCTCTGGTGGGGACGGGGGTGAGTGAGGGGGCCGAACCCAGGCCTGGGAGATGGGGGTGGGAGTCCCTCCCGGGACATTATTCATGACCACTTTGGCCCAGCTTTCATTTTTCCACTCCCACCCTTTCTTCAGCTCCCTCCCTCCCCCTCACTTACCTGCTGGCTGAGTCTTCACTGCCGCCTCCAAAGTCCACGTGGACTTCAGAGGTGGCAGGCAGTGCAGAATTGAATGCTGGGCTCAGCCAAGCCCTGCATCAAGCTCAGTGCCAGGAATTTTTCAGGTATAATAAACCCGAAAAATTTTGATTACAAAAAAAAAGCCAACACAAAGATTCGGATTTTTTGGGATTTTTTGAAATTTTCCAGGTGTATTAAACCAGAAACCAAAAAATACCAGGGGGGGGGAATGGTGTACAGCCCTATTGGTCTAGAGAAAGTAGCATGCCCTGGTTCCAGAGAAGCTGTGTTAGTCTGCCACAGCAAAAGCAACCAAGGATCTAGAAGCACTTTGAAGAATAACAGATTTATTGTGCCATAGAAGGTTTGGTTTCCCCACTCCCCCACATGAAGCCAGCTGGGTGACCTTGGGCCAGTCACAGTTCTCTTCGAACTCTCTCAGCCTCCCCTACCAGACGGGGTCTGGAACCTGCGGCTCCCGAGCCACATGCGGCTCTTTGGCCCGTTGAGTGCGGCTCTCCGAACTTGGTTTGGAGCCCCTGCTCTCACACCCGCTCGTGCCGGCAGCCAGCTGCGAAGCCGGCGCGCCTGAGAGAGAGAGAGAGAGAGAGAGAGAGCAAGCGCAAGAGAGCAGGTGAGCGGGCGCGCTGTCTCTCCCCCCCTCCCCACCTTGGCGAATGGTCGGGTCCCCCGTTCCCTTGCCCTCAATGGTTGGGAGGCTAAAGCCTCCCCTCCCCTCTAGCCGCGCAATTGCTGGGCGGGCGGCTCGGCGGTTCCTGCCACCCCCGCCTATCAGCTGTTGTGCGGGGCGGGCTTCCTTTGGTAGACCTGGCCTCCGGCTGAGTCCCATTGGGAGGCCATGTCTACCCACTGGCTTTCCTGGCGGTAGACCTGGACTCCGAGGAGGGGGAAAAGTCCCCCTTCAGAGGCTAGGTCTACTAATTGGCTTCTAAGGGCCTCCAGAGGCCAGGTCTACCAATAGGTTTTTATGGCGGTAGACCAGGCCTCCAGACGAGGACTCCGGACGGGGAGGGGGAAATGGCAGGGACTTACAATTTAATTTTTATCAATAAATAAGATCACTATTAAGTATGATATCAAGTTTTATTCAGTGTACCTATAGTTTAATTAAGACTTAAAACTTTAATTAAAGTTTATTAAGTTAATAAACAGTGTACCTACCTATATAGTTTAAGTTTAAGAAATTCGGCTCTCAAAAGAAATCTCAGTCGTTGTACTGTTGATATTTGGCTCTTTTGACTAATGAGTTTGCCAACCCCTCAAAAGATGTTTGATGTGGGGAGAGGAAGGGAAGGAGATTATAAACTGGTTTGAGACTCCTTAAAAGGTAGAGAAAATCGGCATAAAAAAACCCCAACTCTTCCTCTACGATACTCACTGGGCTGGGCCAGAGTTTTGGCAAATGGCCCCTGAGTCGGCTAACAGCACTCATTATCCATGGAGCCTTTTCAAGCAAGAGTTTTGCCCAATTAGATCAATTCCAGATAGCACCAAGCAAAGAATTTACAGGTGTCAAATGCATCTGCGACATTTTAATTTCCTGCCGTTCTTTCAAGGGGTTGTTTTGACCCTTAAGCAATGAGAAGAAAGAATAGTACAGTTCCTGCTGTGCTAATGCATATGAAACTAACAGACAGTGGCATGACACCAAATAATTTGAATGCAACACAGAAGGAGGCTATTAACAATTGCTACAGGTGACATAATGATACTGAGGGGTATTTTTCTGAGTGGGTGACAAGAGACATATGGCAGGGATCATGGTCACCATGATGATGAAGTTGGTTCTTAAGCTACAGCAGTCATTTTGTGGTTGGCTTCATCTCTCGCCCACCACGCTATGTCAGAAGTCCAAAGACACCCGCAGGATCAAAAAGGTCACCCAGCTGCCTTCATGTGGAGGAGCGGGGAATCAAACCCAGTACTCCAGATTGGAGTCCTCCACTCTTGCCCACTACACCATGCTGGCTACACTATGGCATCCACCAAAAACTTTCCTAGTGTTTGCTAACAGTGTTGAGAAAGTGGGTGGAGTCATGTGGCTTTTGCCTAGCAGAAGTTCTGATTGGCCGTTGGAGATTGTATTGGCTGTGCGGATTTTTACAAACGTTGCTTTGGCAACAACTGCCACCACAGCACAAGGATCTTCACTGGGTGACTGAAGGTAAGCTGCAGCAGACATATTTGTTGCTGGCTCCACCTCCTGCAGCAGCCATTTTGGGGCAGCCATATTGGGGAAGCATCCACCACCCCATGTCAGAATTGCAATGGTGCCTGCGGGCTCAAAAAGGTTGGGGACCCTGATCTGTGGCTTTAACAGCTGGATGGCAGGTAGACGACATTCAACAGGTGTGTGTTTCTGCATTCTAGAGCATCTCTTCTCATGGCCTAGAAACATGGACCCCCCTTCATCCCAGATCCCAACCTATAAATACAATCTCAGGAAACATGGAAGAAATGTTTCTCTTTTATTTCTAAAATACTGTAAATAGACCCTATCATAGCAAAAGCTGCAGACCCGGTAGGCTCCCCGGGACCTTTGCCCCCCCCCCCCCATAAATAGGGTTATCAATCGCCAGGTACTAGCTGGACATCTCGTGCTATTACAACTGATCTCCAGCTGAAAAGATCAGTTCCCCTGGAGAAAATGGCCGCTTTGTCAATTAGACTCTATGGCATAGAAGTCCCTCCCCTCCCCAAACCCCGCCCTCCTCAGGCTCCACCCCAAAAACCTCCCGCTGGTGGTGAAGAGGAACCTGGAAACCCTACCCATAAAGTGTATCACGTTCTCATGATTGGGCCCTGGAATGGAGACCCAATGACGGGGGAAAGACTGGATTCCCCCTCCCCACCCCGTAGTTCAATCATTAAAGGCATAAAGCCATTGCAGAAAAAAACAAACAGATTGCAATATCAATCATATTATTTTCAGGCGAAGTGGTGGAGGGAACACAGCTCCCTTCGGCTATATGGATTCCCCCATTGATGTGGGAAGTATGATAGTAAATTCAAGTGCGGACCTTGGACAAGCAAGATCTTTCTCCACAGGCTCAAGGAAATAAGGAATGCCTGCTACCCAAGCGGGTGACGTTATTGTCACTATGATGAAATAATTCACACCCTGAAGTGACCAGCTTCACTGAACCTTAATTGAATCTTTCTCAGTAGGCTGGAAAGCCAACTTCTGACTTCAAGGGAGGGGCACGAGTCCCTACAGAATAGCCCTCAGGTTGCCAACTCTTGATTGGGAAATTCCTGGAGATTTGGGGACAGGGGCTGGGGAGGGTGGAGTTTGGGGAGGAGAGTCAGTAGGGTTGCCAGCTCCAGGTTGGGAATACCTGGAGATTTTTGGGGTGGAGCTGGAGGAGGGCGGGGTTTGGAAAAAGGAGGAACTTCCATAGAGTCCAATAGTCAAAGAGGCCATTTTCTCCAGGGGGAACTGATCTCTATCGGCTGGAGATCCGTTGTAATAGCGGGAGATCTCCAGCCACTACCTGGAGGCTGGCAACCCTAGGAGGGGAGCTCAGAAGGCATGTGATGCCATAGAGTCCACCTTCTGAAATATGATTTCAGTTTGTGGGAGGGGGGATGACGGTACACCCAGGCCCTAAGTAACCAAGGACAATACACGCCGAAGTTTCTATTATTGCCCTGGGGTCTCTGGATCTACCTTCCACTTTGCATGAGCCAAGCAAAATCAGAGTGGGAACCAGGTATTCTCCAAGGCTAGTGATAAACCATCCCCAACATAAGGTGCTACTTCAAATATTCAGGATTGTTTTTCTTTTCTTTTTTGAGGATCTAAACAAGACCTTTCCTATGACTTGCATAACTGCTGACTTACGGCTATAAAAGTCAATAAAAATGTGCCTGGCTGTCAGTCAGTACAATAATAGATTTTTAGCTAGCCTTGTTACTATCTGGGGGGGGGGGTTTCCCCCCTGAATGACAAATCCATTTGTTGCTGCCAAATAAAATCCACTATTCCTGATGTAGTATTTAAAGCCAGTCAACAGGATGAATAAAGCAAGAAAGGGCATAAAATGGTTTTGATTTAAAGGGGGGGAATGTTAACATTTTGTACCCTTTTGTTGTCTAATTAGTTGGCCATATAACGACAGAAGGTGCTGCATTAAATGGAGTCGGACTATCGATCCAACACCTGTTATTTCGACAAGCACTTCTTTTACTGGAATGACCGATTAAAAATAACAAATATATTAATGTAGTAAGGAGTTTTGTCGTAGGGTTGCTAACCTCCAGGTGGTGGCTGGAGATCTCCCGCTATTACAACCGATCTCCAGGAAACAGAGATCAGTTCCCCTGGAGAAAATGGCCGGTTAGGAGGGTGGGCTTTATGGCATTGTACTCTGATGTGATCTCCCCCCTCCCCAAACCTGGTTCTCCAGATTAAGAGTCCACCTCTCGAAGCCTCCACTCTTAACCACTACACCACGCTGGCTGGAAATTTGCAAATACTCATTAAATTTGCAGAGAAGGGAAACCTTCATTTGTCTAAAACTTGTGTTTGATGTCAAAAGGAAAAAAATATTTCTCTCTCTGAATATCGGTTTCATGAGATTGTTTATTATTGCAACGGCTGCCAGCTTTTGTCATGCAAATAGTAATCTTGTAGGGAAATGTCAGCCTATGCATCTTTTATACCAGCTTGATTTATTTCATGTAATAGAAGGTAACTTGTCATTGGGTTAAAAATTAAATGCATTTTTTAGGCAATGTGCTGGTTTGTTCTTTTAACACACTCAGGGTGGGTTAGCTTCATTTTGTTCCCACTCCTGAGTTCTGTTCTTTTTATTCTTCTCTCCCTTTTAGGTAGTCAGACAGAAGAAGAATTTGCTATGTTTGGCATTCCACAGGATCCATGCTCGTTCCCCAGATAATGGGGTTAGGGTTGCCAGCTCCGGGTTGGGAAATACCTGGAGGTTTTGGGGGCAGAGCCTGAGGTGGGCGGGGTTTGGAGATGGGAGGGACTTCAATGCCATGGAGTAGAATTGCCAAAGCGGCCATTTTCTCTATCGGCTGGAGATCAGTTGTAATAGCAGGAAATCTCCAGCCACCACCTGGAGGTTATGCTGGAAATAGTAGACTGTGTAGAGTGTTAGCACATGGCTCAAATACAATAAAAAACTAATACATTAAGACAAAAATTGTAAGATATTAGAATGGTATTTATGATAACCAAAAAATCAAAAGACAAACCAAAAAACATACACTAGTACAGTGTTAAATTCACATTGGGTGCCTCGCAGGGCTTAAGGACCACAAAATATAAACCTAATTGATTAACCCAAAATTGAGAAAATTCAATGTAGCCTCAAAGGGCTTATGTTTACATAGGAATTTGTATCCCTTTTAAATCACGAAGAAACATATAGAAGAAGGGTCCGTGGCTGGGTCCGATGCAAGGACGCGTTTCGAATATCTTCTTCAGCTTGCCGACCCCAAGGCGTTTAAAGGGACTACCATAAACCAAATTCAATTTGTTTGCAGCGAACTTCCACTGCTTCAATGTATCAAACAATCACAACCGCGGAGCTTTGCAGAGATGAAAGCATTCTCATGCAGCAAAAAATAGTGGAAGTTCAATGTGAAGAGAATTCTAAGAGTGAAAACCACCAGTATGGTTGCCAAGGCTTCTTCTTTATATTTTGTGGTCCTTAAGCCCTGTGAGGTACCCAATGTGAATTCAACACTGTACTAGTGTATGTTTTTTGGTTTGTCTTTTGATTTTTTGGTTATCATAAATACCATTATAATATCTTACAATTTTTGTCTTAATGTATTAGTTTTTGATTGTATTTGAGCCATGTGCTTACACTCTACACAACCACCTGGAGGTTGGCAACTCTAGGTGGGGTAGAAAAGGACCAAAAAATATGTGGCTTTAATGCTCAGTCTAAAATACTTTGCACAGTTTAGACACAAAAAATGTAAACACTGTCTATGTTGGAACTAGTTTGCATATGGAAATTTAATTTTTGAGAGGGCTTGTTATGACCTGCTTCTAGCCTGAGGACTCACGTGTAGCTATTGTTTCAGGCATGAAATGCCCACCCAAGGTTCATGTTAGACTAGCAAAAGATTAATTTTTCACATACTTGATGTTAGTCAAAAGGCTGAGAAGAGATAATAATTTTTGTCCTACCAAAACTTAAATTTGTGATCAAAGGCATGGGAGTTTAATCTGGGGATCGAGGCTCTCCTGACCTACACTTTTCCAAATCCTGTTCCAAATCTGTTCCAAATCCTAAAAATGCTATGCATGTTGTTGTTTGCCCTGAGAAAGTCCTGGGTTTTCTGGAGTACTGCAGAAGCACCAGCTCAAATCCGGAAGCTCAAATCCCCGCTCCTTGAAAACGCTGCTTTGTAATTGACTGTAGTGCTTATTGTGAGGAAAACGTCAATGCCCCCCCCCCCACCAGCTCCCCACTCCCACACTTTGGCTTATGCTTGGAAATGGGGACAAATTGACCCGGGCTGATCTCAGGGGAGATTGAAGAATCGTGTTACAATAGGATTGGGAAGACCCAGATATTGTGCAGGCAGGGCACGAGGTCATCTCTAAGGAATGAAAACCTCATGCAAAACCTCAATGAAAAACTAAGTCGTACTGGCGGAGAAAGTAAGTCAAAGTGCCCATGCATAGAAGACCAAAGTCTTCTCCACTGGATGGTGGAAACCCTTTTCGAGTTTCATATCCAACTGGCTCCAGCCTGGTGGAATTATCTTTCTAATGAGACCAGGGTCCTGTGGGACCTCAAAGAATATTCTGCTAGGCCTATAGTTGAGGGCATCAGATCTGGACTCCCTACCCCCCCTTAATATTATGATATTATCTGGGGGGCCTTGGTTGTGTTTCCGGGCTTCCTTTGGCTCTGTTCTCTACAGTGCGCCGCTTGTTTTATACACTGGTTCTAGGTAGTTACCAGAACTGATGAATCGCTGAAGCGTTTTTAAATGGTTTTCAATTATTATGTATAGTTTTATTGGTTCTTGTAGGTTATCTGGGCTGTGTCACCGTGGTCTTGGTATTTTCTTTCCTGATGTTTCGCCAGCAGCTGTGGCCGGCATCTTCAGAGGAGTAACATTGAAGGACAGTGTTACGCAGATAGAAGCTTGCTCACTTTCCACTGGCTTTCATGAAGACACAATAGGCCAGGTAGGGTGGCCAACCTCCAGGTACTAGTTGGAGATCTCCTGCTATTACAACTGATCTCCAGGTGACAGAGATCAGTTCACCTGGAGAAAATGGCCGCTTTGGTAATTGGACTCTATTTAAGCTCTAGCCCTGCAGCAAACCCATAAACAGATTTCAGCAGACGGCAAATCCACGAAAGCAGTTTTATTGGTTAGAATCGACAGGTTTCAGAAGCCATATTCAAAAGGACACTAATAAGGGGCAAAGGCAAGGTACACAGCATATATGGAATAGCAAAAGGAGATAACCGGTAACCCAGGCAACCCCCCCTCCCAGAGGCAGGAAGGAGTATTGGCGATTCCCACAGTATGGGAATCTATGAAGACTAAACACGGGGCATAGACTGGCCTTGGTCAGAATAGCACAGCAGCACCTGGATGCAGCACAATCAGACTACCGCATACCATCACCATGGTCTGCTCCTGACACTCTAGGGCATTGAAGTCCCTCCCCTCTCCAAACCCTGTCCTCCTTTGGCTACACCCCAAAAATATCCATGTATTTCTCAACCCGGAGCTGGCAACCCTAAGACTAACAGAGGTGTTTTGCCATTGCCTGGCTGTGCATAGCGACCCTGCCCTTCCTCGGTGGGCTTCCTTCCAACTAACCAGGGCCAACGCTGCTTAGCTTCTGAGACCTGACAAGATCAAGCTAGCCTAAGCCATCCAGGACAGGGCAATCCTGATTCTACTGCATTGTTTATTGGCTGTCCTGTGCTGTCTGGTTAATTTTTTAAATATATATTTTGTAATCCATCTTGTGTTTCAGTGAGAAAGGGAGCCTAAAGCACGCATTTCCCCCAAGAAGTAATGACTCTTCCAAGGTGCACCATTTCTTTTTCCCATTAGGTGACAGTCTGTCTGTATCTTAAAAGGTCTCTGAGAGGGAATGAAGGTTCCATAGAGAGGCAACAGAGAAATTTCCCAAACAACTACAGGGAGAATACAATGACAGTATCAGCCAACAAGACCAGAAGTCCAAAGTTCTAGACATATGTGAAGAAGTGGGGGGGGGGGCATGTTCTGGACGAACATGATTGGCACATGTAGGGTTGCCAGCCCCGGTTGAGAAATACTTGGAGATTGGGGGGTGGAGTTCCAGGTATTTCCCAGCCTGGAGCTGGCAACCCTATTTATGTTGTTCCTCCTGCATTTGCATTCTGTCCATTATTTTCTTGGTTTACTCGAATTTTTCTTTCTTTTCCCCCCAAAGGTATGGCTATTAAGTTCCCTCTCATATAAGCCTTACTGTTTCCCCAGATTGTTGCAATGGGGATATTCGCTGTGTTGTTTAACCTAAAAAATTCTTCTATATCTTTTTTACATTTTTTTTACTATGTCTTCTTGTAATAGAAGATTGTCATTTACTCTCCATCTTTCCCTTCTATCTCTGTTTTGTTGCCAAGTTACTGCTAACGGGTTATGATCTGCAAAGATCTTTTGCTGTGTCTTTGCACTCTCTACATTGATAACTAAGGGGTTTTTTTTTTATATCCAAGACAGATCAATCCTTGAATATGTTTAGTGTCTGTCGGTAAAGAAAGTATAGTCTCTGGTATTTGGATTTTTGATCCTCCAAGCATCTTCCAGTTGTAACATTTCCATGTAATTAAACACTTTTTTGGGAAGTTTGCCTCCTTTGTTTTTTTTACAGTGCATTCCTGAAGGGGGGGCAAATGGTCTTAGGAGGCAGTGTGACCCCTATACCGGCATCCGTGCCACTTGTGATGTGCAAAACTGGCATGGACGCCAGCATAGGGGCACTTATGCCAGCTCTGTTGGACCGTAGTGGCAATGTGGCCCCCAGATGCCGGCATGGTCCCCCGCTGGCAATCTCCTGGTGCAAGTCCCCACGCTGGTCCCAGGAGGTGTTCTTGGGGCATTCTGGGGGGCAGAGCTACAGTTAGGCAGCTTCCTAACCTCTTTTTGCTTGGGAACACCCTTGAATGCAATGGTGCTGCTGCGTCACCAAAAAGGCACTGCTGCACCACCAAAAAGCATCACTGTTTGCTATGGGGCCTTTCCCCCCATTTTTGGGTTTACATTTTTTTTTAAAGCCTTTTTCCCCCCGCAGCTGCAGCAAAACCTTGTTGGAGGCACCATGGCAGTGCCGCGGCCACGCCTTCAGGAATGGGCTGTCAGACCTATCTTTTTTGGTATCCATTGATAGGGGACATGGCATATCAGATTTGAATCAATCCTTTTCTGTATTAGATTTTATATTAATCCATGCTTTGGTTACACTCTGCCCCAATGGGTTGGAATGTTATGGGAAAGAATGCTGACAGACAAGATTCCTTGAGAAAATGCCAAAGGGAGCTATTGTAAATAACATGAACGATATGCATAGATAGAAGGCCTGAAACGCCAACAGAGATCTAAAGTCTGTTGTTTATGGAACATCACAAGACAGGGAGTATCCGGAGGCTATTCTAGAAGAATGTAGGTCTATGCACTTCAAAGAAGACCCCAACAACCAACGTAACGTGTTGCCAGTCCACATTCCAATATTGATTATACTAACTCATGTGTCCCTAGTAGATAGTTACAAATGTTACAAATGTCATGTACTGTAATGTCACGTGCAAGTCATAATGTTGTCTTACCAGACACCAGCAAAAAGGTATATAAGGTGACATTATGCTCATGTCAAATGCGCACTGTCTTAGCAATCTTTGAGTTGCTGGCAGTGGCCTATAATGCATAATAAATCTTTTTTCTTAACCGGTTTATATGTCTGGCTATTTGACTTGGGACAAAAGCACCAAGGCCCGAACCTTAGCGTAACCTACGGGTGGCGCTAGCACATTACCCCATTTTTATCTCTGAAGGTCATTATCTCTCCTTGAAAATCTAATATACATTGGAAATAATTTTTTTTTCTCTTAAATTGTTTGGGGCAAATATAGTTGCTAGTTTGTAAATCCTGCCTCCCGGGAGTCTGGTTTTCAAAATAATATATCTTCCTTCAGAATCTCTTAATTCTTCTATAACATTTATTTGTAAATTGTTTATGTAAACCACAACTCCGTTTTAAAAAATTGTTTACAGAGACCACATACATTTTGCCCAACTTCTTATTATTTAAAATGTGTTCATCTTTTTTCTTTAGATGAGTTACTTGTATACATAATATATCCGCCCTTTTTAAATAAATTAAATACTTTTGTTGGCTTGGGAAGGAGGATTTAGACTGTTAATTATAGTCCAATTATTTATGTTTTGCCTGGGAAGTAGGAGAGATGCATACTGTTCAATAGTTATATGAGCAAAACTTTCCATGTGCTTAAGGTACATTTTTTTCTGTGCTCATGCTGAGCAGATTCCCAGGTTTGAGGTTTTCTCCCTGCTCTAAATGTTAAGGAGTCTGATTCTGAGCAACGTCCATGGCATCATCTGAAGAAGCCAAGATATTAGAAATCACACTAAAGAGATGTAAATTTGCATATGCCACATATGCCAATAAATAAATATATGCCAGAGTCAAATAAAAACCACCCTCCTAACTTCCCCAGGACTGTTAAGAAGTGCTGTATTTTATGTGTTCTTCTCAGTGTGCCTTAGTATATTTTAGTATATAGAAGGGTTGGGGTTTTTTTGCATTCCAGTCTTTGAACAGATGCTAGGTGTGCCCACCTGATAGTGAATTGAACTTTATCATGGCTGTCTGAAACTTCATCTCTTTAAACAATGGGGCATGTGGAGGAAGATCAGAATCTGACCTCAAAAGTCCCAGTTGATGCTTGCTGTGTAGGATTGCCAACCTCCAGGTAGTGGCTGGAGATCTCCCGCAATTACAACTGATCTCCAGCCGATAGAGACCAGTTCACCTGGTCAAAATGACCATTTCAGCAATTGGACTCTATGGCATTGAAGTCCCTCCCCTCTCCAAACCTTGCCCTCCTTTGGCTCCGCCTCCAAAATCTCCAGGTATTACCCAACCCGGAACTGGCAACCCTATTGCTGTGTGAGGCTTCATATGCATTCTCTCCAGAGAAAGGCAGAGGCTGATTGTTCAACAGTGAGCAGGGAAGTGTATTCAGAGGAACTTTCCTGCCTGAAAAGTCCTAGATCCAGTGCCAAATTTACCTATAGGCTTAGCAGGCTGAAGCCTAGGGCCTCAAAATCTAGGGGGTCTCAGGGCAAGGTGTATAATATTTTTGACACTGTCAGGACTTTCTATTTTGTAAAGTTACAGTGCTATCACTAGGGTTGCCAACCTTCAGGTAATAGCTGGAAAACTCCCACTATTGCAACTGATCTCCAGCCAACAGAGATCAGTTCACCTGGAGAAAATGGCTGCTTTGGCAATTGGACTTTGTGGCATTGAAGTCCCTCCCCCCTCCAAACCCCACCCTCCTCAGGCTCCACCACAAAAACCTCCCGCCAAAGGTGAAGAGGGCCCTGGCAAACCTACCTGTAAGGCCGGTATAGCCAGTGGGGGAGGGGTTGAGCCAAGTCTGCCTATGGCTTCCTTGACAATTAGCGATATGAACTGAAATCTTCCCAGCCCACCTGCAACACTAGATCTACTATACCACATGGATCATCAAGTCCAATTTTTAACTTTGACAATAATGCCAGGAGTAAGCTGAAGGTGAAAATAGGGCTTCCAGGCAATGTACTGGAGGGAGGGTTGTTGAGGGAGCAGCGTCCCGGGAAAAATTGGAAAGAAAAATAACCCCTTGTCTACTTACATGAAGTTCTTACCATAGACTACCCGGCAATTCCTAGAGCTACCCTTTGTCACATCTGGGTAGCTCTAGGAATTGCCAGTAACTCTATGGTCAGGATTTCCTATAAATAGCTGAGGCCTGATTTTTCTTTTTAATTTTTCTAGGACCTGGCAGCCCTAGGTGGAATGATAGAAAGGGGGTTGTCTTGTGCACACACACACATTGTATTAAGGCAGTGGGGTTCTTTGAGGCACTCCATTAGCCACACATTTTTGCAGGGCTTTGTCCTGCTCCAAAAATAATAAGCAAAAGCTGTTTGACCAGAGGTGGCAGTGGGATGAAAGAAATGAGTGTATTCAGGATGGCTGTGTTGTAACCACCTTCAGCTCAGTTCAATGCAGTTGTCTGTCTCCTGCCTCAATGTGGGAATATCAGGGCTGCTGCCATTCGGCGCGTGTCCCGGCGACATGAATAAAAAGTGGCTAATGAATGCAAGAGAGGTCTTAATGTAACAACTTGTGTCTTCACTGAGACTGCCAGCAGCACTCTAAGTCTGGCCAGTGGAAACCAAAGGGGTTGAGCTAAACACTATCTAATATAGCAACCAATAAATCTATTCTTATTATATATTGTGCACAATTGTATTTAGAAACACAGAATTAAAAATTTATTTGTTTTTATTTTTGGAATAAGAATTGAGCAAGTGTGCTGTTTTATCTCTTAAATAACTATACCAGCATCATAAGTGGAATTTTGATAATTAAGTACCTGGAGGTTGGCAACCCTACTACATGATTATCTGTCCACCCAGCCCCCCCCCCCCACAAAAAAATAGGTAGAAAGCTTAAAGATATCCTTCCCTTGATTATCTACACAAATATTCCCTTGCATTTGAAAATGTTGCCAAAACAATAATCACAATACCGTATTTTGCTTCTCCACTTCCCAGATCACCTGGAGGAAGATGTCCCTCTCCCTCCTCCCTTTGATTGCAGTACACATTAGAGAACCGCACTGCTTCGAGAGGCCTTGAACTGCAAATAAGCCTCCTAATTCTGCTGGATCAAAGGCTGCCTCGGTAATGAAAAAGCAAACACGCAGTAATTTTACTGGCTGCCAGTCTTGTTAGATGATTTTTATGCATTGCTCGAAGCCCCTGCATTTCTCTGTATAGAATGACACGGCAACTTGTGATTAGATAGTAAATTTACTGTTTGAATAGGATGTGGGGGGGGGGGGAGAGGCCAGCAGCAGTGTTCCAAACTCCAATATAGTCTCGCACGCTCCGTTGCTCTTAAGCATCTCTGAAGTAAAGCGCTGGAGTTAAGCTTTTGCTTGGCAAAGAAAGGTGAAAATTCGCTAGAAGAATAGGAAGGGAATTATCACGAGCAGCCTCGACTATTCACATTATTTCTGCTTTGTCCTTGAATGACAGCACCTATTTTAGTGCTTTCTGACAAGAAAGAAAGAAAGAAAGAAAGAAAGAAAGAAAGAAAGAAAGAAAGAAAGAAAGAAAGAAAGAAAGAAAGAAAGAAAGAAAGAAAGAAAGAAAGAAAGAAAGAAAGAAAGAAAAAGAAAGAAAGAAGAGTTGGTTTTTATATGCTTTCTCTTACCAGTTAAGGAAGAATCAAACTAGCTTACAATCACCTTCCCTTCCCCTCCCCACAACAGACACCCTGTGAGGTAGATGGGGCTTGAGAGACCTCTAAGAGAGCTGTGACTAGCCCAAGGTCACCCAGCTGGCTTCATGTGGAGGAGTGGGGAATCCAGATCAGAGTCCATCGCTCCAAACTACTTCTCTTAAAGAAAGATTTGTCTTTAGGCACTTTCACACATCCTGAATAATGCACTTTCAATCCACTTGCACTGTAACGATCATTTGCAAGTGGATTTTGCAAATTTCACACAGTCAAGTGCATTGAAAGTGGATTGAAAGTGCATTATTTGGCATGTGTGAAGGCACCATTTGTGTAGTGCCATCAAGTCACAGCCAACATCTGGCGACCCCATAGGGTTTTCAAGGCAAGAGACATTCAGAGGTGGTTTACCATTGCCTGCCTCTGCCATAGTGACCCTCGACTTCCT
Source organism: Euleptes europaea (assembly GCF_029931775.1). Taxonomy (NCBI): domain Eukaryota; kingdom Metazoa; phylum Chordata; class Lepidosauria; order Squamata; family Sphaerodactylidae; genus Euleptes; species Euleptes europaea. The sequence continues at coordinate 106,022,034 of NC_079316.1, forward strand.
TGGTGGTCTCCCATCCAAGTAATAGGCAGGGCTGACTCTTCTTAGTTGCCAAAATCTTACAAGACTAAGCTAGCTTGAACACATGAAGCTGCCTTCTACTGAAACAGACCCTTGGTCCATCAAAGTCAGAATTGTCTACTCAGACTGGCAGCAGCTCTCCAGGGTCTCAGGTAGAGGTCTTTCACATCACCTATTTGCCTAGTCCCTTTAACTGGAGATGCCAGGGTTTGAACCTGGGACCTTCTGCATGCCAAGCAGATGCTCTGCCACTGAGCCATGGCCCCTCTCCATGGCTCTCCAGGTTCTCAGGCTGAAGTCTTTCACATCACCTACTTGCCTAGTCCCTTTAACTGGAGATGCTGAGGATTGAATCTGGGACCTTCTGCATGCCAAGCAGATGCTCTATCACTTAGCCACAGCCCCTCCCCATCCTGGGTCATCTAAGTCAAGGCATTTTTTGCCTTACAAGTATTAAAAGATGTCTCAATATTTACTAGGTTAGTCACTACATTTTAATCGGAGGAGCTGAAGGTAGAACCTAAGGGCTTTCCAGTTGCTGCCAGATTCCAAGTCAGGGACTGTTGTGTTCTGCCTAGCTTCACCTCACATGTTCAGTCTTCCTCCTAGCTCTGCTATCAGGCTCGCCTCATATCCAGGCACAGCAGTGCTCAGGAGTCAGTGAATTGGGCAAGATTAAAAAAATAGAAAGTCATGTGATCCATTACAGGAGGAGAAGAAGAAGAAGAGTTGATTTTTATATACCGACTTTCTCTACCGTTTAAGGAGAATCAAACCAGCTTACAATCATCTTCCCTTCCCCTCCCTACAACAGACACCCTGTGAGGTAGGTGGGGCTGAGAGAGTGTGAGTAGCCCAAGGTCACCCAGCTGGCTTCATGTGTAGGAGTAGGGAAACAAATCCAGTTCACCCGATTAGCCTCCGCCACTCATGTGGAGGAGTGAGGAATCAAACCTGGTTCTCCAGATCAGAGTCCACAGCTCCTAACCACCGCTCTTAACCACTACACCATGCTGGCTCTTTGAGATCAAAGAGAACTCCAGCAAATGACATTCCCTCATTGGTAAACCTCCATCCTCAGTCAAAGCACAGTCATTGCCATGGTAACAGGGGAGTAACATCATTTCTTTTGACTTGTACATATTACTGGGTAGAAAACTGACAGTCAAGGAATCCTGGGATGATTTAGAGGAGACAGTGGCCCTGAAAAATTCTTCTTCCTGAAACAGCAGGACACTGTTCTTTCTCCAGTTCTTCTTCTTCAGGTAGGCCATACCAGCCCTAAACCTGCATCTCAGATCAGCAGTGAGTGGGATTAAGGTGATTAAACTGGAATATGGTGGTGGATAGCACAGTGGACCCATCAGGAAAGGAAATGCCCATCTTGGATAGGATCGCCTGCTCTTTGAAGGATCAGATACTTAGCTTGTGGAAAATCCTGGATATTAAGAACATAAGAAAAGGCCCTGTTGGATCAGACCAAGGCCCATTAAGTCCAGCAATCTGTTCAACACAGTGGCCAACCAGGTGCCTATAGGAAGCCCACCAACGAGAAGACTGCAGGAAGATCTTCTGAAGCTCTGGCTTGGATTCCTTTTTACCACTCTGCCAAAAAACTCATGGGACGTCTCACCAGATCCCAGTCTCTAGAATCAGATAATGCTTTTTTCTGTGAGAATTGGTACAAGACCAAAAGATACATGGAGATGTATAAATAAATAGGCTTGCCAGCCTCCAGGTAGGAAAATACCTGGAGATTTTGGGCGTGGGGTTTGGGGAAAGGAGGGACTTCAAAGGGGTACAATGCCATAGAGTCCACCTTCCAAAACAGCCATTTTCACCAGGGGAACTGATCTCGGTCGCCTGGAGAGCTGTTGTAATAGCGGGAGATCTCCAGCCACCACCTGGAGGCTGGCAACCCTATGAATAAAACTCACAACTGTGTCCCAGGGTAATAAGGACAAGAAAAAGAATGCACAGTGGAGCCTCATGCAAACTGAAAAGTAAGACTACGCAGATAGAAGCTCGCTCACTTTCCACTGGCTTTCATGAAGACACAATAGGCCAGGTAGGGTTGCCAACCTCCAGGTACTAGTTGGAGATCTCCTGCTATTACAACTGATCTCCAGCGGATAGAAATCAGTTCCCCTGGAGAAAATGGCTGCTTTGGCAATTAGACTCTATGGCATTGAAGTCCCTCCCCTCCCCAAACTCCCCTCCTTAGGCTCTGCCCCAAAAACCTCCCACCGGGGACAAAGAGGGACCTGGCAACCCTGGTCCACATCATGATGATTGTGGGAGCCTTGGTGCTTATTAACATCTTTCCTGGCACCAGCCAAGTGTTTTGAGAAAGTGGGCATGGCCAGGTTATACTTTTGCCCAGCATGGCTTCTGAATGGCCATTGGAGATTTGATTGTGCCAAGTTTTTAAAAGGTTGTTTTGGCAGCAGCTGCCACCACTACACGAGGATCTTCACTGGGTGACTGAAGGTAAGCTGCGGCCGCCATTTTGTGGCTGGCTCCACCTCCTGTGGCAGCCACTTTATGGCAACCATTTTGGGGCTGTGACCCTATGTCAGGATTCCAGAGGTGCTCACAGGGTCAGAAAGGTTGGGAACCCCTGCAATAGGTGGTCTGTAATTTGAAAACACTAATACTTTGCTATTCCAAGAAAATTGGTTCAGAGGTAGTTCTCTATCCATCAACATCTAGGGTTGCCAACCTCCAGGTACTAGCTGGAGATTGCCTGCTATTACAACTGATTTACAGCCAATTGAGATCAGTTCACTTGGAGAAAATGGCCGCTTTGGCAACTGGACTCTAAGGCAATGAAGTCCCTCCAATCCTCAAACCCCACCCTCCTGAGGCTCTACCCCAAAAGTTTCCAGGTATTTCTGAACCCAGCGTTGACAACCCTATTACAAGGGCTGGATATAACATAAATGTCAATTGGTTAGTTCACCTGGAGAAATTGACCGCTTTGGCAATTGGACTCTGGCATTGAAGTCCCTCCCCTCTCCAAACCCCGCCCTCCTCAGGCTCTGCCCCAAAAATCTACAGGTATTTCCCAACCTGGAGATGGCCATCCTATCAACATCCCATCCTTCACACACACACACACACAAAAAATGAGAGAGAGAGAGAGAGAGAGAGAGAGAGAGAGAGAGAGAGAGAGAGAGAGAGAGAGAGAGAGAGAGAGAGAAATAAAATGAGTACCCAGCTTGCTGGGGGTAAAGGGAAGATGACTGGGGAAGGCTCTGGCAACCCACCCCGTAAACAAAGTCTGCCTAGTAAACGTCAGGATGTGACATCACCCCACGGGTCAGGAATGACCCGGAGCTTGCACAGGGGACCTTTACATTTTTACCTATATAGATGGATGGATTTTATATATATATTGTAGCAAAATGTCTAAAATGATATTTTTTTCTGGGAAATATATAAAATCCACCCATCTATTCCCCCCCCCCTTGGCATGCCTTTTTCTAGACTTCATCCTTCTGTGTTATTTTAGACCATTTGAAGCAGCAATCAGGCCTCGCCTGCCCTTTCTCTCCCACAGAAAGGGTCAGAAATCCCAAGGAACTCATTCCCCTGCTATTCCAGCCACACAAAGCTACCGGATTGGCCTGTTGCTCTGAATCGACTATCGGCCTGTCGTCTGTGGCTGGGTGAGCATTTTGATGACCTGAGCCTTTGTTGGAGCTCACCGGTGGGGTGTCAGCCTGTCTACGAAGCCCGGTCGTAATAACTGAGATGCAGTCATGAAGGGGGCAGTGAGCCAAATGTACATTTTCCGGGTGAAAACCAGACTTTTCAGGGGTGGGGGCAATCGTCCCCCAACTCCCAAACATGTGGCTTTCCAGCCTGTGTGCAGCCAGGGTGTTCCCTGGTCTGCTGTACCAGGAATTGGTTTTCTTCTTCTTCTTGATGCAGTCCCTGTTAGGGCTATTCCATTGAAGGAACTTAAGAACTTAATTTCTGCTACCATTCAGAGGGATTGGATCGTTCCTCTTGGTCTATTAAGAATAAGGCTTGATCACACACACGCACAAAAGACACAAGACGTTTGTCTTTGCAGTAAAAACAATCTTTACTCTAACTCAGGGTAGAGGGTAAAATTTACTGGGAGTAAAACAAGAAATTCTGTCTACATGCTATATTTCCTAGACTTGCCAGAGTCTCTCTGGCAGGCACTAAGCTTCCTCATGGGTCGGCATTCTTGAGAGCAAGAAAGCCTCTAATCCTTCCAGGCTGGCGTTTGGAGAAGAAGTGCGGTAACTGCTTTCACTTCTAACAAAGGAATCGAAAGCAGTTAAACATGCAAATAGTTGTATACGTGACCCTTAGGCACGGCTGCAATGGCCACCATACTGACCATTTGGTCAGTTACAATATTAACCCTTAACTGTCTGACTTGTAACAAAGCTCTAATACCCAACAGTCCCTGCCAGTTAGGAATCATGTCTTAAAAACACGGCTAATATCCTGGCCCTGCACAGTCTATGCTAGGGTTGCCAGCCTCCAGGTAATTACTGTAACATGAAAACCTGTGCTGAACTAGTATAGACTGAGGAGAACACACAGCATGAAGGCTCTATTACTATATCAAATGTAAATAAACAATAATGAATAAATTCTTAATTAAACTATCATGTTCATACCCTCCCCAAAATTTTATTATATAATTTTTAAATCATAATACTCGTGCCTAGGTATTGTATTCATATCCAACACTGAACACTAATAAATGTTTCTTTAATTACAATACTAAATAAACCTAGTCAATGCAGACATCATTCCGTTTCTCCCTGCTCTGTGGTCCTTGGCTTGCAACCATTTCAGACAGTGTGCTAAACCATTCAACTCTTTCCTGCCTGGCCGGAAGAGTTTCTCCCTGGCTTATTCTGAAATTGGGTATGAGTTCCCAGATTTGCTGCCCTGCATAACAAGGCATACATCCTCAACTTTTATGCCCTAGCTCATAGGGTTGCCAGGTCCCTCTTCATCACAGGTGGCAGGTTTTTGAGGCAGAGCTTGAGGAGGGCAGGGTTTGGGGCGGGGAGGGACTTCCATGCCATAGAGTCCAATTGCCAAAGCGGCCATTTTTCTCCAGGTGATCTGATCTCTATCGGCTGGAGATCAGTTGTAATAGCAGGAGATCTCCAGCTATTTCCTGGAGGTTGGCAACCCTAGCTGTAATCCCAAGAGATCACCAGCCACCACCTGGAGGCTGAGGAGAACACACAGCACGAAGGCTCTATTACTATATCAAATGTCCCCTGCGCTGGGGGGGTTTCCTACGCTACTTCCCTGTTGATCTTGGTGGTTTTATTGGCTGCTGGAGTTCTTTCCCTTTTGGGTTAGTTTACTTTACTTAGTTATTTCAAACTGAAGTGATTATTATTATTATTCCAAATAAATGTATCTTCTTTATACTTGCCTTTATTTGCAGTCATAGACCATCAAATATCCCAGAAATTGTAATTAGATACATACATAAATAGTTATGAACTGATACAGCCAACTTATGGCGACCCCTTCTGGGGTTTTCATGGCAAGAGACTAACAGAGGTGGTTTGCCAGCACCTTCCTCTTCTGTGGTGGTCTCCCATCCAAATACTAACCAGAGCTGACCCTGCTTAGCTTCTGAGATCTGAAGAGATCAGGCTGGCCTGGGCCATCCAGGTCAGGTATGAACTAATCATACAAAAGATAAACATGTAGTGGAGATTAAAAACTTTAAAATATATAAAAATAAAGATTTTAACCATCCCACAGAACTAGGTACACATAATATGCATGTGTTTGGGGCATACCCTACCAGGTTGTATCACACTTATATCTTTTTAATGCACATAGCTTTCCCCAAAGCTTACTGGGAATTGTAGTTTGTGGTTGCTGAGAATACTCTATTGAAGAACTCTAGCCCCCTACATCAAATAACTACAGTTCCCAGGTTTCCTGGGAAGCATGAATGTCTGTTAAATTCCACAATGTAGATCAATCCTCAGAATTTTAGTTCACCTATATAAGTGAGTCAAAGAAACACAGAATTTCTACCTACCACAAGGTAAGGAGAGGGGAAGGAAACTGTTCCTTCCTCCTATTCCTAATTCTAAGGAAACCATTGCACATACTTCATCTTGGCAGAAAACACCACATCTATAAAAATATTAACCACGGAAAATCCAAGCATAATTCATGTTTGTGAAGGAGGGGAGGAAGTTAATGAGAAGCAAATTGGGCTCAGCAAGCTAAGCAGTGATGTTCTCTTTTAATACTCTAGCTGTCTCTCTTTCTTAAAGCCATGCAGCTGTATCAAATAATGACCTGCAATTTGCAATCTGGGCGTTTATTATTATTTTTTAATTATTATTATTTTTAAATAAGGTAGCTCTACTAATAAAACCTATCTGCCAAGAAGATTAGCTCAATAGCGCCACCTGCTGGGACAAAGGCAGATGGACTTCAATGGATTCTGACAGCTCTTATTCCTTGACACAAAATGTCTCGTTTTACCCCTCTGCATGCTGTTCCTTCTCTCCCGGTCTCGCTTTGCATAATCTGCACCGCACAAATGAAAGAAATCCCACAGTATTCACACACATAGACACACACACGCACAAAACACACAACACCGAGTTATTTGAATTATTAGATTATTAGATTATTATTATTGAATTATTAGATTGTTGAAGGCTTTCACAGTCAGAGTTCATCGGTTCTTGTAGTGAGAGACACTGAGAGACACTGTCCTTCAGTGTTACTCCTCTGAAGAGGCCTGCCACAGCTGCTGGCGAAACGTCAGGAAAGAAAATACCAAGGCCACGGTCACACAGCCCGGATAACCCCCAAGAACCAACCTACTAGATTAGTTTGGGAACGAAGTCGGAGCTTTATAAGAGAGTATATCATCCTTTCTCTTTCTGCCACGCAGAGAAGAAGAAAGACTTGTGATCTACCTCCAATCATTTTTTATTTATTGCCAAGAAAAGGTCCTTTTCTGGCCTCTCTCGTCTCCTATTAATAAACATCAGCGGCTCCAGAAATATGCTGTCTCTTCCTTCACCGCTGCCCACAAAACCAAGCCATTTGAGAGACAGAGCTCTAGTAGGGAGGCTACAAGGGGAGAGAGGAAAGGAAGCAGACACAGCCGAGAGAGTCCCCCTCCTCCTGCAGAGCGCAGAAAACTGGAACAACCGCAAGACGTATGGAATAAAAAGATTCTGCTGGCTCGGCAGACGTTGCCGTTTTCATGTCAAAGGAACTGGTCCCTCCGAACACCGTCTGGCCTCCAAGCGGTCTTAAAATATAACTTTCTAATCTTTGTGGTTTAAAAAAAAAAAAAGGCCCTCCCAGTCGAACTACCAAAGATTACATTTCAAGGTCACAGACTGGAAAAGCAGGCCTTTGAAGCCAAATCCTGCATTAAGAGAGGCTGAAAAGCTTCCATTTTTTTGTCTGCCTGTTCTTATTTTTTCTCTCCAATTCTTTGCCACAGTCCTTTGCTCCCTCATCTTCCCCAAGATTCCATGCACGATTTTTTTTTAATTTGTTCAACTTATAACCTGCCCTCCCCAGCCAAGACCAGCCTCAGGGCACATCATCAGGGGCTTCAATGCCATAGAGTCCAATTGCCAAAGCAGCCATTTCCTCCAGGTGAACTGATCTCTATTGGCTGAGATCAGTTGTAATAGCAGGAGATCTCCAGCTAATTCCTGGAGGTTGGCAACCCTCATGGGGTCTCTGATCACCCTGGTTGCTTGGGTAGCCAGGCAAGAAGCAAGGTGGTGAATCAGACATGCCTGGTGATTTGGCTCACATTTTAGGGTTGCCAAATTTCAGGTGGGACCTGGACATCTAGAATTACAGCTGATCTCCAGGCTACATGAATTGGTTCCCCCACATAAAATGGCTGCTTTGGAAGGTGAACTCTATGGTGATACACTCTACTGAGGTCCCTCCCCTCTCCAAACCCTAGGGTTGCCAGGTCCCTCTTTGCCACTTGTGGGAGATTTTTGGGGCAGAGCCTGAGGAAAGTGGGGTTTGGGGAGGGGAGGTACTTCAATGCCATAGAGTCCAATTACCAAAGCGACCATTTTCTCCAGGTGAACTGATCTCTGTCACCTGGAGATCAGTTGTAATATCAGGAGATCTCCAGCTAGTACCTGGAGGTTGCAACCCTACCAAACCCCACCCTCTCCAGGGTCCACCCTCAAAGCTCCAGGAATTTCCCAACTGGGAGTTGGTAGCCCTAATTGTGATTATGTATCATGATCACAGTGATCCTTGTTCGACAGGCAGCTTAGGTTGCTCGCAAGCAGTTCAAACCTGTTTGCCAGGTTGCTTTCTGTGTCTGCAAAATATGCAGTTGCTCAGTGGGGAGGAGAAAATTCACAGGTGCTTTATTATTACAAAATAATTATTTTTGCCTAAGAATCCTAGGCCATGGAAGCACGGACTCATCCTGCGCCTTTTATGCAGGGACGGTTCCCTGCGGTAGGTTTGCCAGTTCCAGGATGAGAAATACCTGGAGATTTTGGGGGCAAAGCCTGAGGAGGGCGGGGTTTGGGGAAGGGAGGGACTTCAATGCCATAGAGTCCAATTGCCATGGCGGCCATTTTCTCCAGGGAGACTGATCTTTATTGGCTGGAGATCAGTTGTAATAGCAGGACATCTACAGCTAACACCTGGAGGTTGACAACCCTACCCCATGGTCATCCCCCACCGACTGCTTCGGGGCTTCAATTTGTTTATGCCTGCCTTCTCTGACCGTTAGAGGGCCTCTTGCTCTCCCTGTGCATTTTGCCCATGTTTTCCAGATGCTGCTTTGGGAAAAGGATGCCCTGTCCTCAAAGAACAGAGCTCTTTGTCAAACTCCTGCCATGACATTGCACTGATGATCATCTGTGAGGGTTCTTATGTGGAGGGGAAATAAAAAAAATAATATCACAGTTTTGAGAAGCTTATGCAGATCTCTTGAATTTTAGGCTTGGGAAATGGAGTTATGGACAAAGCGTCTGTCACACCTCATTTTCTGTGGGTTTGAGTCTTTTCCCATAAATAAAATAACAATCCTCCCTGAGTTGGTCATATTTCAACTCCATTTTTCTCACTCATGGACAACTCATAATTAGAAATAAGCAGAAAAGGGTACCAATCTGCCAGCAGAAACACTGAAATACCAGCAGGATAGCAAAACCGATTCCTTCTGTACAAATCCCAACTTGAGTGATTATTAAATTGTGCTTACCTATCATTCCTCCTTTAGCTTCAAGGGGGAAATGTTGTGTCTTTTTAAAGACTTGGCCTGAAATCTGTGGTGTGGCATTAATAGATGCTGAAGCTGACCAGATCACCATAGTAAGTGAGGAGATAAATTGCTCGTGAGCAGATGTTGGAATGAAAAGTGGCTGGTTTGTTGTTCAGTTTTGAGTCACACTTTTCAACCCTGAAGCACATCACAGGAAACTGTTATGATGCAGAAAGCTGATCCAGATGTTACCATAAAACAGCTTTGGTCCATGGTACTCAGTTTGTTCCAGGATGGCTTGTCTACTGTTTTTTCTTTATTCTTTGTACTGTGTTTTAGGTAGCTATGTTTTAAAACATATCTTGTGTTAGCCACTTTGGGTGTCCATTAGTGAGGCAAGCAGGGTTAAAAATAAATAAATAATACTGTTCACACACATACTCAAAAGAACATAAGAAAAGCCCTGCTGGATCAGACAGAGGCCCATCAAGTCCAGCAGTCTGTTCACACACTGGCCAACCAGGGGACTCTAGGAAGCCCACAAACAAGACGACTGCAGCAGCACCATCCTGCCTGTGTTCCACGGCACCTCATGTAATAGGCATGCTCCTCTGATACTGAAGATAATAGGTATGCATCTAGGGCTGTTGAAAAAAAATTCGGTATAGTTCGGCTTAGGCAAAATTCGGCCCCGTGCCGAAGTCTGAACTCCCCCACTTCGGATCCCCGGAAATTCGGAGGGATCCAGAGTTCGGGGGAAAATTCGGCCCTCGCGCGCCTTCAGGGGGATTCCCTGAAGGTGCGCAGGGGGCCCTTTAAACAGATCTATGCCTCCCAGCTGGGAGTCCCGGCAGGGCTGGGGGGGGGGGCTTTAAATAGATTTGCGCCTCCCGACCGGGAGGCCCAGATCTATTTAAAGGGCCCGCCGCGTGGCTCCAAGGAAGCTCCCTGGAGGCGCCCGGCAGGTCTTCAAACAGATCTGTGCCTCCCGAGCCGGGAGGCACAGATCTATTTGAAGCCCCCCCCAGCCCTGCCGGGAGACCCCTAGATCTTTGGCAACCCCCCCACCCCAGAGTCCCGGCGGACAGGGCGGGGGGTCTGGAAACCCCTGTGCCCAGCCATCGCTGGCTGGGCAGAGGGGATTGGCAACCCCCCACCCCCTTCCCCAGAGTCCCGGCAGACGGGGCGGGGGGTCTGGAAACCCCTGTGCCCAGCCAACGCTGGCTGGGCAGAGGGGATTGGCAACCCCCCACCCCCTTCCCCAGAGTCCCGGTGGACGGGGCGGGGGGTCTGGAAACCCCTGTGCCCAGCCAACGCTGGCTGGGCAGAGGGGATTGGCACCCCCACCCCCTTCCCCAGAGTCCCGGCGGACGGGGCGGGGGGTCTGGAAACCCCTATGCCCAGCCATCGCTGGCTGGGCAGAGGGGATTGGCAACCCCCCACCCCCTTCCCCAGAGTCCCGGCGGACGGGGCGGGGGGTCTGGAAACCCCTGTGCCCAGCCAACGCTGGCTGGGCAGAGGGGATTGGCAACCCCCCACCCCCTTCCCCAGAGTCCCGGCGGATGGGGCGGGGGGTCTGGAAACCCCTGTGCCCAGCCAAGGCTGGCTGGGCAGAGGAGATTGGCAACCCCCCACCCCCTTCCCCAGAATCTCGGCGGACGGCGCGGGGGGTCTGGAAACCCCTGTGCCCAGCCAACGCTGGCTGGGCAGAGGGGATTGGCACCCCCCACCCCCTTCCCCAGAGTCCCGGCGGACGGGGCGGGGGGTCTGGAAACCCCTGTCCCCAGCCAACTCTGGCTGGGCAGAGGGGATTGGCAACCCCCCACCCCCTTCCCCAGAGTCCCGGCGGCCAGGGCGGGGGTCTGGAAACCCCTGTGCCCGGTTTCCCCCCCTTTTTGAGTTCGGTTCGTCCGAACCGAAAAACCGCCGAATTGTGGGAAATTCGGCTGTTTTTTGGTTCAGACCGAACCGAATCAACAGCCCTATATGCATCATGACTTGTATTCATTTTGATTAGTAGCCATGGATAGCCCTATCCTCTATGAACATGTCCACTCCCCTCTTAAAGCCTTCCAAGTTGGCAGCCATCACCACATCTGGGAACAGGGAGTGTAACTATGTGGTATGTAAATAAATAGTTCCTTTGATGTGTTTTGAATCTCTCCAGCTTCAGCAGATGACCCCCGCGTCTTCCCCATCACTCAACTTTCTGTCTTTCATCCTCTCCGTTATCTTTTCTTTTTGAAGTTTTGATCAGGGACACTTTAAGTAGAGTGTCCTGAAAGCCAGCAAACCTGAGGGCCAGAAGCAGGTAGCATAATCAAATGGTGATTTGAGGGTCAACACCAGGCTGGTCCAGGTTTGGGTCCAAAGTCAGTATCAGAAGCAAAGTCCAAATGCAAGGTCAAAGTCTGTTCCAAGGTCCAAGCTATGAGAATCTTAGTGTCAGAAGCAAAGTCCAAATTCCAAGTCAAAGTCCATTCAAAGGTCAAGGCCACAAGAGTACCAGGCAATATCAGAGCCCAAAGAGAACATAGGGTGGTATTAACAAGTTCTTCCCAAACTGGCCTGGATGCGAGTGCCTGCTTAAATAGGCCTAGGGTGAAGCAGCTGCTGCTTGTTCTTCTGACTCAGCATTCCCTGCTGGATAAAGCTCATTAGCCTCATCACTGTCAGCAGGGAGTGCTCTTCGCAGGGCCTGCAGTCTAGCACTCCTTCTACACTCATGTGGGAGTCCTCTGAACCTTTGGCACCTCTGCTCCAGCAGCTTTGGGGGGCTCTCTGGTGACACTGCCTGCGGCTGGCCCTATGACACAGGTGAGTTCCCTGCTCTGGGCAGTTGTAGGCATGGGAGGAACTCATCTGTTCTGTGACTGCTCAGCCTGCTGCTGTTCCTCCCTTCCACTGCCTGCTGCTTCAAGGTCCTCCTCGTCCAAGGAAGCCTCAGCAGGCTGCCCCATGACATAGGGCCATACATCACTGCTTATGTTATAGGCAGTGAACTTAGGCTAACAGAATACCCCCCCCCTTTTATATTGCTTTCTTTAGTAGGCTCAAAAAGTCTCAGCTGCTTTCGTTTGATCGAAAACCAAAATAGGAAATGTAGAATTTCCCCACTTTGGTGCTCTCAGTGGCATCTAGTTTAATTGACAAGGCTCGTTATCCGTATCTTAAGGCTTGCTGGAAGGATCTTCCCTTCCTGATAGACCATCCCCTACAGCCGTGATACTGCTGCTGCATCATTCGCTGCTTCTGGGATTACCATTTTGTGCATTACTCTCTGTGATTAGCTGTCTTTCCCTCATTGCCTCAAAAGACATACTTACTGGCCTATCTAAATTTCAATCGACCAGGAATGATTTTCACCTGAAGAAGAAGCTGAGTTGGTTTTTATACCCCGTTTTTGTCTTCTTTAAGAAGTCTCAAAACAGCTTACAATCGCCTTTCCTTCCTCTCCCACAATGGACACTTTGTGAGGTAGGTGGGGCTGAGAGAGTTCAGAGAGAACTGTGACTAGACCAAGGTCACCCAGCTGGCTTCATGAGGAGGAGTGGGGAATAAAACCTGGATTGCCATATTAGAATCCACCACTCATGTGGAGGAACGGGGACTCAAACCTGGATCTCCAGATTAAGGTCCGCCGCTTTGGACTGACGTGGGTCTAACTAAGCCATTTCCTCCAAGACCAGACACTTGAGCTTCTCATCCAAGAAGGCCATGTTGGCCACCAGGTAGCAATTAGGTAGATCATTTGGGTCCAGGGATCCCTTCTTCAGAAGGGGGTCTCATGACTGCTTTGTTCAAAACAGTAGGGGCTACACCCTCCCTCTCACTTTTGTTATTAGCTTCCAAACCACTCAGCCAACCTGACCCAGCTAAGTACTGTACTACTGGCCATGAGGAGCAAATATCAATGATTTTCCTTTTACAATAAATATCTATTTATTTTTAATATTTATGTTTTACTATAGACCTTGACCTTTTCTCTAGATTATGCCTATCTGGTTGTCTCCTTCTTAGCGATGGATTTTTTTGCTCCTTGAAAAACAAGATTATACTGGGTATTCCAGGTTCCTGAAACTCTAATATCAGGGGTGTCAAGCATACAGTCCATGGGCTGGATCCCGCCCCTTGAGTGCTTTTTTTCTGGCCCTTGAGCCAGTAGAGACGCTCCCGATCTGGAGAGGTGAGGCATGGCTTGGCCCAACCAAGTGACATTTATGTTATATCCAGCCCTCGTAACAATTCAATTCGACACCCCTGCTTTATATAATAGTAGTAAATGGGGTCTTTAAAAAAAAAACCTTGGTTGGATCAGGAGAGACAGCCTGTGTAGAAGTGTAGGACAAACCTGCTACTGGAACGCAATGTGCTAAGGCTTCCAGCCATTGCTTGGCAAATGGTGGGAGAGGAAGGCAAGTGGGGAAAATAATGCTTTTATCACAGAGTTCTGGGGGTTCCTAGAGCATCACAGCAATGCAATGACATCACTTCTGGGTTTACACCGGAAGTGACATCATGCCATCGGCATGATGCGGTCCCCCTTCCCTTTTTCAGCTGGAGGAGGGCAGGAAGTCTCCTGCTACAGTGGGAGACCAGGTAAGCCTACACTCTGCACATTTCCAGAGGCTTGGACCCCCCCCCCATCCCATGACTCTGTACATGCTGTGCACATTCACGACATAAGAACATAAGAAAAGCCCTGCTGGATCAGACCCAGGCCCATCAAGTCCAGCAGTCTGTTCACACAGTGGCCAGCCTGGGGCCTCTAGGAAGTCCACAAACAAGATGACTGCAGCAGCATCCTGCCTGTGTTCCACCTCACCCAATATAATAGGCATGCTCCTCTGATAGTGGAGAGAATAGGTATGCATCATGACTAGTATTCATTGTGACTAGTAGCCATGGATAGCCCTCTCCTCCATGAACATGTCCACTCCCCTCTTAAAGCCATCGCCACATCCTATGACAGGGAGTTCCCCAATTTAACTATGTGCTGTGTGAAGAAATATATATAATGAATACTAATTATCAGGAACATCAATACGTTAAAGTAACACCACATCAGGGCATGCTGCTTTAAAATGCCACACATTTACATATTGCTGATACTTTTGTCATTTTGTGGAAAGCGGAAGAACAATTTCGTCTTTATTTCTTTCATATGCAGTGCTATATGAACTACTACAGGTTGGTTCCACCTTTTCCAGAGATGGCGAATGTATGTGAGACAAATCCTTTGCTGCTTTGATTTGATCCCATAGAGCTGTCCACCATTTTTACATTTGTCTTTTGTCTATTTTCTGATTCAGACAATTGAAAATATCTCTAACTTCCAGTACCTGCCAATGCAAAGGAACGGTGCCATCCTAAGCAGTGATACACCCTTCTGAATCCATTTACAGCAGTTGGGTTAGAATGGTATAACTCTGTGGAGGACTGCACTATAAGTCACAGACTGCTATGGAAATATCAATGCATGCAGTGTTAGGCTTCACAAATGAATACCCAACATGTAATCTGCCAGATTCACATATGGCGGCAGAAAGATGTAAAATGTCAAGAAAGCAATATGTTGGGTTTCTCTCCTCAACTTTCTCTCTCAACTCACGGTGATCTCCATACATAGGAGTTCTATTCCAGCATGTTGATTTTTCTTGCATTTAAGCCTTTTCCCTCAGTTTCGGAGTTGATTTGCATGGACATCATGCCATGTGCCCCAGATACAAAGGCAGCCCCCAGACTTTGAGGCACCAGTCTGTCAATCGGCTCTTTCCACCAGTCCTCGGCAACGTTGAACTTCTGAACCTGAAAACAGATGGACAGCTTGGCTCGCAAATGCTTGGAGGATGTGGGCGACCCCTTTGCGGTCCCATAAAATTGGACCCCCTGTCCCAAAGTTCACCAAACTTGGGTGACCATCTAAGGAGAGGTTTTTGCAGTCACACTGCAAATGTGGGACTCTACCTCCAAAAATTCTCCCACAGGAGCTTTGGAAAAAATCCCCATAGACTATAATGGACCCAATTTTTTCCCGGTAAACTGGGAAATAAAGCCGAAATACCCCTTTAAAAAGGTAAAGGTCCCCTGTGCAAGCACCAGGTCGTTCCTGACCCATGAGGTGACGACACATCCCAACGTTTCCTAGGCAGACTTTGTTTACGGGGTGGTTTGCCAGTGCCTTCCCCAGTCATCTTGCCTTTACTGCCAGCAAACTGGGTACTCATTTTACTGACCTCGGAAGGATGGGAGGCTGAGTCAACCTTGAGCTGGCTACCTGAAACCAACTTCTGTTGGGATCGAACTCAGGTTATGAGCAGAGCTTGGACTGCAGTACTGCAGCTTACCACTCTGCACCACGGGGCTCCTTTACTGGTATGGATATCCAGCTTATTATGGGTTTACCGAAAAAAACCTGAACCTATAAACCTGAAATTTGACGATTTTTTTCACAACCCTAGTCATTACCTTTGGAGGTGTCTAATCATCTATACTGGAAAAGCATCCTCCCAATATATGCAGTCACCATAGGGCACCACATGTTTTTTCTGCCTCAGTAGCCACATACTCCTGGTACACATGGTTGGATACCCCCACAAAAGTGACTGAAAAGGAATACAGTGATCCAGAATCCTGGGGGAAAATAAAACAGGATTCGCAGTAGCAAGCCAACATCCATGCCGTCGAGCTGTAGACTCTTCAAGATATCAGAGTCCGAAAAATCAGACCAGTGGTCCATCTAGTCAAGCATTCCATCTCACACCATGACCAACCAGTTAAACTGAAGGTTCAACCACAGGGCATAGAGGCTTTCCTCTGATAAGAGCATCAGAAGAGCCCTGCTGGATTAGATCGAGGGTCTATCTAGCCCAGCACTCCATTTTACAAAGTGGCCATTCAGTTACTGTTGAGGGCCAACAACCGGGCATAGAAGCCGAGGCCTCCCCCTGAATATAGAGGTTCCCTTTAGTCCAATGAGACACACACACACACACACACACACACACACACACAGAGAGAGAGAGAGAGAGAGAGAGAGAGTCTTCAGTCCTTTAACTGAATGTGAAGAGATCAAAGATGGGACCAGTGAACACAAATCCCTCTCCCTCTTCCAACCATTCAGTAAACACTGTTGACAGCTGAAAAGGACAACTGTCCATTCTTTTAAAAAGAGACTGCTGCCCCAGAACCTGTTGATCATGCTGTTCCATCTGCCAAGTTTCTATACTCTGCCAATCATAAATTTTTAGCAAATGAAAAATAATCATATTGTGAAGAAATGACTTGCTGTTGTTCGATGATGGCTATTTGTATGCTAATGGCAGGTTGTTTAATTAGGCCTATTCTTCTCGGATAGGAGATCCTTGACATTTCCCCACCACTCCAGTAACGGTGCCTGGGCCCTCGTGGCTTGTTAGGGGAGCAATGGCAGCATTGGCAGCCACAGAGAAATGTAAAAATGCCCTTGTGTGAGGAACAGAATGAGTGAGCGAGAGATAAAAGATGAGAAATAAGAATGAAAGGAGAATACGGCGGAGCAAGCACAGGCAGAGGAGAGGATGTTGCCAACCGGTCAGAGAAGAGTGTTCAGGAGATGGCTCACGTTCCATTTGTGGAGGGAGAAATCCAGGCAGGGTTATAGATCAAATCAAGCCTAAACTGACCCTAGAAGCTAAAATGACTCAACTGAGGTTATTGTATTTTGGTCACATTATGAGAAGGCAAGAGTCACTGGAAAAGGCAATCATGCTGAGAAAAGTTGAGGGCAGCAGGAAAAGAGGAAGACCCAAGAGATGGATTGACTCAATAAAGGAAGCCCTCAGTTTGCAAGATCTGAGCAAGGCTGTCAAAGATCGGACATTTTGGAGAACTGATTCATAGGGTCGCCATGAGTCGGAAGCAACTTGACGGCTCTTAACAAAAAAAAACCAGGCAGTAGGGTTGCCCACCTCCAGGTACTAGCTGGAGATCTCCTACTATTACAACTCATCTCCAGCCGATAGAGATAATTTCACCTGCAGAAAATGGCCCCTTTGGCAATTGGACTCTATGGCATTGAAGTCCCTCCCCTCCCCAAACCCTGCCCTCCTCTGGCTTCACCCCAAAAAATTCCTGCCAGTGGTGAAGAGGGACCTGGCAGGTAGTAACTTGTCACGCAAATGGTATGTTACGGTGCTTGCCACAGAGTTGTATCTGTAGGAGACACAATAACATTCTGCTTGTGCGGCAACCACTGACCTTCACAGCTCACCCTAGCTTTTCGTTCAATACTTACAAGAGCACGTTAATTTTTTATAAAGAAAGAAAGAAAGAAAGAGGGAGGAAGCCACTAGCCAGTAGGGATTCTTCTGAAATTCTCTTCATCCCAATTTCTCTCTAGGTTTTGGAGTTCTAAACAACCTGGTCTTGATTCTAAAGTGCGACCTGTGCATTATAAATTCTCCTTGATTCCCCCCTCCCCTGAGTTTTGTACAGAACATCATGCATGTGTGATTTCCCCACAGTTCTGGGTTGCTTCTGATCGAGTGCATCTTTCTCTCCTCTATGTTACCTATGTGTGCATCATAATAAAACACAGCAAAAAAAAAAAACCCGACAACAACTGATGTGATCATTGTGTATACAGCTGTATCAAGATTCATGTTGGGTGGTGGTTTCCTCATGAACAGGAGGGCATGTGGATGTTAGGAAAATCCCCCTTGTGTGTCTGTTAAAGAAGGCTGGGTCTGTGTCGACTGATCTGTAAAGTGCCATGAGAATAATTTTGCCTTGTACACCACAAAACAAAAAATTCTTGATACAATCACATGAATGATCACATCAGAGCTGCTGAGAGCCAGCATAGAATCATAGAGTTGGAAGGTACCACCAGGGTCATCTAGTCCAGCCACCTGCACAATGCAGGAAATTCACAACTATCTCCCCACACACACCAGTGACCCCTACTCCATGCCCAGAAGATGGCCAAGATGTCTTCCCTCTCATGAACTGCCTAAGGTCATAGAATCAGCATTGCTGACGGCCATCTAGCCTCTGCTTAAAAACCTTCAGGGAAGGAGCACTTACCACCTCCCGAGGAAGCCTGTTCCACTGAGGAACCACTCTGTTAGAAAATTCTTCCTAATGTCTAGATGGAAACTCTTTTGATTTAATTTCAACCTGTTTGTTCTGGTCCGACCTTCTGGGGCAACAGAAAACAACTTGGCATTATCCTCTATATGACAACCCTTCAAGTACTTGAAGATGGTTGTCATATCACCTCTCAGTCTTCTCCTCTTCAGGCTAAACATACCCAGCTTTTTCAACCTATCCTCGTAGGACTTGGTCTCCAAACTCCTCACCATCTTTGTTGCCCTCCTCTGGACACGTTCCGGCTTGTTTACATCCTTCTTAAATTGTGGTGTCCAAAACTGAACACAATGCTCTAAGTACAAATCTATGGTGAGACCACACTTGGAACACTGTGTACAGTTCTGGTCACCACACCTAAAAAAGGATATTACAGAGCTTGAGAAGGCGCAGAAAAGAACAACCAAAATGATTAGGGGACTAGAGCAACTCTCCTCTAGGGAGCGGTTAGGACGCTTAGGGCTGTTTAGCTTGGAAAGAAGGCGGCTAAGGGGAGACATGATAGAGGCCTATAAAATTATGCATGGTTTGGAGAGAGTGGACAGGGAGAGGTTTTTTTCTCTCTCTCCCATAATACTAGAACACGGGGTCATCTGCTAAAGCTGGAGAGCGAGAGATTCAAAACAGATAAAAGGAAGTATTTTTTCACACAACGCATAGTCAAATTGTGGAACTCCCTGCCCCAGGATGTGGTGATGGCTGCCAGCTTGGAGGGCTTTAAGAGGGGAGTGGACATGTTCATGGAGGAAAGGGGTATTCATGGCTATTAGTTGGAATGGATGCTGGTCATGCTGCATACCTGTTCTCTCTAGTATCAGAGGAGCATGCCTATTATTTTGGGTGCGGTGGAACACGGGCAGGATGGTGCTGCTACAGTCGTCTTGTTTGTGGCTTCCTGGGGGCACCTGGTTGGCTGCTGTGTGAACAAACTGCTGGACTTGATGGGCCTTGGTCTGATCCAGCAGGGCCTTTCTTATGTTCTTATGTGAGGTCTAACCAGAGCAGAGTAATGTGATCCCATCACTTCACGTGATCTGGACACTATACTTCTGTTGATGCAGCTCAAGAGCAGCAGACTCTAATCTGGAGAGCCGGGTTCGATTCCCCACTCCTCCACATCAGCAACAGACTCTAAACTGGTGAAGCAGGTAGGTTTCCCCACTCCTTCACACAAAGCCTGCTGGATGACCTTGGGCTTGTCACAGTTATCTCTGAACTCTCTCAGCCCCACCTACCCCAGAAGGTGCCTGTTGTGGAGAGGGGGAGGGAAGGTGATTGTAAGCCGCTTTGAGACTCCTTACGGTAGAGAAAAGTGGGGTATAAAACCAACTCTTCTTCTTTTGCAATGTTTTCTTGAAATACACGTGGTAATGTAGATTGGGAGTAATATGCAAATCAATGGAAGGTACCAAATGCTTCGACAAACCACCCATGATCAAACTTGGTAATTAATTTTAGTCATTCTGCTGGTTAAATCAGAATCGAGTGGGAAATTGTGAGGTAAAGGAGTTTGGAACAATGCAGTAACGGAGCAGGGGAAATCCACCCCTCCTTCATTGCCTTGAATCACTAGTCCAATACAGGCAAATCCCCCATGGGTTCACTCACTGGACAAGGCAGTACAGCAGGCATCTGATTTCCCCATCCCCTTCTATGTGATTGCAAAGTGAGCAGCATGGGTTGAACGTGCGGCCATTTTCTCCGGGGGAACTGACCTCTATCAGCTGGAGATCAGTTGTAATAGCGGGAGATCTCAAGCCACCACCCAGAGGTTGGCCACCCTAGTCCTCAGTTTCATTTGTAAAGTGAACGCACGTTGGTTCTTTCTTTCAAACTGATGTACAGGCAGGTTGACCTTGCCTCCACTGTGACATGTGAACAGGACTCTTAAGAACATAAGAAAAGCCATGCTGGATCAGACCAATGTCCGTCAACTCCAGCAGTCTGTTCACACACTGGCCAACCAGGTGCCTCTAGGAAGCCCACAAACAAGACGGCTGCAGCAGCATTATCCTGCCTACGTTCCACAGCACCTAATATATTAGGCATGCTCCTCTTATCCTGGAGAGAATAGGTATGAATCATGACTAGTATACTTTTTAACTTGTAGCCATGAATAACCCTCTCCTCCATGAACATGTCCACTCCCCTCTTAAAGCCTTCCAAGTTGGCAGCCATCACCACATCCTGGGGCAGGGAGTTCCACAATTCTCTTTTAGGAAAATCATTTAGGGATCATTTAGGGGACTGCCATGATCCACAAAATGCTGACTGGAATCAACGGGTCTATCACAAGCTGCTTAAGTTCTGCCTCCAACTACCTTTTTGTTTCCAAGGTTTCAGCTGCAACCAAGTGTAGGGTAATTTACTTCCTTTCAGTGTTTTCATGGTGCATCTCGACAATTTCCCAACTCGCTAACCACAAAATTAAACAGAGAGCTATTGAGCGTTATTAGTCCAAAGGTATCATTCTGAATGATCACTCGTATTGAATGGGTGCTCAGGAAGGTGTGAGCAACAAAATCTAAGGGACTGTGGCATGAGACGCCGAGAACCACCGCTTTTTATATTAATTCAATACTGGGATTTTTTTTGCACCATTTCCCATCCATATTAAACACCAACATTATCCACCACGTTATACACAGCTTTCCCCCCCCTTTTCTTTTTTTCTTCTCTCCTCGCAGTTAATTTTAAGAATACGAGATACCAAATTCAGTTCGATTCTTGGGGAATGCATTTTTTACTGTTCACTACAGGAAAACAATTAATAAGATTCAAGGAGTTTATCTGCGCAGTCACTGAGGAGCCAAATTAACTGCATCTGTAATGATAGTTCATTCTAGTGTATATGTATGTGCGTGTTTAAATTGACTAAAGTTGTATCAACAGAGGCTGCCTTTTCCAAAATAATCATATTCATATCTGTGGCGCTAGAGGAATTACACTTTAATTTACAGTCTAGACCTAAATTTATATCCCAACTGGCAGATTTGGAGGCAATCTGATAATGAGATGAAAAGGTGGTAGAGTCCGCAGTACATCACATGATTTCTTAATGGTACACAGGCTGCTTTTTCCCATGATGCTTCATACCGTGATATTTTATACCTCGTTAAAGCTGGCATGGTGAAGTCCCAGATTTTCTTTAGCTTTCCACAAAGTAAAAGCGTTCCAACGTGAGAGAAAATGTTGTATTTATGTTTCTTTAAATGCCTACATCTGTTATGCCCTGACCTGGATGGCCCAGGCTAGCATGATCTCATGGTTAGTACTTGGATGGAAGATCACCAAGGAAGTCCAGCAGGAGGTTTTTGGGGTGGAGCCTGAGGAGGGCGGAGTTTGGGGAGGGGAGGGACTTCAATGCCATAGAGTTCAATTGCCAAAGCGGCCATTTTTCCAGCTGAACTGATCGCTATTGGCTGGAGATCAGTTGTAATAGCAGGAGATCTCCAGCTAGTACCTGGAGGTTGGCAACCCTATCCTCCAGTGTGGTGCAGGAAAACCAGGATTAGTTCTTTGCTTTGAGAAAGAGATTGGCCAAGAAACCAATGGGCACCAGGAAAACCACAGACCCCAGGATGACCACCAATCACACTTCAGGGATCAGTCTCCTGATTCATTTCATAGAATCATAGAGTTGGAAGGGACCATACAGGCCATCTAGTACAACCCTCTGCTCAATGTAGGATTAGCCTAAAGCATCACTGACAAGTGTTCATCCAGCTGCTGCTTGAAGACTGCCAGTGAGGGGGAGCTCACAATCTCCCTAGGTAGCTCATTCCACTGCTGAACTTACTGTAAAAAAAATATATCATAATGTCCAGCCCATTTCTGCCCATAACTTATACCCCTTATTGCAAGTCTGATTCTCGGCTGCCAACAGGAACAGCTCCCTGCCCTCCTCTAAGTGACAGCCTTCCAAATACTTAAAGAGAGCAATCATGTCCCTCCCCCAATCTTCTCTTTTCCAGAAAAAAAATATTCCCAAGTCCCTCAGCCTTTCCTCATAGGGCTTGCTCTCCTCTGCGCCTGCTCCATTCTGTTCACATCCTTTATGAAGTGAGACCTCCAGAACTGCACAAAGTACTCCAGGAGGGGCCTGACCAATGTGGTGGACAATGACACCTTGAAATTTGGATGCTATGCCTCTGTTGATACACCTCAAACTGCATTAGCCTTTTTTGCCACTGCATCTGTAAGCCCTTGGCCCGAAGAATCCCCAAAAGCAACAACCCAGACAGGTGGTCCTAAGGCAAGTTGACTTTATTGGAAATCAAACGGGTTAACAGTGCTTGCAAATTAACTAAGCCAAGAATGGCTGGCTGGCGCAAATCAGTAATATATATTAGCATAGCTGATATGGCAGGTTGGCATAGTAACTCAGTTTCCCACGGGAGAGGAATGCACGAGATAAAGTGTCCATTCGAACAACAAAGCGAGGCAGCTGCGAGAAGCCGCAAGAAAGTCATAACACCTCAGAGGAGCCGAGGAGCCGAACAGGCCCGCTCCTGACATCCTGCTCCCCTCAGGGCCCCCTCCCGACCCGAAAGGGGGCTGGTTTCTGGGGGTAGGTGGAGTGGAAGGTTCGCACTAGCCGAGGGGCGGCGACGTCGCAGGCGCGTACCCATTCGTCATAGGCAGGGGGGAAGTGCTTCCAACAAACAAGATACTGGAGGGAGCCGTGGCGAATGCGAGAGTCCAGGATTTTAGCAACCTCAAAATGCTCCTCCCCCCCCCACCATCACCGGTTGCTCAGGAAGCGGGTCGGGATGCCACTCCAGGGAGGGAGTGTGCGGTTTCAAAAGGCTTACATGGAAAACTGGATGGATACGTCTGAGTGCCTTTGGCAGAGTGAGTTCCACTGTCACGGGGTTGATGATACAAGACACGGGATAAGGTCCCACATATTTGGCACTTAGTTTGTCACAAGGATGGGTGGAATGAAGGTTCTTGGTAGACAGGTAGACCAAGTCCCCCGCTTTATAGTCCTGGCTAGGAGATTGATGTTTGTCAGCTTAAGCCTTGTATTTACGTTTGGCTCATTCCAAATTCTTTATCAGCCAGGGCCAGGTGGTATGAATTGCCTCTACCCATGTAGCTACATCTCCATCGCCCTCACCCCTGGAAATATTTAGCTGTTCGATAGGACCAAAGTCTTGACCATATACAGCTTAAAATGGACTAAACCCTGTGGATTGGTGAACAGCATTGTTGTAGGCATATTCAGCAAAAGGCAACAGTTCAACCCAATTATCCTGGTGATAATTGACATAACAATGAATGTAACATTCTAACACAGCATTGACACGTTCAGTTTGCCCATCAGTCTGGGGATGGAATGTACTAGAGCGACCCTGCTCCACCCCCACCAATTTAAGGAAAGCTTTCCAAAATTTGGCCACATAGGTGCCCCCCCTGTCGCTCACTATCTTCCGCGGGAAGGAATGTAGATGGAAGACATGTGACACAAAGAGGCAGGCCAGCTTTGGGGCGGAGGGAATACCTGCGCACGGGATGAGGTGCACCTGTTTGAAGAAAAGGTCCGTCACAACCCATAGAACAGTTTTACCCTCACTAAGAGGGAGGTCAGTCATAAAATCCATTGCAATGACTTCCCAGGGTCTGGAGGGGATTTCTAAGGGTTGCAAGAGTCTGGGGGGTTTCCCTTGAGAATGTTTGACAGTGGCACAAGTTGGGCAGCCGCGAACGAAGGAGTCCACGTCAGTGCGCATGCCCACATACCAGAATTGCCTATGCAACAAGTGAAGAGTTTTCAAGAACCCAAAGTGCCCTGCTGTTTTAGCTCCATGGGCTAATTTTAACACTTCCTTCCGCAAGTCCTTGGGCACGTACAGTTTAGAGTCTTTGTACCAGCAACCGCCAAGTTCCAGAAGAGAGGGAGGGAGGGAGTGGAGAGCTGTGCTTGGCAAAGAGTGCGGAGAGAGTCCAGGAAGGAATCAGACAGGTCCATCTTACTCGGTGAGGTGGACAAGGTTGGTTGTGGAACCGGAGGAGCAATTGGAGGAGAGGGTAGTTCGTCCGAATGTACGGGCGCCAGGGGGGGTGGCTGTGGAGGGCGAGGGAGTCAGGTTCGAGTTCTGGACATCCCCCCCCCCAGCACGGGGTTGCCTGGACGGCGAGGGTGGGCAAGAGACTTCTTTGCGCTGGGGTGAATAAGGAGATCGTGGGATGGTCAACTTTGGTAGGATACTGGGGGAGCCTGGAGAGAACTTCCGCCAGTACGTTTTGCTTGCCTGGGACATGTTTGAGTACAAAACGGAATTGGGAAAAGAAGTCAGCCCAACGAAGTTGCTTCGCGGACAGTTTATGGGTCCCAGTTAGTGCCTCCAGATTTTTGTGATCTGTCCAGACTTCAAAGGGGACCCGGGGACCCTCAAGGAATTGTCGCCATGTAGTCAGAGCATGGTAGACGGCGGCTGCTTCTTTTTCCCAAATGGGCCAGTTGAGTTGGGAGTGCGCAAACCTTTTAGAAAAATAAGCGCAGGGGAAAGTAGACCATCATTGCCCTGCTGCAGAAGGGCACCTCCCATGGCTACATCCGAAGCATCTACTTGTACTATAAACATGCGATCAGGATGTTTTAAAACTGGTTCAGAGGTATCAAAGGGTATCAAAAGCAGTTTGACATTGAAGAGTCCATAGAACTTTGGCTGTGGGGAGAGAGGCGGAAGCCCCCTTGCCTTTAGTCTTGAGGAGATCAGTGATAGGCAGAGCAATTTGGGCAAAGTTGGGAATAAACCCCCAATAAAAGTTCGCAAAGCCAAGGAATTGTTGCACTTGCTTACGAGTCAAGGGGGAGCCTAATCAACAACCGACTGGACCTTGGTGGGGTCCATGGTGAGACCTTGGTGTGAAACAATATAACCCAGAAATGACAATTGGCTTTGGTGAAATTCGCATTTGGATACTTTAGCATAGAGCTGATTGTCCCGGAGCCGTTGTAGTACTTCTCGCTCCAAAGCTACATACTCTTCCATGGAGTTAGAATAAATGAGGATGTCATCTAGATAAACCACCACACCCCGGTATAACAAATCATGGAGGATTTCATTAATAAATTGCATGAAGACCCCCAGAGCCCCCTTTAATCCGAAGGGCATGACAAGGAATTCAAACATACCAAAACAGCTGGAAAAGGCTGTAGGGGGCTCATCCCCATCACGAATGCGGACTCTGTAATAGGCTTCAACTAAGTCCAGTTTGGTGAAAATGCGCCCCTCCTTTAGCTGTCCCAAGATATCTGAAATCAGAGGGATGGGGTAGGCATTAGTCTGAGTGACAGCACTGAGTTTCTGAAAGTCAATGCAGAGGCGCAAATCGCCTGTCTTTTTGCGGACAAAAAAGGCAGGAACTGAGCAAGGAGCTGAAGAAGGTCGAATGAAACCATGAGCAAGGTTTTTATCCAAAAAGTCACACAATACAGTACGTTCGGTAGTGCTCATGGGATATATTTTACTTTTAGGTAATTTACCGTCCCCTACCACTTCAATAGTACAGTCCGTTCTACGGTGGGGGGGCAGAGCACCGCAATCCTGATACTCAACAGGCAGTATTGGAGGGGGGTGTCAGAGACTAAGGCTATGGCTGTCAGGAGAACTATTGTGGCTTCGTGTCGGTGTTGGGCGCAGTCGGGATGCGAGAAGGTGATAGTATTGGCTTTCCAGTCTATAGTAGGGCTGTGTCCCTTTAGCCAGTTTATTCCCAAAATGACTTCGTATCGGATGGGGGCTATAGTGAAGTCTATTTGTTCCCAATGAGAACCGATACCCATCGCAACGCTGCGAGTGCGATGGTCTACCGGGCCACCCCTAAAGGTGCTGCCATCCATCTGAGTGAACTGGATAGGGTCAGGTAGTGTCTTGGACTTAACTTTAAGTGCCTTGAAAGTGGCCTCATTGATTAAGGAGCGCCCACAGCCTGAGTCTATGAGGGCTTTAACATGTAGTTTGGGGCCTTGTTTGTAATGTTGTATCACTACATCCACATATACAGTATTTTCAACTTCACTCACCATAACAGGAGCCTTTGGTTTCGCAAAAGAAGCTGCAGGGGTCTGCGGTGTCGCTCCGCTCACCGCAGACCCTGCCCATTTTTTGATAAGTCAAGAGGTGATTCTAGGTTGAGGGCAGGGGGATCCCAGGAGCGATCCTCATCAGAAGATTGAGAGCTGTCCCCCAATGGGGCACTTGCAATCCGAGTCCTGGATGGGACGGTAGGAGTGGGTTCACCAGTGACTTCTCCTACGTGAAGTGCCAAGGGCGCGTGTCGTCCCAGCGCAGTGCTGTGTGCGGCAGGGGTGCCTCTGAGTTGAGGTTGTCCCCGAGCCCGGGGAGGTCCTTCTGGACAAGAAGGAAAAGCGAGGTCTGGATGGCACGGGCAGGCTGCTGCGAAGTGGCCCATGGTGCCGCAAATGAGACAGGCTCCCCTCTGGAACCGGGATTCGCAGTCCTGTGAGGGTCGCGTTGGTCTCCGCGGGATGGGGGTTGAAGGGAGGCTTTTGGCTGCTCCCCTCTTTGGTCCGATGCCGAACCAGGGAGAGGAACTGGCGGTGGCTTTCCACTTCTTCCGCCAGCAGGATCCAATCCTCCAAGGTGTCAGGATCCCCTTGCATATATGCCCAGTTCAAAATGTTGTAGTGTAATGCCTTCCGAAAATAGTGTATGCGGGTAGCTTCTGGCCAGTCCACTATTTTACTGGCGAGTCGTTGAAACTAGTCGGCGAACTCCCAAACTGGGGTTGAGCCCTGCCTGAGCTGTAAAAGTTCGGCTTTAGCCCTTTCTCCCAGAAAGGGGTCCTCGAAACATCTCCGCAGGGCCCTCATGAAATTATTGAGAGAGCGTATGGAGCGAGCCCGAGTGTCAAACTGGAGAATCATCCAGTCCGCCACTTTTCCCGTTATGAGGGAGGCGACAAAACGAACCCGGCTGTCCTTGGTGGGGAAAAACTGGCCTTGTTCCCTCATGTAACTGTCCACATGATGCAGGAAACAGGGTAAAGCCTCGACCGAGCCATCATAGGTGATCTTTAGTAGGGGTTGTTTCCATTGAATTGGTTGCACAGGGAGCGGTAACACCGGCGCTCCAGGGGTTGGTGGTACACCTGGCGCCCCGGGGAGCGGCTGGCCTGGCACGACGGGCACACCGGGCATGATCGGCACGGCGGGCGCACCTGGCCCGATCGGCACAGCGGGCACGCCGGGTCCCCCGCCAGGTGCCTGGGGTGGATGTTGCGGAGCTGGCTGCGGAGGCTGGGTAGGATCAGGTGGAACAGGGGCGTTTTGAGCCCGTTGCAACTGTTCATTCTCGCGGAGCAGTTGTTCCATCTGTTCCTGTAGACAGTTTACCTGGTCAGCCAATTCCCGGTTCTGGCTCTGCAAGAAATAAGTGTCATCGCGGATCCCTCCGGTACGTCTGGATTGGCTGACCCGGAGGTCGGAAACCAGTGGAATCCATCGCCATATGAGTCCTCGTCGTCAGAGAAGTCTGACTCGGGGTAATGTTCAGCAAGGCGCCGGGCACGTTGCGTGGTGCGAGACGGGACGAACGTTGGGGAGAAAGAGGGCCCGAAAGAGAACCCTGATCCCAAAGGTCCCTTGGGGCGCACATCTTTCGCAGTTGCCCTGGCGCGTTCGGCAGCCAACTGCTGCTCTCTATCCTTGTCGGCCTGAGCCTTGGCCACTGCTAATATTGCTTCCTGCCGTTGTTCCTTGGCCTGTTGGTTTGCGAGCACCTGGTCTGCTTCCAGCTTCAAAGCGATAGCTGCAGTGACCAACGGAAGAGCTTCTCACTCCAGAAGGGTGAGGAGTGGGGCCTGATCCTGTCCAAGTAGATGTTGCACCTGGACAGCCAAGGCAGCTGCCCCAGCCCCAAAGATCGGAGTCAACAGTCGCGTTAAGTCGGCCACCGTAGTTGTGGTCAAGATTAGATCCACAAATAGTAACGCAGTCTGAATAGCGAGGGCGCGTGCCTCGGCTTCACAAACTTTAGGATCAGGAACCAGGGTCTGTGGCTGTTGTCCTGCCATGTCGCAGAGCGCGTTGGGAAGGTCCGGAACCACCGTTTGATCCTGTTGCAAAGTCAATCTGGCTAACAAACGAGTCAGAAGAACCAAGTCCTCTTTCGCCTCCCGCACCTCTTCCAACAACCCGTCCAGGGCTAAGAGGTCGTAACGGGCTGCACGGTCCGCGTCGTCAGATGACCAGGGAGTCGTTTCTGTAAGGCAGCGCCACTGATGCCGAAGAAGACCCACTAGGCGGTTAATTTCCGCATCAGTCTGTAGAGCTTCCACTAGCACATCATGCAGTAGAGTAGGGTCATCAGGAAAGAAGGATGATCCCACTAAAAGAGTCCAACGGGATAAGTCCTCCAGGATTCCAGGCTTGGAACCCGTGCTCGGGGAGACGCGACCTCCACCCGAGATGTAGGCGAACCCTCCAGGGCTCCAGCCATGCAGGTGAATAGGGGATTCTTGTCTTAATGTAAGCCCTTGGCCCGAAGAATCCCCAAAAGCAACAACCCAGACAGGTGGTCCTAAGGCAAGTTGACTTTATTGGAAATCAAACGGGTTAACAGTGCTTGCAAATTAACTAAGCCAAGAATGGCTGGCTGGCGCAAATCAGTAATATATATTAGCATAGCTGATATGGCAGGTTGGCATAGTAACTCAGTTTCCCACGGGAGAGGAATGCACGAGATAAAGTGTCCATTCGAACAACAAAGCGAGGCAGCTGCGAGAAGCCGCGAGAAAGTCATAACACCTCAGAGGAGCCGAGGAGCCGAACAGGCCCGCTCCTGACAGCATCACATTATCACAATGGGTAGCCATGTTAGTCTGTCTGTCGCAGCAGAAAACAGCCAGAGTCCAGTAGCACCATAAAGACTAAAAAAAAATTCCGGCAGGGTATGAGCTTTTGTGAGTCACAGCTCAATTCTTCAGATATTTTGTTAGTCTTTAAGGTACTACTGGACTCTTGCTTTTTCTACTGCTCATATTTAGCTTGCAGTCCACCTATACTGCAAGATCTGGTTCTCACACACTGATACCCAGAAGTGTATCCCTCATCCAGTATGTGTGATTCTCATTTTTGTTACCCGGATGTAGAACTCAGCTCTTGTCCTTGTTGAATTGCATCTTATTCACATCCACCCACTTTTTCAGTATGTTCAGATCTCATCAAATTCTCTCTCTATCTTTTGTTTGTTACTTCTCCTAGTTTGGTCTCATCTGCAAATTTAATGGGAAGTTCCTCCACACCCTCATCCAGATCATTTATAAAAATATTGAAAAGCACTAGGCTCAGAACCGAGCCCTGTGGCATCCCATTGGACACCCTCCCTTCAATCAGATGCAATGCCATTGACAACTACTCTCCAACCAGTTCCCTATCCACCTAACTATCCTAGAGTCTAGTCTGCAGTGCTCCAGTTTACCCATCAGAACATCATGGGGAATCCTATTGAAAGCTTTACTGAAATCCAGGTAAGCAACGTTGATGGTGTTCCCATGATCCAGAAAGCTTGTTACTCAAATAAGAAGAGTTGTTTTTTATATGCCGATTTTCTCTGTCTTCTAAGGAGAATCAAACTAGCTCACAATCTCATTCCCTTCCTCCCCCCCACAACAGACACCTTGAGGTAAGTGGGGCTGAGAGAGCTCTAAGAGAATTGTGACTAGCCCAAGGTCTGAGTCCCTGCCTCTTGAAAATGCTGCTTTGTAATTGACTGTAGTGCTTACTGTGAGAAAAACGTCACCCCCAACTCCCCTTATGCATGGAAATGGGAATTATTTGACCCAGGCTGATCTCAGGGGAGATTGAAGAACTGCATTACAATAGGATTGGGAAGAAGTGGACATTGTGTGGGCTGGGCATGAGGTCATCCATCTCTAAGGGATGGAAAACTCATGAATAACCTCAATGAAAAACCAAGTCAGACCAGTGGAGAAAGTAAGTCAAAGTGCCATGCATAAAAGACCTAAGTCCATTTGCCCATTAGGAGTTCCTGGAACTTAATACAAGTTTCTCCACCATTTATAAAGCCCAAAAGGCTTACATATCAGAACTGCATTTTGCCTGGGTCTGATCGGATTGTTACAGACTAAAATATTTGTAGCGATATGGATTTGAAAGTATCATATATGCCTTTCTGCTGTATATCAATGCCATGATATTGATAATAAGGGATTTGCTGGCTATTTACCACTGACATTTTCAGAAGCTGCTCTGTAATCCACTATGATCTCTCGTTGTATTACATTCTTTTTTGTAAACGAGGCATCTGGGTTTTTATAAAGGAAGGCACTGTATTGTACAACCTGACATTTGGATGGTTTCCCAAGAGATATTAAGGAGAGAACATCTTCATGCCACACTTCTGCCAGAGTAGATTAAAAACTACATAAAGACATTTTTTATTAGCGTCTGCTTAATCTCTCAAAGTTCAGGGGTGCGTTTATTCACACAAGAGTACAGATGCTTCTTGGAAACTTTTCTGAAGAGTCAACGCCTCTCGAGTTCAGCAAAATCGCTGAAAGGTCTACAGAACAAAGTGGGATTTGGATGGTACCTTCTGCATTTTATGCTTCTTGGTTGCATTAGAAATGTATTTTGCGCAATACCACCAAAAACATTTCATCAAAATTGAGAAAAAAGCCTAAAGAGACACCGAAATGTTATGAGCAGGGTTGTGCCAAATGTTCTATAGTTTTTGTGCTTAAAAATCAACTTCATTGGAGTAGAAAGCTTTGGTGCAAAAGTCTTGATTTATGATTATTCATCTCATTTTGATCCTGTTTAGTGCTATGGTTTCCTCTGGCTACTGCTTCTTTCTCCTTGACGAATCAGCCCTATAGGTGATCCTAGTCATTCAGGGATCCTGTAATGAAACCACAGTGGTATCTAGCCAATCATATAGTTAAATTGTAAAACTCCCTGCCCCAGGATGTGGTGATGGCTGCTAACTTGGAAGGCTTTAGGAGGGGAGTGGACATGTTCATGGAGGAGAGGTGTATCCATGGCTACTAGTCAAAATGGATTCTAGTCATGATGCATACCTATTCTCTCCAGTATGTGAGGAGCGTGACTATTATATGAGGTGCTGTGGAACACAGGCAGGATGGTGCTGCTGCAGTTTTCTTGCTTGTGGGCTTCCTAGAGGCCCCTGGTTGGCCACTGTGTGGACTTGATGGACCTTGGTCTGATCCAGCAGGGCCTTTCTTATGTTCTTGTGTTATATTCTTATATATGGCAATGTGAAAATGTCACCGAGGGCAAAGGAGGGTAATTGAAAATGAGGGGAACGCCTTTTGCATCTGTCATAAAAATTTTCCAGTAAGGTGATGGAACATTTTTAGTACATTAGTAAGTGTGGATAATTTTATTTGGTGAGAGCCAGTGTGGTGTGGTGGTTAAGAGTGGTGGGACTCTAACCTGTAGAACTCCATTTGATTCCCCACTCCTCCACATGAAGTCTGCTGGGTGACCTTGGGCCAGTCACAGTTCTCTCTGAACTCTCTCAACCCATGCGGAGGCAGGCAATGGCATACCACCTCTGAAGATCTCTTGCCTTGAAAACCCTACGGGGTTGCCATAAGTCAGCTGTGACTTGATGGCACTTTACACAAACACACAATTTTGTCTGACCCCCTAGGTTAGTTCAATTTGGCTCAGTCCCTTATGTTTCAGTTTTTCAACCCTTCCTTTTATGAATTTTATTTTTTTCCACGAAATAGTAAGACAATGATTAAATGCAAAAGAACGGAAAGGAAAGGAAAGCTTCAACAGAAAGATTGACTCGAAGGATACATGAAAAGGGGAATACGTGAAGGATACGATGCCTTTCACCTAATATTATTTTTGCTCTCACGAGCTTTAAGTAATTTAACAGAACTGGGCCAGCCTTATTTGGTACACAAGAGCTCACGTTCTTGAATTGCAAACTGTAGAAATCTTGCCACCGATTCAGTTTTTATGGGGTCCTGGGTGGTCATAAGGAGAGACACCTTAACTTTGGCGGGTAACCATCCCCTGTCCACAAATAACGGGTCAATAAATTGAGAGTGGAGGACATGAGGAACTGATTCTATTACGCCCTCCCCACAGGGACAGGCCCTATTCGTATATGAGACCTTATTGAATCTTCCATAGAGCAAGGCGGAAGGAAGAGCATTAAATCTAGCGATCATGTAGGCCCTTTTCTGTTGGGGGTCAGTTAAACATGAGAGGTAGTATACTAGGGACTGGTCCAGGGCTTCCAGTGTATAGGGGAGCATCTACTGCAGGCCACTCTTCTAAGCTCCTGCAGATCTATATCCAAAAGCCGGTTCTTAATCAGCTCAAAAGCTGATTTCTCTGTAAGGCAGAGCAAAGAGTCCAAGGGAATCCCCACTATCAATAAAAATAAAAATTCAAGGTTTATACACGCTAAAAATAATGTAAGTACAAAATACGTATACATTTATTTCAGGATAAAATCTAATACTACGTATAACACATATAGGGCATTGCAATAGCAATGGGCTAGTCACAGTTATCTCTGAACTCTCTCAGCCCCACCTACTTCACAAGGTGCCTGTTGTGAGGGGGGAAGGGAAAGCAATTGTAAGCCGCTTTGAGACTCCTTATGGTAGAGAAAAGTGGGGTATAAAAACCAGTTCTTCATCTCCTTCAAATAAAGAAGCAACTGCATAGGAGCAGTATTGCTGGATCAGCTTAAGGATCTGTGCCATCTAAGTTTGTTCTCTGATGTACATCTGCAGGGGCAATAGATTTGACCATTTGGCGATCATATTTTTAACATACCTTAATGTAATGGGCGATCCTGAGGACTTTACCAAGTAATTTACCTTTCACAGGCAAATTGAAACATAAGTGGAGATAGTTCTGCACCTTCAACAAAAGTCCCTTTCCAATCAAGTCTAATGGAGCTGTTTGGAAAAGAGAAAATTGTATTACACACAACATTCAGATGCAAATAAGACTTCACTGAGTGGAGTATTTAGATGTCTTTATCGCTTTCCACATGTATTCATTTGCTTCTTGCAAATAATGCCAGTTGTGCTGACAACAGCTTGTTGGGAGAGTCTTCTTCTTCTTCTTCTTCTTTTTTTTATAATTAGAGTTGCCAGGTCCCACTTTGCCACCAGTAGGAGGTTTTGGAGCGGAGGCTGAGGAAGGGAGGATTTGGGGAGGGACTTCAGTGCCATACAGTCCAATTGGCAAACCGGCCATTTTCTCCAGGTGAAATGATCTCTATCGGCGGGAGATCAGTTGTAATAGCAGGAGATCTCCAGCTAGAACCTGGAAGTTGGCAACCCTATTTATATTTCTCTCCAACCTTAATTATCCTATTGTACCAATGAAAATTATAGAAGCATTTCCTCACTGTTATGAAACATCCTGTACTGGCTGCCTATCTAAAAACTGCATGTATAAATCATGGTAATATTTGACATGTTTTTTTAAATATTCATATCTGTTCCCACTGTAACCCAACTTTGACTGTGGCCTTTTGTGCATGGTTGTTTCCCTCAGTGTTATTTGTTAGGAGGGCCAGGTATGACATAAATGTCCCTTGGCTGGGCCGGGCCATGCTTCGCCAGCCCAGACCACGAGAGGGGGGGATGACTACCTAAGCTGGCTTGCAGGCTGGATAAGAACTCTCAAGGGGTGGATTCGGCCCACTGGCCGTATGTTTGACACCCCTGGTCTGAAACAAACCCATTCAGACTGCCAAGGTGTTAGTCAAGGTGGCCCCGAAAGCTTCTGATCCATTATCAGCAGGGTGCACTTTACAGATCCCCACCCTCCTGATCTATTAATAATAAAAGACATTCACGACAATCAAGGAGAAACTGACCGGCTGGCTAATATCCTGTTTGTGAATGTAATACCCTCTCTGCTCTCTTGCCTGAGGAGCCGATCATATCATTCTCTTCTCGCTCTCTTCTTTTGTAATCGATGATCACTTGCACAGCCTTTTATATCGACGTCCATGTGTTTCATTTTATATAAACAGTAAATCAATGAAAATTTAATGGAAGCAAGCGTGTAGCTTCAGTCTGGATTAATGTCCCTTTACTTCTTTCAGTATGAAACCCTGGTTTCCACATTTGGAACCAAATGAACGTCTCAGTTCTTTTCTTTCTCTATGTTTCCTTCTTTCTCTTTGTCTCAAAAACAATGCTAAAGATTCAGGAGCAGGCTGCAGCAATATTCGTGTGGGTTAATCAGGTTTGTTTAACAGCGTCCTTGTCTTCTTTGCCAGAATCGAAGCAAGGGCCAATGCTTGAATGAACAACTCCTGGTAAATAAATCTGGGAAACCTATGTGCACAAGGCAAAGTCTGAAACAAAGTTACTATAAAATACTGAACGGGGCATTAGTAAACACAATGAAGTTGATAAATTTAGAAGGGTTATTCACAGTCTCTGTACCATGAGTAAGAAATGAAAACCTTCACGCCTCCTGCAAGCTCAAAGTGCCCATTGAGTTTTGGATTGTACTACTTCAGTACTCCAATGCCCATGTTACTTTAGCAGTGTGATCAACCCTTAGTGAAAGCCCGTGTGGAGTGGTGAAGAGTAGTGGACTCTAATCTGGAGAAGTGGGTTTAATTCCCAGTTATGCCACATGAGCAGCAGACTCCAATCTGGTGAACCGGGTTGTTTTCCCGACTCCTTCACATGAAGAGAGCTGGGTGACCTTGGGCTAGTCACAGTTCTCTCCAAACTCTCTCAGCCTCACCTACCTCACAAAATGTCTGATGTGGGGAGAGAAAGGGAAGGCAATTGTAAGCTGATTTGATTCTCCTTAAAAGATAAAGAAAATTGGCATATAAAACACAACTCTTCTTCTTCATTCCTTTATCACCATCAGTCTTCTAAGAAGTCCCAAACAATGTCATATATCCTACCACTCACCTGAGCAAAGTATAAAGTCTTTCTCCAACCAAAGGAAGAAGAAGAGTTGGTTTTTATATGCTGACTTTCTCTATCTTTTTATGGAAAATCAAATCAGTTTGCAGTCTCCTTCCCTTCCTCTTCCCATAACAGACACTTTGTGAGGTAGGTGGGGCTGAGAGAGTTGGGAGAGAACTGTGACTAGCCTAAGGTCACCCAGCTGGCTTCATGTGGAGGAGCGGGAAATCAAACCTGGTTCTCCAGATTAGTCTGCTGCTCATGTGTAGAACTGGGGGATCAAACCCAGTTCACCAGCTTAGAGTCCGCTGTTCATGTAGAAGAGTGGGGAATCAAACCCGGTTCTCCAGATTAGAGTTCACTGATCTTAACCACTACACTACACTTGCTCTCGAGTTGGAGACTCCTCCAACTTGTGGCTGTTCCTCCAACTTCCTATAGCAGGAGATGTGGCAGTGTGGGAGGGTCTGTCACTCCCTTTGCACATCACTGTAAACCAGATCGCGTAGAGTTGAAAGTGTCTATGGAAGCATTGCAATGTAGGCCCTTCTCGTGTTCTGGGATTTCCCATCTAACCCCCCTGAATATTGGAAACCCCAAAATAGTTTACCTCTGACATACATGAAGGCCGCTGATTATGGTGAGAGTGAAGCTAAGCAGAAAGTAGCTTTAGTCTTGGAGAGAATAAGTATGCATCATAACTAGTTTCCATTTTTACTAGTAGCCATGGATAATAACAACATAAGAAAAGCCATGCTGGATCAGACTATGGTCCATCAAGTCCAGCAGTCTGTTCACACAGTGGCCAACCTGGTGTCTTGTGTACTGTGGGAGCAGAAAGAGTTGATTCAGTGGTTCTAATGACCAAGCTCAAATTCCAACTCTGCCATGATGTTCACTGGGTGAACTTGTCACCCAGTGAACACTGTCAGTCTAACCTACCTCAAAGGGTTGTTGTGAGGGTGGAGGGGACAGGATTAACCATGTGGGCTTCCCTGACTTCTCTGGAGAAAGATCACCATGGGTAGCCATGTTAGTCTGTCAATAGCAGCAGAAAAGAGCAAGCGCAAGAGTCCAGGAGTACCTTAAAGACTAATAAAATTTCTGGGAGGGTATGAGCTTTCGTGAGCCACAGCTCACTTCTTCAGATACAGGTAGCTCTTCAGACAGATTCCCCCTGAGCTCTCTCTCACCTTCCCAAACTCCATCCTCCCCAGGCCCACCCCCAATCTACAGAAATTTCCCCAAGCTGGAGTTGACAACCCAGTGTGTATGTGAAGCGCCATCAAGTCTCAGTTGACTTATGGTGACCTTATAGGGTTTTCAGTGCAAGAGATGGTTTGCCATTCTAGCTGTGTCTGAAAAAGGGAGCTGTGGCTCATGAAAGCTCACACTCTGCCAGAAATTTTGTTGGTCTTTAAAGTGCTACTGGACTCTTGTTCTTTGGAGAAAGTTCAGGATAAAGGATTCCATGGAGATGTGAGTTTGAGGAACAACTAAGGCAGACTAAGAAGTTTAGCATCAGTATAATTATGCAGAAGCTTGAGGGGGTTTGTATACTGCAGGAAAGCAAACCTGTGGAGACATACGATTTTCTAAAGAAAACTCAAAGAGAAGATTTGAAGAATTTTTTACAGTCTTGAAGATGATGGGCTCCAGCAGCAAATAGAGGCAGTTAACAGATTCTATCAGAAGAGATCAGGTTGTGATTGGCGTGGGAGAGGTAACGATGCAGACAAAACTTTCTGGCAGATAGATATGAAAATTCATTTTGGAGAAGACACTGGGATGTGCCAAGCATCCGAGATTACCTTCCTAAAAATAACCAAGACAGTTGTTGCTTTAAAGTGAGCATCCAGAACATCAGAAGAAGAGAAAGCAAGGAGCACACTGAAAGAGAAAGAGAGATAAACATGGGTCATCTGGGATGGATTGGGAAATTAAAGTGGCCAAGGATCAAGTTGGAGAGCATGGTGTCAGACTAGGATCTGGGAAACCCAGGTTCGAATACCCATTAGGATTGTGCAAAAAATATTTCCAGTAAATTTTGGGTTTGGGATTTTTTGGCCCAATTGTTTTCAGTAAACCCAAAATAAGCCAAATACCCATACCGATAAATAAGGATATTCGGCTTATTTTTGGGTTTCCCAAAAAATTCAGGCCCATTATAATCAATGGGGAATTTTTTTTTGAAGCTCCTGGGGGGCATTTTGGGAGGTAGAGTCCCCAAATTTTCAGCATGGCTGCAAGGGGCTGTCCTTCAACGATCACCAAAGTTTGGTGAACTTTGGGACAGGGGGTCGAATTTTATAGGCCCACAAAGGGGTCGGCCCCATCCTCCAGGTATTTAAATTACGAGCCGAGCGGTCAATCAGGTCCAAAATTTCAGCGTTGCCGAGGACTGGTGGAAAGAGGTGATTATAGGCTGGTGCCTCAAAGTCTGGACTCTGCCTTCCTTTCTGGGTCACTTTGCATGATATGAGCTTCCAATGAGCTTCCAAATGGAGGGAAAAGGCTTTAAATGCAAGAGAAATAAGGCACGGAAAACATTCCTTTTGGTGGCAAATGGCATCCTCTGAGCAGTCCTTTGTGGTCATGAAAAATCTGATTCCAAGAGATAGTCATCCTGTGGGGAAACAAAGCCTCTACTCAGGGCAACCTTCTTTTGGAAAGCAGGTTTTCATGGGCAGGGGGATGGTGATATTGGAGCCGACTGAAGTGATGACTACGGTGGCTGTCTGAAGGAGACTGCTCATCCACGTGGATGAAGAAATCTCCTTCCTAAGCCTGGTGGGGTCATTGATGAAGCCGGCTCTTTTAATTGGAGGGCATATCCCTCCGGACAGGACTGGGTGAGCCCCAGCTTTTAACCTCAAAAGGGTCCCAACTATGGGGCCCTAACAAAACCAGTCAAAGAAAGAAAATGGGGAGAAAGCACAGAGCCATGGCTCTGAGCAAAGGCAAATAGCTGAACCCAAAAAGCCGAATTCCTATTTGGCTTTTCGGGAATTGCCTATTTGGCTTTGGCTTTATCCCCAGGTTTTTGCATTCAGTAAACCCTAAATCCAAATTTTACTGAAACGGCTAATTTCGGGTTTATTTTCTGTTCAGGTTTATCGATATGCACAACCTAATCCCCATTCTGCCTTGGAAGGTTGCTGGGTGACCTTGGGCCATTCACACACTCTCAGCCTTGGTCATTGCAAGCATTTGGATGGGAGACCTCCAAGGAATATTAGGGAAAGGATGTGGAGGCAGGCAATGGCAAACCACATCTGAATGTCTCTTCAGACGGATCCCCTCTGAGCTATCTCTCACCTTCCCAAACTCCACCCTACCCAGGCTCCAGCATGGTGTAGTGGTTAAGAGCAGTGGATTCTAACCTGGAGAACCAGGTTTGATTCCCCACTCCTCTACATGAACGGCGGACTCTAATCTGGTCACGAAGTCTGCTGTGTGACCTTGGGCTAGTCACAGTTCTCTCCAAACTCTCTCAGCCCCACCTAGCTCACAAGATGTCTGTTGTCTGGAAAAGAAGGGAAGGTGATTGTAAGCCGGTTTGAGATTCCTTTCAGTAGAGAAAATTGAAGTATAAAAACCAACTCTTCTTCTTCCACCCCAAATCCACAGGAACGTCCCCAAGCTGGAGTTGACAACTCTGTGTGTATATGCAGTTCCATAAAGACTCAGTTGACTTATGGTAACCCCATAGGGTTTTCAGGGCCAGAGATGAACAGAGGCGGTTTGCCATTGCCTGCCTTGGCACAGCAACCCTGCTTAGCTTCCAAGATTTCACAAAGCTGGGCTATCCTGGGCCATCCAGGTTGCGCCTGGTAACCCGAAAAACAGGTTACACCTCACATTTGAAATGGCATAGAGACACCTTATTATCAACTGTGAACAAAAAAGTATGTCACCCTGACATAAATGCGCAAAGGATGCCAAGGCTATCCCAGAGAAATAGTCCTGCGCAGAGTAGCAATGACATCAGCAGGGAGCAGGGCTAAGGTAGATCTTCATGCCATGAACAAACGGAAATTCCTGGAGCTACCACCTGGAGGTTGGCACCCTAATGATCGTCCAGTCAGAGATGCATCACAATCTCCGTTCACAAACCCAAAACCTGAAGGGAGGAAGCAGGAGTCTTAAAGTCAAGGCACAAGATAGCAAATAAGAATGTAAATCTTTGACAACCTGTGACCTCTAGTCACAGACAACCTGTGACCTCTATAAAAGTTTTCCCTGGGAGTGATGTCACATATGATGATGACCCCCCCTCCATATCCTGCCTGTTGCCAGCCATTAGCTGCCAACCCTAGATATAAGTGCTTCAAGTCATGGAGGTTTAAAATGAAAATTAAAGGAATGGATATAAATTCATACAAACTAAGGATGCCCGTGGTGCAGAGTGGTAATCTGCAGTACTGCAGTCCAAACTCTGCTCACGATCTGAGTTTGATCCCAACGGAAGTTGGTTTCAGGTAGCCGGCTCAAGGTTGACTCAGCCTTCCATCCTTCCGAGGTCGGTAAAATGAGTACCCAGCTTGCTGGGTGTAAAAGGAAGATGACTGGGGAAGGCACTGGCAAACCACCCTTAAACAAAGTCTGCCTAGTAAACGTCGGGATGTTATGTCACACCATGAGTCAGGAATGCAAGCACTGGGGACCTTCACCTTTTTAAGGATGCGTGAGATCCAGGAACCTTGGTGTTGTGAGACTACTGCTTTAGTTCCTCCATTCAGGTCAGGGACACAGACAATGGAATTGTTTGCAAAGCTCCCCCCATAATTGTTTCCATTGTCAGACTGCTCTCACTGTTACTAAGTATCTCCTACTACTATTCAACTGAAATATACTCTCCTGTTAAGGTTGTCTGGTCCTCCCTGGCCACCAGTGGGAGATGGAGGATAGGGTTGCCAGATCCAGGTTGGGAAACTCCTGGAGATTTGGGGGTGGAGCCTAGGGAGGGCAGGGGCTTCAATGGGATACAAACAATGTCCACCCTCCAAAACATCCACTTTTTCCAAGGGAACTGATCCCCATAGTCTATAGATGAACTGTAATTCCAGGGGATCCTCAGGTCCCCCCTGGAGGCTGGCATCCCTACCTCCTGTCAGTTTGTGCCATTGCCCTCTGGATCTGCAGAAGCTTTTTCATGTAAGAGCCCTTCAAGTGCAATCATGTTCCCTTTCAGTCTCCTTTTCTTCAGATTTGATTTCTCTGCCCCTTCCATACCAAAACCTGGGAATCTACCCAAAGCCAAATAGGCGATTCCTCAAAAGCCGAATACGTGATTCCTGAAAAGCCGTTCTGCTTTTCGGGTTTCAGCGATTCGTCTTTGCTCAGATGCACGGCTCTGTGCTTTCTCCCATTTTTCTATCTTTTTGTGTGTGTGTGTGTGTGTTAGGGCTCCATAGTTGGGGCCCCTTTGAGGTAGGGGTCGTGTAATTGGAGCCAACTTGGTCTGTCCAAACTATCCATCCCCATTCAGTGGAGAATTCTGGATAGTCTGGAGGCAGAAGGGTCATTTAAAAGAGAGGGCTCACCCAGTCCCATCTGGAGGGATATATCCTCCAACTAAAAAGCACCAGCTTCAACAGCTGTTGAACAGGCTTCTGAAGAAGACGCCTCACCCATGCAGATGAGTAATCTCCTTCACAAGAGCTGCCTTGGCTGGCTCCAATATCACCTCCCCCCCCCCGAAAACCTGCTGTTAAACAGAAGGTTCCCCCGTGTAGAGGCTTCGTTTCCCTGCACCATGACCATTTCTTGAAATCAGATTTTTGATGACTATAATAAAGGACAGTTCACAGGAAGTCATTTACCACCAAAAGAAATGTTTTCTGTACCTTATTTTTCTTGCATTTAAGCCTTTTTCCTCAGTTTGGAAGCCAATTTGCATGAACATCATGCTATGAGCCCCAAACGGAACCCCCAGACTTTGAGGCACCAGCCTGCCCATCAGCTCTTTCCACCAGTCCTCGGCAATGCTGCCCTTCAAACCTGAAAACTGATTGACAGCTCAGCTTGCAAATGCCTGGAGGATGGGGCGACCCCTTTGTGGGGCCATAAAATTGGCCCCCCCACCCCAAAGTCCACCAAACTTCAGTGACCGTCTAAGGAGAGTCCCTTGCAACAACACTGCAAATTTGGTGACTCTACCTCCAAAAATGCTTCCAAAGGAGCTGGGGGAAAATCCCCATAGATTAAATGGGCCCAAATATTTCTGGTAAACCTGGAAATAAAGCTGAATACTCCTTTACCAGTATGGGTATTCAACTTTTCCCGAGTTTACCAAAAAATTCAGGCCCAATAAACTAGAACCCTAGGGGGGCAGTAAGAGGCAATGGGGCAGCAGAGGCACTAGAGGTGGACCCCTTCAACTGTGTTGTTCACTAATTTACAAGAGATCAAGCTATGTCACCGCGCTGGCAAATTTGGTGGAAAGTGTCAGAATTTTCTCCAGACTTTGAAGAGCTGGTACCACTGGATCAAGTTTATCAGTTTTGTTCAATACATTTCAACTAAAAAGTTTTAATTTGATTTTGAATAGATGTGCAATTAATTGTAACTGTTTTGAAATTTTATTGTTATCCTCTTTAGTGAGTCATGCAAACCCCTATTTTGAATAATGCTTTTTACAGGATAGGGTAGGGGGTGCTGGGGTTGAGTTTGTGGAACCAAGGGGGCGGTGGCCCGAAATTTTTGGGAACCACTGGTCTAGACTAATGGCTGTCTGAAGTAGTTTGCTGCTATAATTAGAGAAAACAAATGGGGGCGATTGCTTTCACTTCCCTAAGAAATGACCCTTCATTGAACTCCCATTACAAAATATTAGAAGAAAACAAATTTGCATTGAGAGATTCCCCCCCCTTTACTGGACTTCCCCCCCCCCCCTGTAAAAATAGAAGTGCATAAAGTGTCTGGCAATCAATTCCCAAAAGTCTCGCTGACAGGAATTATTGGCAGGAAACCCACAGCATGCAAAGCTCCCCTAACTCCATGCTAACTATAACTGGAATAGTAAATTATGAACTTGGATTTGAAGGTCATTGCTGTGGTCTCGTAAACCCCAACCACTCAGGAAAATGGAACAGCTGGGCATATAAACTGGTGTTCAACTATGGATCATGACCGAATTAATACCTGGGATTGCCAACCTCCATGTGTAGGGTTGCCAACTTCCAGTTACTGGAAAATAACAAGCACTGATGGCTACTGGAAACATCAATAAGACTTTTTATAATTCAGTCATAAAAATCAAACCTTATACAGTGAAACAGAAGCAAACAACGTCCCGTGGTGAAAATAAATTTCGCCAGGTGAGGTCTCCCGGTTGCCAAGTTCCAGGTGAAGGCTGGAGATCCGTTCACTGGGGCGGCACTAGCGGCATGCCAAGCCGCAGATGAAACAGGTACCGCAGGCAAAGGTAGTTGCAGATCGATATTGGCTGTATGTAGCCGAAGAATTTTGAGCCAAAACTTGATTTTAAAGTAAATTGTAACAAAAAGTTGGGGCTAAATTGCCCTTTACTTTGAGGAGAATTTCCTTAGAATATTTTAAGCCCGAAATAGGATTCCGGTATTTTCCTATTTCGCTGATGCTTTGTCCATCGGGCTTAAGGTGGCTTGAGCTAGTATATTTGACTCTATATAAGAAAAATAATACAAAAATGCGAGACTTGAATATGCTATACAATCTTAAGAATACTAATATTGCTAATATAATTATACAGAGGAGTCTTAACACATACATACCAAATGCCAGTGAATAATATCACATCTGTCGTGAGGAAGGCTTGTAGCATTCTTAACAATGAGTACTCATAGCAATGCTTATATGTGCTATATTGCCAACAGGTGCAACTAGCATTAAAGAAACAGTACATTTTAGAAACAAGAGAAGGCCTTGTGCCAATTACATGTTCAAAGCTACCAGGTCATTTTACAAAAAACAGGAATAATCATAGGCTGTATTCAATCCATAAGGAGACATTGTGTTAAACATAAAAATAAAGCGATTTTCTTGTTGAGACAGAAGTCTGTCTATATTTTGTTTTGTGTGAGGTTTGGGTGCATATTGCCAGATCACAAAGAACTGAATGTCAGTGTCAGCATGTCTCATTTCATTGTAATGTGAAACCAAAGGGGCCTCTACCATGTTATTGCGAATACGTGACCTGTGTTCACCCACACGTAATTTGATGGGTCTAGTTGTAATAGCAAAAATGTTATTTATTTATTGAGATGTCCATGTGGTCTACTTTATGTAGGGAAGACAACTAGACTGTTGGTTTTGTAGAAATGTTTGTATTCTGTACTCACATTGTATGGCTTGAGACACGACTGGTGGGTTACAATGCACATACACATCATGTTTAATATTGACTTCTGGTGCAGAAGTCAGATTGAAGGGTTTGTGCATTTTGTCAGGAAAAAAATTGGTGCGAGGGAAGAGAAAATCCAGAATCACATCCCTTCATACAAGGGAGAAGCAAAATAGAAATGACATGGGGAGAAATTATACTGATCTAATTGAAGCTCCCTTGAAATCGATGGCTTACTCTCAAGAGGAAATCTGCAGAATGCACCCTGTCAGTCCAAGCGGGGCCTGGAT
Source organism: Euleptes europaea (assembly GCF_029931775.1). Lineage (NCBI taxonomy): Eukaryota > Metazoa > Chordata > Lepidosauria > Squamata > Sphaerodactylidae > Euleptes > Euleptes europaea. Next base: position 106,065,991 of record NC_079316.1, read on the forward strand.
AGCTCCCAGAATTACAGTTGGTCTCCAGCCTACAAAGATCAGTTCCCCTGGAGAAAATGGCTGCTTTAGAGGGTGGACTTTATGACATTATATCCCACTGATGTCCCTCCTCTCCCCAAACCCACCCTCACCAGGGTCCACACCTAATTCTTCAGGAATTTTCCCACCTGGAATTAGCAACCCTAAATCTGGGGAGATGCACATGCAATTTTCAAAACCTACCTAGTCCAGCAAAGAATCGTTGCGCTGATCAGGATATCATACTCAACAAACATTGCCTTGATGACAGAACATATGCAGAAGATCTCTGATGATCCAAGTTCAGTGATCAGTAGGGTTGCCAGCTCCGGGTTGGGAAATACCTAGAGATGTTGGGGGTGAATTCTGGGCAGAGTGGGGTTTGGGCATGGGAGGAACTTCAATGAGGTATAATGCCATAGAGTCCACCTTCCAGGTGAATGGATCTCTATCGCCTGGAGAACAGTTGTAATAGTGGGAGATCTCCAGCCACCACCTGGAGGTTGGCAAACCTATCCTTTAGGCGGTAGGGCAATCAAACACATTTTGGGGCATCCTCGATATCCTAGATTGGACTTATATTATTAGCTCAAATCGGGTTTTATGGTTTTAATTATATATTATATTAAAAATTTATCTGTTTGTATCTATATGTTGTTAGCCACCTTGAGCTGGCCACTGCCGGGGAAGGGCAGGATACAAATTACATAAAGAATAAAATTAAAATCTGTCAGGCCTGCTTTCCACTGCTGTCAGACTGAGAATGTTTTGCTTTCAGTTCTAATAGGTGCAGCTCAAGGTCGAGCCTGCTAACTGTTGCATTCCTGTTCCAGCGCTATCTCCCGTGGGAACAGCTCCTCATTAGGAGGGGGCCTATCATGACTCGTTGTGACTAATGCTTTCCCATATAGACCATGTACCGTGCTACCTATTCCCATTCGTACCAATGTACCTGTAAGCTCTGCATACCTGTATGTTTTCCAAAAAATCAGCTCTCTTTTGGACTCCTTGTCCAAAAAGTGCTTACAAAATCTCCTTCTGAGCTTGCAGACATTTTCCTCTTCCTCCTACTCAAGAGTTGCCAACCTCCAGGTACTAGCTGGAGATCTCCTGCTATTACAACTGATTTCCAGACGACAGAGATAAGTTCACCTGGAGAAAATTTCTAAATCTGAGAAGAATTCAGTGAATCACAGAGCCCAAGCGGACATTCAAATAGTTATAAATGACTTATTGACACAAGGTGTGTTGATTCCAAGAAGCAGTCCAATGAATTCACCAGTATATCCAATTCCTAAGCCAGATGGCAGATGGAGAATGGTTGTGGAGTATGAAAACCTGAATAGAAGAACTCAAGGACAAGAAGAACTCCAAGTACCAACAAGGATTGCAGACCCAGGGCTAACGGGAGGGAAGGCCGACGTGCTAAGTTATAAGTGAAGACATTGAAGTGCAATTTAATGCAACACAACTTTATTAAACAACAACATACAGCACACTTAATTAGAAAAAGATTAATTAGATAGTTCGAAGGTAATAGGCCACAACTTGGAATTGGCAACAGCTGCGACCCCTTGTGGCGCAGCATGAACAATGTGTCAGGTACCATGGCCGACCCCAATGCAGCCTGGTGTGCCAACAGCCCACAGCGGTCCTGCTGTGGGAAACCATTGCGGGGACCAAGAAACATCAGGACGATCGCCACTGGGTGTTTTTGCCCGCTGCTTGCCTGAGTTAGGAAAGCGACCCCTTCATTTTGCTTTTCCCTCCAACTGACACATTTCCATGCCTATCCGCCAAAAAGCTGCACTGGACCCCCATACTCACAAGCCAGTGCAGCTTCCGCCACATCTCACAGCTGAAGCCAATTCATCACCCCCCCCCCCCGAATGTTCTGTAGCCAAATATCCATTCCCCAGCTGGTGAGGTGCACACCGTCCCAACGGTATAATGCCGCCATGCGGAAAGAAATGTCCCATTGACGTATTACCGTTCCGCCCAATCCAATCACCATTCTGCCAATAACGTTGGTGACCTTCCTCCTAGCCACATCTACATGCTTGATGTTGTGGGCACCTCTCCAAGATCTCCTTTCGAGCCAATCCGACCAGAAGATCACCAAGCCCGGGCATGCAGCCGTCAAAGCCGCTAAATCTCGGCGAGCATCCTCTTCCAGGTCTTTGCCTCACGTGCTGCAAAGGTCGTTCTCCCCCAATTGAAGAACCAAGGTGTGAGGAGTCCCATGCTCTTTCACCAGCTGTAACAACACCGGCATTAACGAATGCCAATGCATGCCTCGTTGTCCCAGCCAATGAATTCGGACAGCACGCTCCAAGCCCCATCCAGCCGCCATGGCATATCGACCAGTCCAAAAACCGATACTGTGTTCCACGATCCACACCGTCCAGCAGTGTTCTGAAACTCATAAGCACAATTAAAGGAAAGCTCTGTCAGGCCGGACATAATTCTTGTACTCCAATGACTGCCAGCGACCTATGGCCTGTATCCGTTCCGTTGCCAGGCCGGCCCCAGCTGCAAACATGGCTGCTCCTATGTGGAATGAATGTCCCCCATATTCTGATGCAGGGAAACCCAACCTGCTTATTGTGGTTCGGAACACACTAACAAATTGATATCTCATCAGTGGCGAAATACCCATCGCCTCTCGGGCGCAAACCCAAAAACTGGCGCAAAGCCCAGTGTGGGCAAGGTCCCTCTTTGCCCGTGGCATGTAGCTGAATCGTTGCCCCTTTTCCGACCCGGTCCATTTTAGACCTTCTTATCACCAATGTTATTGCCTTAGCCGAAATACTTGCATCCCCCAGTCTAAGTGCTCTCCCGGACCCATTGTGGCGGGATTGGGCCACTATTTCTCCAACCCTGAGCGCCCTGAAAAAGGCGATGGTAAATGCTGCCTCAAACAGAACGACCTCGTAAGGTGACCTGCATGTCCTGTAGAGACAGGAGTTAATTCCAGCCAGCAAGGCTATAGTGACAGATCTCCTGTGATCTCTAGTGGCTGGTGTATTTCGTTGCTAGCCCTTCACGGCTTGCCTCACCCGGAATGACCCGCATGGGTTCCGGAAACCCGTGAGCTTTGGAAAAGAACGATATGGCAGCCATATGTACTCCTATGGTCCTGGCAGCGTACCCTGCGTCTTTCAGTTGTGCTAAATATTGAAGTGCCATAGTTTCTGTGATTGACCATGTGCTGGGTCCCCCTGCGCGTTGCAGAAAACCCTGGAATTGTGCTGCGGCTCCTTCATATGCTCAGACCATGGCAGGGGCAAGTGAGCTACAATGCCACTCATAATAACATGTCCCACAACTCCTCCAGGCAGGGTAGCGGGAGTCGGTCCACCTCCGGTGCCAACCAACAGAATTTGTCCAGCTGTGAACGAGACAACGCATCGGCTAAGCAGTTGTCTAAACCATATTATTCTACAAACATGTTAAAACCAGGTGCCAAACTAGACTCATAACTCTGACAGACCTTGATGTTTGCCTGTTAACGACCCTCACTACTGCCTGATTGTCGCACCAGAAACGGACCCTTTTATTCTTAAAAGGCTCAGCCCAAATGGCAACGGCTACCACCAGTGGGAATAGCTCCAGGAAGGTCAAGTCCCAGCAAATGTCAGCCCCCAGCCACCTGTCGGGCCAACACTGGGCACACCAATGCCTGTTGAAATATAAGCCAAAACCAACACTGCCAGCTGAATCAGAATGGACTTGTAAGTCTCGGCCATTCTCAAGGCAGCTCTGCCAGAGGGAAGTACCACTGTATTTCTCTAGGAATTGTAACCAAATTTTAATGTCCTCCTTAATGCCTCTGGACACTCTGATGAAATGATGTGGAGCAGCGACCCCTCGAGTGGCTCTGTTTAAACGGGCGCAGAACGCTCTGCCCGGAGCTACTACCCTGCAGGCAAAGTTCAAGTGGCCAATAACAGATTGCATTTCCTTTAAGGTGCATTTTGTCCTATTGCCCACCAAAGTGAGCAGGGCCCGGAGCACCAAAAGTTTCTCCTCTGGTAACCTAGACGTGCCTGCAATTGTGTCTAGTTCGATGCCCAGAAACGTTAACACTGGGCTGGGGCCCTCCATTTTCTCAGAAGCCAATGGCACACCCAGCTCCTCGGCCAGCTCCTTGAAGGAGGTTAGAAGATTGGCACATAATGGGCTGTTCTGCAGCCCGACGAACAGAAAGTCATCCAGGTAATGGGTGACAGTGGGGACACTCGTTCGGTGGCGTATCGCCCATTCTAGGAAAGTGCTGAATGCCTCGAACGTGGAGCATGACACCGAGCACCCCATTGGCATCGCTTTGTCTACATATGAGTACCCTTGAAACTGAAAACCTAATAAACAGAAATCATCCGGGTGCACCGGAAGTAATCTAAAAGCAGACTGTATATCGCATTTTGCCAGCTGGGCTCCGTGGCCACCGGAGCGAACTAAACTTAAAGCATGGTCAAAGGAAGCATATCTCACGGCTGTGAGCTCTGCCGGAATCCTGTCATTGACAGAAGCCCCTTTTGGATAGGGCAGATGATGTATTAATCTGTATTCCCCTGGTGCCTTTTTTGGCACCACACCTAAGGGGGAGATCCACAGGTTGGGAATAGGTGGTGAAGAAAAGGGGCCCGTGATTCTGCCTAACTCCAGCTCCTTTGTGATTTTCTTGGCCACTACCTCCGGCATTTCTTTGGCCGATTTGAGGTTGCCTGCCTCCATGGGAACTCTAGCATTAAAAAATGGGATACAGAAACCGGCCGTGAAGCCATTCATTAAATATTGTGTCGCGGCCTTGTTAGGGTAATTGATCAGTAGTGGACGTAAGGCGTCGAGCTTAATCGGTGTGCAGGCCAGGCCCCTCAACGCCTCCGCTTCATTTGTTGGATGTGGTAGTGTTGGAGGAAGGGCCACCCTCTTTTCTTTTATTGGCAGGGCCTGACCTGCCCCCTTGAAAGGGGGGCTGATTCGAACTGCCCCGCGGGCATGAAGAGCGGGGGTGGGGGCCAGAACAAGTCTCGTAGCAGTGTTCAAACCTGCAAGCCTTGCGTTGGCATTTGTCGAGGCCGTAGTCCCAGCATATGCGCCTATTGGTGTTACGGTGGGGTTTATTAGCCCAGGAAGCCCTACTGCTGTCAGACCTGCCGCTGGCAGTCCTCCCTTTTATATGGGGGCCAACTTTCACCAGCCAGAGCTTGTCATTGATGAGGTCCCAGCAGGTTCTCTCATTCTGAGAAGCCTGTTTTCTAAAGGACTCATCATAATCGATGGCGGCCGAGTCACCGGCCAAGGCTCTTGCTCTTAAAACGTTACCCTGATGGTTAAGAAGATGCCACCCTTGCTCAGGGTAAGCCGAGCTTACCACCCCCACGAATATGTTGTAGCCAGCCAACCACCTGTTGAACGACCTATCTGTCGACCCTGGTTTATCTTTCTTCTTGTCCCTTGATGGCCTAGATCTACGCCCTTCCTCCACCTTTGGTTTGCTAAGACCCAGAACAACTACGTAGTACCCGTTGAGAATATCCTTCCTTATCCTTCTGGGAAGGTGGATCCCAGGAGGATCTTCTTCATCCTGAAACGTGGGAGGGAGGAAGAAGCCCCTGTCTAGCTGCGCTGGCTCCCATATGTCCCTAGCATCGCATTCCCCATGCTTTTTTGCCTGGCAGCTCCTTCGCCTAAGGGCCCAAGCTGATAAGCCTGGGACCAAGGCTGCTGCCAGCCAGTAATCTTCCCCATTGCCCTGAGAGGAATCACTGGAGGAAGATGTCTCACCATCTGAGGTTGAAGAATTGGAATCAGAATCCGCCGCCATTGACTTTTTTGCCACCCTCCTCCTGCCTTTTCTGTTATCGTGTTGGCCCTTATGCTTGACACGCCAAGGTTCCCTGCTGGATTCTGATGAGCTGGAAGAAGAGAGTCCCCTCTTCCTCCCTTTGGGGGCGGCTGGCCGGCCTCTAGGTGTACACAGGCCACTAGGGCCGGGGGCGTCTCCCGTTTCAGGCTGTTAGGCATTAAGTCTGTTAACAGTTTTGGAAAGCTGCTCTACAGCGTAAGAGAGGTCCTTAAGGGTGGCCGCACGTGGCCGATCCCCGGACCCAGTAGCGGACGCTTGAACTGTGGACGAGGCCATTTGAGATCTCCTGCCCGAGCGGGCTGATTGGCCTTTTCTGGGTGTAATAATGCCGCTCGTCACATTGTTACCCGCCTCAACCCTGGGTGCTGTCCACCTACTGCCCACTCCTGAGGTGACACTAGATGCTGCAGGCCTGGTGGTGGCCCGCCCCCGGGGTGGCCCAGCCGTGCATCCAGCGGGGGCCAGGCTTGCCCATGACCACCGGGCTGCCCCGGCTCTTCCCCTAGTATGCGGGGTGGAGCTGCTTCTTCTAGAAGTGCCTTTACGTTTTGGAGGCATGGTCGTGTGGTGACAGCTGTCATGCAATATGACTCGTTTACATCAATTAAATATGCTTATTCAGCTTGATAGGGCTCTGTGGTGTAGTGCAGGCTTTAACTGTGCCTGTGTAAAGCAGAACCACTGTGCCTGTGTAAAGCAAGGGACCAGGCACGTGGTGCCTGTTGCGTGACCCACTGAGCCTGGAGGCTTTGGAATTTGAACCACTGCAGGCTAAACAGACTATAAAGCAAAAAGGGGGGGCTGCACTAAGGTGCAGACTGTGTAGCCCCACCGAGCCTGTTTACCTCCCCTGAGCCTGGACAACTGAGGCTTATTCAGGAACCTCCGAGTCTGAGGGCTTATGCCAGTATCGCCTCCAACAGGAGGAGCGATAGCTCGATTTGCCGCCTCCAATAGAAGAGCAGTATGCCTTGATAAGGGAATGTATTCGTGAGGAAGAGCCCAGCGCCCAGCGCCCCCTCTTATGCAGTGGAAGAAACCACGGTTAAGGGTGATTTACGACGGCTCAGTTGATGCTTTGCCCTGTTTTCTACACCAAGTGGACAGTTACATGAGGGAACAGGGACAGCACTTCCCCACTGAAGACAGCCAGGTACGTTTCGTTGCCTCACTATTGGTCGGAAAAGCCGTCGACTGGATGGTTCTCCAGTTCGACACTCAGGCCTGATCCATATGCTCACTCAATGATTTTATGCGAGCGTTGCGGCGACGGTTTGAGGACCCCTTCCTGGGAGAGAAGCCAAAGCAGCCCTCTTGCAGCTTCGACAAGGCTCTACACCTGTGCGAGAGTTCGCAGACAAATTCTAAAGACTCGCCAGTAAAATAGTAGATTGGAGTGAGGCTACCCGAATACATTATTTCTGGGAAGCCTTACACCCTGACATATTGAACTGGGCTTATATGCAACGAGACCCAGACACTCTGGAAGAATGGATTTTACTAGCTGAAGAAGTGGAAAGCCGCCGCCAATTCATTTCGCTGGCCCAACGTCGAGCCAAGGAGGGGGGCCACCAAAAAACCCCATCTAAGGCTGCAACTCCTATTCCGCGGAGACTGGCTCCCCCCCAAGACCGAGAGTCGCGATTTCAAAGGGGAGCCTGTCTCGTTTGCGGTGCTATGGGCCACTTTGCTGCCGCCTGTCCACTCCGACCGGATCGATTAATTCTCTCTCGACCTGATGTACCGACCCGGAATCGGGGGCAAACTCAGCAAAGAGGCACCACGGCCAACCGTAGCACTGCACCGGGACGGACTGCGCCATCAGCACTTCAAGTCAGAGATGCACCCAGCGAGCCTGCACCAACGGACCCATCAGGGTCCCGGATTACAAGTGCCCCGGGAGGGGACAGCTCACCTTCTTCGGATGAGGACAGAGGCTGGGACCCCCCTGCTTTAAATCTAGAGTCTCCTTTGGATCTGTCAAAAATGGGTGGGGTCTGCAGTGAGTGGAGTGACACCGTGGACCCTCGCAGCTGTTCCTGCAAAACCCAAGGCTCCTGTAATGGTGAGTGAGATCGAAGATACTGTGTATGTGGATGTGGTATTACAGCACTATAGAAAGGGCCCCCAATTACAAGTCAAAGCACTATTAGATTCCCGGTGTGCCCGCACCCTGATCAATGAAACCACTTTCAAAGCGCTCAAAGTCAAGTCAGAGACTCTGTCAGCTCCCATTCAATTTGCCCAAATGGATGGCAGTGACATCAAGGGTGGGCCAGTAGACTGTCGCACTCACGGGGTAGCAATGGGCATTGGCCACCATTGGGAGCAAATAAACTTCACCATAGCCCCTATCAGATACGAAGTGGTGTTGGGAATAAATTGGCTCAAAGGACACAGCCCATATATTGACTGGGGAGCCAGGACTATAAAGTTCTCTGGTCCTAATTGCGACCAACACCATCACGAGGTACCTGTTGTACCTCCATCAACCTCGGCTTTAGTCTCTGACACCCCCTCTTCCTCTCCACTGCCTGCTGAATATCAGGACTTTGCAGACATTTTTGATATACAGGAATGTGATGTACTACCCCCCCACCGCAAAACGGACTGTGCTATTGAGGTGGTGGGGGATGGGAAACTACCTAAGAGTAAGATTTACCCCATGAGCACTTCCGAACGTACAGTGCTACATGAATTCTTTTACAAGAACTTGGCTCGGGATTTCATCCAACCATCTACCCCCCCTTCTTCGGCCCCCGCTTTCTTTGTGCACAAGAAGACAGGTGACTTGCAGTTATGCATTGACTTTCGGAAACTCAATGCAGTCATCCAGTCCAATGCCTATCCCATTCCTCTGATCTCGGATCTCTTGGGGCAACTCAAGGAGGGGCGTATCTTTACTAAATTAGACTTGGTGGAAGCCTATTACAGAATCAGAATTCAAGATACAGATGTACCCCTAACAGCCTTTTCCAGTTGCTTTGGCATGTATGAATTCTTAGTGATGCCTTTTGGATTAAAAGGGGCCTCGGGGGTCTTCATGCAATTCATTAATGAAATCCTACATGACTTATTATATAAAGGAGTGGTGGTTTATTTAGATGACATTCTTATTTAAAACTATTGACGAACACGTTTCCCTGGTGAGGGAAGTATTGCAATGTCTCAGAGACAATCAGCTCTATGCTAAGGTGTCCAAGTGCGAATTTCACCAAAAGCAGTTAAACTTTTTTGGGCTATATCATTTCACACCACGGTCTCACCATGGACCCTGAAAAGGTGCAGTCTGTAACCAATTGGGAACCACCCTCAACCCGCAAGCAGGTTCAGCAATTTCTTGGGTTCGCTAACTTCTACAGAGGGTTCATCCCCAACATCGCTCAAGTCGCACTCCCTGTCACTGATCTCCTTAAAACTAAGGGAAAGGGAAATGCAGCCACGTTGCCTTCGGCTAAAATCAATTGGACCCCCCAGTGCCAAGCCGCTTTTGATACTCTCAAGCGACTGTTTACCTCCGAACTGGTGTTGAAACACCCTGATCCTGAGCAATGATGCTCCACTCACTGCAGGTTGACGCCTCGGACGTGGCAATGGGGGGTGCGGTTCGACAGCAAGGGAGGGACGGTCTTCTGCATCCGTGTGCTTATTTCTCTAAGAAGTTTGCGCAGTCTCAGCTCAACTGGCCAATCTGGGAAAAAGAAGCGGCCGCCGTCCACCATGCCCTCACGGTGTGGAGACAGTTTTTAGAAGGTTCTAAAGTCCCTTTTGAGGTGTGGAGTGATCACAAGAACCTAGAGGCGCTCACGGGAGCCCGTAAACTGTCCGCGAAACAGGTACACTGGGCGGACTTCTTTGCTCAGTTCCGCTACGTATTAAAACATGTACCAGGGAAGCAGAATGTCCTGACGGACGCTCTATCCTGACTGCCCCAATACCCTACCAAGGTGGAATGCCCCACAGAGTCCCTATTCACTCCTGCTCAGAGGGGTTTACTGCCCACCTTGGCAGTTCAAACCCGATCGCAAGCCCGGCTCCCGCCTCAGTCTTCGCAGGGGGGGGGAACTCCAAGCCCGACCACGTCGGTCGGCCCGACCGCTCCACCCGCCTCGCCTCCTTCACCAGCTCTGCCTGCACCCGGCTGCCCAGGCGATCCAGCCATCCGACCCCCCCCCCCCCGGGGACACCAGCTTCCGCTCCCGCAGTGAAGCCCACCAGTACGGTGCCCACGACGCCGGATAGGGTGGATCTAACGGACTCCTTTATGAACTCACTTCGTTCCGGTTGCCAAGCAAAACTCTGCGCAAACCCTCCCCGCTTCTCTGATTGAACATGGGGGTTATAGGTACAAAGACTCTAAACTGTATGTGCCTAAGGGACTGCGGAAGGAGGTTCTGCAGCTAGTCCATGGAGCCAAGACAGCAGGACACTTTGGATTTCTAAAGACGTTGCATTTGTTATGTAGACAGTTTTGGTGGGCGGGCATGCGAACTGACGTGGATTCGTTCAGCCACAGTTGCCCACTATGTGCTACTGTCAAGAGGTCCCAGGAAAACCTCCCGGGTTATTGCAACCATTAGAGACCCCCACTAGACCCTGGGAAGTAATTGCAATGGATTTTATGACCGATCTCCCTCTCAGTGAAGGAAAGACTGTGCTTTCGGTAATCACTGACCTGTTCTCAAAACAGGTGCATCTTGTCCCTTGCGCAGGTATCCCATCCGCCCCAAAACTGGACCTCCTCTTTGTATCACATGTCTTCCGACTCCATAGCTTTCCATGCAAGGTGGTCAGCGACCGCGGAAGTAGCTATGTAGCTAAATTCTGGAAAGCTTTCCTAAAATTGGTGGGGGTGGAACAGGGTCTCTCAAGTGCTTTCCATCCCCAAACCGACGGCCAGATGGAGCTGGTAAATGCTGTATTAGAATGCTACTTGGGTTGTTATGTTAACTATCATCAGGATGATTGGGTTGAATTGTTACCCTTTGCTGAATATGCATACAATAATGCTGTACATCAATCCACTGGGTATAGCCCCTTCCGGGCCGTGTATGGTCAGGACTTCGGCCCCATTGACCATAACGATGTCTCGAGGGTGGAGGGGGGTGAAGGTGTTGCCGACTGGGTACACACTATTCAAACTACCTGGCCTTGGCTAATAAAGAACTTAGAACAAGCCAAACTTAAATACAAGGCTCAAGCTGACAAACATCGCTCACCAGGGAAAGAGTATAAAGTGGGGAACATAGTTTATTTATCCACCAAGAATCTGCGTTCCAACCGCCCGTGTAACAAACTCAGTGCCAAATACGTAGGACCCTTTCCCATTTCTCGAGTCATCAACCCAGTAACTGTGGAACTCTTGCTCCCAAAATCATTAAGACAAATCCATCCCGTGTTCCATATGAGTTTGCTGAAACCGCATGTTCCTTCCCCGGAATGGCATCCCGAGCCTCTCCCTGAACCACTGGTGATGGTAGGGGGGGGAGAACATTTTGAAATTGTGAAAATCCTGGACTCGCGTATCCATCATGGTTCTCTCCAGTATCTGGTTTGTTGGAAACACTTCAGTTCTGCGCAAGATGAATGGGTACGCGCTTGTGATGTTTCAGCACCCCGTTTAGTCCGTCAATTCCATACTGCTTACCCTCACAAACCAGCGCCCATGTACAAGTCGGCGGGAGGGGGGCCTTAAGGGGAGCAGGATGTCAGGCCTGCTCTCTGCTGAGACAGCCAGACTATGCATGTTTTGGTTTCACCACGTGCGGCCCAAGGTCGGGCCTGTTAACTGTCAAATTCCTTTTGCTAACTCTGTGGGAACTGCCCTCGTAGGGAGGGTGGTTGCCTTGGCTGCCACCACTATCTGATATGACCAGTGCTCTTCCATATAGGCCTTAGGCCGTGCCTTTAGTTCTCATTCGTGCCAACTTACCTATAGCTGCTGTTAACCTGTAGACTTTTCCTAATAAATCAACTCTATTTTGGACTCCTTGCCTGTGGATGTTGTTTCTAGGATTGTCACAGGACAAGTGCTCCCACAAGGCGGCTGCCTCCCTCCAGCCCCCTTCTCGCTCTCAATCCCCGGCCAAAAGCACCTTTTAGGGCGCACGAGGCGCCTGCCACCCTCTAGCCGCCTTCTCCCTCTCCCTCCCTCCCTCCCCGGTCAAAAACCCCTTTGCGGGAGCACGAGGCGGCTGCCGCCCTCCAGCCCCCTTCTCCCTCTCCCTCCCCCTTTCCCCGGCCAAAAACCCCTTTGCGGGCGCAACAGGCGGCTGCCGCCCTCCAGCTGCCTTCTCCCTCTCCCTCCCCCTTTCCCCACCAAAAACCCCTTTGCGGGTGCACGAGGCGGCTGCCGCCCTCCAGCCCCCTTCTCCCTCTCCCTCCCCCCCTAACCACATGAAAAAGAGGCAGTTGGTGGGGGGGGGCTCTTCGCGGAGTCCCAGGTTGACTCTCCCCTGGAAGCAAAAGAGGGCATGAAAACCAATGAGACCTTCAGGCTCTACAAGAATGCAGACTGTCAGGTATGGACAGCTGGAGCTTCCAAGTCATCTGTCCCCACTAGGGTTGCCAACATCCAGGTCCTAGCTGGAGATCTCCTGCTATTACAACTGATCTCCAGCTGATAGAGATCAGTTCCCCTGGAGAAAATGGCTGCTTTGGCAATTGGACTCTATGGCATTGAAGTCCCTCCCCGATCCCCGCCCTCCTCAGGTGCTGCCCCCAAAACCTCCTGCCGGTGGAGAACAGAGCCCTGGCAACCCTAAACATGACATCAGTGATTTGTCAGGATATTTTTACCACCCGAGGGTAGGCCATTTTGAATCCCCCCTTCTTTTTGGCTGGATGAACCTCTCTGCCTTCCCATCTATACCCATGGCATTTCTGTCTATGCCTACCCGCTCCCCCCCCCCAACCTGTAGAGGAAGACTTGGTTTTCTTATGGCAACTTTCTCTACCACATAAGGAAGAATCAAACCGGCTTATAATCGCCTTCCCTTCACCTCCCCACATCAGACACCCTGTGAGGTAGGTGGGGCTGAGAGAGCTCTAAGAGAACTGTGACTAGCCCAGAGCACCCAGCTGGAATCATGTGTAGGAGTGGAAAAACCAACCCAGTTCATCAGATTAGGCTCCACCCCTCATGTGGAGGAGTGGGGAATCAAACCCGGTTCTCCAGATCAGAGTCCCCAGCTCCAAACCACCACTCTTAATGTCTACACCATCTTAACCACTACACCACTACACATCTTCCTTACCATTTTTGGTTCCATTTCGAGGCCTTGACCGCTCTAGTCTTTCTCACAGAACTACAGATCCTTCTCACAGAAGTACCATTTGTTGTCTCAGATGTTTTAATATGGTGTTTTCTATTCCCACCATCTGCTGTCAGTTGATGCTGGACCGGACATCCAACTGACAAGGAAGGCCAGGGCGTGAGCCGACATCACAATGGGTTCTGGATTCCTTGTCTGGCCTAGAATCCATCCCTATTGGTGTTGCTTTGGTTACCCAGAAAACTGAAAGAAAACAGACCTGGGCGCCTGAAGCTTGCAGGGAAGAGAACTGGGGTTCAAAATGGCTTCATGTTGGCGACAACTTATTAAATCAGTTTCATTCCCTCCTTGCTTCCCAGAGAGTCACATTTACCATCAACCAGAAGAGCCACATGCCAATCGAATGCCATGTACCAGCCCAGACCCATGCATATCCAACTATATAACTACCTACCTAAAATATAGGATGATAACATTTTCAGTTCCCCCAACGTCCTCTGAGCATGCAGGGCTGACTCTCCTCCACAGAGTTGTGACCTGAGGTGGTCCTTGTGTCTCCGGAGTGAGGAGAAAGGCTTCCCTCTCTGTAGGACTGCCTGTATTGGAGTGGGAAATGCCTGCAGATTTGGGGGAGGAGACTGGGGAGGGAGCCCCTCCTCTCCCCAAACCCCGCCCTCCTCAGGCTACACCCCAAATACCTCCTGCCAGTGGTGAAGAGGGACCTATCTCCCCTGAAGCCCCTCCCCTCTCCAAACCCCACCCTCCCTTGGCTCTGCCCCCACAATCTCCAGGTTTTTCCCAACCCAGAGCTGGCAACCCCAATGTTCATCGCCCTCTCTTCAGCTGGCCCCTTTCTACCTGCTGGCCAGCTGAGATGTAGTGGGCAGCCCTTTCAATTGGTGGCCAATTGCCTGCCATTATTTTACAATGGTATTTTACAAAAAAAAAATAGCACCACCGTGTACAACGACATTATTGCTGAAATCAGACCCAGGCAGCCAACCACTATACACTATCAAAGTTTTATATGCTATAAAGCTTCTCTGCTAAAGTAGGTGGAACCGCATTCATTCACAGATATCCATGTGGGGAGGCTGCCTGCTGAACGTACCACGTTTAGAAATGAAGTGGGCATTGCAACATGGGAAGACATTGATAAAGAAGCTGACGAAGAACTGGAGGATCGAAACGGCCATCTAGTTTGTTTTCCCACCGGCTTGAAGGTCCGCAGACCGAATTATCTCCCCTGATTAAAGACGTACAAGACTACAAGGGGCTGTTACTGTGCACATTGTGCGTTCTCTCTTCTATATTGTTAATGTTGGTTCTTACTGCAGTTGGCTGTATGCTTCTCTATTGGAATTAGTCAGGTTACAATTGTTTGTATTGTAACTGCATCAGCTGATATTACATTGCATTGATAGACCATTGCACTACTGATTTATGAATGTGGTGTCACCTACATTAGTAAAGATGCTTTATAGCATATAAAACTTTGATTGTGTATAGTGGTTGGCTGGATGCGTCAGATTTCATCAGTTTCCTGGTATTTGACAACCCTATGCCTGTCTTTTCCGGGTCTTTTGCCACCTTCTGGGGCAGAAGAGCAGGGCTAACTGGGTCTCCATTGCCTTTGGGTCACCCGCTGAACAAACAGCCCCTGACACTCACCCGCTTGCTTCTCCCCCCCCCCCCACGTGGCATCTAGGTTTGCCAACCTCCAGATACTAGTTGGAGATCTCTGGCTATTACAACTGATCTCCGGCCAATAGAGATCGGTTCACCTGGAGAAAATGGCCGCTTTGGCCATTGGACTCTAGAGCATTGAAGTCCCTCCCCTTCCCAAACCCGCCCAAAAAACCTCTCACTGGCTGCAAAAAGGGACCTGGCAACCCTAACATAAGGACCCCTCCCATCTGCAGGTGTATCATAATGGTCCCCCTCCACTGGAAAGAGCCAAGTCTGTTAGACTCTCCCAATTGCCTTTTTTTTGGGGGGGGGGCCAAGTGAAATAAAAAATGGCATGGTTCTTGGGGGTGACACCCCCTTGAGTTTTGGGGTAAATGCCCACCTTTGCCTCTTTGGAGATGGCCGTGTTCTGAGGAGCCTCAGGCATCTGTGGCAATGAATTGATGTGGGGGGTGGGCAAGATGCCATCTAGGCCACCTCAGAAGGGACCTTCCTATCTCACATGAACACATGAAGCTGCCTTATACTGAATCAGACCCCACTTGGTCCATCCAAGTCAGTATTGTCTGCTCAGACCGGCAGCGGCTCTCCAGGGTCTCAGGCAGGGGTCTTTCACATCACCTACCTGCCTAGTCCCTTTAACGGGAGATGCTGGCGATTGAACCTGGGACCTTCTGCAAGCCAAGCAGAGGCTCTACCACAGAGCCACGGCCCTCTCCCCTTGGGTGAGGGCTCCCAATGGTGGAGGGAACAAATCTGACCAGCATCCTTTCTTCAGTAGTGGAAACTCTAGCAGACCGAGGGATGCTGCACCACGCAGTCCATTCAGAATAAACTCAAGTCCTTCTTTTGAATAAAGAAGCTCTATTACTAATACTAATGGAAGCTAAAAATTAGAAGAAGGTTTAGTAGAACTAACAGAATGCATACTAGTCAGAAGAATGCTGTAATACTAAGCAATAAGAAACAAACCTTACAAGCAATAATAATAATAGTAACGATAATGAGCAACAGCCCCTTGGCACGGACTGGTAAGCTGCAGTACTGCAGTCCAAGCTCTGCTCACAACCTGAGTTCGATCCCGACGGAAGTCGGATTCAGTTAGCTGGTTCAAGATCGACTCAGCCTTCCACCCTTCCGAGGTCGGTAAAATGAGCACCCAGCTTGCTGGGGGTAAAGGGAAGATGGCTGGGGAAGGCACTGGCAAACCACCCCGTAAAAAAAGTCTGCCTAGGAAACATCGGGATGTGACATCACCCCATGGGTCAGGAATGACCTGGTGCTTGCACAGGGGACCTTCACCTTTACCTTTTAACGATAATGAGCAGGCAGTTTTAGGAATAGGAAAAAGTCATCATTCACAAAAAGTTTGAACATTTCACTTCTTTATTTACGCTCACAGACCAATTAGTCATGAGCAAATATGGGAAAAAACATGATACATAATTGTAAAAGATATAGTGACATTATGAGACATCATTATTATTACTGAATGCCAGAGGCAGGAATTTCACCACTGCAGGAGTCTCATAAGGCTCAACATCAGCAAACAATTCAGCTACAGTCTCCACCTCTAGAGCTGGGGTCCATTTTGGGATGGACATTGATTGTGATTCACTTATCTTGAGCGGTTGCATATTTATTACAGTCAATAAAGAAATGCCAAATTGTGCCTAGTTTTCCAGATTTACAATCACAAAGTCTCTCAGAGAAAGGGATCCTTGCAAACCTGCCAACTAGTTCCCCTGGCAGTAGCACATTTAATCTTGCTTTAGAAAAAAGGATTCGATATTTAGGGACGGTTAGGAACTTACTGTATGCAGGTAATGTCTTTGGGTTTGAAAGACCCAAATAATACTAGGAGCAAACCCTCTGGGCTCTGCATCACATGCTCCATTTGTCAAAATACAGCACACTAGATTTAATCACTTTTACATACCGAGGTATATTCCATTTGATTGAAAGACTCAAGAGGAAACCCCCATGTCTGCAACTTACTATCAACCAATTTTGCTCATGTGCTTCAAAAACCATCATTAGCAAGATGGTGGAAATCACACCCTTCTGGAGAATAAACCATTTTTACTCTAAAAAGGGATGTTGTTATCCACATTTTAGCCTCCAAGGATGGTTCAGCAAATTCCGGTGGTACTGCAGGAGCAGAAATACACATTGGCAGATTTGATACTGAGCATAAGAAAGAAGCTAAGGGGGAATCCTAACAATCATTTACCTAGGATCATTTACCCCAGCAGATAGGCAAGAACCTGTCAGTCCTGGAGCCCAAGAAATGAGGAACAAGAATAAATCAATGCTGTCTTCTCTATCGGCTGTAGATCAGTTGTAATAGCAGCGGATCTCCAGCTAGTTCCTGGAGGTTGGCAACCTTAGTGGGAACAGATGACTTGGTAGCGCCCGCTGTTAAGCACCTGACAATGTGCATTCCTATATAGCCCGAAGGTCTCCTTTGTTTTCATACCCTCTTTTCCTTCCAGGGGAGAGTCAACCTTGGACTCTGCAAAGAGTCACCAACCACCAGGTGTCTCTTTTATACGTGGAATTCCTCAGGGTGACGCGCCGGAGATGTCCCCTGCCCAAGAACAACGACTGGGGGAAGGCCAAGCACACCTACCATCCTTCACTGTTGCCCATCGTGGAGGAGGAAACCGGGGGGGGGGGGTGCTGAGGAGATTCAGGATGGTGCCCCTAAAGCGGTGCCAGGATTCACATGTTTTCTTCGGTCAGCCGAAGCCATAATAGATGAACAACAGCAAGGAACCCTGGGTAAGTGCACTCTTTTCAACAATTATTGATACAATAAAAACAGACAGAGTTGTTGAGAACAACTTACAGAATGCACAATGCACAGAGGATATCCATAAGGAAAACCTGGGCGCATTTCACAACATCCAAATAACTTGGAGCTCCATGTTCACAGAATGACTGAGAGGGCAAACCCGCCACCAGGAGGACACCGATCTTCCCATGGAAATCCTGATGCGGCCTCAGAATACACCATCCCATAGTATTTTCTGTGACTGGCAGCACCTCTCCAAGGTCTTGGGTCAAGAAAGTTGTTCCCCAGTGCCTGAGATCCCAGTGGTGCCAGGATTAAACCTTCTGCATGCAACACGTGCTGCCCATGAGAACCAAGATGGGGACCCCTGGTCTAAATGAACTACTTAAGTAAGAAATGGCATGAAATGTGCACTCTTCTGTATTTGTGAAGAAGAAGCCCACAGTTCTGACTCTCAGAAGGGTCTTAAATTAAACTGTTCCGGACATTTTGTCTTTCCAGCTGCAGCACCAGGAACAAGGGGAAGAGGAGGCCCTTCAGGAAAGTCCGAAAGATGAGCTAGGAGGGGCTGCAGACGAACCTTTGGATTGTGACACCCAGGGGAAGTTTTGGCCTCTACCAGGGGAGAACCACAAACACCTGGAGGTCACAGTTAGAATGGCAAGTGTTGCAAGGAAAGAGAGAAGCGAGGCAGATAACCAGAGAAGCAGCTTGGTTCAGGGGTCAAGTGGAATGAGAGAAGAACTCAACGGACAGGCGAGAACCTACAGTCCAGGAGACCAATACATGAGAGACCAGAAGAAACAGAAGTGGCCATAGTGCCACGTGGAGCCATAAAAGGTGATCAACAGCAAGGACCATGGTGTAAATATTGGGGACCGTCTCCTGTACCTCCCGAAGAGCACTGAGATCATCTGCTAATAATTTACTGGTGGTTCCCAGCCCTAAGAGTCTGTGGCAGCCTTGGGCTAGTCACAGCTCTCTCAGCCCCACCTCCCTCACAGGGTATCTGTTGTGGGGAGGGGGAGGGAAGGCGATTGTAAGCCGGTTTGAGACTTCCTTAAGCGGTGGAGAAAGTCCTGCGGAAAAGTTCCTTGAGGTCCCACAGGGACTGGTGGGATGCTCAGTCTGGTGACGCCAGAGCCCTGTGGGACCTCAAGGAACTTTTCCGCAGGGCCTGTAAGATGGAGTTTTCCACCAAGCCTACAGTCGAGAACAGCCACGGATATTGCAAGTGCTGGCCTCCCTACTCTCCCCCTCCTCCTGTGTGTATATAAGATTGACCTGAGGGGATGCCGGCCTGTTTCCTTGGCCAGTATGAATGGATTGTTGCACCATATTTGGATTTGTTTGGTTTTAATTGGGTTCTATTATTATTAGCTTTAATGTTGTTGGTATAAAATTTTAAATGATGTAACCTGCCCTGAGCCAGCTTCAGCCGGGAAGGGCGGGCTAGAAATCTAGCTAGCTAGCTAGCTAGCTAGCTAGCTAGCTAGCTAGCTAGATAGATAGATAGATAGATAGATAGATAGATAGATAGATAGATAGATAGATAGATAGATAGATAGATAGATAGATGCACATCTTACAGCCATTACTTATACAATAAAATAGAAAGAATTCTTGAAAGCAACTTAACAGAACTCAAAATGCACAAAGTATAACCACAGGGAAAACATGGGCATGAAAATAAGTCACTGGCTCCAAGTCCACAGAATGAATGAGAGGGTCAGTCCGCTGCCCGGAAGGCACAAAGCTTCATGTGAAACTCCCTGATGCAGCTTCCGAGTGCCCATTCCCGTTGCCTTCTCTCCTCTCGCTCGCAGGTCCGAGGCAGAGAAAGTCCCCCTTTCTCAAGCCTTCCAGAACTCGCCTCTTTGCCCTCGACGGGGTTACTGCGTACCTCACCACTGCCCTGGTGCTTCAGAGGTCGGTCGTTGGGGGGAAAATCGCCATCCTCGGGCTTTTACGAGGGGAGGGGGGCACTGGCTATATATATAGTGCCAGGGAAGGTCGTCGATGGAATCACCGGAGTCCAGCAGGAAAGCTTTGTTGTCTTCGAAGCAGCAACTCTCTTGCTCCGGCCTCTCCTCTGTCTGCCTCTTTATCTTCTGCCTGAAAATTAGGAATTTCCAGCAACAGACAGATCTGGACAGCAGGTTCACCGGCCATTCAGTGTTCCTGTCTGTTGAGGTGACCTTGAAGGGGAAAAGGGTTTAAGAACAAATAAAAACTTCAGATTATAGAGGTGATTAACAGCAGGGCTAGGGTTGCCAGGTCCCTCTTCGCCACCGGCAGGAAGTTTTTGGGGCACAGCCTGAAAAGGGAGGGGTTTGGGGAGGGGAGGGACTTCAAGGCCATAGAGTCCAATGGCCAAAGTGGCCATTTTCTCCAGGCAAACTGATCTCTGTTGGCTGGAGATCAGTTGTAATAGCAGATCTCCTGCTTGTACCGGGAGGTTGGCAACCCTACCTGACCCACACACTCCAGGGTGGGGGACTACCAACAGATTAGTGTCAGCAGAGTTCAATGTTCTTTGGGGGGTATACCAGGCTAGGCGGTCCTGAAGGTATGAAGGTCCCAGACAGTGTAAGGCTTTAAGGGTCAAAACCAGCACTTTGAACAGGTAAGTAAATAAATAAACATATGGGAGGGGCTGTGGCTAAGTGGAAGAGCATCTGCTTAGCATGCAGAAGGTCCCAGGTTCAATCCCCATCATCTCCAGTTAAAGGGACTAGGCAGGTAGCTGATGTGAAAGACCTCTGCCTGAGACTCTGGAGAGCCGCTGCTGGTCAGAGTGGACAATACTGCCTTTGATGGACCAAGGGTCTGACTCAGTAGAAAGCAGCTTTATGCGTTGATGTGTTGAAACCCTAGTGCTTTCTGCCCAACTCCAGCCACCACCTGGAGGTCGGCAACCCTATCCCTCACTGCCAAATTCCCTATTTGCATTGCATTGGCTCTAGGGTTGTCTACTCTGGATTGGAAAATTCATGGAGATCTGGGAGGTGGAACCTGGGGAGGACAGGGTTTGGGGATGGGAGGGGCCTCAGCAGGGTATAATGCCAAAGAGTCCCCCCTCCAAAGCAACCATTTCCTCCACAGGAACTGATTTGTATTCTTGGAAGAACAGTTGGGAATTCCAGAAAACCTCCAGACGTGCATGGGTGTTGTTAGGGTTGCCACCCTCCAGGTGGTAACTGGAGATCTCCTGCTATTACAACTGCTCTCCAGCCGATAAGGATCGATTCACCTGGAGAAAATGGCCGCTTTGGCAATTGGATTCTATGGCATTGAAGTCTTTCCCCCCCCAAGCCCCGCCCTCCTCAGGCTCTGCCCCCACAACCTCTCGCTGGCCGCCAAGAGGGACCTGGCAACCCTAGGGTTGGTGATAGTGGTGTGCATTTGGCAAAGCCAAATCAGAACACCCCCGCCCCCAAAAAATACCAATAAGGTACTTTGTGGGGGGGGGGGATTCACTTGAAAAATTGGCAGCGATTTAAATGGAGCCAAAAGGCGGATCCCGAATTATGCCCAAGTTTTTAGGCATTTTTCAAGCCACTTCCTCCCCGCCACCAATTTTTTGTTTTTTAAAAGACTGGATGGGAATCCCCTCTCCCCTCCCTCCCTCTCTCTCTCTCCCTCACTTTCCTGGTGGCCCAGGAAACCTCCAGATCCTAGCCGGCTATCTCCTGCTGTTACAACTGATCTCCAGCCGACAGAGATCAGTTTCCCTGGAGAAAGTATCTAAGATGAGAACAGGAAGAGTTGGTTTTTTATATGCCGACTTTCTCCACCGCTTAAGGAAGTCTCAAACCGGCTTACAATCGCCTTCCCTCCCCCTCCCCACAACAGACACCCTGTGAGGGAGGTGGGGCTGAGAGAGCTGTGACTAGCCCAAGGTCACCCAACTAGCTTCATGAGGAGGAGTGGGGAAACAAATCCAGTTCTCTAGTTTAGCCTCCGCTGCTCACGTGGAAGAGTGGGGAATCGAACCCGGTTCTCCACATCAGAGTCCACCTCTCCAAACCACAGCTGTTAACCACCACACCACGCTGGCTCTCAATGAGGCAAATGATTTATTAGAATATTTTTACCATCCAAGGGTGGGCCATTTTGGATTCCCCCCCCCCTTTGGCCAGCCAAATCTCACTAATCTCCATCAATGCCATGTATTCCATGTATTCCCACCCCCATCCCACCCTGTAGAAAGAGAAAGAAAATAGTCTTTACCATTTTATCAGCCGTTATTCAGGTCTCTGAACTACAGATACAGTACTATAGTATATTGATATAGTACTAGAGTAACGGTATACAGTAGTCTTTATCATTTAATAAATAATATTGCTTTGCCTGCCTGATGGATGCCAGTCCCACCATCCGGTTGACAGTTGAAACAGGCCTGGGCACCCAACTGACCAGCATCACAAGGGGTTCTGAATTTGTTCACTGGTCAAGAATCCATCCCTACTAGGGTTGCCAACCTCCAGGTAGTAGCTGGAGATCTCCTACTATTACAACTGATCTCCACCCGATAGAGATCAGTTCACCTGGAGAAAATGGCCACTTTGGCCATTGGACTCTATGGCATTGAAGCCCTTCTCCTCCCAAAACACTGCCCTCCTCAGGCTCCACCCTTAAAACCTCCCGCCGGTGGCAAAGAGGGACCTGGCAATCCTAAGCATTGGAGATGTTTGTAGCGATACAGATATTTTAAAACAGCAGTCAACCCAGCCCAAGGATCTTTACTGTGTGACTGACGGTAAGCTGCAGCAGCCGTTTTGTGTCCTCCTGGGCTGGAGGGTTGCCAGGTCCCTCTTTGCCACCGTTGGGAGGTCTTTAGGGTGGAGCCTGAGGAGGACGGGGTTTGGGGCGGGGAGGGACTTCAGTGCCATAGTCCAATTGCCAAAGCAACCATTTTCTCCAGGTCGTGAACTGATCTATATCGGCTGGAGATCAGTTGTAATAGCAGGAGATCTCCAGCTAGTACCTGGAGGTTATAATATACAAAAAGCAGCAACTATGCCCAAATGGGGGGGGGGAACGAAAAATAAAAACCCTCAGGATGTGTGCTAGACAGCGTTAATATTGCCAAGCAATAACATGTAATAAACTACAACGTCAAAAATGCTCATTTTTGACGTCATAGTTTATTATATGTTGTTGCTTGTCAATATTAAAGTTGTGTAGCACACATCCTGAATTTTCTTCTTCTTCATTTTTTCATTTGGTCATAGGGTGAAAATGCATGGTCACTTTATCCTCCTTTAATCCCTGTTTTAGCCAGGATCGAACTCACATTAGGCGAAACGCATGCGTTCAATCCAGGCTGAATCCTGGCTGAAACAGGGATTAAAGGAGGATAAAGCTACCATGCGTTTTCGCCCATAGTCACTACCTGGAGGTTGGCAACCCTATGTAGCACAGTAGCAGGCATATTTGTGGCTGTGCCCATCACACTGTGGGACACAGATTTTCCAGGGTGCCCGCAGGGTCCACAAACGTAGGGACCCCTGAGTAAGATCAAAACAACGCCATGCTATAAAGCAAACAGAGAGATGGAAACCTTTGCAGTGGGACAAACGGATAAAGAGCCAGCGTGGTGTAGTGGTTAAGAGTGGTGTTTTGGAGCGGTGGACTCAGACCTGGAGAACCGGGTTCGATTCCCCACTCCTCCACATGAGTGGCGGAGGCTAATCTGGTGAACTGGGTTGATGCCCCACTCCTACGCACGAAGCCAGCTGGGTGGCCTTGGGCTAGTCACAGTTCTATTAAGAGCTCTCTCAGCCCCACCTACCTCCCAGGGTGTCTGTTGTGGGGAGGGGAAGGGAAGGTGATTGTAAGCCGGTTTGAGTCTCCCTTAAGTGGTAGAGAAAGTCAGCATATAAAAGCCATCTCTTCTTCATCATCATCATCATCATCATTCAAGGAGATATCTGGACTATCCTCACCATTCTGTTACCATCTTGAAGCATGCCTGCATGCCATTCTATGAACACAGGATCTGGCTTGGGATCACCATGCACAGATGGCTGGGTATCTGCCTGGAAGTATGCAAGCAGATGGAAACAAAATCCAAGTTTTAGCTAATGCAAATTTTATATATTTTATGGTGGGAATGCAACAGAGTGGTGAAATTCTGGAATATGATTGCTATGGTAATCTCACAAGGTATAAAGAAAGGGTTACCCTTATCCCCTAAGGTTTTCTTGTTGAATTGTATGGATTTTCTTGAACACACATGAACACATGAAGCTGCCTTCTTGGTCCAGGCAAGTCAGTATTGTCTGCTCAGACCGGCAGCGGCTCTCCAGGGTCTCAGGCAGGGGTCTTTCACATCACCTACCTGCCTAGTCCCTTTAACAGGAGATGCTGGGGATTGAACCTGGGACCTTCTGTATGCCAAGCAGATGCTCTACCACTGAGCCATGCCCCCTCTCCATGGCTCTCCAGGGTCTCAGGTCGTGGTATTTCACATCACCTACTTGTCTAGTCCGTTTAGTGGGAGATGCTGGGGGATTGAACCTGGGACCTTTGGCATGCCAACCAGATGCTCTACCACTGAGCCACAGCCCCTCCCCAGACATGCACATGAAGCTACCTGTGAGAGATCCCCCTCTCTGAGTTTGCTTCTCCAAATCAGTTGCTCAGACGTTGATACAGAAACAATAGATTTATTGAAGCCTTCAGGAGATGAGACAGACACAGGTAGAAAGTTGCAAGTGAGGGGCTATACGGGTTTACAGAATATATTGACTCCAGGGCACTGGGGCACTGGGGTTCACACGTATTGTTATGGGAAGTTACAAGCTTGGCATAATACAAAACATCAGACGGATCCCAGGAAGTCTGGTGCGGCTATCACACTTCCAAGGCCGCACCGGCCTGAGGGAGTACTGGCAGGAAAGCAGCGGGGGGGAAGATACATGGGCCATCAGGTCTGGCGCCTGAGACCAGAAGGTGTGAACTGCTTTTACGAGTTCACTGATAATGCCGCAGGTGATGGAAAGCAGAGACACAAAGACAGAGACCCTCACATTCTGCCCCCCTTAAGGCCCCCCTCCGGGAGGACGAGGCTTATCGGGATAAGCGAGGTGGAATTCTCGGACCAAGCGAGGAGCTGCCATGTGGGGTGCGGCCACCCATTCGTCATGAGCGGAGCCAAGGTTTTTCCAGCGAACAAAGTAAAACAGTTTCCCTTTCTTCCATTTGGAATCTAAAACCTTGGATATTTCCAAATGAGTATCCCCTCCTACTACGGTAGGAATCTCATGAGCGGGAGGGGGGTGGAACTGGGGAGCCGCTACATAAGGTTTGAGGAGGCTTATATGGAAGACTGGATGAACCCCCTTGAGTGTCTTAGGGAGACTCAGTGCCACGGTAACCTCGTTGATTACTCTGGTAATGGGGAAAGGTCCTACATAACGGTCGCTCAGTTTTTTGCAGGGGCGAAGAGAGCGGAGATTTTTGGTGGACAGATAGACTTGCTCCCCCACCTTGAGTTCCCATCCCGGAGACCGGTGTTTGTCCGCTTGTTCCTTGTACTTGCTTTTTGCCCTTTCCAGATTTTTGAGCAACCATGGCCAGGTGGATTTAACCACCTGAATCCACTCCTGAAGATCAGGGGTAGACTGGAGCTCTGGCGAGACGGGGGCAGAACCGAAAGGGCCGAAATCCGTCCCGTATATAACCTGGAAGGGGCTAAAGCCGGTAGAGGAATGAGGCGCATTGTTGTACGCATATTCGGCAAATGGCAGCAGGTCAACCCAGTCATCCTGGTGGAAATTTACATAGCAGCGCAAATAACATTCTACTACCGCATTTACTCGTTCTGTTTGACCATCCGTTTGGGGGTGATAGGCGGAAGAAAGGCCCTGTTCCTCCACTCCCATTAACTTTAGGAAAGCCCGCCAGAATTTGGCAACAAACTGGACCCCCCGGTCGGAGAGGACCTTCCTCGGGATCGAGTGTAGCCTGAGGACGTGCGTGATGAACAGTTTAGCTAAGCCCTGGGCTGAAGGAAGACCTGCACATGGAACGAAATGAACCTGTTTGGAAAAGAGGTCTGTGATCACCCAGAGAACCGTTTTCCCCCGACTTGGAGGTAGGTCGGTGATAAAATCCATGGCGATGACTTCCCAGGGACGGGAGGGGTTCTCAAGCGGTTTGAGAAGCCCCGGGGGTTTTCCCATCCGTTTCTTGGCTGTGGCGCAGGTGGGGCAGCTGCGCACATACAACTCCACATCAGACCTCATACCGGGCCACCAGAATTGCCTTCGAACCAGGTGAAGCGTTTTTACGAAACCAAAATGACCCGCTAGCCTGGCCCCATGTACAAGTCCCAACACTTCTTTGCGAAGGGAAGATGGGACATATAGTTTCCCCCCTTGCACCCACCAAGTGTTGGTTCGTTCCAAGCCAGGGGGGAGGAGATTGTGCTCCTCCTCCTGCAAGGAGGCGTCCCGGAGTCGCTGTTGGAACACTTCCGGGATAC
Source organism: Euleptes europaea (assembly GCF_029931775.1). Lineage (NCBI taxonomy): Eukaryota > Metazoa > Chordata > Lepidosauria > Squamata > Sphaerodactylidae > Euleptes > Euleptes europaea. The sequence goes on from NC_079316.1 coordinate 106,092,135, forward strand.
CTTTGAGCGTAGGGGGGGTCTCCGGTTGGCGGGCTTGGGATCGGGTGGTGACGGCCAGGCCAGGGACTTCCCCTCGCTGTTCGGGAGTGAACAGGGAGTCGACGGGGCGATCGAAATCGTTGCGATACTGGGGAAGTCGTGACAAAGCATCAGCTAGGGCATTTTCTTTGCCAGGGACATGTTTGAGGGTGAACCGGAATTTTGCAAAAAATTGGGCCCACCTAATTTGTTTGGCATTGAGTTTTCTAGCTCCCTTGAGAGCCTCAAGATTCTTGTGATCGGTGCACACTTCGAACGGCAGCTCGGCCCCCTCCAAGAAGTGTCTCCATATGGTAAGGGCATGTTTGACCGCTGCTGCCTCCTTCTCCCAAATGGCCCAGTTGATTTCGGACTGGGAAAACTTCTTGGAGAAGTAGGCGCATGGCCTCAACCGTCCCCCCTCATCCCTCTGCAATAGGGCCCCGCCCATTGCTACATCCGAGGCATCCACCTGCACCACGAAGGGCTTGGTGCAATCCGGGTGAGCCAAAACGGGTTCGGATGAAAAAAGTAGCTTTAAACGTTCAAAAGCTTGCTGGCACTGGGGAGACCATTGCAGACGGGCTGAGGGGAGTGCGGCGCTAGCCCCCCTGTCCTTGGTACGCAACAGGGCAGTGAGGGGAAGCGCAACTTGGGCAAAGTTGGGAATGAAATTCCGGTAAAAGTTGGCAAACCCCAAAAACTGTTGAAGTTGGCGGCGGGTAGTGGGGGTTTCCCAGTCCCGCACCGCCTGGACCTTGGCGGGGTCCATTTCCAACCCTTGGTGGGAAATCACATACCCCAGAAATGTAATAGAAGGTTGGTGGAATTCACACTTGGACACCTTAGCATACAGTTTGTGCTCCCGCAGCCGCTGGAGCACTTCTCGCACTAGGCGCACATGTTCTTCCATGGTCTCAGAGTAAATAAGAATGTCATCGAGAAATACCACCACCCCCCGAAACAGTAAATCATGCAAAACTTCATTAATTAATTGCATAAAGACACTCGGAGCCCCCGAAAGTCCGAACGGCATGACCAGGTACTCAAACATCCCAAAACAACTGGAAAAGGCCGTTTTGGGTTCGTCTCCTTCTTTGATGCGAATGCGGTGGTAGGCTTCTACCAAGTCCAGTTTGGTGAAGATTCGGCCCTCCTTTAATTGTGCTAGAAGGTCAGGAATAAGAGGGAGGGGGTAAGCATTAGACTGGGTGACTGCGTTCAGTCTGCGAAAGTCAATACACAGTCTTAAATCTCCCGTCTTTTTCTTTACAAAGAAAGCTGGGGCTGAATAAGGAGCCTTGGAGGGGCGTATGAAACCCCTCGCCAGATTGACATCCAGATAGTCCCGCAATACAGTCTTTTCACTGGGGCTCATGGGGTAAACCTTTCCCTTAGACAGTTTGCCTTCCCCTACGATCTCGATGGCACAGTCCGTTTCTCTGTGGGGAGGCAGTTCGTCGCACTCTCTAACATCGAAAACATCAGTAAACTGCGAGTATTCAGAGGGTAATTGAGGAGAGACTGGGGCGGGGGACCCTACCAGCGCGGCGGCTGGAGTTCTGAGTACCCGTTCCTTGTCATGCAACCCACAGGGGTTTTCGGGGAAAGAAAGCACCCGTTTAACCCAATCAATAGAGGGATTGTGTCCCCTTAACCAGTTCATCCCTAACACTACAGGGGTTACGATAGGGGCGATGGTGAAATACAACCGTTCCCAATGTTCCCCCACGGACATAATCACGGCTGCAGTTCTGTGGGTCACAGGGCCCCGTTTAAAGTCACTCCCGTCCATTTGGGAAAAACGGAGGGGTCCCGGAAGCCGCTTGCGCCGGACACCCAACTTCTTGGCAGTTTCCTCATTTATCATGGTGCGGGCACACCCCGAGTCGACCAACGCGGGGACCTCTAACGGGGGACCCCCTTTGGGTAGGGACAGATGAACACGCACAAATACATTGTCCTCTTGGGCGCTTACCATCGGTGGAGCTCCTTGCACAACGATAGGGACGGTCTGCTGCGGAGCCCCCTCTACAGCAGACCGACGGCGTTTTTTGCCGGCTGTTCCCACTCTTCCTCCTCGCTGGAAGAGGGGGACGGGGTGGTGGCTTCCGGGGAGCCGTCCGAATCAAAGACGGTATTTGTAATCCGGGACCCCGATGGGACCGTAGAGTCGGATGCCCCATCCTGGGGGCGCGCGTGGAGAGCGGAGGGTGCGCCGGAGCGCCGGCTCAGAGGTCCACTTCTGCGACGAGGCTGGCTGTCGGCGGCCGGTTTCGTCGGCTCGGCCTGGGTTTGGCGGGGAGGGGTCGGACGGCCTGAGCGAGAGGGGCATTGCGATGCAAAGTGACCCTTTCCCCCGCAGATCAGGCAGACGCCGGCCTCGAACCGCTTGCGGCGTTCCGCGGCCGAGAGACCCCCGCCACCCCCTTGCCGGAGTTCCCGGCCACGGTCACCTCGGGGCCTGGGGTCTCGCCCAAGCCGTTGCTTGGACAAGTTCAGGAGTTGCTTGCGATTCTCGATGTCAGCAGCATGGCGAACCCAACCTTCCACATCCGGGGGGTTCCCTTGCATGAAGGCCCAATGTTGGAGGTCTGGGTTGAGACCCTCCCTGAAACATTGTACCAAGGTAGCTTCACTCCAGTCCAGAATTCGGCTAGCCAGTGACTGGAACTCACTTGCATACTGCGCCACCGACTTAGTCCCTTGGCGCAGTTGCATCAGGGAGGCTTTAGCCCGCTCACCCAGAGTCGGGTCCTCAAAACGGTTTCGGAGTGCTACCATGAACTCGTCCAGGGTTCGCAGTACCGGCGAGCGGAGTTCATACTGCAACACCATCCAGGCAGCCGCCTCCCCTTGCAGTAAGGAAGCCACGTACTGCACCCGGGACTCCTCAGAAACGAAGGTTCGGCCTTGTTCCCGCATAAAAATGTCCACTTGGACCATAAAAAAGGTCAATTGGTCTCCCGACCCGTCATACGTGACTTTCAGGTCCCGACGGGCCGGGGGGGCAGGGGTTGCGGGCGGAACTACCGGCGCCCCGTCTGGGGGAGCACCGGCTGGAGGTTGCAACTTCAGCGCATCTAGGGCCGTGGCCATCTCACCCATTACGCGTTGCATGGTCTCCATCTGCTCCTGCATAGCCCGGCGGTCTTCCTGCCACTGCTTTCGTTCTTCCTCCATGAGGGCCTCTTTGCGGGCCGGGTCCCCTTCGAGTCCCGTGCTGGGGAAGGCCAACCGGCGATCCTTCGCCGCAGTCCGCGAGAGCGACCAGCCCTTGGGAGAGTCCAGCCAATAAGTAAGCCCCCGGGGACGTTCGTCCCGATCTTGGTCGGGGGCGCGACCCTTCGGTTTCTTTGGCTTGGCTCCCTCCTCCTTCGGGTCCGGCTTCTCCGGCTCGTCCGGAGCCTTGGGGGCATCGGGGATAGGGGCGGTGTCCTCGTCGGCTGACATTCTGTCCAAAGCGGTACAGCTGCAGTCCGAGAGGCAAGGACTTGCAACTTAATGTGAGAGATCCCCCTCTCTGAGTTTGCTTCTCCAAATCAGTTGCTCAGACGTTGATACAGAAACAATAGATTTATTGAAGCCTTCAGGAGATGAGACAGACACAGGTAGAAAGTTGCAAGTGAGGGGCTATACGGGTTTACAGAATATATTGACTCCAGGGCACTGGGGCACTGGGGTTCACACGTATTGTTATGGGAAGTTACAAGCTTGGCATAATACAAAACATCAGACGGATCCCAGGAAGTCTGGTGCGGCTATCACACTTCCAAGGCCGCACCGGCCTGAGGGAGTACTGGCAGGAAAGCAGCGGGGGGGAAGATACATGGGCCATCAGGTCTGGCGCCTGAGACCAGAAGGTGTGAACTGCTTTTACGAGTTCACTGATAATGCCGCAGGTGATGGAAAGCAGAGACACAAAGACAGAGACCCTCACACTACCTCATACTGTATCAGAACATCAATCCATTGCCCCCTCTGACTGGCTTCAGCTTTCCAGCGTCTCAGGCAGAAGTCTTCCATATCACCTATTGTCTGGTCCATTCAACTGGAGATGTCAGGGATTGAACCTGGGACCTTCTGCATACAAAGCAGAGGCTGTTCCACTGAGCCAAATCCCCTCCCCCAAAAGAAGTCCATGAAATTGTACTTAACGCCGTAACATCGGCAAGGTTAATACTTGCTCAGAATTGGAAGAAAAATATAATCCCAAAGAAGGAGGAGTAGAGGAAGATAAAGAAGAGTTGGTTTTTATATGCCAACTTTCTCTCCCATTTAAGGGAGATTCAAACCGGCTAATAAATCACCTTCCCCCTCCCCACAACAGACACCCTGGGAGGTAGGTGGGGCTGAGAGAGCTCTAATAGTGCTGCGACTAGCCCAAGGTCACCCAGCTGGCTTCATATGTGGAGGAGTAGGGAAACAAATCCAGTTCACCAGACTAGCCTCCAACCCTCATGTGGGGGAGTGGGGGAATCAAACCCGGTTCTCTAGATCAGACTCCATTGCTCCAAACCACCGCTCTTAACCACTACACCATGCTGGCAAGCTGGAGAAGGTATCAAGCGTGTATACATCTGAATAAACTTACCTGTCTTTTAAACAGCCAAAAGTCCTAAGTTTTTTTAAAAATGGATTATTATTTTTTGTCTAGAACATATGGTTAGTTTGTGCTTGTGTATTTTGTTGTTGGCGGATTTAGTAATTTGTGTTCTAGGCTGTTGTATTGGATTTTGTTTTTTTAAAAAAATAAAGTTAAAATTAGAATAATAATAATTATGGACCCTCCCGAAAGAAACTAACTCCAAGTTTAGATCAAGGAGGTGTACTTCTGCAGGATGCCAGTGAAGGAAATGGAGTTTTTCTTAAGAATGATCCTGAGTCTGATTAAGGACTAAACAAAGTGAGTTTATTCAGAAACCACAAACTTGGTAAACGAGTGAGAGACAGGCTTATTTCTAACTAGGGTCCATAACTAACAGGGCAACATGCGGCCTGTTGCTCCTCTCTTTCACTGTGACTAGAAGGAAGAGGAGGGAACAAACAAGAACACAGGAAGAGAAGGGAGAAGGGTCACAACCTTTCTATCCATCCAACTCTCACACTTGCTGCCCCCCTGCTGATCTTCCTTTCTTTAATCAATCTTTGTGCACTAGACATTGTATTTCCAACAGCCAGCAGATGATGAACCAAACAATTCTGCTTTGGAGGGGTGTACTTGAATGCTCAGTGGCTGTTGCAGTGTTTCCAGCATCACACAACTTGGCATTTCGGAGACCTTTGGACAAGCTCTTCACAGTCAACAACAGAAATTTCCTGGGTCTCGGACACCTGTTTGAGAAGAAGAAGAAGAAGAAGAAGAAGAAGAAGAAGAAGAGTTGGTTTTTATATGCCAACTTTCTCTACCACTTAAGGGAGTCTCAAACCAGCTTACAATCGCCTTCCCTTCCCCTCCCCACAACAGACACCCTGGGAGGTAGGTGGGACTGAGAGAGCGTGACTAGCCCAAGGTCACCCAGATGGCTTCGTGTGTAGGAGTGGGGAAACAAATCCAGTTCACCAGATTAGCCTCCGCCGCTCTTGTGGAGGAGTGGGGGAATCAAACCCGGATATTCCGGATATTCAGAAAATAATAAATACTGAATTCTAATAACAATGCAGTTATTAGAATAGAATGCAATTAGAATTGAATACTTTGAATAAAAACTAATAATTGGCAGTAGGTTAAATAGTCTTTAATATTAATCGCTACTTTTATTCGGGATATTCACAAAAGGATAAATACTGAATTCTAATAACAATTCAGTTAGAATTGAATGCAATTAGAAATGAATACTTAGAATAAAAAACTAATAATTGGCAGAAGGTTAAATAGTCTTTAATATTGATTGCTACTTTTATTCGGGATATTCAGAAAAGGATTAATACTGAATTCTAATAACAATTCAGTTATTAGAATTGAATGCAATTAAAATTGAATACTTTGAATAAAAAACTAATAATTGGCAGTAGGTTAAAAAGTCTTTCATATTGATCGCTACTTTTATTTGGGATATTCAGAAACCCCGCCCTCCTCAGGCTCCATCCTAAAAACCTCCCACCAGTGGCGAAGAGCAACCTGGCAACCCTTCTCCTACACTGTTTACCTTTTAATGAACTTTGTTTTCTCAGATTCAACATGATCAATTTATAAGCTTAGAAAAAAGTCCCCCACCTTGGTCTGTTGTGTACTCCCCCCCCACCCGGGGGGGATATTATCTCTTGCGAGGCATCTTTTCCATGCATATTTCTGCTCTTTTAAATCCCTTCCTGCTATGATCGCCCTTTGTTTCCTTTGAAATTTATTTTCAGTTAAGTCCCACTCTATTATACAGCTGCTTTTTCTGGTTATATATCGTCGAGGTTTTCCTTCCTGGGACTCTTTGAGATGGCCGACCGTTTTTCATTATTTCTGTGGGACTCTGGGAAAAAAAGTGATTACTTTATTTGAGAATCCTGACATTTATTAGCATAATAAAACGCACAAGATGAAATTGCAGTTTTCCAGCCGGTAATTCCGTTTGCCGCAGAACTTATAAGGAATTTATTTTAAAGCCGGGTAAAACCTAAAATATGAGGCATGCATGAAACGCAGGCCAAAAAAGAGATGGAAATGGATTATAGGATGAAAAATTGGGACCTTGTCTTAGCTCTGTTCATTAGCAGGCAGCAAGGAAGATGGCCTAACTTTCAGATGCCCTCGATCAAAAATCATGTCCCAGTCCTGCAAGTGATCACTTGAACTGTTAGTTGGGGTTACTCTTGTTTTAGCTTTGTGCCTCGCAACTCCAGTAGCAATTGGTACTAGTAGGATTGCCAGCTCCAGGTTGGGAAATACCTGAAGATTTTGGGGTGGAGGCTGAGGGGGGTGGGGTTTGGAGATGGGAGGGACTTCAATGCCATAGAGTCCAAGTGCCAAAGCAGCTATTTCTTACCATAGAGTTCCTCCGTGGTGATTCCTAGAGCTGTGTGAGTTAAGTGCCATCAAGACACTTCCAGTAACTAAAAGGGGTAGCTCTAAGAATCACCAGAAACTGTATAGTAAGCAGGGTTGCCAGCACCAGGTTGGGAAATACCTGGAGATTTTGGTGGTGGTACTTGAAGAGGGCAAGGTTTGAGGAGGGGAGGGACTTCAGCAGGGTATAATGTCATAGAGTCCACCTTCCAAAGCAGCTGTTTTCTCCAAGGGAACTGATCTCTGTCACCTGGAGTTCCCCTGGAATTCTCCAGCCACCACCTGGAAGTTGGCAACAATAATAGTAAGAACTTCCAGTGTTAGCATAGAGATTCTGGGTAGTTCTAGGAATTGCCATGAAAATCCCCCCCATGTTACTGAAATTTATGGGGCCCCTGGTTGCCTGCAGGCCCTGAAGTCTTCTATGTTTTCTATTATTAGGGTTGCCAACCTCCAGGTACCAGCTGGAGATCACCTGCTATTACAACTGATCTTTAGCCGGTAGAGATCAGTCCACCTGGAGAAAATGGCCACTTTAGCAATTGGGGTCTATGGCAGTGAAGTCCCTCCCCTCCCCAAACTCCGCCCTCCTCAGGCTCCACCCCAAAAGCCTCCCACCAGTGGTAAAGAGGGACCTGGCAACCTTACCCACTGTGTGCCTCTAATAGGAAAAAAATTTTATTGCCGCTTTAAAGTCGCTGTTATCTTTCCTTTAAAAAATCAACTTGTTTTATGACTGTTCTTATAGATGTTTTTATTGCATTTTAACATTGTCTTGCTATATATTGAAAGCTGCCTCGGGAGGCTTTTCAGGTTGAGAGCTGCAGGATAAAAATGGTTTAAGTAAATAAATAGACAAAGCACTCCCCCCTGCCCAAGCACACACAAGGCTTTCAAAAGGGAGTCTTTGGTTTGTGATTCTTCAATCTGCTATTTGTTTGGGTTTTTGTTTTCTTTACTTTAACACTAGTTTTAAATGGTTAGAATTTAAAAGTTAGGCACAGCTTTGCAAACTGGCATTAAGCTCGGAAGCTAAACAGGGTTGGCTGTGGTTAGTCATTGGATGGAAAACCACCAAGGAAGACCGGGGTTGCTATGCAGAGGAAGGCAATGGCAAACCACCTCTAAACCTCTCTTGCCTTGAAAAACCCATGAAGGGTTGACATTGGTCGGCACTTAATTATTACTACTCAAAAGTAAAGGATGAAATAAGCTCAAGGGACAGGGCTCCTTCAGTGGTAGGGTTGCCAGGTCCCTCTTCGCCACCAGTGGGAGATTTTTGGGGTGGAGTTTGAAGAGGGTGGGATTTAGGGATGGGAGGGACTTCAGTGGTGTATAATGGCATAGATTCCACCTTCCTAAGTGGCCATTTTCTCCAGGTGAACTTATCTCTATCGGCTGGAGATCAGTTGTAATAGCAGGAGATCTCCAGCTAGCACCTGAAGGTTGGCAACCCTATTCAGTGGTTGAATAGGGTTGCCAGTTCCGGGATGGGAAATACCTAGAGACTTTTGGGTTGGAGCCTGGGGAGGGCAGGGTTTGGGGAAGGGATATCATTCAAGGGGTATAATGCCATAGCGTCCACGTTCCTAAGTGGCTATTTTTCTCCAGGTGAACTGATCTCTCACCTAGAATTGAAATAGTGGAAGATCTCCAGCCACCACCTGGAGGTTGGCAACCGTAGGTTGAAGCCACTCTGTGAAGCAGTGCCTAGAAGAGGATCATATAATGGCTAGTATCCTATGGCTCAGGCCAGCAAAGGTGGGGCCTAGAGTTCTCTCAGAAGTACAGCTGATTGTCAGACTACAGAGATCAGTTCCCCTGGAGATAATGACAGCTTCATAGGGCTCTATGGAGTAACATCCCTGATGAGCTCCCTCCCCAAAATCTGCCATCCCCCAAATCTCCTTTCCTGGTGTTGGCCAGCCTAGAACCAGGTGAGAGCCACTGCGGGGTCGTGGTTAAGAGGGGTGGACTCTAATCTGCAGAATTGGGTTTGATTCCCCACTCCTCCACATGAGCAGCGGACTCTAATCTGGTGAACTAGGTTTGCTTTCCCACTCCTCCACATGAAGCCTGCTGAGAGACCTTGGGCTAGTCACAGTTCTCTCTGAACTCTCACAGCCTCACGTGGTGTCTGTTGCGGGGAGAGGAAGGGAAGGCAATTGTAAGCCGGTTTGAGACTCCTTAAAGCTGTTGATGTTTATACTCTTCTCACATTATAACATCAATCTTCCTAATCTTCCAGAACTTTCTAGCATAGTTTTCTTCAGACATTTTTACACTAATGCTTCATTCATACATCATGCTTAGGGTTGCCAATCTCCAGGTACTAGCTGTAGATCTCCTGCTATTACAATTGGTCTTCAGCCAATAGAGATCAGTTCACCTGGAGAAAATGGCCGCTTTGGCAATTGGACTCTATGGCATTGAAGTCCTTCCTCTCCCCAAACCCCACCCTCCTCAGGTTCCACCCCAAAAACATCCCACCAGTAGCAAAGAGGGGCCTGGCAACCCTAATCATGCTATATGACCTTCCCTGGCTACCAGTCACTTCACATCTTCGAGCAAGTTTCTAGTGCTGAGAACAGGGTACATTGAAGAATCGCTCCTCTTTTTCTGGATTTTGAAATGTTTAGGAAAGGCCTTGCTCAGTGTGTTGTGTGTTAGAAAGCAGAGCCTTCTCTGTCATGGCACCTTCCTTGTAGATATTTTCCCATAGGAAGCCTGTAGGAAGATTTGGTCACTTCTACAAACAAGCTAAAGGGCTTTCTTTTGTGGTTGTTAATTATACTAGGGTTTGTGCATAAACTATGGGTTCTTCCTCACTATTTGTGATGCAGGCTGTGTGTGTGTTTTTTTAATTTCTTTTTATTATTTTGATATTTTTAATGGTTGCATTGCATCGATAATGTTTTTAACACCATAAGTTACTTTGAGGCTCTTAAGGCAGCAAGCTAAGAGAGGCAAATAAAAGAAACTAAAAAGCTTGTTTGTAGTCCAGTGGGAAAATCTTCCAGACGATCACGCACTTAGGCATCATACCTGAGGCTTGGCAGAAAAATGCAAATGCATTAGCACAACTGCCAAAATAAGTTTATAATGGAAAACACAGGAACAAGGGAGAGACATTTACCAGCTCACTCAAAACCAAATATATATACAATGCGGGTTGCCAACCTCCTTGAGATCTCCTGCTATTACAATTGAGCTCCAGGTGAACAAGATCAGTTCCCCTAGAGAACATGGCTGCTTTGGGTGGTGATCTCTATAGCATTAGACCCTGCTGAAGTCCCTCCCCTCCCCAAACTCCACCCTCCCCTGGCTCCACCCCCAAAATCTCCAGGTATTTCCCAACCCAGAGTGGGCAACACTATTTATAATGTGTGTTTCAGAAGTCCGTAGATAGAGTTGCCCGGTCCCTCTTTGCCACCGGCAGGAGGTTTTGGGGGCAGAGCCTGAGGAGGGCGGGGTTTGGGGAGGGGAGGGACTTCAATGCCATAGAGTGCAATGGCCAAAGGGGCCGTTTTCTCCAGGTGAACTGATCTCTATCGGCTGGAGATCAGTTGTAATAGCGGGAGATTTCCAGCTAGTACCTATCTCCCCAACGTTTGTCAGATCACAAGAGGAATACTATGATATTTGAGAGTTTGACACAGAATGCAGTGAAGGATGGTTAACTCCTGTCTAAGGAAGTCCTTCTCTGTAACAGGACAGCAGATAAGCTGTGAGAAGAAGCCCCTTCTGGGGAGAGGATAGAGAACATGTTGACTGGCACCTCCCATTAAAGAATTACACACTTTCTTCATTTCAGCAAGTCTTTTCCCTATCTAAAAGTGCATGGGGGGCAGGGTAAACCTTTTTAGTTTAAACCCCGATCTGCGCCAATCATGTACAAGTCAGGAAGTGTGGGTTGCACCTTAAAACTTTCCCCAGCTCTTCTTTCCCAGTTAGGGTTGCCAACCTCCAGGTACTAGCTGAGATCTCCTGCTATTACAACTGGTCTTCAGCCAATAGAGATCAGTTCACCTAGAGAAAATGGCCTGGAGGTTGGCAACCCTTTCTACCACTACCACTACTACTATACGTGGAGGTCCCATAACATGCTAACTCGTCCCCTTGGTAGCATGGAGCAAACACATGTATTTTGGGGTTATTCAATATATATTCAAGATATATATATTGTATGCCTTATGTATACTGAGGTCCAGGTTGTCCAGCACTTGAAAGAACAAGGTGTCAGGCTGACTTTTAGATTCTCCGTTTGCCTCCAGCTTCAAGGTTGTTTACCAGAACAGCCTCCAGCTGGCATAGCTTCTCAGGGCCTGGGAGCTCTGTGGGAGCCTGGTAATGTGAACTGTATTATCTTGATATGACTGTATTGTCTGGCTTTCTCCATATAACCGAATGTACACCCTTCCCCCTTCGTCCCTGCCTTTTGATTTCTAAGCTCTGCATACCTGTTACCAATAAACCAACTCTTTTGGACTATCTGTCTCTTGATGTGGCTATTGGACTTTCAGGACAAACAAGTGCTTACATTAAGGCAGGAACCTTTCTCTCTTTTCACCTGCCAGGCTAGAGCCCCGGAGGGTTCGCCTGGCGCTCAGATTGGAACTGGGACGGTGCTCTCTGAGTTACCTGCCCGTGGCTGGAGCCCCGTGCAGTTCGCCCGGGACCCGGGTGGGAGCAGGATCGCTCCCCGGGTGGTGGGTTCCTGCCCGGAGCCCTGGAAGGCTCCCATCCTTGGTTCCTTCCGTTGGGGACGGCGGACGACGACCCCGACCTAGCGCGGGACGTTTTAGCCGAGATACATCGTACTGACGCGGAAGTCAACCGCCTGACTGGACTTGTTCAGGCTCAGTGGCGTTCTCTGGCCGCGACGGTTCCTTGGACGTCCGAAGTCGCGGATTCCAGTGCCCGCCAAGACCTCCACACCTTGGACTGGTTGGTGGAGGACGCTCGATGGGCAGCGGAGGATTTACAGTTGTTAACTAGCTTGTTGGCGGGACTAACCTCCAGTGACACGCAGTTGGACCAGGCGGGGGTCCCGATCCGTCCTGCTGCACCGCCAGACATGGCGGGAAATCACAAAGCATCTGACCCCTGACTTCGGTGCTGATGCGGCAGCCTTGGCGGTACAGATCCAGCCAATGCTGGACCTTACCGACCCCTCCAAACTCCTCTTGACATTGGAACTGGAGGCTCTCCCACTGGTTACCACAGCCCTCGCCGCTAAACTTGAGGCCGATCAGGCCTTGGCTGAATGCAAGAGGGCCGAAGATCAGGTGCGGGCAGCGGCGGATGCCGCAGCCAAGGCTCGGGCCGAACAGGAGGAGAAGGAATGGTTGGCCGCCAAACGGGCGCGATTCGGCACACGCCCTCGAAACACCGGGGGCTATGGATTTCCCTCGTTTTCCCCGACTTTTGTCCCGTCTTGCATCGTCCAACGCGCCCGTAGATTCGCGGGAGCTTTATCCGATGTACTGGATGATTCCGACAAGGAGGACCTGTATGGTGGGGAATCACTCTGGGCTACTAACTTACGGGTCAGTCAGTCTCTGGCCGCACTGGCGGTGCCGGCGACGATGTGTTTCTGTTGCGGAGCCAGAATCGGGACCTTATGGACCAAGTGGCTTGCTTACAAGATCAACTGGCCCTATTACTCTGCGACAATGATCAGTTATAACGGGCCCAAACTGCGCCCGTTGCCCCGGCTCCAGCTACGCCGCAGCAGCCGCCACAGCAACCACCACAGCAGCCGCCATAGCAGCTGCCGCAGCAGCCAGCTGCCCCGGTGGTTCCTCCTGGCAGAGGGCCCGTTGTGCCAGGAGCCCCTGCCCTGCAGTTGTTACCGGGTGCACCAGGAATACCAGGGGCACCACATCCTGGACATCCACCTGCGCCCCCAGTCCCGTGGAGGCAACCCAAGCTAAAAGTTTCTTATGACAGCTCGGTTGAGACTCTGCCCCGGTTTCTACACCATGTGGACAATAACATGAGGGAGCAAAGGCAATTCTTCCCTACCGAGGACAGCCGCGTCCGTTTCGTTGCATCCCTACTAACGGAAAAGGCGGCCAACTGGATGATTCTCCAGTTTGATACGCGGGCCCGTTCCATTCGCTCCCTCTACAACTATATGTTTGCCTTACAAAGGCGTTTTGAGGATCCCTTCATGGGGGAACTAGCCAAAGCAGAACTTTTGCAACTCAGGCAAGGCTCCTCTCCGGTCCGGGAATTCGCGGACGAATTCCAACGACTTGCTAGTAAAATAGTGGACTGGCCTGAAGCTACCCTTATCCACTATTTCCGAGAGGCTTTGCATCCGGACATTCTGAATTGGTCGTACATGCGGGGTGACTCCGACACCCTGGAAGATTGGATTTTACTGGCGGAGGAGGTGGAGAGCCGCCTGGTCCGGCATCAGACCAAAGAAAAGAGCAGCCAGAAACCTCCCCCCAAACCTTCGATTCCCTGCCCGCGGAGACCAACGCGGCCCCCTCAGGATCGCGAGTCTCGTTTCCAGAGAGGAGCCTGTCTCGTTTGTGGTGCTATGGGTCACTTTGCAGCGACTTGCCCTCAGCGTCTGGATCTCCCTCGACCGGACGTGCTGCCTCGGGCTCGGGGACGACCTCAACGCAGAGGCACCATGGCCGCCCGTAGCATAGCTCCGGGATGACCCACACCCTCTGCACTTCACGTCGAGGAACCCTCCAGCCTCCCTACGCCTATGGACCCCTCAGGGTCTCGGATTACAAATACCCCAGTGGGGGACAGCTCTCCTTCCTCAGACGAGGACCGTCCTTGGGATTCCCCAGCCCTGAACCTGGAATCTCCTCTCGACTTGTCAAAAAATGGACACGGTCTGCGGTGAGCGGAGCGTCCCCGCAGACCCCTGCAGCTTCTCCTGCAAAACCCAAGGCTCCAGTTATGGTGAGTGAAGTCGAAAATACTGTGTATGTGGTGTTACAACTTTATAGAAAGGGCCCCCAGTTACAGGTTAAAGCACTCATTGATTCTGGCTGCAGGCGCTCTTTAATCAATGAAGCCACTTTTGCAGCTCTCCAAGTTAAGTCTGAGAATCTACCGGCCCCCATCCAATTCGCCCAGATGGATGGCAGCCATTTTAAGGGGGGCCCGGTGGACCGTCGCACCCGGGGGGTGGCGATGGGTATTGGCTCGCATTGGGAGCAGATAGACTTTACCATAGCTCCCATCCGGTATGAAGTCATACTGGGAATTAACTGGCTCAAGGGGCACAGTCCCTCCATAGACTGGAAGGCTGATACTATTACTTTCACCGACCCTGTCTGTGAACAGCATCGCCACGGTCCTTCCACCGGCCTCAGCCTTAGCCGCCGGTGCCCCCCCTTCAGTCCAGTTACCCGATGTCTACCGGGATTTCGCTGATGTTTTCGATGTGAAGGAGTGCGATGCCTTACCCCCCACCCATCGCAGAACAGACTGTGCTATTGAGGTGGTAGGAGACTGTAAACTGTCTAAAAGTAAGATCTACCCAATGAGCGTTTCGGAACGTGCCGTACTGCTGGATTTTTTGGATAAAAATCTCGCTCGAGGGTTTATTTGGCCATCAACTGCGCCCAACTCAGCCCCCGCTTTCTTTGTCCATAAGAAGACGGGTGACTTACGCTTGTGCATTGACTTTCGTAAACTCAACACTGTTACTCAGACCAGCGCCTACCCCATCCCTTTAATCTCGGATATCCTGGGACAATTGAAGGAGGGGTGTATTTTCACCAAACTGGACTTGGTTGAAGCCTATTACCGAGTCCGGATTCGTGACGGGGACAAACCCCTCACAGCCTTTTCCAGCTGCTTTGGAATGTACGAGTTTCTGGTGATGCCTTTTGGATTAAAGGGGGCTCTGGGGGTCTTCATGCAACTCATTAATGAGGTCCTCCATGATTTGTTATATCGGGGCATGGTGGTTTATCTTGATGACATTCTTATTTACTCCAATTCCATGGACGAGCATGTTGCTCTTGTCAAAGAAGTTTTGCGGCGTCTCAGAGACAATCAACTTTACGCTAAGGTCTCTAAATGCGAATTCTACCGAGAACAATTAACTTTCCTAGGCTACATCATTTCACACCATGGGCTCACCATGGACCCTGCTAAGATACAATGCATAGTTGATTGGACTCCTCCTTCCACCCGCAAACAAGTGCAACAGTTTCTCGGGTTTGCCAATTTTTACCGAGGTTTCATTCCCAACTTTGCTCAAGTGGCACTGCCACTCACAGACCTCCTTAAAACCAAGGGTAAGGAGGTCTCTGCCACATTGCCCAACAATAAGATTCAGTGGACGGCTCATTGTCAAACTGCCTTTGACCACCTTAAACAGCTATTCACTTCTGAACCAGTGTTAAAGCACCCTGATCCAGAACACATGTTTGTAGTACAGGTGGATGCATCAGACGTAGCCATGGGCTGTGCCCTTTTGCAGCGGGGTCCAGACGGTCTTCTCCACCTGTGCACCTATATTTCTAAGAAATTTGCGCATTCCCAACTGAACTGGCCAATTTGGGGAAAGGAAGCTGCCGCCGTCCACCATGCCCTCACTACGTGGAGGCAATTTCTGGAAGGTTCCAGAGTTCCCTTTGAAGTCTGGACAGATCACAAAAATTTGGAAGCCCTTACGGGGGCCCACAAGTTGTCCGCGAAACAGCAGCGTTGGGCTGACTTCTTTGCTGTTTCGTTTTGTGCTCAAACATGTGCCTGGAAAGCTAAACGTACTAGCAGACGCTCTTTCCAGACTGCCCCAGTATCTGGTGAAAGTCGACCGCCCCACGGTCTCCTTATTCACCCCAGCACAAAGGGGTGCCTTGCCTACCTTGGCGGTGCAAACCCGGTCTCAAACTCTACTCCAGTCCCCATCCCAACCAGCGGATATCACCGCTTCCGAGGGGGAGGGGTCGCCTGAACCATCGCTCAGCCTGACTCCCTCACCAGTCCCAACTGCGCCTCCGCGCCAAGAGCTCCAACTCGGCCGGTTGTACAATCCGCCCCACCAACACTGCCTTATAGCCCTGCTCCACCCCCCTCCACAGCCGGAGTGGATCTGCCCGATTCCTTCCTGGACTCTCTTTGTACCCAATGCCTGGCTGAACGCACAGCTCAGACACTTCCCCCTTCCCTGCTAGAACGAGGTGGTTGCTGGTATAAAGACTCTAAACTGTATGTGCCTAAAAGGCTGCAGAAGGAGGTCCTGCAATTAGCCCATGGAGCCAAAACTGTGGGACACTTCAGGTTTCTAAAAACCCTCCACTTATTACGTAGGCAGTTTTGGTGGGCAGGCATGCATGCCGACATGGACTCTTTCATCCGCAGTTGTCCTATATGTGCCACGGTCAAACGGTCCCAGGGAAAGCCCCCAGGACTTTTGCAACCGCTAGAAGTCCCCACCAGACCCTGGGAAGTCATTGCCATGGATTTTATGACAGATCTCCCTCTCAGCGAGGGTAAGACAGTCCTGTGGGTGATCACTGACCTATTCTCCAAACAGGTGCATCTCGTTCCATGTGCGGGCATACCCTCCGCCCCAAAGTTGGCCCGCCTCTTCATGTCACATGTTTTCATCTACATTCCTTTCCGCGCAAGGTGATCAGCGACCGCGGGGAGAGTTATGTTGCCAAGTTTTGGAAGGCTTTTCTTAAATTAGTAGGGGTGGAACAGGGTCTGTCTAGCGCTTTCCACCCCCAAACAGATGGACAGACTGAACGTGTGAATGCTGTCCTGGAATGTTACCTGCATTGTTATGTCAATTACCATCAGGATGATTGGGTTGAATTGTTGCCTTTTGCTGAGTATGCTTATAACAATGTTGTTCATCAGTCTACTGGTTTCAGTCCTTTCTATGCTGTCTATGGTCAAGATTTTAGTCCCATTGGGCAAATCGATGTTTCTGGGGTGGAGGGGGGTGAGGATGTGGCATCTTGGGTACAAGCAATCCACACCACCTGGCCCTGGCTGGTAAAGAATTTGGAAAGGGCAAAACGTAAATACAAAGCTCAAGTGGATAAACACCGCTCCCCCGGTCAGAACTTTAACGTAGGGGATTTGGTGTATTTGTCCACCAAGAATCTACGGTCCACCCATCCGTGTGGTAAGCTCAGTGCCAAATATGTGGGTCCTTATCCCGTTGCTCGGATAATTAACCTTGTAACCGTGGAACTGTCCCTCCCAAAGACTCTGAAGCGCGTTCATCCTGTATTTCATGTCAGCCTCCTAAAGCCTCATGTGGCCGCTCCGGAATGCCATCCTGACCCGCCTCCTGAGCAGCCGGTCATGGTGGGGGGGGAGAACATTTTGAAGTTGCTAAAATTTTGGATTCCCGTTGGCATCGTGGTTCTCTCCAGTATCTTGTTCGTTGGAAGCACTTCCCTCCTGCTTATGACGAGTGGGTGCGCTCCCGCGATGTTTCCGCCCCCCGACTGGTGCGCGCATTTCACAGTGCCTACCCCGCCAAACCCGCCCCCTTCCGGGATGGGAGGGGGCCTTGAGGGGAGCAGAATGTCAGGCTGAATTTTAGATTCTCCGTTTGCCTCCAGCTTCAAGGTTGTTTACCAGAACAGCCTCCAGCTGGCATAGCTTCTCAGGGCCTGGGAGCTCTGTGGGAGCCTGGTAGTGTGAACTGTGTTATCTTGATATGACTGTATTGTCTGGCTTTCTCCATATAACCGAATGTACACCCTTCCCCCTTCGTCCCTGCCTTTTGATTTCTAAGCTCTGCATACCTGTTACCAATAAACCAACTCTTTTGGACTATCTGTCTCTTGATGTGGCTATTGGACTTTCAGGACAAACAAGTGCTTACACAAGGGGGAATAAGCTTTCTTAAACAAAAGAGGTTTTTATTTAATTAACAGAAAAGAAGTGAGTTTAAAGGTTTAAGCGATTTGCAAGCGATTTGAAATGGTGATCTACTGAAAGGAACAACATATTTAGAAAAACACTCCAAAACCTTCCCCTAATAAGCTACCTCCCTACAGGGGGGGAAACCAAACCCTACAAGCCTGGTCTAGGAGAGAAGGGGGGGATTCCTTAGCAGAGCTGTGGCCACTTGGGAAGCTTGAAATTGACCAGACGGGAAGATGGTGCAGCAAGGAATGATAGATGGAGCAAAAAGCCAACCATGATGTTTGGGGAACTGAAGGAATCAAAACCGGCTACCAAAACAGGGGCGGGGGGTAAATTTTTACACTCTTTTGCAAAGAGTGAAAAGAGGAAGGGGTATTGGCATTGGCCGAGGGGAGTGAACATGTTCCTAGAGGAGAGGGCTATTCATGGCTATTAGTAAAAATGGATGCTAGTCATGATGCATACCTATTCTCTCCAGGATCAGTGGAGCATGCCTATTAGGTGCTCTGGAACACAGGCAGGATAATGCCGCTGCAGTTGTCTTGTTTGTCCATGGATGTGTAATAATGAGAGCTGGGATAATCACACCAGAGCTGGGATAATCAAAAATTGTACATCAGGCCTGACGATGCTCAGGGCTTGGCTCTCATTCTCGCAACCGCAGCCAAAATTCACCCCGCCCCTTACTTCTTCAAAGGTGGGCTGGGGCGGTCTTGTGGGCTTCTTAGAAGCACCTGGTTGGCCACTGTGTGAACAGACTGTTGGACTTGATGGACCTTGATCTGATTCAGCAGGGCTTTTCTTATGTTATGATGTTATTGTGAGACTGATGAAAATTCAATCTCTGGGGACAAGCCAGTCAGAAAAGTAAGTCTTTGTTTCCATTGTGGAGGAGAGTGTTTCTTTTTTTGCACTGAAAAGTATCAAAAATGTTCCCTTGGGGAGAACTGGAAGTTACATAGATAAGTACCTATGGCTGGGCACTTGTCATGATTATGGAAGGGCAGAAACGTTCCTGTCCAGTTGTTAATATATGGGAGAAATTGCTGGACTTGGCCCACCGCTTATTGACTTGGGGATCTGGGTTGTTTGTTAAGATCAAATTATCCAGGAGGAGGCTCTGAGGTCCTTGGGGGAAACGGCCCTCCAACTGACTCCCTCTTACGACAGGCTTCACATGATTGATGGAGGAGTTGCCCTACTAGGGCTGCGCACATTGGGTTTGCTGACCTGAAAATAAACTAGAAAAAAGGCATTTTGGCTTTTTCCGGGCTTATTTGCGGCCAAATATTGAAATAGATAATAAAGCCTAAGCCAGATAGCCGAATCAGCCGAATTTCTGTGGGAAATTTTTAGGAGCTCCTATGGGGGTATTTTTAGAGGTAGAGTTACCAAATTTTCAGGGTAGTTGCAATGGACTCTCCTTGCATGAACCGCGAAGGTTGGTAAAGTTAGGGTCAGGGGGTCCCATTGTATAGGCCTCTGAGAGGGTCATTCCATTCTCCATTAAAAAGTATTGTGAACTAAAATGGCTAAAAACGGACCCGAATTTTATCAGAAAAACCAGTATGGGTATTCAGTTAATTTCAGGTCCCCCCCCCAAAAAAAAAATTGGGTCCAATAAACCCAAGCCCGAAATTTACCAATTATGGGTATTCAGCTTATTTCAGGTTTCCCTCCTTAAATCAGGTCCAATAAACCCAAACCTGAAATTTACTTCTTCTTCTTTTTGCACACCCATATTCCTTACACCCTTAGAGTGACTGACTGCTGTTCAATATTAGTTTGATACAGACTCCATCTACACATGTAGAAGTGGGGAATGTTTAAAAAAATGGGGGGTCCCCATGGGTTGAGGGTCCTAGGGGTATCAGGGGTAACAGACAACCAATTATCTTCATTCCATCCTCCAGCTTTTCATTACTAATGACATAAAATAATGTCAACAGATTAAAAAATCCCATCTACAGGTAAGACATTTTATTGATTAAACTTCACAGGTCCATTACCTAGCAATAATCATTCCCTTATTTTTCAAGGTGGGGTTGTTCCTTTAGTCATTTCTACTGTCTAGAAATATTTGTTGCAATCTTTTTTTTAAAAAAAATCATTCAAATAAAGGACTATAGTCTGGCGGGTTCTTTGTCTGGCTGCAAGGGTCCAGTAGCAACTCTCCACCTGAGGATGTGATTATTTCTTCCTAGAAAGATAAAATAAATGGCATCAGCAGCATGAAAATAGATTGTATTGACTGTGATTGTAGGATGCAACCATAAACCAGACTAACTGTGCAATCCTTAACAGAGTTATTCCTTATTCATTTATTTAAAACATTTATTAGCTGCCTTTCTACCCCGCAGAACTCAAGGCGATTTACAATATAAATAAACAACAATTATAAAAAATGCATACAAGACCACCGTTTAAATTTTCAATTAGGACTGCCAATAAATAAAAACTAAATTAGTCAAATGCTGTCCTAAATAACTGTCCAACTGTCTCTCGACAATGAGGGGGCGAGGCGCAACGGCCTGAGGAGATAGTTCCATAAATGTGGGGCTGCCACTGAAAAGGCCCTCTCTCAGGTGCCCACCAGATGAGCTTCTTTGATTGGTGGGACCGTCGGGAGGGCCCTCTCCCTATGATCTTAATTTCCAAGCAGGAACGTATGGGAGAAGACGGTCCTTCAGATGCCCTGGTCCCAAGCCACACAGGGCTTTAAAAGACAAAACCAACACCTTGAATTTAGCTCCGGATTCAATTGGTAGCCAATGGAATTGTTGTAGTGTTGGGGTCATATGCTCCCGGTAGCTGACCCCAACTAGCAGTCCCGCCACAGCATTGTGCACTAGCTGCAGCTTCCAAACACTTTTCAAGGGTAGCCCCAAGGACAGCACATTGCAATAGTCCAGTCTAGATGTAACGGAGAGCCCCGTGGCGCAGAGTGGTAAGCTGCAGTACTGCAGTCCAAGCTGTGCTCACAACCTGAGTTTGATCCCGACAGAAGTCGATTTCAGGTAGCCGGTTCAAGGTTGACTCAGCCTTCCATCCGAGGTCAGTAAAACGAGCAGTCCATTGCTGGGGGTAAAGTGTAGATGACTGGGAAAGGCAATGGCAAACCATCCCGTAAACATAGTCTGCCTAGTAAACGTCAGGATGTGACGTCACCCCATGGGTCATGAATGACCTGGTGCTTGCACAGGGGACTACCTTTACCTTTAGATGTAACTAAGGCTTAAAAGGTTGTAAATCTTCTTAGGATCGCACTCAAAATCCCACTGATTTCTCAGAGTCCTACATTAGATGATGTGTTAATTTAGAGTGAGTTTTGATAGTTGGGGATGTGGAATGGTGTGGTATAGCCCAATTTCATCAAATATCGCAAGCTAAGCAGGACTGGTACTTCGATGGGGGACCCTGAATATTTCAAAAAATCTGGAAAAAGGTGATTTGCAATATCAGCTTTTTCCAGATATTTTGAAAATGTTCAGGTTTATTCAGCCGAGTCCAGCATTCTGTTCTGCACCACCTGCTGCCTCCAAATTTCATGTGGACAGCCAGCAGGTAGTGAGGGGGAGAGGGTAAAGGAAGTTCAAAAATGGTGGCAGGGCCAAAGTGGCCACAAAAAATTCGGCATTATTCGAGATCCACTTTTCAGCTCCTTTAAATCACTGCCATTTTTTTCCTGTAACACCCCCCCCCCGCGCGCGCCCGAAAATACAGATTAGGTATTTGGGGGGGGGGGGTTGGTTCAGCTTTAGCAGAATGCACACTCCCAGAAGGTGTGTGGGAAGATACTCGCACTGTAATCCCTTGTTGAATTACTGGATATCCATCGATTTCACTGGGTTGAGGAACAGTTAAAACACTTAGGGCTGTTTAGCTTGGAAAGAAGGCGGTTAAGGGGAGAAATGATAGAGGTCTATAAATTTATGCATGGTATGGAGAGAGAGGAGAAGGAGAAGCTTTGCTCCCTCTCTCATAATACCAGAATGCGGGGTCCTCCGCTGAAGCTGGAGGGGGAGAGAGTCAAAACAGATAAAAGGAAGTATTTGTTCACACAATGCAGAGTTAAACGGTGGAACTCCCTGCCCCAGGATGTGGTGATGGCTGCCAACTTGGAAGGCCTGAAGAGGGGAGTGGACATGTTCATGGAGGAGAGGGGGTATTCATGGCTACTAGTCAAAATTGATACTAGTCATGATGCACACCTATTAACTCCAGTATCAGAGGAGCATGCCTATTATATTAGGTGCTGTGGAACACAGGCAGGACAATGCTGCTGCATTTATCTTGTTTGTGGGCTTCCTAGAAGCACCTGGTTGGCCACTGGGTGAACAGACTGCTGATGGACCTTGGTCTGATCCAGCAGGGCTTTCCTTATGTTCTGAGTGGGGTACCTCTACTTAGGGCTGCACTGGTAATTGTTCGTCCCAGCAGAAAGAGACTCACAACAGTATTTTGAATCATTTTCCATTCTGGTAGGAAACATTAGGAAATCTTTCTCCATCTACAGTGTGGTACTAACTAGTCAGAACAATATTAATTATTAACCCAGTCCTCATTCATCTTTGCCACAGGCAAAGTTTCTTTTCCCACCGCAAGCTCCTTCACCCCTATCTCATAAATCCCATTGTCTACTGTAGGTCTGCATTCGTATCTGGATCATCCGATGCTTCTACATAAACAACAATCATTTGAAACACTTTGAAGATAGATTTCTTTTCTTCAGCTTTAGCTTACAGGCCATTACTCACTGAAGAAATGATTTCTTGCCTTGTCTAGCAGATTGAGATTCCTCAAGGGAACTTAAGAGAGGTGGGGTATTTTTTCCTTTTGTTTTTTTGTTTTTGTTTAAAAGAAATATTTACAAAAGTGGAGATAAGAGGTCCATAGAAAACCCCCGAGAACTGCAAGTTGAAGGGATGAAACCTATTGAAATCAATAGCAAAACTCTGATTGATTTTCAGGGAGGAAGAGGGCAGCCTGTGCCAGGAGATCGCCAACCATGCCAAGGGCCATAAAAGTTTCCTGCTTACAGCATCTTTTCTTTTATACAACAAAAGGTTACATTCCATAGCAGGAGAAAAGAGCAAGAGTCTAGTAGCACCTTGAAGACTAACAGAATTTCTGGCAGGGTGTGAGCTTTTGTGAGTCACAGCTCTCTTCTTCAGATACCGCTAGAATGCGAGTCCATCTAGCCCAGAGAAGAAGAAAAAGGAGGAGGAGGTTTTTATATGCCGACTTTCTCTACCACTTAAGGAAGAATCAAACCGGCTTACAATCCCTTTCCTTCCCCTCCCCACAAAAAATGCCCTGTGAGGTAGGTGGGGCAGAGAGAGTGTGACTAGCCCAAGGTCACCCAGCTGGCTTCATGTGTAGGAATGGGGAAACAAATCCAGTTCACAAGACTAGCCTCCACCATTCATGTGGAGGAGAGGGGAATCAAACCCAGTTCTCCAGATCAGAGTCCACCGCTCCAAACCACGGCTCTTAACCACTACAGCATGGTTTTGTTATTTTCTACCGGAACTTCCCAGAAGAGTTTTCTTTGTTCTGGAACCAGGAGAGCCCAATCTTCCTCCATGAAGAACACAGCTATGACCTCAAAGGAAACTGAGGATCTCTTTTCCTCAGATGTGCAAAAGCCAAATTCTCTCTCCTGCCAGTAGGAATGAGGAAGAAGAAAGGCCTAGTGGAACTCCATAGTCCCCAAATTTCCATGTACTTTCAAAGCAGGAATGGAGTGGCCCGAGAAGAATGCTCTCTACCTTGGCACTATGGCACAGGCGCAAGCATTCCAGTGCGCAGTCCAGAGTCAACACTTGTCTTCGGGCCGAAGCTATGTCTATTTCAACATCCAAAGTAAATGCGTGAACACATGAAGCTGCCTTATACTGAATCAGACCCTTGGTTCATCAAATCAATATTGTCTACTCAGACTGGCAACGGCTCTCCAGGGTCTCAAGTAGAGGTCTTTCACATCACCTACTTGCCTAGTCCCTTTAACTGGAGATGTCAGGGATTGAACCTGGGACCTTCTGCATGCCAAGCAGAGGCTCTCCAAACTGAGCCTC
Organism: Euleptes europaea; assembly: GCF_029931775.1. Taxonomy (NCBI): domain Eukaryota; kingdom Metazoa; phylum Chordata; class Lepidosauria; order Squamata; family Sphaerodactylidae; genus Euleptes; species Euleptes europaea. The sequence goes on from NC_079316.1 coordinate 106,116,108, forward strand.
TGCTTGGCATGCAGAAGCCCCTCCCCAATAAATGAATACATGAAGCTGCCTTATACTGAATCAGACCCGTGGTCCATCAAAGTCAGAATTGTCTACTCAGACCGGCAGTGGCTCTCCAGAGTCTCAGGCAGAGCTCGTTTACATCACCTACTTGCCTGGAACCTTTAACTGGAGATGCCGGGGATTGAACCTGGGACCTTCTGCATGCCAAGTGGATGCTCTACCACTGAGCCACAGCCCCTCCCCTACCACTGAGCCACAACACATAGCTGCATAGCCAGTGTTCAAGGGCCCGGCCTGGCACATAGGTGCCCACAGAGAACATCTGAAAGACTTCAGACATAGGAGAAGAAAAGCTTGTGGCGACCAGCACTGCCCCCTCAGAACTGCAGGGTTGTCTTCTGCTTTTCAACCTGAAAAGCTCCTGTCATTTGACATAGCAGCAGGGCAAAATGAATAAAACATCAAGGGACGTTGGGAGACCACAGCATACCCGCAGCTCTCTTTTCCTTCTAATTATTTTTTAGGCATAAAACAGAAATAGATCTTATGCCTGCCCCTTATTATACTACAGAGCTTACAGAGTGCATACAGCAAGCAAATCAACACTTGGTGTTATAGTTCTACAAACCATCTTATTCCTGTCCTTTTAAAAAAACAAAACCATATTATATTTGTTGAAGCTCTTTGCTGCCTTATAGCCCCTGTTTTCTTTTGGAACTCGAGACAGGCAATTTTAGGGCTGTTGAAAAAAAAATTCAGTATAGTTTGGCTTCGTCAAAATTCGGCCCGTTTTTATTCAGGCCGTGCCAAAGTCTGAACTCCCCCCCTTCAGATCCCCAGAAATTCGGGGGGATCCGGAGTTCGGGGGAAAATTCAGCCCCAGTGCACCTTCAGGGGGATTCCCTGAAGGCGCGCGGGGGGCCCTTTAAACAAGCCCCTCTGCGCTGTCTGCGCAGGCAGCGCAGAGGGTTTCCAGAACCCCCCCCAACCCTGCCAGGAGTCCCGGCAGGGCTGGGGGGGGGGCTTTAAATAGATTTGTGCCTCCCGGCCGGGAGGCACAGATCAATTTAAAGGGCCCGCTGCGCGCCTCCAGGGAAGCTCCCTGGAGGCGCTCGGCGGGTCTTCAAACAGATCTGTGCTTCCCGGCCGGGAGGCGCAGATCTATTTGAAGCCCCCCCCCCCAGCCCTGCCGGTAGTCCCGGCAGGGCTGGCGGGGGGCTGGCAAGACCCTCTGCGCAGAGGGTTTCCAGATGCCCCCCAGCCCTGCCGGGAGTCCCGGCAGGGCTGGGGGGGGGCTTTAAATAGATCTGTGCCTCCCAGCCGGGAGGCACAGATCTATTTAAAGGGCCCGCCGCGCGCCTCCAGGGAAGCTCCCTGGAGGCACGTGGCAGGTCTTCAAACAGATCTATTTGAAGCCCCCCCCCCAGCCCTGCTGGGACTCCCGGCAGGGCTGGCGGGGGGCTGGCAGGACCCTCTGAGCAGAGGGTTTCCAGACCCCCCCCCAGCCCTGCTGGGACTCCCGGCACAAGGTTTCTGCCACTCCTATCTCATGAACCAGGACAACATGCTACATGTAATCCTCTCGGTACGAGTGGTAGCCATTTTGTATGAAAAGAACAATGCATGTATTTTTCAGTATCAGGATTTGCAAATGTGTACCCTTGAAAATCTAGGTTACAGGCAGTGCTGCAAATATGTACCTTGAAAAAATCTAGGTTTTGGGCAGTGCTGCAAACATGTACCCTTGAAAATCTAGTTTTCCGGCAGTGCTGCAAGCATGATCCTCTCGGTACGAGTGGTAGCCATTTTGTGTGAAAAGAATAATGCATGTATTTTTCAGTATCAGGACTTGCAAATGTGTACCCTTGAAAATCTAGGTTTGGGGCAGTGCTGTAAACCTGTACACTTGAAAAGTCTAGGTTTCCGGCAGTGCTGCAAACATGTGCCCTTGAAAATCTAGGTTTCAGGCAGTGCTGCAAACATGATCCTCTTGGTACGAGTGGTAGCCATTTTGTGTGAAAAGAACAATGCATGTATTTTGCAGCATCAGGACTTGCAAACATGTACCCTTAAAAATCTAGTTTTCAGGTATTGCTACAAACATGTACCCTTGAAAAATCTAGGTTTCCGGCAGTGCTGCAAACATAATCCTCTCGGTACGAGTGGTAGCCATTTTGAGTGAAAAAAACAATACATGTATTTTGCAGCATCAGGACTTGCAAACATGTATTCTTGAAAATGTAGGTTTCGGGCAGTGCTGCAAACGCATACCCTTGAAAATCCAGGTTTCGGGTAGTGCTGCAAACGTGTACCCTTGAAAATCTAGGTTTCCAGCAGTGCTGCAAACATGTATCCTTGAACATCCAGGTTTCGGGCAGTGCTGAAAAATGCCTGTTTAACACAAAATGGTGATCATACATACTACATATATCACTCGTAATGTGCTGTCCCAGTACACAAGATAGGAATGCCAGAAACAAAATGCCCCAAAAGGGCTGACGTATCTGTGCATGAATTGCCTTGACTGGATTGCAACAGCCTCCTAAAGTGCTTTCCAGGCTGCATCTAAATGCACACCAACTTTTAAAAAAAGAAATACATTAGTGGATTTAATAATAGAAGCTAGACTGTCTGGTGCCTGTACTTCGGATGTCTTCTGCCTTTATTAGAGTCAGACTAACTTTTTTCCAGTGTTTGTCGTTCGAGAGCACTCAGACGGAAAAAGCACTGGAGTCAGTGGCTGGGGAGGTAAGGAAGGGGTAGCATCCCATGATGACACTATTACAGTGGCTTCCCATTTGACCGCAGACAATTAAGCAGGAGCTACCTGCTTGCTAGGGACAGAGCATAGCCTCTAGCAAGCTCGCCAAAATGGCAGCCATTGATTTTTTCCCCTCATCAGGAGACCCCCTCCTCCAATCTATTTCAGTTTGAATGTCAGAGGCTAATGGATCTGTAGCTTCTGACGGATGTCCCTGCACTCCCTCCTTCGGTGGAGGAGCTTTTCTTGTCCTCTTATTGCCGATGGTGAGCAAACAGGAAGCAAAAAGGAATGCAAAACATTTAGTTCAAGCTCAAAGCCCCCAGTTGAAAAAAGAGGTACTGCCTGTGGTTGGCCCTCAGTAGATCTTTGCCCCATGTAGGACCAGCAAGGAACAAGAAGCCTTTGTTTTCATATGCTGACTTTCTCTACCACTTAAGGAAGAATCAAACCAGCTTACAGTCTCCTTCCCCTCCCAACAGACACCTTGTGAGGTAGGTGGGGCTCAGAGAGCTCTAAGAGAGCTGTGACTAGCCCAAGGTCACCTAGCTGGCTTCATGTTGTAGGCGAGGGGAAAGCAACCCGGTTCTCCAGATTAGAGTCCATTGTTCCTAATCACTGCTCTTAACCACTACACCACCCTGGCCAGAACACACAAGGGAAGTGCAAAAATTGCACAGTCAGTAATGGAAAACTGGAGAGGTTATTCAAATTCACTCAGTTACCGCAGTTTCATGGTGGTAGAAAGTGCCGTCAAGTCGCAGCCAACTAATGGGAACCCTTGTAGGGTTTTCAAGGCAAGATACAAACAAAGGTGGTTTGCCATTGCTTACCTCTGCATAGTGACCCGGGACTTCCTTGGTGGTCTCCCATTCAAGTGCTAACCAGGGCCAACCCTACTTAGCGCCCAAGATCTGACAAGATTGGGCTAGCCTGGGCCATCCAAGTCAGGGTTCTCAATTGTATACAGATTGAAAAATTCAGCTGCTCTTTCGATGGGCTCTGAATTGTGTAGAATTAGACCAAAGTACTCTCAATATCCTTGCTATTCTTACTGTACTATAAACGTTCCATCTTCCTCTCCATGGAGGTCTACACCAAAATGTAAAACATCCCTTTGCAATTCTTGTAGGTTATCCGGGCTGTGTAGCCGTGGTCTTGGTATTTTTACACAGCTCGGATAACCTACAAGAACCAATGAACTCTGACCGTGAAAGCCTTCGACAATATCCCTTTGCAGATTGCAATGGGTTATTGAGTTGCTTCTTACCTAACCTATGACCCAGAAGTAGAAGTGGGGAGGGGCTGTGGCTCAGTGGTAGAGTATCTGCTTGGCATGCAGAAGGTCCCAGGTTCAATCCCTGGCATCTCCAGTTAAAGGGACTAGGCAAGTAGGTGATGTGAAAGACCTCTACCTGAGACCCTGGAGAGCTGCTGCCAGTCTGAGTAGGCAATACTGACTTTGATGGACCAAGGGTCTGATTCAGTAGAAGGCAGCTTCATGTGTTCAAGTGTTCAAATTCCTTTGTGTTGTCCCACCTGTGTGGACTTCGCAGGAGCTTTAGGCCCCTCTAGCCAGTTTAACAGACAACCTTTCTATATAAACTGATGTAATCCCACCCCATCCCATGGTCAGAAGAGGTCTCAAGCTCCCCTGGGTCCTATTTTCCCTATCTTATCCCAGCTAGCTTCAACTGGGTTGACTCTGGTTCCAATAAGATTTAGGCAGTTTTCACACATGCCAAATAATGCACTTTCCATCCACTTTCAATGCACTTTGCAGCTGGATTTTACTGTGTGAAACGGCAAAATCCATTTGCAAATTATCGTTAAAGTGCGTTGAAAGTGGATTGAAAGTGCATTATACAATACGTGTGAAAACGCCCATAGGCTGGGCTAAGATTTAGGTTTCAGAATGAGGGATAAGACTAGGTAGGAAGGCATGAGCTACCTGGCCGGGGAGGGGAGGGACCTAGATCCTGGGACCACTTAAATATTAATTTTGTATGTTTGATCTATCCCTTTTTCCTGCAGGCTCGTTTTTCACATCGAACAGTCTCTCTCTGAACAACTCCTCTCTCATGTTCCGCGATTGATCTGCACCCATCGCCAATACCTTGTGGAAATCAATAAGGTCAGTGAGCGTCGCATGCCGGTTGGGATCCACCCCCAAGAAGCTGTAGAAATCTCCAGAAGCATCCACCAGGAAATGTTTGAAGCCACTCTGATGGCGGTAGGACAAGGCATATCCCCAGATTTTCTCGCTGACCCGCACCAGGAAAGCTCCCTCAGATTTGTTCATCAGCAACTCTTCCGCTTCCTGACGACTAATAATACCTGACAAAATAGAACCAAAAAAAGCTGTAGTAAGAAGACTGTGGGTCCTCACAGACCTGAAAACATAAGCTCTGCCTATTCATTTGCCTTTCAGGTTAGGTATCAGATGAAGCAAGTCGTTACCTATAAAAGCATCAAACAACTCAGTCTTTAAGGCCACACAAGACATGACTGTATTCAAACGTCATAAACAAACCATAGTTCTTTGTAACGTGACTTGTCTTAGCAAGTCTTGGGGTCTTAGTAGACCAAACACTGAACATGAGTCAGCAGTGTGATGTGGTAGCTAAAAAAGCAAATGCAATCTTGGGCTGTATCAACATAGTGTCCAGATCACACAAAGTGATGGTATCACTTTACTCTGCTCTGTTAGACCTCACCTAGAGGTCTAACCAGAGCAGAGTGTTCAGTTTTGGGCAACACAATTTAAGAAGAATGTAGACAAGCTGGAACATGTCCAGAGGAGGGCAACAAAGATGGTGAGGGGTCTGGAGACCAAGTCCTATGAGGAAAGGTTGAAGGAGCTGGGTATGTTTAGCCTGGAGAAGAGAAGACGGAGAGGTGATATGATAGCCATCTTCAAGTACTGGAAGGTCTGTCATATAGAGGATGGTGCCGAGTTGTTTTCTGTTGCCCCAGAAGGTTGGACTAGAACCAACAGGTTGAAATTAAATCAAAAAAGTTTCCGTCTAGACATTAGGAAGAACTTTCTAACAGTTAGAGAGGTTCCTCAGTGGAACAGGCTTCCTCTGGAGGTGGTAAGTGCTCCTTCCCTGGAGGTTTTTAAGAAGAGGCTAGATGGCCATCCATCAGCAATGCTGATTCTATTACCTTAGGCAGTTCATGACAGGGAGGGCATCTTGGCCATCTTCTGGGCATGGAGTAGGGGTCACTGGGGGTGTGGGGGGGAGGTAGCTGTGAATTTCCTGCATTGTGCAGGGGGTTAGACTAGACGATCTGGTAGTCCCTTCCAACTTATGATTCTATGAATGAGTCCCGAATCCTCGGGTTCACTGTGCTTCCTCCTTCCTTCCTTGTGTGTATTTATTATTTATTTATTTCTGTCCTTTATGCCCCACCTTTCTCCCCAGTGGAGACTCAAAGCAACATACATTCTTCTTCTCCCCCCTCCATGTTATCCTCACAACAACTCTGTAAAATAGGTCAGAGATGAGAGCATGTAACCGCCCCAAGGCCACCCAGCAAGTTTCCATGGCAGTGGGGATTCAAACCTGGGTCTCCCAGACCCTAGTGTGACACTCTACCCACTATACCACACTGGCTCATTTACAATCATGACAGAAGATGTCTTGGTTTAGAAGGCCTTCAATCTAACTCCAGTGAGTTTCGATATTTACATTCAGGCACTGCAAGAAATTAGGGCTTTTTTTCTTTCCCAGTAACTGGGATTCAAAATAAAGATTAATCCCTGGTTTAGAATAATGGCTTCTGGGAAAGAAACAACCCCCCAGTTTGTTATGGTGCCAAACTTCAAAGTGTCAGAACAAATTAGCATTAGAGCTCAGCTTTCCTAAACCAGGAAGTCTACAGTCCTCTGAATGTGTCATGAATAAATTATGGTTGGTTGTGAAGTAGGGTTGCCATCTCTGGGTTGGGAAATACCTGGAGATTTTGGGAGTGGAGCCTGAGGAGGGCAGGGTTTGGGGAGGGACTTCAATGTCATCGAGTCCAATTGCCAAAGCAGCCATTTTCTCCAGGTGAACTCCAGGTCTTGCAAAGTGAAGGCTATGGCTTCCTTTATAGAGTTAATCCATCTCATGTTGTGTTTTCCTCATGTTGTGTTTACCTATTGCCTTCCACTTTTCCTAGCATTATTGTCTTTTCCACTCACTCTTATATTCTCATGATATGACCCCAAAAAAGCATCCCCTACATCCTGATGCTTTTAACTGGGGATGCTGGGGATGGAACCTGGAACCATCTGCATTCAGAGCAGTGTTGTGCCTAGGGTTGCCAACTCCAGGTTGGAAAATGCCTGGAGTTTTTGGTGGTGGAGCTTTCGGAGGGTGGGGTTTAGATGGGGAAGGGCATCAACAAGGTATAATGCCAGAGAGTTCACACTCCAAAGCAACCCTTTTCTCCAGGGGTGGTAATCTCTAGTTTGAAGATAAGTTGCAATTCCAGGGGATCTCCTGGCCCCACTTGGAGGTCGGCCACCCCATCTGTGCCCCAGTACAGACAGGAACATAGAGGTCTGAGTTATGAATTGAAATTACCTTGGACTAAGATAATTAGGAGCTCTAGAATGGTGTGCACCTCTAGTAAATAACATCAATATTGAGAATCGGATTAATTCTAATTGTTTTTTTCCCCATCCCCAGAAAAATATGGCAGCCTGTAAGCTCTAGCCCTGCGGCAAACCCATAAACAGATTCCAGCAGACGGCAAGTCCACGAAAGCAGTTTTATTGGTTATAATCGACAGGTTTCAGAAGCCATAATTCAGAAGGACACTAGTAAGGGGCAAAGGTAAGGCACAGGAATATATGGAAGAGCAATAGGAGATAACTGGTAACCCAGGCAACCCCCCTCCCAGAGGCAGGAAGGAGTACTTGGGATTTCCCACAGTATGGGAATCTATGTAAACACGGGGCACAGACTGGCCTTGAACAGAATAGCACAACAGCACCTGGAGGCAGCACAATCACACTACCGCATACCATCCTCATGGCTTGCTCCTGACATTCTGCCCCCCTAAAGATCCCCCTCACCCCCCCCACCGTGGGTTTGTGAGGAAAGCGGCATGGAATTCTTGTACTAAATGGGGGGCGGAGACATCACGGGCGTGCACCCATTCATCCTGGGCGGGACCAAAATGTTTCCAGTGGACTGAAGGGTACCATAGCGAATGCGAGAATCCTGTATTTTAGCCACTTCAAAATGCTCCTCCCCGCCCCACCATTTCAGGCACTTCGAGTTGTGGTTCAGGATGCCATTTCTGAGAAGGAACATACGGTTTTAACAGACTGACATGGAACACTGGATGAATCCTTCGTAGGGACTTGGGCAAGGAGAGCTCCACAGCCACTGGATTAATAATCCGGGAAATGGGGATCGGACCCACATACTTGGCACTGAGTTTATCACATGGGCGGGTGGACCGTAGGTTCTTGGTGGACAGATAGACAAGATCCCCTACTTTGTATTCCTTACCAGGGGAGCGATGTTTGTCAGCCTGAGCCTTGTACTTTCGTTTGGCTCGTTCCAGATTTTTAACCAGCCATGGCCAGGTTGTTTGAATTGAACGTACCCATCCGGCAACATCAGCTCCCCCCTCCTCCTCAGAAACCTCGATATGACCAGCGGGGCCAAACTCTTTACCATGGACAACCTGGAAAGGGCTGAACCCTGTGCATTGGTGAACCACATTATTATAAGCATATTCAGCAAACGGCAACAGGTCTACCCAATCATCATGATGGTAATTAACGTAACAGCGTAAATAGCATTCCAACACCGCATTTACCCATTCGGTCTGACCGTCCGTTTGGGGATGGAAGGCACTAGATAGTTCTTGTTCTATTCCGACCAATTTAAGAAAAGCCTTCCAAAATTTAGCCATGAAAGTTGGCCCCCTGTCCGTCACTATCTTGCGTGGAAAGGAATGGAGACGGAAGTCATGTGACACAAAGAGGCGGGCCAATTTCGGGGCAGAAGGGATAACTGCGCAGGGTACAAGATGCACCTGTTTCAGAAAAAGAACAGTTATCACCCACAGTACTGTCTTTCCCCCACCAGGGGGTAGGTCCATCATAAAGTCCATTGCAATTATTTCCCATGGTTTTTGAAGGAGTCTCTAATGGTTGTAAAAGACCAGGCGGCTTGCCCTGAGAGCGTTTGGCTGCTGCACAAATGGGGCAGCTGCGGATGAAGGAGTCCACATCCAACCTCATGCCCGCCCGCCCACCAAAATTGTCTTCGTAGCAAATGCAATGTCTTGAAAAACCCGAAATGTCCGGCGGTCTTGGCACCATGAACCAAACCCAAAACCTCCCCCCGCAACATTTCTGGAACATACAATTTAGTATTTTTGTACCAAAAGTCCCCGCGTTTAATGAGAGTAGCCGGAAGGGTCTGCGAGGACAGTTCCGCTTGATAACTGCGGAGGAGGGTCTCCTTAAAGGAATCAGTCAGTCCGTCCACCCCCTCCGGGGTTGCGTCAGCGGGCAGCGTGACCGTGGATGGAGCCGGCACAGGTGCAGGGAGCGACTGAACAGGGCACTCGAGTCGCTAAATCTCGGGGACCGTGGCTGTCGGTCGCTCAGGATGAGGAGGAAGTGAGGCGGGTGGAGCTGCTGGCTCAGCCAGACGTGAGGCTTCCCCCCCACACCAAAAGAGGCAGCGGTGGGGATCGGGTCTGAGAACGGGTTTGTACGGCCAAAGTTGGCAACAGACCTCGTTGGGCAGGGGTGAAGAGTGACTCTGTGTGCCGATCAACCTTGGTGGGATATTGGGGAAGTCTGGACAAAGCATCAGCCAGAAGGTTTTGCTTCCCTGGTACATATCTTAGGACGAACCGAAACTGGGCAAAGAAGTCCACCCAGAGCACGTGTTTCGCAGACAACTTGCAAGCCCCTGTTAGGGCCTCTAGGTTTTTGTGATCGGACCACACTTCAAAGGGCAGCTTGGAACCTTCTAAAAATTGCCTCCACACTGTCAGGGCATGCTTCACCGCAGCGGCTTCCTTTTCCCAAACGGCCCAGTTGAGTTCGGATTGAGTGAATGTTTTGGAAAAATAGGCACACGGATGTAGGTGCCCATCCTCCCCCCGCTGCAGGAGTGCTACGTCGGAAGCGTCTACATGCAATACGAAGGGTTGATTGCAGTCCGGGTGCTGCAAAACAGGTTCGGATGTAAAAAGCTGCTTAAGACTATAAAAGGCGGCTTGACACTGGGGGGTCCACTCCACCCGGGCGTTGGGTAAGGTGGCTGTATTCCCCTTTCCCTTAGTCTTAAGGAGGTTCGTGATGGGTAGCGCAATCTGAGCAAAATGTAGGAGGAACCCAAGGAATCTTTGGACCTGTTTACGAGTAGAGGGTGGTTCCCAATCGAGCACTGCTTGTACCTTTTCAGGATCCAAAGGTGAGCCGCTGCCTGCGCGCTACATCCCGGGGCAGGGCAGGTTCCGGGGAGCTCAAAGACAACGAGGAGAGAGACCAATCCAATCCCCCATAAATTTTCACCTGCGCTCCCATTCCTGCCATCGCCCACGCCTGAGCGGCGGCCGCATCCACCAATAGTTGCTCCTCCGCCCGCCTCTGGTCAGTGAGCGCGTGGTCTGCCTTGAGTTTGGCGGCAGTGGCAGCCGTCACAATTGGTTCGGCCGCCTGCTCCAGGAGCATTTGAAGTTCCTTGTGCTGGCCTAACAGCAGTTGGACCAGTCGAGCCAGGTCCGCAGAGGCAGGGCCGAATTCCGGAGTCAGTATCTTCTCAATGTCGGCCGCCGTCGCCGTGGCCAGCATGAGATCCAAAAGAACCAGGACTGTCCTGGCGGCGGCGTTCTGTGCTTCCCGGCGGCATAAGGTGGGATCCGGAACAGTTTGCGGAACCTCTCCCACGAGAGCTCCCGCCATTGGGAAATAGAACTCGGGCCCCGGGATCGGGGCGGCCGACACCTGTTGCGGCCCGCGGAGTGCAAGCTCAGCCAACAACCGTGTTAGGGTAGCAAAGTCCTCTTGCACCAACCGGACCTCCTTGAGTAAAATATCAAGTCCCAAAAGGTCGTTGTGGGCTCGTAGATCAGCGTCCTGAGTCCTCCAAGGGGTTGCCACTGCCAGGCGACACTACTGATCAATCACCCGCACAACCAGCCGGGTGGACTCCACATAAAGCCGCTGCGTCTCCTCCCAGACGGTACGCAGAAAGTCGGGGTCCTTGGGGAGCTCGTCGTGCGCCCGAGCCGAGGAGACGAGTGTCCAGGCGAACCCTCCAGGGCTCCAACCAAGGTTAACAAGTAAGGATAGGAGGACTAGTGTCCTAATGTAAGCTCTAGCCCTCCGGCAAACCCATAAACAGCAGACGGCAAGTCCACAAAAGCAGTTTTATTGGTTATAATCAACAGGTTTCAGAAGCCATAATTCAGAAGGACACTAGTAAGGGGCAAAGGTAAGGCACAGGCATATATGGAGGAGCAATAGGAGATAACTGGTAACCCAGGCAACACCCCTCCCAGAGGCAGGAAGGAGTACTTGGGATTTCCCACAGTATGGGAATCTATGAAGACTAAACACGGGGCACAGACTGGCCTTGAACAGAATAGCACAACAGCACCTGGAGGCAGCTCAATCACACTACCGCATACCATCCTCATGGCTTGCTCCTGACACAGCCAGTTTCCATCAATGCATGTAAATATGGAATTGCCTGATGAAGGATCAGCCAAAGCAGTCAATTATTCATTTATTCCCCAAGTGTGCCGAAAACATTAAGATCTGCACAATTCTGGCTCAACATTTGCGAGGCAGGCAGGAACAGGCTGTTCCAGAAGAGCATGTGGCACATATTGTGGGAAGCTGCAAATATGTCTGAGGACCAAGAGGGCAAAGGACAGCACTGGAACAACACAGATAAGCAAGGAGTACAGAAAAAGCATTTAAATCGGGAAGCTCTTCTCAACACTCATGAAATGAAAAATAAAGTTAGCTAAGGAGCTTTAAGAGCCCCGTGGCGCAGAGTGGTAAGCTGCAGTACTGCAGTCCAAGCTCTGCGCACGACCTTGAGTTCGATCCCGATGACCCCTTTGGCAATTGGACTCTATGGCATTGAAGTCCATCCCCTCCCCAAACCCTACCCTTCTCAGGCTCCACCCCCAAAATCTCCAGGTATTTCCCAAACCAGAGCTGGCAACCCTATGTGTGGGAGAATTTAGGGGTAGGAAGCACCAGGATAGTACCTGGAGGTTGGCAACCCTAGGTATAAGTGAAGTAAATAAGAAGAAAATAATAATAGCTGGTCACTGTTATCAGGCATACCCAACCACCCAATACAGTTCAAATCAGGTACTTTATTTCCAAACAAGCTGTTATGTTGCTCCCTCCACTCACCACCAAAGGAAAAACAGTATAATTTTCCACACAGGGTCTCCTCCTTGTCTGAGTGTATTTTTGATCCACAGCACTATCATCATTTCCGAGGTAGGAAATTAAAGAGAATTAAAGCGAAATGTTGCTGTAAGTTAGGTTAACTTACAGCAACATTTTGCTTTAATTCTCTTTCCTTTAATTCACCAGAGTTTTCAATGCATTTTTACACACACACACACACACACACACACATAGACACACCCTTTCTCTCCTGGTACTCTCAGTATCTGTGGAGAATTAGCTTTCTTTCCTCTAGCTCTCTACGTTCATTTGTGGGTGCGCGCGCAGTCAGTATGTTAATAAGAGCAATGGATACCCTTCTCTTTTTCAAAGAATATTGGATTGTTCTCATGACAACTCAAAAAGGAAACCAGGAAGGGAGGGGGGATCTCCCAAAAGGATTGCCCCTTTCTTCAGGATAGCTGTTGAGGAACAAGCAACATCTGTGCAGATCTTGCCTGAACTTTCCAAACAGTTTGGATTCAAGGCAAGTAAATTGGCTTCCCCTCCCTTCCCCTGCTTCCAAATTATGCTTTTTAATGGTGCTATTTGGGATCTTGTGTTATCTGTGAGATCTAGAATGCTGACCTTCTGCTCTTCCAGTATACCCAAGGATTTCTTCTACCTCTTTTTAAAAAATAATAATAAATATTTTGCAAAAACATACACATGGGTAGGGTTGCCAGCTCTGGGTTGGGAAATACCTGGAGATTTTGGGGGTGGAGCCTGAGGAGGGTGAGGTTTAGGGAGGGGACGGGAGGGATTTCTATGCCATAGAGTCCAATTGCCAAAGCGGCCATTTTCTCCAGGGAACTGGTCTCTGTTAACTTGGAGATTAGTTATAATAGTGAGAGATCTCCAGCCACCACGTGGAGGTTGGCAACCCTACACATGGGACTATATAGGTTTCAAATGTGTGTTTGTACCTAAAGCTGAACCAAAGCACCCTTTTTAAAAGTTTTGTTTCCACTTTGGTAGCACGAGAGCATCTTTCCTTTGGTGTGCTTTTTGCTTCCCTTGAAAGGGCCTGCCTGTTTCCCACAAACTAGAATAATCCAAAATGCCGGTTTTCTCCCACATTAGAGAAGAAAGCTTCTTGGACACACACACAACTCTTAGCACATAGAATCATAGAATCATAGAGTTGGAAGGTACACTAGAGACATCTAGTCCAACCCCCTGCACAATGCAGGAAATTCACACCTCCCCCCCCACACACACACACACCAGTGACCCCTACTCGATGCCCAGAAGATGGCCAAGGTGCCCTCACTCTCATGATCTGCCTAAGGTAATAGAATCAGCATTGTGGAGTGCAGAAAGCCATTTGCTTCACAAGACAACCGCAGCCAATTTTCAAATTCAATATCCCCGAGTTATAGAATTCACCTGGGTCCTAGGCTCTTCCTACTCCATCTCAGTGGAAGGTTGTTTATGCATGGGTACTTTCACTCATGTTCACCCCCGGTCTGTCTCAGTTGTTCCTTGGAGTTATGAATGAGTTTTCCCTCTATTAGAGATGACCTTGCTGCCAGCCCTCACAAATCCTGGGACTTCCCGTTCCTCTGTTAACTTTATTCTTCCCTCTCCCCATAGCTCAGCCTGGGTGAAATCTCCATGTATAAGGCAAAGTGCGGGACACACAAGCTTAGTTTCGCTCACAGCCAATTACAAAGCAGCATGTCCAGAGGCAGGGATTCAAATTTTCTCTCACAGTAAGATCTACAAAGTAACCAATTACAAAGCAGCATTTAAGGGGGCAGGGACTTGATTTGAGCTTAGAGACTGCTGGTGCATAGATTCCCAACAGGCAACGAACCTCAGGTAAAACTCCCATGAATAAATGACTGAAGACTCTTTGAGAGCTCACCACCTCTCGAGGAAGCCTGTTCCACTGAGGAGCCGCTCTAACTGTTAGAAAGTTCTTCCTAATGTTTAGACAGAAACTCTTTTGATTTAATTTCAACCAATTGGTTCTGGACCCACCTTCTGGGGCAACAGAAAACAACTCGATACCATCCTCTATATGACAGCCCCTCAAGTACTTGAACATGGTTATCATGTCCCCTCTCAGTCTTCTCCTCTCCAGGCTAAACATACCCAGCTCCTGCAACCTTTAGGACTTAGTCTCCAGACCCCTCACCATCTTTGTTGCCCTCCTCTGGACACATTCCAGTTTCTCTACATCCTTCTTAAATTGTGGTGCCCAAAACTGAACACAGTACTTTAGGTGAGGTCTAACTGAGCAGAGTAAAGCGATACCATCACTTCACGTGATCTGGACATGATACTTCTGTTGATGCAACCCAAGTTCGCATTTGCCTTTTCAGCTATCACATCAGTGCAAACAAGTTGAACTCAGCCTTCCCCCTTCTGAAATGGGACAGTACAGCAAAAGGCAACCCCCCTTTTTCTTGACTGTGTGTCGTACCTCTGAGTATCATGGCTGAGAAGTGATTTGAACCCAGGTCTTCCTGGTCTATGTCCAACCCTAGGCAAATCGCTGGCGCCACAAGTATTGCTGCTCTTCAATGATTTTGCTTGTAATAATTTTTTTAAAAATTTGAAAAGCAATGCCAAGTAAAGCAGAAACAGCCGGCCCCGGAAACCAAACTGCAGGAGGGATTCACCATCTGCCGGAATCGCAGGCTGAATTCACAGAGTCACAAGCAAGAAATGGCACCAGAGGTGCTTCTGCTGCTGGTAGCTCAAACGCAATGTGCAGCTGGAAAGAAGCATCACTGGCATGAATAAAAGGGAAAAGAAACAAATCCTCTCAGGCAGCAGAACGTCTGAATGAGAGAGATACCAGAAAAGGTTGTTACGTGTCAGGGACAACATATAGAAACATAGAGCTGGAAGGTACCTCCAGGGTCATCTAGTCCAACCCCCTGCACAATGCAGGAAATTCACAACTACCTTCCCCCCCCCCTAACTCCAGTGACCCCCTACTCCATGCCTAAAGGAAGGCAAAAACCCTCCAGGATCCCTGACCAATCTGGCCTGGAGGAAAATTATTCCTGACCCTAAAGTGGTGATCGGCATTTCCCAGTCAATAAGAAAGGGCCATGACAGCCGAGCAATGGCTTGGGTTGCCAGCTCCAGGTTACGAAATACTTGGAGATTTTGGGGGGAAGCCTGAGAAAGAGAAAGGAAGCTTTTGCTAAATATGGTTTTTCTCATGCCAAGATGCACCAGTGACCTTACATGCTAGGAAGTGATACCAAGGATGGTTCACTCACCACGAAAAACACACACATGAAGCTGCCTTACACTGAATCAGACCCTCAATCCATCAAAGTCAGTATTGTCTACTCAGACCGGCAGCGGCTCTCCAGGGTCTCAGGCTGAGGTCTTTCACATCACCTACCTGCCTAGTCCCTTTAACTGGAGATGCCGGGGATTGAACCTGGGACCTTCTGCATGCCAAGCGGATGCTCTACCACTGAGCTACAGCCCCTCCCCAAACTAGATGTGATATGGAAAGAAAGATGTGATATAGAAAGAAACTAGATGTGATATGGGATTGCCACCAGGCTTCATCCACACCTCACTGGATACTCTATGTGTGCAGGTGTGTGTAAAGTGCCGTCAAGTTACAGCTGACTTATAGTGACCCCGTAGGCTTTTCAAGGCTAGAGGCATTTGGAGGTGGTTTGCCATTGCCCGCCCACATGTCACAACCCTGGTATTCCTTGGAGGTCTCCCATCCAAACGCATGCCAGGGTTAAGGCTGAGAGTGTGCGACTGGCCCAAGGTCACCCAGCAAGTTTCCAGGGCAGAGTGGGGATTCAAACCTGGGCCCCAATTAAGTTTACCTCATTACTCTACTGATAAAATTTATAATAAGGCTGGAGTTAGACTGATAGAGTTCTGTGTGACTCATAGCTTAATAACCCTAAATGGACTACCACAATTCCCTTCATCAACAAACTCCACCTTTATATCTACAAGAGGCTGTAGTGTGATTGATTATGGTTTATGCTCTTTGAACTTGTTGCCTCTTGTCAAGTCAGTGAATATTGAAACCCGCACTGAAAGTGATCATCTCCCCCTTTCATTTCTATTAAACTTGCCAATAAAGACCTTCAATTTTTTAAATCCCTCCCCTGATGAGAATAAGGTTCTAATCCTGACAAGGATTAAATGGTCAGAATCTACAGAAATTGAATTGTTCAATATCCTCCAATCTGACTTATTGTCCAAATTAAAGATGTCCCTAATTGGCTCTTCCTCTCATGAGGAGGTACTAATAGCCTTTTCTCAAGTTATAGAGCAATGTAGCTCTATAGCCAAACCGATATGTAAAACTACTTTTGAAACATCGACCTGGTTTGATCATGAATGTTTAACTCAAAAAAGGAATTTGCGATCGGTTTTTGGGAAATCTAGGAAAGGAGGCCAAACAATCGATATGGAGCAATATTTATCGTCAAAAAAAGCTTATCAGGAATTAGTGGTTAATAAAAAGAAAGCCTATTATCAAAAAAGATGGGACCAGCTCTTTTTATCTCTGAAATCAAGTGACAGTAAAATCTTTTGGAGAACAATTTCTTGTCTATTAAACACCAAACCCTCTCCTGACTCAGGTATTATGCCTCAAGTATGGGTTGATTATTTTTCTAATGTCTTTGGCCATGCTGTGGTCCCTCCATCTGATAATGACGAAATTATTCCCGCAAATATCCCTCCATGGCATGCAGTAAGTAGGGAAGAAATTATGACCCTAATTTCTAAACTAAAAAGCGGTCGAGCACCAGGTCCTGATGGGCTCCCTGTCGAACTTTTTAAGAAATATGCTGACTGGTGGGCTCCACTACTAGCCAGTCTTTTTACATCAATTGATCATTATGGTATCCTTCCTGATTCATGGCTGAATTCAATATTAATGCCAATCTATAAAAAGGGAGACCCCAATCTACCGGGAAATTATCGTCCTATTAGCTTGCTATCAGTATGGGCAAGTTATATGCTAGACACCTTGAGACCCGCCTTTCGGAGTGGTCTCAAGCTAAATCCATTATTGGCCCAGAGCAAATAGGATTCACTAAGAACAAATCATCTTTAGATCACTGTATCGTTTTATCCTTTCTTGTGGAAAAATGCATGAAGTTAGGTGGGGGGAAATTGTTTGCAGCTTTCATAGACCTAAAAAGTGCTTTTGACTCTATTCCTAGAGAGAAACTGTGGGACAAATTGTCAAATCTAGGAATTGACCCCAGGCTGCTAATACTTTTAAAGAAATTACACTTAAATACCACCTGCCAAGTTAAATACTCACCTAATGGTGGACTGACTAAGAAAATCTTAATTCAAAGAGGCATTAAACAAGGGTGTGTTTTAGCTCCCCTACTTTTTAATATTTTTCTTTCTGATCTAGCGCAGTCATTGGGTTCAGTTAATGGTCATCCACCTAAATTAGGGTCCCAGTCTTTACCTCTACTTCTTTATGCGGATGACACCGTCATTCTTTCTTTCACTAAAGTAGGCCTCCAACGATATTTAGATGCTTTTAATAATTATTGCCATTTTAATTTACTTTCTATTAACTCCTCCAAATCAAAAGTAGTGGTATTTTCCAAAAAATGGTCCTCATACAAATGGCACATTGGGAAGGATTCAATTGAACAAGTTAAAAGCTATAAGTATTTGGGAATGACTTATAACTATAATCTCAATTGGTCTATACATCGACAAAATACTATTAAAGCCACCAGGATTTCCTTAAATCAACTCAAGCAGTTTTTCTACGCGAAGGGGAATCAGTGTGTTCCTGCAGTGATCAAAATCCTGAATTTGAAAATATTCCCCCAACTTCTGTTTAGAGTTCCCTTAAGGCTTGGAACTCTTAATCAAGAAGTGGAGAACATCCAAGCCATATTTCTTAGACAAATATTGGGGATACCTAAATGTGTCTCATATTTCACAATTTGTTATGAAACTGGGCAAAACTTGATTGCCACCAAAGCCTGGATTCAAACAATAAGATATTGGCTCAAATTATATTTTCAAACTGAGCCAGGTTCCCTTTTATATTTCTTGAAAAGTGAACTTCATTATTTCTCATGGGACATATTGATTAGATCTAGACTCTGTCAAATTGGAATTGATTTAGATAATCTTGCTCTGGCCAATGAATCTTACATCTTTAAAAGAATCAAGCAACGTCTCCTTGATGTAGAATTGCAGAATTTTAACCCAGCTCTTCCCCCCATCTGCTCTCCGGCGGCCCTAGGCCTTAATAATGGATCGGGTAAAATGGCTAGGTATCTAGATAACCTAGAGATACCTTCTCAACGCCACGCTTTTCTATTAGCTAGGGTTAATGCATTCCCATCTAGGATGCTCTTAGGCCGATACCTCCAGATCCCTAGACATGAACGCCTATGCACATGCGGTTTAAACTTGTTAGATACAATTGACCACATCCTTTTAGATTGCCCCTTCTATGTGACTCTGCGGGATAAACTGCTATCTACTTTGCTCCAGTACAAGACATACAGGAGTAATGAAGTGAAATGCAAATTTCTTTTGAGTAACCATGATCCCAAAATTACTGCTACCGTGGCTGAATTTCTTACAGGAGTTCTTAAAGAACAAGAAAAGTTTTATTAACCCGACTGTAACTTATATGTATTGCCCTTTGGAGGTATTTTGTTGTTGTTTTTTCTATCTCTGTCTTTGGTATGCCAATAAAGGTTAATGAAATGAAATGAAATGATTCAAACCTGGGTTTCCCAGGTCCTAGTCCGATACATTAACCGCTATAGCATGCTGGTTCTCCATTGGAGACTGCTTGATAACAATAATTCACAACTGGATTTTCTCAGATGTAACCATCCATGGTAAAAAGGATCCGGAGGTTGGGGAGGTGGATCAGAACCACCCTAGCCCAAGAATTCCTTTAGTCCTCTCCCTGTACCATTTTCCCAACAGAAACTGTCCCCCCACCTTAAGCTCAGTAAAGAAAAGCACCCACATGGTCATTGCCAGTTAGCCTACTGGAACTAAATGTGGTTTGGGAAGAGGATGATTTCTAGGGGGGGGGGGGGAATAACATCAGAGAAAAGTTAAAAAACCTGAACCATTACCCTGTTACTAGGAGGAGGGGAGAGATTTTGGCTTTGGGCTGCCATTTCCTGTCTCAAACCTTCCGAGGCTGTCCTTTCTTTAAACAAGGAAACCTACATGGGGAATTACTTGCCCAAATGCTGTTGAAATTCAGTTGAGTTTCAGAGTCTCTCTGAAAAGGCTTTCTGTAGCTAAGGAACAGATTTTCCAGCTGCTTTCCTGTGAATATGATGCACAACGCCCACTGCTGCTGCTTCTGGTTAATACCCTCATTGTCTTCTTGAACTTCTTTACTGTATCTAGGCTATCAAGTACTGTAAACCTCTTTCAGGTTGTTGTCAAAATATTTCCCCCGTGTTCACTAACAAGTCGCTCTGCATAAGAAAGGTAGGCCATGTATTTCTCGTTAGGGTGTGCTGTTCCTAAAGATGAGCTGCAAATTAATAACGCTTTGAATGACACTGTCGGATTCTTACCCATGTTCCACAATCAGTGTGGGGAACAGCGTGGTGTAGCGGTTAAGAGTGGTGGTTTGGAGTGGTGGACTCTGATCTGGAGATCGGGGTTTGATTCCCCACTCCTCCACGTGAGCGTCGGAGTCTAATCTGGTGAACCAGGTTGGTTTCCCCACTCCTACACATGATGCCAGCTGGGAGACCTTGGGCTAGTCACACTCTCTCAGCCCCACCTACCTCACAGGGTGTCTGTTGTGGGGAGGGGAAGGGAAGGTAAGCCAGTTTGATTCTTCATTAAGTGGTTGAGAAAGTTGGCATATAAAAACCAACTCTTCTTCTTCTTCTCCTCCTCCTCCTCCTCCTTCTTCTCCTCTATGGTGTACAGTACAATCCCATGTGAGAGGTACACCAGCTTGGATCAGGAACATAATTGGCAGATCAGTGGACAGCAGCATGAGAGGGAAGTAGAAAAGTATCACCAGCATGATGAAATGCAAAGAATATTGAAAATCAAGTTTGCCTTGGATCCAAAACACATGTTGTTAATTAATTTACCAAGCAGTTCTTGTAGGTTATCCGGGCTGTGTGACCGTGGTCTTGGTATTTTCTTTCCTGACGTTTTGCCAGCAGCTGTGGCAGGCATCTTCAGAGGAGTAACACTGAAGGACAGTGTCTCTCAGTGTCAAAGTGTGTTGGAAGAGTAATATCTATAGTCAGAAGTCTTCGACAATAATTTACCAAGCAATATCTCAAAAATATATTATCAATTATTTAGGTATATGGTGACAGCGGCAAGAGTGGTATATGCAAAAAAATGGAAAGCAGAGGAGTGCCCAGATGTTCTCCAGAATAGAATTCACCACTCCAAATGACCGCTCTTAAACACTGTGTGTGTATGTGTGTGTGTGTGTGTTAAGTGCCGTCAAGTCGCTTCCGACTCATGGCGATCCTATGAATGAAAGTCCTCCAAAATGTCCTATCTTTGACAGCCTTGCTCAGATCTTGCAAACTGAAGGCTGTGGTTCCTTTATTGAGTCAATCCATCTCTTAACCACTACACCATGCTTTCTCTCTGCCACCCCCATCAACCAGGTTTAACATGCATTTCGCTCATGAGTTTGGTCCTTATAGTTTGGCTCTAAATGAGCCAGCAGAAACAATTCAGAGATTAGCCATTCCCAAATCATCAGTTGCTCCCCTAAGAAATACTAGTTATACAGGGGTCAGCCCCCAAATGGAAAATCCAAATGGCAATGACCCCCACAATAAGTGACCAGGCACACAGCCCACTAGGAAGTTCTCTTGCACAAGCGGAAAGAGAGAGAGTTGCTCAGGATGTAGGTTGCTGGCCCTGGATGAGACCCCAATAGGGTTGCCAGGTCCCTCTTCACCACTGGTAGGAGGTTTTTGGGGCATAGCCTGAGGAGGGCGAGGTTTGGGGAGGGGGGACGTCAATGCCATAAAGTTCAATGGCCAAAGCAGCCATTTTCTCCAGAGCAACATCTCTATCAGCTGGAGATCAGCTGTAATAGCAGATCTCCAACTAGTACCTGGAGATCGGCAACCCTAGACCCCCACCCTGCTGTGCTTAATAACCCCCACACACACACGCACACATAAGCCACAGGAAGCAGCTGCCTCATCTTTCCTAGTAGTAAGGCTGTCCTAGCGCTTGGATGGTTCCTAACTATCTGGAGGCTGCCGCATGGGATTCTCATCAGGCGAAAGAAACATAATTGTATGCATGCAGAGTTCGGAATGGAATGGGGCTCCGATCCGAGGGGGAGCACGCTGGTAAAAATTACCACCGTATAAATATGATGAAACGGTTGCATTGTTTCAGTAGCATCGTAAAAGCGCTGCTGCTTTTGCCTCTCTCGGGGGCGGGGGGGGGAATCTAATTACTAACCCAGAGAAAATCTAGCCTCATATATTCTGGCTCTTTCTTAAGCACCTATGCATTTCATCAGCATCCACCGAAAACTGCATACCAACTCAGAGCTGTATTATTACGGGGAGAAAATGGCTCGGAAAAGAGGAGAAAAGAAAAATGGAAGTTTTCGCAAAAAAAAAAAAAAAAAAAAACAACGAAAGAAAACGATGACATTTACCTATATCTTACATATCCATTTTACAGTGTTAACAAATGGTTGTCCTGATCATTTTCAATGTTCTCCCTTTGCAGAGAAATTGTACATAATTTGTGTCAGTTAGATTAGATTTCACCGGAATAATGGAGCACCTTCATAACCTTGCACAGAGCTGAATACAAAATTTTTTTGCCATGCCGCATTGGTATGTACCTCCCAAATGCTGGGTGCCATTGGCCAGGGATCTTTTGTGTGCAAAGAGGTCACCAAATGGAATGGGGAAAGCCCAGTGACAAAAATGATGGTGTTAACACAGTGTCAAAGTTATGGCATGGCATATTTATATTCAACATTGTTTAAATAAATCACCAAAAAGGCAGCAGGAATATAAATGCCAACCCTAAAGAAAGGGATTGCCAAATGATAGTCTGTGGGCCTAATCTTTTTTATTATTATTTTATGTCCAGCCCCCTTGACCTACTGCCTTTTTAAAAAAAATTAATAAGTTCTATTGTTAGAAAGTGCAAAAACAAAACAAAACACAGGAACATCAGAAATTAAGGGGGGGAAATCCAGCCTATGAAACAATGACATTTCACTCCTGCTGGCTCAACCTAATGTTAATTATGATTCAATAGAAGCTTTCAATCATAGAAAAAGAGACCCTGTGGTGTAGTGGTCAGAGTGTCAGACTCTAATCAGGAGGAGCGGGTTTAATTCCCCACTCCTCTACATGAGTGGGAGACTCTAATCTGGTGAACTGGGTCCGTTTCCCCGCTCCTACACACGAAGCCTGCTGGGTTACTTTGGGCTAGTCACAGTTCTCTCCAAACTCTCTCAGCCTCACCTATTTCACAAGGTGTCTGTTGTGGGGAGAGGAAGGGAAGGCAATTGTAAGCCGGTTTGAGACTCCTTAAAGGTAGAGAACATTGGGGTATAAAAACCAACTCTTCCTGTTCTAGTATCTGGGAGACCCAGGTTTGAATCCCTACTTTCTCATGGAAGCTTACTAGGTGACCTTGGGCCGGTCACATACTCTCAGCCTAGCCTACCTCACTAGTAGTTTCAGAGGGTAGCCGTGTTAAAAAGGTAAAGGTCCCTTGTGCAAGCGCCGGGTCATTCCTGACCCATGGGGTGACGTCACATCCCGATGTTTTCTAGGCAGACTTAGTTTGCGGGGTGGTTTGCCAGTGCCTTCCCCAGTCATCTCCCCTTTACCCCCAGCAAGCTGGGTACTCATTTTACCAATCTCAGAAGGATGGGAGGCTGAGTCAACCTTGAGCCGGCTACCTGAAACTGACTTCCGTCAGGATCGAACTCAGGTCGTGAGCAGAGCTTTTGACTGCAGTACTGCAGTTTACCACTCTGCACTCCGGGGCTCTTCATGGTAGCCATGTTAGAATAGTTATATTCGAGTCCAGTAGCATCTTAGAGTCCAACAAGATTTTCAGGGTATAAGATTTTGACAGTCTAACTTGCCTTTGTCAGATACCTGTTTACATCCCAGAAATCTTATTGGTCTCTAAGGTGCCGCATTTTGGGCAGCCATTTTGTTGCTGTACCCACCAAGTTCTGTCAGAATTCCAAATGTGCCCACAGGCTCGAAAAGGTCGGGGACCCACAGTATGGGGTTTTCAAGGCAAGATACCTTCAGAGGTGGTTTGCCATTGCCTTCCTCTGCATCACGACCCTGGTATTCCTTGGAGGTCTCCCATCCAAATACTAGCCGGGGCTGACCCTGCTGAGCTTAGCACCACCCTTGCAGGAGAGAAAAAGGGTGTTTCCCACTGCGTCCCCCTCCCCACTGGGCCACATGGTGTACAATGGAGTGCTAAAATTGCTTCCATTGACTCATTTGGCTCATGGTGGTACTCAGTCTAACTCGAGAAGGGTGAAAAAAACAAACACATTTGGGAAATCATGCATCACGTAGCTACTTAGGTTACAGAGATGTGACTGGTTGCTTCTCACATTTGAAGTTTGGTGGCAAACCCCAGTCTGATATTATTGTGGAATAGCTCTGACATTCCCAATAGGCTTTTACCAGAGCGGCATTATTATAAAACTGAAAATCATGCCGAGTTTTGATTTTGCTGGAGTCTTAACAGCTAGCAAGATGACTACGGATGTCTAAGCAGGGAGGGATAAAAACCTATCGCAAAACGTTTCTACACCCACACGTAGACATAACTGCTGACAGCTCTCGGACCCTGGGCGTCTGATACTGCATTGTTATGACATGTTGAGATACAGACAGATGTTCAAAGCACAGGGAGCCTTTACGCATTCAGTTAGAGCCCAGCTGAAATGTGTCATAAGATTCAGAGGCCGATGTGACACTTTAATGACCAAGAAATGTATTGCGGCAATGAGGTTTTGGGTTCAGGAGCCTGCTTCATCTGGCTACATGAGGGTGGGACGGCTGAAAAGCACCGTGAGCCTCGGGTGAGAATCCCTCTCCCTCTCACATGCATGCACTTAAAGAACACATGAACACATGAAGCTGCCTTATACTCTTGGTCCATCGAAGGTCTTTTATGCATGGGTTCTTTCACTCACATTTGCCCCCAGTCTGTCTCGGTTGTTCCCTGGAGTTATGCATGAGTTTTCTGTCCATTAGAGATGACCTCGCTGCCAGCCCTCACAAATCCCAGGACTTCCTGATTCTCTGTTAACTCGATTCTTCCCTCTCTCAGCCCAGGTGAAATCCCCATGGATAAGGCAAAGCACAGGACACGGAAGCTTGGTTTCGCTCACAGCCAATTACAAAACAGCGGGTCTAGAGGCAGAGATTCAAATACTTCCTGGTTCCTCTGAGCTCTTTCTGAGCACAAGAAAGGCTTTTTAAAGCCGAGGCTTGGATTTCTCCCCCACCCTCTTCCTTTCAGATTGCTCCGTTGTTTGTTTTTTGTTCTTAAAATGCTTTTTTTATGTGGCAATTGGGTTGGGGAGGGATTTTCTCTCACAGTAAGCACTACAAGCACGGCAATTAAAAAGCAGCATTTAAAGGGGTGGGGACTTGATTTGAGCTTGGAGACTGCTGGTGCAGAGATTGCCAATAGCAAAGTGTGGGTCCAGTGAGCAACGAACCTCAGGTAAAACTCCCATGCATAAATGACCAAAGTGGGTATTGTCTACTCAGACTGGCAGCAGCTCTCCGGGGTCTGAGGCAGAGAGGTCTTTCACATCAGCTACTTGCCTAGTCCCTTTAACTGGAGATGCCGGGGAGCGAACCTCGGAACTTCTGCATGCCAAGCAGATGTTCTGCCACTGAGCCACGGCCCCTCCCCAGACACATGAGGAAAGGAACTCACCAATCCTTAATGGGAACACAAGAGGGGAAAGCCTCTCTAGGAATTGCCCCTTGTATATCTGGAAAGTGCAGCACACGCTCCCTTGCTTCGGGAGGGCATTTGCTACAATTTCAAGTCCAGCGATGGGTTAAAATTAGCAGCGATGGGTTTCCAGAGAGGCTTCAAACTTCTGAAGTTCCAAAATTACAGGAAGCATGTCAAGGGAAAGGATGTGAGCAATGGGAAAGCAAGTGAATTGGTTGGCTTCTCAGGCACGCTGGAGCAACGTGTCTGTGTAACGTGGCGCGAAGTCGCTGCTGACTTGTGTCAACCCCAGCAAGGGGCTTTCAAGACAAGTGAGGAGCAGCTGTGTTTTGCCACTGCCTTCCTCTGCAGGGTTTTCCCTTCCAAGTACCAACCCTGC
Organism: Euleptes europaea; assembly: GCF_029931775.1. NCBI lineage: Eukaryota > Metazoa > Chordata > Lepidosauria > Squamata > Sphaerodactylidae > Euleptes > Euleptes europaea. The sequence continues at coordinate 106,141,644 of NC_079316.1, forward strand.
TTAACTTCCGAGACCTGACGGTCTATACCAAGAGCCTTCCCTCCCAAAGCAATTTAGGCCCAGGGAATATTGCACCCCCTGACCCCATTGGAGGGCTGCTAGGTCTTTGTTACAGTGGGAGACCATTAGGGTTGCCCACCTTCCGGTGGTGGCTGGAGATCTCTTGCTATTACAACAGATCTCCAGGCGACGGAGATCAGTTCCCCTGGAGAAAATGGCCGCTTTGGCAATTGGACTCTATGGCATTGTAGTCCCTCCCCTCTCCAAACCCCGCCCTCCTCAGGCTCCACCCCCAAAATCTCCAGGTTTTTCCCAACCCAAAGTTGGCAACCCTAGAGACCATGCAGACACAGCTCTCCCCCCCCCCCCGCACTCAGTAGGGCAGTGGGACATAATGGTGGGGAAATATGCATTGCGGCAACACTGTGAGGTCACTTCCAGGGTGAACCCTGGGGTTCCCCCAGGGAAGTGACATCATGGTGTTGCCTCAATACTCCCCACCTGTATCCCTGCCCCCCAAGACCAGCAGGTCTCAGAATATGATAACCTTTTGACTATGAAAAATCATTCAACTGTAGAAACGTTCATTTTTTTATGTTGCTGCAGGAGTGCGGTGTTAAAATTCAGAGACCCTGCTGGCCATGCAAATAACGGGGATCTCAATTCTTAACAAGAGATAGAGAGAATCATCTTTTGGCACATTTAGAACAATATGTTTCGTTTCACAACTCCTTCTTAAGTGTGAAACCAGTTATTAACCTAAAACATGTGGGCCCATCGGGTGGATTGTGCTATTTATCCACGCTTGTAAAGAAAATAGGCAATTTGTGACGCTGCCTTTATTCTGCTTCACGTGATACTGTCAGAACCTTTGTTCCAGTTAATTAGTTTGTGGAGAGGAACAGAGGGCCATTTGATTTCCTCAGCTTTCCTTCAGAGGCTCACACATTTGGCACAAACGGGAAACTGTTTGCTTTGCTCCCTGCCACTAATCTACATGTGTACATGTAGTAATCAAGACGGGCTGCTCTACACTTTAGCTTTGGGGTGTGTTGCATGTGGGAAGTGCCATCAAGTTGCTCCAGGTGGTGGCTTGAGTTCTCCCACTATTACAACTGATCTCCAGGCAACAGAGATCAGTTCACCTGGAAAAAATGGCTGCTTTAGAAGGTGTTCTCTATGGCATTATACCCCAATGAAGTCCCCCCATCCTCAAACCCCGCCCTCCTCAGGCTCCACCTCCAAAATCTCTAAACCCTAGGGTTGCCAGCTCTGAGTTGTGAGATTCCTGGGGGTTTTGGTAGTGAAGCCTGGGTAGGGTGGAGTTTGGGGAGGGGAGGGACCTCAGCAAAGTATAAAACCATAGAGACCAATTGCCAAAGCTGCCATTTTCTCCAGGGGAACTGACCTCTGTTGCCTGGAGATCATTTGTAATAGCGGGAGATTTCCAGCCACCACCTGAAGGTTGGCAACCCTACATAGTGAGGTTCCTAGTCCAAGTCCCACAATCTTTGTCATGGAGGCATTGCGGGAAATAATGAGTTCGTAGGACTTTTCCAGAGCTGCTGTTGACTGTCAGTTGGAATTCAAATCAATCCCAGTTGTAATTCGGGGAGAATTCTGGCAATCAACTGGAGATTGGCAACCCTGTCTGGGAACAACTGACCACAGTCATGGCTATGCTCTGGCAGCAGGTCGGATCCTGTGTATCAGCAGAACAGGACTTCCCGCCTCTTCTTCCTGCAGCCCAAATGCCCCCTAAATGCTGGAAAGGGGATGTCCAGGACCAGGATGAGGGGGAAGTTGAAGGTGTACTCAGAGGTGAGAGCAGGGAATTGAAAAAAATGACCACCACCATCTCTTTCTATCAGTGGAGATTTCCATGGGATCTAACCAATGGAACTCCAAGCAAATCTCCCATTTGCCATATGTATGAAAGACATAGACATGACATATTCCAAAAACATAAGGAAAGCCCTGCTGGATCAGACCCAGGCCCATCAAGTCCAGAAGTCTGTCCACACAGTGGCCAAGCAGGTGCTTCTAGGAAGCCCACAAACAAGACCACTGCAGCAGCATTATCCTGCCACATAGCACTGCCAGGTCCCTCTTCGCCACCGGCGGGAGGTTTTGGGAGCAGAGCCTGAGGAGGGCAGGGTTTGGGGAAGGGAGGGACTTCAATGCCGTATAGTCCAATTGCCAAAGCAGCCATTTTCTCCAGGTGAACTGATCTCTATTGGCTAGAGATCAGTTGTAATAGCAGGAGATCTCCAGCTAGTACCTAGAGGTTGGCAACCTTATCCATCCTCCATAAGAACATAAGAAAAGCCGAAGGCCCATCAAGTCCAGCAGTCTGTTCACACAGTGGTCAAACCAGGAGCCTCTAGGAAGCCCACAACCAAGATGACTGCAGCAGCATTGTCCTGCCTGTGTTCCAAAGCACCTATTATTATAGGCATGCTCCTCTGATCCTGGAGAGAATAGGTATTCATCATGATTTGTAGCCATTTTGACTAGTAGCCATGATGAATAACCCTCTCCTCCATGAACATGTCCACTCCTCTCTTCAAGCCTTCCAAGATGGCAGCCAATGTTTGTTAGTGTTCCTTCATGACACTGATGTATTTTCACATTACGGATGAATTGAGGGCCTTCTGTGGGGACCCATGCCCAATGAACCCAATGTTTGATCCAAACTGCCAACAGGCATTATTCGGCCTCACCATTTCTTGCCATGCACTCCAAATATTCCACATTGTCCTCATTCTGAAACAACTACATGCCACAAGAGCAAGAAATACATTATGATCAGATGGTTCCTTTTTAAGAAGTACTTGTTTAAGCACAATACATACATTTTAAAAGGGGAAAAATACATCCTATGTGCTGAGGGGCTATGGCTCAGTGGTAGAGCATCTGCTTGGCATGTGGAAGGTCCCAGGTTCAATCCCCAGCATCTCCAGTTAAAGGGACTAGGCAAATAGGAGATGTGAAAGACCTCTGCCTGAGATCTGGAGACCCACTGCTTGTCTGAGTAGACAATGCTGACTTGGATGGACCAAGTGTCTGATTCAGTAAAAGGCAGCTTCATGTGTTTATGTGTTCACTACTTTGTTTCTGGAGAAAATCCAGAAATTGCATAGGTTAGCTCTAGGAATTGCCAGAAACTCTATGGTAGAGCCATATTTTTCTTTTTCTTCCACTGCCATTCAGCCTGAAAACTTCCAAATTTCTTTAGGCCTGAAGCATAAGCCAGCATGGCGAACTGGTTAGGAGTGGCGGACTCTAATCTGGAGAACCGGGTTGGATTCCCTACTCCTCCACATGAAGCCTTCTGGGTGACCTTGGGCTAGTCACAGTTCTCTAAGCCCCAACCTACCTCACAAGCTGTCTGTTGTGAGGAGAGGAAGGGAAGGAGATTGTAAACTGCTTTGAGACTCCGCTTTGAGACACTTGTTGTTGTTGTTGTTCTTCTTCTTCTTCTTCTTCTTCTTCTTCCAGTGAAGGAACATAATATGCTCCCTGTCTGTTAAACGCGGCCACGACTCACCACAGGGCCCGAGGTTGCCGGTTTGTGCAGGGCGGGGCACCGACAGCCGGCGTCTAGGGCGGCAGGCGGCAGCAGAGCCGGGAGCTCTTGGGGCTGCTGTCTGGGCTGGGTGGCCCCTGCTTCTCCCTGGAATGGCGGCGTTTTGCCCGCCGCCCAGCTGGGGTGCCTCGTGACCACCCGGGGGCCGGGAGCCCTGTTTGAATGGGCCAATCGGCTCGCGGCTCTGCCGGGGGGCGGGCCCAGCGGAAGTCGGACCGGGTTGTTTTCGCTCTGGTCCGACTTCCCTGCTTAAAAAGAAGGGGTCACCTGTTTGCTTCCTTTTGACCCACCCACCCTCCGCTGTTAGAACTGTTGTTAGGCTGTTTTGCTTCGCACAACTTTGGCGGTTTGGGGGAAAACGGCCTGCGTGCCCATTTCCCATCTTGAGGATCCCTGTATGGGATTTTGGGGGGAAGGCCGGACGGGGACATGCCAAGATGGAGGGTTGCCAGGGACGAGCCTCAATGGAGGCTGTCTGAGGGGCATACCTTGCCATGGGCTGTCAAGCGGGCCTCCCTCCAAGTGGCAGGGGACCACATAGCTGGCTGCCGCCCTTGTGTGTCCCTGAACTGCCATCTCTGGCCTTCCCAGCAGGGGTGCTGGGAGCTGTGCATCGGCCTGCAGGGTGGCAGGTCGATGATGGGATACGCCCCCATGCCATGCCAATGCCTTACTGCTGCAATCAATAAAGTTGTGCCATTTCATCCAAACAGGACTCTGTGCATTTTGTTAAGTTGGGTTATCCGTTACATAATTTGTCCCTGGGGGGTCAGGTTTCCGGCTGGGGAGTGCACCGCACAGCTAGGCACTAAGCTGGCAAACACTTTCCTCAGGAAATCCCAGCAGGTGTGCTGGCTTTTAGCACTCGAAAAGCTGGTTACAGCTATTGTGGTGCGGGTAGCCGCAGAAAGCCCTCGATTCAGCCACAATGTGAAAATGCATCAATGTCATGAAGAACACTAATAAAATATCACCGTTCTACCCAAATGCAAACAGTGGGAGCTCATACCTAAAAGGACTTTGCAAGATGCTATTAGGAGAGAGGAACTGTATCTCATAGCAACATCATTGCAGATCATGCGCCTCACTCTCAATAGTTTTCCTTGAATTAATGCTGCAGGGCCTAGATAATAGAAAGCACCCAGCAGTTCAAACCTAGCTCCCGAAAGAATCCATGGCATTTGTCCTGATCCCTGAATGCCTTAAGATATTATGGGATCCTGTGCTGCAACGCCCTGAAGAAAAGACGACGTCCTCAGACATGAACTAAATGTAGATAAAAACCAAAGCCTGCACTCATAAAAACTCGAAGAAGTTTCTTCTAGCAAACCCCGCTGAGAGCAGTACACGTCCAAAATGTTATCCTCGGGGAAACATTAAAGCGTTATGAATGTATGTCTCAGTAGCCGTTTCCACAAACTGCCGCTTAACATTTTTGCTCAGCAGTGTTCCGCCATGATGGATTAACTGCTGTGTATTTGGGGGTATAACCTCATCGCTACATAGCGACGCACCAATATTTCCCCCTGTAAAGTCCTGGGAAGATTTGAGATGACCTCTGAGGAAATCGCACAGGCTTTTGCTATGACTAGTGTACTCTAAAGGAAAAGGAATCCTGTATGTTGTGGGTAGGGTTTACAGGTGCCCCCTTGCCACCGACGAGAGCTTGGCTGTGGGGGGGCTGAGGGGGGTTGATCCGCACATGCGCCTCAATGACATCACTTCCAGGTTTACCCCGGAAGCGACAGGGATGCTCTAGCACATTTCTCAAAAAACTCTATGGTTTCCATAGCAACATCAGTTGGACGAGAGCCATGTGTCAGAAACTTTCCTTCACGTGTCAGGCACTTTATTTCACTCTGCCGACTCGCAGTGAGAAGCCTTGAGTGACAAGCCTCCCCCATCTTACCAATGCCTACAGCTAAAGCATTCTGGCCCTAAAGCGTTCATTCTGGCCCTACAGAGTAGAATTTAGGAGTGACACCCCTAAGGGGCCTGCCTTTCTTATGCTTATCTTTTCAATGCACACCTCGGACTTCTTACAGCTCGTGACAGTAAAAACTAAATTACCAAGAGAGAGAGACACACAGAGAGACAGACAGACTGATCCTTTTGCAAGCCATTCAAAAAGCCGGTGTTAAAAGCATTCTCTTTCTTAAGGGGGGAGGGGCTAATCAAAGCCCAACCCTGGCCAGGAGGTCGCCTTCTAAAAGGGGGGCTGAATGACGAGTTCAAACTCTCACACCGTCAAAGATGGAGGATTTTTAGATAAACACGTTATGCCAGTGCATGCACTCTATAGCTGCAGAGTGAAGCTTCAAGGTGTAGGGTGTGGCTCAGATAGGCCTATTATATATTAAGAGATACTGGAACACAAGGGCACGATACCATGTTCATCCCTGGTGAGAACTCACCAATGAATAGAACTTTCCCACTGTATCGATCCACTCAGGGCTGTACACCCTAGGTTATACCCTGTTTTTTCAATAACTTAACTGTTGAATCAATCCAGAAATGCCCAATTTGTTACATTCCAGAAAGATGAAACAAACAAACATGAATCTTATTCCATTTTAAAGACTAGTGACTTTTTATTCCTGCATAATTTTTTGTGGGTTAGAGCCCCTTCAGATACAAGATAACGAATACACACACCTTTATGTGTGAATAATTTGTTCCATTATGAGAATAATCCCTTTTGTGGTTGTAGTATGACATATATACACAGCCCCCTGTAATTTGATATGTACATACATAAGTGCTGATTTATGGTAAGCCCGCCACAAAGCTTTCAAGGCATGTGAGAAGCAGAGGCAGTTTGCCATTGCCTTCCTCTGTAGAATCAGTGTGTTGCATACTATGAACACTTTTATACCCCCCCCCCCCGGTTTCATTAACCGTTCGCATCCTGTAGGAGTTTAGCACGCTCTGTGAGCTTACCACCTCTCATGGAAGCCTGTTCCACTGAGGAACCACTCTAACTGCGGTTAGAAAATTCTTCCTAACATCTAGATGGAAACTCTTTTGTTTTAATTTCAACCCGCTGTTTTTGTTCCAGCCTTCTGGAGTGCCAGAAAACCACATGGCACCCTCCTCTATATGACAGCCCCTCAAGTACTTGAACATGGTTATCATATCCCTTCTTGGTCTTCTCCTCTTCAGTCTAAACATGCCCTGCTCCTTCAACTTTTCCTCATTGGACTGGGTCTCCAGACCCCTCACCATCTTTATTGCCCTCCTCTGGACAAGTTCCAGCTTGTCTACATCTTTCTTAAAATGTGGTGCCCTAAACTGAACACGGTACTCTAGATGAGGTCTAAACAGAGCAGCGCATAGCACTGCACGTATTAAAAACAGAGAAAGACTGGTGCAATACGTGCTCTCACATACCGTCTCTGCATTTGAGATCCTTTTTTGATCTACAGTACTTCAAGAAAATCATAAAAAGAAAACTTTGAAGCCTATTAATAATGTTTTATTTTGAGAAAAAATTACACTGCTAAAATAAAATCTTTTGATAATTACTGAACACCGTTTAACGCATTTGCAAAGATCTGGTTTAAGTGTGTTGTGTGGTTTGGATACTTTCATGCATGGGAATGGTTTCATTCTTGTACGATATAAAAGAAGCTGTTTGTAATGTAGAGATTTTTTTATTGTTATCTATTCTTTATGTGCAATAAACATATAACAGCACACGCTTTAAAACAGAAAGACCGGTCAATGAGTGGAGCTTTGATAACCTCTTGTCATGATAGTGTAAATGGCATCAACCAGAATATTCTGAAATTCTGCTGCATCTTCTTTACAAAGAGGAAGATGGTTCTTAGAAGACATTTTATCGGTCTCATAGAACAGGTTTAGGCAATCTTTTCCCCCTGTGCCTAATAAAGAAAATGCAACATCTAGCTGTGAGGATGTTTGTGTGCTGGCAAACAAATGTGTGGATGGTAGACCCTAAAAAAAAAATGTTTTGGCAGTGTTGGGTTCTATTTGCCAGAGAAGCATCAACACTGTACATGCACTTAGCATTCTCTGAGCATCCTTATCGACAATGATTCACTTCTGCACAGTTAAACACCAATTGTGGGGGTGGTGGGCCAGAAGACATCTTGGTTGTTGACATCCCTGCTCTCAGGGTGAAACAACCCTGAAGGTTAGGAAAGAGTTATCATTCTCATAGTGGCTACAGAAGCAACTTCACAGTCCAGATCACCTTGTGTTTATAGCCTCACATGGCAGCTATTGCACCCTTGTCAATCTATAGTCATTCAAGGCCAAGGGATTCTGAGGATGCAGGTGCGTTTTGCCTACAAGGCTGTATCCTGCATATTCAGTTTGGTGCTCGATACCGATGACACCCATTCAGAAACTATATATATTGCTGAGGGACCTCTACAGCTAGACTCCAGCAGTACCTGGCTTGCATAAAATCCTTCCATTATATGGAAGCTATTCACTTCTTTAAAAAAAAAACAATTGATTTGTTTTAATTAGAGGGTGTGGGGGAGAGATGAACAAGAGAAATGTTAAAATTGGTTAACAATTCAAGTGTTATCTTGCATATTTAAATATGTGTCCTCTTCTTCTTTCTTTTTTCTTTTTGCTGTTATAAGACTCGTGTAAGAAAGAGACCCTTCTTTGCAAGCATGTATGCACACACACACCGTGGAAAAATAATTCTGACAATTGTACATAGTCTAAAAATAAAATAAAGATACATGCATCGGGGCAAGGGGAAAGCACCTCTTGTACTTTATGAACCAGTTACCAATGGCAAACAGTTTGCAGGTATAAATGTACCTGCCTGTTGGGAAATAGTATACCGCACTTTCAAATTAGAACTCTGCCAACATGGTGGTTGAAGCATGAGTCCACTTCATTTTATAGGATCATCAGAGTCAGGATGACTACAAGACAACACTTCCCTTTGCTGATTCAGGGCTTTTAAATCATGACTGATCTCACGGCAGAATTACGTGTTTTATTCAACTAGTCTTCTCCCTGACATAGGACATCTGTGTAAAGACCCCCTAACATACATGCTAGATTGCTCATGCCATGTTATTACACCATCTGTGTTGATTTATAAACAGCTATGAAGAATGTAGAACCAGGGGACTATGCTATGTTCGGTGCCTTGTCACAATATGGCCTGCAAGAGTCATTCAGCTTTTAGAACGTCTTTAAAAAAAAAAAAAAAAACCTTCTCTGTCTAGCGAGCTTCGGAGGCCATCTCTACCCCCCCCTCCACCTGCCGAGACCCAGGCTCGTCAAGCCCCGCTCAAAACCTTGTTTTCAATAGGGGGTGCTTTTTGCACCCCCTTCCTCCGTGCAAGGCTGCAGGCCCTCGGGGGTAACACCACCAGCACCCCCTCACCTAGACGCATTCGGCGATAGGTCAGTTGCCACGCTCCCTCTGACACGTGCTTTGTACCCCGCCTCCCAGTGGTCATTGTTAAAACAGCCCCAAACCCATGAAAATCTGCGGGGCGCCCCAGCGTGCCACCCCTGACCTCCGTGCCAAAGCTTGGCGCTCTGTCGGCCTCGCTCCGCGAATTGGGTCAGAAAGGCCCGCCTTGCCAGGTCGGCGTTATGTTTTAAAAACCAGCTTATTTGATCAAAGCCTTCTGAAGGTGCCACCCTATAAATGGGTAAGATCAGCTGCAGCGGGGAACTTCTGCTGGCAAGCTTCATTGTTTGCTGCCGCTTGGAGTGGCGGTGGGTGGAAAACAAATTAAAACAGTGATGCTGCTACCCAGAAATGACAAGGGGGCCAGCCCGCCATGCCGAGCCACCACACTCCTTCCTAGTCAGGAAGGCAGCCAGCACCCATGTGCCCAACTACGGGCAGCTGGAGACACGGCGCCCAGAATGCAATGGGTTGTGCCCGACTTGGCGAGGCTGGTGTTTCTTCATGTCCGACGGTGCAGCTTGCCTGTCCCCCTGCGAGCCGGGCTGGCTCTGGGACCGCAGCTCTGGCCTCACCTGCCCATCCGTGCCTCTTTTGCAGAGCAGCCAGCCCAGAGGGGAAACTCCTGGCTCAAGCCCGTAGTCCACAGCAACTGGAGACGATGCTGCAGTCGGAGGCCGACTCTCTGGGCCCTCCCCCTCCGTGACAACCTGAACAACCTCAATCTGCCGTCTGCCTTTGGACTACCCCCCAAAAGGACTCTCAATCTGGGCAGCCCTGCAGAGGGAGAATGGGAGAAACTACTGGGGGAGCCAGGTGGGGCTGCTACCCCCCCCCCCCCGGAGAGACTGGAGAGTCCGGACTGTGGCAAGGCCTACCACTCCTTCTCGGGCCTGGCCCCGCACCGTTGGGGATCATTGGTAAGGGAAGATCTGCTAGGTTACCACTAGGGTTGCCAGCTGGATTAAAAAGTTGGCCTCCTTCCAACTCTATGATTCTATGATTCTTAGGGTTGCCACCTCCAGATTGGGCAATGCCTGGAGATTTTTTGGGGGTAGAGCCTGAGGAGGGCGGGGTTTGTGGAGGGGCTGGACTTCAATGCCGTAGAGGCCAATGGCCAAAGGGGCCATTTTCTCCAGGGGAACTGATTTCTATCGCCTGGAGAGCAGTTGTAATAGCAGGAGATCTCCAGCCACCACCTGGAGGCTGGCAACCCTAATTACAGTCATTCTTCACACTAAAACAATCAGTTCGCCTGGAAGACATGGCTGCTTGGGAGGGTGGAATCTATGGCAGTTCACCCTGCTGAGGTCCACCCCCTCCCCAAATCTCGCCCTCCCCAGGCTCCACCCCCCCCCCCCAATCTCCAGGGATTTCCCAACTCAGAGTTGGCAACCATATGCCCATCTGGAGACAAATATTCTCAGTAATCTGCAATAGTCAAAAAAAAAATCATCAACTACAATAGCGATTTTTCAAAAAATGCCCTGGAAAATACAATCTGTCCTTAAACTCGTAAACCAGAGGCAAAATGTCATTAAAAGCAAAGCATATTAAAAAAAATCTTAGCAGTTGTCTTAAGGTTCTGCCAAGAAGAAAAAACACAGAGCTCGTCTACACGTTACAGGACAGCGAACTCCATTTTATACCGAGTACTTATCAACAGGGAAGTTGAAGTCAAACCTGTAATGAGGGTAAACCTCATTACCTGAAATGAGGGTAATGCTACATTGATACATCTGTGTTCACACAGATGTGCATACCTAATATATGAAAAGGCTCTCCCCACAAAGGAATGAAAGGATTCTACTCATTCTTTGCAATGTATCAAGTTTTATTACTCACACTTCTCAAATGTACCGTGTTCCTTAATGGTCCTCCACAGCTTTAAATCCATTTTGGATCAGGCACCCTGTCTAAATGACAGAAGTCCAGAATACATCCCCAAATGAAATTCTACCACTGAAAGTAGAAGGCCTCCCCAAACCCTCCGCTGCCTCCCTTTTATATTCAAGGCCAACAAATTAGAAATAAAAAATTTCCCTCGGAAATGACTTTTCAATTAAAGATTAAATAGCTCCAGGGAATTGGAACCACGTCCCCCCCCCCCCGTCCTAAATCACTTGAGCTAAAGCAAGAATTCTAATTAACAAAGTTAACTTAATATTTGTCTAGTTGCTTCTGATGTATTTATATATTGATTTTATTTAATGGGTGCTAGGGGAAAAAAGGTCTATCAAGACTTAAGGAAGTGATAATTAGACAACGTAACTTGGATAGGAGTAAAGGATGAGAGCTGATCGGCCAGGCGACGCAATCTACTCCAGTAGGGTTTTCACAAGACTCAGGGCCTCATTCGCACAGTTCACCTCACTGTAGAGTTGCCAGCTCCAGGTTGGGAAATATCTGGAGATTTCGGGGGTGGAGCCTGAGGAGGGGGCGTTGGAGAGGGGAGGGACTTCAATGGAGCATAATGCCATAGAGACCACCTTCCAAAGAGGCCATTTTCTCCAGGTAGGGTTGCCAACTTCCAGGTACTTTGACCATTGGACTCTAAGGCATTGAAGTCCTTCCCCTCCCCAAACCCCACCCTCCTCAGGTTCCGCCCCCAAAACCTCCCGCCAATAGTGAAGAGGGACCTGGCAACCCTATCTCCAGGTGAACTGATCTCGGTCACCTGGAGAGCAGTTGTACTCCCAGATCTTCAGCTAACACCTGGAATAGGGTTGCCAGCTCCGGGTTGGGAAATTCCTGGAAATTTGGGGGTGGGACCTAAGGAGGGTGGGGTTTGGGGAGGGGAGGGACTTCAATGCCATAGAGTCCAATGGTCAAAGCAGCCATTTTCTCCAGGGGAACTGATCTCTATTGGCTCGAGATCAGTTGTAACAGCAGATCTCCAGCTACTACCTTGAGGTTGGCAGCCCTACCTCACTGGCAACATCCTGCGATATGTCATACAGCAGGCTTCATGTGGAGGAGTGGGGATTCGAACCCACTTCTCCAGATTAGAGTCTGCTACTCTTAACCACTACACCGTGCTGGCTCTCAGCTGTAAAAATAAGAATCTGATGTCTTTATTTTCTAATATATTTCTTGTCGTTTTTGCCGGTTGTAAGGTCAGTAGGCTAAATATTGCCTCCCACTGCTTCCTGACATTTTGCATTTTTGATCTCTCTGCATATTTCTGTGTAATCACATGGTCGTCGCCCCCCCCCCACTTGTAGTGTGATTTCTGAGCACAAGCCACCCCAAGGAAAGCCCATCCGCATAATTTTGCATTGGTGGGCCTCAAAAGTATCATTCCAGGGGAGTTTTCAGACTGACAGCTTTACTGACTCCTGCCTAGAGGCTAGATCAATAAATCGTGCAGTCTTAGTACTTTGGGCATTAAGAAACTGGTTCAGGAAGGCAGCCATCTGCAAAAAGAGCTGACTGTAAGGTCGCAACATTCACCATAATATTTGCCATTTTCCTCAAGAGTAAAAAGGAAATACAAAAATAACTAATTAAACTTCAGAATCGGGGGAATGAATATTGACATCTTTGTTATGCTTAATATTGAACACGCATTTGTAGAGCTGAGCCAAAAAACTACCCACTGCTTTAGTGCACTAAATGAAAAAAATACAGATGAAAATCCACAGGTTACAGTAGGAAGGGCGAAGTTTTGTGCAGCGGCCTATAGAATTCGTCAGATGCTGCTGAGAACATCAGTATGCCAATAATTGTAATGGGTAGTATATATAGTTTGTAAATTGTGCAAATAACATTTTTGCTATTTGTATAAACCTGTGGGTAGGGTGTTATACTAAGGTCTTCAGTGGTAAATTGTGAAGAGCTGTTCTGGTCTATGACTGTTTTTATATATATATATATATATATAAAGACTGAGATTGATTGAGATTGATACCCACTGCCTTTCAGCAACATTTTTGGTTGTGTTGAAAAATACGTTTCCCTCTTTCAAATGTTTCTCAGCAACGCCTGCAAAATAATGTGACTATGCATTTATTTTATTTATTTTTAAATATTTATTTGCTGCCTTTCTGCCTTATGGAACTCAAAGTGGCTTACAGTGTAAATAAAATATGTTTTAAAAAACCAAAAAATTAAAATCACAATGAAGAACAAGAATAACAAGAACAGTCTCAAAGCGAAGTCTCCAAGCAGCTTACAATCTCCTTCCTCTCTTCACAACAGACACCCTGTGAGGTAGGTTAAGGCTGAGAGAGTTCTGAGAGAACTGTGATTAGGCCAAGGTCACCCAGCAGGCTTCAGGTGGAGGAGTGGGGAATCCAACCTGGTTCTCCAGATTAGAGCCCACCACTCCAAACCACCACTCTTAACCACTACACTACACTGGCTAATAGTAGTAGTAGTAGTAGTAGTAGTAGTAGTAGTAGTAGGAGGAGGAGGAGGAGGAGGAGGAGGAGAAGAAGAAGAAGAAGAAGAATTGGTTTTTATATGCCGATTTTCTCTCCCACTTAAGGAAGAATCAAACCGGCTTACAATCACCCTCCCTTCCCCTCCCCACAACAGACATCTTGTGAGATAGGTGGGGCTGAGACAGCTCTAAGAGAGCTGTGACTAGCCCAAGGTGACCCAGCTGGCTTCATGTGTAGGAGTGGGGAAACAAATCCAGTTCACCAGATTAGCTTCCGCCGCTCATGTGGAGGAGTGGGGAATCAAACCCAGTTCTTCAGATCAGAGTCCATCACTCCAAACCACCACTCTTAACCACTGCACCACGCTGGTGTACTACTACTAATCAACAATGATATTTTAAAAAATAGGACCTGCCAGTTATGTAGGTTACATATTTGCGTATTCATAATACGGCTTCCATTTTCTTTCCAGTTCTTCCATTGGTCTTTTGCTCAAGCAGGTTCCCAGTTTTGTAAATAAATAAATCAAATAAAATTATGAAAGTCTTATTCATGCATCGAGCTTGGAGTTCTTTGCCTTTCCATTGATATCAATGCATCAGTTACCTGGCACCGTGGCACGGAAAGGCACATGACTGATAAGATCAACAGAAGAAGGTCAAATATATAAAGTCAATACCCATGCTTGCGTCAAACTCAACTATCACTTCAAGAAACAGAATCTAGTGGGGAGGGATATGCAGACTTATTGATATTTAATATAGTTCCTTAATGCTCTCCTGTCATACCCTCAAAGCAGATTAAGGGTGGGTCGAGGGTGTTTATGATGACAAACTAAATGAGTTGCAGTCTGGGAAACATAGGGTTGCCAGGTCCCTTTTAACCAACGGTGGGAGGTTTTTGGGGTGGAGCCTGAGGAGGGTGGGGTTTGGGGAAGGGAGGGACCTCAATGCCATAGAGTCCAATTGCCAAAGTGGCAGTTTTCTCCAGGTGAACTGATCTCTATCGACTGGAGATCAGTTGTCATAGCAGGAGATCTCCACCAAGTACCTGGAGGTTGGCAACTCTAAGGAAACAGCTGAGAGGACACCCAGATCTTCAACCTACTTATAAAATAAAAAATGTCTGTGAACGGCAGTGTAGAACTTATACCTTCCTAAGGTTACTGTGGGACTTCCCTCCAAATTAAACCCACCTATCTTAATTATGACCATTTAACTAATTGTCTCTAATATGAACGCTCTGGGCAAAGCAGTTGAGAGAGCAGCTCTTATGACTTCGTTGTGTTTCAACAAACCAGCCTCTCTCCACATCTGTGCTAACACACTGTGTAATCACATTTTTTTCCTCCTTCCGAACCAGGAACATCTGTCCAATGCAGCAATCTTTTCCCATCCATCATCTACAGCCTTGACGTATCAGCACTTGACTCCCAGTTAAACACAAAGCAAAGATGTCGAGTGTCTGGCGGCAGGTTAGCAACTACCGCTTTCCACATTGACGATTAGACCGTCGGCATGAATTATTCAGCCCCCCTGGCTCTTTGGTTTCAGAGCAATAGCTACACCGTCCTTTTGTTCTTTTCTTTAAGCTTCCTTTCTCCTTGCCATATGTCCCAACTCATGTTACATCACTCGGACGCTCCACTTTCTTCCTCCAGGAGGCCATGGCTCTGAAACATTTATGGTGTTTGCTAATAATGTCTGAGCCCCAACACTTCTCAACAACAATGACCCAAAGGACAACAATCCAGAGGCCATTGAAAGGACGGATGGACGTAAACAATTATTAAAAACCGAAGTGAAGGGATGTGCTGTATGAAGGATCAAATTATTTGTGAGGAGAGAAGAAGGGGGGAAGCACCCCAGAGGTTTCCCAAGGGAGAAGCAAATTGGAGTCAACAAGGCAATCTGCTTTTCTCACGCTGCTGAAGGCTGACTAACCTTGAAACATAAAAAGGGGGAGGGAAGAGACCCAGCCTTAAAAACCAAAAGCTGGGTACCCAAGGTTGGGTGGAGAAAGATAAAATAATGTTATGTAGAAATGTATTTATTTTAAGGCATTTATATCAGGGTTAATTATATATGGATAGCCAGCGTGGTGTAGTGGTTAAGAGCAGTGGTTTGGAGTGGTGGACTCTCATCTGGAGAACTGGGTTTGAGTCCCCACTCCTCCACATGAGTATCAACCTGATCAAACATTTATACCAAGGCCTATGGTGTGTGGTTTAAGTTTATCAACCTTATTAGCTGTTATTGTACTTTGTTTTATCATTTTTAATGTTTTTAACCCTGACATAAGTGCCTTAAAATAAATCTATTTCTACATATTTCTCCACCCAACCTTGGTTACCGAGCTAACCTTAAAAATGCCCCTCAGCATCTCTGGATAGCCTTGAAGAGTTTGACGGAATCATCCTGCACCAACAAACCCCCAAACCTTGGGCCATCCCTGGAAATACTGTACGACTGCCAAGGTAGGGTTTGTGGCGACATTTGCAGAACTAGGGGTACGCATGCACCCGCTGATTTCGCCTGCATTCTGTTGATGCAATGCAAACAGGGATTGATCTTAGGGCAGTTCAGCTGCTCGCGAGCAGCTCAAGCCTGTTTGGCAGTATTCAAATGGTGCAGCTGAAAGCAAGCAGCATCAATTCGCACCTCTGCATTCTAACACCACCCAATGGGAGTCCTAGTCCCTTCCCCATAAATCTGTCATGAGTGTGTGCCATTCCAAAGCCAATTATGAAGAAGAAGAAGAAGAAGAAGAAGAAGAAGAAGAAGAAGAAGAAGAAGAAGAAGAAGAAGGAGGAGGAGGAGGAGGAGGAGGAGGAGGAGGAAAGTTGGTTTTTATATGCTGATTTTCTCTACCACTTAAGGAAAAATCAAACCGGCTTACAATCATCTTCCCTTCCCCTCCCACGACAGACACCTTGTGAGGTAGGTGGGGCTGAGAGAGCCCTTAATAGAACTGTGACTAGCCCAAGGTCACCCAGCTGGCTTCATGTGGAGGAATGGGGAAACCAACCCAGTTCACCAGATTAGCCTCAGCCTGGTTCTCCAGATCAGAGTCCACCGCTCGAAACCACCACTCTTAACCACTAAACCATGCTGGCTCTCTCCAAAGAGTGATCATACCAGTTGGCGAGTGATTTATAAATACTATGGTGTTTTTTTTTAACATACTGTTTGGTTTGTGCTACCAACATAGTTTTGCTGCACAGCTTTATTGGAGTCATAATTCCCCTCTCCCAGCATTCTTTGATTACCTGACCCAGCCAATCATGACTCTGGGAGAGAGGCAGCTTCATCTACTATGCAAGCACAGAAGCTGTCGCAAGGCAGAAGGAAATGAACCTCCATCACTACCGCTACTGCGAAGCTAGATTTGACAGGTAGCCCACCATAGTGAACAACTTCCCCACCCCACGCTCCAACTCCTGCACTGATCTGTGGAGTGGAACGAGGGGAAAATGGAAAGGAAGAATGTCAACACAATGCTGAGATATCACTTCCTGTGGAGTGGGTGGAAGTGATGTCACAGCATCAGTGGCGCTCTAGGAATATCCCAAATCTCTATGGTATTTTCCATAGAGACTGCAGGAAGTCCTACAGCACCACTGACGCCATGACATGAACTACAACTGATCTCCAGACAACAGAAAACACTTCCCCTGGAGAAAATGACTGGTTTGGCTGCTATCGGGCTGATGTCCCTCTCCTCCCCAAACCCTGACCTACCCAGACTCCACACCCAAATCTCCAGGAATTTCCCAACCTGGAAGTGGTAACCCCACACAGCAGTGTTTGGCTGGAGTGTAGCTAGGGTTGCCAGCTCTAGAAATACCTGGAGATTTTGGAGGTGGAGCCGGTGGAGGGGAAGGACTTCAATGGGTTATAATGCCATAGAGTCTACCTTCCAAAGCAGCCATTTTCTCTAGGTTAACTGATGTCTGTCACCTGGAGAACAGTTGTAATAGCAGGAGATCTCCAGCCACCACCTGGATGATGGTAGCCCTAAGCGAAAAGCTTACTCCCAAGTCATGTAATATGGAAGAGGCTGAAGAAGCACTGTTTCAGAGACACATATTCACTTTGCACTATATTTTTTTTAACAAAAGGCAGCTCTGAGGCCTAGAGTTGAGCTCATCTCATCCCTTCAAACTACCTTCAGGAAACTAACGAACATCTCCAGGTCCCCATGGCTTCAAGAAACAAGTGCTTCCCGCTCAAGAATGCAAGAAAGGTCAGCTTTACCGTGAAACCACGGTGCAATCGTGTTGGTGTTCCTTTCGAATCCAGCGCGGCGTGGAAGCTGCTCCACTCTGAACCACTGAATGATGACATCTCTGGAGAAAGGCCTTGGAGGCCACTCCCAAGCTTTGCTGTATTATATTAACAAAAGAAACAGGAGGTTAGAGGCAAGTGGAAGAAAAAATTATACCAAAGTTACCAAATAAAAAGGCATTCTCTTTCTCTCTCCCTCCCTCTCCCTATCTCCCTCTCTTAGGGTTGCCAACCTCCAGGTACTAGCTGGAGATCACCTGCCATTACAACTGATCTCCTGCTGATAGAGATCAGTTCACCACTTTGGCAATTGGACTATGGCATTGAAGTCCCTCCCCTCCCCAAACCCCACCCTCCTCTGGCTCCACGCCAAAGCCTCCCGCCAGTGGAGAAGAGGGCCCTGGCAACCCTACCCTGACACTGAGAGGCCCAGTGCTTGCGAAGAGGCATTTCTGCAGGGAATGTGCTGTATTTGATTACTCAGAGCTTTTCAGCTGAGAAAAGAAGACCGAGGTGGGACACGATAACGGAGATCGGTGCGCGATGGCAAGTGGTGCGGAGAGAATGAATAATACGGCGATATAATTCACTCTTCCTCAAAACACAAAACACTCCGGAGATCATCTGTCGAAACTGATAGGCTGCGGGTTTATGAAAAATGAAAAAGGAAGCCCTTCTTCCCGCACCCCACGTTCTGTGATGGCCAAGAGCAAACTGCCTATTAAAAGGATTAGAGAAATACACGGAGGGCAGATCTGTCGGTAGCTGCTCGCCAGGATGGCCAGAAGCACAAACCAAATTCACCTCTGACTACACAAAGCAGCGGCTTAAGACTGGGGGATGTATTACTGATCTCATGCCTTCCTTTTAAGCTTCGTGCACCTCTGAGTCAGAGGTGCCCGCTGCAGCTGGAAAACAGAAATTGGAGCTACGCGGATCTCAGGTCTGACTCAACACGGCCTTGGTATATTCAGTTCTTCAAGCCATCTTCAAAGCAAAGAATAACAACACACTTTGTATGGCAGCGTACAGGCTGCTCAGTGCAGTGGCTTAAAAGTTGGACTAGGACCGAAGACACCTGGGCTCAAATGCCTGCTTGCTAGGGTTGCCAACCTCCAGGTACTAGTTGGAGATCTCCTCCTTAGCTTCTGGTATCTGAGGAGACTGGGGTAGCTTGGGCCATCAAGGTCAGGGCCGGGTCTATTTAGTAAACACTATGTCAAAGGCACAAATTCATTTATTTAATGATAAGAACATAAGAAAGGCCATGCTGGATCAGAACAAGGTCCATCAAGTCTAGCAGTCTGTTCACACAGTGGATTTTGACCCTGTGTCGTTATGAGACAATGGGGTGGTTCCTGCCTCTCTCCTAGAGTTGCCAAGTCACTAGCAGAAGCTTCGTTGTGGTGGGGCTGGGGCTGGGGGTTGATCAGCACAATAATGCCCCTTCTGGAGTAAACTCAGAAGTGACGGAGATGCTCTAGCACTTTCCTCCAAAAACTATCATTTCTAAACAGTTTTTTGGAGGAATGTGCTAGGGAAACCCAGAAGTGACGTCAATCACTCCAGGCAAATTTGCTTATAGAGGCAGGGCGGCAGTGACCCCCATATGGGAGCTAAAACAAAGAAGAAGAAGAAGAAGAAGAAGAAGAAGAAGAAGAAGAAGAAGAAGAAGAAGAAGAAGAAGAAGAAGAAGAAGAAGAAGAAGAAGAAGAAGAAGAAGAGTTGGTTTTTATATGCCGACTTTCTCTACCACTTAAGGAAGAATCAAACCGGCTTACAATCTCCTTCCTTTCCCCTCCCCACAACAGCCACCCTGTGAGATAGGTGGGGCTGAGAGAGCTTGGAGAAAACTGTCACTAGCCCAAGGTCACCCAGCTGGCTTCATGTGGAGGAGTGGGGAAACCAGCCTGGTTCTACAGATTAGAGTCCACCACTCCTAACTACTGTTCTTAACCACTACACCACCAAGTCTAAATTCCCATACAAACCAACCTGGCTGGTAATGTCATGGTCAATGGTGGAACAGGACAGGTGATGGCCTGCTTTGTGCCTTGTTCATTATTCAGAGCAGCTCCTTGGAACTGGTTACTCAGACCGGCGACTTTTCCTTTTTGGATGGCTCGCAAGGATTGCCGCCGATATTCGTCCCGAGCCCGCCGTGCTCTGCAGCTCATTTCTTCATCAGCAGCTTTCGAGCGGCGTACTGCAGGGAGGAGGAAGCAGAGAGTCGTAAGAACTTCACAGCTTCCCTGTTCATTCTGCTCTGAATCCACCCCGGCTATGATTAAAATTGCTAGGACACTGTAGAAAAAGAATACTTAATATTAGAATTTCAAAAAACATGATTCAGGTTTTGAAATGAAGTGTCATATAAAATTGAAGCTGACATAATACAAATCAAGCCACTGATGCAATAAATCCATGAAGCTGCTCTATACCGATGGAGACCATTCATCTGTCAAGGTTAGTATTGTCTACTCTGTAGGGCTGTTGAAAAAAAAATCGGTATAGTTCGGATTTGGCCGAATTCGGCCCGTCTGGATTCGGGATATGCCGAAGTCCGAACTCCCCCGCTTCGGGTCCGTGCAATTCAGCGCAAATTCAAAGTTCGGGAAAAAAAATTCGGCTGAATAAAGCCATTAAAAACACAACCGCGCCTTTCCGCGGCTCTGGGGGGGGGCATTTTTGGTGGTAGAGGTCTCAAACTTTCAGCGGAGCTTCAAAGGACCCTTCTTGCAAGACCCCCCAAGTTTTGTAAAGATTGGGTCAGGGGGGCTGAGATATGGGCCCCGAAAGGGGTCCCCCACCCTTAATGTGCATCTCTGAGCAGAGCTTGCTGCCCACACACAAAGCTCCCAGCCCCGACAAACAGCTGAGCTGCGGGGAACAAGGGCGGGGCAGGTGCAAAGAAGTTTGCAAAGCAACACAACTGCGGTTTCAAAAGGCTTACATGGAAAACTGGATGGATACGTTTGAGTGCCTTTGGCAGAGTGAGTTCCACTGTCAAGGGGTTGATGATACGAGACACGGGATAAGGTCCTACATATTTGGCACTTAGCTTGTCACAAGGCCGGGTGGAATGAAGGTTCTTGGTAGACAGGTAGACCAAGTCCTCCACTTTATAGTCCTGGCAAGGAGATCGATGTTTGTCAGCCGGAGCCTTGTATTTACGTTTGGCTCGTTTTAAATTTTTTATCAGCCAGGGCCAGGTGGTATGAATTGCCTCTACCCATGCAGCTATATCTCTATCGTCCTCTCCCCTGGAAATATTTAGCTGTTTGATAGGACCAAAGTCTTGACCATATATAGCTTGAAATGGACTAAACCCTGTGGATTGGTGAACAGCGTTGTTGTAGGCATATTTAGCAAAAGGCAACAGTTCAACCCAATTATCTTGGTGATAATTGACATAACAATGAAGGTAACATTCTAACACAGAATTGACACATTTAGTTTGTCTATCAGTCTGACGATGGAATGTATTAGAGAGACCCTGCTCCACCCCCACCAATTTAAGGAAAGCTTTCCAAAATTTGGCTATATAGGTGCCTCCCCTGTTGCTTATTATCTTCCGCGGGAAGGAATGTAGACGGAAGACATGTGACACAAAGAGGCGGGCCAGCTTTGGGGCGGAGGGAATACTTGCGCATGGGATGAGGTGCACTTGTTTGGAGAAAAGGTCCGTAACAACCCATAGAACAGTTTTATCCTCACTAAGAGGGAGGTCAGTCATAAAATCTATGGCACTGACTTCTCAGGGTCTGGAGGGAATTTCTAAGGGTTGCAAAAGTCCAGGGGGTTTTCCTTGAGAACGTTTGACAGTGGCACAAGTTGGGCAGCCGCGAACGAAGGAGTCCACGTCAGTGCGCATGCCCGCCCACCAGAATTGCCATGCAACAAGTGAAGAGTTTCCTGCTGGCGGAAGAAGTGGAAAGCCACCACCAGTTCATCTCCCTGGTTCGGCGTTGGACCAAAGAGGGGAACAGCCAAAAGCCTCCCTCTAAGGCTTCAACCCCCGTCCCGCGGAGACCAACGCAACCCTCACAGGACCGCGATCCTGGTTCCAGAGGGGAGCCTGTCTTGTTTGCGGCACCATGGGCCACTTCGCAGCAGCCTGCCCGCGCCGGCCAGACCTCGCTCTTCCTTCTCGTCCAGAAGGACCCCCCCCCCGGGCTCAGGGACGACCTCAACACAGAGGCATCGCTGCCGCACGCAGCACTGCACCGGGACGATATGCGCCCTCGGCACTTCACGTCGGAGAAGTCACTGGTGAACCCACTCCTACCGTCCCATCCGGGACTCAGATTACAAGTGCCCCATTGGGGGACAACTCTCAATCTTCTGATGAGGATCGCTCCTGGGATCCCCCTGCCCTCAACCTAGAATCTCCTCTTGACTTGTCAAAAAACGGGCAGGGTCTGCGGTGAGCGGAGCGACACCGCAGACCCCTGCAGCTTCTCCTGCAAAACCCAAGGCTCCTGTTATGGTGAGTGAAGTTAAAAATACTGTATATGTGGATGTAGTGTTACAACATTACAAACGAGGCCCCAAACTACATGTTAAAGCCCTCATAGACTCGGGCTATGGGCGCTCCTTAATCAATGAGGCCACTTTTAAGGCACTTAAAGTTAAGTCCGAGACACTACCTGACCCTATCCAGTTCGCTCAGATGGATGGCAGCACCTTTAGGGGTGGCCCGGTAGACCGTCGCACTCGCAGCGTTGCGATGGATATCGGTTCTCATTGGGAACAAATAGACTTCACTATAGCCCCCATCCGATACGCAGTCATTTTGGGAATAAACTGGCTAAAGGGACACAGCCCTTCTATGGACTGGAATGCCGATACTATCACCTTCTCGCATCCTGACTGCGCCCAACACCGACATGAAGTTCTCCCGACAGCCACAGCCTTAGTCTCTGACACACACACCCTCTCATACTGCCTGTTGAGTATCAGGATTTCGTGGACGTTTTCGATGTCAAAGAGTGCAATGCTCTGCCCCCCCACCGTAAAATGGACTGTGCTATTGAAGTGGTGGAAGACGGTAAATCACCTAAAAATAAAATATATCCCATGAGCACCACCGAACGTACTGTATTGCGAGACTTTTTGGATAAAAACCTTGCTCATGGTTTCATTTGACCTTCTTCAGCTCCTTGCTTGGCTCCTGCCTTTTTTGTCCTCAAAAAGACAGGCGATCTGCACCTCTGCATTGACTTTCGAAAGCTCAATGCTGTCACTCAGACTAATGCCTACCCCATCCCTCTAATTTCAGATATCTTGAGACAGCTAAAGGAGGGGCGCATTTTCACCAAACTGGACTTAGTTGAAGCCTATTACAGAGTCCGCATTCGTGATGGGGATGAGCCCCTCACAGCCTTTTCCAGCTGTTTTGGTATGTTTAAAGTCATTTTCATGCCCAGTTCAAAATGTCGGGGTGTAATGCCTCTCGAAAATAGTGTATGTGGGTAGCTTCTGGCCAGTCCACTATTTTACTGGCGAGTCGTTGAAACTCGTCGGCAAACTCCCAAACTGGGGTTGAGCCCTGCTGGAACTGTAAAAGTTCAGCTTTAGCCCTTTCTCCCAGAAAGGGGTCCTCGAAACATCTCCGCAGGGCCCTCATGAAATTATTGAGAGAGCGTATGGAGCGAGCCCGAGTGTTAAACTGGAGTATCATCCAGTCCACCGCTTTTCCCGTTAAGAGGGAGGCGACAAAACGAACCTGACTATCCTCGGTGGGGAAAAACTGGCCTTGTTCCCTCATGTAACTGTCCACATGATGCAGGAAACAGGGTAAAGCCTCGACTGAGCCATCATAGGTAATCTTTAGTCGGGGCTGTTTCCATTGAATTGGTTGCACAGGGAGCGGTAACACCGGCGCTCCAGGGGGCGGCTGGCCTGGCACGACAGGCGCGGCGGGCGCACCTGGCCCGCATGATCGGCGCGGCGGGCGCACCTGGCCTGATCGGTGCGGTGGGCGCACCTGGCCCGATCGGCGCGGTGGGTGTGCCGGGTCCCCCGCCAGGTGCCTAGGGTGGATGTTGTGGAGCTGGCTGCGGAGGCTGGGTAGGATCCGTTGGAACAGGGGCGTTTTGAGCCCGTTGCAATTGTTCATTCTCGTGGAGCAGTTGTTCCATCTGTTCCTGTAGACGGTTTACCTGGCCGGCCAATTCCCGGTTCTGGCTCCACAAGAAATAAGTGTCATTGCGGATCCCTCCAGTACGTCTGGATTGGCTGACCCGGACGTCAGAGGCCCAGTGGGATCCGTCGCCATATAAGTCCTCGTCGTCGAAGAAGTCCGACTCGGGGTATTGTCTAGCAAGGCACCGGGCACGTTGAGTGGCGCGAGACAGGACAAACGTTGGGGAGAAAGAGGGTCCAAAAGAGAACCCTGATCCCACAAGTCCCTTGGGACGCACATCTTTCGCAGTTGCCCGGGCACGTTCGGCTGCCAACTGCTGCTCTCTGTCCTCGTCGGCCTGAGCCTTGGCCGCCGCCAATGCCACTTCCTGCCATTGTTCCTCGGCCCGTTGGTTTGCAAGCGCTTGGTCCGTTTCCAGCTTCAAAGCGAAAGCTGCAGTGACCAACGGAAGAGCTTCTCGCTCCAGAAGGGCGATGAGCGGGGCCTGATCCTGTCAAAGTAGAGGTTGCACCTGGACAGCCAAGGCAGCTGCCCCAGCTCCAAACGACGGAGTCAACAGTCGCGTTAATCTGCCACCGTAGTTGTGGTCAAGGGTAGGTCCACAAATAGTAACGCAGTCCAAATAGCGATGGCATGTGCCTCGGCTTCACAAACTTTAGGATCAGGAACCAGGGTCTGTGGCTGTTGACCCGCCATGTTGCGGAGCGAGGCAGGTAGGTCCAGAACCACCACTTGATCCTGTTGCAAAATCATTTTCGCTAACAAACGAGTTAGGAGAACCAAGTCCTCTTTCGCCTCTAGCACCTCTTCCAACAACCCGTCAAGGGCTAAGAGGTCGTGACGGGCTGCACGGTCCGCGTCCTTAGAAGACCAGGGCGTCGTTTCCGTAAGGCAGCGCCACTGATGCCGAAGAAGACCCACTAGGTGGTTAATTTCCGCATTAGTCTATAAAGCTTCTACTAGCACATCATGCAGCAGAGTAGGGTCTTCAAGGAAAGACGGAGGATCCCACTAATAGAGTCCAACGAGTTAAGTCCTCCAGGATTCCAGGCGTGGAACCCGTGCTCGGGGAGACGTGACCTCCACCCGAGATGTAGGCGAACCCTCCAGGGCTCCAGCCACGCTGATGAATAGGTGATTCTTGGCTTAATGTAAGCCCTTGGCCCGAGGATTCCCCAAAAGCAACAACCCAGACAGGTAGTCCTAAGGCAAATTGACTTTATTGGGGAAATCAAACGGGTTAACAGTGCTTGCAAACTAACTAAGCCAAGAATGGCTGGTTGGCGCAAATCAGTAATATATAATAGCATAGCTGATATGGCAGGTTGGCATAGTAACACAGTTTCCCACGGGAGAGGAATGCACGAGATAAAGTGTCTGTTAGAACAACAAAGTGAGGCAGCTGCGAGGAGCCACGAGAAAGTCATAACACCTCAGAGGAGCCGAGGAGCCGAACAGGCCCGCTCCTGACAACAGGATCGGGTGATCCATTCATCCCAATAGGGAAAAGGGGAAAGCCCATATCTCGGGACCCCCTGACCCAATGTTTACAAAACTTGGGAGGTCTCTTAAGAAGGCTCATCTGAAGCTATGCTGAATGTTTGGGGGCTGCACCCCCAAAAATGCGACCCCTGCAGCCACGGAAAGAGAAAAGGGGGGAGCCCATATTTCTGCCCCCACTGAACCCATCTTTACAAAACTTGGGGGGTCTCTTAAGAAGGCTTGTCTGAAGCTATGCTGAAAGTTTGGGGCTGCACCCCAAAAAAAGCGCCCCCTGCAGCCACGGAAATGGAAAAGGGGGGAGGGAAAAGGGGTGGACCCCATATCTCGGGACCCCCTGACCCAATGTTTACAAAACTTGGGGGGTCTCTTAAGAAGGATCATCTTAAGCTCCGCTGAAAGTTTGGGGTCTCTACCCAAAAAAATGCACCCCCTGCAGCCATGGAAAGGAGCGAATGTGACCACGCACACACCCCCACTAGGATTTCTCTCTCTTTCTCTTCCCGGCCGGGCCGCGCAGCAGCTGATTCCTCCAGTACTCAATCCTGACTGATTGGCCAGAAAATGCTGCTTACTGACGGTTATGCTGCTGCGCCCCGAATTTGCCGAATTTATTTGTGAACTCCCGAACTCGCTGAATTCGGCTCCCCTGTTTTCCCGCCATTTTTTAGTTTGGTTCGTCCCGAACTAAAAATTGCCGAATCAGGGGAAATTCGGCTGTTTTTCAGTTTGGGCCGAACCGAATCGACAGCCCTACTACTCTGACTGGCAGAAGCTCTCCAGGGTCTCAGGCTGAGGTCTTTGACATCAAGAAGAAGAAGAAGAAGAAGAAGAAGAAGAAGAAGAAGAAGAAGAAGAAGAAGAAGAAGAAGAAGAAGAAGAAGAAGAAGAAGAAGAAGAAGAAGAAGAAGAGTTGGCTTTTATATGCTGACTTTCTCTCCCTTTTAAGGAGAATCAAACCACTTTATGATCTCTTTCCCTTCACCTCCCCACAACAGACACCTTGTGAGGTAGGTGGGGCTGAGAGAGTTTGGAGAGAACTGTGACTAGCCCAAGGTCATGCAGCTGGCTTCATGTGGAGTGGGGAAATCAACCCAGTTCACCAGATTAGAGTCTGCCACTCATGTGGAGGAGTGGGGGATCAAACCTGGTTCTCCAGATTAGAGTCCATCGCTCTTAATCACTACACCATGCTGGCTCTCTGATACCTGATTCTTTTAACTAGAGATGGCAGGGACTGAACCCTGGACCTTTTGCATGCAAAGCAGAAGCTCTACCACTGAGCAAAGTGCCTTCCCTAAGCTGCCGTATACAGAGACCATTAGCCTGTCAAGGTCCCTATTGTCTATTCTGACCTGTAGCTTTCCAGGATCTTCCACATCACCTACCACCTGGTGCTTTTAACTGGAGATACTAAACTGGTCTTTGACCGTAATAAATAAATGATGATGATGAACTGGAGATACTAGAGATTGAACCTGGGACCTTCTGCATTTCAGGCTGTAGATAGGGAGAGCTACTTTTAATAGCCCCCTGTATGAAAAACATTGGGCAATTTTTTTTAACAAAAGCACACCACAAAGAGAGTCTAGCCTTCTGCATGCTCAGCTAATCACAGAAAGTATGGGCAAACAAATTGGGGCAAGAAACAGAAGTGGGACAAGAAATAAAAGTGGGGTACCATCCAGCATGGTGTAGTGGTTAAGAGTGGTGGTTTGGAGCGGTGGACTCTAATCTGGAGAACTGGGATTGATTCCCCACTCTTCCACATGAGCGGCGGAGGCGAATCTGGAGAACCGGGTTGGTTTCTCCACACCTACACAGGAAGCCAGCTGGGTGACCTTGGGTGAGGCACAGCTCTCTTAGAGCTGACTCAGCCCCACCTACCTCACAAGATGTCTATTGTGGGAAGGGGAAGGGAAGGAGATGGTAAGCCAGTTTGATTCTTCCTTACGTGGTAGAGAAAGTCGGCATATTAAAACCAACTCTTCTTCTTCTTCTTCTTCTTCTTCTTCTTCTTCTTCTTCTTCTTCTAATATAATGGCAAAACTTATCAGCAGCTCTAAGTCCATGTGCTTTGATAAAGATGTGAATGAAATCCTACTATGCTAGGAATGAACTGGAGCAAATCCAGCCACTGGGGATAGCTTAGGAGATCTCTGTATTTTAAGGTCTTCCTTTGATACTCTGAAGATCGGTGAGTCATACTTGCTGGGAATTAGACAGCGAGTTTTGTCTAAGTCAGGACAACAAAGATAGTTAAATGTTTATAGTTGTTTGCATAGTCACAGGGAACAGCGCTGGCCACTTAGCCAATGGTAATTGGTCAGTTAAGCTGGTACTGGTCATGTAACGTTCAGCTGCATTCCAAGAAGCAGCAGTTAAACTGCCGTTTTGTAGTTGGGAGAGACTTGCTATGTATAAGCACTTCTTCCTCAAGTTATGAGCAACATGACAGTTGCTATTTTGTATCCCAAGTTTACCCTCTCTATAATAAACATTTGTGTTATTAAAAGAAAGCTACATGTTCAGAGTCTTTGTGAGTGTGTGTGAACCATAATCCACAAGATCACGATCTCTTCGCATTTAAACTCAACAATACTGCTAGGCTTGGATATTCATTCTAAGAATGCCCCATAAATATGCATCTGTTATTTTTAACGATTGGTTCCAGCTGCTCTCCGGTTAATATCATGTGGATAATTTGAAGATAATTGGTAAGAACTCACTGTAAATAGTCAGGATTTAAACCGTTTTAGTCCGTACTAAATCACTGGAAAAAATGAACATTTTTGTGACATGTCTTTTTGAAAGGCACAAAATTTATAAAGGATTGCTGAATCGACAGCCATGATAGCGAAATGGAACCTCTGTATTCAGAGGCAGTCTACCTCCTAATAACAGACATTGGGGGTTAAACCAGGGGAGAAAGTCATTAACATTCATGCTCCACGTGTTCCATTACTGAGCTAGATGATCCTTGGATTAACCCAGCAAGGCAATTCTTATGCGGCGACGCAATGAAATGCTGATGTCTAAGTTGGAGGAAAGTCATCGTCATATATTTTAAAATCTATATTTCAATTACCTGTAGCACGATGGCAGCGTTGTTTGTTTGGCTCGACACAAGGAACCACAGCGGTGAATTAAGACAAACACTAAAATTAGTAATGCTTCGCCGATTTACTTGGCAATAAATAGTGATGGGATGATGAGATGAATCCTCATTCTGTTGGAAATTCCATCCACTAAATAAATTAGTAGTGTCATCAATATCATTTGCAACATTCACCCTCTGCAGCAGCTGGGTGAGTGGCACACGTCTTCGACCCCCCTGACCCCTGGCACTGCTGAGAACAGCAGCTGACTTGGTGAGGGCAAGACATCATGGGGCCTGGCTTCGGTTCTAATGGATAATTTGGCATCAGCAGTCAGCACATAATAGCAAAACGATGCGAACGTTGACATCTCTGCATCTCCCTGGCCTCTGGCACTGGTGGACGGAAGCCAGGGTAGCACGGCATACAATGGTGGGGTGAAAACAGGCTGCTCTCTCCTGGCTCATGTGAAGAAATAAGCCAGAGATATAAGAGTACCAGAGGAGCTGGAAGGTTAGACATGTTCCAAAGCATATTCTTGGATCATTGGGAGCTCATTTGTAAAAAGAAAGAAGAGAAGCAGAAGCAGGAGGAGGAGGAGGAGGAGGAGGGATGGACTTGGAGAACCCTGGAAAGTAGGGTTGCCAACTCCACATTGGAAATACCTGGAGATTTTTGGAGTGGGGCCTGAGAAGGGCGGGGTTTTGGGAGGAGATGGACTTCAATGCCATAGAGTCCACCTTCCAAAGTGGCCATTTTCTCCAGGGGAACTGATCTCTGTCGTCTGGAAATCAGTTGTAATAGTGGGGGATCTCCAGCCACCACCTAGAGGTTGGCAACCATACTGGAATAGGTCCTGTTCCTGTCCTTGTCATGTGCCCTGATGGAGGAAGACTCGCTGGGCGTAGGTCCGGTGGCAACCACTTCTCGTTACTTGGTCCAGCCTGGCCCAGCAAGCAGGTTGCAGCTAGACCCGGCCCAGCAGAGGCAGCCACCACACAACTCAGCCAGACTTTTCCCACAGGAAGGCTGCGAAGGGAGAGGACAGCTGAAGACAGGAGGGCAGATCTATAGGGTTGCCAGGTCCCTCTGCTCCACCGGCAGGAGCTTGATGGGGGCATGGCTGAGGGCGCACCCGACCTGTGTGAAGTGGACCCTCTAGCAATCTCCACCAAAACTCTATGGTTTCGGCGGAGATTGCTAGAGTGTCCACGTCGCTTCCAGGTAAACCTGGAAGTGACATCAGCGCGTTGCATGAATCGCACGCGCACCCAGCGCGCGCCTCCCCCTCCACCAGTCCCACTTTTGCCCATTGGCCAGCTGAGGGTTGGCGGGCAGCCCAGTGGATTGGTGGGCTTTTGCCAGGCCACATTGGGCAATTGCCAAGCCTAAAGACAGACAGACAGACAGACAGACAGACAGACAGACAGACAGACAGACAGACAGACAGACAGACAGACAGACAGATAGATAGATAGATAGATAGATAGATAGATAGATAGATAGATAGATAGATAGATAGATATAAAGGGGAAAATATAACTATACTCCTGAATGTAATGAATTATATAATTTTCCAAAAAGTTGATTTATAATTTTAAATGTCAGCTTATAATTGCTGAAACACTTCTGTCAACACAAAACAAACTATACAAGTTTTCACGATCTCTTTGTGTCTTTTTACAAGGCTTACACTTGTTTCGCATATCAGCTTCATCAGAATGTTGCTCTATATCTGGCCATTACAGGAGAATCTTGACTCCTCCATTGAGTCTCTCTGAATCAAATCCTGTTACTTTAAAACACAAATACACTTATAAAGCAACATTTCCAACATAAATATACTTAACATACTTTCACACCTATATGTTTAAATACAAAGAACATAACAAAGTTTACCCAAGCAGATTATAGGCAGGTTGGGTGGGCAGGACAGAAGGAAGCAGGAAAAGGGGAGAAGCTAAAAAGGTTGCCAGGGAAAGGAAAGAAGGATTAGTGATGGAGAGAGATATAGGATAAATGAGATCCCTCCCTGCAAGTCCTTGCAAGGCCCCCCTCTTGTAGTTATCAGTTTCCTATCTTTTTCCTTCAATATCCTACATCGGATTATTTTTAAAAAAGAGAACAGATAATCATCTCTACCACAGAAATCAGGTTAAGCCCGCATTGTGCCTCTTCCCATGCAACAGAGACCCATTCGTTCAAAGGAATAAATGCTTCCTTTCGAAACGAACAATAAGGCCAGATTTCATGAGTCCTCAGAGAATTATGTTTTCCTCCCTCCCCACCCCTTGTTCATTGAAATTCTTGAGGGTTTTGCTGGATCAGAGGCGCAGGGTACAAGTACGCTCTTGGATAAAAAGGAGTGTTGTTCATCACATGCAAAATTAATTTGGTGGAAAGTAATTTGGATTCATATGAATGGCAGGTCACAGACCTGGGGGTAACTGGCATTAAAGGAATTATGCTGAATTCTGGGACTCACGGTGTCTTCACAGAACGCGCCGCCTCTAACACAACACAAATGAAATCCGCAACAGCACTCCATACAAAGCCAAAATCTCATTGTTATTAATCTATGTACTGCTTAACCTTTAACTGGGTACCTCGCAGAAAATTAAAACAAGGGGCATGTCCTGGCTCAAAGACTTAGAATCTAAAGAGATAAAACTCAAAAAGGAAAAAAAAAAGACAGGAAGTAGGTTAAAATATACTCTCCAATTGCCCTATTTATCTGGACAGTTCTTATTTTCTCATACTGGGTGAATAATTGTCCTCGTGTGTCTGTTAAGTGTAGGGTTGCTAACTTCCAGGTTCTAGCGGGAGATCTGCTATTACAACTGATCTCCAGCCAATCAAGATCAGTTCCCCTGGAGAAAATGGCCGCTTTGGCAATTGGACTCTATGGCATTGAAGTCCCTCCCCTCCCCAAACCCTGCCTTCCTCAGGCTCTGCCCCAAAAACCTCCCGCCGGTGGTGAAGAGGGACCTGGCAACCCTAGTTAAGTGCCATTGAGTGGCTTCCGACTCATGGCGACCCTATGAATCAATGTCCTCCAAAACATCCTATTGCTAACAGCCTTGCTCAGGTCTTGCAAACTGAGGGTCATGGCTGCCTTTATAGAGTCAATCCTTCTCCTGTTGGGTCTTCCTCTTTTCCTCTTCATTGTCCTGGAGACCAAGCCCTATGAGGAAAAGCTGAAGGAGTTAGAAATGTTTCGTCTGGAGAAGAGGATGCTGAGGGGGGACATGATTGCTCTCTTTAACTATTTGAAGGGCTGTCACTTAGAAGAGGGCAGGGAGCTGTTCCTGTTGGCAACAGAGGATAGGACTCACAATAATTAGGAAAAAAACATCACAGTTCTGGTTGGGGGAAGGGCTGTGGCTCAGTGGTAGAGAAGGTCCCAGGTTCAATCCTTGGCATCTCCAGTTAGGGATCAGGTAGTAGGTGATGTGAAAGACCTCTGCCTGAGACCCTGGAGGATATGGACCATGGCTCAGTGATAGAGCATCTGTTTGGCACACCGAAGGCCCTGGGTTCGATCCCTGGCATCTCCAGTTAGGGATCAGGTAACAGGTGATGTGAAAGACCTCTGCCTGAGACCCTGGAGGATATGGACCATGGCTCAGAGGTAGAGCATCTGCTTGGCACACAGAAGGCCCTGAGTTCAATCCCCGGCATCTCTGGTTAACACGACAAGGTAGCAGGTGATATGAAAGACTTCCACCTGAGACCCTGGAGAGCTCCTGCCAGACCAAGAAGACAGTGCCGACCTCGATGGACCAAGGGTCTGATTCAGTATGAGGCCGCTTCACGCATGTCCATGCATGATATTATGTGACACTTTGCTTAGGCAAAACCAGGCTCTCGGCTTACTCACACTGCTCTTCCCATTCCGGGTCCTCCTTTTCATTGTGTTGGCAGAACTGCTGGGCTCGTTTGAGGCTCAGGTAAAGCTCTTGAGCTCGGCGCCCTTCCTGTTGACGGATCTGCTCTTCACCTCTCTGCCTCTCTTCTTCCTCCCGTTTCTAAACAAAGGAGAAGCAAGAAGACAGCTGTGAAGAAACAGCATATAAGAAAGTCTCCCGTGTCACGTGATTACAGCTCCCCGAAGCATTCTGTTGGCCAAGATGTCTGAAAATAGTACAACAGCTTCCACACAGCTGGAAGAAGAAGAAGAAGAAGAAGAAGAAGAAGAAGAAGAAGAAGAAGAAGAAGAAGAAGAAGAAGAAGAAGAGTTGGTTTTTATTCCCCACTTTTCTCTATCTTTAAGGAGTCTCAAACCGGCTTACAATTGCCTTCCCTTCCTCTCCCCGCAACAGACACCTGTTGAGGAAGGTGGGGCTGAGTTTGGAGAGAACTGTGACTGGCCCAAGGTTACCCAGCTGGCTTCATGTGGAGTGGGGAATCGAACTCAGTTCTCCAGATTAGAGACCACCGCTCCAAACTACAGCTCTTAACCCTACACCACGCTGGCTCAACCCCAGGGAGCCACTGTTTGTCCCATAGGCAAAACGTATGTGTAGCTATCATTACACAAATTACATTACACAAATTAAAATTACAGGAAAATGGTGGGGAGAGGTTGCAGTGCCTTCTCCATGTACCCCACAGACCTAACCTGAATCACACCTCTGTGCACCTGGTAAGCATGGAACTCCAGAGTGTTGACCGGAGTGGGTCATAGTTACCATATCACTTTAGTCGTTCCATATGGCTTCCAATTTGCTTCCGGTCTCAATTCAGGGTGCTCGTATTGACCTTTAAAGCCCTGTATGACCAACATACCAACATGCCTTCTTCCATATGAACCTACCCACTCACTCGGGTCATCTCCAGAGGTTCCTGCTTTGGTTGCCCCCGCCATCTGAGGCTAGAGGGGTGGCGACCCAAGAGAGGGCTTTTTCTGTCGTGGCAAGAAAACTTTGGAAATCCCTCTCCAGTGTCTTCCGCCAGTGGGCGATGACTTTTTTGTTTCACTTTGCCTCCCACCAAGAACCTTTATTGGACCAC
This sequence comes from Euleptes europaea, assembly GCF_029931775.1. Classification (NCBI taxonomy): domain Eukaryota; kingdom Metazoa; phylum Chordata; class Lepidosauria; order Squamata; family Sphaerodactylidae; genus Euleptes; species Euleptes europaea. Next base: position 106,175,076 of record NC_079316.1, read on the forward strand.
CTCCCAGGTATTGTTTGTTACGTGTTTTTATTGAATTATGTTATCCAGTTCCAGTGCAAAAAGAGCACCTGTATGCAAATGAGCATTTAGGCGTAACTTGATTATAAATTTCGGCGTATCTTCAAAGCGGCTGTTAAGTAGTAAACCACGGATACAGTAGCAGCCTTATCATTACCAGACAGCAGATAGATTAAGTGATAGTCAAGAGAACATACAGGAAAGTGTGAAATCAATGGCGTAATCAAAGAAGATCTTATAGAAGAATATAAATCACAACTGAATAAAAAATGGGTAAGTGTTTCTGTCTTTGCCTTTCCACACAGGCAGACTCTTTGTTCCATTGGGGTTTTCAAAAATCTGCCAGTTAATTAATTGAGAGGTAAGGCATTATGTCTGGCCAAGAAGAAAAGTCTGTGAAAAGTTGGAATGCTTAAGAATTCAAGATAATCTGGGAGCGCTGGAAAATATAGGGTGCTTTGTCCCAAGAAGGAGGGTGCACATTTCCTTCTAGCTAAGATCAAGTGTAGTATTATTTTATCATTGTAAATGTTTTTAATTGTTCAGATGTTTTATTGTTTTGACATGCACCCCCTTGGGGACCCTGATCGGGTGGAAAGGCAGAGTTAAAATGTTCTAAATAAAAATATATAATAATGATAATAGTAATGCCCAGGCTAGCCTGATCTCGTCAGATCTCAGAAGCTAAGCAGGATCAGCCCTGGTTAGTATTTGGATGGGAGACCACCAAGGAATACCACGGTTGCTGTGCAGAGGAAGGCACTTGGCAAATCACCTCTGTTCGTCTCTTGCCATGAAAAACCCCAAAGGGGTCACCATAAGTCGGCTGCGACTTGACGGCACTTTACACACACACAATAATAATAGTATTAATAATAGTATTAATATTATAATAATATAATAAATAACTCCCAGGGCACATGGGAGCCATAGTCCCTGTGGCAGTGGAGAATGACTTTGTAGCATGTGAACCGGCTTTTATTTGGAAACAGAGACTTTGAACAAAGGGAAGGATCTTATCGCTGAGTGAATGGGCAGAGGATTTGGGCATAGGTCTCCAGAGCCAGCGTGGTATAGTGGTTAAGAGTGACGGACTCTAATCTGAAGAACCGGGTTCGATTCCCTACTCTTCCATATGAGCGGCACACTCTAATTTGGTGAAGCGGGTTGGTTTCCCCACTCCTACATGTGAAGCCTGCTGGGTGACCTTGGACTAGTCACAGTTCTCTCAGAACTCTCTCAGCCCCACCTTCCTCACAAAGTGTCTGTTGTGGGGAAAGGAAGGAAAGGCAATAGTAAGCTGCTTTGAGACTCCTTAAAGGTAGAGAAAAGCAGGGTGTTACAACCATCTCTTCTTCTTCCAAAGGACAAATAAATGAGCAACATTTACCTGAACTGTAATGTCAAAATGTGTGTGTTAATTCTGGGCTCATTTTGCCATAGAAACTTTCCCAAAGCGCCATACCCACATCCAGATCAGAAGAGCAGCTAACAGCAGAGAAATCCAGATGGCTTCCCAGAAGTCTTTTAAAAAATCGCTTTGTTTCCATGAGGCGCATCGCCTTTTCGTTTCCTAACAGCTCTGCGCAGAGCTCAGATGGGCCTTGAGAAATGTGAGGGTGCGTAGTGGGAGTTTTAGTGCTGTCAAGATCTGAGGATCTTTCAAAAGATCCTCCAGTGCTTCTCTTATGACCTTTAAGAAACCAAAAAGGGCCTCCGGTTGTTTGACTGTTCAGAGAGGGAAAGTGCTTTTTTAAAAATGGGGGGGATACACTTAAGGAGAATTGACACTTTCTGTCAGGAAGGGGAAGGAAAGAACAGGCATACTTTGTCAAGTGTAAATAAATAAGGACAGGTGTCTTGGGTTTCAGCAAGATGGCTCACTTAGCAGTCCCATCCCCATTCCCCCAGCAAGCTGACAACGTTCCAAAATCCTTTTTGTCCATTGACATTTCCAAAACGATTGGTACCAAGTAAGTGATCTGCTAATTAGAAGCAATTATCATATTCTGGGAATACAGAATGGAAGCAAGTACAGGTTTCTAGCGTAGGCAAGGAATAAAGGTTCTGTGCCAGGTATTTCAAAAAGTTTTGTAAGAGCACCATCTCATCCAAAGGGCATTCAGTAGCAAATGCTATACTCCATGCCTAGGGTGGCCAACCTCCAGGTAGGGCTGTTGATTCGGTTCAGCCCGAACTGAAAATCAGCCGAATTTCCCCTGATTCGGTGGTTTTTAGTTTGAAAGGAACCAAACTCAAAACTGGCGGGCAACCGGGGGGGGGCGAATTCAGCGAGTTCGGGAGTTCGCGAATAAATCCGGCAAATTCGGGGCCGTCAGTAAGCAGCATTCTCCTCCCCCGGCCAATCGGTGGCCAAGCTGGGTCTTCTTCTGGCCAATCAGTCAGGATTGAGTACTGGAGGAATCAGCTGATGTGCGGCCCGGCCAGGGAGAGAGAGAGCGAGAGCGAAATCCTTGTGTGTGTGTGTGGGGGGGTGCTTGTGCACATTTGCTCATTCTGTGGCTGCAGGGGGTGTATTTTTTGGGGTACAGGCACAAAACTTTCAGTGGAGCTTCAGATGAAGCTTCTTAAGATACCCCCCACGTTTTGTAAACATTGGGTCAGGGGGTCCTGAGATATGGGCTCCCCCCTTTTTCTTTCCATGGCTGCAGGGGGCGCATTTTTGGGGGTACAGACCCCAAACTTTCAGTGGAGCTTCAGATGAAGCTTCTTAAGATACCCCCCAAGTTTTGTAAACATTGGGTCAGGGGGTCTCGAGATATGGGCTCTCCCCCTTTTCCCTCCCCCCTTTTTCCATTTATGTGGCTGCAGGGGGCACTTTTTTGGGGATATAGCCCCCAAACTTTCAGCATAGCTTCAGACAATCATTCTTAAGATACCACCCAAGTTTTGTAAAGATGGGTTCAGTGGGGGCAGAAATATCGCCTCCCCCCTTTTCTCTTTCCGTGGCTGCAGGGGGCGCATTTTTGGGGGTGCAGATCCCAAACTTTGAGCGGAGTTTCAGACAAGTGTTCTTAAGAGACACCCAAGTTTTGTGAACATTGGGTCAGGGGGTCCCGAGATATGGGCTTTCCCCTTTCCCCTCTCCCCTTTCCCCTATTGGGATGAATGGATCAGCCGATCCTGTGTGTGCATCTCCAGAGCAAAACGTCCCGTGCCTAATTGGAATCATCTTGGATTACAAGTCCTCCCCAGCCCCTCCTGATGGAACAGAAGACAGCCACAGTAAGACCCCTTTGGGGGCTTTAATCTATAATTTTTCTCCTGTGTATGTGTGTGTGTGGGGGGGAAAGCAGAGTCTGTGTGTGTGTGGGGAGGGAGCAGTTTCTGTGGGTGGGGGGGAAGCCAAAGGGGGCTTTCGTCAGTTCTGCCTGGGGTGTGTGTTCCCCCTCGAGTCTCTCGCTCCATGGTTTGAGGGGGGAGGTTTCAGTTGTGTGTCTTCTGGTTTTCCCTGTTGCAAAGGTGTTGTTTTACAAGGTTGTGTTGCTTTGCAGTTGCTTTGCAAACTGTTGTCGGGGCTGGGAGCTTTGTGCGTGGGCGGCAAGCTCTGCTGAGAGATGCACATTAAGGGTGGGGGACCCCTTTCAGGGCCCATATCTCAGCCCCCCCTGACCCAATCTTTACAAAACTTGGGGAGTCTTTCAATAAACGTCCTTTGAAGCTCTGCTGAAAGTTTGGGACCTCTAACCCCAAAAATGCCCCCCCAGAGCCGCGGAAAGGCGCAATTGTGTTTTTAATGGCTTTATTCGGCTGAATTTTTTTCCCGAACTTTGAATTCCCGCTGAATTGAACGGACCCGAAGTGGGGGAGTTCGGACTTCGGCATATCCCAAATCTAAACGGGCCGAATTTGGCCGAATCCGAACTATACCGAATTTTTTTAAATTCAACAGCCCTACCTCCAGGTACTAAAAACCAAATAACAGCAGTAACAACCAATACCACGTATATGCAAAAGGTGAGGGTTGTTCAGGTGGAACTGTACATAAAGCACATACAATATACGTGACAAATACAAAAATCTGGGACCCTATGCCAAGAGTCCCACGCAATAAAGTCCAAGAGTAGAGACCAAACACAACTTGTGAAAGCCGGTCTCCTTAACAAGCATCGTCACAACGTGCTGTGTAGCTTTTGTGCTTGGACACTTAGGTTCCCTTGACCTGTATCAAAGGCGTAATAACAATACAGGGATCCAGTATTATTCCTGTTTCGATTTGAAAAATCTTCCTCAGGATACAACATGGGCTGCTATGTATTGTTATTACGCCTTTGACCGGCTTTCACAAGTTGTATTTGGTCTCTAATCTTGGACTTTATTGCGTGGGACGTTTGGCATAGGGTCCCAGATTTTTGTATTTGTCACGTATATTATATGTGCTTTATGTACATTTTCACCTGAACAACGCTCACCTTTTGCATATATGTGTTATTGGTTGTTACTGCTGTTATTTGGTTTTTACCTACTGTGGCAGCAGACACAAACCTCCAGGTACTAGCTGGAGATCTCCTGCTATTACAACTGATATCCAGCTGATAGAGATCAGTTCACCTAGAGAAAATGGCCACATTGGCAATTGGACTCTATGGCATTGAAGTCCCTCCCTGCCCCAAACCCCACCCTTCTCAAGCTCTGCCCCAGAAATCTCCAGCTATTTCTCAACCTGGAGCTGGCAAGCATAGAGTCCAATTGCCACAGAGTCCAATTGCCAAAGCAGCCATTTTATCCAGGGGAATTGATTTCTATCACCTGATCAGTTATAATAGTGGGTGATCTCCAGCCGCCACCTGGAGGTTACTATGAAAGAGAACACCTCTGTACTTATACCTATGGGTTTGGAGATTAGCACAGGAGCGAATTAATATAGCAAAGTGCAAAATATATTGAGTGCAGAAATCTCTGATGGTACCAACTGGACCTTCTCTTCTGTTTTCCATGTTATGGACTTAAGTGGAATTCTACATTTGAAACTTTAGGATCCATATCCAGGATTAAATAGGACTTTTTCTTTTGTATATAATTGTTTGGGATAGCAACAATTGTCTGTATATATTTGATGTTGTGCTATTGTAGCACTCAATATATTTTGCACTTTGCTATATTAATTCGCTCCTGTGCCAACTAACCACCTGGAGGTTGGCAACCCGATGCATTGCGCGAGAGGGAGATGTATCCAAGCTGTGCAGGATTGCGGCCTTAGTCTTAACGAGAGTAGATAATCAAAGCAGATCTTTTTTTAAAAAAAAAGTTTCAAAAACTTCTGGGGGGGAAACAAGCACAGGTTTTTAACCTCAGCATATTGCAACAAAATACATTGTTAATCCTGAAGGAGGGGGATCAACCATGAAAACGCCTTTGGAAATGCCAGATCCTTCTCACTTGCTCCTCAAGACATTAACGCCCCTGCACTTTACACACACACACACACACTGTGAGCATTATGCCATTTCACAGCCACCAGGCAGATGCAATCTGTGACATACAGTGAGGAGACCCCCTTGCACAATAAATGTCTCTCGACAGGATCCTCTTATATTTGCTATGTTAATCAAGTAACACAACGCAGCAATAAAATCTGTGACAGAGCCTGAAGGGGGCCGGAAGAGAATTCTTTCCTAGAGAGAGAAAACTATTTTCCTTTGTCAAGTATGGAGAGAGTTTTAATTAAAGTCAAAAGAGAGACGTGTAGGAGTAAAAAAACAAAACACAAAACAAAACGCCTTTCCTGTGCGCAACGCTGTCACGGTGCGTCAAGAAATTATTTCCTGCTTCTCTTCTAGGACAGCGAACCACTTTGAAGGCATGTTAACAGTGCAATCCTAAGCGGTTTCACCTTTCTACGTTTAGGATTGCGCGGTAAATTCTCAGAGGTCAACACACACCGTGATCTCCTTGGCCAGATTAATGGATAGGGTTGCCAGCTCCGGGATGAGAAATACCAGGAGGTTTCAGGGGCTGAGCCTGAAGAGGGCAGGGTTTGGGGAGGAATTTCAATGGGGTATAATGCCATAGAGTCCACCATCCAAAGTGGCCATTTTCTCCAGGGGACCTGATCTCTGTCATCTGGAAATCAGTTGTAATAGTGGGGGATCTCCAGCCACCACCTAGAGGTCACAACAAAAAGCAGGCACTTATGGCAGAGAAGCACAAAACTACAACTGCTTAACACAAGAAATCCATGTATTGTGGCCAATAACAAAGATAAAAGACAAGATACATATATAAGGTCCCGAAATGGTTACACAAGGAATAAATCAAGAGACCATGAAGGTTAAAATAGTCCAAGAATGCAAAGTAAGGAAGATAGGTTTCCGGTAGGGTGTCCTATTCCTTACTTTGGCATTCTTGGACTTTTTTGACCTTCATGGTCTCTTGATTTATTCCTTGTGTAACCATTTCGGGACCTTATATATGTATCTTGTCTTTTATCTTTGTTATTGGCCACAATACATGGATTTCTTGTGTTAAACAGTTGTAGTTTCGTGCTTCTCTGCCATAAGAGCCTGCTTTTTGTTGTAACCCCCACTCTCGGGGCACTAGCCTTCTTAGTTTGATTTCCACCACCTAGGGTTTGGCAACCATACTGGAATAGGTCCTGTTTCTGTCCTTGTCATGTGCCCTGATGGAGGAAGACTCGCTGGGTATAGGTCCGGTGGCAACCACCAAAGACTCACTGTTCCCTTTACTTGGTCCAGCCTGGCCCAGCAAGCAGGTTGCAACTAGACCCGGTCCAGCAGAGGCAGCCACCACACAACTCAGCCAGACTTTTCCCACAGGAAGGCTGCGAAGGGAGAGGACAGCTGAAGACAAGAGGGCAGATCTATAGGGTTGCCAGGTTCCTCTGCTCCACCGGCAGGAGCTTGATGGGGGCATGGCTGAGGGCGCACCTGACCCGTGTGACGTGGACCCTTTAGCAATCTCCACCAAAACTCTATGGTTTTGGCGGACATTGCTAGAGCGTCTGCGTCATTTCCGGGTTAACCTGGAGGTTGGCAACCAGTCAGCTTTCAGCCATCCCCTCCACGAAGCCCCAGGAAGCCATTGATACCGGAGAGGTTAGCAGCCATCTGGCTGCTGGCTTCTCCAGGAGCCCTTTTGGTATGATTTATTATTAATTCGATTAAAATATAATTATCCCTCACCCTCCCATAGGTAACCCATCACCCAAATGCAGGGGGAGGGGAGCGTCGCATCTTAGCCTTGGTTGCCTCTCTCTTCATTTTAATTGTACTTAATCTAATTAATGACAAATCATCCTATCAAAAGAAAAAAATAGCAGAGGGCGCCTGGAGAAGTAAGCAGCCACATGGCTGCTTACCTCTCCAGTCCCTGAGGATCACAGGGCATGGGTAGCTGAGCCCTGTGCTTCCCCACGATCTCCAATCACAGGGGAGGGGAAGCCAACTGCCAGGCTGCCGTCCAGGGCTTAGCTTAGCTTTCTCTCCCCTGCATGCTCCGTGATCACAGGGGACGGGTAGCTGAGCCCTGGCCTGCAACACTGGCTTTTTTTTTCTTTTCTGGTAACACTTGGGTTGTAAAATGACCACTCGTCGGGGGCAGAGGGGAGCTGGCGGGGTGGTGGTGGTGACACTTTTCTAACAATAAACACGACAGCCAATTACAAAGCAGTGTTTTCAAGGGGATAGGGACTCAGACACTTCTGGATTTCTTCTGGTGATTCTGCAGTACTTCAGTAACCCCAGGACTTTCTTCAGGGCAAACAACCACCATGCATAGGATTTTGAGAATTCGGCTCAGAAAAGTGTGGGCCAAGAGACTATCGAGCCCAAGGTTAAATTCCCATGCATGAAAGACCGTGATCGTTCACTATTCCCATGAATGAGGAGAACATGTTGCAAAAGAAAGAAAGAAATCCAGAGAAAAACGAGCTCCTAAACCACCCCCAAAATTACTGGCCTGACTTAGGTCGTTTATACATGGGTATTTTCACTCACATTCACCACTCATCTGTCTCAGTTGTTCCTTGGAGTTATAATGGAGTTTTCCCTCCATTAGAGATGACCTCGTTGCCAGCCCTCACAAATCCCAGGACTTCTTGTCCCTCTATTAACTGATTCTTCCCTCTCCTCTGAGCTCAGTCCGCTTGAAATCCCCATGCATAAGGCAAAGCGTGGGACACAGAAGCTTGGTTTCTTTCACGACAAGCAGACAGCCAATTTTACAAAGCAGCATGTCAAGGGGTGGGGATTCAAATGCTTCCTCAGAGTTCTTTTTGAGCAGAAGGCTTTTAAAAACAGGGGTTAGATTTCTCCCTTCCTCCCGGGTTTCTTTCAAATAGCTCCATTTTTTGTTTTTGTTCTTAAAATGCTTTTTATGTGCAATTGGATTTGGGGGGGGACTTTTTTTACAGCCAGTTATAAAGCAGAATTTCAAGGGTTGGGGATTCAAATACTTCCTGATTTGAGCTTGGAGACTGCTGGTGCATAGACTTCCAACAGGAAGGTGTGGGTCCAGCGAGCAATGAACCTCAAGTAAAACTCCCATGCATGAACGACCTTAATCTCACACCATAAAATTAAATCCTTCTCCTCTTAAGAAATGCTAAGGGTAGATTAGTATTGGCAAGAGGAAGAAGGAATCGTTATTCACCCTGATAAGTGAAAATATCATTTCTTTCATCTGGCCAGGTTGAGTGTCCTGATCTGTGTCAAAAAGAATAAAAGTTATTTTTAAAAGTGGAGCCTGATCAAACTGTGTCATTAAAGGTTAGACACATCAGGAAAACGGATGACACTGTTTAATTTCCAAAATCAAAAAGCTTCCCGGTGATGAAACTTTAATGGAGTTCATGATTTTCTTCCTCTGTCTCTCTCTCTCTCTCTTTTTGGAGACCGTTTCAAATATGGTCCCAGTCATCTTCTTAGAAAGATGACTAATGACATACTGAATATTTTAAACTCAGTAAAGTGGTCTTGTTAACTGATCTGCATATCATTCCAAAACCCTGAATCATTCATAAAAGTTACACTTCTTCGAGGCTTCAATGGTCTTTTATGCATGGCGGTTTCACTCACCATCACCCCTCTGTCCACTTCGGGGTTTTGGATTATGAATGTTGTTTCCGACCATGGCACAGAGTGGTAAGCTGCAGTACTGCAGTCAAAAGCTCTGTTCACAACCTGAGTTCGATCCCGACAGAAGTCGGTTTCAGGTAGCCGGCTCAAGGTTGACTCAGCCTTCCATCCTTCCGAGGTCGGTAAAATGAGTACCCAACTTGCTGGGGATAAAGTGTAGATGACTGGGGGAGGCAATGGCAAACCATCCCATAGACATAGTCCGCCTAGTAAACGCTGGGATGTGACGTCACCCAAGGGGTCAGTAATGACCCGGTGCACATTTACCTTTTTCTGACCGTCAGAGGTTGCCTTGCTCTCCCCGTGTTTCCCCGCATTTTGTCCATGTTTTCAAATTTGAGATAAAACAGGTCCATCAAAACCAGGGCAAAACAAGGGGAAACGCGGGGGAGAGCAAGGCGACCTCTGATGGTCAGAAACGGCATGCATAATCCAAACAAAGACCTGAAGTAATCAGAGGGGTGATGGCAAGTGAAACAGCCATGCATAAACAACCAATGACTTCAAGTCAAACATGAATGGATTTTTAGGTGAAGCACCTTTGCATGTGAGTTTCCCCTTTCCAAAAAATTGGTTGCACGGAGGAAAGTCGTTTCTTTTATGTGACGGTGAAGCTGGACTCCACTAAGTTTGAAATCATAGGCGCACTTATACTTAGGAGTAAGCCCCGATAACCTGAATAAGACTTATTTCTGAATAAACATGCTTAGCATTTCATTGTACCTGTGCAGAAGGGCTTCACGCTGGCAGGTTAATGCAGCAGAAAGATTGTCCATGAAGCATAACGTCTGCACAGAGAGCATCCCTATTTTAAAATATTATTTTCAAGCCATCAAATGAAGAAGCTGCTTCTAATATGGAAATGGGAAGTGGAAACAAGCTTCAGGGTTTATAGTGTTTGACAACATACTGGAACACTTTTAAGGCTATAGTTTTTTGTTTTGTTTTGAGATAATGAGGACTTAGCCCAAATGACCCGGGCGGTGAAGGGGTGCACATTCAATAATGTACCTGCAAATCTGTTTGTTTGTTTTCCTCCTGGAACACTGGCTTGTATCCTACCACTCTACCAATAGGGTTGCCAGCTCCGGGTTGGGAAATACCTGGAGATTGTGGGGGTGGAGCCTGAGAAGGATGGGGTTTGGGGAGGGGAGGGACTTCAATGACGTATATTGCCATAGAGTCTACCTTTCAAAGTGACCAGTTTCTCCATGGGAACTGATCTCTGCCACCTGGAGAGCAGTTGTGATCCCAGGAGATTACCCAGGTTGGCAACCCTAATCATAAAATATAATAAACGCTTCCAGCTGAGTGTGTATGTGTGTGTGTGTAATGTGCTGTCAAGTTGTAGCAGAGCTATTGTGACCCCATGGCGTTTTCAAGGCAAGAGACTAACAAAGGTGGTTTGCCATTGCCTGTCCCTGTGTAGTGACCCTGGATTTCGTCAAGTGCTAACTAGGGCTACCTGCTCCAGGTGGGGAAATACCTGAAGATTAGTGGGGGGGGCGGAGCCTGAGGAGGGCATGGTTTGGGGAGGGCAGGGACTTCAATGGGGTAGAATGCCATAGACTCCACCTTTCAAAGTGACTGGTTTCTCCAGATGAATTGAACTCTGTCACCTGGAGATGAGTTGTAATAGCAGGAGATCTCCAGCTACCATCCGGAAGTTGGCAACTCTAGTTCCTGGTGATTCCTAGAGCTACCCTTTGTCACTTCTGGGTAGCTCCAGGAAAACTTCTTACTCTATAGTAAGTAGTTGTTGTAAATAGAGATCAGCCTCCACCTGGAGGTTGGCAGCCCTATCGACCAACCCTCTCTCAACCTAAATGGCTTCTCTGTCAGAGGAAGAATCCCAGGATAAGCAGGTCTGTCCCAGGATAGGCAGGAGAGGTAAAAAGCTGAAAGCAGGAATCCGAAAGGACTGACATGACACATGCAATCTAATATGAGGATCGGATCATTTTCATATTGGGTTGGCAACTCTTAGAACGCAAAATTTGGCAAGAGGATCCAGCCAAGGAACCACCCACCCACGACTAGGACCAGCAGAGTCAAGGAGTGGAACTAAATGGATGAAAGGGAACAGCCCATGTGCTCAGGAGAAGACCTGATGGGTCAAAAGTTGGAGCCAACAGAAAGTGTTCATTTAAGTGCCCACCCCTCTTTCTTTGGCTGAGCGATCAGGAGGGAAGGGAAAGCAGAAAAGGCAGCCAAAGAAAGCGGCAATGTTTAGAGAAGCTGCTTTTGAGGCACAGAAGACCCAGGGGCAGAAAAGAAAATTGTCTGCCAACCTAGTGCTAAAAAGGCTTAGAGGCACATCACAGCAAATGCCTTAGCCTAAAAAGGCATTAAAGGGATGTAAAATGTATTATTCTGTATTAGAATGTTCGTTGATTTTTGAGAATGCTTATGGACTTGGAGGCTAACCAATAGGTTTTCCAGGTCCCTCCACTGGCGGGAGGTTTTTGGGGCAGAGCCTGAGAAGGGTGGGGTTTGGGGCAGGGGGGACTTCAATGCCATAGAGTCCAATTGCCAAAGCGGCCATTTTCTCCAGGTGAACTGATCTCTATTGGTGGGAGATCAGATGTAATAGCAGGAGATCTCCAGCCACGACCTGGAGGTTGTAGATAGATAAAGAAGCACGGAGGAGCAAACTAACTCAGTTAGTGAACAAATATTATTCAATTCTATACATACATACAAAAATGAGTGCAGATGAAGTGTATGTGCCAACAAAGCTACATACAAATCACAACAAGGTGCGATGAACTTCGTGATGCCACAGCGCAAATTGCAGACAGTGTCTAAAACACTCAGCACAGTCCAGCTAACAACAACTGGCCCCAATCCGACACGCAGATGCAGTCCAATGGAGCGCCAGGACGTGGATTCTAGATATTTCCAGCATTTTGATGATCTTCTTCAGCTATCCGTTGTGCAAAAGAACAAACTGTGGGTTTGTTGGCACAGACACTTCCCCTGCACTCATTTTTGTATGTATGCACAGAACTAAATAATGTTTGTTCACTAATTGAGTTAATTTGAGCCTCCGTACTTCTTTATTTACCTACAGCCTCACTTTTGCAGCATAGGTTTTTGTTTATTTGTACCACCTGGAGGTTGGCAACCCTACCATTAAAGCACAGCAAACAAGCTGTGTTCATGCCTGATGGTGACAAGCCTGTTTAACCATAGTTTGTCACGACATTGGAATGCAACCAGTGACTTGCTTTTACAATTTTACTTTAGAGTTCATACAATGCGTTTCCACAGATGCATAGGCTCTTGCCATGTCCCCCCCCCCTTTAAATGTCATCAAAATAATTCCAAGAAATTTGCAGGCATAAATAAAAACATCCTTTGCCGTTGTGTTTACTAGCCCTCCTCCTATGCATGTTTAGCTGCAATTTCAAACACAGATTAAGAAGATGCGACTTCCTCCATCAGGTTTTCTCCATGGACGGACACAACTTCACCTGCTCTATTTCTGATGCTGTTAAAAGGAAAGCAGCAGGGCCAGAGAAAGCAATGGCAACCCTAGAGGCCAAAAAAATGTGCGGCAAACTAACTTTTGCTACCCTTCTTTTTTGCCTTAAGCATAAATAGAGAGGGACAAAAACGTTGCACCTGGACGTTTTGAAACTGGGAATTGCGGAATTTCTGCAAGGCTGGTGACCCTAGGACAAACCTGACAGAACTCCCTTGACTTCTGTGGCATCTGACCCTCCTCACTCTTTTCAGCTGAAGAAATCGTCCTGAGGTTTTCTGCTGAATCTCTTACAGCTGATCTGTATGGCTCACAAAACTGTGAGAAGTTTCGATCTGCTCTGCTTGGGATGAGGATAGTGTGAATTCTCACATTCGGATGGTGGAGCTTCTCTGAAGGGCTCTTAAGGGGTCACAGGTCAAGAGGCTTTTGCACGCTAAGGAAGAGAAGAGCCGAACCTCTACTATTACATTCAGAATACTTTTTTTTAAAAGCTGCTCTAAGTGCAGTGCCATTATTATGACCCTTACTTTGCTTTACAGGTACTTTGGTTTGTTAAGCACAGGGGAAATTATTCAAAATTCACAGAGCAGGCTAGTCAAGCAGACTGACCAGTAATAAGAGACCAATGAGATGGATCCAAAGTTCAGTTCTATTAACAGAAGGCACCTCCATCAGTGGAAAACTGCCTCCTCCACTCCCAACCACTACAGCTTAATAGGATCCCTGAAACACGCTTGCCATACCCCCACCAGGGGTGGGTAGGGTTGTCGACCTCCAGGTACTAGCTGGAGATCTCCTGCTATTACAACTAATCTCCAGCCGATAGAGATCAGTTCACCTGGAGGAAAAGGCCACTTTGGCAATTGGACTCTAAGGCATTGAAATCCTTCTCCTCCTCAAACCCTGCCCTCCTCAGGCTCTGCCCCCAAAACCTTCCACCGCTGGCAAAGAGGGACATGGCAACCCTAGGGGTGGGGCTAGGGTTGCCAGCTCTAGGTTGGGAAATACCAAATACCTGAGGAGGGTGGGGTTTGGGAAGGGGAGGGACTTAAAATCTGCCGGTTTGATTCTGCCTTGTGATAGAGAAAGACAGCATATAAAAACTAATTATTCTTCTTCTTCTTCAATGGGGTGTAATGCCATAGAGGTCATTTTCTCCAGGTGAACTGATTTCTGTTGCCTGGAGATCAGTTGTAATAGCAGGAGATCTACAGCTACCACCTGGAGGTTGGCAACCCAAGTGTGGCATCCTCGTCTAGGTCCCCTTGCCCCACAGCTGATCAACTGGCTGTCAGGAGGACTTACCGACAGCACAGGGAGGCCTAGGCCGGCACCAGTTCCGGGGAGGGTTGCCAGGTCCCCCCTCTACTCCGGCGGCAGGTTTTGGGGGCAGAGCTGGGGCGAGTATCGCATGTGCATGGCTGCACGCAACGTGAATACGTTTACGCCTGGAAGAGCCACATCACAACGGGCTGTTTTACCACTCAACCCAAGGGTGTAAACCAGAAGTGACATAATTGTGTCACGTGCAATCTCTGTTCCTGAACTGGCTGATGGATTGGCGGGCAATTTCTCGCCATTCCGAGCGACCTGGCAACCCTGCTTCCGGCATGCACTGGAAGTGATAACATCCTGTTGCCAGTGACGTAGGATGCTCTGGTATCTGGGCAAAAATTCGATGGTTGTTGAGCAGGAGGTAAGATCTAATTCTGTCAGCCCCAATTCTTTCAGCCCAAATTCTGAGAGGTGCCTCACACAGCTCCAGCTAGCCAGCTTAATAAGCTCAGTGGTGGACTGAAAAATGTATCAGGGAGTGGGAGCCCAAGTGGTACAGTGGTTAGTCTGCCAAACTAGAACCTGAAAAATTCAGGTTCGAATCCCCAGTCAGTCATAAATCACACCGGGTAACCTTTGGGCAAGCCGCTCTCTCTCTCGCTCAACCTAACCCACTCACACAGGGCTGTTGCGAGGATAAAATGGAGAAGGGGAATCACGTCCATCATTCTCAGCTCCTTGGAGGAAGAGCAGGATAAAAATGCACTAGAAGCAAACCTTTAATTCCTCCTGGATTTTCTCTTCCAAGAGTTTGGCGGCTTTGCGATCTTCCATCTCTATCTTCCACTTTTCGGCAACGATTCGAGCTTTCTCCTTCGCCATAGCATCCCGGAACTTCTTTGTAATTTCCTCTTCTTTTTTCTTCCTTTAAAAATAATGCAGAGAAGGGTTTTGTTTTGTTTTAAATGCAGAGACTCCTGTTTTAAAAATGTAAGTGGTAGTGGAGAGCCTGCCATTCAGGATCACCAAATGAAGGAGGAGGAGGAGGAGAGGAAGAGGAAGAAGAAGAAGAAGAGTTGGTTTTTATATGCTGACTTTCTCCACCACTTAAGATAGAATCTAACCAGCTTACAATCACCTTCCCTTCCCCTCCCCACAACAGACACCCTGTGAGGTAGGTGGGGCTGAGACAGCTGTGACTAGCCCAGTGTCACCCAGCTGGCTTCATGTGTAGGAGGTGGGAATCAAACCCAAGTCCACCACTCCAAACCACCACTCTTAACCACTACACCATGCTGGCTCTCAGAAAACAGAACCTTTATTGGCATTTACAGTAACAAAACAAACAAGGTAAAGCAGCTAGATATGGATCTAAAAAATGAATGAATACACAGTTCATCAGTAAATTTTATAATAAACAATTAAATGATGGTTCCCCTCCTTCTTTCTCCCTCCTTTAGGACCTTGGCCAGGAACTCTGCTACCTGAGTGGTAACTTCGAAACTTTTGTCATCTAATAAATGGGCTAGGTTTCCAGTAGTCATTGCAGTAGTAAACTGTGGAAGAGAACTAATCAAGCTGCATCGAAGCTGTGTGAAAAGTGGACAGTACAAGAGAATATGATGTATCGTGTCAGGGTCTTTGCATTGACACCTACAACATCTTGCTTCGCGTGGTATTCCCTTGTATCTACCACTAACAACAGCTGAAGGGAATATATTAAATCTGGCCAACAAAAATGCTCTACGGTGAGAGGGTATAGTTAAGTTAGAAAAATACTGGGCCATAGAGTTTATTTGATAAGAAAGGCTTAAAAAACGAGGGGAGCAGATAACTTCAGCACCTGCTTTTATTATTTGGGAATCACTGTCCCATATCCTTTTTTGGATTGTCCTAAAAATATATAATTCACTGGAGTTGGACAAGGAATCAAGATCAATCCCGAGTGATCTGATCCTATTTAAGATAAGCCGAGACCATCTAGAAACAGTTGAGTCGGTATGTAAAGCTGCCAATAAACTACTTGGGGGGCATCGAAAATGAGAGCGTAACCAGTATTTGATAGTAGTGATCCAAGCACCAGATTCTATCGTGTGCAGTCCCAGCTCAGCGCACAGAGAAAAATAGCTGGCTCTCATGGATCATTTTCACAGACTGAGTCATTAATCCTCATTAAACATCTTAGAGATCTGAAAATTAACACATCTTGTATTTTTAAAAGGGCGAAACAGATCTGCGGCATGGTACCTCTGTGGGAACTTTAAGCAAACACTGCCGTTTACGATCAGTTTGCTCACCATAGTTCATCCGCTTCCTTCTGGGCCTGTTGCCTGGCTTTCTCAGCCATGAGTTCCTCCGAAATCTGATCATACGGCTTGTCTCCAGGAGCTTCCCCCATGATCCAAACCCAGACTTCGCCATCGTTCCCACGGAGCCACTGGACCCGTTTGCCGTTTTCTGAAACATCCACCAAAACAAACACCAACAAAAGGAGTCATGGGAAAGTCGGAGAGTCGGTCACTTACACATAGACAAAGCCAAGATTGACTCTCAAATCACAAACTACTACTTCAGGTAGGGTTGCCAACCTCCAGGTGGTGGCTGGAGATCTCCCGCCAATACAACTGACCTCCAGGTGATAGAAATCAGTTCCCCTGGAGAAAATGGCTGCTTTGGCAACTGGACCCTGTGGCATTGAAGTCCCTCCCCTCCCCAAACCCCGCCCTCCTCAGGCTCCACCCCAAAATCTCCAGGTATTTCCCAGCCCAGAGCTGGCAACCCTAACTGCAGGGAAAGGTAGAGATTGGCCTTAACACATTACACGATCCTTGCGTCTCTTGCTAGCAGTTCATGTACTGGCACTCAGTAAGCCTCTGGAGGACTTCTAGTTAAAGCCGGTCTCAGACTAGGGACCTTCTGGGGACTGAACTGCCTCTGGTGTCCTGAATCTTCATCTTCTCATCTGGGTAACTTAGGGTTGCCAGCTCCTAGTTGGGAAATACCTGGAGATTTTCGGGGTGGAGCCTTAGGAAGATGGGGTTTGGGGAGTCCGATTGCCAAAGCAGCCATTTTCTCCAGGGGGACTGATTTCTATCGCCTGGAGGTCAGTTGTAATGGCGGGAGATCTCCAGCCACCATCTGGACATTGGCAGGCCTATCTATGAAGCAGGTTATCCCTTCAAAGCACGATTCCCAAAATATTCAACATTCATAAGAGGACTACAAATCATCACACTGTCACTACATCTGTACCTACCTTCTCTTTCACCTCCTAGCTGAATGACCAAACTAGCCTGAGAATAGCAAGGGACTCTCTTCCAGCCTCACCTACCAGGTTGTTTGGAGGGGCTAGAAACTTACAGCTCCTTCAAGTAAAGTGGGATCCAAGAGTAACTGAACAATAACAGAGAAGTCCAGGCCAATAACAGAGAAGTCCAGTGTGCCCCAAAAGCAGGTTGCAGCTTTGCATCGGAAGGACATATGACCATCTGGAGGGGGAATTAGACCATCAAACCTTGAAACAATAAGACTTTCAGCCTGGGGAGGGATGGTTGCCAACCTCCAGGTGTGGTCTGGAGTAGGGTTGCCAGGTCCCTCTGGTCACCGGCAGGAGATGGGGTGGTAGGGTTGCCAGATCCAAGTTGGAAAACTCCTGGAGATTTGGGGATGGAGCCTAGGGAGGACGGGGAACTCAGTGGGGTATGATGCCCCAGAGCCTGCCCTCCATAGCATCCATTTTCTCCAGGGGAACTGATCTCTATAACCTGGAGATAAGCTGTAATTCCAGGGGAACCCCAGTTCCCACCTGGAAGCTGGCATCCGTAGTCTGAAGAGCTCCTGGAATTACAACTGATCTCCAGACTGCAGGGATTAGTGCTCCACTGTGGGCAGAGGGTCACATTTTGGAAAGCTCCCGCACGTATGCCCTGCATATAGAAAAGCAGCACCACAAAGCAACAGGGAGAGGGAGACCATCTCTCCCTGCTAAGCTAGTTTCTCTTTGCAGGGCATGTTTTATGCCAAGGAATATTCGAGTTGGAGGTCACCCCCTGCAACCTGGTGCAGCCCGTTCTACCATCTCAGGTCTCTGCCACCACATTTCCATCTCCTATGTGAATCAAACCTAGTTCATTTTGCATACTATATGTTGACTTTATTTCAAGGGATATTTTTTTAAGTAACATCTTTATTTGCTACACAGACATAAGTTTACTTCTCAAAGTGCTACCCTTGCAAATTCACCCCGGTCCAGTATCAGTAAAACCAGCAATAAATGCTCCCCTAAAATTGCCAGTGGACTTTGGTGGCCCATCAAACCATAAACCCTTTTCCCTGTTTCTCAGCAGAGAACAACTGTTCAAAGGAAATGTAATGACTGGGCGAGAAAAGAGAGAAGCCGCTTTGAGAGGAATGCAGATCTGCCAACCTCCAGGTGCTAAACAAGAAAAGAGCACCTCCGTGCTAATACCGTCAGGTTTGGAAACTGGCACGGGAAGAAATCAGTACAATAATACAAAATGTGTATATTGTGTTTCAAAACATTTCAACAAGTACAATGGACTACAACAAGTGACAATAAACGATATATACAAAATATACAAAATGTGTTTGATGCAGTCTATGAATAGTGCAGTCTACAAATAGTAGAATCTTCTTAGTATATAGAAAAGTATTTTAAAAAGTCCATCAATACTGAATCCTATATAAAAGATACAGGGGATTTTATTAGTGTGAGGGCCATCTGGTTTTGGCTCTTATCTATTTCTATCTCTACCTCTTTGAACTCGTACAAGCAGTTCGCACCTCTGTGTATCTTCCTGAGTCCCCCGCCTCGTCCTTCTTGCCCAGGTGCCACCTCTCCTCCCCTGCTGTGCTTTCTGCCTTCACTCCCTCGGGCTGAGTCCGGCCTTGAAATGCAGATAGCCCTCACTGTCTCTCTAGGACTGTTTGATGTTTTATGCTGCACCGGTTTGCCTTGTAACCTCCCATGTCTCCCATGCGTGTGAACCTTCGTGCCCTGTAGTAGATAAATACTGTAACCCCGATAAGCTAGTCACTCGCAACTTTGAATCCATGAGCCTGTCTTCTCTATCTGAAGCCTTCAATAAATCTTTTGTTTCTGCATCCAAGTCTGAGCAATTGATTTGGCGAGGTTTGCCCAGCTAGGTTGGGGACTCTCACATTAAGTTGCGAGTCATTGCCTCTTCGTTCTGCATCTGTACCCTACGGGACAGCTATGTCAGCCGACGAGGAAAAAACGACCCCTCCGGCCTCGCCGGATGGAAGCGGTGCCCCGGACAAGCCGGCCCCGAAGGACAAACCGGACCAGAAGGTGCCAGGTGCGCCCCGACCGGGCCCGGGACCGGGCACGCGTCCCAAGACCACCTTTAACACTTGGCTGGACTCGCCGAAAGGTTGGTCACTTTCCCGGACTGAGGCAAAGCACCGCCGCTTGGCCTTAACTGGTACGGGGTTCGAGGACGACCCCGCTCGTCGGGACGCTCTGATGGATGAGGAGCGGAGACAGTGGCAGGAGGAACGCCAAGCGATGGTGGAGCGCATAGATGCCATGCAGCTCGTGATGGAGGAGATGGCCGCGGCCATGGACGCGCTGAAGGTACAGCCCCCGCCGGGTAACCCTCCGGATGGGACACCGGCGGCTCCCCCCGCGCCTCCTCCCAGCACCCCGGCCCGCCGGGACCTGAAGATCACGTATGATGGGTCGGGGGACCAGTTGACCTTTTTCATGGTCCAAGTGGACATTTTCATGCGGGAGCAGGGCAGGACCTTTACCTCCGAGGAGTCTCAGGTCCAGTATGTGGCCTCCCTCCTGCAAGGCGAAGCGGCCGCGTGGATGGTGTTACAGTACGAGCTCCGCTCCCCGGTGCTACGGAGTTTGGATGACTTTATGATCGCACTCCGTAACCGGTTCGAGGACCCGAATCTGGGGGAGCGGGCCAAAGCCGCTCTGATGCAACTACGCCAAGGGGCCAAGTCAGTGGCGCAGTATGCGAGCGAGTTCCAGTCTCTGTCGAGTCGGATTCTGGACTGGAGTGAGGCTACCCGGGTGCAGTTGTTCAGGGAGGGCCTAAACCCGGACCTGCAGCATTGGGCCTTTATGCAAGGCAACCCCCCTGACGTTGAGGGATGGGTGCGCCACGCTGCCGATATCGAAAATCGGAAGCAGCTCCTGAACCTGTCCAAGCAACGTTCCGGCCGCGACTTCAAACCAAGAGGAGACAAGGCAAGTGGGATCCGAGACCCTCGCACCCCAGGCGGTGGCGGCCCCACGCCAGCGGAGCGCCGCAAGCGCTTCGAGGCAGGGGTGTGCCTGGTCTGTGGAGGAAAGGGTCACTTCGCCTCCCAATGCCCATCCCGCTCCGGACGCCCGGCTTCCATTCGCCCCGTCCCGAGCGAACCAGAGGAAGCCCCCGCAGAGGGTCAGCCGCGACGCCGAAGCAACGCTCCAGGACGTCGGAGCACCCCCTCGGCACTACACGCGCACGCCCTGGATGGGATCGCCAGTTCGACCGGTCCATCGGGACCCCGGATTGCCAGTGCAACCTCTGACTCCGCCGAGTCACGGATTACAAATACCTCGTCCCCCTCGTCCAGCGAGGAGGAAGAGTGGGATGTGCCGGCAAAAAACGCCGTCGGTCTGCTGTAAGGGGGGCTCCTCAGCAGACCGCACCAACCCTCGTGCAAGGAGCTCCACCGATGGTAAGCGCCCAGGAAGATAATGTTTATATTCGGGTTCACCTCTCACTACCCACGGGGGGCCCAGTTTTAGAATTCCCCGCGCTCGTGGACTCGGGGTGTGCCCGCACGTTGATTAGCGAGGAGGCGGCCCGGAAATTGCAAGTCCGCCGCAAGCGCCTCCCGGGTCCCCTCCGCTTCTCCCAGATGGACGGGAGTGACTTTAAAAAGGGGCCTGTCACTCACCGGACTACCGCGATAGTCATGACTGTAGGGGAGCATTGGGAACGGCTGTACTTTACCATTGCTCCCATAGTTGCCCCTGTAGTACTGGGAATGAACTGGCTACGGGGCCACAACCCTTCTATTGATTGGGTCAAGCGGACCCTTACCTTCCCTGAGGATCCCTGCGCCATGCATGACAGGGACCGCATGACCGGGACCCCGGCGGCCGCCCTAGTGGGTTCCCCAGGACCCGTTTCCAATACCCCCAACCTACCCTCGGAATACTCCCAATATTCGGATGTGTTTGATGTGCGGGAGTGTGACGAACTGCCACCGCACCGGGAGACCGACTGTGTGATTGAAATAGTTGGGGACGGCAAGTTATCCAAGGGAAAGGTGTACCCCATGAGCCCCAGTGAAAAGGCAGTGTTGCGGGACTATTTGGACACTAACTTGGCGAGGGGCTTCATCCGCCCCTCCAAAGCTCCGTACTCCGCCCCCGCCTTTTTTGTCAAAAAGAAAACGGGAGACTTAAGACTGTGTATTGACTTTCGGAGGCTCAACGCTGTCACGCAGTCTAACGCTTACCCCCTCCCTCTCATTCCAGACCTACTAGCACAATTGAAGGAGGGCCGGATTTTCACCAAACTGGATTTAGTGGAAGCCTACGACCGCATTCGCATAAAAGAGGGGGACGAACCAAAAACGGCTTTTTCGAGCTGTTTTGGCATGTTTGAGTATTTAGTCATGCCGTTCGGACTTTCTGGGGCTCCGAGTGTGTTCATGCAGTTAATCAATGAAGTGTTACATGATTTGTTGTTTCGGGGGGTGGTGGTATTTTTGGATGATATACTCATTTATTCTGAAACCATGGAAGAGCATGTCCGGCTGGTGCGGGAGTCCTCCAGCGGTTACGGGACCACAAGTTGTATGCCAAAGTGTCTAAGTGTGAATTCCACCAGCCTTCCATTACCTTTCTAGGCTATGTAATCTCCCACCAGGGGTTGGAAATGGACCCCGGAAAGGTTCAGGCTGTGCGAGATTGGGAACCCCCTACTACGCGCAAGCAACTGCAGCAGTTCCTGGGGTTCGCCAACTTTTACCGCAATTTCATTCCCAACTTTGCGCAAGTGGCTCTTCCTCTCACTTCCCTTCTGCGCACTAAGGGAAAAGGTGCCAATGCCGCCTTGCCTTCGGCCCGACTGCAGTGGTCCCCTCCCTGCCAACAGGCTTTTGAGGACTTGAAGCTACTCTTCTCGTCCGAACCGGTCCTGGCCCACCCGGACTGCACCAAACCGTTTGTGGTCCAGGTGGACGCATCCGATGTAGCTATGGGAGGGGCCCTCCTGCAGCGGGACGAAAGTGGCGCTTTAAAGCCATGCGCCTATTTCTCCAAGAAGTTTATCCAGTCCGAAATCAACTGGGCCATCTGGGAGAAAGAAGCCGCGGCAGTTAAGCACGCCCTCACTGTGTGGAGGCATTTTCTGGAGGGGGCAGAATTCCCGTTTGAAGTGTGTACTGATCACAAGAATCTGGAGGCTCTCAAAGGGGCTAGAAAGCTCAACGCCAAGCAAATACGTTGGGCCCAATTCTTTGCCAAATTTCGGTTCACCCTCAAACACGTACCCGGCAAGGAAAACGCCCTAGCAGATGCCCTATCCCAACTGCCCCAGTACCGCAACGATTTTGACCGTCCTGTGGACTCTCTATTCACTCCTGAGCAAAGGGGAGAGATCCCGGGTTTGGCGGTCTCCACCCGGTCTCAAACCCGCCACCCCAGTGGTCCCTCGCTCAAGGGAATCCCGGAGGCTTTCCAGCAACGCCTCCGGGAAGCGTCCCTACAGGAAGCAGAGCAGCAGACGCTCCCTTCCGGTATGGAACAGCGAGAGTCCTGGTGGGTGCAGGAAGGGAAACTCTATGTCCCAGCCTCTCTTCGCAGGGAGGTTTTGGGACTGGTCCACGGGGCCAAGCTGGCCGGTCACTTCGGGTTTGTCAAGACGTTGCATTTGGTACGGCGGCAGTTCTGGTGGCCGGGCATGAGAGGGGATGTAGAATTGTACGTTCGCAGTTGTCCCATATGCGCCACCGCCAAAAACAGGGGGGGCAAAACCCCAGGGCTTCTGAAACCTCTGGAGATCCCCACCCGGCCATGGGAGGTGATCGCCATGGATTTCATCACCGATCTACCCCCCAGCAGGGGCAAGACCGTACTGTGGGTTGTTACAGACCTCTTCTCCAAGCAGGTCCACTTTGTCCCCTGCGCTGGGCTCCCGTCGGCGCACGGGTTGGCCAAAATGTTTGTCGCCCATGTCCTCAGGCTTCACTCGATTCCTAGGAAGGTCCTCTCCGACAGAGGGGCCCAGTTCGTTGCCAAATTCTGGCGAGCCTTCCTGAAGCTTATGGGGGTGGGGGAACAGGGTCTCTCGTCTGCCTACCATCCGCAAACTGATGGCCAAACCGAACAGGTAAATGCCGTGGTCGAGTGCTACCTCCGATGTTATGTTAATTACCATCAGGATGACTGGGTGGACCTGTTACCCTTCGCCGAATACGCATACAACAACGCCCCCCACTCCTCCACGGGGTTTAGTCCGTTCCGTGTAGTATACGGAACCGATTTCAGCCCTTTCGGTGCCGCCCCCGTCTCCCCCGAACTCGAGGCAGCGCCCGAGATGCAGGAATGGGTACAGGCGGTCAGTTCCACTTGGCCCTGGCTACAGAAGAACCTCGAACGGGCCAAGCGGAAATACAAAGAACAGGCTGACAAACACCGGTCACAGGGATGGGAACTCCGGGTGGGGGAACAGGTTTATCTTTCCACGAAAAATCTGCGTTCCCTCCGACCCTGTAAAAAACTCAGCGACCGTTATGTGGGCCCCTTCCCCATTACTCGGGTGATTAACGAGGTAACTGCGGAGCTGGATCTTCCCAAAACCCTTCGCGGGGTACACCCCGTTTTTCACATCAGTCTGCTCAAACCGTTCGTCTCCGCTCCCCAGTTCCACCCCCCTTCTAAGCCAGAAGTGCCCACTGTTGTGGGTGGGGATACCCACATGGAAGTATCCAAGGTCTTGGATTCCAAGTGGAAAAAGGGAAAGCTGTTTTACTTTGTTCGGTGGAAACATCTAGGCGCCGCGCACGATGAATGGGTTGCAGCCCCCCATATGGCCACCCCCCGGCTCGTACACGAATTCCATTGCGCTTATCCCGAGAAGCCTCAACCTCCCGAACTCGCGGGAGGGGGGCCTTAAGGGGGGCAGAATGTGAGGGCCATCTGGTTTTGGCTCTTATCTATTTCTATCTCTACCTCTTTGAACTCGTACAAGCAGTTCGCACCTCTGTGTATCTTCCTGAGTCCCCCGCCTCGTCCTTCTTGCCCAGGTGCCACCTCTCCTCCCCTGCTGTGCTTTCTGCCTTCACTCCCTCGGGCTGAGTCCGGCCTTGAAATGCAGATAGCCCTCACTGTCTCTCTAGGACTGTTTGATGTTTTATGCTGCACCGGTTTGCCTTGTAACCTCCCATGTCTCCCATGCGTGTGAACCTTCGTGCCCTGTAGTAGATAAATACTGTAACCCCGATAAGCTAGTCACTCGCAACTTTGAATCCATGAGCCTGTCTTCTCTATCTGAAGCCTTCAATAAATCTTTTGTTTCTGCATCCAAGTCTGAGCAATTGATTTGGCGAGGTTTGCCCAGCTAGGTTGGGGACTCTCACAATTAGGTATATTGAGAATTTGGAAATCACTACTGACTATGTATTAGCTACAGTAGATGTTACATCTCTATACACAAATGTCCCGATTTTGTAGGCAAGAGACATCATTCAGAAATTATTAACTACACGTATAGATACTTATCTAGACACCAATTTTCTCCTTAGTTTGTTGGATTTGATTTTGGAATGTAATTACTTTAGGTTTGGGGATCAGTTGTACTTGTAGATAGATGGCATAGCGATGGGCTCGGCTTGTGCTCCAACAATCGCAAATATTTTCATGATAGACTTTGAGCAGCGATTTATATATAATAACAATCCTTATGCTGATTCCATCATCGGATATCGTCGTTACATTGATGATTTGGTCCTGATTCTAACAGTAGACACTGATTTTAATAGCTTTCTAAGCTGGCTAAATACTTGCTCTTCCATTAGATTTATGGGCACAATGGGCACATGTGACAGGAACCAAGTATCCTTCTTGGATACTATTGTTTATAGAATTGTTTCTAATCAATTGGCAGTCAAAGTGTATAAAAATCCATGGACCGTAATGCCTTGTTGCATTTTAATTCCTTTCACTCCAGGCACTTAAAGACAAATTTACCCTTTGGACAGTATATCAGACTTAAACGAAACTCTACCTATGAGCAGGACTACCTCCAAGCAGCAGACCACTTGTCAGCTGCACTTACACACAGAGGTTATCCACTTAGGGTGATTCAAAATGCCCGTGCAAGGGTATGTAACACCAATAGATCAGAATTGCTGTATAGAAAACCAAGCAACAATACTAATGGCCATGGTTTAACTTTTGCCTTCCAACATACTCATTTGTCGGGTAGGATCAGTCAGATCATTAAAAAACATTGGCACCTTGTGAAAGACATACCGGGTTGCCAAAATCTTCCCCGCTTTGGTTTTAGAAAAACCATGTCCATAAAAGATAAATTGGTGCGCACTGATATATCCAATAGTAATAATATCTCGGACAGTATTGAAAGATGTCGAGGACATTATAAATGTCATGGCTGCCTTGCTTGCAGCCTTTGCCTGGAGGTTAAAGAATTTAAACGGGTAGATGCACAATTTACATTCACACTTAGAAATTTTACAAATTGTGAAACAAAGAACTCTGTGTACTGCCTTCGATGCCCTTGTGATCTTTTTTACATAGGATCCAGTATTAGACCAATAAAAGCAAGGATCCTTGAACATAGGGCAAGGATACGCACGAAAATATCAAATGCCCCAGTAGTTGATCACTTCATGAAGGCACGCCATTCTGAGAACGACCTTAGATTTTTTGTAATTTGGAATCTGGTGGGTAAACATTATGACAGAAGGGATACTGAGAGAATTTTACGTCAAAAAGAGACCTACTTTATACATATCTTTAATACGTTACAGCCTAACGGATTAAATTTGGAAAATGACTTTTCTTGTTATATGTAACTTTCACACAGCAATGGGAGCTTTAACGCCAGTATTACAGGATTTACGGTAGACTCAATTAAATGTAGCTTATAGGAATTTCATGATGGTATGTATTATATTATATTTAATGTAGGATTGGAAATGGGGCTGAAGAAATTTTCTTGAAATGGCCGTCCCCCACCCATCATGCTTAATTAAGATTTTGTGATCATTTATACATGTACCTGATGGACTTTTTAAAATACTTTTCTATATACTAAGAAGATTCTACTATTTATAGACTGTACTATTCATAGACTGCATCAAACACGTTTTGTATATTTTGTATATATCGTTCATTGTCACTTGTTGTAGTCCATTGTACTTGTTGAAATGTTTTGAAACACAATATACACATTTTGTATTATTGTACTGATTTCTTCCCGTGCCAGTTTCCAAACCTCCAGGTGCTAGCTGGAGATCTGCTGCTATTACAACCGATCTCCCGCTGATAGAGATCAGTTCCCCTTGAGACAATGGCCGCTTTGGCAATTGGACTCTATGGCATTGAAATCCCTCCCCTCCCCAAACCCCGCCCTCCTTAAATGTCGTCCCAAAATTCTCCCACCGGTGGCGAAGAGGGACCTGACAAGCCCAGTGCTGGAAACCTCTGGCAGCTTTGGGGAGGGGGTGGAGTATGGGGAGGGGAAAGTGTCATCACCCTGCCCTGCCCACTCTAGGAATTCCCCCCAAATCTCTATGGTAAATACCATACTGGGGAAATTGCTAGAACATTGTGGATGCAGTGACCAAAAGTGACATTGGCATGTCCATGAAGTCATCCCCCTCCCCGCGTTCTTACCCTGCGAAAGGTAAGAGCAGGCAGTACCAGCCCTGGGCACCAAAGTGGGCATAGCAGAAAAGGCAGGAAGGTTATGTTGGTATGGAGCAAATGTGTGGATTTGAGGGAGGGGGAGTGCTGTACTGTTTGAAATAACCTCCAAACTGGAAACTAATTCAAAGTAAAAGAAGAAGAGTTGGTTTTTATATGCCAACTTTCTCTGCCACTTAAGGAAGAATCAAACCGGCTTACAATCACCTTCCCTTCCCCTCCCCACAACAGAGACCCTGTGAGGGAGGTGGGGCTGAGAGACCTCTAAAAGAGCTGTGACTAGCCCAAGGTCACCCAGCTGGCTTCATGTGGAGGAGAGGGGAATCAAACCCAGTTCACCAGATTAGCTTCCGCTGCTCATATGCAGGAGTGGGGAATCAAACCGGGTTCTCCAGATCAGAGTCCACCGCTCCAAACCACTGCTCTTAACCACTATGCCAAGCTGGCTCTCTGGAGGATTCATTGCACAAGGTCTCTATGCACCACACATCTATAGCAAACTGTGTTTCTGAAATGTGTTTAACATCTGCAATAATCTATTTTGTATTACAGTTTTATTGTTTCAGTTCTTGATGTTAGGTGTCTGTAAGCTTACAAGCTACCTGGTATGATTATCACAAGGGAAGGTAAATGTTGGCTAAATAAATATTAAGCACAATGCGTGGAACATAATTCTCAGCAGGATCTACCTTTGAATATTCTGTATCTGATATTTCGGTACCTGCACAACGAACACTATGACAGCAACAACCATCATTTTACTAATTCTAATAATCAAGTGGGTGTCTGGTGCCAATCATGAAAGCAGCAAAACCAAAACACAGAAAGACCAGGTAGGGGATTTTAAAAACTCAGGGATCTTACAACATAAGCAGAAAAAAATAAGACTTTGTAAATTAACCAAAAGGAAAAAAAGAAGAAGGGGGCATTCTGATGATCAGTTCTCCTGGAGAAAATGGACACTTTGGAAAGTGTATTCTATGGAATTTTACCCCATCGGAGTCCCTCCCCTCCCCAAACCCCACCCTTATCAGGCTCCACCCCACAAATCTCAAAGTATTTCCCAGCCTGGAGCTGGCAGCCGTACCCCTGACTCTCAAAACTTATACTCAGGAGATCTTTTTGGTCTTTAAGGAGTTATTGAATTCTGCTCTTCTACGGCAGACCAACATGGCTGCCCACCAAAATTATCAAGCCCCTGATAGGTTACAGAATCCAGCGGGGGGAATATTGGTGGAGATCTTAACATCGAATGTTAAGGTCTTGGGAATAGAGCCAGTTGCCCCATCCCCCCGGACACATGCACCTCATAGGCATCCTTTCTGGTTTCTCTAGTCAGCTTCAGCACAGAGTACTAAGATCTTGGGAACAGAGCCAGCTGTGCCCCCCCACCACCACCACTTCATTTCCACTAAATATTTCAGCATTTCTTTGCTAAAATAACTCTTTAAAACAAAACAAAAAATATTCAGGACAAAAAGCCCCCATGCATACATTTTTGAAAATTCGGATCAGAAAACTGTCTGCAGAGCAGCAAACCCAGTGCAAATTTCCCCTGCATAAATGGACAATGTTAGAGTCGTCTTTAATAGATAAGAAGCAAATGTGAAATATCCTGACATTTGGTCTGAATTAGTGGGTTCATTTGGATATTAACATGTATTACCTTGCAGAGAGGGGCTGAAAGCTGTATAAGTTAATAATGAGACATAATATGTCAGTTCTATGAGTTCCACCCAATTTTCTATTGGGTTCCATTAACTGTCATTTTGTTAAATTAAAAGAGAGTCAAATACTAAATCTTGCATATCCTCTTTCAAATATTATCAAATAGGAAATACCAGCCATATGTTAATAACAACCCCTCGCTCATATGAATCAGATACTACAGGATATGAAATGCAGATATGAAATAGTTGGCAAAAACGGTGCAAATATTCAGAGAACATCTGTTGAATATTTGACATCCAAAGTCAGCTTTGAATGGAGAACTTCGTAGAGAAAATTTGTTTCAGCAACACAGATCCCTTGATGTGTTCAGACAGACTCATTCCGTAATCAGGAAATAACAACCTTTGAGATGTGGTTATTAAAAAAGAAAAATTAGCATGTGATTAGCGTCAAAATGACTTACAAAACTGCCACTCTCTAATTCTACTAATCTTCTCCTTAGATTTTTCCCCTGAATAATTTCCACTCACTAAAACAGCAAGACAATATTTAGCCTCTGCCATGTGGATCCATCTATAGAAAAGCAAACACTCCCATTCTGCTTCTGGCCCAGGGGTCACTAGGGTTGCCAACCTCCAGGTGGTGGCTAGAGATCTCCTGCTATTACAACTGACCTCCAGGCAACAGAAATCAGTTCTCCCTTCCCCCCCCCCAAAAAAAGAAATCAGTTCCCCTGGAGAAAATGGCTGCTTTGGCAATTAGACTCTATGGCATTGAAGTCCCTCCCCTCTCCAAACTCCACCCTTTTCAGACTGCACCTTCAAAATCTCCAGGTATTTCCCAACCCTAGGGGTCACCCATAGCTTGCCATCCTTTGCCCCGCTTGAACAAGAAAGAGGAGGATGCAGATCAGCTCCGGTCTTTCCTACAGCAGACCACATCTAATGTGCTGATGCTGTGTTGGGCCTCTTGCAATTCTTTTGGCTCTTCTCTTTAAACCCTTCTTAGCCCACATTAGAGGATTCGGCATCCCCAGGTGCATTTCATCATTGGCCCTTCGTGTATGAGTTTGGTATTAGCTCAACAGAAGCTTGTGTAAGCATACGGGCCACCTAAACTCCCGGACTGGACATGGCAACCTGATATGCAGGCACACGATTACTGTTCCAGCCACGCGCCCGCCCCAAAAAGCTACTGGGACGGCCGCAGCGCACTCCATTGAAACTGACACGGCTGCTCCTGTGCAGCCGGCAGCTAGGAAGCAGAAGCAAGGGCAACCTCCAGTGAACCTGAGAGACTCCATGTTCCTGTGCAGACTCTGTTCCAGCAGCTGCCATGTCGAGGAAAGCAGACAGTCACATAGTCAGTGCCAACACCCCCCTCTCCCATTGCAACATCAGCAGCTTAATGGGCAATCAGCAGCGATCCTGATATCAGCGATGAGTCATCCTTCCAGCTATGCAGCAGAGATCCCCAGGCGTTAGCAGAGATCACGCCTTTTGTTTGAGAACGTTAATCGCTTCAGCAAAGATCTCCCTGTTCCTCCCGGGTTGCAAAAGCCATTGGAATCAGAATAGATTTCTAAATTCTCACTACCCCACCCCGGCAGCCGAAGATTAATCCTTTTTGTCATCTTTTGTCACCTGGGGACCTAGGAGGGGTAAATCCCCTCACCCCGCCCCCAGAAAAACAGTATATCTGGGGTGCCCACAGCCCATACTGTTACCTTAGGGCCTCCCATTTTATACAGCTTGCCACTCTGCCGGAGTGAGCAGACATGCTGGAGCACACAGGGGGCTACCCCTGCCCTCTTTTTATCCCAGACCTCCACGGCCCCCTTTTTATTCATTTTTGATCCTATGGAACTCTGGACTACTGGAAAGGTATCGTATATCCCATGAAAATATTCCTGCCATCTGGCAAAAGTCTCTTCCTACTACCTTTATTCTTAGATTCTCTGTGTATGTTTGTGTTGCACCATTGAATGAAAGAAAACTTGAATGCTTTTAATTTGGAATCCTTTTGCCTCTGTCTTGATTTCAAAGGTCACAGTTAATGGGCTCTGGTATAGTTGGTTGAGATCCCACTTTATAAATACATAGTTTCCGATTGCTCAGCTAATTTCCCCATTTAAAGAGCAATTTGGGTAACACTTGTGACTGGGTACAGCGCCTTTAATTTTTGGTTTCATCTATTTTTGAGGCCCCAGAGGGTAGCTTGGTCAGCTTAACCCTCAAGGACTCTAAGGCTTCCTGGCTCCAGCATTTTGAACAGAAGCTATTGCTTAGTTAGATTGTGGAACTCCCTGTCCCAGGATGTGGTGATGGCTGCCAACTTGGAGGACTTTAAGAGGGGAGTGGACATGTTCATGGAGGAGAGGGGTATTCACGGCAACTAGTGAAAATGGATACTAGTCATGATGCATACCTATTCTCTCCTGGATCAGAGGAGCAGGCCTATTATATTAGGTGCTGTGGAACACAGGCAGGATAATAATAACCAGGACAGGCATGCAGTTTAGAGCTTCACTGGTCCGGTAGTGCCCAGCATGAAAGAAGTTGCCCCTATGTTTATGCTTCCATCAGAGGTCAAGAGTCACACACGGGGACATCACAGCAGCAAGCTTCTGGGTTCTGTAATCATGAGGCATAGGAGGGCCTTGTGGAAAGTGAATGACCTTCAGATATGGTTGCCAAGTCCCTCCAGCAGCCAGCAGGAGCTTTCTGGGGCTGGGGCAATGCGACCCGAAAGTGACATGGATGCTCTAGCAATTGCCTCTGAGCTGACAGTTTGAGCTAGCAATTTGGGGAGGGACTGTGCTAGAGCATCTGGATGTGATGGGGACACTCTAACAACCTTCTCTGAAAACCCTATGGAAACCATGGAGTTTTCTATGGAAAAGGGGGGAGTGTTAGACCATATCCCCCCCTTCAGCAGTCCCTCTCCTGCCCACCAACCATCTGTGGGTCGGCAGGTAGCCTGGTCGATTGGCAGGCATTTGCCTGCAAATACCAGGCAACAGGCAAGCCTATCTTCATAGGTTGCGGGACGCCCAGCGTGGAAGGAGCAGAGAATGCCTGGTGAAGAACTTGGATCTGTTCCACCTCCCACTGTCAGCTCATATAAGGGGCAGGATTGTGAGATCCTGGGTTCCACAACATAATGTAACTTATTAGAATAGGGCGGCCAGCCTCCAGCTGGGACCTGGAGTTCTCCCAGAATTACAACTCAGTTTCTCTGGATACAATGGCCGCTTTGGTGGGTGGCATCTTATGGTATCACTTTGTTGCTGAGCCACTCACCTCCCCAAATAGTGCCTGCCCCAGCTCTGCTCCCCAAATCTCCAGGAATTTCCCAACCTGGAGTTGCCAACCCCATATTAGAAGCAGAACAAGAGGCAAATGTCAGCTCAGGTAGAGTTGTCAACTCTGGGCTGAGAAATACCTGGAAATTTTGGGGGCGGAGCCTGAGGAGGGTGGGGTTTGGGGAGGGGAGGGACTTCAATACCATAGAGTTCAATTGCCGAAGTGGCCATTTTCTCCAGGTGAACTGATCTCTATCGGCTGGAGATCAGTTGTAATCTTGGGAGATCTCCAGCTGGTACCTGGAGGTTTGGTATACTACACTGGCAGCTCAAGGGTATAATTGTTTTGATTAAGTACCTGGAGGTTGGCAACCCTAATCTCAGGTGACTTCATTGTTTTAGGAACAATTGCTGAAGATAAATTATTCTGGATGAGCTCAGGAAAGGGAGCTGCTGTGCATGTAAATAAGGCAGGCGTCATCAGCGGGGTTCTTATCGAACAGAAGTTGGTGGCAATGTTTTCGTCATTATTTACTACCATAACAAGTGAATGATGGATGCTAAGTGGGAATACTTAGTGTAAATGACTTCTGTTTAAGTCACAGTGCATTACACTTCACTCCTATTAATGGATATTACAGTCTAAAACATGGTGGATGGATAAACAAGGCCTTAACTCTTTCTTCCTGCCGCTACAATAGATTGGTGTGTGGGGCTTATCAGCTTAAAATATTGTAATGGCCCCTCGCCTAACAAAGTCCATGCTTAGATTGGCAGACTTGGCTGGAAATGTTACAGCCACATGACAGCATTTTAGGGTCAGAGATCACAGTGCCCGCCGGCCGTGCTATCTGTAAAAAGTGCGCACATTGCTCTGCAAACATAGATATGGGTGTCTGACACAGAGCTCTCCAACTGCCTTCAAATTTCATTTGAAATCAAGTGCAGTTGCGTAAAAACTAAAAGCAGACATCACCAGCACAAGATACTGTAGGCAGGAACACTTCTTTAAAGTGCTGTTTTCTGAAAACTAGCTAAGAATTCAGATTGTTAAAGTTCCATTTTAAAGTACCATTGTGGTACAGTGTGTTATAATAGACTGGGTTCTAGAAGATGATATCCAGGTTTAAACTCAGTGTGAGCCAGACACACATAGATATGGGTGTCTGACGCAGAGCTCTCCAATTGCCTTCAAATATCTTTTGAAACCAAGTGCAATTGCCTAAAATTTAAAAACAGACATCACCAGCGCAAGATGCTGTAAGCAGGAACATTTCTTTAAAGTGCTGTTTTCTGAAAACTAGCAATTCAGATAGTTAAAGTGTCATTTTCTTTAAAGTGCCGTTTTAAAGTACCACTGTGATAAAGCGTGTTATAATAGACTGGGTTCCAGAAGGTGACACCCAGGTTCAAACCCAGGTTCAAACTCAGTTCAGTTAAAATGAAAGAATCCCACCACATGGCTGGTGGAGGCTGGTGACGTACTTTTAAAAAACAGACTACAGCCAATCACAAAGCAGCATTTGAAGGGGGAGGGGAATAATGCCTATGCCATTACTCCAAAATAAACAGTTGTTTTTCTTAAACATTAATAGAGTTTGTTTATAAGTAAAACAATTTAACAGTTAATATATGGTTAATAAGAGTAATGGTTAGGGTTGCCAGGTCCCTCTTTGCCACCGGCGGGAGGTTTTTGCTGTGGAGCCTGAGGAGGGTGGGGTTTGGGGAAGGGAGGGACTTTAGTGCCATAGAGTCCAATTGCCAAAGCAGCCATTTTCTCCAAGTGAACTGATCTCCATTGGCTGGAGATCACTTGTAATAGCAGGATATCTCCAGCCACCACCTGGAGGTTACAACAATATCAGTACTTGGACCACAATTTAGGAAGTTAGTCAAATATATGCAGTCACTGTGGCTTATAAAGTGAACAAAATATATAATAAAGACCAATAACATAAATTCCATGCAACAAGTGTATAATAATTTTTTAAGTATTTCACATAGGATTTTTAGTTCTGTTACTTCACATGAACCATACAATTTATACACTTTCTTTGCAGCTTATATTAATAACAACAAACAAAATTATGGACCATATACAACCAAGACAGGAGTCCAGTAAGTATCCTGTTTCAAAGTCTGTTTCTTCAGTTGGTGTATAATATTGTCCCATAAATTATAAAAGTAAAGGTGATTATTGTCGAAGGATTTCACGGTCAGAGTTCATTGGTTCTTGTAGGTTATCCGGGCTGTGTGACGTGGTCTTGGTATTTTCTTTCCTGACGTTTCGCCAGCAGCTGTGGCCGGCATCTTCAGAGGAGTAACACTGAAGGACAGTGTCTCTCAGTGTCAAGGGTGTAGGAAGAGTAATATATAGTCAGAAAGGGGTTGGGTTTGAGCTGAATCATTGTCCTGCAAAAATTTTTCACACATTAACAGATCACTTCAGGATACAATAGTTCCATATTAACATACCGCACCCTCATTAGCACATTATCTTGATACTTAACAGGACAATAATTAGCACATTACCTTTGATACTTTTTGCAGGACAATGATTCCGCTCAAACCCAACCCCTTTCTGACTATATATTACTCTTCCTACACCCTTGACACTGAGAGACACTGTCCTTCAGTGTTACTCCTCTGAAGATGCCTGCCACAGCTGCTGGCAAAATGTCAGGAAAGAAAATACCAAGACCACGGTCACACAGCCCGGATAACCTACAAGAACCAGTAAAGGTGATTGTTCTGCTCATCTAATTATTATTTTCTTTTGCAGGTTTTTTGTCCCACTCTGCACGTTTTGAAGGACACTGATTCATAGGGTCGCCATGAGTCAGAAGTGACTTGACAGCACTTAACACACACACACACACACACCACAATGGCACTTCCAGAACAAGTCTGTGACCTCGCCCGGGAACATACCTGGGAAGAACATAAAGCCCTTCATATTGTCCTTAATCTAAAGGAAATGTTCCCCTGATTTCTATTGAGAAAAATACTCATATAATTTGGTATCTGATGTAACAATAAATTATTCATGTTGTACTTGTGAAATTCAGTTTCCTCAGCAGCTGCATTTGTGGCATGATACTAACCAGAGTTACACCTTTCAAACCCCATTGACTGACTCCATTGGACTTAGAAGGCTGACCTGGGTGGCTGACGCTAGCAGGACTTCATCAGAACTTGGAAGCTAAGCAGGGTCGGCCCTGGATAGTACTTGGATGGGAAACCTCCAAGGAAGTCCAGGATTGCTATGAAGAGGCAGGCCACCTCTGAACACCGTTTACCTTGAAACGCCCATGAAGGGTCACCATAAGTCTGCTGCAACTTGACGGCACTTTGCACCTCCACCAGTTCTTCTTAGGATCACACCGTTGGATGCCGTAGGTAGTTCTCCACGTGATAGTGCGCTTGCACATCTCTTCCACATCGCAGTGTGTCTTACACAGGAGATCTTCCCAGGACATTTTGCTCTATGATTATCACTTGCGCTATACCAGTATCCTTAGGAACTGGCCTGAGTATCGGCCCAACCAATAGAGTTGCCAGCTCCAGGTAGAGAAATACTTGGAGATTTGGGGGGTGGAGCCTGAGGAGGGCGGGGTTTGGGGAGGGACTTCAATGTTATAGAATCCAATTGCCAAAGCAGCCATTTTCTCCAGGTGAACTGATCTCTATTGGCTGGAGATCAGTTGTAATAGTGGGAGATCTCCAGCTAGTACCTGGAGGTTGGCCACCCTACCAACCGAACAGATTCTTCTGAGCCTTGCCTTTGAGATGCTCCCGTCTTGGACCATCAACAGCTGCACGGGGCAACTTTCCAGGAGGCAGACAGCTGACGCTAACAGAACATGGAAAATGTATTCTTATTATCACTAATAAACATACACTGGCCCAGCACTGGAACCATAATATTTGCTTGTGCTTTTCCAGGGCCTTCTATGACAGACTAATAGGAACCACTTCTGGCTGAAGTTCGCGGCAATGAAATCGGAAAACAAGGCCTTGGAGAGCAATACCGGAGCGTAGGCTTCTGGCCTCTAAGAATTATTACTCTCCAACGAACTGCGCTGCCAGTCTAATATATACCACGGACTCGAATGTTGCTCCCTACCTCACATTCACCAAAGGCCAGCAAAACTAAAAAAGAAATCTGATCGTTAAGCAAAGAGAGAGAAGGAATTTTTTTCACATTGCAGAAAGCTGTCAAGAACTTAGTTAAGACCGTCAACCCACAAGCCACTGGACTAAATGGACCACAATGTTAGGGTTGCCAACCTCCAGGTACTAGCTGGAGATCTCCTTCTATTACAACTGATCTCCAGCTGATAGAGATCAGTTCCCCTGGAGAAAATGGCTTCTTTGGCAATTGGACTCTACGGCATTGAAGTCCCTCCCTTCCACAAACCCACCCTCCTCATGCTCTGCCCCCAAAGCCTCCCACCAGTGGCCAAGAGGGATCTGGCAACCTTACACAATGTCCCAATAGCCTAGGGTTGCCAGCTCTGGCATGGGAAATACCTGGAGATTTGGGGGTGGAGCCTGAGGAGGACAGGGTTTGGAGAGGGACTTCAATGCTGTAGAGTCCAATTGCCAAAGTGGCCATTTTCTCCAGGGGAAACTGATCTCTATCGGCTGGAGATCAGTTGTAATAGCAGGAGATCTCCAGCTAGTACCTGGAGGTTGGCAACTCTACTATAGCCATTTGGCCTGGCTATTAGCCTTCTGCCTCAATGTACCATAATAGTTTCATCTAGCAACGTGACAGACTCACATCCGTTGTGTTTATGAATTCCCGATAGACAAAGCTTTTGCGAAATGGGGTTTGCTCCAGGCTCCCATCTCGGGGATTACAATCTTGACCACGAAGATACCATGCTCTAACCCGACTAGCCCATGCATGAGACCGGGCACTTTCTTATCACCCTCAAGTTCGGGCAGACGGGTTCATTTGAAGCATCTGTAAGTTTATCTTGTGTCCTGTTAATTCTCAGAACTTTGAACTTCACTTTGTATATTTTCTCGGGACTTTCTATTGACATCATACCTTTGTTCTGCAACCTCCAGGTGGTGGCTGGAGATCTCCCGCTATTACAACTGACCTCCAGGTGACAGAGAGCAGTTCCCCTGGACAAAATGGCCACTTTGGCAGGTGGACTCTATGGCACTAGACCTGACGGAATCCCCTCCCCTCACCCAACCCCTCCCTCCTCAGGCTCCACCCCCCCAAATCGCCAACCCAAAGCTGGCAGCCTCAGAGATGACAAAATACCCAACTACCCTCTTCCTGCTCCTCTTCTCATTCTTTGCCTCGAGGGATCCTGGAGGTCTGGTG
Source organism: Euleptes europaea (assembly GCF_029931775.1). NCBI lineage: Eukaryota > Metazoa > Chordata > Lepidosauria > Squamata > Sphaerodactylidae > Euleptes > Euleptes europaea. The sequence continues at coordinate 106,212,243 of NC_079316.1, forward strand.
CCTGCTGCCTCTTTCCATCTCCGTGGTCCTCTTTCAGGGGCCACCCACTCCTGCGGCCAAGGGAGAGGGGAAGCCTTGCCTTGGTGACATCGGCAGCCTCCTTGGGGACGCCAGTCCTCCTCCCACCCCCTGGCTCCTGGTTGCTAGGCATGCAAATCAGTCCCGAGTGGAGGGCAGGGATTGGTGGAACGGCCGGACTCCTACTTGATGTCACAAAGGCGCTGCTTTTTCCCTAAAGGAGGGGAAACTGGTCCTAGAGAGTTCCTCAGGGAGCAGGGGGTTTTGTGGGTCTCTTTCTGTCAGGGGTCCCGAGGGCATAGGGTTGCCAGATCGCTCTTTGCCACCAGCGGGAGGTTTTTGGGGCGGAGCCTGAGGAGGGCAGGGTTTGGGAAGGGGAGGGGCTTCAATGCCATAGAGTCCAATGGCCGAAGCAGCCATTTTCTCCTGGGGAAACTGATCTCTATCGGCTGGAGATCAGTTGTAATAGCAGGAGATTTCCAGCCACCACCTGGAGATTCTCAACCAATAATATACAGCACACTAAATTTTCAGTCAAAAATATAACACACTCAATATCAAGACAAACACAAAGTGTATTTATATAGAAGTAACAAGCTTAAAGATCTATCTAACTAACTATCTAAAAGATGCAATAGTGTACAAACACACAGTGGTACTGAACAAACTATGTACAATATATACAGTGAACAAAGTAGTCCCACAGTACATCAATATCGCTTTTCAGTACAAAAGATAATAAGTCGTGTACGGATTTGACAAGCCTCAAAAGCACGGTAAATATTTTTAGTTGCACTTGTAGTACTGGAGCCGATCTAAATCCCTTAAAAGGGTAATGCCAATCTCCAGCCACCACCTGGAGATTGGCCACCATAACACCAGGCCATTCTACTTCTGTACAAAGGAGTTCTAAACAACAACAATCCAAAAATGGTCTCATAAAACGTTGTCCAGACCAAATTCAAAATGGTTGGATATAATTTTAGACTGGAGAAGTAAACAATCGAAATAATTAGCACTAAAGTTAAAATTAGTCAAATACTCAATAAGGCAAGCATGATTATGTAATTGTAATGGTATCAACATCACGGCGAATGAATAAGTAAATATTAAGAGCGTTTATGATCAAGAAGCTAGAAAAGTCTACAATAAAGGGAAAGTTTTGTTATGCTATCAAAATTGCCATATGTTCACCTAGAATTTGTTTGTTTGTTTTTATTATTCCTTCGTTTTAGGGTTGCCAATTTCCAGGTACTAGCTGGAGATCTCCTGCTATTACAACTGATCTCCAGCTAGGTTGCCAACTGCCAGGTAGTGGCAGGAGATCTCCTGCTAATTCAGCTGTTCTCCAGCTGATAGAGATCAGTTCACCTGGAGAAAAATGGCCAGTTTGGCAATTGAACTCTATGGCACTGAAGTCCCTCCCCTCCCCAAACCCCGCCCGCCCCCAAAATCTCCCGCCAGTTGCGAAGAGGGACCTGGCAACCCTATCTCCAGCCAACAGAGATCAGTTCACCTGGACAAAATGGCCACTTTGGCCACTGGATTCTATGGCATTGAAGTCCCTCCCATCCCCAAACCCCACCCTCCTCAGGCTCTGCCCCAAAAACCTCCCGGCGATGGCAAAGAGGGACCTGGCAACCCCGCTTTATTTTATGTGTGTATTGTATGTCATTGTGTTCTACTTTTTTATGTACCTAATCCCTGTTTGTATTCTTTTTGAAATGAAATTTTATTTTTTTTAAAAACAACAACAACAGTCCAAAACTGGTTCTAACTAGAGAGCCCTAAAAAGAAATTTTAAAATCCGTTGCCTTAGAGGCTCAGTTCCAGAAACCGCGAGGCCCTAATGAAGCCTTAAATAGCTTGGGCTCAGCGTGAGGCTGTCTCCTTTTCTGCGCTGCGCCAACCTTTTAAGATCAACTGACATCACACTCTGAAATATATTGCCTAAAATGCAAAATCGGGACGGCATGCTTGCTCAGGGAAGCATTCCCAGCGGCTGCCCCTCAGTTTTGGAGTCCTCTTCCCCGGCGACTCACAAACGCTGAAACTTCTACAGAAAGCAGTGTTATGATGTGCCTATTCAAAGGATTCCACAGGCTCGTGACAGGGAGAACAGGAGTAGAATAATTAAAGCCCTGCGCACACTTCCTTTCCCCTCCCTATACAACCTCATTTATTCAGGTGGCCTGAGGGAAATCCAGATGAGGCATCTTTTAATTAGAAATGCTGCTGAAACAAGGAGCTCTTTTTAAATGGGGTGGAGGAAGCAGGAGCGCCGCGCTAGGTTACGCCGTGGTTCCTGCTGACATCTTGGAAAGCCCAAAGGAAGGTGATTTGGGATCTGCCCCCGTGTTCCTAGGTAGAAAGTGCAGCATAGTTGCTAAATCCGTATGGAATCTAGACAAGATGGCAATGTCGATCGTTGGAAATGCAATTGTTCTAGAAGGAGTTTGCCTGGACTAGGTGGAGAGAAAGTTTCCTTATCAAACCAGGCAAATGCTTAGAGGCGTTCCAAGACCCTGGCCTGCTTTCAAAGAGGAGTTAGGAAGAGCTGTTGCTAAGAGTGCCATTTTCCATCCATAATTGTACCACAACAAAGACTTCCATTCTTTCTGGCTGGTCAGACTTTGCTGTAACTTCTGAGCTTGACTACTGCAGTGTGCTTTATATGGGGCTGCCCTCAAAGACAGTTCAGATGCTTCAAATGGCACAAAATGCAGCCACCTTTCTGTTGTTGAATGTTCTTTGCCAGTTATGTTGGTTGCCAATTCTAGGTTCAATTCAAAGTGTTGTGAGCACTTGTCCCGAGGAATTTCCCAAAAGCAACAACCCAGGCAGGTAATCCAAGGAAAATTGACTTTAATGGAAAATCAGGCAAGAAAACAGAGCTTGCAAACAAAACTAAGCCAGGAATGGCAAACAGAATCTACACAGTCCTATAAATGGTCATATCAGATAACACAGGTTGGCATGGTAACCCCTCGGCCAAGCTCCCACGGGAGAGGAGCCAAGAGGAATGTCCCTTAGGAAAACAGTCCTTGGCTGAGACGAGCAAAGCAGAGCAGCTGCGAGAAACCCAAAACAATCCAGAAGTGTCGAGCACAGGTCTGCTCCTGACAAGTGTATTTTTAATCTTTAAAGATTTAAATCCCAAGTACACAGGGACCAAATTTGGATATAGATAGTACATTTCCCCAATGGGCCAAAAAGGCAGGTCCGAAGGGCCATTTCAAGTTGGGAAAATGGCACAGAGGCTAGAAGGATTAAGTCCCCTCTCCACATGCAAAGGGTTACAAGCTCTGGGTTGGGAATTACCTGGATCTTTTGGGGGCGGAGCCTGAGGAGGGCAGTGTTTGGGGGGGGGGGAAGGACTTCAATGCCATGGAGACCAATGACCAAAGCAGCCATTTTCTCCAGGGGAACTGATCTCTATCACCTGGATAATAATAGCGGGAGATCTCCAGCCACCACCTGGAGATTGGCAACACAAAACTCCCAGCACACATCTGGTTGACTGGACCCAGGGCAGAGCTGTAACTAGGGTAGCCAACCTCCAGGTAGTAGCTGGAGATCTGCTATTACAACTGATCCCCAGCTGATAGAGATCAGTTCATCTGGAGAAAATGGCTGCTTTGGCCATTGGACTCTATGGCATTGAAGTCCCTCCCCTCTCCAAACCCTGCCCTCCTCAGGATCCACCCCCAAAACCTCCACTGGGGGTGAATAGGGACCTGGCAACCCTAGCTGTAAACAATGTATAGCTATGCCCTGAGTTTTAGAACACAGCTAAAAAAAACAAATTCTCATGGCTCATTAACAAAAGATGCTGTTGACTGCTGTCCAACATCACAGGTCTAGTTTTGTAAAAAATTTCTCTCTGCCCCGTTGTCAATATTCAATGGTTGAAAAAACATTATTTTGCAAGGTTCAAGGCTGCGACTCCAGCCAAGGTGTAAGTACTTGTTCCCGATGCACTCCCACAAGCAACACTCGCAGACAGGTGATCCAAAGAAGAGTTGACTTTAATGGAAATCATACAGGTATTCAGAGCTTGCAAAGGTAAAAAAGGGCAGGAATGGGGCAAAAGGGACATACAGCAGAGTATATGGAGCATCAGGTCATATCAAGATAGCACAGGTTGGCATGGTAACCCCTCAGTCCAACGGGCCAGGCTCTCACGAGCTTCAAAGCCAGAGAGGAATGCAGTTGTTAGGAAAATAGTCCTTGAGCAAACCAGAGTATCTGTGAGAAACCAAAATTATCCATAAACGCAGAGAGCAGGCCTGACATTCTGCTCCCCTCAGGGCCCCCTCCCGTCCTGCAAGGGGGCTGGCTTGTGGGGGTAGGCGGTATGGAAGACGTGCACTAGGTGAGGGGCGGAGACATCGCGTGAACGAACCCATTCGTCATAGGCAGGGGGGAAGTGCTTCCAACGAACCAGATACTGGAGGGAGCTGTGACAAATACAGGATTTTAGCAACTTCGAAATGCTCCCCTCCCCTACCATCACTGTCTGCTCCGGAAGCGTGTCGGGATGCCATTCCGGGGAGGCAACATGAGGTTTCAAGAGGCTCACATGAAAAACTGGATGGATGCGTCTCAGAGGTTTTGGGAGGGAAAGCTCCACGGTTACCGGGTTAATGATCCGAGAAACGGGATAGGGACCCACGTATTTGGCACTGAGTTTATTACATGGACGGGTGGACCGGAGGTTTTTGGTGGACAGGTAGACTAAGTCGCCCACTTTAAAGTCTAGGCTAGGAGACCGGTGTTTGTCAGCTTGAGCCTTGTATTTGTGTTTAGCTCGTTCGAGATTTTTCACTAGCCAGGGCCAGGTGGTGTGAATTGCATTCACCCAAGCTGCCACCTCTTTGCCACCCTCCTCCCCTGAAACGTCGACATGGCCAATAGGACTAATGTCCTGGCCATATAGTCTGAAACGGGCTGAAACCTGTGGATTAATGTACATTCTAACACATCATTAACACGTTCAGTTTGCCCATCAGTCTGGGGGTGGAAAGCACTAGAGAGACCCTGTTCCACCCCGACTATTTTGAGGAAAGCCTTCCAAAATTTTGCAACATAACTACTTCCGCTGTCTCTCACAATCTTGCGCGGAAATGAATGTAGTCGGAAGACATGTGACACAAAGAGGCGGGCCAGCTTTGGGGCGGAGGGAATACCAGCGCACGGAACGAGATGTACCTGTTTAGAGAACAAGTCGGTAATAACCCACAAAACAGTCTTTCCCTCACTGAGAGGGAGATCAGTCATGAAATCCATAGCCATGACCTCCCAGGGTCTAGAAGGGACTTCTAACGGTTGCAATAGACCAGGGGGCTTCCCTTGGGATCATTTGACAGTGGCACAGACTGGGCAACTGCGGATGAACGAGTCTACGTCGGCACGCATGCCCGCCCACCAAAATTGCCTGCGTAATAAGTGGAGCGTTTTCAGAAATCCAAAGTGCCCCGCGGTTTTGGCTCCATGGGCTAGGTGCAGAACTTCTCTTTGTAACCCCGTAGGCACATACAGTTTTGAGTCTCTATACCAACAACCCCCCCCCCCCGTTCTAGCAGAGAAGTGAGCAGAGAGTTCTGCTTGGCAGTGGGAACGGAGAGAGTCTAGGAAAGAAATAGGCAGATCCATCTTACCCTGAGGGGTAGGCGGGACCTGGTCAGGCTGAGTGGGAGAAGAGTCCGGAGGCGAGGAGGGGGGGTTGCACAAGCGGCTCGTTCTGGCTTCTGGGTGCTGGAGGAGTGGACGGAGCAGGCGAGGGAGTCGGGTTCGAGTTTCAGGTGGCGGTCTCCCCCCCTCGAGCCTTTATGTCGACAGGTCCAAAATGGGAGCAGAGTTGGGTCTGGGACCTGGTTTGGACCGCCAGTGTAGGGAGCACCCCTCTGTGCGCAGGGGAGAAGAGCGATTCGGTGGGGCGGTCTACCTTGGCAGGGTACTGGGGAAGTCGAGATAGGGTATCCGCTAGTACATTTTGTTTATCGGGGACATGCTTGAGCACGAAATGGAATTGAGCGAAGAAGTCAGCCCAGCGTAGTTGTTTCGCGGACAGTTTACGGGTCCCAGTGAGTGCCTCTAGATTTTTGTGATCGGTCCAGACCTCAAAGGGGACTCTGGAACCCTCAAGGAATTGCCTCCAAATAGTGAGGGCATGGTAGACAGCGGCAGCCTCCTTTTCCCAAATGGGCCAGTTCAGCTGAGAGTGCGCAACCTTTTTTGAGAAATAAGTGCAGGGGTGCAAGACCATCTTTATCCTGTTGCAAAAGAGCACCTCCCATGGCTACGTCGGAAGCATCTACTTGCACTATAAACATGTGCTCTGGATCAGGATGCTTCAGCACGGGTTCGGAGGTGAATAATTGTTTAAGGGTTTGGAAAGCGGTTTGGCATTGGGGAGTCCATTGGATTTTTGCAGTGGGCAATGTGGCTGTGGTTCCCTTCCCCTTAGTCTTAAGCAGGTCAGTGATTGGGAGTGCCACCTGAGCAAAGTTGGGAATGAATCCCCGATAGAAGTTGGCAAAGCCAAGAAATTGCTGTACTTGTTTGCGGGTTGAGGGCGGATCCCAATCGATTACCGATTGCACCTTTGCAGGATCCATTGTGAGACCTTGGTGCGAAATAATGTAACCCAAGAATGTCAATTGTTTTGGTGAAACTCACATTTAGATGCTTTAGCATAGAGGTGGTTGTCTCTAAGGCATTGTAATACTTCTCTCACTAAAGCAATATCCCCGTCCATAGAGTTGGAATAGATAAGGATATCATCTAGATAAACCACCACGCCTCGGTATAATAAATCATGTAGGATCTCGTTAATAAATTGCATGAAGACCCCCGGAGCCCCTTTTAATCCGAATGGCATCACCAGAAACTCAAACATACCAAAACAGCTGGAAAAGGCAGTGAGGGACTCGTTTCCGTCACGAATCCTAACTCGATAGTACACTTCAACTAAGTCCAGTTTAGTGAAAATGCGCCCCTCCTTTAGTTGCCCTAAGATGTCTGAAATCAAAGGGATGGGGTAGGCATTGGTTTGAGTAACAGCATTGAGTTTCCGAAAATCGATGCATAGGAGTAAATCACCCATTTTCTTGCGGACAAAGAAAGCGGGGGCTGAGTTAGGGGCAGACGATGGTCGGATGAACCCACGAGCAATATTCTTGTCCAAAAAGTCACGTAATACAGTACGTTCCGCAGTGCTCATAGGGTAGATTTTACTCTTCGGAAGCTTGCCATCCCCCACTACTTCTATGGCGCAGTCCGTTCTGCGTTGGGGGGGGTAGTGCATCACACTCCTTTGCATCGAACACGTCTGCAAAGTCTTGATACTCAACGGGTAGTAAGGAAGGAGGGGGGAGTCAGAGATCAAGGCTGGGGCTGTCGGAAGGACAACCGCAAATTCGTGACGGTGCTGGGCGCAGTCGGGGTCAGAAAACGTAATAGTATCGGCCTTCCAGTCTATAGAAGGGCTGTGCCCCTTGAGCCAGTTTATTCCCAGAATTACTTCATACCTGATAGGGGCTATGATAAAATCGATTTGTTCCCAATGAGAGCCAATACCCATCGCGATGCCGCGTGTGCAGCGGTCTACTGCCCCCCCTAAAGTTACTGCCATCCATTTGGGCGAATTGGATGGGATCGGGCAGTGTCACTGATTTGACCTTAAGTGCGTTGAAAGTGGCCTCATTGATCAGGGAGCAGCCACAACCAGAGTCTATGAGTGCTTTGACATGTAACTGGGGGCCTCTTTTGTAATGTTGTAACACCACGTCCACATATACAGTATTTTCAACTTCACTCACCATAACAGGAGCCTTGGATTTTGCAGGAGAAGCTGCAGGGGTCTGCGGTGTCGCTCCACTCACCGCAGACTTTGCCCGTTTTTTGACAGATCGAGAGGAGATTCCAGATTGAGGGCAGGGGGATTCCAGGAGTGATCATCATCCAAAGAAGGAGAACTGTCCCCCAATGGGGCACTTGTAATCCGAGACCCCGGTGGGTCGATAGACATAGATTCTCTGGGAGCCTCTCCGACGTGAAGTGCAGAGGGCGCGTGCCATCCTGGAGCTGCGCTGCGGGTGGCTGTGGTGCCTCTGCATTGAGGTCGTCCACGGGTCCGGGGTGGTCCGTCTGGTCGGGGAGGAAGAGTGATGTCCAGATGGCGAGGGCAGGCAGATTCAAAGTGACCCATATTGCCGCAAACGAGACAGGCTCCCCTCTGGAATCGGGATTTGCGGTCTTGTGCGGGCTGCATTGGTCTCCGAGGAGCGGGGGTTGAGGCTTTCGAAGGAGGTTTTGGATAAATGCCCCCCTCTCTGGTCCAGCGGTGGACCAGAGATATGAACTGACGGCGGCTTTCCACCTCCTCAGCCAGTAAGATCCAATCTTCCAGGGTGTCGGGATCCCGTTGCATATACGCGCAGTTCAAAATGTCAGGGTGAAGCGCTTCCCGGAAATAGTGTATTCGGGTGGCTTCAGGCCAATCCACTATTTTTCTGGCGAGTCGCTGGAACTCATCTGCAAATTCCCAGATGGGAGTAGTACCCTGCTGGAGTTGCAGGAGTTCGGCCTTAGCCCTTTCTCCCAAGAAGGGATCCTTGAACCGTCTCCGCAGAGCAAACATGAAATTATTAAGAGAGCGGATGGATCGGGCCCGAGTGTCAAACTGGAGGACCATCCAGTCGACCGCTTTCCCCGTCAATAGAGAGGCGACGAAACGAACTCGGCTGTCCTCGGTGGGGAAGTACTGTCCTTGTTCCCTCATGTAACTGTCCACATGATGTAGGAAACAGGGTAGAGTTTCGATCGAGCTGTCGTAGGTCGTTTTCAACCGAGGTTGCTTCCATTGTATGGGCAGAGGGGCAGGCGGTTGCCCTGGAGGCGGCACAACTGGGGCTCCAGGGGCCAGTGGTTGCCCTGGAGGCAGCAGGAGCGGTGCCCCAGGAGCTGGCACAACCGGGGCTCCGGGGGCCAGCAGTTGCCCTGGAGGTGGCAGACGCGGTGCTCCAGGAGCTGGTACAACCGGGGCCCCGGGGCCCGGTAGAACTGGTAGAGCTGGCGCCGGTTGGGCCGGAGTAGTCAGTGCTTGTTGCAAACGTTCGTTTTCCCAAAGCAAATGTTCCATTTGATCCTGCAGGCGGGCCACACAATCATTCAAGTCACGGTTTTGGCCCCGCAAGAGGTGCATTTAATCTCCAGCTCCCCCCGTGCGCCTGGCTGACTCAAAGACCAGTAGCCCAGTGGGATCCGTCCCCGCACAGGTCTTCCTCGTCGGAGTAGTCCGATTCTGGTAGACGTTCTGCAAGGCGCCATGCGCGTTGTGTGGTGAGAGACGGGGCAAAGGTCGGTGAGAATGTGGACCCAAACGAGAAGCCAAATCCCACAGTGTCTTTAGGACGTATATCCGCAGCCACTCGCGCTCAATCAGCGGCCAATCGTTGCTCCCTCTCCCTTTTGGCTTGAGCCTTGGCCGCCGCTGCATCCGCTGCTCGCAACTGTTCCTCAGCCTTCCTTTGGTCAGCGCATGCCTGGTCATCTTCGAGCTTCAAGGCGGCAGTCGTGGTGACGATCGGAAGGGCTTCTTGCTCTAGAAGAGCGAGGAGCGGGGTAGAGTCCCCACCAAGCAGAGGTTGCACTTGGACAGCTAGTGCGGCTGCACCATCCCCGAACGTCGGGGTTAACAGTTGCATTAAATTGGCCACCGTGGTTGTGGTCGGGGGCAGTCCCACAAATAATGCTGTTTGGACAGCGACCTTTTGTGCCCCACCTTGACACAGAGCAGGATCAGGTACTAGTGACAGCGGGGATCCCCCCGCCAGTGTTCCCGCCATGTCAATCTTGCCAACAAGCAAGTTAAGGTCACCAAGTCCTCTTGTGTGGCACGCACTTCATCCAATAGCCCGTCCAGGACCAAGAGTTCGTGATAGGCGTCCCAATCCAAGTCCTCGGACATCCAAGGCTTCGCGTCAGCAAGGCAGCGCCACTGAACCTGAATAAGGTCCACTAGATGGTTGATTTCTGCATCAGTCCGTACAGCTTCGAGGAGCACATCACACAGCAGAGTAGGGTCATCAGGGCAGGCCGACGTTCCCAACAGTAGGGACCAGCGGTTCAGGTCCTCCAGGATTCCGCACAAGGAACTCGAAGCTGAGATGCAGGCAAACCCCCAGGGCTCTAGCCAGGCAGGTAAAAGAAGCGAGTGATTCCTGCCTTAATGTAAGCACTTGTTCCAGATGCACTCCCACAAGCAACACTCGCAGACAGGTGATCCAAAGAAGAGTTGACTTTAATGGAAATCATACAGGTATTCAGAGCTTGCAAAGGTAAAAAAGGCAGGAATGGGGCAAAAGGGACATACAGCAGAATATATGGAGAAACAGGTCATATTAAGATAGCACAGGTTGGCATGGTAACCCCTCAGTACAACGGGCCAGGCTCTCACGAGCTTCAAAGCTAGAGAGGAATGCAGTAGTTAGGAAAATAGTCCTTGAGCAAACCAGAGTATCTGTGAGAAACCAAAACTATCCATAAACGCAGAGAGCAGGCCTGACACAAGGTTGCCAGCTCTGTTGGGAAATTCCAAAATATTTGGGGGTGGAGCCTAGGGAGGATGGGATTTGGGGAGGGGAGTAGGGTTGCCAGGTGCCCAGTGGTGGCGGGCAAACCCCCGGCAATTTGCCCCTTTGCCCGCCGACCAGCTGACGGTCGGCGGGCAAATGTGCACACGCGTACACACCGCTGCAGGTCACTTCCGGTTTCCCGCCTCACGAGGGGCCTTATGCCAAGAGTTTGAGTGGCATAAGGCCTCTCGCGAGGCGGGACTTCCGGTTGTAAATCGCATTGCCGCGCGATCCCGAGCTGTGCCTTAAAAGTCTCCCGCCGGAGGAGAGGTAGGACCTGACTGACAACCCTAGAGGGGAGAGACTTCAGCAGAGTACAATGCTGTAGAGTCCACCCACCAAAGCAGCCATTTTCTCCAGGGGAACTGATCTCTGCAGTCTAGAGATCAGCTGTAATCCTGGGAGATCTCTAGGCTCCACCTGGAGGATGCCAACTTTACCTTCACCCCAGCCAACCGAACCACTGCTTGGGGCACCCCAATAAGGAGGGCACCGATTCATTGCAGGCGCCCAGCTCTCTCACAGCTATCAGTGGCTCGAGGGGTGACTTATTGCCTGTTGCCGGCTGGGCCCAGGCCAATAAAATTAGCTCGGATTTGACCAGCAGCAGCACAGGTCAAAGAAGAGATGGGTATCATTGCTTAGGGTAACAAAATAACTTGAACCAACCCCGGTTAGACAATAGGCAGAGAGTCACTGAAAAGCAGCAACCAGCTGCCTTCCTAAATAAGCTTTTCCTTGGCCCCCTTGGAAACGTTGACACAATTCAACTTTACAATTCAACTGTCCACATCTCTCATGACCTTCAATGACAGTTTCGCGCCCTGTCCAAACTGTATCGAGTATCGGTACACCCCCTCAACAAGTGACCACCTCCTTGCTTATTACTTTTCAATAGTGTAACCGATGCTTCCGTCCCTCCTTGCCAGAACTCCCATCAGTTTTGCTCATGTTTCAAAATGCTTTTTCCATCTCTCGTCAGATGGGCGGATAGCTCTCATAACCTCCAGTTCATTAAAAGCCATGAACTTTCCTTTCGACGAGAATCATTCCTAGGTATCTTTTTGTTTTTAACAGGCGATCAAATTAGAATGCCTGGAACCAGGGGAATCCGAGCTGCTAGGTGACATGTTTTAAAACACATGTCTTGGAGCCAATTCCTTTTTATTACCTGGAGATCAGTTGTAATAGCAAGAGATCTCCAGCCACCACCTGGAGGTTAACAACTTTACCTCAGAACAACTGCATTAAGGCTGTATCCGTGCATTGCTGGATAATGTGATGTCACTCTGCTGTCATACGTAACCTCGTTCTCTTTTGTGGAGAATGCAATCTAGTTGCAAATTATTGTGGTAGAACTAGGGTTGCCAACCTCTGGGAACTAGCTGGAGAACTCCTGCTATTACAACTGAGCTCCAGCCGATAGAGATCAGATCACCTGGAGAAAATGTCCACTTTGGCCATTGGACTCTATGGCATTCATAGAATCATAGAGTACCACCAGGGTCATCTAGTCCAACCCCCTGCACAATGAAGGAAATTCACAACTACTTCCCCCACACACACCCAGTGACCCATACTCCATGCCCAGAAGATGGCCAAGATGCCCTCCCTCTCATCATCTGCCTAAGGTCACAGAATCAGCATTGCTGACAGATGGCCATCTAACCTCTTCTTAAAAACCTCCAGGGAAGGAGAGCTTACCACCTCCCAAGGAAGCCTGTTCCACTGAGGAACCGCTCTAACTGTTAGAAAATTCTTCCTAATGTCTAGATGGAAACTCTTTTGATTTAATTTCAACCAGTTGTTTCTGGTCCAACCTTCTGGTCTCTCCCCTCCCCAAACCCTGCCCTCCTCAGGCTCAGCCCCCAAAAACCTCCCACCGATGGCAAAGAGGGACCTGGCACCCTAGGTACCACAATATCAAAGGATGCACTAGAGCAGCTTGTGATAGCTCCCACAAGGCAAAATAGCTGGCTGTAATCTGTCAAGGAACAGCAACAAACTGGATTGTTTTTCCCAAACTGTCATCTGCCTGGGGAGGGTGGGATTTGGAGAGGGGAGGGTCCTCAGTGGGGTATAATGCCATGGACTTCACCCTGCAAAGCAGCCATTTTCTCCAGGGGATCTGATCTCTGTTGTCTGGAGTTTGGTTGTGCTTCCGTGAGATCTTCAGGCCAACCTGGAGGCTGGCAAACCTATCTGAAAACCACCATGCTGTGTTTGGCCTCATCTAAAATCTCTCCGGCAAAAACAAGGGCTCAGTGACTGCAGCACAGTTTCTGTTTCAATACTATCCGCTGCAGCTCACGCCAATATCGGAGAAAGCAGGAAGCAAACAAACCCAGCATCTTTTCCATCCCACAAGCCTGTCCTTCAGTCCTTCAGGCCCCAATGTATTCCGAAATCTCATTGCCGCCTGCCGTCAGCTCTGTTATTACAGAGATGACAGAATGCCAACTGGAAGGTCCCTGGTGGCATCCTGTTTCAGCCAAACTAATCAAAGGATGGCCGGTTGAGTGAAAAATGACACACTCGCTCTGGTCGGAGGAATGTCAAATGACATCTCAAATTTGTATTTCAAATGTTCTCTTCAGAGCTCGGTTTTAATTAAAAATAAGAGAGAGAAGGCATTTATAAACGTTGACAACATTTGGAGTAAGGAAAATTCACTAAACTGGATTTCATACAATAGAATCAAAGACTCATAAAGTTGGAAGGGATCATCAGGGTCATCTAGTCTAACTCCTTGCACAATGCAGTAAATTCACAACTGCCTCCCCCCACCCCCCACAGACACACATCTAGTGACTCCTGTTCCATGCGCAGAAGATGGCCACAAAAATTCCTCCATGTTCCCTGGCCAATCTGGCCTGGAGGAAAATTGCTTCCGGACCCCAAAGTGGAGATCTGCATTTCCCTGGGCATGTAAGAAAGGGCCACGAGAGCCAATCACTGACACGACCCTTCCTGCCCTCCCTCTCATGATTTGCCTAAGTTCACAGAATCAGCATTGCTGATGTCCAATGGCCATCTAGCCTCTGCTTAAAAAAAATCCAAAGAAGGAGAGCCCTCCCAGGGATTTATGCTAGTTGCTAAAAGTGTTCAGGTGACTGAAGATCAAATAATGCCACACAGTAAAATCCAATGTGTAAATGAATGGAAATCTGAAAATTATAAAATTGAGAAGCAAAGAAAGACAACTTTGGTCAACAGCCAGGAAAGACCCATGAGAACTATTCACCTATGAGTAGAAACAGTACACTGTGGTAACTAGGGTTGCCAGCCTCCAGGTGGTGCTGGGGTAGGGTTGCCAGGTCCCTCTTCACCATTGGCGGGAGGTTTTTGGGGTGGAGCCTGAGAAGGGCGGGGTTTGAGGAGGGGAGGGGCTTCAATGCCATAGAGTCCAATGGCCAAAGCGGCCACTTTCTCCAGGTGAACTGATCTCTATCGGCTGGAAATCAGTTGTAATAGCAGAAGATCTCTAGCTAGTACCTGGAGGTTGGCAACCCCATGCTGGAGATCTCCTGCTATTACAACTGATCTCCAGGTGACAGAGATCAGTTCACCTGGAGAAAATTGATGCTTTGGCTATTGGACTCTACGGCATTATACCCCATTAAATCCATGCCGTGATTGGTTCCACTTTCACTTTGCCCCCTGGAAGCCATTTTGTGGTGGCACTCACTACCGGATCTTAGTAGGGCTGCCAAACCCCCTGGTGGTGATGGGGGTCCCCCCACCACCGCCAGTTCCATTGCTCACCCCGGCTTCCAGAAAAGTAAGGCCTCATCTACTGACAACAACTTCTTACTATAGAATAAGACGTTGTTCCTGGAGCTACCCAGAAGTGACAAAGGGTAGCTCTAGGAATCACCAGGAACTCTATGGTAAGAACTTCCTGTAAGTAGACAAGACCTTATTTTTCTTTTAATTTTTCTCCTGAGATGCTGCCCCACCCCCAAAACCCTCCTACTAGTTGCCAGACACTGCCTGCTTCTCCAAATTCCAAACGTGCCCATAGACTCAGCAAAGATGAGGTCCTAGATGTTGCACGGTGCCAATTTGAAAGTGGACCTTTTTATTAGAATTTTTTATCTAAAAAGTTGTAAATCGGGGGGGGGGGGAAACCCTCAAATGAAAATAAAATAAAATCAGAGCAAGAGAGATCATGGGTGATGTAAGGACCTTAGTTCCACCCCTTCCCTGTTCTTAGGGATGCCAACCTCCAGATAGTAGCTGATCTCCCACCATTACAACTGATCTGCAGCCAAAGCGAACTGATCTCTGTCACCTGGAGGTCAGTAGTAATAGCGGCAGTTCTCCAGCCACTACCTGGAGGTTGGCAACCCTACAAATAGGCCAAGGTCAATGCTTTCTCTTTTCACTACCCGGCGTATTTCTGTTCCAACAGACCTATTAAAAGAGTATTGCTGGACGGCTGGATTTTATATCTGTCTTTTATTGCCCCTGATTCTAAACTACAGCTTGTTTTCAGTGTTGTGTTGTTTTGTTTTTAACGGATACATCGCTTTAATTCTTTGTTTTATTGTCCATCACTTTGGGCTTTTTATAGAGAAGCAGCTAGCAAGATTTATCAATACAAGTAAATAAATAAGATGGAGGCTAGAAGGGGAAACAGCAAGGGATGCGGCACTGCCGTCAAATGCAAATAAAGGAATGTGAAGCGACTTGGCTTGGGCACGGAGGATTTTCGGCGCTTGCTGCAAATGTACGAATCTTGAAATGCGCAAAACATTCTACTGAGACCAGTATTTCTTTCTTTAAATAGGGTTGCCAGCTCTGGGGTAGAATTTTGGGGCGGAGCCTGAGGAGGGCGGGGTTTGGGGAGGGGAGGAACATCAATACCATAGAGTCCAATAGCCAAAGCAGCCATTTTCTTCAGATGAATTGATCTCTGTCAGCTGGAGATCAGTTGTAATAGCAGATCTCCAGCTACTGCCTAGAGGTGGGCAACCCTATCCTGTGCCAGTAGATGAGGGGTTATGGTTTATCTACTTTGGGGCCCTTTGTGGGGTGGGCTGTGGCTCCATGGTAGAGCAGCTGCTTGGAACACAGAAGGTCTCAGGTTCAGTCCCCAGTATCACCAGTTAAAAGGACTGGGTGACGTTACCATGGGGAGCCAATGTCAGTCTGAGTTAACTATACAGGCCTTGATGGACCAATGATCATCTGATGTGGGGTAAGGCAGCGTCATATACAGTATTGATGTTTTGAGTCTTTAAAGCAGTGAAACTCAGTTACTTTTCCCTGCTGGCCTCAAATGAAAAAGTAAACTAAAGCATTTAACTCAGCAGGCCAAATAGCTATAGTAGGGTTGCCAACCTCCAGGTACTAGCTGGAGATCTCCTGCTATTACAACAGATCTCCAGCCGATAGAGATCAGTTTCCCCAGGAGAAAATGGCTGCTTCGGCCATTGGACTCTATGGCATTGAAGCATTGAAGGGACTTTAATGCTGTAGAGTCCAATTGCCAAAGCAATCATTTTCTCCAGGTGAACCGATCTCTATCGGCTGGAGTCTGCAGATCAGTTGTAATAGCAGGCGATCTCCATCCACCACCTCACGGTTGGCAACCCTAGCTTGAAGGTAAGCTGCAGCAGCCATTTTATGGCTGGCTACGCCTCCTTGTGACCACGCCCACCAAAGATTCCCACAGGCTGAAAAAGATTAGGGACCCCTGTTCCAGAGCAGCCGTTCTCATTGCATCGATAAAGGTGCTTTGATCATCCCAGAAAGGGGTTTTTACGTGATCATTACTCTGGGTCAATTTTGTTTTAATTTATTTTTAACACTGGAAAGGTGCCATTTTTATAACTGATGAAGGGCTGCGTTATCCATAATTGATGAACACACATGTGCGGCCGGCAAAGAGAAGTGTGTGGGCGGTGACTTAATGACCTACTTGGGATATCATCTGGATTCCACTATTTTGGTACAGCTCCTATGCACCGATCTTACTCGTTCTGATTCTCTGCAGTATTTCAGCTAAAATCTTTTCCAAAAGGTTGATGCTTGAATGGTTGCTATGCAACTTCAGGCGCATGTGGACTTGTCAATCCTCTTCTCCCCCCCACCCATGGCAGTTCAGTTTGCAACCAAAGAACGGCGCTGAGGTCGCACCTGTGGCCTTGGTCTTTGATCTACACTTAGAGAGCAAGAGGGGAAAGGGTACCCTATTGATCCCATGCGCCTTTGATCATGATGCATTGGCAGCTGCTCAGCATGTCGCTCTCGCTTTTGGCATGGAAACAGTAAAGAATGCTGATGGAGAGTTCTGCCGTGTGTGAGAGCTTTACTTTAGGGGCCCCGCAGAGTTTTGTCCGAAGCAGTCTCCCTCTTAAATAGGAGAGGCTTCCTAGTACCGGAACGCCCATGCTGTGTGCTGATCTAGGTGAGGGAAGCAAGAGAAATAAAAGAGCTACATGAAATAATTGAGGGCTCTGCTGACCTCAAATAAAGAAGAGGCTGCCTATTGCGGATCTGCATGATTCCCTGCTCTTGGCCTGACTGCCTTAAAAACATAAGAAAGGCCCTGCTGGATCAGAACCAGGCCCATCAAGTCCAGCAGTCTGTTCACACAGTGGCCAACTCTCTAGGAAGCCCGCAAACAAGACGACTGCAGCAGCATTGTCCTGCCTGCATTCCGACTGACATACTGGTTCCTCAAAGTCTGGGGGCTCCCTTCATATATGGGGCTCATAGAATGATGTCCATGCAAATTAGCTTCCAAACTGAGGGAAACAGCTTAAATGCAAGAAAAATAAGGCACAGAAAAAAAAGAGGGGAATAAAACCCAACCTGAAAACAGAAGCTGGGTACCCAAGGTTGGGTAGAAAGAAAATACATACATACATACATACATACATGTATATGTATATATATGTATATATATGTGTGTGTGTATAAATACTAAAAATACAATTTATTATATTTAACCTTTACTTAGCACTTCTAATAAATTATATTTGTGTGTGTGTGTGTGTGTGTGTGTGTGTGTATTTATATTCTACCCAACCTTGGGTACCCAGCAACCAGTCCTTTATTATGGCCATCAAAAATCTGATTTCAAAAGATGGCCATGGTGTGGGGAAACGAAGCCTCTACTCGGGGCGACCTTCAGTTTAACAGCAGTTTTCTTTGAGGGGGTGATATCAGAGCCAGCCAAAGTCTGAGGGAGTCTCCTTCAGAGCCAAGCCTGAGGAGGGCAGGGTTTGGGGAGGGGAGGGACTTCAATGCCATAGAGTCCAATTGCCAAAGTGGCCCTTTTCTCCAGATGAACTGATCTCTATCGGCGGGAGATCAGTTGCAATAGCAGGAGATCTCCAGCTAGTACCTGGAGGCTGCTAGCCTAGAGATCTACCAACATTACAACTGATCTCCAGATGACAGAGATCAGTTATCTCAAAGAAAATGGCTGCTTTGGAGGGCAGGCTTTGTGGCATGACACCTTACTGAGGTCCCTCCCCTCCCCAAACCACTGCCCTCCCTAGGCTCCACCCCCAAATCTCCAGGAATTTCCCAACCCAGAGTTGGCAGCCCTACCAAGAAAGCTGCTCATTAATCAAATCAGGAGATGTTTACATACATTCCTTAACTATGTTGGGCCAGGTTCCAAGAAAACTCTGGGACCGTCTCTGGCATGCTCAGAAGGACCCATTCATAATATTACAGCATCCTCTTAGGTATCCCTAGTGCTGATATTAGCTCGGGGCCTAGGATAAGGCACATACATTCTTATAGACTCTATGTAATCCCTCAGCTCTTAAGTAAAACAAACAAGATTTATGTATCTGGCAAGGGAGGCAGCTATAAGGCTGTGAGATTAACTTTCTCTCTGCTGCCAGAGAGTTGAACCAAAATTTCCAACTCTATTATCAGGGAGCCTGGCCTTGAACTGGAAACCTTGAGCCGGGACCGAGTCTAGGGTTGCCACCCCCTCTGGGTTGAAAACTTTGGGGAGAGAGGCAGGGTGGTGTAGTGGTTACAGTGTCGGCCTAGGAGCTGGGAAAGCCAGGCTTGGAAACTTGGCTGATTTTACGGTAGTCATTCTCAACCGAGACCCAGTGTGGTATAGTGGTTAAGAGCTTCAGACTCTAATCTGGAGAACCGGGTTTGATCCCCCACTCCTCCACATGAGCGGCGGACTCTAATCTGGAGGACTAGGTTTGATACCCCACTCTGACATGAGCGGCGGACTCTAATCTGGTGAACTGGGTTTGATTCCCCTCTCCTCCCCATGAGCGGCAGACTCTAATCCAGTGAACCGGGTTTGATTCCCCACTCCTACATATGAAGCCTGCTGGGTGGCCTTGAGCTAATCACAGTTCTCTCTGAGCTCTCTCAGCCCCACCTACCTCACAAGGAATCTGTTGTGGGTAGAGGAAGGGAAGGCGATTGTAAACCGCTTTGAGACTCCTTAAAGTCAGAGAAAATCGGGGTATAAAAACCAACGCTGCTTCTTCTTCTAATGTTCTTTGCAAGGTTGTTGTGAGAATAAATGGGGAAGAGCCAGGATCGCATCCCTGAGCTCCTTAGAAGAAGGGCAGGATTTGTCTGAAGGAAATGGTGTATCTGCTTTTATATGACATGCCAGCTGTAAGATCCCTGACACGTGGTCCTCATCACTGATCTTAGAGCAGGAAGAGGCCGTGGCTCAGTGATGGAGCATCTGCTCTGCATGCAGAAGGCCTTGTGTTCAATCCCTGGTGTCTCCAGTCAAAAGGATCAGATAGAAGGGGATGTGAAAGAGCCCTGGAGAGCTCTTGCCAGTCTGGAGAAATAGAACTGACCTCGATGGACCAATGCTCTGTCTGTGGCCTTTTATGCATGGGTTGTTTCTGTGGTGATCTTCCTTCCTCCCCACAACTACTTTGGGGCTTTGTTTTCATTATGCACATCTTTTCCAACCTTTAGAAGTCACTTCTCTCTCTCCCCGCATTTTCTGGATGCTGTTTCTGGTGGCATCCAGAAAACGCAGAGGAAACGCAGGGAGACAGCAAAGCGATTTCTAAAAATCAGGAAAGACGTGCATAATGAAAATGGAGCCCCAAAGTAGTTGGGGGGGGTACATTGCCATGGAAACAACCCGTGTATATAAGTCTTCACTATGGCACAGCTTCATGTGTAAGGTTGCCAACCTCCAAGTGGTGGCTGGAGATCTCCCGCTATTACAACTGATCTCCAGGCGATAGAATTCAGTTCCCATGGAGAAAATGGCCACTTTGGCAATTGGACTCTATGGCATTGAAGTCCCTCCCCTCTCCAAATCCCGCCCTCCTCAGGCTCCATCCCCAAAATTTCCAGGTATTTCATAACCCAGAGCTGGCAACCCTATTCATGTGTGTGTGATCTCCATTGTAGAAAGAGGTCCGTCTTTAGCCTGAATCTCATCTGGCCCTGCTTTTCACTGGCAGCAGTTCCAGTCTGCAATGCATCTGGACCTGCCCACCAGAAGGAGAGAGTGCAAGAGAAACCTTTACTTCTCTCTTCTCACAGGCAAACTGCTGTGCCTGTTTTCGAGGGCAGAAGTAATCTCACTGCCCTCAGCCCTCTGTCTCTCCTCCGCAGTACCTTTCCTTTCAGACAGTGAATGCAACAAGTTTGCCTTTCTCCCCTACAGGTGCAATCCTATACCTGTTTTGCACCTGGGGAAAATGTAGTAAAGCAAGGAGACAAGCTCCACCCCAGAAAATGAAATAATCTGCACAAACAGGGGAACTTAACATTTCTATAGCAGTAGAAACCCTTTCATAAAGCCACGAAGAAACACAATAATTAGTGGGAAATGGAACTGCAATAGGAATGATCCTGTTGGGTGGGAATACAGGCAACCTCTTCTGGTTGGATGACATCCAGGTCAGGCACATTGCTGCTATGTCTGTCTCTCTGTCTCCTCCATGTCCCTCCTGCTGCCTGGGCAACTGAAATCAGACAGTGAGGTGCTGGACTGTCAGACTGGAAAGATTCTAAGCCTAAATTAATATTGGAAATAATCTCCTTTGTTCTCAGACCATTTCTGATATTAAATAACAGGCATGGTTTGAATAAAATCTTGATTAGTTGTTCTCACTTGTACCTCATTACAACCTGGTCTCTGAGCAAAACTAAAAATTGAAGCAGGCACATGTGGGGGGAGTTCCTGGGGCTGCCATACACCCAATCCAGATTGGGGCCTTTGCGGCAGTCTCTTTAAAAACTACATCTGCTTCTAAAATGGTGTCATCAGCCATCGGATTGACCTGTGGCCACAATCATGTTCTCTTTGGCTCTTCATCAAAGGTTGCCAGGCCTGCGCTTGGCACTAGCAGAAACTTCTTGGGGTCGGGCAGTGGAGGGGGAGTGTTGCATGGCACAGCAACCTCAGTTCTGGGTGAAGACACCACGTCGAGAGGAAGTCTAGGAATTTGCCCAAGCTCTATGGTAAAGACCATAGAGATTGGGAAGGTTCCTAGAGAGTTAGGCACAGTGATATTCCCCCCCCCACTCACCCCCATCTCTCCATTAAAGGCTGGCAGTGGATGGAGAATAGCAAATTGCAACCCTGTCTCTGTCTTTTCCTGATTGACCTTCTCCTTTTAGTACCGCACCTTGTCACCACTGACCTCAGGGAGTCTGTGCTAGAAATCACACCTTCTCAATCTGGATTCAATTGTGGCTGCCCAGGGCCTATAATATAATGCAGCCAGGAATGTGCTACTGCAAATGCTACTGCATATAGCTAGCTGAACCCATTATCTTCTTTTACTGAAAAAATGGCTTGTATTTAATACAACATTAAATCCCCATTTGACCTTTGCTGCATTGTTCCTACAGCAGAGCAGATCAGGGAGTCCTAATTGTATTCGAAGGCACTAAAAACCTGTACTTGACCACCCTGAACTTCTGGCAAATTAAACCTCGCTTGTAGAGTTTAATAGCCCTCGCGTTTTTGTCACACTGCCTGCGTGTTTAAAGCTACTCGGAACGCACAGCAAGGTGGCTCGTTCTTGACTTGTGTATTGTTTTGCAAACACCATTCTTTAAGGAGCAAATAAAAATTCTCTTAATGCACTGAATGCACAGCATTACGCCCAAGGTTATGCACAGAAATGAGGGCAATGTGCTTGAAGAAACGCTGTTGCATCGCAGGTCACATAGAGACCTGTTTTCTGCTTTTCTGAATATTCATCAGATTTTTAAAAGGCTTTTGGGGGGTTCAAAAATGGATATTTGGGGGGGAAATTAAACCATAAGACAGGTATCCCCGAAAATGACAAATGGTCTTCAGACCCAGGAGAAAATGGCTGCTTGGACGGTTGAACCCTATGGCACTGGAGGTCCCTGTCCTCCCCAAACCACACCCTTCCCAGGCTCCACACACACACCCAAAAAAATCTCCAGGAATTTCCCAACACAGAACTGGCATCCCTATCGAGCAGGTTGACTTTACCTCTGCTTGTGATTTAAAGTATAGACCTGCTCTCTTTTATGTCAGAAAGAGAACACTACCTACCTACCCTATATTTCTTTTCTCTCCAAAGACCCTAGCCGTCGTTAAAACGGGAGGCACACAGATTAGGACCAGACTTCAATAAAACACAGAGGCTGGGTGCTTTCCTCCCAAGATGACAGACAGACAGTCTACCGTTCCCTGGAAGTGTTCAGTCCTCTTTTCCCAATCCTTCTTTGCAAACCAGAAAATTAATTACCCGGAAAACAATTCCGTGCACTAAAAAGCAGAATAGGTTTAATGTATAATTTATATATGGAAATGCTGCTGTCAGAAGTGTGACAAATTACTATATAAAAATGTTGCCGTCCCTTTTTTTTTTTCAGAGTTAGCTTGTATTATGTTCAATCTTTGTTTCCTAATGTTGTTTTGGTACGCAGCGTGGAGCTAAACTGAGTTCTGTTCCTCTCTTCCCACCAAACCACAGATCAATCAAATAGGCCTTTATCTGAGTCGGGGGCATGGGTAGTGTTGCCAGCTCAGGGTTGGGAATTACCTGGAGATTTTGTGGGTGGAGCTTGGGGAGGGTGGGGTTTGGAGAGGGGAGGGACTTCAGTGCCATAGACTCCAATTGCCAAGCAGCCATTTTCTCCAGGTGGACTGATTTCTATCTCTAACTGGAGATGCCAGGGAATTGAACCTGGCACCTTTGGTATGCGAAGCCACTGAACCACGGCCCCTCCCAAACCTGCTCCCAAGCTACCAGCAGAGAGGGAGGAAACAGGCATACCCATACATCTGTCACCACTAGAGTTGCCAGGACATCTCGAACTACTACCTGGAAATTGGCAACCCTAGCCACCACCTCCAAACTCACACTTCCAGCAGCCTGCAGCACTGTAAACATAGTTCTCAAAAACCAGAGTCAGTTTAGAAGTGGGACCTGTTTTAACAGCTGGAGATCTACTAGCGCATAAACATGTTCCAGATGAGCATAAGAGGGCATTGGTGGTGCTTTCCAGGGTGGGCACAACCACTCTCCATCCAACCCCCAGCCTAGTGTTATTCCGTAGGAGCATCTCAATTTCTGGCCCACCAGATCCACATAGGGTTGCCAACTCCAGGTTGGGAAATACCTGGAAATTTTAGGGGTGGAGCCTGAGGGTGGGGTTTGGGGAGGGGAGGGTTAGACTCTATGATGCCATAGAGTCCAATTGCCAAAGGGGCCATTTTCTCCAGGTGAACTGATCTCCATCAGCTGGAGATCAGTTGTAATAGCAGGAGATCTCCACCTACTACCTGGAGGTTGGCAACCCTAGATCCACACGCTGAGAGACTTGCATTCTAACCAATGCTGCACCCCAGCTGTGCAGGCCAGAGGCAGAAACGGCGTTTCAGATGGAAAGAATCACCCCCAAACTCCCACTAAAAACTTCAGGAGAAACGAATCACGAATAACTGAATCTTCTATTCAGTGGAAGGCAACTTAGAAATCCTCTAAATAACTAAATACATTGTAGCATTCATTGAAGTTCAACTAGTTGTCTACAAGACATTTTCAGATGTTGCAATCAGGTGTTTTGGGAGTTTACTAACTGTGCATGCAGCCTCTCGACACATGTGGGAATCATATTGTATGAACAGGGGAACATGAATATTTACAATGTGCTAGCCAGCCGCTCCAGCATGCATTTATGGTATTTTTCAGAATTTCCATTCACATATACTGAGGCTAAATACACACATTAAATATATGTGTTGTCCCTATTCCCACACAATACAGCAACTGCATGTAGCGGGAGTAGCGCATGCTTCCGAGACATGTTGGTTAGCAGATTCCCAGTATGTGCAGTTGTAATGTCTGAAAAGGGTTTGCATTGGAGCTGGCATTCTTTGCCTAAATTTGGCTGGTTTGGCTTCAATAACGGTTTATGGTGACATTCATGAGGTTGCCTTGAACAGCTTACTTCACTAGATATAAGAACATAAGAAAAGCCCTGCGGGATCAGACAAAGGCCCATCGAGTCCAACAGTCTGTTCACACAGTGGCCAATCAGGTGCCTCTAGGAAGCCCACAAACAAGACGACTGCAGGAGCAGCATCCTGCCTGTGTTCCAAAGCATCTAATATAATAGGCATGCTTCTCTGATCCTGGACAGAATAAGCCTGCATCATGACTAGTATCCATTTTGACTAGTAGTCATGGATAGCCCTATCCTCCATGAACATGTCCATTCCCCTCTTAATGCCTTCCAAGTTGGCAGCCATCACCACATCCTGGGGCAGGGAGAAAAGCCATGCCAGATCAGACCAAGGTCCATCAAGTCCTACAGTCTATTCACACAGTGGCCAACCAGGTGCCTCTAGGAAGCCCACAAGCAAGATGATTGCAGCAGCATTATCCTGCCCGTGTTCCACAACACCTAATGTAATGTATGTGGGTAACTAAGATCATAGCAAGCAAAGCCTAGGAGCTTGAGTCCTGGGCAAAGGCTCCTAAGCCCTGCTCGCACGATTGGCCAAGCCAACGCATCCCATTGGCCCTAAGCCGGGTCATGCCATTGGTGACCTGGGGGTTGTTTTCCCCCATCACAGATCAGGGGGGGAGCGGCCACCAGGGGCCAGGGGAGCATTTAAGCAGGGCCTGGTTGTACAGTTCTCAGTTCAGTTCTGTTCATTGCTGAAATCAATAAAGCTGTGTTGTTGTTGGAACTCCGTCTCGACCTCGTGTGTCCTCCCCACGCGGACTTAACAGTGGCGACGAAGGCTGGTAGGCAGTCCGGCTTACTACTGAAATCACTCTCGCTGAAATCTCCTGCGATTCTCCGCAACTTCACAGTGCCCGGTGGACTGGCCGGCTCGCCTTGCTGAATTCGCTTCGACACACGAGAGACGCAACACTTCGCTGAGATGGAGTCCCGGGGGTCTCTGGAAGAATTCGACCCCTCCAAACCTAGCGTCTGGAAGAGCTACGCGAACCGGCTGGCCTTCTACCTTGATGCCAACGACATCACTGATGTCGGGAAGAAACACTCCACCTTCCTCAGCCTGTGCGGACCCCAGACCTTCGAGCTCACTCAGTCCCTGCTGGCCCCCACCGAACTGGACGTGACGCCATTTCCTGGGGGTTGAAATGGTTCCTGGGGAACCATTTCAACCCCCAGCCAACTCGGGCCACCCGCCGCTTAGCGTTTCACCTGCGGGACCAGGAACCCAGGGAATCTGCAGCTGGATATATCGCCGCGCTCCACACTGCCGCCCATTCCTGCGAGTTCCCAGACCTCAACGACCGGCTGTGCGACCGCTTCGTGTTCGGCCTGCGGAGTGACAAGTTGCGCCTCCGGCTCCTGGCCAAGAAGGACCTTGCGCTGACCGAGGAAGCCACCGCGGCCGAGTCCTCCGCATGGCCCGGCCGCCTGGGTGACCGGACCGCATCATCTCCCCGTGATCCAGCTCCAGTCCACCACGAGAGTGCCAGCGACGCGGCCTTCAGCAACGAGGGCGAGGCTCACAAGCTGAGCGACCAAGGGGCCTACCGTGGGCGCCGGGCACGGGGCGCCACAGACTGCCCGTGTGCAAGCTGCGGCGAGCGACACGACTGCCATTCCTGCCGGTTCTGCGACGCCTCTTGCCGGGCTTTCGGCAGGGTCGGCCACATTGCCAAGGTCTGCCGCTCGGCACCAAAGGGATGAGCATCGCGCCCGGCCAAGAAAGATGGCGGCCCGCGACCTGTCCATGACTTGGACAATGACGAGCCCGCCATTGGCTGCCGGGGTCGCCACGATTCCGAGCTGCACATCATCTCCCTCCACAAAGTGCACAGGGCAGACAAGGTCTCCATCGTCGTCGAGGTCGGCGGCGCGCCTTGCGAGATAGAAGTGGACTCCAGCTCGGCTCTCTCCATTATATCGCTGGACACGTACCGCAACCTGGCCCGTCACGCCGCCTCCCTCCCCGAGTTGCGACCGTCCGGTGTCACCATTTGGGACTATCAGAGGCGCCGGGTGCCGGTCCGGGGGGAGGCCCGCGTGCCTGTCCGATTCCAGGACCGTTCCGGCCGCCTCCACCTCATTGTGGTCGAGGGTCCTCGTGCAAGTCTCCTGGGGCTCAACTGGTTCCGGCTCTCGGCCTTCACATCGGCGGCATCCAACGACATTTGGTCAGAATTAGAGGATGTGTGGAAGGGCCCGCTGGGCTGCTACAAGGGGCCGCCTGTTCGCCTGCACGTTGACCCCGCTGCAGCACCCATCCGCCTCAAGCCTCGACAAGTCCCCTTCGCTCTCAAGCTCGGGATCGACGCGGAGATTGACCGTCTCGTCGCACAGGGTGTGCTGGTCCCCAACACTCCATGGGAAACCCTGATAGTGACGCCGCTCGAGCCCAACGGGGACATCCACATCTGCGCGGACTACAAATGTACTATTAATACGGCGCTGCGGCCGCACACCTACCCCGTGCCCGTTGTCAGCCATCTCCTGGCCTCCCTCGCCAGGGGCCAGGTGTTTGCCAAGCTGGACCTCGCTCAGGCGTACCAACAGCTGCCCGTGGACCCTGAGTCGGCCGAGGCACAATCGTTACACACCGGGGTGCCTTCCGAGTGATGCGCCTACAGTTCGGGGTCAGCACAGCCCCGGGCATCTTCCAGAATCTCATGGAGGACCTCCTGAAGGTCTTGCCCGGCGTCGTCCCCTACTTCAACGACGTCCTGATTGCCACAAGCACCAATGACGAACTCCTGGTATGCGTCCGCCGGGTGCTCCGCTGTTTCCGGGATGCCGGGCTGACTGTCAAGCGAGAGAAGTGCCAGCTGGGCCTGCCGCAGGTGGAGTTCCGGGGCTACTTGATCGACACAGAGGGCATTCATCCCACGCCCGACAAGAGCAAGGCCATCCACAGCACCCCGCCGCCCCAGTGCAAGCAGGAGCTCCAGTCATTCCTCGGCCTGCTGAACTTTTACCATGCCTTCCTCCCTAACAAGGCGTTGGTTGCCGAGCCGCTCCACAGTCTCCTGGACAAGTCCTCCCCGAGGTCGTGGGGTAAGTCACATCAACGGGCATTTGAGGCTACCAAGGCCCTCCTGTCTCCCTCTAGCTTGCTCGTCCATTTCGACAAGAAGCTTCCCGTTCTCGTAACTTGTGACGCCTCGCCCTACGGCGTCGGAGCAGTCCTCAGCCACCAGCTGCTGAGTGGTCGGGAGGCCCCAATTGCATTCTACTTCCGGACCCTCTCTGCTGCGGAGAGGAACTAAGTGCAAATTGACCGGGAGGTGCTTGCCGTCGTGGCCGGCATGAAGAAATTCCACGACTACGTTTACGGCCGCCCTTTCTCCATCATCACGAACCACAAGCCACTCTTGGGGCTGTTCGTACCGGATCGACAGACACCACAAATCCTGTCCCCCCGCATTCTCCGGTGGTCGATTTTTCCCAACGCCTATGACTTCAGGCTGCTGCACCGCCCCGGGTCCAGCATCGCGAATGTAAATGTGCTCAGCCGCTTGCCGCTCGAGGACTCTGGGCCGGACCCGTCCCCAGCCTACAACGTCATGCTGCTGGAAACCCTGCCTGAACCTCTGTTGCATGCCTCAGACATTGCAGCTCATACCGCGAAGGACCGCACCCTCGCCAGCGTTTTGAACTGTGTGGGGAAGGGGTGGCCGGCTGCCAGACCGGAGGGTGAATTCAAACCCTTTTTCACGTGGCAGCACGAACTCTCGCTTAATAAGGGGTGTCTGCTCTGGGGGAATCGCGTCGTGGTTCCAGCCAAACTGCGCACAAAGGTCCTGGAGGCCCTGCATGCCTGCCACCCGGGTATTGTGCACATGAAGGCCCTGGCTAGGAGCTACGTTTGGTGACCGGGCATAGACGCTGCTGTAGAGGAGTGGGTGAACCGCTGCCGGCTGTGCCAAGAGTCGCGGCCCGAGATGCCATGAGCCCCTACCCACCACTGGGAGTCCACCCACAAACCCTGGTCCCGCCTCCACATAGACTTTGCGGGTCCGTTCCAGGGCAAAACGTTCCTGATCGTCGTGGACTCCTACTCCAAGTGGCTGGAGGTTGCCGATGTCGGCTCCATGACATCGCAAGTGGTTGTTCGGGAGCTGCGAAAGATTTTCACCACCCACAGCTTGCCAGACACAGTGGTCTCCAACAACGGGGCCCAATTTATGTCTGCGGAATTCCAAGAATTCTTGACCAAAAACGGAATCCGCCACACGACCTCGGCCCCGTTCCACCCCACCACAAATGGACAGGCAGAGCGAATGGTCCGAACGACCAAGGAAGCGATGAGGCGCATCGAGCACAATGACTGGGACAGGGGGCTGGCAGAATTCCTCCTGTACCAGCACACCACGCCCAACTCTACAACCGGCAAAAGCCCCGTAGCTCCTCATGGGGCGCCGGCCAAAAATGCCCCTTGACCGGCTACACCCCGACCACGCGCCGGAGTGCCCTCGCCACAGAGAAAACCCAGCCGCCCCACAGGTCGTAGAACAGGACGCCCCCATCTATGCACGAAACTACGGAAGGGGCCCAACCTGGATCCCGGCCACCGTGCAAGACGCAACCGGCCCGGTATCCTACCGGGTTGCCACCCCCGAGGGTCAAGTCCTCCAGCGACACATTGATCAGCTGCGCCGCCGACCGGCTGACGCACACGACAGCACCGCTATCGTGGAAGCTCCAGAGTTCCCGAAGCGAGCCGCGCCAGGGGAGAGCAAGCCGAGCGAGGAGCGCCTGTCTGCCGGCACGCAAGAAGAAATATCAGAAGCCGCTTCAAGCTAACCCGAACCGACCGCTGACACAGACATGGCCCCAGCACCCACTACGCCAGTCCCGGCACCGCGTAGGTCACAGCAGATACGAACACGACCCAGCCACCTGAAAGACTTTGTGTGCTCGTGAGTGTTCAGACTTAGGGGGGAGGGGTGTAATGTATGTGGGTAACTAAGATCATAGCAAGCAAAGCCTTGGAGCTTGAGTCCTGAGCAAAGGCTCCTAAGCCCTGCTCGCACGATTGGCCAAGCCATCGCATCCCATTGGCCCTAAGCCGGGTCATGCCATTGGTGACCTGGGGGTTGTTTTCCCCCTATCACAGATCAGGGGGGGAGTGGCCTCCAGGGGCCAGGGGAGCATTTAAGCAGGGCCTGGTTGTACAGTTCTCAGTTCAGTTCTGTTCATTGCTGAAATCAATAAAGCTGTGTTGTTGTTGGAACTCCGTCTCGACCTCGTGTGTCCTTCCCACACGGACTTAACACCTAATATAATGGCCATGCCAATGAGAAGGGAGAGAATAGCTATGCATCATGACCAGCATTCATTTTGATTAGTAACCATGGATACCCCCTCCTCCATGAACGCGTCCACTCTCCTCCTCAAGCCTTCCAAGTTGGCAGCCATCACCACATCCTGGGGCAGGGAGATCCACAATTTAGACTAATGACAAAGGCTAATGACAAAGCAGGCATACAGCTTTGCACAAGAAAATTCACATAGACTAGCAGTGATAAGAAAAGCAGCCAAATCTTACTCAGCTTGAGCCTGGCAGTCCTCTTCAGCCTGGCCTCTTCTTCATGAAGCTTTTCCTCCCTCTCCCTCCATCGTCGGACCTGCTCTTCCCTCATCTTGTAGAAGAGAATGTGCTTCTGCTCATCATTCAGCTCGGCTAGCAGCTCCGGATCAATGTACAGGTCCCTCAGAATTTGCTGCAACATAGCAAAACTGTAAAAGAAGCCCCACGCTCAGACACCCACGTCGTGGGGGGGGAACCTCCCAACAACAAACACGTCCTGTCCAAAACACCTTCAGCATGCCTCAAAACAAGCTGAATGAAGGAGCCCGTCCTTCTTGTGAGAGGCAGGGATCTCTTGCATCCTCCGATCACTATCCCTTCACGGCCACAAAAATAATCACATCACCTATCGACAGGTGTTCAGTGAGGAAAGGTGGAAGAGGAGAGGAGCCAGACGAAAAGCACACAAAAGAAGGACAGGCCTCTGCAGTGACGTTAATGGCAAACTGGCCCCCCAACTAGAGAAGGACAACTCTTAAAATCTGCTTTTTCAAAGAACCTGGAGACAGCTCGATATTTTGAAATAGAACTGATCTGATAAGGGCCCTCTGTTCCCGTCTTCTGGGTTCCCCCAGTCTCTCTGCAGCGCCTTTCCCACAGTGTCGTCCCGATGTAGCGTTGGGGCGTGTGTCTTTTCTGGGTTTATTTTTAAACCCGTGATGTCATGGTTAAAAGAAACAACTACACTGGTGATATCCATGTCACTCCAGCGCCGAGCCGATCGCCAACGATAAGAGGTTACACACGTTTACACATCAGCTCCGCTTGCTCTCAACCAGAGAGCACTCCGGTGCCCGACTCCTGCAGAGGTCATGTTTAGTTACTGCCAATGGACATGGTGATTCAGCATCAACTGGTTCGAAAGGATTTCCAAACTGGCAAATGAATGATTTTTAAAAGGGACTGGGAGGAGAGCCAAAAGGTGCTGCATGGAACCTCTTCAGAAGAAGAAGTGTAGGTTTTTATATGCCGACTTTCTCTACCACTTAAGGAAGAATCAAACCAGCTTACAATCACCTTCCCCTCCCCACAACAGACACCCTGGGAGGTAGGTGGGGCTGAGAGAGTGTGACTAGCCCAAGGTCACCCAGCTGGCTTCATGTGGAGGAGTGGGGAAAGCTTATTAATATTCAGGTATCCAATTAATATTAACTAAATAAACATCTGTCCTTAGACGTTTGAGCACACCACACTCACCCTCCTCCCTTTGATGCAGTTTCCATTCTCCAACCGAGGAAAAGGGGTGCGATAGTTCTTTTTAGAAAACTGTGACCTTTTGCAATTTACTGGCATTTTCTGGATTTCGGCAAAATGCAATTTTTCGTTCGTTTGGGTTTCCATTAAAGTTAACCTCCACATAACTGCAAAGACTGTACGCGGGCTCCATTGTAGCAGCTGACTTACAGCAACCCCAACAAAGGGCTTTCAAGGCAAGTGAGAACCAGGGGTGGTTTGCTAGGGCCTTCCCCTGCATAGCAACTAGGGTGGCCTGGTACCTCTTCGCCACTGGCAGGAGGTTTTTGGGGCAGAGCCTGAGGAGGGCGGGGTTTGGGGAGAGGAGGGACTCCAATGCCATAGAGTCCAATTGCCACAGCAGCCATTTTCTCCAGGGGAACTGATCTCTATCGGCTGGAAAGCAGTTGTAATAGCAGGAGATCTCCAGCTACAACCTGGAGTTTGGTAACCCGAACAGCAACCCAGGACTTCCAGCGTGGTGTAGGGCTTAAGAGTGAAGGACTCTAATCTGGAGAACCGGGTTTGATTCCCCACATGAGCGGTGGACTCTAATGTGGTGAAACGGGTTGGTTTCCCCACTCCTACACATGAAGCCTGCTGGGTGACCTTGGGCTAGTCTCTCAGCCCCACCTATAGGGTTGCCAACTTCCACGTGGTGGCTGGCGATCTCCTGCTGTTACAAGTGATCTCCAGGCAATGGAGATCAGTTCCCCTGGAGAAAATTTTAGAAGGTGGACTATGGCATTATACCCCTTTGAAGTCCCACCCCTCCCCAAATCCCACTCTCCTCAAGCTCCACCCCCAAAATCTCCAGGTATTTCACAACCCACAGCTGGCAACCCTACCCACCTACCTCACAAGGTGTATATGGAGAGAGGAAGGGAAGGTAATTGTAAGCCAGTTTAAGAAAAGGCAGAGAAAATCAGGGAATAAAAGCCAACTCTTCTTCTTTGGTGGTCTCCCATCCAGATGCCAGCCCTGCTTAGCTTCCGAGATCTGACGAGATCAAGCCATACCATGCCACCTTCCCTCCCACGAACTGCAAAGATTACACATGAATATATGCAACTGCATTTTGTAGATATGCGCTTCGAGTGATGGGTAGGATTGCCAGCTCTGGGTTGGGAATTACCTGGAGATTTGGGAAGTGGAGCCTGAGGAGGGTGGGGTTTAGGGAGGGGAGGAACTTCCATGCCATAGAATCCATTGGCCAAAGCAGCCATTTTCTCCAGGTGAACTGATCTCTATCACCTGGAGAACTGTTGTAATAGCAGGAGATCTCCAGCTAGTACCTGGAGGTTGGCAACCCTAGCAATGGTGCTGGGAGCTTCCCCCAATGCAAAAGTCTCTTCCAGTGATGGAGGAGCTCTTGTGTCAAGGGAAGACTCCCGCATCCGTAGAACCACCATTTCTTCACACAACGCAGAGTTAAACTGTGGAACTCCCTGCCCCAGGATGTGGTAATTGCCGCCAACTTGGAAGGCTTTAAGAGGGGAGTGGGCATATTCATGGAGGAGAGGGCTATCCGTGGCTGCTAATAAAAATGGATACTAGTCATGATGCATCCCTATTCTCTCCAGGATCAGAGGAGCGTGCCTATTATATTAGGTGCTGTGGTGCACAGGCAGGATAATGCTGCTGCAGTCGTCTTGCTTGTGGGCTTCCTGGAGGCACCTGGTTGGCCACTGTGTGAACAGACTGCTGGACTTGATGGGCCTGGGTCTGATCCAGCACGGCTTTTCTTAGATTGTTATGCTCACTAGCAGAACGGATTTATGGAATCCAACCAATAACATCCACTCCCCAAGGTTCAGGAAGTGCAAGAACAGACCTTAAAAGCACATACGTACAGACTCAATTAAAGTGCAATTTGAAAAAAATACCTAAACTCATAACAAGGATTAAAACTCCCAGCTGAATGCAAGCCACAACCGAATACTCACACAGGGCTGGTGTCAGTAGAGTTGCCAGGTCCCTCTTTGCAACTGACAGGAGGTTTTTGGGGCAGAGCCTGAGGAGGACGGGGTTTGGAGAGGGGAGGGATTTCAATGCCATAGAGTCCAATTGCCAAAGCAGCCATTTTCTCCAGAGAAACTGATCTCTGTCGGCTGGAGATCGGTATTAATAGCGGGAGATCTCCAGCTACTACCTGGAGCTTCTGCAACGGAGTCTCTAGTACAAAAGTAGCAAAAAAATCTTATTGGTGCTTATACATGTAGCATCAACAATACAAGAGTGAAAGATACATATAAGAACAATCAAAGTTATATACAGTATGTACAATCTAAGTAAGGCGCAGTCTCAATGCACCAATTGCCATGTTCTTTCAAGTAAATGTTGTATTTTCTTCAAAAAGTCCAATAGTAGGTACTATCCCAAAAGCACACTTTTTGGGAAAAGGAGGGGGACGGCCGTTTCAAATCTTTTCTTCAGCCCCAAACAGTAAACATATCCAAATTGTACCCAATAGTAAAATCTTCCACTCTGTTCTCAGTTCCCCAAGGGATACTCTAAAGTGAAGCCGAGTATATATGAGAGGGGGGCCCTGATGGTAGGCAGAAGAGAGGAGGGGGACTCGGGCACTCTCTGTTCAGGGCTCCCCAAAATCTGGAACTGGCCTTGAGTATCCAGACATTGTTATTACAGCAATACAACAATCCATAGTTATTACACAGTTATTACAGCAATCCATAGTTATTACAGCAGTCTAGTATCTCCGTATAACATCGCTCCTTATTGGGATAAATTGGGCGCCGAGGTTAGAGTTAGAAACATTTCAGCATGTTACTGTGGTTTACAATGTTTTAGAACTGTATTGTAATGTTTTACTCGTTTATATTTGTAAGCAAATGTTGATGTATTATGTTGGTAGCTGCCCTGAGTCCGGCCTGGGTATAAATAAAAGATTGTTGCTGCTGTTACTCTGTAAAAGACAACAATACCATCTCAGTAGCTAAGCATTGTATCTACTACTTTTCTTGCTTGGAAGTTCAACAGTGCTAAAATCAGACCAAAGGTCCATCCACTCCTGCGTCCTGTTTTCAAAACCAGCTGGAAGGATGCTTCTGAGCCGGAGTCTCTGGAACATCACGATCACCTGGGACTCGAAAGGTTATGTGACCGGGACATCATTAGCTTAGTGATGTCTGTCTTTTATCAGATCTGACACTGGATCTTGGCGGAGTGGTTAGAGTGTCAGACTACGACGGGGGAGACCCAGGTTCGAATTCCCACTCAGCCATAAAGCTGACCTTAGACCACTCCCTTGGCCTAACCCACCCCGCAGGTAAGACTAAGATGGCAAATGCTACCCTGAGCTCCTTGGAGGAAGAGTAGAATTAAAATGTAATAAAGGACCGGTCAACTCATAGCTGCATCCTTGGTCAACATAAATTTATATTTACTTATTAAACTATTTATATCCCTCCCAACATCCACACAGGCTGAATGCGGCTTGTAAAGGTCTTCCCCAGCAGGCAACAAAAAGCTATCACCATAAACAATCCCAATCAATCGCCAACGAATTAAAAAACCTCCTTAGTACCAGTGCAATGGTATTAGCTCCCCCTGTGCAATGAACACATGAAGCTGCCTGATACAGAATCAGACCCTTGGTCCATCAAAGTCAGTATTGTCTACTCAGACCGGCAGAGGCTCTCCAGGGTCTCAGGCAGGGGTCTTTCACATCACCTACTTGCCTAGTTCCTTTAACTGGAGATGCCGGGGATTGAACCTAGGACCTTCTGCATGCCAAGCAGATACTTTACTACTGAACTATGGCCTTTCCCCGGATGGAGATAAAGAATCTCATGAAGAAGGTTCCCAATCAACACTACCACCATGACAGAGCAGGGAAGCACAACTTTTCCATTTTGAGCATATACGATCCAATCTGCCTCTCTGAGGGGAGATAATAATCACAGGCTCATCTGAATAAATACAACAATGGTCATTTATGCACGGGAGTTTTACCCTGCCTCTGGACATGCTGTTTTGTAATTGGCCATAAGTGAAACTAAGCATGCGTGTCCCACACTTTGCCTTATGCACTCGGGCTGAACTCAGGAGAGAAAGAAGAATCAGGTTAACAGAGGAACGTGCTCTAGCCTCTGATTTGCTTGCTCCAGCAGCAGTTGACTCTGTATCTGTTCAATTACAGGCATACTCTGAGATATTGTGGGTTCGGTTCCAGACCATCGCAAAAAAGCAAATATTGCAGTAAAGCAAGTCACATGAATTTTTCAGTTTCCCAGTGCATATGAAAGTTATGTTTACACTATACTGTAGTCTATTCAGAATGCAATATCATTATGTCTAAAAAAATGTACATACCTTAATTTTAAAATACTTTATTGCTAAAAATGTGACACGAAGCGAGCACATGCTGTTGGGAAAATAGTGCCACGATAGAGTTGCTTGATGCAGGGTTGCCATAAACCTTCCATTTGTAAAAAAAAATGCAATATCTGTGATGCACAATAAAGTGAAGTGCAATAAAATGAGGTACACCTGTGTTGTGCAGGGATATGTTCCCATGTCTTAAACTCTTGATAGTTAAATGCTAAAACACACACACCTTACCCTGTACCTTTATGAAGTGAGAAAGCAGAAGGTAAGATCTGGACTGTCGTTCCATGCACACTCACCTGCCATTGATTCCAGTGGGATTTTCATCGATTTCTGTGAAATTTATTGTGAATGAAGTGTGCAGAGCAACCCAGCCCTTAAGACTCTTACTCAGACGTCAATCCTCTCCGTTGAAATGGGACTAACTTCCAAATCAGTGTGCGCAGAAATACAGAATCTGAATGTGTCTGCACAAACCGTTAAGAAACTGACCACAAAACTCAAGATCATCTCTCTGTAAAAGTAGCAGCTGAACTCCCTCCCCCGCCCAAAAAAAAAGAGCTGTTACAGATTTTCTATCAAGAGCAAACTCTACTGGTACGTCACACCCCATGTGTGTGGAACCCAGATATGCTTTTTATTGGTATACCGAAACAACGAAATACTGAAAATCAGTATATGTATGGAAGATCAAGTAATAAGAATAATACTCTTTCTTCATGGTATTTTTGATGGATTAATACCAGTGTACAAGAGCCCTGTGGCACAGAGTGGTAAGCTGCAGTACTGTAGTCAAAAGCTCTGCTCACTACCTGAGTTCAATCCCGACAGAAGTCGGGTTCAGGTAGCCGGCTCAAGGTTGACTCAGTCTTCCACCCTTCCAAGGTCAGTAAAATGAGTACCCAGCTCGCTGGGGGTAAAGTGTAGACGATTGGGGAAGGCAATGACCCCATAAACACAGTCTGCCTAGTAAACTCTGGGATGTGACGTCACCCCAGGGGTCAGTAATGACCCAGTGCTTGCACAGGGGACTACCTTTACCTAATACCAGTGTAGTGAAAAGTGCCATCAGGTCATAGCTGATTTATGGCCATGGGATGTTCCGAGGTGGTTTGCCATTGCCTGCCCCTGCGTGGCCTGAGAGAGTTCGGAGAGAACTGTGACTGGCCCAAGGTCGCCCAGCCGGCTTCATGTGAAGGAGTGGGAAATCAAACCCGGCTCTCAGGTTAGGGTCCCCTGCTCTTAACTACTATGCCATTCACACACTCTCAGCCTCCAAGGAAAACCAGGGGCATGACATGAAGGCCGGCGATGGTGAACCACCTCCAAATGTCTCTTGCCTTGAACACCCTATGGAGTCACCAGGAGTCGGCTGTGACTTGACGGCACTTTTTCACTACACTGGTACTAATCCATCAAAAATACCATGCTTTCTATCACCATCAAGTTACTGAATCTTCCCACCCCCAAAAAAGTTGAAATTGAACTGTGTAAAAAAAAAAATCACAACCCAGTTACATTTATTATTTTTTTAGACAAACCAAAGCCTCTCCATTCTCCACAGTTTACATAGACAAAGAAACCTGAAATATTAGAGCAATTATCCAGCCTCCCTCTACTAGTCATGCTAACACCATCGAGCTCCTCTTGACTGAAATTATTTCCCAGTTTTGAAAATATAAAGATGGCTTTGTTTTCTCGTGTTGCTTTGAACTTTACAGGCCGTGCTGGGGAAGGGATTGGCAAACATTGCCCTTTTATCATTTTAATGAGAGAGGCTATTTTTGTACTCTTGATCTGAATCAGGACCCCACATGGATGCTGTTTCGAAAACAAAGATCACTCGGGAGCATGCAATACTGGAAACTCCTTAGACTCTTTTAAATGTCAGTGGGAATGTCGTCAGCTTGTTTGCTTAAGTATGGATGTTCATTGAATGTGATTACTGGTATCAGTAAAGGGCAACGTTCTCCTAAGTAATGCTGCTGGACAAGAACATTTTTGGGCAACAGATTTCTGAATATATACAAAAGGATTTCAAAGGGACATTAGAAAGAGAGACTGCTGAATTACAACTAATAATGAAGCTCAAGACTATGCATTCTCCTGGATTGAATAGAGATCTGGGATTCCTGTCTCGTTACCAATGCTAATTTCTCCATGCCTACTACCTTTCTGTATATCACATCTAATCCAATCACGCCTGCTGCTAATGTCATTTACTTGCTTTTGACATCATTGCCATTGAGTGTCTAATTCACTCTTCTTTACTTAAGGATAAAGGGACTCACGTCCTAGCTGTATCTGAAGAAGTGAGTCATGGCTCACGAAAGCTCACTCCCTGCCAGAAATTTTGTTAGTCTTTAAGGGGTGACTGGACTCTTGCTCTTTTCTACATATAATCAAACAGTGTATGCCATCAGCAAAATCATATCTCTGGAGCCCAATTTAGGGTGCAGGATAGATGTAAATTCTCCAGGAAGAAAGACAGTTTCGACAGGCTCTCCATTGCCCTCAGGATAGCCACCTTATGGTTGTCAAGGACTGTGGGAGAATGGCCCTGCTGACCCACAAACGCCGCTCAGTTCAGCCTTCCAAAGGGTCTAGGCACCAGCGGCTGCCCCAAGTCTCTGCCCGGCAATGGTCCACCCACCTAGCCCTCAGAGGGGTTTCCTCTCTCACACTTCTCCTTCGGTACACTGCCACCAGCTGGTCATTTTAGGAATTACCCACCCAGGGGGCCAGCAGCTCTCTAGGCTTCCCCATTGTGATGCTGTTTAAGGCTCCGTCTAGTGCCTGCATTTCCTGCTATCCAGCAACTGGTTACCATAGGGGCATCTTACCATACTTACCATCCTTACACTTAAGAATCTTTTCTAGCTCCTTCATGGCTACCCTTCCCAATCTCAATCTCCATCTGATTTCTTGGTTGCAGTCTCCCTTTTGGTTGAGGATGGAGCCAAGGAATAGAAAGTCTTGGACAATTTCAATTTCCTCATTGTCCACCTCAAAGTTGAGTAATTCCCCAGCAGTCATTACTTCTGTCTTCTTGATGTTCAGCTGTAGACCTGCATTGGCACTTTCTGCTATAGCTTTCGCCAGTAGTCGTTTCAAGTCTTCACCAGTGATTGTGTGTGTAAAGTGCCATCAAGTCACAGCTGACTTATAGCGACCCCATAGGATTCTCAAGGCAAGAGACGTTGGGAGGTGGTTTGCCATTGCCTGCCTCCACGTGGGCGGAGAGAGTTCTGAGAGAACTGTGACTGGTCCAACATTACCCAGTAGGCTTCATGTGGAGGAGTGGGGAATCAAACCTGGGTCTCCAGATTAAAGTCCTCCACTCTTAACCACTACTCCTTGCTAGTGATTAGGTTCATTTATGCATGGAAGTTTTACCTGAGATTCGTTGCTCGCTGGACCCGCACTTTCCTGTTGGGAGTCTATGCACCAGCACTCACCAAGCTCAAATCAGGAAGTATTTGAATCCCCGCCCCTTGAAATGCTGCTTCGTCATTGGCTGTAGTGAGAGAAAAGTTCCTCCCCCCCCCCAAAAAAAACCCAATTGCTGCATTAAAAAGCATTTTCAGAACATAAAACAAAAAAAGGAGCAATCTGAAAAGAAGTGGGGGGAGAAATCCAAGCCTCGGTTTTAAAAAGCCTTTTGTCTGCTCAGAAAGATCTCCCAGGAAGCAGGAAGTATTTGAATCCTTGCCTCTGGATATGCTGCTTTGTAATTGGCTGTGAACAAAACCAAGTTTGTGTGTCCCTCATTTTTCTTTATGCATGGGATTTCATGTGAGTTGAGCTCAGGGGAGAGGGAAGAATTGGGTTAACAGAGGGATGGCAAGTCCTGGGATTTGTGAGGGCTGGCTGCGAAGTCATCTCTAATGCAGGGGAAACTCATGCATAACTCCAAGGAACAACTGAGACAGGCCATGGGCAAATGTGAGTGAAAGTACCCATGCATAAATGACCTAGGAGTGTCAAATTACGATGTGGGAGACCTAGTTTCACATCCTCACACTGCGATCAATGCTTGCTTGGTGATCCTGGCCAGTCACTTAGAGGAACCGACATCACCTGGTAGTTAGGATGGAATGGGGAAGGATGCATGAAGTTCTTTGGAGGAAAGGCAGGATAAAAATGTACAATAAAGTTAGAGTGGGCAGAGCCAAAGACTTGCACAGGGCCAGAAGGCATAGAAATGATGAGATTCATATATTGATTTGAAATAACCAGTCTGCTCTTTGACTGTAGGCCTCCAGTTATATTTTCTGGGTATTGTACCATTGCTGCATTTGATAAGCTATATTTCTAGTCTTTTACTGTTCAGCCACTCTTTCTCCACAAAGAAAAGTGAGAAGCTATTCTGGAGTAATAGAAGAAGAAGAAGAAGAAGAAGAAGAAGAAGAAGAAGAAGAAGAAGAAGAGGAAGAGGAAGAAGAAGAAGAAGAGGAGGAGGAGGAGGAGGAGGAGGAGGAGGAGGAGGAGTTGGTTTTGTTCCCCAATTTTCTCTACCTTTCTTTCCTCTCCTCACAACAGACACCTTGTGAGGTAAGTGGGGATGAGAGGGTTCTGCCAGAATTTGACTAGCTCAAGGTCACCTAGCAGGCTTCATGTGTAGGAGTGGGGAAACAAGCCTGGTTCACCAGAGTAGAGTCCAGCACTCATGTGGAGGAGTGGGGGAATCAAACCCGGTTCTCCAGATTAGAGTCCTCTGCTCTTAACCACTACACCACGCTAGAATGTCGAAGTCAGGATGCCTTCACTGCACTGATGATAAAGCTGTGTCATCCCAGTGGTTTATACCACTTTGCACTGACTAAAAGATGAGCTGTGGGGACTCCAACTATGTATAAGGACTCAGCAATGGATTTAGGAAAGAGTGTACAGATGTGTTTGTCTGAGAGTCGGTGTTAGAGGTGCCAGTACGACATCCTGAAACTCAGCAGATTTTGAAATTGAAAGGCCTGAGGGAAGAAACCAGATCAACTGTGCTTAGATGAGGCACAGTTGGCAGTCAGCGTGAAGAGAAGCTGGGGGTCTCCACCCCACACCTGCCACCATCCCCTCATGACGCTTCACCTTACAGCAGATGGAGGCCTGTGATAAGGAAGGAGAACTCTTGTCAGGAGGAGCTGTCACATGCCCAGGGAACAAGTCCTTGTGGGCATGTTGTCTGAAGCTGTGGGCTGTCACAATGGGTAATAATAATACTTAGCAAGGGAATATTTAAAGGAGGTTAACCTTTAAAAGAGGTTAAAGCGACCATGCATAAATGACCTATATCTTTCAACCATTGCTGTATTTGTCTTTCGCAACAAACCTGTGAAGGTAGATCTCTTTTCATTCCCATTTTATCAATAGGGAGAAGGAACGGTGAGAGAGAACAACTTTTCCAGCACCCCACTGAAAGTCCATGAGACGGGTAGGACTTGAACCCAAGTCCTGGACATAAGCTCGAAATTCCATCCAACTGACTGCACAAGCTTTTATCATCATTCTAGATCCTGTTTAGGCCACCCCTGGCACAGGTGCCCGACAGCAGCTTGCCAGCCTAATTTTTCCTCAGAATGCAGGGCTGCCCACATTCCCCAAGCAACTGAGGTGTACCATGTGAACCAACTTGCAATTTATTTGCTGGCACACCAATATCTTCGTAGGTAGGTGTGAGAGTCTCAACCTAGCTGTGCTAACTTCGCAAAATCACTTGCTCAGACTTGGATGCAGAAACAAAGGATTTATTGAAGACTTCAGATAGTACCAGACAGACACGGGTTTGAAGTTGCAAGTGAGCTGGCTTATCAGGGTTACAGCATATATCTACTACAAGTCTCTTTTGTCGTGGGAAGTTACAAGATAGATTGGTGCAATACAAAACATCAAACAGGTCCCAGAGAGACTGTTAGGACTATCAGATCCCCAAGGCCATATTCGGCCCGAGGGAGTGCATGCAGGAAACGCAGCAGGGGAGGGCAAGAGCGGCACCTGGGAAAGACGGATGAGGCGCCGGGGCTCGGGAAGGCAAGGGAGGTGTGAACTGCTTTTACGAGTTCAAAGGAACAGAGATAGAGGAAGCAGGGATGGGGAAGGGGAGTCAGAGGCACATGGCCCTCACAGTAGGGTTGCCAGGTCCTGGTTGGGAAATGCCTGGAGATATTTGGGGCGGAGCCTGAGGAGGGTGGGGTTTGTGGAGGGGAAGGACTTCAGTGCCATAGAATCCAATTGCCAAAGTGGCCATTTTCTCCAGGTGAACTGATCTCTATCGGCTGGAGATCAGCTGTAATAGCGGGAGGTCTCCAGCTACCACCTGGAGGTTGGCAACCCTATTCATAGCTACACAATATCCACACACACCCTCCAGCATTCAGTCCAAAAGACCTGCCTATCCCCATTTTATATGCTGCAATTAATCTGGCGATTTGAGTTGCTGACAGTGCAATCCTAGGCAGGGATGCTCCAGTCTAAAACCATTAAAATAAATGGGCTTAGACGGGACTAACTCGCTTTAGGATTGTACCACGCCATGGTCATTTCAGTATATTTCCAGATTAATCACACAGCAAAATTGGCATCCTGTGTATTAAAAAAAATAGTGGCAAGAAGTGAAAGATAATTTTATTTTAGTGATTTTTGTTTAATATAAAAGAACGATGCCTTTAACTGGTTCTTTCTGCTCATGCAAGCCTAAAACAGGTCTATTCAAACTCCTACTCAAGTCTGTTCAACGGGGCTTACTCCCAGGAAAGCATTGCCCTGTTATTCTGTCCCATCTCTATTTTCTTTAGAAGCACCTTTCCCTGAACTAAGCAATTCTCTGGCTAAAATGGAAAACTGCTGATCCAGCGGGAAAGAATTTCCATTCTCCGTTTGTGACAGTCAAAGCCGACCTCAACTATGGAATTTATATAAAATTACTTTGTGATCAATGTTAAAAGCTCAAATATGCCTCCTCAAATAAGAAAAAGCAGGACTTGGGGGGAAATAATAAAGACTACACCTCTGATGCTATTTTCTTACAATTTTCGCTAACCTACACGGCTTGTGCAAAGTCATAACCTTTTTACTCTGGAATCGCCAGCCTGGAATTACAATTACCCTCAGTTCTATATTTACAACAATTTGCTTGGAATAGAATGACCGCTCCACCCTCTGCAGTATCTTGTCACTTCAGGTTTGGGGCCAAATTGGCCAGGGCCAAACTACACAGAACAATTTTAAGCATGTAATATGTGGGTATTTGCCCTAACTGGACTGTTTGAGGTTGGGAAATGGTACGGAGGGAAGCTGAAGTCCCTTCTCCTCCTACATACATGCACTGCAGTCCCGAACAGAATTGAGAACCCAGGCGTAAGGGAAACATGTGTCCCCACTAGGTTTGCCAACCTCCAGGTGGTGGCTGGAGATCTCCCGCTATTACAACTGATCTCCAGGCAACAGAGATCAGTTCCCCTGGAGAAAATAGCCGCTTTGGCTATTGGACTCTATGGTATTGAAGTCCCTCCCCTCTCCAAATCCTGCCCTCCTCAGGCTCCACACCCAAAATCTCCAGGTATGTCCCAACCTGGAGCTGGCAACCCTACTGGTGATGTTGTACTGTCTAGGTCAGTCGACAGTCAAAATTAGGTTGGAGGAACCCAGAGACTACGTGTTCAAAGTTATGACGTGTACTTTGGACCAATGGCTGTGCTTTACCTTCAGAGGTTTCAGGGTGTTGCACTAAAAATCCAGTTTTAGAGGAGTTGCATTTTTTGCCGAATTGCTGGTTAACATTTCTGAAAATGAACTGGTTGGTCTGCTAACTTTCGAGGTCAACGTTTAGACAACAGTTCCCATCATGTTTTATATTTCTAAATTCAGACATCTGCTTATCATGTGAGAATGTAGGATTTAGGGTTCGGAGGGTTGGGAGGGGCTGTGGCTCAGTGGTAGAGCGTCTGTTTGGCATGCAGGAGGTCCCAGGTTCAGTCCCCGGCATCTCCATGTAAAAGGATGAGGTAGCAGGCAATGTGAAAGACCTCTGCTGGAGACCCAGGATAGCAACGGCCAGTGTGAGTAGACAATACTGACCTTGATTGACTAATGGTCTAACACATGTGTATAAGGCAGCTTTATATATTCATGCAACTCTGCTTTTGGAAATTCTTAGAGATTTGGGGGTAGTGCACGGAGGGGAGGGGGAAGCCAAGTTGGGGGAGGGCCATAGATTTTGCCCTCTGAATTTACTGTTCCTTCCAGGGGAACTGATCTCTGTCGTCTGGAGATCAGTTGTGATTTTGGGAGAACTCCTGGCCCCACCTGGAGGTTGGTAACCCAAACTGCACTTCATCCACAAGCCAATCAGATACCATTTAGCATAGGGGTCCCCAACCTTTTTGAGACACAGCACGGTGGGCACAGCAACAAAATGGCTGCTGCAGGAGGCGGAGCCAGCCACAAAACGATTGCAACAGCTTAACTTCAGTGTCACAGTGCAGTTCCTTGTGCTGTGGTTGTAGCTGCTGTCAAAGCAACATTTTTAAAAATCTGCACAGACAATCAAATATTCAGTAGTCAATCAGAAGCCTCCCTGGCCCTGTCCACTTCCTAAAAACACTTGGCAGGCGCCAGAAAAGGTGTCGGTGGGTGCCACAGCGCTAGGGTTGCCAGCTCTGGGACGGAAAATACCTGGAGATTTGAGGGTGGAGCCTGAGGAGGGTGGGGTTTGGGAGGGAAGGGCCTTCAGTGGGGTACAATGCCATAGAGTCCACCTTCCAAAGTGGTTATTTTCTGCAGTTGAACTGATCTCTGTTGCCTGATGATCAGTTGTAATAGGGGGAGATCTCCAGCCACCACCATACATGCCGGCCCATGGGTACCATGTTGTGAGCCCCTGATTTAGCACATGAACGATGTGCCACAAGAGGCCAGTTGGCAACCCTGTCTAGAATACCTGTGCCAGCCTGATACAGTGGTTAGAGTGTTGTACTGATGTCTGGGGGACCCAGATTCAAATCCCTGTTTTGCCATGGAAACCCACTGGGTGACCTTGAGCTAGCCACTTTCTCTCTGCCTAACCTACATCACAGGTTTGTAGTTGTGAGGATAAAATGGAGGAGGACAGCAAAATGTATTAAGGCCCTTTGGGGGCCCGTTGGGGAGAAAAGCAGGGAATAAAGATCTAAGCATTAAAATTTTAAGTCATCTTGAATAGGGTCCCATAAAAGCATAGGATGTTTCAAATGTGCATACAATAACCAACTTCAAGTATTTAAAGGGCTGTCATATAGAGGAGGGTGCTGAGTTGTTTTCTGTGGCCCCAGAAGGTCGGACCAGAACCAACGGGTTGAAATTGAATCAAAAGAGTTTCCGTCTAGACATTAGGAAGATTTTTCTAACAGAGCAGTTCCTCAGTGGAACAGGCTTCCTCGGGAGGTGG
This sequence comes from Euleptes europaea, assembly GCF_029931775.1. Taxonomy (NCBI): domain Eukaryota; kingdom Metazoa; phylum Chordata; class Lepidosauria; order Squamata; family Sphaerodactylidae; genus Euleptes; species Euleptes europaea. The sequence continues at coordinate 106,256,926 of NC_079316.1, forward strand.
TGGGCTCTCCTTCCCTGGAGGTTTTGAAGCAGAGGTTGAGGGCCGTCTATCAGCAATGCTGATTCGATAACCTTAGGCAGATGATGAGAGGGAGGGCAGGAAGGGTTGCATCAGTGTTTGGCTCTCGTGGTCCTTCCTTACATGCCCAGGATAATTTTGATCGCCACTTTGGGGTCAGGAAACATTTTTTCCTCTAGACCGGATTGGTCAGGGATCCTCGAGGTTTTTCTGTTTTTTGCCATCTTCTGGGCATGGAACTGGAGTCACTGGGGGTGGGGGGTAGTTTTGGATCTTCTGCATTGTGCACGGGGTTGGACTAGATGACCCTGGTGGTCCCTTCCAACTCTGTGATTCTATGATTTCAGTGTGCAAAGTCCAGATGTAGAATTGCTGGGTCACTGCACTGCAGACTATGATATCTGGATCAAGAAACAGTCAAGGGAAGGGAACATCATGGTGGGGGGGGAGAAAATAAGGTTGCATTTGAGGCTCTCTTCCCACACACCAAAGGGTCGATGAAGATTGAAAATGTAAGCGAACTCCCACCAAAACAAATATTTCCTCTGCTCTGCACAGGCGTCGCTGTCAATTTTTAAAAAATGGAATACCTAACGCCGGATTCACCCCTTCCTTAATTATGGATGGTTTGTTTGTCTCAGACTTTCAATTTCATCCCCCCCTCCGTGAAACCCATAGTTAAGTCTATGGTGCCCCCTAATGGCCAAACCGGATTCTGCGTCCAGAAAGGGAGGTGATAGACTGATTTAAACTGAGACTACAAATTATGTTCAATGTGAAACTTTGAGAGTCGCCTGCCCTCAGGAACAGCCGCTGACAAAGGAATGGATGCAGGGAAACTGTCACATAACTCATTTTGGTTCACTCAACGTCACGTGGTGGGAATTTTTAGGGTTGCCAACCTTAAGGTGGTGCTTGAAGTTCACCCCAGGCCATTTATGCATGGTCAATTTTGATGCTCGCTCAAAGCTCTTTTTTAAAATGTGACTTTAAAAATGCCTATTCACAGTCCCGATGCAAAAGGAAAAATTCCACCCCCACTCGCCTGCTCCTTTGTTCCTAACCCGCCACTGTTATTTTGCATGGTTCCTTCAGGGGAATTCTTCGCCGCAAACTCCAAAGGTCGTGTTAAATGGGCTCTTTAGTAATGCGAAACAGGTATGCGCCAGCTCCGCAGTCACTTCCAGAATGACGGTTCAGCGTGGAAAGAAAAAAAATATGCGGGGCAAATCAGCCTGGAACTCGCTGCTAATTATCATGCAAAAATGGCCCTGGAATTACAACTGATCCCCAGTCTGCAGAGATCAGTTCCCCTGGAGAAAATAGCAGCTTCAGAGGGTGGAAGCAATGTAAGCAAACGGGCTGCCAATCTCCTGGACTGGTCATGGCAACCCCAACAGATGTGTATCACTACTGTTCCAGATGTGTGCCAAGCCCCAAATGCAATGGGGAAGGCTCCCGTACCATCCAGTGAAACTGACAAGGAGGGATCACGGGCAAAGAAGCCTCTCGGGGAGAACCAGAGGGAATCCATTTTCTCTGACCCAGTCTCCAGCAAGCTATCATTTTGCAAGAGCTGCCCAGGCACACACGCAGTCCTTTCCCGCCCCCCGCATCATCTGCATGATTGATGGCCCATTGGAAAGCATCGAGATAGCAGTAATGAAGGATCGCTCCTATGGCTATGCAAGGCGACACGCCCCGGATCCAGCCATACGCGTCTTTGTTCCAACTCGTTAATCCCATCTATGAACGACTCCTGGTCCTCCCAGAACTGCGCAAATCAATAGGAATAGAATAGTTTGTTTCAAGCCCTGTTGCCTCACCCTGGCAGCCAACCATTAGTCTTTTTGTCACCTTTTGTTTCACACCGGAACCACAAAGGGGTAATCCAATCACCCCACCCCCGGAGAGAGATATAACTGGGGTCTCCTTTAATCCATACCTTACCTTAGGTCTTCCCCTTGCATACTTACTGTCACACTGTCTGGGTGTCAGGCTAGAGAATTCCAAGGATTTTCCTCATCCGAAGAAGGAAAGTTGTCCCCCAATGGGGCACTTGTAATCCGAGACCCGGCGGGGTCGTTGGTAGTAGGCAGGGAGGCTGGGTCTCCGGCATGGAGTGCAGAGGGTGTGGGTCTTCCCGGAGCTGCGCTGCGGGTGGCCGCGGTGCCTCTGAGTGGTGGACGACCTCTGGCGCGGGTCGTCGTGCTGGGACGAAATAATTCATGGCGGTGCGGGCAAACAGCTGCAAAGTGGCCCATTTCTCCGCAAGTAAGACAGGCACCCCTCTGAAATCGGACTTCACGTTCCTGGGGCGGACGTGGAGGATTTCGTGGGACGGGCGGTGGTGCCTTGGATTGCGGCTTTTGGGTGCCTTTTTCCTTGTGCTTTTGACGGACTAGGGAAATAAAGCGTCGGCGGCTTTCCACTTCCTCGGCCAATAGAATCCAGTCTTCAAGGGTATCGGGATCGCCCCGCATGTATGACCAGTTCAGAACGTCAGGGTGCAAGGCTTCCCTGAAATGATGAATTAGAGTGGTTTCGGGCCAGCCTACAATTTTACTTGCCAGTCGTTGAAATTCATCGGCAAATTCTCGAACTGTAGCAGAGCCTTGTTTGAGTTGTAAGAGTTCCGTTTTGGCTCTTTCCCCCAGGAAGGGGTCTTCAAACCTCCTTCTTAGAGCAGTCATGAAGTTGTTGAGGGAACAAATAGCTCGAGAGCGGGTGTCAAACTGGAGGACCATCCAGTCAGCTGCTTTACCTGTCAGAAGGGAAGCTACATAACGCACCCGGCTATCCTCCGTGGGGAAAAGTTGTCCTTGTTCTCGCATATAACTGTCCACTTGATGCAAGAAACAAGGCAAAGTCTCGAGAGATCCGTCGTACGTAGTCCTCAATTTAAGTTGCTTCCAAGGGCCGGGCGCAGGTTGGGCCAGTTGCACGGGTGGTCCGGGCGGAGGAACAACGGGAGCTCCGGGAGGCAAGGGTGGAGCAGGCACATTAGCGGGTGGTTGGGGTGGCTGGATGGGCACCCCCTGACCCGGTATCGGAACAGGCTGTGCTTGGGCTATCAGGGTTTGTTGTAATTGCCTGTTATCCTGAAGCATACGTTCCGTTAGTTCTTGGAGTTGATCAACACGGTCGGAGAGCTCCCGATTCTGGGCTCGTAAGAGGTGAACCTCCTCACTTGGGCCACCAGTGAGATGAGGCTTACTGGTCCGGAAGCTCGTGGCCCATTGAGAGCTATCTCCATAAAGATCCTCATCTTCAGACTCTCCTGAGTCTAGACGTCGGTCAGCCAAACGGCGTGCGCGTTGGGTCGCGCGCGACGGGACAAACGCCGGGGGAAAAGACAGACCTGATAGCCCTTGTACAGTGCCCTTGGGGCACGTATCCATTCTCACCCGATCCCTCACCCTTGCTGCTGCCGCCTTGGCTGCGTCAGCAGCCTCTCTCTCTCTGGCGACCTTAGCCGCTTCGGCGGCATCCTTATCCGCAAGAACTTTGGCGTTCTCAAGTCTTAGGGCAGCCTCCGCCGTAATGCGCGGTAAAAGTTCTGTTTCCAGGAGTGAGAGTATGGGGTCGGACTCCCCGCCCAGCAAGGGTTGTATTCGAACCGCCAGTGCAGGTGCATCGGCTCCAAAAGTCGAGGTCAAAGCCTGCGCCAAGGTGGCGACCGGGGTGTCCTTTGTACATTCCACAATGGCAGACCACCCAGCTCTCCAGCCTTGCTGGGTAAGCCACGGGAATCCATACCCCTTCTTTAGCCACGTGGAACCTAGGAAATCCGCTTCTGGACCAGGTGCAGTATTACCCCATCTTCAGAGGGCCTGCCACATTGGCAAATGTCTCTACTCTAACACCTTTGATTCCTAGACTCTGTATGTTGGGTGATGTGTATGTGTAATTTTGTATGTGTGTGTGAACATATAATTTGAGTAAAATTCTTTTAAACCTAATTCCATTGCTTCTGCCTCATTTTCTGGTCATGGTATGGACTCTGGTAGACAAAGGTTGCATCCCTGCTTAAGTTATGTTCAGTGTCGGTTATTGGATGCTAATTCCCCCATATAATAATTTGTAACCGGGCATTTTGGCTGACAGCAATGGGATCTGATCCCACTGAACTGCCTCCAAGCGTTGTCAATCTCCAAGTGGGGCATGGAGAACTCCTAGAATTACAACTGATCCCCAGACAAGAGAGAGCAGTTCCCTTGGAGGTAGGGTAGCCAACCTTTAGGTGTAGGGTTGCCAGCTCCAAGTTGGGAAATACCTGGAGATTTTGGAGGTGGAGCCTGAAGAGGGTGGGGTTTGGAGAGGGGAGGGGACTTCAATGCCATAGAGTCCACCTTCCAACGCGGCCATTTTCTCCAGGGGAACTGATCTCTGTCGCCTGGAGATCAGTTGTAATGACGAGAGCCCTCCAGCCACCACCTGGAGGGTGTCAACCCTATTCAGGCGGTAGCTGGAGATCACCTGTTATTACAACTGATCTCCATCCAATAGAGATTAGTTCACATGGAGAAAATGGCCACTTTGGAAGGTGAACTCTATGGCATTATACCCCATGGAAGTCTCCCCACAATAAACCCCAACCTCCTCAGGCTCCACCCCCCATAATCTCCAGGTATTTCCCAACTCAGAGCTGGCAACCCTACTTGGAAGAAATGGCAGCTTTCGAGGGTGGACTGTATGGCATTATACCCCATTGAAGTCCCTCCCCCCAACCCTGCGTTCCCCAGGCTCTCCCCTCAAACTTTCCAGGATTTTCACAACTTGGAGTTGGCAAGCCTACCTCCTCCCCTTCCAAAACTCTACCCTCCCCCAATCACTTTCCCAAAATCTCCAGGAATTCCCATGCTGGAGTTGGCAACCCTAGAGGTAAAGACAGAGGTGCTGTTCTCCGGATATCCTCTAATTTCCATGACATTTCTTTTCAGCCACTTCACACACGTTTGTTCACCACTTATTGGCTAACGATATAAGGAAGTATTTCTTCACACAGTGCAGAGTTAAATTGTACAACTCCCTGCTCCAGGATGTGGTGATGGCTGCCAACCTGGAAGGATTTAAGAGGGGTGCGGACTACTAGTCAAAATGGATACTGGTCATGATGCATATCTATTCTCTCCCGGATCAGAGGAGCATGCCTATTACCTTAGGTGCTTTGGAACACAGGCAAGATAATGCTGCTGCAGTCATCTTGTTTATGGGCTTCCTAGAGGCACCTGGTTGGCCACTGTGTGAACAGACTGCTGGACTTGATGGGTGTTGGTCTGATCCAGCACAGCTTTTCTGATGTTCTTTTGTTATGTTCTTATGATCAAGGGATTGTCAGCATGTGCAAAGGAACCCGGGCAGATTTCCTGCAAGGAATTCAGGGTGGACCCAGTCTAACTAGTTATTATCTTGGGGTCTCATTTAAGCTTGCAATTGTGCTTAAGTTCTCGTTATTTAGGCTTTTACCTGTTTCAGGTTAACCGAAAGGCAGTAGAAATGTTTTTTTGTTTTTTTTAATTGCCAGTAGAAATTGGTTATGGCTTCCCCTGGGCAGAACACTTGGAAAAACAGAAGGATGCTAATTGTGTTTTCGGTCCCATCTTTAAATCTCTCTGTGATTTCTCTATGCATGTAAGTTACTTTTTTGGGTTAACAGAAAACAGTAGAAATATTTAGAAAATTATTTTTTGTTTTATTTTAATTTTATGTGCCAAACTACATCCTAGAATCATAGAGTTGGAAGGGACCCCAGGGTCATCTAGTCCAACTCCCTGCACGAAGCAGGAAATTCCAAACTACCTCCCCCACACACACACACCCAGTGGCCCATGCTTCATGCTTAGAAGATGGCCACCAAAAAAGCCCTCCAGGATCCCTGGCCAATCTGGCCTGGAGGAAAAATTGCTTCCTGGCCCCAAAGTGGCAATCAACATTCTCCTGGGCATGCAAGAAAGGTCCACAAGAGCCAAACATTGATGCAACCCTTCCTGCCCTCCCTCTCATGATCTGCCTAAGGTCATAGAATCAGCATTGCTGACAAATGGCCATCTAACCTCTGCTTCAAAACCTCCAGGGAAGGAGAGCCCACCACCTCCTGAGAAAGCCTGTTCCACTGAGGAACCGTGCTAACTCTTAGAAAGTTCTTCATAATATGTGGCCGGAAACTCTTTGGATTTAATTTCAACCCATTGGTTCTGGACTGACCTTCTTGGAGCAACAGAAAACAACTCTGCTCCTTATTCTCTATGACATGGCACTTAAATTTTCTTAAGAGGGTGTTAGTGACTTCTGTTGATTCTCTCCTTCCATTGCAGACCCCCATTATGTGTTTTTTTTCCTGAGGGCCCACTGACCCCCCAGAATCAAAGTGGGTGGGGATGAGTTCATTGCCTGGAAGAGGGAAAGAGGAATAGGAAGAAATGGGCATTTAACAGGGTTTTTTTTGGTAGAAGTATTCATGTACTCACACATATACATAGACAACATTAATGTGGCTTATGGCAATAGCCCCATATCATCTGTTAGAGCCTACTTGACTTCCTGAGCTAGAATTAGCGGAGCCAGGAGAGACCTCCCAGCCCGGGAGCCCCATTCCCTGCCACCACTCGACAGGCATGGAATATGGGCTCTTCATCGCAGACCCGTGACATCACTTCTGGCTCAAAACCGGAAGTGACATCATCGCATCAGTGATAAAGTCTAGGATCCCACCTACGTTTTTGGCTGAATCCTAGAGCATCGCCATGATGTGATGACATCACTTCTGATTTTTCCTTTCCCTAGATTTAACAGCTACTGGCTATCCATCAACCACTTCAAACTTTAAAAGTGGGAAATGAAATTTAATTTTTCCTTGACACTATAAAGAGAAAAGTTGCCATGTCTTTCACAGACTTGACTGATCTATTTGACAGCAGATAATGCAGTATCCGCTTCTCAGAAAGTGTCTTTAACTGTTTTATACAGGGAATGATATATTTATTTTATGCAATATTATTTTGTGGACATACTAAAACAATGTGGGCTAGGGAGTCTATTTGATTCGGACAAAATGGGCATTTTTGTTCTTCTGCAGTAATTTTATTTTATCGCCCTTGTGTCTCGGCTGAGTCTAGGGCATTATATCTTGCCAATAAGAAAGCTCGTCTGCATTTATGAATTTCTAACCAGCAGAAATAGTCTGGCAAGGAGAAAGTTCTGTTGAAGGGTATCTGGAAGAAGCAAGGTGAACATTTACGATTTCCATCCTTAAACACTAAGGACCAATCCTCATTTAATATCTTATTTTGAAATTGTTTACAGCTTGCTTTCCAAGTACTATTCCTTGTGGCTTTCAGTCACTCTTTTAGAAGGGAAAATCTTTTGTCTAACCTACTAGTCCAGGTGGACACAGAGATATCTGAGATTAGCAACCGGAACATGTCAAGAGCTGTTGATGGCTCAAAGAGGGAGTACCGAAATTTAATAACAGATTTTGTACCAGAAGTGATGTCGCGTATTGGCTCAACATCAAAGATATTGTCACCTCCCCCTAAATCCTGCTCCTAGACTTCCACCCCTGGCAGACTCATCACTACTGGCCAGACTTCCATATCAACCTCAAGTATAATATTGTTTGCTGGAGACAGTTCACACATTCAGCTGAGAGTCATCAAGGGAAGAGAGCAGAGGGAGACACACAGTCCAAAGCAGCACACCGTTCGCTGAAGAACCTGCTTGCTTTTTTTTTTTTTAAGGCATAAGCTTGATGCAAAAACTGCTTGCCTTATGTTATATCCTATTCCTGGAAGATCCATTATGCAAGCTGACAGCCAGGCTTCCACCAGCTTCCTTTTATTTTCTGGCTTTTTGAAAGAATAGGGATTTGCATTGCTCATTTTTCTAAGCTGGTAGCAGCTGTCTTACCTGTTCTCAAAACTGCAGAAACAGCCTCTAGCAATTGGAGTGGAATCAGATTCTTGCCACTATGTCCCCACAAAGAATTTCTAGGTGTTTTCTTAATTCAGAGGAGCTGACAAGAAGAGAGTAAGAAGAGCAGCCCTGCCAGGTGACAGCATGATCCACCTAGTCAGTGGTTCCCAACCTTTTTTTGACCAGGGACCACTAGGACTTTTTTGTTCGGTGCAGGGACCCCAAGGTTCAAAAATAAAAATTCCGAGAATTTGAAAATAAACTTTAATCATAACTGTTAGTTAAACGTTAAACTTAGAATAATATTTGAATATATTTTTATAATAGAGAACTTTTAATTGTAAATCAATGTGATTTTTGATTTTTGGAGATATAATAGCAGGAGATCTCCAGCTAGTACCTGGAGGTTGGCAACCGTAATTATTAGATAACATGAGTGAATTTGTCTCTATAAGGAAAGAGGTGATGGTGTTTGATGGTGTTTGATTCTAGCATAAGATTACCATGAGAACTTAGAATAGCACCAACCTGCGCATTATTTTTCTCACACATTAGGTTGGGGGAGGAGGGTTTCTCAGATAAATTGTTTCCACCATCCGACTGAATTTTTAAATTTATCTTTTATAACACAGTTGCTCTCCAACAATCTTATCAAGTGTTTTTCATCTCTGTTTCAGTCCCCCATTTCCACACAGTCCTTTCACTTTCTGCTATCATTCTTTCCAATTAACAATTAAGGATTTTTGTCTAAAAGGCCTTTTTAACATTCAGTCACTATTCAAGTCTGTCCATACACAAAGCAAAATAATGAAAGAAGAAGAGCTGGTTTTTATACACTGCTTTTTCTCTACCTTTAAGGAGTCTCAAACTGGCTTACAATCGCCTTCTCTCCCTCTCCCCACAACAGACACCTTGAGAGGTAGGTGGGGCTGAGAGAGTTCGGAGAGAACTGTGATTAGCCCAAGGTCACCCCGCAGGCTTCATGTGCAGCAGTGGGGAATCAAACCTGGTTCACCAGATTTAGACTCCGCCGTTCATGTGGAGGAGCGGGGAATCAAACCCAGTTCTCCTGATTAGAGTCCTAACCACTACACCACACTGGCAGGAAAGTCCAAAAGGGAGAATAGGGGGAGGGAGAGTAAGTAAACCTTTTTACACACAGTTAAATTATGAACAGTCACCAAGTCTGTTTCTTGACACTCACCTTCCAGAAATCATCTCATTCTGCAGTATGGGAGACAGGCCTGTGGTCCAGGGTTAGAGCATCTGCCTGGTATGCAGAAGGTCCCAGGTTCAATCCCTGGCATCTCGGGTTGGGTCGCTGGAAACCAAGATCAAGTTAATTCATGCCATAGTGTTCCCTGTTACTATGTATGGGTGTGAAAGTTGGACAATGAAGAAAGTCCTCTGCTGGTGTCAGGTCTTCCAGCCAACCTAGGTCGTCTCAAAAAGTCACTCGCTCAGACAGGCAAGTCAGAAGCAGGTAAACGTTTATTGAGAGCATCTAGTAAGCATGGATACACTGCAGCTTCAAAGCTGCCAATAACGAGCTGGACTACAAGGCATAACTTAAAGCAGGGTTACATGATTACATCACAGGTGCAAGATCAAACGGCCTGGGAAACAGCGAGATAGCGGAGCACAAGAGGAAGGAAGGAGGAAGGAGTGACATAGGAGTCTAAACACGGCTTGGCCGTTAGCTACTCAAGGTCGGGGCTCGGGAGGGGCGAGGAACAGGGAATGGGGATCACAGAGCAACTGAACATCAAACGCAGGCCTAAAACATGTCAAGAGCCTGAACCAGGGCCTGACCGCTTGTACGGGTCAGACCTGACAACAGAGTTAAAAGAAACAAACCAGCAGACTTCCTCACAGCTGGAGACCATGGAGAGCTGCTGCCCATCTGAGTGAACAATACTGTCTTGTGTAGACGGATGTTCTGATTCAGTATAAAGCAGTTTGGGGAGGTGCTGTGGCTCAGTGGTAGAGCATCTGTTTGGTATGCAGAAGGTCCCAGGTTCAATCCCCGGCATCTCCAGCTAAATAATCGGGCAGTAGGCTCTGCCTGAGATCCTGGAGAGTCGCTACCAGCCTGAGTAGATAATACTGATCCTGATGGACCAAGGGTCTGATTCCGTATAAGGCTACTTCATATGTTCAAACGGGTTCAGTTCTGCTCTCCTTCTATGGGAGCAGACTTTTAAATGTTGCATTAGCGAAGAGGGCAGAATCTACGCATTTACCCCTTCCACTGCGCTCATGTAACATTTAAAAGGCTGTCTAGTTTCACAACAGGGCCTGGCATTTGTGCTTTTGAGCTCTGAAATTTGTCTACTTGTGTCCCTCGCTCCCTCTTTTGAGCTACATATGATTACTTTGGAGTCTGGCAAAAACTTGCATGGTTCAGCAGAATTTCTTAAAGCTTTGACAAGCTGGTAGGAAAGGGCACAATTCCAATTTTTGTTTCATTTGGTGGAGAGTATTTGAAAATCTGACCCACATTATAAAGGGTGTGCGGGAGGGGGGGTAACACAACTGGGTGAATTCTCCTAACTGTAGTTTACCAAGTTCCAGTAATTTTCTTCCTATTCTGTTACAAGATACATGGGCTGTACTTTAATATTATTTATTAGTCAAGTTTTGCCATTAAGAGTATTAGGTGTACAATGGATTTTTTTAAAATACTTTGGACAGTTGCCCATTTTATTTTTCCCATGCTAAGACGCGGAAGCGGAAGTGGAAGAGGAAGCGGAAGCATAAGTGGAAGAAGAAGAAGAATTGGTTTTGATATGCTGATTTTCTCTACCTTTTAAGGAGTCTCAAACCAGTTTACAATCACCTTCCCTTCCCCTCCCCACAACAGACACCTTGTGAGGTAGGTGGGGCTGAAAGAGCACAAAGAGAACTGTGACTAGCTCCAGCTGGCTTCATGTGTAGGAGTGGGGAAACTAACCCAGTTCTCCACATTAGAGTCCACCGCTCTTAACCACTACACCATGCTGGCACTCAAGGAAGCATCTCTGTGTAGGTGCCATCCGGCAAACTGCTTCAGGTGCATACCAAATCTTGCACATGTGCAGTGGGATTTTTTTAACAATTACAACAGCACACTTCCATGTCACTTCCCAAACTTTTTTGAAACTTCTGCATGTTTCAAAAGCAGTTTGTGCTCCACAAAGGAAGGGGGCACAACTCACGGACAGAGTATGTGTTTTGCATGCAGAAGGTCCCATGTTCAATCCCTGGCATAAAGTTGCCAGCTTTGGGTTGAGAAATTCCTAGAGATTTGGGGGTGGAACCTGGAGAGGGTGGGGTTTGGGGAAGGGAGGAACCTCAGCGGGGTATAATGCAATTGAGTCCACAGCAACCATTTTCTCCAGGGGAACTGATCTCTGCATTCTGGAGATTAATTCTGGGAGATCTCCAGGTCCCACCTTGAGGTTGGCATCCCTATCTCGGCGTCTCAAGGTGAAAGCGTCTTAGGTTCATGCCTCGCCAGCCCAGATCGGGACTGGGGTGTGTGGCTGCTCGTCTGGCTCGTGGATCAGATAAGAGTTCTCAAGAGGCCGAATCTAGCCCCCAGGCCATATGTTTGACACCCCTGCAATAGACTGTGTGCAGAGAAGAGAGACACCTTCATATGGGAGAACATCTAGATTTGAATCCAGTAGCACCTTAGAGGCCAACAAGATGCATGGGAGTTTTCCCTGAGGTTTGTTGCATGCTGGACCCACACTTTCCTGTTGGGAGTCTATTGTCAGGTTTGTTTGGTGTCAATACCTGCCATGATGCATATAGTGATTTATTTGTAATGGTAACCAGGCAAAATTCTGAATCCCTGTAGTCTGAATCCCAGGCAGGAGTTGAGAACGTGGATCCGTGTGTGTGTAGGGAAGGCTTCCAAGAATTCGCACAGCACTGCAGAAGAGTGACCTTGAGAGGCTCAGATAACACTAGAGGCCTGTGGGGTGGGCGGGGGAGAAACCACCTGGCCATGAGGGGGATGGGATCCTGTGCCGGCTATAGTAGGAGCCTATGGGAAGGTATTGGTCATTATTGTTTTTGTGCTTGTACCAGAGCTATGAGATTTTCTCATTGTTCCTTGGAATTATAATAAACCACTGGTTACTGCTGCAGAATTACTGAGTGCCTGTGATTATTGGAATATTGCTGGGACAACGAGAAGTCTGACATCTATGCACCAGCAGTCTCCAAGCTCAAATCAGGGAGTATTTGAATCCCCGCCCGTCGAAATGCTGCTTCTTAATTGGCTGTAGTGAGAGAAAAGTTACCTTCCCCCCTACCCAACTGCCACATAAAAAAGCATTTTAAGAACATAAAACAAAAAAAAAAGAGCAATCTGAAAAGAAGGGGGGGAGCCTTTCTACCGCTCAGAAAGAGCTCCCGGGAAGCAGGAAGTATTTGAATCCCCGCCTCTGGACTTGCTGCTTTGTAACTGGCTGTGAGCGAAACTAAGCTTGTGTGTCCCGCACTTTGCCTTATGCATGGGGATTTAACCTGGGTTGAACTCAGGGAAAAGGGAAGAATCGGGTTAACAGAGGAACGGGAAGTCCCAGGATTTGTGAGGGCTGGCAGTGAGGTAATCTCTAATGGAGGGAAAACTCATGCATAACTCCAAGGAACCATCGAGACAGACCTGGGCAGGGGGGTGAATATAAGTAAAAGAACCCATGTATAAACGACCTTGGTCAGGTATCTGATGACTTGAATAGATGACAACTTTCACATTTCCAGAGGTCTGTAATTCTTCTGAATTATTTTCCACACCAGCCCATACAGAACAAGGGGAAATGGCATGTGCAGCGCAGCCCCCAAATTGAACATATTTTCTTTCTCAAATATGTACGCACAGCATTTCTGTCTCCTGTGAAATGCATCAAAGTATGCCACGCAGGGCGCTAATTTCTTTTAATACACTCTCCCGTACAGTTTAGCTACATTATGCATAATGCAGCAGTCATGTCGCATTAGCCTCTCATCATATTAGGCGACTGAATTGATTACAAGTGCAATTAGAGGATGCCGATGATGGGGGGGGGGAGTTAATAATCAAGATGACCCAGCAGTTTTATGGAAGACGTTTACTGAATTAGTCATGTGCCCAGCTACATTTCTGTACTGTCAGAAACGCCAACACTCTTATCCCCTTTACCCAATCTTAATTAGGGATAGAGAAGACCAGACACAGAGAATTCTGTTGAAGCATTTATTTGGCCATAATAAATAGGAGAAAGCTTTAGCACATGCAAGTGCCCTAGCCTTCTCAAAGAAAATGGTCCAGTGCTCGCTCTTTTATAGCCCTTCAGAGGCTCAGCCCCCTACTGATGCCCGAATGCTGGCCCTTTTGGCTTCCCATGATTGGATAAAGCCAAATTACAGTCTTTCCCGGCCGCCCTAAAATCCATACATGGTATACGTTGACATCATTGAAACACCCATTTCTAAAATGGTTAGTTTGCTGATTATCGAAGTTTCAGATCCCATGTTCCTTGAGTTGTTTACTTGTCATGTGTGCTCATCTTACAAAATACTTGCTGACAGTGTAAGTTATTTCTGATGTTTTAGACCCTATGACTGTCTGGGTTTCTACTGTTCACTTCCCCTATTTCACGACCATCTGTTAAGATTTCCTTTGGTAGATTTCCAGGCTCCCTAGACTCCCCCTCCCATCTCTGACCATCTATCTGAACTTTTGTCTGAACTTTTAACCTCTCCTTTAATTCTATATGGGAATTTAAAATCCTCCAATACTTTATTGCTAAATCCAAAAATCAATAGTTGAAGGCTCTTGGATTTGTCTTCTCATCTTAATCATGAAGCAATTAGCCTGTGTGCAAAGTATTTCCTCAATTCCAAACCATTAGACCTTTACACAAACATTCTTTATTTAAACAGTATATTGCTGGAGCCTGTACTGTCTTCAGAAAGAAACTATGCAAGCTATTCTATGGTATAGATTATGTTTCCCATAGAAATCTCCTTTAATTCTTATTACTCTGCATATTTCAATTTTGCTCATGTATTTCTCTTCAGTAAGCATGCTTCCTCTTTTGGGGTTGAATCAGTCCTATCCAGCCCCCCTACAGGAATACTATTTTAACCTTGATTAAAGGTGTACTAATTCTCTTATCTGCAAATCTAATATTTTAATCTATCTATTGGAAAACTCCTTTCAGTTAAAATCATTCCTTCTTCTGTCTCCCCTGCATGTCTATTTTTGGCTGGCTGTCTGCAAAGCCAGTCTGTCAGAAAACAGGAAGTATCTTCTCCTACCTAACAACTGCCCTTTAAAATCATTACTTTATTAAGATTTCCTATAGTGCAATATAAGCTAATCTAAAATATGTATTTAATCAACTATTAAGTTTAAGCCTGCATTTATATTCTATTCTCCTAAATATAACAATTGTTAAGCTTATAGTGAGCTGCCAAGATTCAGTTCCTCCTTCCTTCATGTTCTGAGTTGGGCTTTAATGCCCCCCTCCTCTTCACGCACTTCGACTAGGTCAGCAGGATTTTGCAAATTCTCTCCAATAGCCCAGAGTCCTGTGGATAAAGACAGGTAGCCTGAGATGAAATGCCTCCATCCAGTGATGGACCCAGGTCATCCCTCTCTCTGACCCCTTCCTGCCAGTTCCACTGTTGGTTCTCTAGCTTCAGCGAGACAGGCACTTTCTCACGGCTTCCATGTTAATCCCCCAACCGTTCTCAGCCAAAGTCTGCATGTTTCTTTGACATGGGAAAAGGAGTTGAATCTGCATAATGTTTCTATATTATTCTTTGATATATATATATATGCTTTAAAGCAGAATAAATCTTAAAGATTCTCCTCTCAAATCTCCTCCCTGCCTGTGCTATATTTAAATTCTCTCTCTTCAGCTTCAACAGGAAGCCTGCTAGCCACAGGAAAAAGCGGAACTGGAGAGGCTCTCTGTGTTTCACAGAGTTAGAAAGATTTCAGCCTAAAGATTCTTCTGCTTCTCCAAAATTCTCCAGGCCTTGCCGGGGGAATCTTTGGGTCTGCCTTAAAAGGGCATTCTATGCTATTTAACAACTACCTTTATATACACTGTCATGGGTAAACTAAACAGGTGACCGTTTCCATCAGTACTGAAGATATCGCTCGTCTAAGAAAGGTTGCCAGGTCCCCTCTGGCCACCTGTGGAGTGGGGGGGGGGGGGAGAAGAAGAAGAAGAAGAAGAAGAAGAAGAAGAAGAGTTGGTTTTATATGCCGACTTTCACTTAAGGAAGAATCAAACTGGCTTATAATCACCTTCCCTTCCCCTCCCTCCAACAGACACCCTGTGAGGTAGGTGGGGCTGAGAGAGCTCTAAGAGAATTGTGACTTCATGTGGAAAGGTGGGGAAATCACCCTGATTCACCAGATTAGCATCCACCGCTCTTAACCAATACACCATGCTGGATGGGGGGTAGGGTTACCAGATCCAGGTTGGGAAACTCCTGGAGATTTGGGGGTGGAGCCTGGGGAGGGCAGGGACCTCAACGGTGTCCAAAGCCATAGGTAGGGTTGCCAGCCCTGGGTTAGGAAATACGCAATTTTATGAACTTCTATCATGTCCCCATGAGACTTTTTTTTTTCAAAACCAGAAAGTGCCAGACTATTCAGCCTTTCCCCCTAGGAAAGATGCTCACGCCTGATCCAGTGGGGCTTTCCTTAGGTTGTCATGTCTTTAAATGTCCCTGTTACTCACCTTCCAGTGTGTATAAAACACATCCAGGTTTATATACAGTGAGTGATCATATTCACATCATCAAACAATGAAGAATGAAGACAGCACAGCTCAGGGAACGTTGACCTGTATTTTTGTCCCTTAATGACAGCAGGAGCCAAAAGAATTCGCTGATGCTGACTAACCTGCAAGTAAATCTGATGAATTGTAAAAAAAAAAAAAAAAAAAAAAAAAGCCCATAAACCGCTTGGTTTCCATCCCTATAACCGATTTTACAATGACGAGCATTATTGTTTTACGAGAGCAAAATAAAAACAAAATAAAATTACCAGTCTAAGATTATTGCATTATCTCTGTCCCTCCGGGCAGTTATTGCTTTTAAATCTGGCAGCGGTGCCATTTGGTGACATTTCTCTTTGGAAACAACCTGCCGTGTTTCTCTGGGAGCCCTTAGGAGAGCTGAGCAGGAATGTATAAATGCTGCAGCCACCATTCCTGGAGATGAGGCTGACGTTTTCCCCCTGGGGCAACCGAAACTTCTCTGGGGCTTACAGATGAGCTCACGATTTATATTCAGTTCCGCTGTCATGAGAAAAAGCATGCCATAAGGTGTCATGGGCCCTGCCTTCGGAGCTGAGGACCCAGAGGACTCTGAAGCTGAAGTGGAGGAACAGGTTGCCTCTGGGCCTTCAGTACCTCCATTGCAGTCAGTAGTACAGGAGCCTGAAACAACTCAGCAGGAACCACAGCTAGGCAGAGAGATGGAACAAAGGCAGACAGAAGCTACTCATCCCCCAGCTCCTGCAGTGGAAGCTGAGAATGGCAGCCCTCCAAGCTCACCTGAACCTGATAGGCATATCAGGACTCGCCAGCGTATAGTTTTGCAGGGTAGGCGAAGGAGTGCTCGCCTGGAAAGCCTAAGCAGACAGAGAACTGGTGCTGAGTCGTTGCAGGATGAAGCCTAGCTTGGAAGTGCACTGACTGATAAAGGCAGTGCAGGCACGCTTTCACTTTGCGGAAGCAACTGTGCAATTTCCCTGCCTTCTTGCTACTGCTATGATTGATCTTTCCGGCCGTTGACCCCTGCCTGTTTTGATGACGCCTCTGAATACTGACCTTGGGAGATAGCAGAATCTTTGTTGCCTGCTCCAAAAGGGGCTAGATACCCCCCCGCATGTCTGAGGACTGCAGGCACCGCCCAGCCCTTGACCTACGCCGGCACAGCTTGCTTCCGCCACAAAAAGCAACTGCCTGGCTCCCAGCCATGATGGAGGATGAGACTGCAGCTGCTTTAACTACACTCTCGTCAGAAAACCAAACGCTGAGAAGCCAATTAGCAGCCGTAACTGCTGATAATAGAGCTTTGCAAGATCAGTTCCAACAACTTCACCAGGCACTTGTAGCTGTACAGCAGCAGTTGGCTGTTCTGGCAGTTGCTCCAGGGCCAGCCCTACCTGCAAGTAAATGCCCTGTGGCCTTGCCAGAGAAATTTGGAGGTAAACCAGCAGACTTCCCTTTGTTTCTGGCTCAGTGCAAGCTGTTTATGAAGGTGAGACAGCGTGATTTCCCCGATGAACAAACTAAGGTGGCCTTCATTTTAAGTCTGTTAAAGGACCAGGCAGCCAAATGGGCCACGCCCCTGCTTGTAGCAGACTCTCCTGTTTTGAGTAACTATGCTGCCTTCCTGGCACAATTTACGGCAGCCTACTCTGACCCACAGAAACTGGCAAGGGCCAACCGACAGCTCCGTCGTTTGCAGCAAGGACAACAGTCTGTGGCTGCTTACACCGCTGAGTTCAGGCTTTTGGCACAGGACCTGGACTGGAATGATGGGGCTTTACGTGATCAGTACTTGGAGGGCCTGTCAGACCAAGTACTGGATGAAGTCGCCCGGGTTGAGAGACCAGCTACCCTAGACTCCCTGATGACCCTGTGCTTGCAGATTGATGGGCGCCTGGAAGATAGAAGACTCACCAGGAGTGCTGGCCAGGGCCAGGGGACAAATCGGCTGCCTTTGCAGTCTCTTCCACCCACTGTACCGATGCCCGGGCCAGCAACAGATGCTGGGGAGCCTATGCAACCAGGGGCCACCCGCCCACGGCTTACAGTGGTGGAGAAGGAGCGACGTCGCAAGGCCAATCTCTGCCTGTACTGTGGGGCCCCAGGCCATTTTGCCAGTGCTTGTCCTGCAAAGCAACCCCGGCCGGGAAACTCCAACTCCCAGGTGCCACTGGGCCTAGCTACCTGGGACGGACAACAGAAACAGATGGCCCACTCTGGGGAGGACCTCGTCATGTCCTAGTCCCTGTGCGGTTGTGTCCTTCGGGGGGCCCCTGGATCCTGACTCATGCCTTGGTGGGCTCTGGGGCATCACGCTCCTACATGGACCGGACTTTTGCCAACCAGCACCAAATTCCCCTGCAGAACAAGGCTGTGGCTATCCCTGTGGAGGCCATTGATGGGAGGCCTCTGCGTTCTGGACTGGTTGCACAAGAAACCCGACCTTTGACCCTATGCATCCAGCATCATCAGGAAACCATACGTTTCGATATCGCACACATGCCACGATTCCCCTTGGTACTGGGAATGGACTGGCTGATGCTCCACAACCCAAGTATCAATTGGGTAGCACTGGAACTCCACTTCCAGGAACCATGTCCTCACCAAGGAACCCACTTGACAGTAGGGGTAGCTATGACCCCAGACACTTCAAGCCTCCCTGAGGTTTATAAGCCCTACCAGGACGTTTTTGACGAAAAGGGAGCAGACCAGCTCCCCCCTCATCGATCATTTGACTGTGGGATTGAATTGCAGCCTGGTGCACCACTTCCTGTCTGTCGGCTGTATTCCCTGTCTGACCCGGAGCGAGCCGCCTTGAGAGACTTTCTGACCAAGAACCTACAGCGAGGGTTCGTTCGATCCTCATCATCCCCAACAGCAGCACCTGTTCTCTTCGTAAAGAAGAAGTGTGGGGAGCTTCGGCTGTGTAACGACTACCGCTCCCTGAACAAGATCACTATCAAGGACCGGTATCCCTTGCCCTTGATTTCTGAGCTTCTAGAACGGGTGGATGGTGCACGCGTGTTCACCAAACTCGACCTGAGGGGTGCCTACAACCTCATCCGTATCCGAGACGGGGATGAATGGAAAACCGCATTCAGCACCCGTTATGGCCACTACGAGTACCTGGTGATGCCTTTTGGCCTTTGTAATGCTCCTGAGGTGTTTCAGAGTTTTATCCATGAGGTGTTCCGGGATCTCCTAGACCAGTTCATGGTTGTCTACTTGGATGACATCCTCATTTACTCACGGAACTTGGCCCAACATGTCACCCATGTTCAGATTGTTTTGCAACGTCTGCGTGAACATCGGCTATATGCCAAGCTTGAAAAATGTGCATTCCACCAGACCACTATTGACTTCCTAGGACATCGCATCTCCCCTCAGGGCATTCAGATGGATCCTACCAAAGTGGACACCGTAGTGCAGTGGCAGCCGCCTCGAAACCGTAAGGACCTCCAACGGTTCCTCGGCTTTGCGAATTACTATCGTCAGTTCGTGAAGAATTATGCAGCCTTCGCAGAGCCACTGACTAGGTTGTTACGGCCGTGGGAGCCATTCCGCTGGGATGCAACAGCACAACAAGCATTCCAGGCCCTGAAAGCACGTTTCCTCGTGGACCCTATCCTGCAACATCCCAACCCTGATTTGCCATTTATAGTAGAAACTGATGCCTCCAGTACTGCTGTGGGTGCTGTGCTCTCCCAGCGGGTACAGCCTACCCAGCCGCTCCAACCATGTGCCTTTTATTCCCGCCAACTGACTCCTGCAGAACGGAATTACACCATCTGGGAGAGGGAACTCCTGGCGATCAAAGTTGCTTTCGAGGTCTGGCGCCATCACCTTGAAGGGCCCCGGCACCCAGTCCAAGTCTGGACAGACCATAGGAACCTGGAACATTTGCAAACAGCACGTCGGCTGAATCAGCGGCAGATTCGGTGGTCACTGTTCTTCTCCCGGTTCAATTTCACGATTACATATATTCCAAGTACGCAGAACCGTCGGGCAGATGCTTTGTCCCGGAAACCGGAGTACTGCACCCCTGCAGAATTGGAACCCCCTTTGGCAACGGTGTTGCCACCGACTATATTTGCCGCAGGGACAGAGCAGCCCTCGCTACAGGCACGTATTCAGCAGCAACAACTTCTCAATCCCTGGGCCCAGAATCAGAGGCAACTCCTGCAGAGAGATGACATGCCAGCAGGAGCCCAAATCACACTACAGCATGGGGTGCTCCTGCACCAGGGTCGGCTTTATGTACCTGCCGGTCCCCTCAGGGAGGAAATTCGCCACCTGTCCCATGACGTGGCGCCTGCCGGACACTTTGGACGGTACCGGACTCTACACCTCGCAACCCGTGAATTCTGGTGGCCCCGGATCCAAGCTGACGTAGCCCGATATGTCAGCACCTGCGATACATGCTGCCGGGCCAAGGATCGTCCAGGCAAGCCAGCAGGCTTACTGCAACCCTTATCTACTCCACCTAGGCCATGGCACACGGTGTCCCTGGATTTTATTGTGGAATTGCCCAAGTCAGGTTCCTATACCTGCATACTGGTGGTGGTGGACTCCTTCACGAAAATGGCTCACTTCATTCCATGTATCGGTACCCCATCTGCTCGTGAGACCGGCCAACTGTATCTACACCATGTATTCTGGCTCCATGGCCTTCCTGAGTGCATAGTGTCGGATCGTGGTACGCAATTCACCTCCCGATTGTGGCGGACTCTGCACTCCCTTCTAGGAATCTGCACTTTTCCTCAGCCCACCACCCACAAACGGATGGGCAGACAGAACGAGTGAATGGCATTTTGGAACAATACCTCCGGTGTTACAGTAGCCATCAGCAAGACAACTGGGCAACCTTATTGCCCCTTGCTGAATTTGCATACAACAATGCAATATATTCCTCAACCCAGCAGATGCCCTTCCAGGCCAACTATGGCTACCATCCACGTCACTTACACTCGATTCTGCCTTCTTCGTCAGTGCCCACAGTGGATGCCCTCGTGCAGGAATTGACAGCCCAACACACCCTCCTAATGGGAGCATCTTGACGAGGCGAAAGCCTCTTACAAGGCCAAAGCGGATTTGAAACGACAGCCAGGGGAGGAGCTGCAGGTCGGTGACCTAGTTTGGCTATCCACACGCCACCTCCGCAGCACAGGGCCATCTCGGAAGCTGGATGCCCGATACATTGGTCCCTTCCCCATACAGGCCCAAATCAATCCCGTGGCTTTTCGATTAGACCTACCGCCAACGCTTCGAATTCATCCGGTGTTCCACCGTTCCCTACTTGCACGGGCCCCTCCGCCAGACCCACTCCGCTCAACCGCCAATGCCCCGCCTCCAGTTTGGGTTGATGACCATGAAGAATATGAAGTCGCTCAGATCCTTGATTCTCGGAGACGCCGGGGTCGTCTGCAGTATCTCATAGATTGGAAGGGGTACGGACCAGATGACCGCTCCTGGGAACTTGCTGAGCAGGTTCACGCCCCTGTGTTAACCCGTGCCTTTCACTTGGCCTACCCTCAGAAGCCGGCGCCTGGATCTCCGGGTGGGGGCCCTGGAGGGGGGGATGGTGTCATGGGCCCTGCCTTCGGAGCTGAGGACCCAGAGGACTCTGAAGCTGAAGTGGAGGAACAGGTTGCCTCTGGGCCTTCAGTACCTCCATTGCAGTCAGTAGTACAGGAGCCTGAAACAACTCAGCAGGAACCACAGCTAGGCAGAGAGATGGAACAAAGGCAGACAGAAGCTACTCATCCCCCAACTCCTGCAGTGGAAGCTGAGAATGGCAGCCCTCCAAGCTCACCTGAACCTGATAGGCATATCAGGACTCGCCAGCGTATAGTTTTGCAGGGTAGGCGAAGGAGTGCTCGCCTGGAAAGCCTAAGCAGACAGAGAACTGGTGCTGAGTCGTTGCAGGATGAAGCCTAGCTTGGAAGTGCACTGACTGATAAAGGCAGTGCAGGCACGCTTTCACTTTGCGGAAGCAACCGTGCAATTTCCCTGCCTTCTTGCTACTGCCTCTGATTGATCTTTCCGGCCGTTGACCCCTGCCTGTTTTGATGACGCCTCTGAATACTGACCTTGGGAGATAGCAGAATCTTTGTTGCCTGCTCCGAAAGGGGCTAGATACCCCCCCGCACGTCTGAGGACTGCGGGCACCGCCCAGCCCTTGACCTACGCCGGCACATAAGGCAACAGAGGAAAATGGAGACAATGGTGGCATGGAGAAGTTTGGCCCATTGTGGTTCCAACTAATTTCATTGGCACTTGCACGGCAGAACTTCCTGCTGGGTTCGGGTTGCCAGGTCCCCCTTTGCCACTAGCAGGAGCTTTGGTGGTGCACAATAATGTCCCATCCAGAGTAAACCCGGAAGTGTCAGGGACACTCTAGCACATCCCTCAAAAAAAAAACCTCAATTGAAACCATAGAGTTTTTGGAGGTATGTGCTAGAGCATCCCCATCCAACCCAAAAATGACAGGGACGCTCTAGATAGATCATGTGCTAGATCATCCCCATCGCTTCCGTGTATAAACCGGAAGGGACATTATTGTGCTATGCGCTGCAGTGCGTGCATGGATCGTGTCTCCCCCTTTAGCGGGCCTGATTCCACTGCCAGCCAGCTGAGAGGCAGCGAGCAGGCCTGTTAATTGGCAGGCTGGATAATTCCTGGAAATTTTGGGGTACAGCCTGGAGAGGGGACAGACCTTAATGGGATATAATGCCATAGAGTCCACCATCCAAAGCTGCCATTTTCTCCAGGGAAAGTGATCTCTGTCACCTGGAGATCAGTTGTAATTCGGGCAGTTGTAATCCTGTAAACCCCACCTGGAACTGGCAACCCAATTTAGGCTTGCCAACCTCCAGGTGGTGACTGGAGATCTCCCACTATTACAGCTGATCTCCAGGTGACAGAAATCAGTTCACCTGGAGAAAATGGCTGCTTCAGAAGGTGAACTCTATGACGTTATACCCCATTGAAGTCCACCATCCCCTCCCCAAATCCTGTCCTCCTCAGGCTCCACTCCCCAAATCTCCAGCTATTTCCCAACCCAGAGCAGGCAACCCACTGAGGTCTGCCTACCACCAGGTGCTAGCTGGAGATCTCCTGCTATTACAACTTATCTCCAGCCAAAAGAGATCAGTTCCTTTGGAGGAAATGGCTGCTTTGGCCATTGGACTCTACAACATTTTAGTCCCTCCCCTCCCCAAACCATGCCCTCCTCAGGCTCCGCCCAAAAAATCTCCAGGTATTTCCCAACCCAGAGCTGGCAACCCTACCTGGCAGTGTCAGGGTGCACCTGTGGCCTAAAGGCCTTGGCAGCTTCCTAATGAAGCATGGATAACTCTTATTTTTACCTTCTCAAAAGTAAACATTTCCCAATGTGAAATTCGTCTCCGATAATAATTCATTAAAAATGTGCCTCAGCTAAGTGAAGTCTTGGGAAACACTGGCCACAATCCACAAGATCAGATCATTTCATCTTACTTCTTTGTAGAAAGAGCCCTGAAGTTAGGGTTGCCAGGTCCCTCTTTGCCACCGCCGGGAGGCTTTGGGGGCAGAGCCTGTGGAGGGTGGGGTTTGGGAAGGGGAGGGTCCATAGAGTCCAATTGCCAAAGCAACCATTTTCTCCAGCGGAACTGATCTCTATTGGCTGGAGATCAGTTGTAATAGCAGGAGATCTCCAGCTACTACCTGGAGGTTGGCAACCCTACCTGAAGTACATAGTGAGGGAGATCCTGCACTACCTCTTCTTTTTTAATCACAGGTAGACCAGCACATACCAACCCAGATGCAAAAACTGTACTAGTTGAGACTCTGAAGTATGGGGGGGGGGGCTAAATAGGCGCAGAATTGATTCATAAGAGTAATCTCCAGAGGAATAACAGCATGTCATGAAGCAGTAGAAGGAAATGACATCCCAGGCACATACTGGCACTGTCTAGTGTTGCCAACCTCCAGGTGGGGCCTGGAGATCCCCTAGAATTACAACTGACCTTCAGGCATTAGAGATCAATTCCCCTGGAGACAATGGCCACTTTGGAAGGCAGACTCTATGGCATTATACCCTACTGAGGTCCCACCCCTCCCCAAACCCCACCCTCCTCAGGCACAACCTCACAAATTTCCAGGTATTTCCCAGACCAGATTTGGCAAACCTAATTTCAACTGACCTCCAGACGATAGAGATAAATTCCCCTGGAGATAATGGCAACCTTGGAGGGCGGACTCTATGGCATTATACCCTACTGAGGTCCCTCCCCTCCCCAAATCCCTCCCAGGCTCCACCGCCACAATCTCCAGGTATTTCCCAGCCCAGAGTTGGCAACTAGGGTTGTCCACACACAAAAAAAAAATTCAATTTCAAGTTCGGGTTTATTGGGCCCAATTTTTTCAGTACACCCAGAATAAGCCAAATATTTAAACCAGTAAATATTGGTATTTAGCTTATTACCGGGTTTACCAAAAAAAGTAGGCCCATTATAGTCAATAGAGATTTTTTTCAAAGCTCCTGTGGGGACATTTTTGGAGATAAAGTCCCCAAATTTGCAGCATGGCTTCAAGGGACTCTCCTTAGACAGTCACTGAAGTTTGGTGAACTTTGGGATGGGGGAGCAATTTTATGGGCTTGCAAAGGTGTCATCCCCATCCTTTAGGCATTTGCAAGCCAAGCTGTCCATCGGTTTTCAGGTTCAGAAGTTCAGCGTTACCAAGGACTGGTGGAAAGAGCTGAATGGCAGGCTGGTGCCTCAACGTCTGGGGGCTGCCTTTGTATCTGGGGCGCTTAGCATAATGTTTATGCAAATCAGCTTCCAAACGGAGGAAAAAAGCTTAAATAAAGAAAAATAAGGCACAAAAAACATTTATTTTGGTGGCAAATGACATCCTGTGAACAGTCCTTTGTTGTTGTCATCGAAAATCTGATTTCAAGAGATGGTCAAACGAAGCTTCTACTTGGTGCGACCTTCAGTTTCAGAGCAGGTTTTCAGGGAGGGTGATATCGGAGCCAGCTGAAGTCATGACCAAGGCAGCTGTTGTGAAGGATCAGCCCACTGCCTGGTTGGTCAGACCAAGTTGGTGCCGATTACATGGCCCCCACCTCAAAAGGGCCCCAACTATGGGGCCCTAATAAAACTAGTAAAAATAATAATAATAATAATGGGAGAAAACACAGAGTCATGCATCTGAGCAAAGGCGAATAGCCGAACCTGAAGAAGGTGATTAGTAATAATATTCAGCTTTTCGGGGATCATGTATTCGGCTTCGTGTTTGATAAACCCAAAGCCTGAATATTGCCGAAACAGCCAATTTCTGGTTTATTTTTGGTTTGGGTATATTGATATGCACAACTCTATTGGCAACCTTTGCACTATTAGACATGTCCATCTATATCACATTATGAATGCTGTGAGAACCTAGATCTATAACAGACCCTGCTCCATGCACTGTATTTTAATGTGTGACGTACCGTATTTTTCGCTCCATAGGGCACACCTTTCCATAAGATGCACCTAGTTTTTAGTGGAGGAAAACAAGAAAAAATCTTGTTTTCCTCCTCTAAAAACTTGTCTTATGGAGCGAATGCCGGCTGGGCACGTGCGCGTCAGGACGGCGCGAGCCGGCGTTCCCCGCCCCGACTGCCAGCTGGGAGGCAGGTGGGGCTGCACAGAGTGAGCCGGCGCACGCGCCCAGCCGGCTCTGTGCGGCCCCGCCCGCCTCCCAGCTGGCCGTCGGGGCGGGGAACGCCAGCTCGTGCCGTCCCAACGCGCACGCGCCCAGCTGTCTAGACGCGCACACGCCCAGCTGGTTCTGTGCCCCCCGCCCGCCTACCAGCTGGCCGTCGGGGCGGGGAACGCCAGCTTGCGCCATCCCGACGCGCACGAGCCCAGCTGGCATTCGCTCCATAAGACGCACTGACATTTCCCCTCACTTTTGAGGAGGAAAAAAGTGCATCTTATGGAGCGAAAAATACGGTATGTGTATCCACTTCCTAGATTATGATGTATGCAATAAATCTGTAACTTGAACTAACTAGAAATAGCGTGCACAAGGGCCCTCTGCATTCCGTTTTGATGCCACACAATTTGGATCATGCATACCCAAGGATTCTGTGCTATGTATGGATTGTGCTGATAATCTAATGAAGCATCCAGCAGCGAGGACTGAATTTCAGGGTGTTTTTTAAAATGTTACATAATGCTGTCCTAAAAATAGCAATCGCTGCACAGGGGAAAAAAGACATTGTTTCCATTTTTTGTACATGCAATCTATGGTATGTAGGGCAGTGAAAGATTTAAGCAGCCTAGCAGATGGTTGATAAGAAAAGCTATGCAATTCAGTGGCCTAAAAATAAATAGTTCAGAATATGCAGCTCTGCTCTCTGTTAATGGGCCAGATTTACTTGTTTCAAAAGCAAGCTTTGGTCTTGATCAGACAAATATATTTATTATTATTATTATTGTGCATGTTAAGTGCCGTCAAGTCGCTTCCGACTCATGGCGACCCTATGAATCAATGTCCTACAAAATGTCCTATCTTTAACAGCCTTGCCTAGGTCTTGCAAATTGAGGGCTATGGCTTCCTTTATAGAGTCAATCCATCGCTTGTTGGGACTTCCGCTTTTCCTGCTGCCCTCAACTTTTCCTAGCATGATTGTCTTTTCCAGTGACTCTTTGTCTTCTCATAAAGTGACCAAAGTACAACAGCCCCAGTTTAGTCATTTTAGCTTCTAGGGTCAGTTCAGGCTTGATTTGAACTATAACCCACTGATTTGTTTTTTAAGCAGTCCACGGTATCCGTAACACTCTCTTCCAACACCACATTTCAAAGGAATCTATTTTCTTCCTATTAGCTATCTTCATGGACCAGTTTTCTCACCAATACAAAGTAATAGGGAATGCGATAGCATGAATTAACTTGCTCTTGGTTGCCAGTAACACATCCTTACACTTAAGAATCTTTTCTAGATCCTTCAGGGCTGCCCTTCCCAGTCTCAATTTCTTTCTGATTTCTTGGCTGCAGTATAATAATATTATATTATGCAGTATGTTATTATTATTGTTGTTAAACCAGTGTACATGTGACTTTATAGAGTGCCATACCATGGGAGAAGGTTGAATACAAGACCCTTCCCTGTAGAGTTTACAATCCAAATTTCAGCAGTGGGCAACACCAGAAAAATTAAAGGGAATGGGATAGTATGGGAATACCTGGCTACTCTTAATGAATTCAAGTCTCTGGGGCCGGACGAACTGCATCCAAGGGTGTTAAAAGAACTGGCCGAAGTGATCTCAGAACCACTGGCAATAATCTTTGAGAATTCCTGGAGAACAGGAGAAGTTCCAGCAGACTGGAGGAGGGCAAATGTTGTCCCCATCTTTAAAAAGGGGGGGGGGGAAATCCCAAACAATTATCGCCCAGTCAGCTTGACATCAATACCAGGTAAGATACTAGAGCAGATAATTAAACAGACGGTCTGTAAACACTTAGAAAGAAATGCCGTGATCACTGACAGTCAACATGGGTTTCTCAAAAACAGGTCATGCCAAACTAATCTCATATCTTTTTTGATAGAGTGACAAGTATGGTACTACTACTGTAGATGTAGTGTACCTTGATTTCAGTAAAGCCTTTGATAAAGTCCCCCATGATCTTCTTGAAACAAAGTTAGTAAAATGTGGGCTGAACACTGCTACTGTAAGGTGGATTGGTAATTGGTTGACCAACCGAACCCAAAGGGTGCTCATTAACGACACAACTTCATCCTGGAGAAGAGTGACCAGTGGGGTGCCACAGGGGTCTGTCCTGGGACTGGTACTAGTTAATATTTTTATAAATGACTTGGATGATGGAATAGAGGACATGATAATCAAATTTGCAGATGACACCAATTTGGGAGGGGTAGTTAATACCCCTGAGGAAAGGATCAGAGTTTAGAATGACCTTGATAGACTAGAGAGCTGGGCCATAAGCAATAAAATGGATTTCAATAGGGAGAAGTGTAAGGTACGTCACCTAGGCAGAAACAACATAAGGCACAGGTACAGGATGGGAGATAGTTGGCTTGACAACAGTACATGTGAAAGAGATCTGGGAGTCCTAGTGGAGCACAAACTGAACATGAGTCAACAGTGTGATATGGCTGCTAAGAAGGCCAATGCAATTCTGGGCTGCATCAATAGGAGTATTGTGTCTAGATCAAGGGAAGTAATACTACCACTGTATTCTGCATTGGTCAGACCTCACTTGGAATACTGTGTCCAGTTTTGGGCTCCACAATTTAAGAAGGATGTTGACAAGTTGGAGCATGTCCACAGGAGAGCGACCAGAATGGTCAAAGGTCTGGAATCTATGCCCTATGAGGAGAGACTTAAGGAGCTGGGTTTGTTTAGTCTGGAGAAGAGAAGGTTAAGGGGTGACATGATAGCCATGTTTAAATATTTGAAGGGATGCCATGTTAATGAGGGAACTAGCTTGTTCTCTGTTGCTCCAGAGACTAGGACACGGAGTAATGGATTTAAACTAAGAGAAAAATTATTCCACCTAAACATTAGGAAGAACTTTCTGATGGTGAGGGCAGTTTGACAGTGGAATGCCCTGCCTCGGGGGGAGGGGGGGAGTCCCTGTCTTTGGAGGTCTTTAAGCAGAGGCTGGATGGCCATCTGTCGGGAGAGCTTTGATTGTGGGATCCTGCATGGCGGGGTTGGACTGGATGGCCCTTGTGGTCTCTTCCAACCTTGTGTGATTTTGTGATTTGAGAGAAAGAGCGCAAAGAATGAGGGTGAACAGGTGGGGGAAAGTATGTGTTGGAAGACATGCTCTACCACACACCACCACACTTCCAATTCAGGGTTTCCCTTCGGGAACCTTTGGAATTCTGACAGAGGGTGGTGGGTGCAGTAACAAAATGGGTGCTGAATAGTGATGCCAGCTGCAGGTTGGGAAATACCTGGAGATTTGCGGTGGGGGGGGGAGCCTGAGGAGGGCCGGGTTTGGGGAGGGGAGGGATTGTAGAGGGGTATAATGCCATAGAGTCCTCCTTCCTAGGCAGCCATTTTCTACAGGTGAACTCATCTCTGTCGCCTGGAGATCAGCTGTAATAGCAGGGGTCCCGGGGGATCTCCAGCTACCAATGCCTCACTACCCTCATGCTACTGTTAGAGTATTACTGTAAGTGATAAGGATAGGGTCATCAGGCCCATCCTAGCAACCAGTGGGAGACTAGGGTGTTGCCAGTGATGGCGTGACATTACTTCTTGGCAAAACCCATCATATCTCTCTAGGAATCACCAGAAACTGTATGGTTATACCATAGTTTCTGGCAATTCCTTGAGAGATATGATGTCACTTCTGGGTTTTCTCCAGACATCCCACCATAAGCCTCTCCCACTCAGAGCTGCAGCAGGAAACAGGACCTTGATTATTCTCTGTAGATGTGTTAAGTAATGTTATGCTCAACACATGTAGAGCACAACATGTGATTTAAACACTACATTTATCCAGGGGGTAGGGTTGCCAATCTCCAGGTGAGGCCTGGAGATCTTCTGGAATTACAACTGATTTCTTGACTACAGAGATCAGTTCCCCTGGACAAAATGGCTGCTTTGGAGGGTGGATTCTGTAGCATTTCACCTCACTGAAGTCACTCCCCTCCCCAAACCCTGTCTTCCCCAGTCTAACCTAAGGTTGCCAGGTCACCACTGGCCACTGGCAGGAGATGTGGGGGATCAGTTGCCTGATCCAGGTTGGGAAACTTCTGGAGATTTGGGGGTGGTGCTTGGGGAGGACAAGGACCTCAGTGGGGTTCAGTGCCACAGGGCCCACCCTTCAACACATCCATTTTCTTCAGGGGAACTGATCTCTGTAGTCTGGGGAGAAGCGGTAATTCTGGGGGATCCCCAGCTCCCGCCTGGAGGCTGGCACCCCTAGCTCCCCCCTCCCCAAAATCTCCAGGAATTTCCCAACCCAGAGTTGGCAACCCTGAGGTACTGATTCCCGGTTTCAAATGTAAACATGTGTTGTTTGTTTATTACAGTGTTCGTATGTCCATGCAGACTGTGTAGGTGTTCACTGTAATATACAAACAGGGCTACAGTAGCAGAACTTTGAAAAATGTGACACACGCACCCTCCACACGTACCAGGAGCCTGGCAACTGCGCAGAGCTCCCCTGATATGTGTGGCAGCCATTTTGTCTGAACACGGGCGATGTATGTATTTTGCACACACCTATAGTTTCAGTACCCACAAACTGAACACTGGATTTTTACCAAAGCTATCTGCGTATGCCAACTACATGTGTTCCCCTGTTCAAATATGGCAACCACATATCGAGGGCATCATGGGTACTACTAGGGTCGCCAGGTGGCTTGGAATGGCAGGCAATCCATCGGCCGGCTCACCCCAAGGATCACACATACGCGTGGCAGCGAACAACCCGATCCCCTCACTTCTGGTTTATTTCCGGAAGCGCCACAGTGCAATGGGACGATTTACCACTCAAATGGGGGGGGGGGTTGAGTGGTAAATCGTCCCATTGGGCTGCGGCGCTTCTGGGAGTAAACCAGAAGGGACAGGATCGTGTTGTTCGTGGCTATGCGCATGCGATCCCCACCCCAAAAATCTCCCGCTGGAGGAGAGGGGGGACCTGGCAACCCTAGGTAGCACGCATTTTTGTGGCATGTATAGGCCCAGCCTAACATCAGCTCTCTGTGTGAACAGTGTGCAAAAGACAATATCACTGCCTCTCGCTATTTTCATTTATTAATACGGCACATGGCCAGTCACATACAAAATAATAAAATCATCAACAGTTGGCTAAAATCCCATTGATATTAAAAGCAGAAATTCCAGATATAAAAATATAACAAATACAAGTATAAAAAGTACAAAATACGTAAAATCCTAAGAGGGTGCTACTATGTACTGCCTCTCGCTATTTGAAGAGGGGAAACAGCAGTGGAAAGAAATGTGGATGGGGGGGTGCTTTCCCCCCAAAAAATATAATTAATCAATTACTTATTGAACACCAAATCACTGGAAAGAATCTTTGGAGAGACATAGCAATAAATTGAATCTGACATCTGGAGTGCCAGACATAAGCAGGCTAATTGCCAAAAAGCAGAATTCATCTTATTTTTCCCCTTGGAAATACTTGCTGCTGCACAGACAGGCATGTAGGAATAAAATCCACTTCTCCAGAGCCTTACTTGGAAACACCTTTGTTACCAAAATTGCTCTTTGGATGGGGAATTAGCTCGAGCAATCGGTAACTATGTATTTATTAAGCCAGGATCGCCCTATGTCTACGAGGGTTTTTCTCAGTGACTCCCCAAATAAAGACAGACTCAGGAATTCCAAATTAAAAGGTGTTTATGTATATTCAGTCAATCAGTGTTACACGTACATACAAGAAGCTAAGAATATAAAGGAGGTAGAATAGAGACCTTAAGGAAATTACCAAGTAGGACATACGTTACCAATCTCTAGAAGTGGAGATGTTCCAACATCCGTGGCATAGAGGTAGACAGAATACAGCGGGGGGGGGGGAGGGAGGGGTGTATGGAACTTAACACACGAGGGAGACATGGCAGAGTGAAGGGGGAAGATCTGCACTGAGCCTTGTTGGGTAGGGCAAAATATACCCTTTTCTGGGGGTGGGGGGGGGAGTGAGATTCTCCAGATGGCTCCTTTCAACAACAAAAAGAGATTAAAAGACTTCAGGGTCAGAGATAGGGTGAGGTGGTAATTTGTTTACTAAGCTGGCATCCTTGATTTATACATCCTGAGATGGTCCTTCACGTTTGACCAAATCGGAGGTTGTAAAACTTCACATTCCAGGGAGGCGGCAGGGGGAATCCTTTAATGTAGATAGCTGAGGATGTTTTCCCACAAGATACAGGAAGAGAGAGGGGGGGGGAATATGCAGAGAAGGGCTACGTGATGCTCTCGCCTTGCAATAATGGCTTCTCTTTGGCTCAGGCTTTTGGATCAAGAGGCAATCAGGGATCATGGCAATTGTTCTGCTGGTTCTGCAGAGGTGATCCGGCTTCTTGTCCCTGGAAAGTCTGGCTTGTACAAAACTGGGGAGAGCTAGCCCAGAGCAGCAGGCTATTAAGGTGCAGGCAGCAATGTTTCAAACAGTTCAGTGTGTCTCTGTTATGGGTGCCATCTCCAGGGCTGGAGCTTTTAGGTATCAATTCCCCCCTTTGGTGGCTCCAGAACTTCGTGACGGAGCCACCACAAAAACGATCTTAGGAACTGCTGGAGGCAGGATAACAGGAGCGCTGAAGCAGGAATGCTGGAAACAAGAGGCAGCAAGTTAGAAACAGGAACGGACTAGAATACTGGAACGGTCTGGAACACAGGAACGGGGTCGCTGGAACTTGCTTGTAGTGTTGATTGGAGACCCAGGAGATGTATAAATCAAAGGGAAGTGTAGGAGCCATTTTGCACTCTAAGCGAAAAACGGGTCAGATTGAAAAGGGTGACAGCCACGGGAATTGGAAACACCTGGGTACTATATTGGTTTTGCTGTTACTACTCGTGAGAAGTAGATACATTGAATAGAGTTGTGCTAGGAGGTATAGATATATATGTACAATTATTTACACTTGTTGATTTTCTAACTAGTTTAAAGATAACAAGAAGGAGAGAGAGTAACTAAATTGGCTATCTGCTATTTACAATACATAGAAAACTGTACAGAAAAAAACTCTGGATGTTGCAGTTTGCAGAGAAAAAAAACTGTCAGTCTTCTTTACAAGGTTACAGTTAGTAGGAAAGGAAAGTTTCCGCTGGCATCGCAATTAAGTTACAATGTAGGAAATAGGAAAGCACCCCCCTTAGAGCACTTCATGAGCTCATATCTATAGCAAGGAGAGGGTTAATTAGCTTAACTAGGTCTTCGCTGCAGGCTGATGATAGAGACGCAGGGCTCCAGGTGCTTAGAGGCTTGGTATCACTTTCACTTTTTGGTTACAAATAATAATAATAATAATAACATTGCTGAAACAATTCCATAAATTACAGCTCTTTTACAGCTGTTCATGCTTCTTGCTTGGATGTATACCCGGAAGACTGTGGAAGGGGTTAATTGGTTCACAGTGAGCTGGAAATAGAGCGGGCTGCAAGGCTAACACAAAAGCGAGCTTTCTCATACACATTTATATCCCTATACAAAAGAGAAATTGGTGCAAAATCCCGTGCCCCAGAGGGCCTGGCACATGCAGATCTTCAAATGCTGGAGCATGATGGGTGCCTTACTGGTTGTCAGGGCAAAAGCAGGTGTCAGGGGATTGGCACATGAAGAAGCAAAAACACATTTTCAGGTGCAAAAAGAGATTGACTCTCCAAGGGCAGGACCTTTTTAGGGGGGGAAAGGGGGGTCCCTCAGTTCCTCCCTTTAATTTTTGTCTAGGGGATGCCAAATGTTGTCCCCACCTTGGAAAGTCAAAAATAGAAAATAATAAAAACTTAAGAGCAAGCCTAGGGGTTACACAGGTCTCTATATTGCTTTTAGGAGAGCTGTGTAGCCTGGTAGGTGACTGTCATTTTGCTGGGCCATTTTTGCATCCATCTACCCAAAACTCATAGATGTGTGAAAGCATAGGTAAAGGAAGAATGGCAGCTTGCACACACATATATATCCAATGGGATCAAATCATAACATTCATGTTTATACTCAATAAAAGAGACTACACATATAAATATCTAAAATCTATTCCATCAATGCAGTGGCTGAGATAGGTTGTTATCTTAATCTTTCCATCTTGGGCAATCAACTGTTTCAGAAAAATCCTAATGCTAACATACATAAAACTTGGCAAGTTTGTAAACATTACTAAACCATTAAGTCTAGGCATTGAACTAATATAAAACCTTGGAAGGTGAAGCAGGTACAGACAAGTAATGGATGTAGGATACCAATTCAATCTGGATTAGTATACTAAAGCTATCAGGATGGCTGTTTGCAGGGAAACCTAAGCATCTGTGCCTACAAAATAACAAGAAATCATAGGGCTATAAGTACTGGAAAGGGTTAAGTCAATTTGTTAATGAGTCCTTGTGAGAAAGGACAGTGCAAGAACATTGCTAGTGGAAGCGGTAGTTGGCAGTTGTCTGGATACCCAGTGTTTTGGTTGGGGGGGGTGTTCCTTACACGGGAGGTTGGCACAAGGAGGGAGCCCTGGGTTTCAAATGTCAGCGCAGGGTCCCATCTGAACCAATCACATCCTTGCATTAATACGTACATCATAGTAACCTGGGACTGAATGACTCATATATACCCAATAGCATTGTCAATGGTGCAATGTTTGTTTCGAGACAGGGATTCATTTCCTAAGTATGCCCCTACAGCAAGCTCCTTGTTGACTCTCCTCCTTTCTCCCCGCAGGTGGGCTGAAGTAGCATTGCTTCAGGTCAGGAGTCTCCTGCCTGGGAGGTGATTATGGGGGGGAGCACGCAGCAGGGAGTTCCACCAGTGACTGATAGCAGAGACCTGTATATTTAGGGATAGAACTTATACACATTAGTGGTTGGAGGATCACTCCAAGGACCGCTGCTCCTTGAAGCGAAAAAGAAAAAAAAACTCATTAAGGTGGAGAGAAAGTTAAAACACTGCACACAAAACAAAAAAGTTGGTAGTGCGTTGCCTCTCTTCCCGGTTTCCTGGCTGGTTGGCATGGCTTTCAGGAGGGAGGGAAAACAGGAGGCAAGATTGTTAATGAATACCAGGCAATCTGCATTTCAAGAAGAAGGGAGGGGGAAGAGACCCTTCAAGTGGGGGGGGGCTCCCCCCTTTCATATCTCTGATAGCCATATTCATTGGTACTCCGCAAGGGGAATGAAAGAGCTAGGTTGAAGCATTTAAAACTCCTCAAAAATAAAATTCAAAAAAACTGGAAGAAGGCCAAAATCATATAAACTAAATCACAAACTTAGGCTGGATTCTTAGAAGGCACAATGATTAAAATGGATCCATTGCAAATGATCAGGTATTGTTCAGGAACTTAAAAAAAAAAAATCCCTCAAATTCAAAGTCCAAAAGAAATAAAAAGTGGGTCATATCTCCCTTTCCTTTAAAAGTTTTCAGATAAAAAAAAAACAAAAATGGACCGGACGGGACCGGGTGTCCTTCTCTCCCCCCTTCCTTTCTTCTGATGCAATCAGATGAAAGGAGTATAAATGGGGCAATTGTGGCAGCACTTGGGCATGTGCAAAGTGCTGCTTGGAAAAGTACAATGCAAGTCCTGAACATTGATTTAAATGGGACAGGACTGCTTTTAAGCGTTTTATACATACAAATAACAATACAATCTTGGGATGGGCAAGACCATTGTTTACATATAATATTACAATCTTGGGCTGTGACCATTATTTTGTGGGGAAAGTTTCCTTCCACTGCTGCATCAGTTCAGTGCAGCCCCTCTGAAACACATAGACACCTCTGTCAAATCCTTTCATTTCCATACCTTCAAAACCTTCCATTTACGAAAACACACCTTAACAGGCATCTGTTATGAGTAGCAGCCTCACACTAGATGCCATGCCATTAACCATCACTTTCTATAAAAATCCTGTCTTTCTACATACTTTTACCATTCCTTTTTCCACCACAATAAATGACTACAAGACCCAGAAAATATCGAGTGTGAAGCTGAAAAAAAAAAGGGGGGGGAAGCAAAGCGTACTAAGCTGTCCCTTCCCTCATTCATTCCATAGGGTAAAAACAAACAAACAAGGAAACCTTTGCTCTGATGCACTCACACTGACTCTTCACTGGGTCACATATTCCTAACTGGCTGGAGACACATCACATTTTATACAGTACTCTGGTCCACACATATATCCACATAAAGACAATAATAAAAAAAAGACTTTCATTGCGCAATGACATAGACATCCCATATTCACTTCATTCAATACACTCACAAAATATCACACTCCAGTGCCTTCCCCTGGTACCGTGGGGTAGACACACACACACACATACAAGTTTCAATATGAAGCAGACAAGAGGGGGGCACATACACACATGTAATTTCACTTCATTTTCCTCTTTGCCAAATTGTGCGAAAACTGCCTTTATTTTGGAGAGGTGGACGGGGGTTGATGATATTCTTGGGAAAGGCTGGCCATACCTTTCTCAAGAAACAAGCCCCGGCAAAAATCTTTACTTAAAACCATCACAAGGGTGATGAGAGATACACAGAGACATGTCATTGTCATTGTTTCCTGCAAAGGAAAACAAGTTATTTGGTACTCTTTATGGTTCAGGTACACTTCCCTGCGCCAGGGAGGCTCTGCTATAATTTAGAGAACAGTGAGAGAGCTTTGCACGGATCTTCCCTCAAGATCCGCTCCCCCATGGCAATACAGCTTGACTTGTTAACTCTTTCGTTGCCGAAGAGGCTATACATCTTAACATTGAGTTGCAGAGATTTTAGTTCTTTCATTACATAGTTAAAACTAGGCACACACTTCTTTAACCATTTCCCTTCCTGCACTGAGGAGGCTTTTTGCATGTTCGTTCAGTTGACTAGGAATAGTACAGAATGAAGTTTAGAAAAGAGAGAGGGGGGTGGGGATGCGCGCACACACACATTCACTCAAAAGGGGGAAAGAGGTGGGGCAGATTGCATGGCAAGAAGAGATGCACATTGCATGGTAATTTTCAGACAGAGGCTTGAAACGGCATTTTTCCTTCGTATTGAACCAAATCACAATGTTGGATTTTGATTATGAAGTTACTGCAATTTTCCTTCGTGTCTTGCCGCTCCCAAGGCGGGGGTAGGCAGGTCGGTGCGTTTATAGCTAGCTTTCCTCCGCGGGGGAGGAAGCCAATAGTTCCCTTTTGTCACTCGAGGGAATGAGCAGAGGCAGTTTTGCCTTGCTACAATCCCATGGGATCTTCTGCTGTTCCCTCATTTGGGAAGGGGCAGCAGAGTTTCTGCTCTTGTCTTGGGCCATGATTTGCTCTTGTAAATACTGGATTGTGGCCCTAGAATGGTCTAGTTCTTGCTGAAGTGAGGTGATCCTGCTCAAGGCAGCTTTCATTGCTCCTTTCCCTTGATTTAATTCCTTCTGTGTTTCAAGGAGAGCGTGGGACAAATCACTCCTATCCTTCATTAGTCCAGTATTAGTTGCCTGGGATCCAACAGGGTCGCGTTTGCCAATATTGTGCCTTGAAGGATCACCATGACTTAATTTTGGCAACCATCTCTTTAGTTTGCTTAGGCTGAGGTCACTGTTCAATTTTCCTGCCATGATGAAAACTATAGCTCTGGGGGAAAGGGTGGATCGCTCTGGCTGATCCTGGTGAGGCAAAAGAAATCCGTTTCTCAGTAGAGAACCAGGGGAATGGGTTTGAGTCTGATCTGCACTCTTGGGATAAAAGCGCCACTTGCGGGTATTTCAAGGCAGCGGGGACAAAAATGTTTCACAGCAAGGGAGGGGTTGGAGTCGATCAGGGCTCTTTGGATTATTAATCACTGGCTGTGGGGGTGCAGCCCAGCGTGGAAGAAAAGTTCAGGGATTCAAGTTGAGCTACAATTGCTACAATTCCTAATTAGATATTTTTGCAAGCACTCTTTTATTGCTCTGGGGGTGGTTTTAACCCAGGGTCCATTGCTTAAGGCAGGCTAGTGCAGTCTGCTGCAGCCAGACTACACAACCCATATTGTTTCAAGGGGATACTCCCCTCCAGGGTTCTCTATTGGAAATTCTGTGCATTCCACTCCAGACTTTCCAATGCTCTTGGATTGGGGCCTCGACGCACCTCGCTCTCGAGCCCATCCTATCAATTACTCAGTAGCAGACAGCCAGTGCCGTCGCTCCTGGGGTTCAGACTTTGCAGTTGCTCTTGGATTGGGGGGGCACCTCGCTCCCGGCCAATCTTTCAGTTTCACTCAGTAGCAGACAGCCAGTGCCGTCGCTCCTGGGGTTCAGACTTTGCAGTTGCTCTTGGATTGGGGGGCACCTCGCTCCTGGCCAATCTTTCAGTTTCACTCAGTAGCAGACAGCCAGTGCCGTCGCTCCTGTTTGGGGGGGGGGGCTTGAGCTCACCCCGGCTATGATCTGCGTCCAGATCGCAAGTTTTCAGGTACTCAATATTCAAATATGCAGTTACTCAAAAAAAATTCAGGTTCACAAAAAAGATTCAGGTTCACAATAAAGATTCAGGTTCACAATAAAGATTCAGGTTCACAATAAAGATTCAGGTTCACAATAAAGATTCAGTTTCACAAAAAAAATTCAGTTTCACAAAAAAAAAATTCAGTTACTTAGCTCTGGTGGTGGCTGGAAAGTAAGCGCACCATAGAGAAATCTCAAGAAGAGAGGGACTAGTTACACAAAGAATCTCAAAAGGGCTCCCCTACAGAGAGTTTCCCAGATGGGGAGGGAAGCCAACCCACAAGATAGTGCTCTCTAGAGCCAAACACACAGTTTGCACACACACTCTGTTATTTTAATATGACAATTTTGTTCAGGTGATGCATTCAGTCAAGATTCAGAGAGTCACCGAGACTTCCCCTTACGTCTGCCATGGAAATGCTTGTGCGTCGACTTCACAAGGCATTCACAAGTGCAGGGGCTGCCCGCATTTTCTCCACCAATAAACTGTTACCAAAATTGCTCTTTGGATGGGGAATTAGCTCGAGCAATCGGTAACTATGTATTTATTAAGCCAGGATCGCCCTATGTCTACGAGGGTTTTTCTCAGTGACTCCCCAAATAAAGACAGACTCAGGAATTCCAAATTAAAAGGTGTTTATGTATATTCAGTCAATCAGTGTTACACGTACATACAAGAAGCTAAGAATATAAAGGAGGTAGAATAGAGACCTTAAGGAAATTACCAAGTAGGACATACGTTACCAATCTCTAGAAGTGGAGATGTTCCAACATCCGTGGCATAGAGGTAGACAGAATACAGCGGGGGGGGGGAGGGAGGGGTGTATGGAACTTAACACACGAGGGAGACATGGCAGAGTGAAGGGGGAAGATCTGCACTGAGCCTTGTTGGGTAGGGCAAAATATACCCTTTTCTGGGGGTGGGGGGGGGAGTGAGATTCTCCAGATGGCTCCTTTCAACAACAAAAAGAGATTAAAAGACTTCAGGGTCAGAGATAGGGTGAGGTGGTAATTTGTTTACTAAGCTGGCATCCTTGATTTATACATCCTGAGATGGTCCTTCACGTTTGACCAAATCGGAGGTTGTAAAACTTCACATTCCAGGGAGGCGGCAGGGGGAATCCTTTAATGTAGATAGCTGAGGATGTTTTCCCACAAGATACAGGAAGAGAGAGGGGGGGGAATATGCAGAGAAGGGCTACGTGATGCTCTCGCCTTGCAATAATGGCTTCTCTTTGGCTCAGGCTTTTGGATCAAGAGGCAATCAGGGATCATGGCAATTGTTCTGCTGGTTCTGCAGAGGTGATCCGGCTTCTTGTCCCTGGAAAGTCTGGCTTGTACAAAACTGGGGAGAGCTAGCCCAGAGCAGCAGGCTATTAAGGTGCAGGCAGCAATGTTTCAAACAGTTCAGTGTGTCTCTGTTATGGGTGCCATCTCCAGGGCTGGAGCTTTTAGGTATCACCTTTATTAGACTAACCTCTTCAGCCCTGACGAAAAGGAAGCTAAAATTTATCGAACTTTGTTCTTGTTTATTCCTTGATCCTGCTTTCTTCTCCCGGCCCTCGTCTGTTTCTGTTGTTGCCAACTTTTGTCAAAATGTAGGGCACAGATAAATGAGACACCAAAAAGCCACATGCCATCTCCCAAATACAAATCCCTTCCGCACCCTCAACCACTTCTGCCACTAGCCCCAGGAGAAAAAAAAGAACCAAAGTGCTTATCTTTTTCTACCTAATGATGCTAATAACAGCTCAGGGGATGGGCTTATCTTGGGGGGTGGCACAGTGTTAAATTGCCTCCATCCCAGAGCCAGGGCCCCAATCCAGAGCCCACTGCTACAGATCTGAATAAAATTCTGTCAGGAGGTTAGGGTTGCCAACCTCCAGGGGGTGGCTGGAGATCTCCCACTATTACAACTGATCTCCAGCCGATAGAGATCAGTTCCCCTGGAGAAAATGGCTACTTTGGCCATTGGATTCTATGGCATTGAAGTCCCTCTCCTCTCCAAACCCTGCCTTCCTCAGGTTCTGCCCCCAAAATCTCCAGGTATTTCCTGACCCGGAGCTGGCAACCCTACAGGAGATCCATCCACAAATCTCTAGAACAGGGGTCCCCAACCTTTTTGACCCTGCGAGGCACCTTTGCAGTTCTGACACATAGGTTTTTCAGGTACCCCCCAAGCAACCAACAGGGGAGGGGATGGTGGGTGGGTCTTATCTGCCTTTAAATGAGGCCTAGCCTTGATGGCGACGGCGAGGAAGATGCTCTGGTATTTTGGCAAAAACTCTATGGTAGAAGCTGTTTTTACCCCAAATACCAGAGCATCTCCCTCGATGTCACAGATGTGATAACGGCACTACCGGAAGTGAGGTCATCATGCCGGCTATTATTTATGCTGCTCCGGGGTGGCCAGGTGAGAGTGAGCCTCTATTCCTCGCCCAGTAAAGGCCAGCTGGGCAGCTGCAGTTCTCTTTTGGGTCTGGGTGGGACTTGTCCAGTTCCCTTTCCCATCCCCCCGGCATAGAGGGCACAGTGGGTAGAAGGTAGGGTTCCCATTTGCCGGCAACAGTCATCAGTGGGGGGCAGGGGGAATCTTTAAATTACCCAGTCAGTGATAGCATAATGTCACTTCTGGGGAAAACCCAGAAGTGACCTCAATGCCTCTCTAGAAATTGCCAGAAACTCTATTGTAAAGTCATAAAGTTCCCAGATATTCCGAGAGAGACATGACATCACTTCCAGGAGGAGGTGATATCAAACCAGGAGGTTTCCCCAAAGTGATATCAACCATGGCTGACCCCCCCCCTAAATCGTTCCCCTCCTCTCCCTTGGGTGTAGGGTTGCCAGATCCCTCTTTGCCACTGGTGGGAGGTTTTTGGGGCACAGTTTGATGAGGGCGGGGTTTGAGGAGGGGAGGGACTTCAATGCCATAGAGTCCCAGTTGCCAAAGCGGCCATTTTCTCCAGGGGGACTGATCTCTATCGGCCGGAGGTCAGTTGTAATAGCAGGAGATCTCCAGCTAGCACCTGGAGGTTGGCAACCCTACTTGGGTCTCCTGCCAGTTGCCCGGCCTGGCAAACATATTTTACACACAGAGAAACTGATCTGACGCCCACAGCTAATTTTGCAGCGGAATTTTTCCAGCGGGGTTAATCAGACTTCTCGAGGATAAGCCAGTGCCTGGCTAGTTTATCATCCACTGACTAACTGAAGGCACAGAAGGATGAGACAGCAAACAAAATACCCAAGGTGTGATTCACGCCAGCTCTTGGATGCCCACAGAGGAGATGTGCTTTCTGCCTCCTCTAGCGCTCTCTGTTGCATAACAGCAGGAAGGGGGGGGGAAGCAGGCCTCCCAGAATAATGCTTGCTTCTTAATGCATGTGTTGAAGCGTGATCATGATCTCTGATTCCATCCTCAATCATTTTCCCCCTCCTCTCCTACACCTACACTTTGCCTCCTGTTTGCTGTTAGACTGTGTAGCAGAAATATGCTCAGAGTACAAGCTCTCGATAGATGCTCTCCCTAAAACACCTCATTCCTGAGAACCAAAGTGAACGACTCCTAAAAAAATTCCCCTCTACTGATTTTGATGTTGAATGGTCTCCAGAAGAACGTAAGACGAGCTCTGTTGAACTGGACCAAACTTCCACTAGCCTAGGTTCCTGTTTCCAAACCCAGATGTTCCTAGGAAACCAAGAAGGAGGGGATGAAGCAACAGCGCTCGCCTACTGTTATTCTCCCAGCAAATGGTATTCAGAGGTATCGTGCCTCTGAACCTGGAGGGTCCATTAGCTACCATGGGTAACAGTAGACCTATTCTACCTAAATTTATCTACTCCTCTCTCTGAATGCTTCAGTGTTTGCCAGCAGTTCTTCAAATATTTGGCATCTGTATTTCACACCCTATTAAAGCCAGTTTTCAGTGTTTGGCAGCATGTGACAATGAGCTGGAATGATAGGTTGAATCGAAGAAGAAGAAGAAGAAGAAGAAGAAGAAGAAGAAGAAGAAGAAGAAGAAGAAGAAGAAGAAGAAGAAGAAGAGTTGGTTCTTATATCCCACTTTTCTCTACCTTTAAAGCAGCCATGTCCAAAGTCCGGCCCGGGGGCCAATTGTAGCCCCTGGGCCGGTTTAATACGGCCCCCCAGCCTGTTTTGCGCCTGTGCTTTGCATCCCCGACCAAAGGGGCAACACTTGGGCGGAGGGTCACCTTGATTGGCTGTCTCAGCCCCACCCCCCAGAATGAAGGCCAGCGAGTCTGAAACCCTAGAGAGGCCACTTCGTTCTTACCCAGAGCCCACGCGTGGGGCTCTTTTGTTGTTCTGACACATGGAAAAGCAGCAGCAGCTCCTCCCGAGTGGGTCAAGGGGGATCCTGAGGATGGGTTGGGGGGGACTCAAGGGTGGGAAAGGTGGCAGGGAAAGGGAAATGCAAGGGAGGTCAGAGGCTGGCCCCAATCCGGGAGAGGAAAGACACCCCCACACACACACACACACAAACACCAAAAAGTCTGGGAGTGGGGGGGCTGCTCCATCTGGCTCTCCTTTTTCCTCCTTCCTCTCTGCAGAAGGCTGGTGTGGGGGGGAGATGCAGCCCCTTCCCTGCATTGCGGAGGCCTCGCGAGGGATCCAGATTTGCAGGGTGGGTGGGAGGGAGGAGGTGAGAGACTGGATGGGTCTTGAGTGGGGGGATTGTGAGTCAAGGAAAGGCAGGGGGAGAGGGGGCTGGATTTGGGGGCAGGATGTGTTTGGAATCAGACCCCCCCCCAGCAGGTTCTCTCCAAGGCAAGTGGCTGCTTCGAAAGAAGGGATGGGGTGGGGGAAATAAATGACTCCTGGCATGTATCGTGTTTGGAAACGAGGCGCGTTCAGATGGGGCCGAGTCTACAGAGGACACCCGTGATCATTCCGGAGGTCAAAGCCCTGAGCAGAGAGCAAAGAGGTCAGAAGGAAAGAAGAGGAGAAGGGTTGGTTTTTATATGCCCACTTTCTCTACCACTTAAGGGTGGCTTACAATCCCCTTCCCCTCCCCACAACAGATACCCTGTGAAGTAGGTAAGGCTAAGAGAGCTGTGACTAGCCCAAGGTCACCCACTGGCTTCGTGTGTAGGAGCGGGAGAAACAAATCCAGCTCACCAGATTAGCCTCCACCGCTCATGTGGAGGAGTGGGGGAATCAGACCCGGTTCTCCAGATCAGACTCCACCGCTCCAAACCACTGCTCTTAACCACTACACCACGCTGGCTCTCATGGGGAGAAAAACTCCACATTCCTCCCTGCACGGGAGATGTCAGAATCTTGGACTCCATGAGAATGAAAACCAGTTTATTTCCTGGCTCAGATGAGGGGAGGACAGAATACCCCCGGCATGGTTGAAGGGAGGGAGTCGACAGTCCCAGAGAGGCACATGAGCGGGGGGGGGGAGGAAGAGTTCCTGCTCCCTCCCTACAGAAGGAAGGTTGGAGATTTAGAAGCTGGGGGGGGGGCATCCGGTGAGCTTAAAGGGGTTTTGGGGAAAGGAAGGAATGTAGCCATGGTTTTTGTGGTGCAGTCTGTGGTTATGGGCATAATAAGTATGCCGTTTGTAATAAACTTTGCATAAAATAGTTAATTTGCATTTAATTAATTTAATTAAGAATGTCAAGCAAAATGGTCGGCCCTCACGCATGTTCGCTTCATCAAATCTGGAACTCTTTGAAAAAAAATTGGACACCCCTGCTTTAAAGAGTCTCAAGAGAGGTTTACAATCACCTTCCCTTCCTCTCCCCACAACAGACACCCTGTGAGGTAGGTGGGGCTGAGAGAGCTCTAATAGAGCTGTGACTAGCCCAAGGTCACCCAGCAGGCTTCATGTGTAGGAGTGGGGAAACCAACCCAGTTCACCAGATTAGCTGGAGATCTCCTGCTATTACAACTGATCTCCAGCCTATAGAGATCAGTCCCCCTGGAGAAAATGGCCACTTTGGCAATTGGACACTATGGCATTGAAATCCCTCCCCTCCCCAAATCCCACCCTCATCAGGCTGTGCCCCAAAAATCTCCAGGTATTTCCCAACCCAGAGCT
Source organism: Euleptes europaea (assembly GCF_029931775.1). Classification (NCBI taxonomy): domain Eukaryota; kingdom Metazoa; phylum Chordata; class Lepidosauria; order Squamata; family Sphaerodactylidae; genus Euleptes; species Euleptes europaea. Next base: position 106,300,837 of record NC_079316.1, read on the forward strand.
GGAAACCCTACTGGCAACCCCAGGCTCTCACACTGGCTGTTTGGCTTCAATCTTCTTTGGCAATGATCTTTGTGACCGATTTAGACATGATGTAATATTTTAAATGGAGGTCGCTCAGCTCAGGCCTTCCCTCACTTGCTTGCTTGCACTACACAAAGCATCTTGCATTTGCCATTGGTATTCACAGCACTTGTCCAATGATGTATGGTACAGAAGATGACTTTATCACGCATGCTTTCCTCTTTGTCTTTACCCATAAACTCAGTGTTTCATCCTGTTGTTTCTGTAGCCTGCAGCCTTTTGTAAAGAGCAAATAGTTCTGTTTGGACAGATCACCCTGTTCCTAATCCAGTATTCTATGGTGTCAACTGGACTATATTCAGGGGGTGTTGCATCAGTTTCCCCTCACCGCCATGTAAGGGGCATTAACATCAACCATAACTTGCTAAAAAGTTAGCAAGTTAGGGAAATGGCTGTGGCTAAGGGGTAGAACATCAGCTTGGCATGCAGAAAGTCCCTGGTTCAATCCCCGGCATCTCCAGTTAAAGGGACCAGGCAAGAAGGTGATGTGAAATAACTCTGCCTGAGACCCTGGAGAGCCACTTCCGGTATGAGTAGACAATACTGACTTTGATGGATCAAGGGTTTAATTCAGTACAAGGACATCTTCATGGGTTCATGTGTAAGAAGTACTTTGGCTTCCTTTTTCATTGTTTTCTATCGACTGTATGGCCTGCTGGGGTCTTTTGCTTTTCAACTGTGCTTGGTTTTGTTTTGTGTTGCTAAGGGGTCTTGGTTTTTTTTTTCCAGAAATCTCTGTTCTGTTAGGGCAATAACCTGTTCCATTTGGTTATCAGGACATGCGTGGAGGCCAGATACGATCACTCGTTTTTTAATTGCGATGAGAATGATGATTACACAGAGTTGGGAAAACAGACACATTAAGATGCTGTCCAGAATGAAAATGAGTAGTGAATGAGGAGGAGGAGTGAATTACACTGGATGAGTATTTAGGGTTACCAACCTCCAGGTGGTGGTGGGAGATCTCCTGGGATTACAACTGATCTCCAGGCAACAGATATCAGATCACCAGGAGGAAATGGCCACTTGGGCAATTGGACTCTATGGCATTGACCTTCCCTTCCCTTCCCAAACCCCACCCTCCCCAGGCTCCACCCTCAAAATCTCCAGGTATTTCCCAACCCAGAGCTGACAACCCTAGGTGGAGAGGAGAGAACAACACATTTTGTGGGGCACAAATGGGCATTTCCCATGGCAAACCAGCTAGCTGTCCATGCCTGCCCCTGCTTACCCTTCAAATCACTTTGAAATTTTCACAGCACAGGAGGAAGGCCAGGTCCCTCTTCATAACTGGGGGTTGGGGGGTTGGGGTGGAGCCTGAGGAAGGTGGGGTTTGGGGAGGGGAGGGACTTCAATGCCACAGCATCCAATCGCCAAGGCTGCCATTTTTTTCCCCAGGGGAACTGATCTCTATTGGCTGGAGATCAGTTGTAATAGCGGGAGATCGCCAGCTACTATCTGGAGGTTGGCAACCCTACAGCACAGTTCTCCAGACGAACCAGATACATATGTTCCCCTGGGTACCAGGATTAAGAAGCGGACACTTTAAAAAATGCAAAAAAGTATCCCCACTTCAGCGTTAGGACTGATGATCTGGAGACAAACTGTTGACAGGGAGACAAGCTGCTCCGTCTGTGGCTGGAGTTAGGAGCTTAGTTTTTGTTCATTTGTCGAAAGGCAGCATGTACACAGTGAGAAAAAAATACAAGTACATAAATAGAAATAAGGTCAAATGGTATCCTACTAAAGCCCTACATGTTTGGGATGGGGGTATCTGAATGTCACTCTTCTCCCATAGGTAGGGTTGCCAACTGCCAGGTAGTAGCAGGAGATCTCTTGCTAATTCAACTGATCTCCAGCCAATAGAGATCAGATCACCTGGAGAAAAATGGCTGCTTTGGCAATTGGACTCTATGGCAATGAAGTCCCTCTCCAAACCCTGCCCTCTCCAGGCTCTGCCCCAAAAATCTCCCGCCAGTTGAGAAGAGGGACCTGGCAACCTTACCCATAGGTCCCTGCACAGCAATTAAGGGAGGGGTCCTCCTGACTGCCCCATCAATCAAAGAAGCTTGTCTGCTGGGTGCACAAGAGAGGGCCTTTTCGGTGGCAGCCCCACAATTATGGGACAGCCTCCCCAGGGAGGTGTGCCTGGCTCCCTCATTTTCGATCTGAAGGAGGCGGCATTTAATTTGGACTTCATTTGATTAAAGCATTCCTGAGTGGTGGTTTAAAATTGTGGCTTTATGTATTTTTATGTGCTCTAGTTTATATATTTTATTTATATTGTACTCCTCCTTGAGCTCCATAAGGAAGGCAGCTAATAAATGTTTTAAATAAAGAAATACTAGGGTTGCCAGGCTTTGAGGAGGCAAGGCATGGGAAGCGTGGCATTCTGTGATGCATTGACATCACTTCCAAAAACAACGCTCCAGGAATCCCTCATGTCTCTATGGTAAATATCACAGAGATAGCAGGAATTCCTAGAGAGTCTGTCAATGTCGTGGTGCAGGCGAGGAGCGAGGGCTGTAAGCGAAGTCTGGAGAACAGTCCAAGGTCATTCACAGTGAAGGCAGAGTCCAAGATAGCAATACAGGCAAGGGAAGTCCAAGGCATTAGTCAGAGCCAGTCCGAGAAGTCAGGATACCAGGAATCCAAAGGATAGCAGGGAAACAAGGCCTGTACACAAAGAGGCTGGTGACAAGTTGCTTGCACAACAGCCAAGCCTAACTGATGGCTTTAATCCCTTCCCCTGCTGCTGTAGCAGAGCCAGCTGATGCTGATGAGGCTGAGTTCACAGGTGGTGCTTCAGCCCTGCTCTTCCTCATCACTGCTACTGGGGAGGTTCCTCTGTAAAGCCTTCAGTCTAGCACTCTGCCCTCTCTGCTGCATTGCCAGATGAACCTGTTTTCTTCTCTGCTCCAGTGGCCTTGGCGAGGCCTCTGGGACACTGCATGTTGCAAGGTGTCAGGTCCAACTGGAGTCCTTGAGCTTGCAGGCTGCAGGCATGGTGAGTCATCCCCTGACTTTGGCTGATCCTCTACTCTGGCAGGCTGTAGGCCCTGTGGTTGTTCCTGTGGGACTTCTGCCTGAGGATGTCCCTCTGTTCTGGCTTCTATTTCCTCTTCGTCAGAGGAGGTCTCTGCAGGCTGACTCATGACAGTCAACCCAATGTGGTCATGTCCAGGGTTTCTGCTGGAAGTGATATCAACACATTGTGCAACATCATTTGCACCCCCCATTCCCCCACACACACACCTCTCCATTGAGTCAGTGTGGGGGATGAGGAACACAGGCTGGAGACTGCCCCCTGGAATCATGCAGCTTGAAGCCTAGATCCTCTGGCCATCTGGGGTGGAGACCATGTAGTAGTAGTAGAAGAGTTGGTTTTTATATGCCAACTTTTTCTACTACTTAAGGAAGAATCGAAATGGCTTACAATCACCTTCCCTTCCCCTACCTACAACAGACACCCTGTGAGGTGGGTGGGGCTGAGAGAGCTGTGACTAGTCCAAGGTCACCAAGCTGGCTTCATATGTAGGAGTGGGGGAACAAATCCAGTTCACCAGATTAGCATCCGCTGCTCATGTGGAGGAGTGGGGAATCAAACCCGGTTCTCCAGATCAGAGTCCACTGCTCCAAACCACCGCTCTTAATCACTACACCACGCTGGCTCTCAGTAAGCAGTTCCTTTCATCTGAAACTCACCAAAGTGCTGCAGGGATCAAAATACTTGGGCTCTACCACTAGGGCTGCCAGCTCTGGGTTAGGAAATACCTGGAGATTTTTGGGGTGGAGCCTGAGAAGGGCGGGGTTTGGAGAGAGGAGGGACTTCAATGCCATAGGGTCCAATTGCCAAAACAGCCATTTTCTCCAGGGGAACTGATCTCTGTCGCCTGGAGATCGGTTGTAATAGCAGGAGATCTCCAGCCACCACCTGGAGGCTATATAAACCGGTCCGTTCTTCATCTTGGTCTTGCACGTCTATACAACCTAAAGTGAAAACGGAGAAATCAAAGGAAAACATATTTATGGACATTGGTTATAATATTTCTTGAACTTTTACTTACCTTGCAAGCATTGCTGCCTTGTAGAAGCCAGAAGCGTTTTGTACAGCTACTGTGTGTCTCTTTGTTCTATAGTATATAGTCTTAAGTTTCATTTTTGTCACTTGTATGTTGTTTTAGCACTTTGCACTTATTCATTACTTAGAATATAAGTTTTCATAGAAATTTTCGAGCTTGGTATTATTCTTTTATATAGCTTGTCTAATTAATACCAGTGCATCTTTGATCTAACCACCTGGAGGCTGGCAACCCTATCTACCACTGGAGACCCCAGCTCAGGACCCTCAGTGCCTTTCATTAAGACTGGACCGGTCTTGTCGCCAATGCTCAATAATTCTTGGGTGCCAAAAGTCAGTAAAGTTTAAGAGATTTTAACCTTATGTTTTCCCCTTGTCCCTATTCGAGTTATTATGGCATCAGTGGGAGGAATCTCACTGAATTTGACTCTCAGAGCAGCTCTTGGCAATAGATTGTATATGTACCTGATCCAATTCTATTCAAGCTGGCCGAGTTTATGACCCGGTGTGCCAAACTGAAGTGGGAAATTCAGCCGGCCGGCCTGCGATCACTAGTGGGCCATGCGTGACCCAGATCTGTTTCACTCCAAACGGTGCCTGCGTTAAGCCCCATCTTAGGGTGGAATCAAGGTCAGCTAGAGCTGGGCAGAATCCTGTGCAAATCCCCCCCCCCCTTCAATGCTTAGAAGTCATGCCTGGGCGATCTGACATTCCCCTAGATGAGAGAACTTCAGCAAATAAGTCCAATCAAAATTGCCATAAACCTTCCCAGTGCTGAGGAGGGATGGTTGTTTGGCATGGCAATTATGACTCTGTTTCCTTTATTTTTTCCACTTAATGACATCTAAACTGGACACACCAGTAGAGCTGAGGATTAACTAATTAAGCAGCTTTAAAGGGTCAGGCAAAGAGGAAAAGAAGGGATGCTTCAGGCTGCCTGCGTGCCGGAGAGCTATAAAATATTCTCCTTACTCACAGCTTGCTAGCTGTAAAGCAGAGAGCCTCACAGACTGTGCGTTCTTTATTATCCCCAGTCTGGAAAGCTGCAGCAGCCATGGGTGAGTAGAGATCCTGCTAAATTTAGAAAGTGAATTGGTATTTCATATATGTCATATCATTTTTCTTCATTCTGTAGGAGCTGCAAAAAAATGATTATGGTGTGCATGCAAGTAGATGTGTGTGTTTTAAGAAAACCCATTTGTTTTATCATTGTAGTTTAATATACCAGCCTGCCACCAATTAAACACAAATTTATTAGCTGATGGATTGGTCAAGAGATGGATGATTGATAAATTAAAGTTTTAGAAAACTGTGCACATTCTCTGAAGTTGCTATGGAGGTATCTTGCTGGGAAACAGAACCTGTGAGACAGATTTAATTAAATTGAAAGTTTCCTCTCATTGGTGGAAGGAGAAATCTTTAATGCATTCTCTTCCATCCCTGGCGACAGTACCACATGAGAGCCAAATTGCTCTCCAAAGTGCACTGTTAACTTTCAGCCCCATCGGTTAATCAACAGGAGATTAATCTGCCCGTTAAAGCTGGCACTTATCTTCGAGAGGCAACCACCTTGGGGGAAAAGCAGACTGGCTAACACGACTAATTACATTAGCCGAGATCTCACCTATATATCAGAGTGCAAATGTCCTCGATGCCACATTTGGGGCTGTTAGGGAACAACAACAGACCTGTTTCAGAAATCGTAGCTCAGCATGCATGCTTAAAACGCCAAAACAACCTGGTGCGTGACATTTTCATTGAGACAACCACAGCCTTTCAGAGGAGGGGGGAAAGTGCCGGCTAGTAAAAATAATCCCATCGTGGAGAGCAAAGCCGGAGAGAACTTGTGAATGTAAAGACTCGAGCGTTCCATGGCCTCGACTTGGGAAGATAATGCTTAACCTGGGCTTTTTAATTCTTCCTGAAACCTCTCTTGCGCTTAAAGAGCTGACGTCACCTCCCTGAGTTAATTCTTGAGCCCCTTCTCAGGACTGTCATTTTAGCAATCAGCGCCTAGGCTGCAATCCGCGTCGCTTGCCACGGTGGAAGCCAAACCGTTGAACAAAATGACGTTAAACCTCCCTCTGTGTTGATGCCACTTATTTACATATCATTTCTGGGACTTTGTCCTGCTAAGATCAAGAGCCTCCTTGAATGCGGTCGTGTTTAGCTGTTCCGCTCATCGGTTTCTCTCTACATGACTGCAAAACTGTGTGTGCCTCTCTGATAGAAAATCCCACTGAACTTTGAGTAAACATGCATATGATCAGGCCATATGCTAAGCAGAGTGACACTCTAGCACAGCGTTTCTCAACCAGGGTTCCCTGAAACCTAAAGGTTCTGCAAGAAATCGCTAGGGGTTCTGCGAGAAATAGTGATGAATAGGCTAATCATATGTAAATCATATGTAATCATATGTAGAGGTTCCCTGAGTCATGAATATTGTTTCAAGGGTTCTGCAAGGGTAAAAAGGTTGAGAAACGCTGCTCTAGCGGATCGGTAAACAAATCTAGTCTGATTGACAGGTGTGCTCCCCCCACACACACTCTTTTAAACCAATTATTCCAGGGAAACGACAATCTGGAATGCTCCTAGCAATAATCTGGGCTGTAATCTCCAACAAGGACCACCTTCTAACGGCCTCGTAAACTCAGTCGCAAAGCAAGGGGGGCGTATGTCATTGAGTTTGAGAAGCAGCAATGGTGGACTGTGAGAAAAACATGGGAATCCAGCCAAACGCAGAGCTGTCAACATATTTTGCAGGCAGCTGTGTGTAGATTGTTTGGGAGCAAAGAGGAATGGCCTCCGCACTCATCTGGTGCAGCGCTCCAATGGGCCAGTGAGCAGAGCATCTCCCATAACACTGGCAAGAAGCAACCTGCCTCCATCAAACTGTGGCTTCGTGTAAAAATCTCAGCCATTCCAAAAAGGCTTCTTCTTAATCATAGACCAAATTGAGTTCATTGTCTAGAGAAGGATTAAAGTAAACACTCATTTGGGGGTGGTTAATTGTTGTCTGAGAGACAGCGTGGCATAGTAAAGAGCAGTGGACTCCAATCTGGAGAACCGGGTTCAATTCCCCACTCCTCCACATGAGTGGTTGACTCTAATCTGGAGAACCGGGTTGGTTTCCCCACTCCTCCACGTGAGCGGTGGACTGTAATCTGGAGAACCAGGTCTGATACCCCACTCCTCCACATGAGTGGCGGGCTCTAATGTGGTGAACCAGGTTTGTTTCCCCCACTCCTCCACATGAAGCCAGCTGAATGACCTTGGGCCAGTCACAGTTCTCTCCGAACTCTCTCAGGCCATGTGGAGGCAGGCAATGGCACGTCTCTTGCCTTGAAAGCCCTACGGGGTCGCCATAAGTCAGCTGTGACTTGTCGTCACTTTCCACCACCACCATTTTTTGTCTAGACCATATTTGGCATGAGTCTGAATCAAATTTAATATAGGAACCATAGATCATAATATACCACACACACACAAGAACATACCATAAGTAAATAACATTAGAAGGTGAGATCCATGTGATACCATGTTTTGGCTGAACTGATACATGCGTTCTCCCAGCCATTCTTACACCTGATTCAGCATTGGATAGTAATTATTTATTTACTTTACTTATATCTCCCTCTTCTCCCCAATGGGGACCCAAAGCAGCATACATCATTCTCCTTTCCTCCATTTTATCCTCACAACAACCCTGTGAGGTAGGTTAGCCTGAGAGTGACCGGCTCAAGATCACCCAGCAAGCTTCCATGGCAGAGCGGGGACTCAAACCTGGGTTCCCCAGGTCCTGGTCTGATGCTTTAACACCAAGCAAGCTCCCTGTCAAAGAGTTTGTTTCTGCAGTTCTCCCATTTCAAATATGTATATCTTGCCTTCTTGCCAAAACTTACTTATGGCAGATAATGAAGCGATTCAAAATGACAAAATTTAACCAGCGGAGACTATGGGTGCTTTCACACATCCTAAATAATGCACTTTCAATCCACTTTCAATGCACTCTAATGATTGTTTGCGAGTGGACTTTGCTGTTTCACACTGTAAAATCCAGCTGCAAAGTGCATTAAAAGTGGGTTGAAAGTGCATTATTCGGTATGTGTGAAAGCACCCTTTTCCAGACAAAACCTCTCAGATAAACTATCAGCAGACCATATCCTAAAAGGCTTAATCTTCCCTGTCTCTCCAAGTGCTCAGACCAAACCCAAAAACAAAACCCAAAACTTTTATCTGTTAAAACAGAAGGAAAGTGCCAAATGAGGATGTCTAAGGAGTTAATCCCAGAGTCTATAGAGAAGAACTTGTCCTTGGTTTCCATCCATCTGACTTCTGGTTCTGGGGATAGTAGTAGTAGGAAAGCCAATGAATCTCAGCTGTTAGCCTGCATGGTGAAGTGGTTAAGAGTGACAGACTCTAATCTGATGAACAGGGTTGGTTTCCCCACTCCTACACATGAAGCCAGCTGGGTGACCTTGGGCCAGTCATAGTTCTCTCCAACCTCTCTCAGCCCCACCTACCTCACAAGGTGTCTGTTGTGGGGAGAGGAAGAGAAGGAGATTGTAGGCCAGTTTGATTCGCCTTAAAAGGTAGAGAAAATCAGCATATAAAAACCAACTCTTCATCTTTTTCTTCTGCGCTACTTGCGCCTTCCAAATTTTCAGGGACTGCCCCATGTCAAGTTAGGGATACCAGCCTCCAGGTGGGACCTGGGATTCCCCTGGAATTACAGTTCATCTCCAGACAACAGAGTTCAGTTCTTCTGGAGAAAATTGATGCTTTGGAACAGGGGTGGGGAACTTTTTTTCCGCCAAGGGCCATTTGGATATTTATAACATCATTCGCGGGCCATACAAAATCATCAACTTAAAAATTAGCTGACCAATACGTTTCTCCACGGCCCAGGTGGGAAAGGGTTAACAGTTTCTTGGACGGTCCTAGCAGCTCCATAGCTCACAACTTTTCTGCAAGGGGGGGGGGAAGGTTAATTTTCTTAGCAAAACAAACACACATCTGCCTTGAATAGAGGCTATTCCTGTCCATGGGAGGGTGTGGATCACCAGTCAGATCCCTACAAGCTAGAGATCTGCCAGGACCCACGAAGGGCCAGACCAAATGATTTTGCAGGCCTTAAACAGCCCCTGGGCCTGACGTTCCCCACCCCTACTTTGGAGGGTAGACTCTATGGCATTGTATTCCACAGATGTCTCTGTCCTTCCCAGGTTCCACCCCCAAATCTCCGGGAGTTTCCCAACCTGGGTCTGGCAACCCTTCCCCCCCACCATCCCTCACCGGTGACCAGGGGGGACCTGGCAACCCTATGTCAAAGGGCATTATGGCAGTCCAGCTGGTATGTAATCAGTGCATGGATAACTACGGTGTGATTGTACAGTTCAAGATGAAGCTGGCGCACCTGCCAAATCAGGCATTAAATGCTACCGAGGTCTGTTACTCCAACTAGAGATTAGGGTTGCCAGGTTGCTTAGATTGTCAGGCAATCTGACAAAAACTTGGAAGCAGGGATTGTGTGTGTGCGCGGCTGCGCCAACACGATCGCATCGCTTCCAGGTGTAAACCGGAACGCATTGCAACAGGCTTCTTACCACTCAAACTCCCTGTTCAAGTGGTCAAAGGCCTGTTGTGATGCAGCTCTTCCAGGTGTAACCCAAAAGTGACGCAATTGTGTTGGTGTGGCTGTGTGCATGCAATTCCTGCCTCAGCTCCACCCCAAAAACCTCTCGCAGGAGCCGAGGGGGGGTGCATGGCAACCCTACTATACATCCAAACTGATCCCTCCTCCAAATGCAAACTTGCTCTGTCAGAAGAAGAAGACACAACATAAGCAGCCAGTTACCTACCTGAGTAGGGTTACCAACTTCAGGTTGGGAAATACCTCAAGGTTTGGGGGTGGAGCCTGATGAGGGCGGGGTTTGGGGAGAGGAAGGACTTCAGTGGGGAATAATGCCATAAAGTCCACCTTCCAAAGCGGCCATTTTCTCCAGGGGAACTGACCTCTGTCACCTGGACATTAGTTGAAATAGTGGGAGATCTCCAGCCACCACCTGGAGGTTGCTAGCAAAAAGCAGCACGAAGGCTCTAGTTTAGAATCAATGATACAATAGTTCTTGTAGGTTATCCGGGCTGTGTGACCGTGGTCTTGGTATTTTCTTTCCTGACGTTTCGCCAGCAGCTGTGGCCGGCATCTTCAGAGGAGTAACACTGAAGGACAGTGTCTCTCAGTGTCAAGGGTGTAGGAAGAGTAATATATAGTCAGAAAGGGGTTGGGTTTGAGCTGAATCATTGTCCTGCAAAAAATATCAAAGGTAATGTGCTAATTATTGTCCTGTTAAGTATCAAGATAATGTGCTAATGAGGGTGCGGTATGTTAATGTGGAACCGTTGTATCCTGAAGTGATCTGTTAACATGTGGAATCCAAGGCTAATCCGCATGGCTATTGTAGACTGTAGTCTTTGTTAGTCTGGAGGTTTTCAGGACAGGAAGCCAAGCCTTATGCATTCTTAAACTCTCTTCTTTTCTGTTAAAGTTGTGCTGATGTTTATGAATTTCAATGGCTTTTCTGTGCAATCTGACAAAATAGTTGGTAGAATTGTCCAGTCTTTCAGTGTCTTGGAATAAGACCCTGTGTCTTGTTTGGGTCAGTCCATGTTCAGCCACTGCTGATTTCTCAGGTTGGCCAAGTCTGCAGTATCTTTCATGTTCTTTTTATCCTTGTTTGTATGCTGTGTTGTGTGGTCCCAATGTAAACTTGTCCACAACTGCAAGGTATACGATATACTCCTGCAGAGGTGAGGGGGTCTCTTTTTTGCTGATCGTAGCATCTGTTGTATTTTCTTGGTGGGTTTAAACACTGTAGGTTATGTTGTTTCAAAAGTTTTTCCATCCTATCAGTGACTCCTTTAATAAATGGCAAGAATACCTTTCCTATGGGAGACTGTTTTTCCTGAGTTTTCTGATTTTTGTTTGGTTTAATGGCCCTTCTGATTTCATTTCTGGAATAGCCGTTTGCTAGCAGTGCGTGATTTAGATGATTAATTTCTTCCTTGAGAAACTGTGGTTCACAGATCTTGCACGGTCCATTAATGTTTTGATTATTTCTCTTTTCTGTCGGGGGGGTGGTTGGAGTTTTTGTGTAAGTAGCGATCTGTGTGAGTTGGTTTCCGGTAGACCTTGTGACCTAACTGAAAGTTTGTTTTACAGATGACAAGGGTATCAAGAAATGGGAGTTTACTCTCAATTTCTTTTACCAATAATATCCATCCAAACATTCAGTTTACCATGGAAAAAGAAATTGATCGGAGTACCTCTAGACACCTCTAGATCGTGGGCCTTATGCTTGACACCCCTGCTCTAGACTGACATCTGCCAATACTGTGAGCAAGGAACCAACATGATTGACTAGTGTCTAAGACACCCAAAGCACTTTGACGATATCCTCTGGAAAATCCATTCCTATCAGGGTGATGCATGTCAGAAAACGTTTCACTGTGCTCTTATGAAGGAAATCAAGAGGATGGCGTGGATCAGAGCCAAAATGCAGGATCTCAAAGTGGGATCCTTTAAATCAGGCTCAGGGGCAAAACATCCTTTATTCCAGTCTGTCCAGCATCGCTTGGTCACCGCAAAGCAAATATTTATCATTTTAAAATTTCATTTTTTTCTGTTTCTGTCCCCTTCTGTCCCACTCACCAGCAATTAAGAGCATAATAACATAAGAAAAGCCCTGCTGGATCAGACCAAAGCCCATCAAGTCCAGCAGTCTGTTCACACAGTGGCCAAACAGGTGCCTCTAGGAAACCCACAAACAAGACGACTGCAGCAGCATCCTGCCACAGCACCTAATGTATTAGGCCTGCTCCTCTGAAACTGGAGAGAATAGGTATGCATCATGACTAGTATCCATTTTTACTAGTTGCCATGAATAGCCCTATCCTCCATGAGCATGTCCACTCCCCTCTTAAAGCCTCTCACTTTGGCAGGCACCACCACATCCTGGAGCAGGGAGTTCTACAGTTTAACTATGCATTGTGTGAAGAACAATTCCCACCTCTTCTCTCACCTCCATTTTCCTGATCCTTTCTCATTATTCCCATTTGTACCCCCACCTTTTCTTGAAGAAGCTTAGGGAGGCTTATGGGGGGCAATCTCATTTCTGTCTTCACAACAATCCTTTGAGGTAGGTTAGGTTGGGGGAGGATAAGTTGCCCAGTGTCCAATCACACATCCATCTGTACATGCATCGACTGAAACATGAGAATTCCTCAATGCATGTATAAAGAAAAATTAAATGTGCATTGTACACATACTGAACATGTGATCACTGGAACTTATGACCAGGGTTACTCTGGCTCAGGCCTTTTATGCCTGGTCTGTTTCCACTGGATCTGCTGCTCTCTAACCGCGCAGTATTTGCAGTCGAATTCTCAAAAACACCATGCACAGGGGCTTTTCGCCTGAAGAAATTCCAGGAGTACATTATGATCAATTATGCATCCCCAATGAAAACGTGGAGCTTCTGAACCACACGTGAGTTCCTCATCCCTGAAAACACTGCTTTGTAACTGGCTGTGGTGTATATATATTTTTAAAATATGCCACCAGCCCCCACCAGCCCCACAGCAGGATTCTTTCATTTGACCTGAACCGTGGCCATTTTACAGCCAAAGCAGAGAAGGGTCTGAACACTCCCCCCCTCCTGATCAATTTGTTTCAGTGTAGTTCAATGCAGGGGTCATAAGAACATAAATACACTTGCACGGTCATTTGTGACATTCATTGTTCCATCGGTAGTCTTGCACACGCAAACAAATAAAAGGTTTCATGCCTATAAGAGGATATGCATAAGGGGAGGGTGGCAAATCAGCCCCGCTCTGTTCCATCCTTCCCAGAACTGAAACTGACCAACACTTGCTGTAAAACTGACCAAATAAGCAGCCGCATAGGTTGTTTGTGATTATTTCAGCATTCTCTCAACTGTTTGATCTGACACTGACCCACACATACTGCGAAACTGACCAAATAAGCAGCCTCGTAGCAGCATCATTCTCTTGCTAGTGCTCTCGATAATGGCTTTGAGAGGAGAAGTTGGATGAGGGGGACCATTGGAGGGTGAAGCGAGAATGGGCGTGGGGAGAAAAACCCAAAGTGACAAGCATGCACAGTACTGGTTTTGATTTGGGATCAAGGCATCCTGAAAATGCGGGGGAAATGTGAGGGGAGAGCGAGGTGATTTTGGAAGGTTGGAAAATAAATGCATAATTAAAATAAAGTCCCGAAGTAGTCAGGGCATGACTGCGACAAGAACAACCTGTGCATAAAAGGCCTCAGATTAAACTCTTACATTAGTTCATGTTGAAATAATTAGTTCTTTCAGTCCTAGAAATTTTTTTCGCTTCTGAGTGATGGAATGGTTATCTTCAAAAATGCATGCAAGCAGAAGCAAGTGTTCCTCAACATTTCTGATATTCTATATATGCTGTCATATTATGTATCAATTATCCTAAAAATACATGAATTTAAGAACTTTTATTGCGCAAGCAAGCTTAATTTCTACATGCAAAGTGCCGGGACTTGGCTTCCTTTGGAGGGAGCCATGAGTTAAAAACTGCAACCCTGCTAGTTCATAATATCTGCAACTCCCCCTATGAGGGTGTTTCTGGCAACCACACCAGTTGAAAGTTCCACCTCTGTTCTGAACACCAGTTAGTGGGAATGAACCTGTGCCTCTGACTTGTTCCACCTCCCCCTCTTCCCTGCCAAATCAAACACAACAGCAGCTTATGGGGCAGAGAGGGAACAGCTTCTGCAAGTGGGGCTAGTCTGGCTCCTTTGCATAGAGAGGGCATGGTCAGCACATGTTCCAACTGCCTCCGTTTTAATAGTCCGCTTATGTTTGTCACAACCTGGCTAAGGGTCTGCATGCCTGAATGGCCAGGTCCTCTTATAGGTCTGGGTCAGTTTGTTAGTGAAGAGGAGGGGCTGCGGATGAGTGGTCGAGCATCTGCTTGATATGCAGAAGGTCCCAGGTTCGATCCCCAGCTTCTCCAATTAAAACCATCCGGGTGGTGGCGATGCATCAATTTTCTCCCAGGGAGCTGATCTCTGTTGTCTGGAGCTGTAATTCCAGCGGATCCCCACCTGGAGGCTGGCATCCCCACAAGAGACATCCTTACCTGAGATCCTGGAGAGTTGCTGCCGGCAGAGTACACCATACTGAGTGTGATGAACCAATGGTCTGATCTAGTACAAGACAGCTTCATGTGTTCACACAACTTTTATTTAGTTACTTCTCTGGCTTTGGAGAAGCCAGCAAGCATTCAGCAAGCATTCCCCTAGAAATTTACTTTTTACACAGCTGAAATTCTTAGGAAGATCAATTCTGCACCCATTACTACTTTGGTATGCAGCTCTACAAAACCACAGGATACCCACAGCTCTGTTTTTATTGAGGTCTTATGGGTTTTACTGTATTACCCCATAGATACGGGGTCAGTGAGAAATTGAAATCATGCCACCATACCTGGCCTGCTGTCCTTACTAAGCCTCTGGGCACACTGACCTGGTTTTTCCATCTGTCATTTGGCAACATTCTTAATTGCTTCAGTACATAAAAGCAAAAGCTTGCATAAAAGCAAAACTTGATACATACTGTCGAGACAAAATCTTGAATGGCCATTTTGAACGACCGCTATTCAGCATGTACCCTGTACAACTGCACATTTACATTTTAGTTACATTAGTGGGAATGACAGATCATCTAAGAATTCTGTCATCGGTGGGCAGTTTTAAGTTTTAATAGTAGCAGCAAATGGAGCCCTTCTTCCACATGGCATCAAATTTCAGTAGACTCCTTGGAAAAGTAACTCCCCTTTGCCTGAAATCCAAACCTCAATTAACAGCAAGCCACAATCGAGCTTCATTCATTCTGTAAAAGCTCAGGTGGGAGCCATCTCTGGCATGCACTGATTTCTTCAGTGAAGGCGCTGTCACATGAAGCGCCCTAACTTCAGTTAAGTGCTTCTGTTTTTTGTAAGTTGAACAACTGCTTAACCTGACTCTGTTGGCAAGAGCTGCTGTAAAGATATTACTGCTACAGAAGTACATTTTTAGCCTCATTATACCTGCTAAAAGAGAACTGTCAACTGCTTCCCTAGACAGACAGACAGACAGACAGACAGAGGGGGAAAGAAGGAGGAGGAGGAAGAGGAGGAGGAGGAGAAGAGTTGGTTTTTATATGCTGACTTTCTCTACCACTTAAGGAAGAATCAAACCAGCTTACAATCACCTTCCCTTCCCCACCCCACAACAGACACCCTGTGAGGTAGGTGAGGCTGAGAGAGCTCTTAATAGAACTGTGACTAGCCCAAGATCACCCAGCTGGTTTCATGTGTAGGACTGAGGAAACAAGTCCAGTTCACCAGATTAGCGTCCGCCGCTCATGTGGAGGAGGGGGGAATCAAACCCGGTTCTCCAGATCAGAGCCCACCGCTCCAAACCACCGCTCTTAACCACTACACCATGCTGGCTCCCACATCTCTGGAGAGCAACAAAATTCCTCCCTCTTCAGTTCTTGGAAATCCCAGCCCTGATTTAATAGCAACATTTCGTAGCCATAAATGTCAAGCTCTGAGGTAGCAGGGCTAGCGGCTCAAAATATGCATCTTTGGAAGTGTTTACGTATCAATAAATCTTTCTTCGGCTATCCTCATGGAAATAACTCTATTTCTTATTTGAGTCCCGCCTGTATCTCCCTCTGTTGTTCGCACAGTAACGAAATAGATGTTAACCAGATGGGAGAGTTTCAAGGACTCTGAAAGTCGCTGTGCATATGGTGTTATTCTACTGAGCCAGTCTCCAGGGAAATCACAAAGCACCTGGACTTTTAAAAATGATGTTACATTGAATGTCTAATGATGGAGCCAAGGTCCTTTTCGTTCCACACCTCGCCAGGTGTAGAACAACCCCTTTTGAATAAAGAGAGCTCCTTTGCCTCACCTATTCCCCAAATGAAAAATGTAGCTAAACAGTTCTAATAGGATTAAAATACTGTTACGAATATTAGGTAACAAGTAGAACATGCTGAAATGCGCTTCCTTATGCTGGTGACATTAAGAAGCTTTATAGCAGCCAGTTGTGAATGGAGTGTTTAGTTTTTTGGGGGGGGGGAATCTGAGTATAAGAATATAAGAATTGTCTTCCTGGATCAAACCTTAGTTTGTTTGCTCCAGCATTATCTTTCCCACAATGGTGAGGAAAATGACCCTGAGGAGTCCACAGAAATACAAATGTTGATCAGCTGTCGGAGTTGATAGACCGCCATGAATTTGCCTGTGGCTTTTTTAAAGCCCTCTAAAACTAGTGGAGATCACTAGGGGCATGCATTCGGCAAAACCCAAACCCCCAAAATTCCAAAAATACCTTTTCTGTATTTTTCGGGGAAGGGGGGGCTTAATCGGTTTAAAAAATGGTGGCAATTAAAGGGAGCAGAAAAGCGAATCCCGAATAATGCCAAATTTTTGGGCATTATTTGGGGCCATTTTGGCCCCACCACAATTTCCTCCTACCCTCCTCCCCCCTCTTCCCTCCCCTTTACTTACCTGCTGACTGAGTCCTCACTGCGGCCTGCCACCTTTAGTCCACATGGACTTTGGAGGCAGCAGGTATCTGAGCCCCCAGTGTTCAGATCACCACGTCCTGCTGCCTCCGAAATGCCACAGACTTCAGATGCAGCAAGCCATGGCAATCTGAATGCTGGGCCTCCTCTGAAGTCCACATGGACATTGGAGGGGGCAAGCGGAACAGAACTAAACTCTGAGCTCCATAGAGCCTGGCATTCAGAGATGCACCTCATATTTTTCTGGTTCAGGTTGAATAACCCCCTCAAAATTCAATTAAAAAAAAAAGCCAAATCCCTTATATTTGGCTTTTTGAATTTTTCAAAAAAATCTGGATTTATTAAGCCCAAACCTGAAAAATACCAAAAAAAAATTGCACAGCCCCAGTGATCACCCCATCTTGAATTAACTGTGTAGAAAACAAATTGGAGAAAGGATAAATCACAGTCTCACGTCGATAATTTATTTTACTTAATTACATTTCATTTCTTGCAGCTATGGACAGGCGTGAGAGGTATTTGGGGGGGAAACTTTGAAACAAGGAGGTTTGAAAGCTGTGGGTTGATTGCCTCTTGAACCTTCTTCTGTTTCTACTATTCTCCACACCCTGGCTCCACTGCCAATTTTATTACATTTATTTGTTTGCTGCTTTGCTACCAAATGTATTCAGAGCTACTTGAAAAAACATTTCAACAGCAGCCTCTCTCCTTTCACTAGCAAGCAGGCCGCTGCTTTATGTACTAGCGGAACCTTTTGAACAGTCTCCAAAGGAAAACCCACATCAAACTTTTGGCAGTAGTCTATCCCTGCCATAAACACTTGAAGACTTGTAATGCCTGAAATTATTACATGCTATGGGAAATGTATTGGAAATGTATGCTTTTATGCTCAGTCCGCATACTCGCACTTATAAAGATGTTAAGCCCAGGATGTAAGGGTTAGCATCTAGCACAATACCATCTTCTGCACACATATATAATGGCAATAGCCCATGTATAAGGGGTCAAGTATTATTCTTTGGTTCAGATCCACTAGTGTGTGACCACTGGCTAGCAGCCATTATGAATCAGGTGCTAGTGAGATCATCCTTGCAGGCCTGGTACCGCCAGCCGCCTTAACAAGGCCTAACGCTTTGATTTAAGACATCAGGAGTGTCAGGTAGGAATGTTTTGTTTCTCCGTTACAGATCATGTAGCCACCTAAATCCACGCCTCAAAACCACACTGATAGGCCTATGCTAATCCTAATGTGTCCATTATTGGGTCTTTGTGTCTCTACACACTATATGACGTAATTGTAACACCCCTGACCAGAAGTTATAAACGTTGTTGCAATCCTTTGTTCGGGTGTGTAAATTGTCCTGTGCATTTGGGGCAATTCTCACCCGGTGTGTATATTGGGCCTAATAAACAATTGTTTGAACTCTCAACCTCCTACTGTGCTATTGTCATTGGGTATTAATACAATAATGCAGACCATTTCAGTATCTTTAATTTTCCTACCTTCAACACCCACATCACCTCATTCCTTGAGAGTGAAGGCTACTACATAGTGGAGCAGCAACAAACACCCACTTTTCCTTTCACTTAATTGTTTGTGTTTAGCAACATTGAAAAGTTCACGGCAGACAACTTGCCTAGAAAGGGAAAACATAACCATACTTAATAAAAGTTCCCCCCCCCCACCCCGTTCCTTGTCCATCTAGGCACAGAATTCTACTGGTTGTTAACACTTCGTAGGTCCAGCATTCCCGCAGGTCACCAGCAAGAAAGTGAAGTTGTTTTCTTCTTACTTTCATGCAAAATGTGCTTGAACCGAGGCCTTCTGGGCTAGCTTTTTAGAGAGGCATAATGTCACAAGGGCAGGGCAATCTTAGTTTTTAGACAAACTAGGAATTGGATCCAACCAGCTTTTTCACTGGAGGAGGAGGAGGAGGAGGTGGAGGAGGAGGAGAAGAAGAAGAGGAGGAGGAGGAGGAGGAGGAGGTTTTTATATGCTGATTTTCTCTATCACTTAAGGAAGAATCAAACCTGCTTACAATCACCTTCCCCTCCCCACAACAGACAACTTGTGAAGTTGTTGGGGCTGAGAGAGCTCTAAGGGAGCTGTGACTAGCCCAAGGTGACCCAGCTGGCTTCATGTGTAGGAGTGGGGAAACCAAACCAGTTCACCAGATTAACGTCCACCACACATGTGGAGGAGTGGGAAATCAAACCCGGTTCTCCAGATTAGAGTCCACCGCTCCAAACCACCTCTCTTAACCACTACACCATGCTGGAGAGAACAGCAAGCAAATACTGGTAGAAAACAAATTGTAGGAAAGCAGCAAACAAATCAGTATACATAAAAATGTCAGTGGAGCCAGGGTGTGGAGAACCATAGAAATAGAAGAATGTTCAAGAGGCAGTGATCCCACAGCTTTCACCACCCCTTTGTTTCAAAGTCTTTTCCAAATGCCTCTCACGCCTGTCCATAGCTGCAAGATATGAAATGTAATTAAGTAAAATAAATTCTTGGCATAAGACAGTGATTTATCCTTCCCCCAATCTGGCCACCAAACATGCTATGTTGGGGACTGTGGGACCTACCTACATTTGGTAGAAAAACCTACGTGGTATAGTGGTTAAGAGTGGCAGACTGTAATCTGGAGAACGGGGTTTGATTCCCTACTCCTACACATGAAACCAGCTGGGCTAGTCGCAGGTCTCTCCAAACTCTCTTGGCCCCATCTACCTCACAAGGTGCCTATTTTGGGGAGAGGAAGAGGAGGCGATTGTAAGCCGCTTTGGGACTCCTTAACGGTACAGAAAAGCGGGGTATAAAAACCTTCTTCTTCTTCTACCTGGACAAATGTAATGAGAAATAGGGGAGGTAATATGGAGAGGAATCAGGCAAGACTGAGTGAAAAGTTGGCTAGATCCAAGCTTATATCCTGGTTCAGACACTTACCCAGGAGACAATACTCCTCATGTATGAAGCCAGTTAAAATTGAGTCAGACCATTTGTCTGTATGGCTCAGGATGGTCTGTCACCAGCTGTGGCTCTTAGAGGGTTCTTCTCAGCATCAGCTGGATTTGATCCTTTGTCTGAATATTGACACTTCTGCATATAAAGCAAGTGATCTATCCATGCCCATTCCCCATAAATAGAGTTTCTGGGCAATTGCCTGTCTAGGCCAGCGTTGCCATTTTCCCATTGTTGGTGGCAAATTCCCACTGAAGACCCCCCATCCCACTGGTGCTCAATTGAGGAAATGGAGGGGGGGAAATGGAGGGGAAGAACATCAATGTCACATAGACATCACTTCCTGCTGGAACCTGGAAGTTATGTTGGTGATGCTCTAGGAATCTTCCCAAACTCTATGGTTTTTACCATAGAAATTGGAGAAATCCTAGAGCGCCAGTGGTATCACTTGCAGGTTCATGCCAGAAGTGACACCAACATATCACGAACATCCTTTTCCCCTTGCCCCACCCCCCAAAATTCCCCAGGGGTTCCAGGGACGTGCCTAGTGACCGTAATCTGGGCACTGACCAGATCTGATCTGATTAGTTTTATAATTGTGTTGTATACGTTTAGAACATGCAAGAGGTGGAAGAGCAGGTACTTACACCTCTCTTAGAAGTAGGCAATTCATGGAAATGTATAATTTCACTGGGTACATCTTTCTTTCAAGTAAGGCCAACTTTGTAAAGACACAGTGTTATCCTCAATGGCTCAGAGGTAGAACATCTGTTTTGCTCAAAGAAGGTCTGTAGACAATACCGTTTTGCATGCAGAAGGTCCCAGGTTCAATCCCCAGCATCTTCTGTTAAAAACGACTAGGCAGGTAGGTGATGTGAAAGTCCTCTGCCGCTGCTAGTCTGAGTAGGCAATACTGACCTTGATGGACCAATATATGGCAACTTCACAAGCATACATGTATATATTTGCTTTCTGACAGAGTCTCTCAATCTACATCTGGAACATCTCAGATTGGGTAGCAAGGACACTGAAAACGAAGACAAGATTCTCGAAAGTCTCAATGGAGTTCTTCAAGCTCTGGCTGAAGACAGTTAAGTATTACTGATATCTTGTTTCAACAGGCTCTGCCAGAACCCTTACCAGTCCCCTCAAATCCATCCAAATGTGCTTTGCAGTAGCATTTCTTAACAATCTCTATACAATGAGGCTCTTGTTTTCCAAAGGAGTTATTCCCTCCAAATTCTTGGACACATTTCTTTATGCTGTCATAAAGAAAGTCTGATTTGTTTCCCAAAAGACATTATGCCAGCTCTAAACCAGGTGTCTCTAACCCTTTTAGAGACAACTGGTTTAGCCTGGGGCATACCTGGAATTTTGAAGGGTGGTGGTGAGTGCCACCGAGGGTTGCCAACCTCCAGGTACTAGCTGGAGATCTCCTGCTATTACAACTGATCTCCAGCCAATAGAGATCAGTTCACCTGGAGAAAATGGCTGCTTTGGTAATTGGACTCTATGGCATTGAAGTCCCTCCCCTCTCCAAACCCTGCCCTCCTCAGACTTTGCCCCAAAAACCTCCCGCCGGTGGCAAAAAGGGACCTGGCAACCCTAGTGCCACCTCAGAAACAGCTTCCAGAGGAGGCGGAGCCAAACCAGAAATGGCATCTGCAGCAGGTAGAGCCAAACATAATACCTCCCCTTCACCCCATCTGGGAAGAAGGTAAGCCTGAAGGGGGAATGGAACCCCACACTGAGTAAGTAGAGTCTAGGTACTTACTGGTCCTTCATTGGAAAACCCTTCCATTTGAAAGAGGGTGGCCAATAATAAGCCTGTCTTAGAATGGCCCCAACCCACTTTCTAAGAAGTTTGGCAGGTGCCAAGGAAAGTACTGGCAGGCACCAGGGTGCCCAGGGGCTCCACATTGGGAAACCCCACTTGGGAAACCCCACTTGGACTATATGAAGACCTAATGAGGTGCAGTATTATATGAGGTGCCGTGGAACACAGGCAGGACAATGCTGCTGCAGTGGTCTTGTTTGTGGGCTTCCTGGAGGCACCTGGTTGGCCATGGTGTGAACAGACTGCTGGATTTGTTGGGCCTTGGTCTGATCCAGCATGGCCTTTCTTATGTTCTTATGTGTTATAATTCATAAGCAGCTGTCACTACGGTTCCCATGCTGCCCAACTTCCCCGTATCCAGAAGTCATTCCGCTACATGCAACAGCAGCAGAAAAATTTGCAGCATAGTGACATCAAGAAAGGAATAGACTTATAGTAGATTTGATAGGGGGAACCTCGTTCACAACTCCAGTTTTCACTCATAGGTGAGCATTTAATTGGAAAATTTAGTTTGGTTTCAGATCAATCAATCAATCTTTATTAAAAACAGTCATAGACCAGCACAGCACAATTTACCATTAAAACCCTTAGTGTTGTGCTCTACCCACAGGTTAAAACAAATAGTAAAAAAAAAAATGAAAAAAAATGGACTCTTTGCAAACTATATAAAATATATAAACTACCCATTAAAAATATTGACACACCGGTGTTCTCCCCAGCATCTGGCGGATTCTACAGGCCACTGCACAAAACTTAGCCATTCCTACTGTAACCTGTGGATTTTCATCTATAAGGAACATTTATTTTAGTTTGCTCCTGACCTGAATGGCTGGAATGCCAACTAAGCCAGGGGGAGAAAAACTTAGAACGAACCTCTTGGTATAATGGATGGCGTAGTAGGACATGCTCTGTTGTTTCAATTTCCTTTAAAGCACAGGGACGTATCCTATCTGGTTCTTGTAGGTTATCCGGGCTGTGTAACCGTGGTCTTGGTATTTTCTTTCCTGACGTGGCAGGCATCTTCAGAGGAGTAACACTGAAGGACAGTGTCTCTCAGTGTCAAGTGTGTAGGAAGAGTAATATATAGTCAGAAGGGGGTTGGGTTTGAGCTGAGTCATTGTCCTGCAAAGTATTAAAGGTAATGTGCAAATCATTGTCCTGTAAGTATCAAGATAATGTGTTAATGAGGGTGCGGTATGTTAATGTGGAACCATTGTATCCTGAAGTGATTTGTTAACATGTGGAATCCAAGGCTAATCCGCATGGCTATTGTGGACTGTAGTCTTTGTTAGTCTGGAGGTTTTCAGGACAGGAAGCCAAGCCTTATTCATTCTTAAACTCTCTTCTTTTCTGTTAAAGTTGTGCTGATGTTTATGAATTTCAATGGCTTCTCTGTGCAATCTGACAAAATAGTTGGTAGAATTGTCCAGTCTTTCAGTGTCTTGGAATAAGACCCTGTGTCCTGTTTGGGTCAGTCCATGTTCAGCCACTGCTGATTTCTCAGGTTGGCCAAGTCTGCAGTGTCTTTCATGTTCTTTTATCCTTGTTTGTATGCTGTGTTGTGTGGTCCCAATGTAAACTTGTCCACAACTGCAAGGTATACGATATACTCCTGCAGAGGTGAGGGGGTCTCTTTTGTCTTTTGCTGATCGTAGCATCTGTTGTATTTTCTTGGTGGGTTTAAACACTGTTTGTAGGTTATGTTTTTTCAAAAGTTTTTCCATCATATCAGTGACACTGAAAGACTGGACAATTCTACCAACTATACATCTTGGAAATTAGATGGTCATTTGTATCCAGTAAAGATTTTTGAAAAAGTGATTTATTTTTAGAAAACCCTGTTTTCAGGTCCTGTATAAAGACAGAGTTAATCTGGTGATATTGAAACCAGGTCTCCACAACAACCTTCTGAGGTAGTTCAGGCTGAGAAAGAGTGACTGTCCCGAAGTTATCTAGGGCACTTAGATGAGCTGAGATTTGAACCTGGGTCTCCCAGAATCTAGCCCAACCCTCTAACCACTAGACCACACTGACCCTCTGTGATGTGAAAGGAGTTCCATAAAGGTTGAAAGATTGCAAACCTGGAACATAGTAGTTAGGGTTGCCAACCCCCAGGTGGGGCCTGGAGATCTCCCAGAATTACAGCAGATCTCTAGGTGACAGAGATCAGTTCCTTTGGAGAAAGTGGCTGCTGTGGAGAATGGACTCTATTGCATTATAGCCCACTGAGGTCTCTCTCCTCCCCAAACTCTGCCCTTGCCAGACTCCATCCCCAAAATATCCAGGAATTTCCTGGCCTGGAGTTGGCAACCCTAGTGGAAGACGCAAAACAATTCCACTATCCACAGCTCAACTCAACCTCAAATTAACCCCTTTATTGTGCAAACCGATCTGAGAGCACTGCACAGTTAAGCTCTCTTTTCAGATGGAACTTATTCCATGGATGCCCTGCCTTTATTTTTGCATTTGTTCCCTGGAAGACACAACCAAATCCAGCCAGACACCTTGATAGGTGGCTAGTTAGTAGGTAGGCTTAGCTGAAGGGTTCCATTACGTGTTATTAATCACCACTCTGCTAAAGCGTCACTGAGGTGGCAGCGGGTTATTTCCTGTCAGCCCTCACCAGGCGGCTATGGCCAGCTTTCCAGAGGAGGGAGGCCTTGCTGTGGTTTCCATGGGAACAGAACCTGTGCTCTAAGGTTACCAAGTGTGCCAGGAATCACACATGAGCAACATTTGACAACTCGTATGACAGAAAACTCCCCCTCACAGCAGGCCTGACTATTGCCACGTTACTGTGGGGCTGCCAACCTCCAGGTACTGGAGGAGAAAATAGACACCACTGTACTAGTATCAAAGGATAAGAAATTCAGTACAGGAGCGAAGAATACTTATAAGTGCAAACAAATATTTATATGCTACAGTGTCTAATACAATACGCACTTCATAAATATACAAAAAGAACCATTCATACAGTTGTAACACACATACACAAAATCATCTCTAGGATGGTGGTGAATGGAAAAAGTTCAATAAAAGGTGAAGTTTCTCTCAAGATATGCTCAACAGTCTTCTGTATTCATTCCATGCAGGTAAGCAGGTAAGTAGAGGTAATAAATATTAATTCAGGAGGAATAACTTCATGGAGGATACGGCCGTTTCAAATTCTTGACAATTTGAATTCTTTATCAGTCCTTCCTAGTACAATTTATAATAATTTAAAATTCAAGTTGATCATAATACTATGTTATTACAATACAAATACAAGTTCTATAATAAAATATATACAAAAATACAAGCATTTTCCTCTTATATTGCACATCTTGATAATAAATTACAAAGTGCTGGATATAGTTCAATTCCCACGAAGGGTAACATTCACAAGTGTAGCCATGTATGCGATGTGAAACTATCTAAATACCTATCTGCTGCAAGAGGCTTCAAAGTATATACATCTGTGCCGTCTTAGCCACAAAGCCGACCCTTCTTAAAGGCATACTGCACAATAGTTTAAAGGAAGCAAGACAAGTCGTTTTCTAGGTTTAAACCATATGGGGTAACAGTATTCAAAATGTGTATGAAGTATGATTCCTTTTGCCTCAATAGTCTCTCATTGTCTTCCCTGCTGAATCTCTTGGGATTGAGGTGCCAAATCACAAAGAAACGCAAGTCGTTTTCACTATGCCTGAGGCGAAGGAAGTGATCAACAACTGGAGCTGAGGTTATGTGGGATCTAATCCTGGATCTGTGTTCTAATATGCGCGTTTTTATGGCCCTAATGCTAGATCCCACATAAATCTTGCCACAGGGGCAAAGTAAGCAGTAAACACAGAACTTGGTGTTGCAGTTAGTAAAGGACCGTAATTGGAAGGTGAAGTTACAGTCGGTCCTTTTAAACTCCTTTACTTCAAGGGAGAAGTTGCATGCAAGGCATCTGTGGCATTTAAAATGTCCCACGGTAGAATGTGTATTGGTGTGGTTGTAAATGTCAGAATGTACTAACCTGTCTTTAATGGAAGCCGTTTTCCTATACCCAATTTTAGGTGGATTGCTACATCCCGGAATGTCAGCCAATAGATGCCAATGTCTCTTAATGGCTTGAGTGATCAATGGAGATAAATGTGTGTATTGTAATGCGAAGGTTAGAGATGAGTCACTCGGCTCCCTGGGTTTAGATTTGTATAATAGATCTTGTCTTTCCAAATTGTTTGCTCTATTTCTGGCCTTATTAATAATATTAAAAGGGTATCCTCGGTTTGCTAAAGCACCCGTTAAATTGGTTGCTGCTTTTTCATAATCACTTTGGGTGGTGGTGATCCGTTTTGTTCTAATGAATTGTCCATAAGGCAGATTTTGTCTTAAATGCCTGGGGTGGAATGAATTGAAGTGTAGCAAGGCGTTTCTATCTGTCTCCTTCTTAAAAAGAGTGACAGCCAGTTTGTTGTCACTGTTCTTATACACCATGGTGTCTAGAAAGGCTATTTGTTGTGCACTGCATTTTCCAGTACATTTAATCGTAGCACAATTATTCAGCCACAACATAAATTCATCAAAATTAATATCAGAGGAAAGCAGGAAAAAAAGATCATCAATATAACGCCTAAAACCCCATATAAAGTTCTTAAAGGGGTTATCACCATAAATAAATTTGCGTTCAAAATCCGCCATAAATATGTTGGCAATTGTCGGGGCCACCGCAGAGCCCATGGCGATGCCACCCACCTGTAAATATAATTGGTTGTCAAAACGAAAGAAATTGTGTTTGAAAACAATATCCAGGAGGCACAACAAAAACTTAGAAGAAGGAATCGCATCTACTCTGGAGGCGAGTAAATGTTCAATAATTCTACGGGTGTAATTTAAAGGGACATTTGTATACAGTGCAACAACATCCACAGTTGCCAAAATGCAGTCTGTGGGTACATGTATATTCTCAATATAGCGTATAAAATCCCCAGTGTCTTGCAAAAAGGATTCCGTGTCTACTGCGAACTGTCTAAGGTGGAAGTCTAAAAATTGAGCTAAAGGCTCCAAAATGCTTTGCGAAGCGGATACTATTGGGCGTCCAGGAGGAATTTTTCCCGGTTTGTGAATTTTAGGCAAAGTGTATAAAACCGGCATTCTAGGATGTTCATTAAGCAAAAATTCAGCTGTGGAGTTATCAATTTCACCGTTATGTAATGTTTCCTGTAAAACCTTATTTATAAGAGTGGAAATAATGTCTGTAGGGTCCTTAGAGATTTTTTGGTAATACTCTGTTTGGCTTAATTGGCGCATAATTTCTTCAACATAATCCTGTTTGTTCTGTAGGACTATTGCTCCCCCTTTGTCAGCGGGGTGAATAATTATATTCTTATCTGAAGCCAAATTATCAAGGGCATTCTTTTCAATTGTGGTTAGATTATACTGTTTTGGAACCCTTGCATTTTCTAGTTTTTGTACATCTCTAGTGACTGCATTTTGGAAGGCATAGATCATTGGATTTGTGCTGTTGGGATTAAATTTTGATTTGGGTCGGAATGGAGTAGAAGGACCAGAAACAGTTTTAAAGTGATCTTTTAATTTAATTAATCTAAACAGTTTAAATAAGTCAACACGGGTCTGAAAAGAGGAGTATGTGGGGGTGGGAACAAAACCTAAACCGAAATTCAACACTTTCTCTTCCACAGGTGTCAAAATTCTGGAAGACAAATTAACAATCAGGTTATCTTTTTCCTGTACGGTCGCTTGTCGGAAAAATGCATATTTTCGTCCCGGGGTCGAAGCCCATAGCTCCTATTTGAGCTAGAACTGGTCATGGAATCCAGTTCACTAAATCGGTTGTTACCCTGGTATCCCTGCCGTTTGTTAGGTTTGTTACCCCCCATCCTACCATGATTATATCGTCTTTCATTTCTATGTTCCTCAGAGTAGTACCATAAGTAAACCCTTTTAGAGGAATAATCATCCTTATCCCTTTTAAACTTTTTGGCTTTGAAATCCTTAATGTCTTCAGAGTATTTTTTTATTTCTAATTCCAATTTTTCCATCTGGATTTTGAAACTGTCAGGACCCATCTTTGCCTCAGGGGATAGGAATCACCGGTAGGTGATTTTTTCGCTCCAAAGAAGCCTTGGCAACCTACCAATGATTTTTATCCCCTGCGTTTTTTTCTTGCAACATGGGAACTCTTTCATCTCTATGAAGTTTTGCTGTAGTGACTGTTTGTTTCATTAAAGCAGTGGAATTTCGCTGCAAATTCATTGAATTGTTAATGGTGGTCCCTTTAAATGCCTTGGGGTCGGCAAGCTGAAGAAGATATTCGAAACGCGTCCTTGCGTCGGACCCAGCCACGGATCTTTTCTCCACCTGTTTCTTCGTGATTTATGAGGAATTTGTTTTCCTATGTAATATAAGCCCTTAGGCTGTATTGAATTTTCAATTTCTCTTTGTATATTAGCCCTTACAGGCTACATTTAATTTGTTGCAATTTAGCCCTATGAGGCATATAGTGTGAAGTTAACACTTATGTATGCTTTTTGTTTTTGGACTCTCTGGTGATATAAATACTATTGTTATGTTTACAAATTCAGTTTTGATTTATTAATTTCTAGATTGTATTTGAGCCACATTCTGCTACTCTATATAGCCTCCAGGTGGTGGCTGGGGATCTCCTGCTATTACAACTGATCTCCAGTTGATAAAGATCAGTTCCCCTGGAGAAAATGGCCACTTTGGCAACTGGACTCTGCAGTGTTAAGTCCCTTCCCTCTCCAAACCCCGCCCTCCTCAGGTTCTGCCCCCAAAATCTCCAGGCATTCCCCAACCCAGAGCTGGCAACCCTAAGTAAGGGTCTTTGCTGTCCCTGTGGCTGAGGACTAGGATTGACAGGTGGGACCTCAGCAGGGTATAATGCTACAGAGTCCACCCTCCAAAGCAGCAGTTTTCTCCAGGGGAATTGGTCTCTGTAGTCTGGAGATCAGTTGTAATTCTGGGGGGTTTCCAGACCCAACTTGGAGGTCGGCAATGGCAACCCTAGTTGTAGCAAAATTACACACAAGTGCCCCGCTCATAGTGCTGAGTGAATGGAAACTTTTTAAGGTGAGTTCCTCCGATGTATTTCTCACTGTGAGTCTGGTCACACACCCATGACTGGCATGTGTCAGGTGTATCACATATGCCGTTAGATTTGATGAGATAGCAGGAATGCCATTGCAACAGGATGCAACCTACCACAAATTGCTAATAGCGAAGGCATGCACGTATGTGGGAAGTGCCATCAAGTCAAAGACAATCAATGGCGACCCAGTAGGGTTTTCAAGGCAAGAGACATTCAGATAGGGTTGCCAACCTCCAGGTACTGAAGGAGAAAAAAGACACCTCTGTACTATTATCAGGAGGATGAGAAAACCAGTACAGGAGCAATGCTTCTAACAATGCCAATATATTATAGCTACATATACACTTTACAGTATGTGGTAATGAAACCACCAACAACACATACATTCAGTACAACAGTACCAGGAGTGGAAGGAACTCAGCATTTTACCCCTCTGAGGAAGTATTATGCACTATTCTGGAAAAGGTTATTCTTTGAAACCTGGTATGGATGTTGATATAGGATTGCATGCATTGCATCTTTTGAAGAACTGATGAAGAACTGAGCCTTTGTGCTCCGAAACGATCGTATTCTCCTTGACTGTTCATCTTGCAGCATCTGTTTTGAGAAAAGACTAAGATAGTTATTTCAAAGGACTTATTTGATACTTACCTGATGGAATTCAAATGAGCTGTGGAAATTTTGTACATCCACTGTTGTACTGAATGTATGTGTTGTTGTTGGTTTCATTACCACATACTGTAAAGTGTATATGTAGCTATAATATATTGGCATTGTTAGCAGCATTGCTCCTGTACTGGTTTTCTCAACCTCCAGGTACTAGCTGGAGATATCCTGCTATTACAACTGATTTCCAGCTGACAGAGATCACCTGGAGAAAATGGCCGCTATGGCAATTGGACTCTATGGCATTGAAGTCCCTCCCCTCCCCAAACCCTGCCCTCCTCAGGCTCCACCAGAAAAACCTCTCTCCGATGGAAAAGAGGGACCTGGCAACCCTACATTGAGGTGGTTTGCCATTGCCTACCTCTGCGTAGCAATCCTGGATTTCCATGGTGGTCTCCCATCCAAGTACTAATAACCAAGGCCGACTCTGCTTACTTTCTGAGATTGGAAGAAATCAGGCTAGCCTGGGCCATCCAGGTCAGGCTAGCAAAGACATACCTTTCAGAAATCCCAATCTACCTAGGGCCAAACCTACTGTTCAGATGTCTGTTCCTGCTAAACCATTATCCCTGTTTGGTCTTCACATCATGGTGCAAATCCAGCCCACCCCTAACAGCCACACTAGCGTCAAGTTCACAGGGCCCTGCCGTTTAGAGAGCCAGTGTGGTATAGAAGTTAGAGTGTCAGACCAGGATCTGGGGGACCTAGGTTTGAATCCCCGTTCTGCCATGGAAGCTTGCTGGGTGAACTTGGGCCAATCACGCCCCACTCAGCCTAAGCTACCTCACAAGGTTGGTTGTTGTTTTTTACAATACTTTTTATTTTTCAAACAAATAAAACAAAACATACAAACATGATAATATGCAAACATATACACCAAATTCTTACATTATAATGGAACTTACTTTATAACTTCTATTCTATTATACGTTGATTTAATATTATATTTGCAAATCTTAAATTCTTAAATTCTATTATTTTTATTAGTTAACAGCTATACGCTCAAAAAGATTCTTAAGTGTAAGGATGTGTCACTGGCAACCAAGATCAAGTTAATTCATGCCATCATATTCTCTGTTACTATGTATGGGTGTGAAAGCTGTACAATGAAGAACGCTTTAGGAAGAAAGTTGTTTCCTTTGAAACAGGGGTGGGGAACCTCAGGCCTGGGGGCCATATGCGGCCCCCGAGGACATTTTTTGTGGCCCTCGGGAGCTCCGGGGCCCTGCTGCAGAGGTGGGGGCGCAGGGCGGCACTCCCAGAGGGTGTTCCTGGCGCCACGGCTTACAGCGGCGCTGCAGCGCCCTTTGGACCTCCTCTCGCCGACTGTCGGCTGTTGAGCAGCGAGAGGGAGGGGGAAAGAGGCTGGTGGCTCCCGGTGGCAGAGCATATGCAGGAGCCGATCGGGCTTCGGGGGGCCCTTTTGTGGACTGGGGAGGAGAGGGCATGGAGACTGGGGCCCAGTCGCGCGGGGCTCTGTGCGCCGCCGTGTGTGTGTATGTGTGTGTGTGTGGGCAGGGGAGGCTGGGGCCCGGTCACGCAGGGCCAGTGTGTGTGTGTGTGTGTGTGTGTGTGTGTGTGTTGGGGAAGACTTTTCTCTCTTTTCTCCCTCTTTTTCTGTCTCTTTCTTTGTCTCCCTCCGTCCTTTTCTTTGTCTCCCTCCGTCCTTTTCTTTCTTTCTCCCTCTCTCTCAATTTCTTTCTCCCTTTCTCTGCCTCCCTCCCTTTTCCTCTTTCTCTGTTTTCCTTCCTCCCTTGCTGATCGACTGTGGGCTGCGCCCCCCTGGCACCTCATTTGCTCGGGCCCACTGCTGGCTGCCCTTCTGCCTGGGAGGGGGGAGTGGGGGCACCCTGCAGGCCTTCTCTATGTGGCCTCCCCTGGGGTTGCCAACCTCCAGGTGGTGGCTGGAGACCTGGCAACCCTAGCCTCTTCCCCGCCCCACCGGGAGATCTACACCTGGTATGGCCCCTGAATGATGTCATAAATGTGCAAATGGCCCTTGGCAGGAAAAAGGTTCCCCACCCCTGCTTTGAAAAGTGTTGGAGGAGTGTTACGGATACCATGGACTGCCCAAAAAAAACAAAAAAACAAATCAGTGGGTTATAGATCAAATCAAGCCTGAACTGACCCTGGAAGCTAAAATGACTAAACTGAGGCTGTTGTACTTTGGGCACATTATGAGAAGACAAGAGTCACTGGGAAAGACAATCATGCTAGGAAAAGTTGAGGGCAGCAGGAGAAGAGGAAGACCCAACAAGAGATGGTCTGACTCAATCAAGGAAGCCACAGCCCTCAATTTGCAAGACCTGAGCAAGGCTGCTAAAGATAGGACGTCTTGGAGGACATTGATTCAAAGGGTCACCATGAGTCGGAAGCAACTTGACGGCACTTAACACACACACACACGTATACTCAAAAAATACTTTCCATTTTTTGTAAACATCAGAGGTTGATCTGTGATTCACTAAAGACATTAACTTAGCCATGGTTGCAGATTCTGCTACTTTATTTGTCCATTCCGTTACATCTGGGTAATCTTTTGCATTCTACTTTCTTGCAGATTCCGCTTTTGCCACTGTCACCATATACTTAAATAATTCACTATATATTTTTGGCTTACTATCTGGCAAAATACTTAACAAGATGCTTTTAGTATCTAACTCAAAACTTAATTTTCAATATTCTTTGCATTTCATCAGATATGTTTCCAATATTTCCTTCCTTTTTTACAAGGCTTACCTCACAGGGTTGTTGTTGTGAAGATTCAGTGGTGGAGAGGAGAAGGATGCCGGCTGCTTTGGGCCCCCCTTGGGGAGAAAGGCAGGGTATAAATAAACAAATACGCAAGTAAATAGATAAATCATCCATGTTCTTTCTCGTTGCAGAACACAGAACCTCCACCCTCCTTGCAGATGGGGAGATTTTGCCAGCTTTCAGCAGACTTTTGCATAGCACTCCAGTTTGCGCAGCGAAGGCAGCCCAGGTGCTTGCAGAGATAGCTAAAAACGGTATGTCACCTGTCCTTTTTTTAAAAAAAACAGAAAACCAATTATTCAGGAGCCCTATAATAAGGTAATCTGTTTCATTATCAGCGCAACTGTGAAGCTTACAGACCTGTTTGCTCTTCCTCGGTGATGAAAGGCTGCTATTAAAAAGGAACCCATCTATTCCCTTTAAAGAAAATTAAATCTAGTTATTTGCAGCAGGCTTTGGAGGTCTGGATCGGTTCCGAGTGGATGCTGCTGCAGTCGTCTTGTTTGTGGGCTTCCTAGAGGCACCTGGTTGGCCACTGTGCGAACAGACTGCTGGACTTGATGGGCCTTGGTCTGATCCAGCAGGACCTTTCTTATGTTCTTATGAAATTCCCCTCCCCAAAAGCATGATCATGTTTCATGTCCCTTTCCTAAATGGGTGAATTCCTTCCACTGAAAAGTGTTGTCTTTGAGATGACGCGAACATCTGTTGACGTTGATCCGGTTATACGGGGTTACCGCACTTGTATTCCCAGCGATGTATTAAGAGTTTGAAAATGTTATAAAAAATACTGTTCACACTTTCTATGTATTCCCACCAATGTATTAAGAGTTTGAAAACGTTATAAAAAATACTGTTCACACTTTGTTTGGCCCCTTTAGCTGTGAAGACGTCTTCCAACCATTTATAAGCCGTGGTATCCAAAAAACCTTTTAAAGCGATGTTTTTTACAACATTTTCAAACTCTTAATACATCGCTGGGAATACAAAGTGCGGTAACCCCCATAGTGTGGTTGCCTCCTCTAGTATCACAGGTGATGTTGTGGTTGCTTCCTCTAGTATCAGAGGAGCATGCCTATTATATTAGGTGCTGTGAAACACAGGTAGGATTATGCTGCTGCAGTGGTCTTGTTTGTGGGCTTCCTGGAGGCACCTGGTTGGCCACTGTGTGAACAGACTGCTGGACTTGATGGGCCTGGGTCTGATCAAGCAGGGCCTTTTCTTATGTTTTTATGAGTGAAATGTTCCAAAAATGTTTCATTTTCCCCTTGACATGTCACCAAACAATTTTATTTTACAATCGGTATAAGCAAGAACAAGCTTTGCAAAAGCTGAGCCTCTATTTTTTAAAATGTTTTTATTTTTCAAACAAGTAAAATAAAACATAAAACATACGCATCATATTCTTACATTGTGCTGGAACTTACTTTACAGCTTCTATTCTAATATAGCTTCTTTGAATTATGATATTCACGTATCTGACAATACACTTCTTATATAAAGTCTTACATTCTATTAATTTTTATTAGTTAATAGCTATATAGTTAAGAAATACTTTCCATTTTTCATAAAAATCAGTTTGGTCTATTATTCACTAAAGACTAACTTAGCCATGGTTGTATCTTCTGTCCATTTAGTTACATCTGGGTAGAAGAAGAATTGGTTTTTTATATGCCGTGGTGTAGTGGTTAAGAGCAGTGGTTTGGAGCGGTGGAGTCTGATCTGGAGAACCAGGTTTGATTCCCCACTCCTCCACGTGAGCGGCGGAGGCTAATCTGGTGAACTGGATTTGTTTCCCCACTCCTACACATGAAGCCAGCTGGGTGACCTTAGGCAAGTCACACTCTCTCAGCCTCACCACCTCACAGGGTGTCTGTTGTGGGGAGAGGAAGGTGCTTGTAAGCCGATTTGTGGTAGAGAAAGTCAGCATATAAAAACCAACTCTTCTTCTTCTTCTCTACCACTTATGGGAGAATCAAACCGGCTTACAATCACCTTCCCTTCCCCTCCCCTCAACAGACACCCTGTGAGGTAGGTGAGGCTGAGAGAGCTGTGACTAGCCCAAGGTCACTCAGCTGGCTTAATGTGGAGGAGTGGAGAAACCAACCCAGTTCATCAGATTAGCATCCGCTGCTCATGTGGAGGGGTGGGGAAGCAAACACAGTTCTCCAGATTAGAGTCCACCACTCCAAACCACCACTCTTAACCACTTAACCACTATGGTAAAATAAAGTGTTTGGGGGTTTATTGTGATCATAGTCTAAGATTGCCAAATGAATGCACTAAATTTTTTTGAACACCTGCCCAAGTTCTAGTGGTTTTACTTTGGACAGACCCCTGAGAGCTACAGATCCTTGGAATTTTAAAATGCTAGGCGATTATATCAGAATGACAGAATGAGTATTCTCTCTCTCTCTTCTGCCTGTGAAGAGGAAATGAAGACCCCCTGTATCAATGCCGGTTTGATTCCCATCTTGGTACCCCTTCTGGACAGCACCGACCCAGAGATGCTGCTCCATGTCGGCAGGGCCATCGGTCGCATTTGCTACGATAACAGTAAGTAGCCACCATGATCTGTTGACTGCAAAAGTCAAAGGGAAAAGCAGGCAGGCGCGGAAACGGCTGGTGCTCTGAAATTAGTTTGGAAGCTTCGCAAAAAAAATTCGCTGATCTAGCAGACATGTTCTTGGGATTCAACGTATGGATCCCTAGAAGCTTCTATTGTCATGTCTTTCTTTTCTTTCTTTTCTTGCCCTGTTTTGGTTGAACGTGTGAGGCGGTTAAGGGGAGACATAGTAGAGGTCTCTAAAATTATGCATGGTATGGAGACAGTGGACAGGGAGACGTTTTTCTCCCTCTCTCATAATACTAGAAGGGGGGGGTCATCTGCTGAAGCTGGAGCGTGAGAGATTCAAAACAGATAAAAAGAAGTATTTCTTCATACAACACATAGTTAAATGGTGGAACTCCCTGGCCCAGGATATGGTGATGGATGCCAACTTGAAAGGCTTTAAGGGGGGAGTGGACATGTTCATGGAGGAGAGGGCTATCCATGGCTACTAGTCAAAATGGATACTAGTTATGATGCATACCTATTATCTCCAGGATCAGAGGAGCATGCCTGTTATATTAGGTGATGGGGAACACAGGCAGGATAATGCTGCTGCAGTCGTCTTGCTTGTGGGCTTCTAAGAGGCACCTGGTTGGCCACTGGGTGAACAGAATGCTGGACTTGATGGACCTGGCCTGATGCAGCATCACCTTCCTTATGTTCTTATGACCCTTTCCGGTGCTAGCCAACCGGATGGTATGTTCAATCGTTGAAGGTAGTTGAAGACAATAGAAAAAGGGAAAGATCCAACATGAGATGGATTAATTCAATAAGGGAACCCACGGCCTTCAGTATGCAAGGCCCACAAAATCTCCAGGTATTTCCCAACCCGGAGCTGGCAACCATTCTGGTGGGGTTTTCAAGGCAAGAGACATTCAGAGGTGGTTTGCCATTGCCTGCCTCCATGTCACAACCCTGGTATTCCTTGGAGGATCCCCATCCAAATACTTGCCAGGGTCAACACTGCTAAGCTTCTGAGATACGACAAGATCAGTCTAGCCTGGGCTACCCAATTCAGGGCTCAGACATTTTGGAGGTCATTAATTCACAGGGCCACCGTAAGTCAGATGCGACTTGATGACACATAACGCCTATGTTTAATCAATTCCTAAGATCAATTAATGCCAGACAACCTCCCTGCTTTTTAAAACAATCTTAATGCCACGGCCGAATGGCCCAGGCTAGCCCGGCCTCATGAGATCTTGAAAGCTAAACAGGATAGGCCCTGGTTAGTACTTGGATGGGAGACCACTAAGGAAGTCCAGGGTCTCTATGTAGAGGCAGACAATGGCAAACCACCTCCAGGGTCTCTGGAGGCAGACAATGGCAAACCACCTCTGTTTGTCTCTTGCCTTGAAAACCATACGGCTAGGGTTGCCAGGTCCCTTTTCACCACCGGCAGGAGTTTTTTGGGGCAGAGCCTGAGGAGGGAAGGATTTGGGGACAGGAGGGACTTCAATGCCATAGAGTCCAATTGCCAAAGCGGCCATTTTCTCCAGGAGGACTGATCTCTATCGGCTGGAGATCAGTTGGAAGAACAGGAGATCTCCAGCTAGGACCTGGAGGCTGGCAACCCTACCTAAGGCGGGGGTGTTAAACATAAAGTCCATGGGCTGGATCTGGCCCCTTGAGAGCTCTTATCCTGCCCGCGAGGCAGCTGAGGCAGCCCCCCCTCCCAGTCCCGATCTGGGCTGGTGAGGCATTGCCCTGCCTGACCAGGTGACATTTATGTCAAATCTGGTCCTAGTACCAAATGAGTTCAACACCTCTGCCTTTCGGGGTCATCATAAGTCAGGTGCAACTTGATGGCATTTTCAGTCGCCACTGCCAGGGCTTCTCCCATCTGGGTCCCACCTGTTGTCCTGGTTCCAGTTCCTGCTACTGTGCAAAAGCAAGCAGAGTTCTGCTTGCTCCAGAAGGGATTCTGGCTAAAACAGCATCTGGAAAACATGGGCGAAACACACGGGGAGAGTGAGGTGGAAAAAAAATCATGCATCATCAAAAGGAAGCCCCAAAGCAATTGGTGGGGGTGACCACAGGGAAACGTCCCTGCATAAAAGGCCTTACTCTAGACTAAGCCTGCCAAGCAGAGAAATATTGCATAAGACTGCTCTGTGACAGTCGATACTGTCACGGACTGCTGGAAGTTCTGACGGATTATTCCTGGATCCTCATTCCTGCATTTACCTTTTTCTAGATGACCTTCAAGAACAACTGGTGGCCGCAGGAGTGATCACATCCCTGGTCAGAATATTGTCAAACTATCCGGAGAATGAAGCCCTGGTCCGTGTCAACCTGCTGGCCTTATCCAACCTTGCAGACCTAGGTGGATACAAGACTGCCTTGCATAGTGACCTATAGGGCCACTCCTATAGGGCAGTAGTCCCTCTACCCCACATCACATACACACACACACACACACACACACACACACACATACACACACACATGGGGAGAGAGAGAGAGGCAGACAATGAGAGAGAGAGAGAGAGAGAGAGAGAGAGAGAGAGAGAGAGAGAGAGAGAGAGAGAGAGAGAGAGAGAGAGGCCTGTTTTTCCCGCATTTTCGAATTCAAGATAACAGGTCTCCGAAAATGTGGGCAAATTGTAAGGAAACGCAGGGGGAGAGCGAGACGACCGGCATGCATAATCAATACAAAGACCTGAAGTCATCGGAGGGGTGACAGCGAGGGAAACAGCCATGCATAAAAGACCGTTCAGGTACAAGAAACAGTCTACCCTTCTCTCCTGCCCAATGCAACACATTCTACGATGCCTGGCTTTTCTACTAGACACATTTATTTATTTCATTTATTTAGATCTTGCCTTTTGCCCTAATGTGGACCCATTCTCCTCCATTTTATCCTCACAGCAACCCTGCGAGGTAGGTTAGGCTGTGAGAGTGTGACTGACCCGAGGTCACCCAGATCCTAGTCCAACACTCTAATCACTGCACTACACCAAAAGCGCTTTCACACATGCCAAATAATGCACTTTCGTTCCACTTTCAATGCAGTTTAACATTTTTGCTGTTTCACACAGTAAAATCCAGCTGCAAAGTGCATTGAAAGTGGATTGAAAGCACATTTTTTGGCACGTGTGCAAGCGCCCCGGCTCTCTCAAACACCTGTTGCAAAATCTCCAAGATTTAAATTTCCCTGTAGTTGGGACAACAGCAACCAGTCTTTCATATGATGGTGGAACAGGATGTAAAAGCAAGTACATTGCAACGAACCTGAAGGGGAAGGCAGCGCAAAAGTTAAATCTCATGTCAAAATTCCCCACTGATCTTCTGCCTCTTTGGAAACCTATGCAGACAGACCCCTCTTGACCCCCGCCCGCCCCCAGCTTCAATGGCAGGGTTACCTTTCCCCTTCTCCTGGGTCATTTATGCAGGGGAAGTGTGTTTGGTTGGCTGCACAGTTTTTTGTTCCAAATTCTCAAATTTTCATATGCATGAGGGCTTCTCCCCCTCCCAAAAAAATTCCAGGAGTACCTTGTGATTAATTAGGTGAATCACGGAGCTTCTGAGCCCCTCCCCCTGAAAACGCAGCCTTGTTGCACTTTACTTGGAGGGGGCGGGTCAGCTCTTAAAGGGACTGTGTGTGCTTTTGCTGGGTA
Organism: Euleptes europaea; assembly: GCF_029931775.1. Lineage (NCBI taxonomy): Eukaryota > Metazoa > Chordata > Lepidosauria > Squamata > Sphaerodactylidae > Euleptes > Euleptes europaea. The sequence continues at coordinate 106,339,186 of NC_079316.1, forward strand.
TTCCTCCCCACCTTTCTTCAACAGCTCCCTGCCGGGAGCTGCCTTCCAACCTTTGCAGCCTTCTTCAGTGGCTTCCTGCACATTTCATGAGTTTTCACTCCCTCTTTTGTGCTTTGCTTTGAGGGAAGGGTTTGGATGGGAAGGACAGACATATGGGAGGGAGAAGCCAAAATGGGCGTGGGGAGAGAAACCCCAAGTTAGGGCTAAGCATGCAAATGGCAGGGATTTGCCTCGCTCTTGCTTCGAAACAGAATTTAAATTCATTTTAAAACAGGATCCTAGAACTGTGGGGAAGAACGAGACCAGAGCAAAGTCACTGATGAAGGTTGGTAAAATCATGAATAATGCGAAGGAAGCCTCGAAGAAGTCCTGCAGGGATTGCGAGCCAAATACCCCTGCATAAATGGTCCTGGCGTAGGATTTTCTTACCAAGTCGGAGGTCACAGCAGAATAAAGAACACTTTCAGGAGACCATCGAGGCAAACCGGATGGGGGTTTACTTCCTAAACGTGTGGTAATTCATCCAGATCCCATTTGTGTGCAGACTCAGCTAAAGAGGCCCTTAGCAAGACCAAGGTTGCCGAACAACTCGTCCATCAGCTGCGGCAGGTGAACCATCATGAGAAGGTCGAGATCATCCTGGAGGTCCTCCAGACCCTAGCAGAGAATGGTAAGAGCCTTGCTCATTACATGGGGTAGCCGATGGTGGCTTAAGGAACAAAGAGAAAGTAATTAAAAATCTATTCCCTAAATGCACACTTCAAGCACACTCTTTTAGACCTCCAACGCTTGAGGAAGGAGAACTACTGTTGTGTCCTTTGGAACTAGGGTTGCCAACCTGCAGGTACTAGATGGACATCTCCTGCTATTACAACTGATCTCCAGATGATAGAGATTAGTTCATCTGGAGAAAATGGCCACTTTGGCTCTATGGCGTTGAAGTCCCTCCCCTCCCCAAACCCCATCCTCCTCAGGCTCTGCCCCAAAAACCTCCCACCAGTGGCAAAGAGGGACCTAGCAACCCTATTTGCAGTGTCAGTTCCTGGCATTGACCAACCAGATTAAACCCAGATTAACAGCCCTGACCTGGATGCCCCAGGCTGGTCTGATCTTAGAACAATAGAATCATAAAGGTGGAAGGGACCACCAGGGTCATCTAGTACAACCCCCTGCACAATCAGGAAATTCAAAACTACCTCCCCCCCACACCCCCAGTGACCCCTACTCCATGCCCAGTAGATGGGGGGAAATCCTCCAGGATCCCTGGCCAATCTGGCCTGGAGGAAAATTGCTTCCTGACCCAAAAGGGCGATCAGCATTACCCTGGGCATGTAAGGAAGGGCCACGAGAGCCAAACCTGTAGACAAGGTCCAAGCAATGTGCATAATAAGCTGAGCCTTGAGAGAGAACGAAATCACCACTCCAAATTTTATGCTCACAATAACATTAGTTTTTAGAGGTGCTTCACAAACTGTATCATGAAAGCATGATGCAGGGAGCAGGAACCAATCAGGATTTTCCCCAAGGCAACTACTTCTATCACCCAAGTGCTTTAAAAAAACAACTTGAAGCATAGACACTGCATATTTAGCATGTGGAATGTGACTAAATGCAGGGAACCTAAGGGCTGAGCCGAGAGCTAAACATTCTGTAAAATATATATTGATATATTTATTAGGTGTACACAATAAATAGATTTTGCCACTTGTTGATGTTACAACACATCCGGAAACATAAAAATTATTGCACCGGATACTTGCGTGATCAAATTACCATGTTGAAAGACCTGTGATTGGTGTTATTAATTCACATCTAGCCACACAGGATATAAGGTTTGCAAATTTCAGATAAAATACCTTGTAAAGTGCATTTCCAGATGTGTTGTTGAATAATGTTGGAAAATGTTGAATAATGTTGAAAAATACAGATGTGTTTTGTATAATTTGACCACTGAGGAAGGCCACAGAGGCCAAAACACATGTGGTCAGTTGGTCATTTATATTTTACATATCACCAACAGTGTTGATTATTTTTGTAACGGTTTATACTTGTGGTGTTATATGTAGCCTGCAGTCCCGGCCCAGTGTTTTTATCCATTATATTGTATACACCTAATAAATATATAAATATATTTTCTAAAGAATTTTTAGTTCTCAGCTCAACCCTTAGGTTCCCTGTACTTTTTCGGTTACGTTTGTTTTTCCGACCTTTTTTTGTTGTCTGTGTGACTACGTGCTCCAAAAATGTAACTAGCAAAACAGCAATGACAGCAAAGTCATGACACATGAACAAATATTTGGGAAATTCTACTTTTATAAAATAACACAGTGTTTTGCACACAGCTATTAGAAAGGAACACGTGAAACCCACTGAATCAGACCCTTGGTCCATCAAGTTCAGTATTGTCTACTCAGACTGCCAGCGGCTCTCCAGGGTCTCAGGCAGAAGTCTTTCACACCATGACGCTTTTAAACAGAGATGCTGGGGATTGAAATGGGAACCTTTTGCGTGCCAAGCAGATGCTCTGCCACTGAGCCACGGCCACCGCAAAAGGCACAGGCCATCCAAAGGACAGTCACGTGATTTTTTGCCTCACAGGTTCACAAAATGTTAGTTGCACCCATTATATTTTAAATCCCCAAAGCCTTTGGCCTGCTATCTTGAGCCACCTGCAAGTGGACCATGAAACCTAGGGTTGCCATATGCCCTTTAGAGATGGGCAATTGCCCACCAATTGAGGAGCCTACCCGCCGCCCCTCAGCTGGCCAGCGGGCAGAAGCAGGCCAGCTGAAGAGGGGGCATCCCCACATGTGCATGCGGCTGCGCACGGCAAAATAACATCCCTCCTGGGTTTACCTCGGAAATGACGGGGACGCTCTAGCACTTCCCTTTAAAAAATACCTATGAAAACCATAGAGTTTTGGGAGGAATGTGCTAGAGTGTCCCTGACGCTTCCGGGGTAAACCCGGAAGGGGCAATATTGTGTGCACTAATTGCTCCCTCCACCACCACCACAAGGAAGCTCCCACTTGTGGCAAATGGGGACCTGGCAACCCTAATGAAACCCCTCCTGACTATATTTAAAGGAGTGAGCCTAAGTTCCCCTCTGGAAATAAGACAGCGGGATAACCGGGCTCAAAAGGTTTGGGGACCCCTGATGTAGATCATGAGAAAGAGCTACTTTCCTGCTTAGTATGGACACAGACCCATCAAGAAACCCCTGACGTTTATGTCTTATGGCCTTCACAGATGCCCTAAAATTGCAGTTGGTGGAAGCTGGCATCCAGGAGGCTGTGACAGAGATCCTGCTGAGGCTCCAGGACAGCTCCAAGCCAGAAGACATGTGTAGCTTGAAAGCCGCGTCTGATCTAATTGTGTCCTTGCTTCTCGGAGGTAAGAATAAAAAGAGCCAGCAGGGAATTCGGATGCTCCCAGCAAGAGCAGGTGCCATTTTCTTTAAAAAAGACCATAAAATTGTACCATGACTGAAATGCCCACCTCTGTCTCCAAGATAAGGAGTCGCCTACAGGCATTTTGTGGTGCTAGGCCACTTTGGGCCAGAGGTTCCAGGAGGAAGAGTGAGGCAGCAGCCATTTATGCAGGGCCGTTTCCCTCGTGATCACCCCCGACGACTGCTTCAGGGCTTCCTTTGGATTAGGCAGGCCTTTCCCGCCCCCCAGAGGTGGCTTCACTCTCACTTGCACATTTCGCCTATGTTTTCCGGATGCTGTTTTAGTAAGGTCGCCAACCTCCAGGTACTAGCTGGAGATCTCTTGCTGTTAAAACTGATCTACAGCAGATAGAGATCAGTTCACCTGGAGAAAATGGCCACTTTGGCCATTGGACCCTATGGCAATGAAGTCCCTCCCCAGGCTCCGCCCCAAAAACCTTCCACCAATGGTGAAGAGGGGCCTGGCAACCCTATGTTTTAGCCAGACCATACACACAACTCTAAATGAGAATCAAAGGCATGCATCTAATGAGGTAACCTGCAGGGTTGCCAACTGCCAGGTAGTAGCAGGAGATCTCCTGCTAATTCAACTGATCTCCAGCCAATCAGATCACCTGGAGAAAAATGGCCGCTTTGGCAATTGGACTCTATGGCATTGAAGTCCCTCCCCTCCCCAAACCCAGCCCTCCTCAGGCTCCACCCCAAAAATCTCCCGCCGGTGGTGAAGAGGGACCTGGCAACCCTACTAACCTGACATGGGGAGAAAAACTGGTTATATTTTTTTAAAAAAATTAACAAGCATATTTAAAACTGCAAAATGTTTCCACTTCTTTTACCCCACTGGTTGGATACCCATCCTGGCAAGAGGGATTGACCTGCATTCCAGGGAGGTGGGAAGATCAGGGGACTATTGAGTTAGGGTTGCCAACCTCCAGGTGGGGCCTGGAGATCTCCCAGAATTATGATTGATCCCCAAACAACAGAGATCAGTTCCCGCGGAGAACATTACTGCTTTGGAGGGTGGACTCTATGGCATTACACCCTGTTGAGGTCCTGCCTCTTCCCAAACCCTACCCTCCTCAGGCTACGCCCCCAAATCTCCAGGAATTTCCCATCACAGAGTTGGCAACCCTATACTGAGTTGCTCCCAAGTGTATGGTGAGCAAAAGATAAAGCTGGAATAAAGGACTGACTTGCCAGAAAACCTGACGTTGGAATATGCGCTGACACGCTGCTGCCGGTCTGTCTCCATTTCTTGTGCTGCAGATGAATCCATGCAGCAGCTGTTTGCAGAGGGGCGTGGTGTGATCTACCAGAGCGTGGGCACGTGGCTGGCATCCAAGCACACCCAGTTACACCTGACAGGGGCTTTAGCTATTGCTAACTTTGCCAGGAATGGTAAGAATGCCTGTTCATTTTCTATTCCAATGGCCGCCGCTGAGGCTCTCGAGGCACTTTCTTGAAAGCAAGTCCAATGGGAAAACGACGCCTCTCACTTCCATGCAGATGTGTTTGAGACTGAGTTACAACAGAGTAGCAGTGAAGTCCTGGGTGGAGTTACACCCCTCTAAGTCCACCGAAGTCAAGGAGCTAAGAATTTCCAGGCGGCAGCTGGAGATATCCTGGTATTACAACTGATCTCCAGGTGACCTGGATCAATTCACCTGGAGAAAATTGTTGCTTTGGCAGGCGGACTCTGTGGCATTATTACCCCACTGATGTCCCTCCCCTCCTCAAACCCCATACTTCTCAGGCTCCACCCCTCCAAGTATTCCCCAACCTAGAGCTAAGGTGTAATTCTGCTTATAATTTTTGCCATTTATTGTGTAAACAGGCATAATGGCTCTCTCTCCCACTCACCTACCAATTATTTTGCTAAATTTATGGAAGCGTCTTCAACATCTGGAGTTGTGGATAATTGTGTATTTTAAAAAGGCATCTGGAATAGGGAGCCCTCTCTAGAAGGACTCAGACATTTGTTTTGGGAAGAGTAAATTTTTATAGAGCTGAAAAAGAACTTGTGAAGCTTTGTAGCCAACTTTATTTTTACTGAATAATTTTTTAATTAAAAAATAAAAATAAAATAAAGAATCACACCTTTATTGCAGCAGAAGTCTGTCAGGGTTTTTTGCTGTCAAGTTACAGCTGAATTATGATGACCCCATAAGTTTTTCAAGGCAAGAGACATTTAGAGGTGGTTTGCCATTGCTTATCTCTGTGTAGCAACCCTGGACTTCCTTGGTGGTCTCCCATCCAAATACTAACCAGGGCCGACCATGTTTCGCTTCTGAGATCGGGCCATCCAGGGCTATCCCGGTAAGGGCAGGACTAGCAGTTTCACCCACATATAGGGTTACCAAACCCTGGGGACTAGCTGGAGATCTCCTGCTATTACAACTGATCTCCAGCCGATAGAGATCAGTTCATCTGGAAAAATGGCCACTTTGGCAATTGGACTCTATGGTACTGAAGTCCCTCCCTTCCCCAAACCCCACCCTCCACAGGCTCTGCCCCAAAAACCTCTTGCCAGTGGTGAAGAGGTACCTGGCAACCCTACCCACATAACCATTTCAATGGCTATTTTTGCATGGTGATTAGCAGCATGTTCCAGGCTGAAGGGTCCTGCATATTTTTTTGAATTTTTCACACTGAACTGTCATTTTGGAAGTGACTGCAAAGCCGGCACATACCTGCTTCGCATTACTAAAGAGCCCATTTAATGCGACCTTTGGAGTTTGCCGCGAAGAATCCCCCTCAAGGAACCATGCAAAATAACAGCTGTGCATTAGCTATGCACATGCTAATTGCTATGCAAACAGGAACAAAAGAGCAGGCAAGTGGGGGTGGAATTTCTCCTTTTGCATTGGGACCATGAACAGACATTTTTAACGTCACATTTTAAAAAAGAGCTTTGAGCAAGCATCAAAACTGACCATGCATAAATGGCCACTGTGGAAGCCACAAGGTGGCAAACCAGGCATAGGGATGTCTTCTCAGGCCAGCTTTTGGGAGCTTGTCCGCGTGATGGTTTAATTGCCTCCCTGAAAGATGTCAAGAATATCCAGGAGATCATGGACATAAGGACATAAGAAAAGCCCTGCTGGATCAGACCAAGGCCCATCAAGTCCAGCAGTCTGTTCACACAGTGGCCAACCAACTTTAAATCATGATATAACAACAACTGCCTTTCATATCACTATGTAAAATGTGGTTTTGATTCATGAAGCCTAGGAAATTCCATTCTTTCAAAAAACAATTCCATGGCAACTATTACAGTGACAGGCAAAAAGTAGAGATGTAAAGCAGGGGGTGGGGGGAACCCAAAAAATTCAGGTGGGGAATTGTTTACATTCCCCCCCCCATTTTTTTCAGGAGGGGATCCTATGTCTTTCTTTTCCTTTTTGAGTAAGTGAATTGTTTTTAAGACAAGATTTTTCTCACTCATGAAAAAGTCTGAGGACTTTGTTTTCAATTTTTTCCAGTGGGAAAACTGGGAAATTTGGGAGAGCACTGGAAAAAATCCTAATTTTTTTCCCTTTTTGATGAGAGAAAAGTGCTAAGACGCTATACGATGCAGCAGTTTGTGGCTTTCTCTCATTCCAATATCCAAATTCCACAAATCTACCAATTAATACAATTTCATGTATACAACTAAGTTTTACATGATACATTTTTTTCCGGTTCTGGGGGGAATGGAAGTGTTGGGAAAAACTTAAATACATGCAATATTTACTTTACTGTCAAACCTAGACCCATCTGGCTGCTTTAACAACATTTAAAAAATGTGCTTTTCACCCAATAGCTTCAAGATTTCTGGAAAATTTACATCTGTAGCCAAAGCCTCTATTCCAATACACAATGGAAACCATGTAGGGTCTTATGTCTGGTCTGCACATCGTTCTTCACACACATAGAGTACTCAGTTAACCATACCATCTGTTTGGGCCCAGATCCCAGTGTTCACCAAAGGTTCCAGCTATGGTAGAACAATGAACACAAGCTGAGGTTTATTCTCACGCCCTACCAAGTGTGCAAAACCCACAGGCTGAGGCCTCATCAGAACTGGACCTTACACCTCCCATCTAGAACCCCTGGAGTTGCAAGCCTCCAGGTGGTGGCTGGGGATCTCCCACTATTAGAATTGATCTCCAGTCAACAGAGATGTTCACCTGGAGAAAATGACCACTTTGGATGGTGGATTCAATGGATCGCTGATGTCCCCCCAGGTACAAGCTGGAGATCTCCTGCTATTACAACTGATCTCCAGCCGATAGAGATCAGTTCATCTGGAAAAATGGCCACTTTGGCAGTTGGACTCTATGGTACTGAAGTCCCTCCCTTTCCCAAACCCCACCCTCCACAGGCTCTGCCCCAAAAACCTCTTGCCAGTGGTGAAGAGGTACCTGGCAACCCTACCCACATAACCATTTCAATGGCTATTTTTGCATGGTGATTAGCAGCATGGTCCAGGCTGAAGGGTCCTGCATATTTTTTTGAATTTTTCACACTGAACTGTCATTCTGGAAGTGACTGCAAAGCCAGCACATACCTGCTTCGCATTACTAAAGAGCCCATTTAGCGCGACCTTTGGAGTTTGCCGCGAAGAATCCCCCTCAAGGAACCATGCAAAATAACAGCTGTGCATTAGCTATGCACATGCTAATTGCTATGCAAACAGGAACAAAAGAGCAGGCAAGTGGGGGTGGAATTTCTCCTTTTGCATTGGGACCATGAACAGGCATTTTTGTCACATTTTAAAAAAGAGCTTTGAGCAAGCATCAAAACTGACCATGCATAAATGGCCACTGTGGAAGCCACAAGGTGGCAAACCAGGCATAGGGATGTCTTCTCAGGCCAGCTTTTGGGAGCTTGTCCGCGTGATGGTTTAATTGCCTCCCTGAAAGATGTCAAGAATATTCAGGAGATCATGGACATAAGGACATAAGAAAAGCCCTGCTGGATCAGACCAAGGCCCATCAAGTCCAGCAGTCTGTTCACACAGTGGCCAACCAACTTTAAATCATGATATAACAACAACTGCCTTTCATATCACTATGTAAAATGTGGTTTTGATTCATGAAGCCTAGGAAATTCCATTCTTTCAAAAAACAATTCCATGGCAACTATTACAGTGACAGGCAAAAAGTAGAGATGTAAAGCAGGGGGTGGGGGGAACCCAAAAAATTCAGGTGGGGAATTGTTTACATTCCCCCCCCCCATTTTTTTCAGGAGGGGATCCTATGTCTTTCTTTTCCTTTTTGAGTAAGTGAATTGTTTTTAAGACAAGATTTTTCTCACTCATGAAAAAGTCTGAGGACTTTGTTTTCAATTTTTTCCAGTGGGAAAACTGGGAAATTTGGGAGAGCACTGGAAAAAATCCTAATTTTTTTCCCTTTTTGATGAGAGAAAAGTGCTAAGACGCTATACGATGCAGCAGTTTGTGGCTTTCTCTCATTCCAATATCCAAATTCCACAAATCTACCAATTAATACAATTTCATGTATACAACTAAGTTTTACATGATACATTTTTTTCCGGTTCTGGGGGGAATGGAAGTGTTGGGAAAAACTTAAATACATGCAATATTTACTTTACTGTCAAACCTAGACCCATCTGGCTGCTTTAACAACATTTAAAAAATGTGCTTTTCACCCAATAGCTTCAAGATTTCTGGAAAATTTACATCTGTAGCCAAAGCCTCTATTCCAATACACAATGGAAACCATGTAGGGTCTTATGTCTGGTCTGCACATCGTTCTTCACACACATAGAGTACTCAGTTAACCATACCATCTGTTTGGGCCCAGATCCCAGTGTTCACCAAAGGTTCCAGCTATGGTAGAACAATGAACACAAGCTGAGGTTTATTCTCACGCCCTACCCAAGTGTGCAAAACCCACAGGCTGAGGCCTCATCAGAACTGGACCTTACACCTCCCATCTAGAACCCCTGGAGTTGCAAGCCTCCAGGTGGTGGCTGGGGATCTCCCACTATTAGAATTGATCTCCAGTCAACAGAGATGTTCACCTGGAGAAAATGACCACTTTGGATGGTGGATTCAATGGATCGCTGATGTCCCCCCAGGTACAAGCTGGAGATCTCCTGCTATTACAACTGATCTCCAGCCGATAGAGATCAGTTCATCTGGAAAAATGGCCACTTTGGCAGTTGGACTCTATGGTACTGAAGTCCCTCCCTTTCCCAAACCCCACCCTCCACAGGCTCTGCCCCAAAAACCTCTTGCCAGTGGTGAAGAGGTACCTGGCAACCCTACCCACATAACCATTTCAATGGCTATTTTTGCATGGTGATTAGCAGCATGGTCCAGGCTGAAGGGTCCTGCATATTTTTTTGAATTTTTCACACTGAACTGTCATTCTGGAAGTGACTGCAAAGCCAGCACATACCTGCTTCGCATTACTAAAGAGCCCATTTAGCGCGACCTTTGGAGTTTGCCGCGAAGAATCCCCCTCAAGGAACCATGCAAAATAACAGCTGTGCATTAGCTATGCACATGCTAATTGCTATGCAAACAGGAACAAAAGAGCAGGCAAGTGGGGGTGGAATTTCTCCTTTTGCATTGGGACCATGAACAGGCATTTTTGTCACATTTTAAAAAAGAGCTTTGAGCAAGCATCAAAACTGACCATGCATAAATGGCCACTGTGGAAGCCACAAGGTGGCAAACCAGGCATAGGGATGTCTTCTCAGGCCAGCTTTTGGGAGCTTGTCCGCGTGATGGTTTAATTGCCTCCCTGAAAGATGTCAAGAATATTCAGGAGATCATGGACATAAGGACATAAGAAAAGCCCTGCTGGATCAGACCAAGGCCCATCAAGTCCAGCAGTCTGTTCACACAGTGGCCAACCAACTTTAAATCATGATATAACAACAACTGCCTTTCATATCACTATGTAAAATGTGGTTTTGATTCATGAAGCCTAGGAAATTCCATTCTTTCAAAAAACAATTCCATGGCAACTATTACAGTGACAGGCAAAAAGTAGAGATGTAAAGCAGGGGGTGGGGGGAACCCAAAAAATTCAGGTGGGGAATTGTTTACATTCCCCCCCCCCATTTTTTTCAGGAGGGGATCCTATGTCTTTCTTTTCCTTTTTGAGTAAGTGAATTGTTTTTAAGACAAGATTTTTCTCACTCATGAAAAAGTCTGAGGACTTTGTTTTCAATTTTTTCCAGTGGGAAAACTGGGAAATTTGGGAGAGCACTGGAAAAAATCCTATTTTTTTTCTCTTTTTAATGAGAGAAAAGTGCTAAGACGCTATACGATGCAGCAGTTTGTGGCTTTCTCTCATTCCAATATCCAAATTCCACAAATCTACCAATTAATACAATTTCATGTATACAACTAAGTTTTACATGATACATTTTTTTCCGGTTCTGGGGGGAATGGAAGTGTTGGGAAAAACTTAAATACATGCAATATTTACTTTACTGTCAAACCTAGACCCATCTGGCTGCTTTAACAACATTTAAAAAATGTGCTTTTCACCCAATAGCTTCAAGATTTCTGGAAAATTTACATCTGTAGCCAAAGCCTCTATTCCAATACACAATGGAAACCGTGTAGGGTCTTATGTCTGGTCTGCACATCGTTCTTCACACACATAGAGTACTCAGTTAACCATACCATCTGTTTGGGCCCAGATCCCAGTGTTCACCAAAGGTTCCAGCTATGGTAGAACAATGAACACAAGCTGAGGTTTATTCTCACGCCCTACCCAAGTGTGCAAAACCCACAGGCTGAGGCCTCATCAGAACTGGACCTTACACCTCCCATCTAGAACCCCTGGAGTTGCCAGCCTCCAGGTGGTGGCTGGGGATCTCCCACTATTAGAATTGATCTCCAGTCAACAGAGATGTTCACCTGGAGAAAATGACCACTTTGGATGGTGGATTCAATGGATCGCTGATGTCCCCCCAGGTACAAGCTGGAGATCTCCTGCTATTACAACTGATCTCCAGCTGATAGAGATCAGTTCACCTGGAGAAAATGGCTGCTTTGACAATTGGACTCTATGGCATTGAAGTCCCTCCCCTCCCCAAACCCTGCCCTCCTCTGGCTCTACCCTAAAAACCTCCCGCCGGTGGCAAAGAGGGACCTGGAAACCCTAGATCTCACACTCCCTTCAGTATCTCTAAAAGGAGTTGGGTTTGGGAAATCTACATACTTATTTCATCAAATACAAATTTGTCTTGTAAAATGCAGGTGATTGAGAAATTATCATCATCATGATCATCATCACCTTTATTAGGCATTTACCACACCACAGTTATAAAATAAGATTACAAAAAAACCCAGAGTCTATAAAAGCATTAAAAGAATATTGTTAGCAACATTATCTAGTGGCGCGTACAAGCAGTTTGTGTATCCTTGATACAGCTAGCAGGTATCTGGCTGCTTGTTGAGTGATAAAAGAATTTCCGTCTGATAAATAATACACCACCAACTGCTGCTCTGAGAAACTCCGAGCACTTGACAACATAAGGTCTGATATAAACGTTCCTTGGCCTCAAGTAAAACTTACAGTGCAGTAACACATGAATTAAGTGTTCAGGTACCCCAACCATGCATGGACAACACCTGTCGTTGAGAGGAATTCTCTTATATCAACCATATAAAATGGCTGATGGGAGAATATTAAACCTGGCAAGCATAAATGCTCTGTGGACAACAGTTGATTCCAAATGAGGAAAGTAAGCAGCTAATGTTCCATAATCTGGAACAATACCATGAAACATAGGAGAACAATGTCTGTTCACTAAAGAAACTAAAGTTTGCATTAATTAGAAATTCTTTAATCCCCAGGTGACCATTGTCACCTTCAGACATGCGCCTGCCCAAAACACAAAACCAATTTTCTCTTTCGCTATAAAAACTTTGAATTTACCTCCCCCCAAAATTTGACTAACTGCAGAGTCCCTCCGGAAGGTTTGGAAAGGTTGGCCACCCTGAAACAAAGCGTTGCCTCCTGCGTAAGGCTTCAGAGGTAAAGCCGTCAAAAACTTGAGGTTAGTTTTCCCAGCAACGAGCCCCGCTGACTCTAATCTTTGGGCTGTCTCCTTTTCCTCTTGATTTTCCAAGACAGCAACTGTGTTCGTATGGTTCAGATGGGAGTGGTGCTTCAGCTGCTGGATCTTTTAGAGCAGCACGTGGAAAGTGAAGACGTCTCAGTTCAGCATGCTGCTCTCAGCGCGCTCCGAAACCTTGCCATACCAGGTACAACAAAAACCACCAGGAAAATTATTTAAGTGGAGGGGGGGGAACTAAGGCTACATAAAAGTATTTGATGACGTACGAAGGGAGTACTAAGGCAATGAAGTGGGCAAATGGGGGGGGGAGAAATTGTGGAAATTAGGGTTGCCAGCCCCCAGGATTACAATAGATCTCCAGGCTATAGAAGCCAGTTCGCCTGCAGGAAATGGCTGATTTGGACAGCAGACTCTATGGTATTATGCCAGGGCTGTCTTAACAGCATTATGGGCCCCTGGGCAAACCAGTGTGCTGGGTCCCCTACGACAACCACTCACAGGAATAAAAAGTAAATGGTCAATAATATTAAACATATATTTATTTTATTGGCACTTCAACAAAACTGGTGTTAAAACATTAAAAACATGCTGTATAGCAGCAACTAATCAATATGATAAACATTTGAACAATTCACAAGGCTTGAAAAACACAATAATACTCAGTAAGCCACACAGATTAGAATATGAAATTACTACGGACTTCTTATTATAACAAGCATTTGCGGCATTTCTTTTCAGAGAATTGCTTTATTATTGGCTTGAAGTCAATGGTCTTCAGGATGTCATTTTCCATGCACATGAGTGAAAGCCAGTTCAAACGATGCTGCCCCATTGTGCTACGAAGCAGATTTTTTATAAGTTTCAGTCTTGAAGAAAAACGTTCTCCTGTACAGTTGGTCACCATCATGCACATGAACACTCTGAGTGCAATTTCAACATTCGGGAATACAGATTTCAAATTGTCCGAAATTATTTTTCTGTACAGTGCAGGGAGAGTCTCACAATTTTCATCAAGAGCCATGTAGTGCTTGAGATGCTCACATTCATTTAAAAGGTCATCATAATTCAGGTCTTTGTGATTAGCCAGATGTTCACACTTTTTCTTTAGTGCATCAGAAGCAATGGTTTTCAATTCACTGAAGAAAGAAAACAGATTTCCAATCTGTGAATAAGCCTGTGCACATTTTGTCAGTTCAAAGATTAGAGTGTCCAGAATAGGGAGGAAAGTTTCCACCCTGAACTTTTCCGTTTTACTGAGAAGTACCTCTCCTGATCCATCATATCTACTAAGACGCACACTTCGTTTTCGTTCCCATTTTTTCCCATCACTGTAATCTGTATCTGGACACATACTCCTGGCTTTGGACTCATATTCACTAAATTTGTCTCTAGTTTCCAGAATATAGGTTTTCATAGACTCAAAAAGATTCGTGCCAACAAGGATGTTCACATCCTTTGATTGCAGGACCTTGCTTGTTTGTTCATTCTTTCTAGCATGTCATTCCAAAGAACTATGAGAAAAATTGTTTCCAGGTTTTCCAATTTTTTTGCTCAATCCTTCTGCCTCTCGCCTTGTATTCACTTGCTGTTCATTGTCAGCTGATAGAGAATCCAGTGCATGTTTTATTTTCTCGAAACCCCCATACAGAGCATGAACAGCATCAAAATGCGCTTACCATCGTGTGTCAGACAGATGCTTGACCACAAAATCTTTTCCTACAGATGATGTCAATACATTCCAGCGATGAGTAGAACCAGCAAAAAATGAATACAGGTGCTGAACAAAGTCAAAGAATTTTACAGTCTGTAGACCACACTCTGCTGCTTTTACTCCCACCAAGTTCAGACTGTGTCCAGCACAGGGGACATAGATGGCAAACTCATTGAGTTGATGAATCCGTGTTTGCAATTCAGTATATCATCCCGACATATTTGAGGCATTATCGTATGACTGACCATGGCAGTTTGATAGTGGAATGTTGTTCTCATTAAGAAAATCCACAACAGTGTCTGTTAGATCCTTTGCTCAATGAGAAAAGATGGGGATGAACATCAAGAAATGTTAGGCTCACAGCCTTTAATGTATCGGACCGTAAATGTCAGTTGATCTGTGTGAGAGATGTCTGGAGTGGAATCTACACTTATTGAATAATACTTTGACTCTTTTACTTCTTCAAGAATAGTACAAAGAACCTGTTGTCCCATTAATTCAATAAATTCCTCACAAATATTTGCAGATAAATATGACGGATTCCCTTTTCCAGGATTTCTATACATTTTGAGATGTTCTTCCAAGAAAGGGTCAAAATCACTCAGCAGCTCTAGTATACCTAACTAGTTGCCATTTTTTGCTGACCCAATAATCTGATTTTTTCCACGAAATGGCAAACTTCTGGAGGCAAGAAAGCAAATTACAGAAACCACACGTGGCAGCACTTTATGCAACTATTCCTGCTCTGAGCGATGTTGCTCAAGTAATAAAGAATCTACACTTCCAGTTTCTTTATGCCTTATCAAATATCCTGTCATATACTTCCGATGTTCTTCTCCATTTTCATGTTATACAATAACATTGCTGTGCTTCCAGTCATTGAACCCCCGATGTAGCAAAGGGAGATTCTTTCTTGAGTAGCCATTCATGTTTTACACACTCGCCATTCCGCAGTTCACATTTGAACACATCATTTGATAAATACCTTGCCTTCATATTCTCTACTCCAGCTGTTTTATACACTCTGCCTGAGTTTGAAAGGTTGCTATCATGATTCTGACATAATGAGGGCCCACTACAAATCCAGTATTCTATTGCGTTAGTATCATTAATGTTCCATAGCCCCGGATCTGTGTCTTGGATTGCAAACTCCTTTACTGTTACAGATTTGGGTATTTCCTTTTGTAAAATGTCACCAGCAGCAGCACAGGCAATGATGATATGTCTTCTGAAACTGGATGATTGGTAGCAGGAATGGATGTAGATGTGGATGCTATATCTGAAGGAAGGGTATGAGTGGTTCTCATTGCACCTGTGTTGAGCCGTGATGTTAATTTTGGAAGTTTTCCTATTTTCTCCTTCTCCTCTGCAGCTCTCTTCCTCTTCTGTGCTCCACTCAAAACATTATGTTTCATTTCTTCTGAAAGGGTTATTCACCTGGAAATATATATCTTAAATATTTAGTATTTAGTCCCACACCAGTCCAGTGTAGGGTTATATTATATAAGTGTGCTTGCAACAAGACCTAAATATTTAAACATTCTGCTTCCATAATGAACGTGTCATTCCTTTAATTGTACGAATAGTCTTTATTCTTAATACAAACTCTCTACTGTGTGCTGATTCACAAAACTACTGGACAAGACCTAGATCTAGCTTACTGGCACAGCTAGGTTGTCTGGCACTGATCTGGCCTCATCTATGTATAGGTCTACCAGACTACATTCAACAATGTTCTCAACTTGCACAATTAAAAAGCTTATCCATTCATATATTCACAAACTATCAATACCTGGTTATTAGTACTGCATCATAAATTCATAATCTTAAATAACCACTACATGACTACCGTACAAGTGTTCAATGTTGTGACTGAATCTCAGGTTCAATCACTAATAATCTATGCATAGCCCTATACCTGGGTTCATATACAATGTATAAATATATCCAATAATCATGTCATTGCTATTAATAGTACTACTGCTATTAATAGTACTACTAATAGTCAGCTGAGTTTAAGTGACGTAACATATACGCTAAATTATGTTATATAGCACAAGATCCATACACATAGGCCTACATGCAAGTGAGGTGGCACTGTGGCAGAGGTGACTGCAGTACTAACCCAGGAATACTAAATCAGAGACAAATCACAATGTCCATTTGTTACACAATAGCATTGCAGCAAATATTATTTTATAATTTAGTATAGTCTAGACTGTGTAGTAGTATTTATTTATGGCAAGTCACAGATTAGCATAGGGCCCCTATGCTTGTGGGGCCCCCGGGCAAGTGCCCATCGGGCCCATGCGTTAAGATGGCCCTGATTATGCCCCCTAAGGTCCTTCCCAAACCCTGCCATCCCCAGTCTCCCCCGCTTAAATCTCCAGGAATTTCCCAATCTGGTGTTGGCAACTAGGGTTCCCAACCAACTGGGGCTGCCCACTAACCCTCAGCTAGTCAGCGGGTGAAAGCAAACCCAGTGGACAGCGGAGCAGCAACAAGCAACCCCAGCACAGTTACGTCACTTCTGTGGTGACTCAGAAGCTCTGGTTTGTGCTGGGGACACTCTAGTGTTCTCTGCCCCCACCCCTAAAAAAAACCCTCTATGCAAACCATAGAGTTTTGGGGGGAGAAAACTATAGAGGATTTGGGGAGGGGAGGGACCTCAATGGGATACATTGCCATACAGTTACTGTTGCCAGTCTCCAGGTGGGGCTTAGAGATCTCCTGCAATTGCAACTGATCTCCAGGTGACAGAGATCATTTCCCCTAGAGAATGCCGCTTTGGAAGGTGGACTCTATGGCATTATACCCCATTGAGGTTCCTCACCAAACCCCGCACTCCCCAGGCTCCACCCCCAAAATCTCCAGGTATTTTTCAGCCCAGAGCTAAGTGTGCCTTGCTTCAGTAATACACCCAAACCCAAATTCAAGCTGTGCATCTTGCCACTTGATTTAAAAAACAAAACAAAACTCTGCATTACTCAACACTGGATCAGAGCGAGGTTTGTGGTCTGAACTTTTCTGTCCTGACAGCTGGTAGGACATCAGGCGGAAGTCTGTATTCTCCCTTCACATCAGGAGGGCTCAGAAGAAATGATGAAAACATCAGGAAGACGAAAGGGGCAGAAGCGGTTTGCTTAGCGGAGAATTCTGTAAGAAAACCCGCACCGCGAAATCCTTCTATGTTTCCCAGATGTTTTCAAAGCTCTACCACCTAAAGCAATTTTAGGCCTCAGGTTGAAAACCGGCATTCCCCTATCGATTCGTGGGCTATCCTTTCAAAAAGACAGGAAGGAAGGAAGGAAGGAAGGAAGGAAGGAAGGAAGGAAGGAAGGAAGGAAGGAAGGAAGGAAGGAAGGAAGGAAGGTCAGATTTATCATTAATACAGCATAAGCCAGTCAAACACGTGCCATTTATACAAAAGGTAAAAAATTATAGCAGTTTAAAAAAAGGAAGGAAGGAAGGAAGGAACCACAGAAAGAAAGCCAAGCAGCATAGGAAACAAAATCAATTCGTTACAGTCTTTAAAAAAAAATAAGGAAGTCCAGACGGACACAAGAGCCATTATTAATTGATTAAATCCTCAGGGTGCAGCCCGGGGAACTCTCTTTGAAACTTGTACCAAACTCAAGGGTCTACAGTTTGAACTTTCCACTGCCAAGCCCAAGAAAATGACAAACAAGTTAATTAACTGCCCGCTCCCCAGCATGATCAAGATGCCAGCCAGGGAGGCATGCCCGCTGCACTTGCCCTTGGCAAGAAAGCAAGCAAAGGGACAGTGTCGGGAAATGGGTTGGCAGCATGCCAGTTCTTTTTCCCTCCGGGGAGGTTTGCTTTCAATTATAACCTCAGCTGGCTTCACCGTAAAAATATGGTCACAGTGAGAAATTGAACTTGTTCAAATTACAGGAATAACAGCTAGGGTTGCCAGCTCCAGGTTGGGAAATACCTGGAGATTTTGGGGGCGGAGTCTGAGGAGGGCAGGGTTTGGGGAGAGGAAGAACTTCAGCACCATAGAGTCCAATGGCCAAAGCAGCCATTTTCTCCAGTGGAACAGGTCTCTATTGGCTGGAGATCAGTTGTAATAGCAGAAGATCTCCAGCTAGTACCTGGAGGTTAAACTAAAGGAAAAGAACTGTAATGGCTCTTAAAAATGTACACAAACAAGTATTCAATGAAAAAGTGAATTTTAGTGCCAAAGTGAAAACTACAAAAATTAACAAAGGAAACTTACTAAATGCTAAGAGTACAAACTCGATACAACAATGTACCACAGGCAAGGATTCAGTTCTTATCTCATTCAATCACTTGTAATCCCTTAGGACTTGTGTACAGTTCATATACTTATAAATCCCACAGGCGCAGGAAGAAGAAGACTGGCGAGAAATGGAGGAACGCCGTCCGGATGCTTCGCGTTTTCACTACCACGTGGGCAGCTTCATCAGCTCTCTATTCAAGTTGGAGTCAAAGCTCCTTCAGAAATTTGAATGAGATAAGAACTGAATCCTTGCCTGTGGTACATTGTTGTATCGAGTTTGTAGTCTTAGCATTTTGTAAGTTTCCTTTGTTAATTTTTGTAGTTTTCACTTTGGCACTAAAATTCACTTTTTCATTGAATACTTGTTTGTGTACATTTTTTAGAGCCGTTACTGCTCTTTTCCTTTAGCTTGACTATTGTAGTATATGTGCAATTTCTGCTCCAGTACCTGAAGGTTGGCAACCCTAGTAACAACAGGCATCAAAATGGCTTGTTGATAGGGTTGTCAAATCTGGGTTGGGAACTTCCTGGAGATTTGTGGGGGGAGCCTGAGAGGGAGGGGTGGGGGAGGGGGACCTCAGTGGGGGTATAATGCCATACAGTCTGCCTCCAAAGATGCCATTTTCTCCAGGGGAAATGATCTCTGTCATCTGGAGATCAGTTGTAATTCTAGGAGATCTCCAGGCCCCACCTGGAGGTTGGCAAACCCTACTTGTTGATCTTCATTGACAGGCGATCAGAACAAATGTGGAACATTCAATTGGTACAGTTGCCAGCAACTTCCAGCACGGGAGCCAGCGTGGTGAAGTGGTTAAGAGCGGTGGTTTGGAGCAGTAGACTTTAATCTGGAGAACCGGGTTTGATTCTCCACTCCTCCACATGACCAGCAGACACTAATCTAGTGAACTGGGTTGGTTTCCCCACTCCTACACATGAAGCCTGCTGGGTGACTTTGAGCTAGTCACAGCTCTCTCAGCCTCACCTACCTCACAGGGTGTCTGTTGTGGGGAAGGGAAGGTGATTGTAAGCCGGTTTGATTCTTCCATAAGTGGTAGAGAAAGTCGGCATATAAAAACCAACTCTTCTTTTTCCCCATAGGGATAGCTGCAGATTTTATGAAGTAGCAGTGTTGCAAATTTTAACCCCACACATACACACACACCAGGGATTATATAGCAACTATAAAGAAAGGAAGGTCTTAACTATCATGGTTTCCCCACTGAGAAACAATGGATGATCCTCTATGCAGCGGTGGACAGACAAGAACAGCTTTCACACAAAGCCAACAGGCTCAAATTTACTGGGCTCTAATTACAAACAAAAGAGCCCCGTGGCACAGAGTGTTAAGCTGCAGTACTTCAGTCAGAAGCTCTGCTCACAACCGGAGTTTGATCTTGACGGTTTCAGGTAGCCGGCTCAAGGCTGACTCAGCCTTCCATCCTTCTGAGGTCGGTAAAATGGGTACCCAGCTTGCTGGGGGTAAAGTGTAGACGACTGGGAAAAGCAATGGCAAAACACCCCATAAACGTACTCTGCCTAGTAAACGTCGGGATGCGACGTCACCCCATGTGTCAATAATGACCCAGTGCTTGCACAGGGGACTACCTTTACCTTTTAAGCACAAACATCCATTTTAGTCCTAGAAAACACACCCATATTTCGCATGTGTTTATTGATACGGAATCTGCTGCTGATTTGGAAACAAACATGATTTTACTTGTACAGCAGACCCTGGTGGAGAGGAAAGAGGGCTTCTCCCCCTTCTCTCCTCACATTTGCTTGTCCCCTTTTGGTCACCAACGTCCCCAGCACAGCATTTTTCTTCCTAGATGTTAAAGGATATCTTCCCAGCATTGAGCACCATTTCGGAAAGCAGAAAGGGAAAGAAGAGAACTAATTAGTTCCCAAAGGAGCTGGCATGCTAACAGAGGAGGAATTAATTGCTTAGCACAGATTCAGCAACATGGGAGGCTGCAGAGACACAACCTTGCTGGGGATTTATATTCTTCTGCCTATGCAGCAGTTGCATGTGGTAGAATGGGTGTCCACCATACACTTAGCTGCAATGTTACCTTTGCATTGCAAATGATCTTCAGAAGCAACATCGGCCTTTTATGCATGGGTTGTTCCCGTCATCGTCACCCCCTGCTACTTCAGGGCTTCGTTTTAATTATGCTTGTATTTTCCAACCTTTCAAAGTCACCTCGTTCTCCCCTCGCATTTTCAAGATGCTGTTTTACCCCGAGTTTAAAGTCTGCCTCGATCCCAAATCGAAAGCTGGTCCTGTGTATACTTGTCACTTTCAGGTTTTTTCTTATGTCCATTCTTGTTTCTCCCTCCCACGTGTCTGTCCCCCTCATCCAACCCCTTCCCTCGAAGCCATTATCAAGTGCGCTAGCTAGAGAATAAAGCTGGAATACCATGAGGCTGCATATTTGGTCAGTTTCACAGCGAGGGTGGGTCAGTTTTAGATCAAATAGGTGAGAGATGAAATAATCACAAACGACCTATGCAGCTGCTTATTTGGTCAGTTTCAGTTCTCAGCAAGATGGAACAGAGCTGGGCTGACTTGCCGCACTTCCCTTGTATGGGTCCTCTTATAGGCATGAAAACCTTTGCTTTGCTTGCAAGTGCAAAACTACAGATGGAACTGTGAATGTTACAAATGACCGTGCAAGTGTTTTTATGACCGCCACATTGAGTTATGCAGAATTGGTTGGCGGGGGGGTGAGGACCCTCCTCTGCTTTGGCTGTAAATTGGCCACTCAGTTCATATCAAATAAAAGAATCCCACTGCGAGGCTGGTGGGGCCTGGTGACAAATTTCAAAAAAGTACACCACAGTTAATTACAAAGCAGCATTTTCAGTGTGTGGTTCAGAAGCTCTGCATTTTTGCTGAGGATACATAATTGATCACAAGGTACTCCTGGAATTTCTCTGGGGCAAAAAAGCCCCTGTGCATGGTGTTTTGAGAATTCAACTGCAAATACTGTGCAGTTAGAGAGCAACAGAACCAGCAGAAACAGACTTTGCATAAAAGACCATTGTTGATCCATAGGATTCCCCCTTGCTATGGCAGGAAACCCTCAGCCAATTGTAGCCCTGGCCTGCCGATGCTCACCTGATCATCAAGTGGGAACTCAGGCCAAAAGGAGGGGGCTTTATCATCCTGGGATAAAAAATTTAATAAGTAAGGCCTTGGCTTCTTACCAGAAGTTCTGACCATACAGTTCCTGGTGATTCCTAGAGCTATCCAGAAGTGACAAGAATAACTGTGGCAAGCACCAGAAATGCTGTGGTCAGAACTTCTGCTAAGTAGTCAAGTTCTGACCACAGCATTTCTAGTGATTGCTACAGCTATTCTTGTCACTTCTGGCTAGCTCTAGGAATCACCAGGAACTCTATGGTCAGACCTTCTGGTAAGAAACCAAGGCCTTGTTTTTCTTTTTAATTTTTCTCCCATAACGCCGGCTCCACCACAACCCTGCTGCCGGTTGCTAGGCACTACCTGGCAACCCTATGAGCAAGACCTCGCAGCGCAGTGAGAGCCGGTGTGGTATAGGAGGCAAACCTGGGAAGCCCACCCCTATTCAAACCTTACCTCCCACATGAGCCCACCAAGATGGGCTTTAGATAAGCCGCTATTATCTCTGCCTCAATAATACTGGCCTGCCTTAAAAGGGTGTTGCAAGGATCACCAAATTAAAAGATTACCAAGCTATTTGAAGTGCTTTGTAAACTAGTGTCTACTTACATATTTATACCCTGCTTTCTTTCCTAATTGGGGGGGGGGGATCTCCAGCAATTTACAACATCATTTCCCCCTCCTCCTTTTTATCCTCCTAACAACAGCCCTGTGAGGTAAGTTAGGCTGAGACAGAATGACTGGCCCAAGGTCACCCAGCAAACTTCCATGGGAGGGTGGGGATTCAAACCTGGGTCACCCAGATCCTAGCCTAACAGTCTAACTGCTACACCACGCTGGCTCTTCTTCAAAATATGCTGTATAAGTAATCTATATATCTAATAGCCAGATGGGGGCTCCATCTGCGGATACTTACATCCACAGCTCACATGGAGAGAAGAAAGTTTTTCTCCAAACTTGGGGGACTCCAAACTTGGGAAACTCCCCCAAGTTTGCAGAAAAATCCAAAAACAATTAAAAGTTACATTGGAAGTTTACAAAAAACAAAACAACCCAAAAGTGTTGTCTGCACATGTGCAGACAACGCACCCACCTGGAGGTGGCCTGGAACAGCGGTGATTGAGAAGGAGAAGCTACAGCAGGCCCAGTGACGGAGGTGTGTGTGGGGGGGTGGGAGCTGTGGCACACATGGCGCCAATGAGGAGGGGGGCTGGGAGCTGCAACAGCAATGGTCGAGGGAGAAGCTGTGGCGGGCTGGGAGCCGTGGCAGGCCCAACGCCAATGATGGGGGTAGGGGGAGAGCTAGGGTTGCCAGGTCCCTCTTTGCCACCAGCAGGAGGTTTTTGGGGCAGAGCCTGAGGAGGGCGGGGTTTGGGGAGGGGAGGGACTTCAATGCCATAGAGTCCAATTGCCAAAGCAGCCATTTTCTCCAGCCGATCTGATCTCTATCGGCTGGCGATCAGTTGTAATAGCGGGAGATCTCCAGCTAGGACCTGGAGATTGGCAACCCGAGGGAGAGCCCCTGCAATAACAGTAGCGATTAAGGAGGGAGAAGCCATGGTGGGGGGAGGGGAAGCTAAGTTGGGACAGTCTTTTTAACTCTTCCAAAAAACCAACAAAAGAAGCTTTCTGCCTGGTTTTTCTTCCCCTTGATCAGTACCCCCTCCCCTGATCGGTTGGGGGAATCTGGTGAGACTTCAGTCATAGCCAGCAGATCCTTCCCATAATCTGATTTTATAGGATGCACAGTGATCGAGGAGAATGGGAGAGCTCAGATTCTGAATTAGTTACAAGGATTCGGGGAGGCAGACTCTCCCGTGCTGTAGTGATTTATTGCTGTAAACACAACTTCTATTTTTGATTGATATTGTATATTGTAATTTGTATGTTTCTATGATATTTGGTGTATTAGAAATTGATAGTGAGGTGCTTATATGGTTTTCTGTGTGCTTTTGGGTTTAGCTTCTTATTGCACAGAAGTGTCTATTTATTGTTAAGTACATATCCTATTAAGATGAAAATGGCTGAAGTGATTTCAAATAGCCAAGAGAGCAATTGAAAGCCGCTGATTAAAGTCAAGTTTTCCACTTGTGTTCCTAAGCACCCTAAATAATTGGCATAAACACTAGAACTCAAATACTTCTAAACATACCAAGTCCTTGAAACAACCACTACAACATGTAGATACACAGCTAAATGGTTTTCCCACTGCTTTAGAATGATGCACCAAACCCTTTTGCTGTCACAGCTGTTCCTGAATTGGTTGGGCTTTTCAGGGGGGGGGGCTCATCAGTGTAGAGACACTAGTTGCCATTCCAGTCTTTAGTGCACCAATCATAACACCTGCCTTCACCTACTATTTCCCAGTGGCTAACAAGATCCAGATGCTGGAGGAAGGAGTCGGCAAGCGGATCCAGATGCTGTTGAGGTCCGAGATGCCACCTGTCCAATTCAAACTCCTCGGAACGCTGCGGATGTTGATCGACGGTCAAGGTAGGAACAGGCCAAGAACATTCATAAGAACATAAGAGCATAAGAAAAGCCCTGCTGGATCAGACCCAGGCCCATCAAGTCCAGCAGTCTGTTTACACAGTGGCCAACCAGGTGCCTCTAGGAAGCCCCCAAACAAGACAACTGCAGCAGCATTATCCTGCCTGTGTTCCTCAGCATCTAATATAATCGGCATGTTCCTCTGATCCTGGAGAGAACAGATATGCCTCATCACTAGTATCAATTTTGACTGGTAGCCATGGATAGCCCTCTCCTCCATGAACATGTCCACTCCCCTCTTCAAGCCTTCCAAGTTGGCAGCCATCACCACATCCTGGGGCCGGGGGTTCCACAATTTAACTATGCATTGTGTGAAGAAATATTTTCTTTTGTCTGTTTTGAATCTGTCACCCTCCAGCTTCAGCAGATGAAAGAGGAAGAAAAACTTCTCCCTGTCCACTCCCTCCCCATACCATGCATACTTTTCTAGACCTCTGCCATGTTTCCCCTTAGCCCCCTTCTTTCCAAGCTGAGCATTTTAACCCTAAGCATTTTAACTGCTCCTCATGGGGCAGTTGCTCTACCCCCCTGATCATTTTGTTTGCCCTTTTCTGCTTATATCGTGCTTATATCAGTGTTGAATACACATGAACAGATGAAGCTGCCTTATGCTGATTGATCAAGGTTATGCAGGATTGCCAGGGATCGCTGCAAAAATTAATGCTCACCCACATTCAAGTTCGCCTGACATTTCACATGCTGAGGAGCTCCGTTGTCATGCTGTGCTACGTGCACAAACCTTGGAGGACATCCCTTGGGACATCATCTGATTCAACATGCATAGAATTGGGTTGCGTCTATTACAGGGCTTCCAGCATATCTTTAATGAAAAGTGCAAATTCCCCGCTTTGCAAGTATAACTTGCCTGTTGATACTTTGCTATTCAAACATAAATACCATTGTACGGTAATAGTGTTGGACTAGGGAGACTCGGGTTTAAATCCTCATGCCACCACTCAAGTTGGACCGGCCACTCTCTCGTTCAGCCTAACCTACCTCACAGAGTCGTTGTGATAAAAGTGGGGATGAGTTTCTCAGAGTAAGAGCCAGATTAAAAAAAGCAGAAAAGGTATATTTCCCCTGCTTCCCTTTCATTCCTCAATGACAGCCTGCCTAGATAGTCAATGTAACTGAACATATTAGGGCTGCAACCGATTCCATTAAACACTTAAAAAAAGGAGGGGAGACTACTATTGCCAATTTACAAACCACGTGCTGCTTCAGGTCATACTTTTATTCACGTTCACCCCGTCTGTCTCGGTTGTTCCTTGGAGTTATGCATGGGTTTTTCCTCCATTAGAGATGACCTCTCGGCCAGCCCTCGCAAATTCCGGGACTTCCTGTCCCTCTGTTAACCCGATTCTTCCCTCTCCTTCCATCTCAGCCTGGGTGAAATCTCCATGCATAAGGCAAAGTGCGGGACACGCAAGCTTGGTTTTGCTCACAATTACAAGATTGGTCTGATCCCGCTAGCATGGGCCATCCAGGAAAGGGTCCATCAAAGCAAATGAGAGATCCCCTCAATCAATACCAATGATGAAGTGTGGCCTAGTCAGGTCTTGCTGGGGTCTAGTGGTTAGAGTAGTGGACTCTAATCTGGAGAACCAGGTTTGATTCCCTGCTCCTCCAACATGAATGGCGGACTCTAATCTGGTGAACCGGGTCAGTTTCCCCACTCCTCCATGTGAAGCCAGCTGGGTGACCTTGGGCTAGTCACAGTTCTCTTTGAGCTCTCCCAGCCTCACCTACCTCACAAGGTGTCCAGTTGTGGGGAGAGGAAAGGAAGGAGATTGTAAGCCGGTTTCATTCTCCTTAAAAGGTAAAGAAAGTCAGCATATCAAAACCAACTCTTCTCCTCCTTTTGCCACTATTACCATGCCACAGTACAAATGCTTGCTAAACAGAAACGAGCTTTTCCTTGAACACATGTGTTTCTGATGCTTGGATTCCTGCCCACCGACACTTGCTTCTAGAACTTACAGCCGCTTTTTCCAATGCAAAGCAGGAAAAACCCTGCTGTAGGATTTACTCTTCCACTCGCTGCAAGCCTAGCTACCTCCCACTTAATTGCCGGCTGTTCTGTTTACCCATGAGCCAATGCTGACCTTAATTAACTCGGCCCAATGCGCCCCCTTTGAACATGAGTCTACTAACAAGTCCCTGCTAAATTAGCGGATTGCATTATCAAGTGCAATTTCATTACCGTGACAATCGCCGGGTGTGCTGATGCCTGCCAAGTTTAGAAAGGCAGGTTCCTTAAAACAAACAAATAGATAAAAGATGGACGTCTGGACCCTCAGTGAAAATATGGTTTCAGCAGTGCCAATTAAAAGAGAAGCTGTTTGTCGAACATTCCCCGTGTCTGCATACCTGTCCACTCCTGGTGTTGTTACTGTACCAACCAAGCTTGCTCAAGGACAACATCCCAGTTAGACTCTAGGTAGTCCTTCTGTGAAACGGAGGCCAATTCCTCACCTGCTGGCTGCAGGACACTAGCAACGATTTGCATGTGTGAACAGATCATCTCAAGTCAAACTAGTCAAAATGAATGCTAGTCAAGATGCATAGCTATTCTCTATGGCAGGAACGTCAGGCCTGGGGGGCGTATAAGGCCTGCGAAATCGTTTGGGCTGGCCCTTTGTGGGTCCTGGCACATCTCTAGCTCAGAAGGATCTAAGACTGGTGATCTGTCCCCTCCCGCAGACAGGAATAGCCTCTATTCAAGGCAGATGTGAGGATGTTTTGCCAAGGAAAGGAACCTTTTTTCCTCCTTGCAGAAGAGTCGGGTTATGCAGAAGAGAAGAGCTATGGAGCTGCTAGGACTGCCCAAGAAACTGTGTTAACACTTTCCCACCCAGACCATGGAGAAATGTATTCCCTCTGTACTACAAGAGGGCTGGGGACCGAAGTGGCAACAATGGAGGGGTTAAAGGGGGCAGGGCCAGAATGCGTGTTTGTGCGGTGAGTTCTTAGCCAATGTGTCCTCATTTCATCCCTGCAGGTGGAGGTAGCAGGAGCCGGCTGTAGAATCCGGCCCCAACCAGGCAGAGCAGGAGCAACTCCGGCGTGTGGCTGGACAGCTACGCCTGGCTGGTGGAGGCCATCCTGTGCCACCAGTTGGATGCCTGCCTGCTTGCCCACGTGGGGGGGAGTAATCTGGAGCAGCTGCCTGCTTGGGGCTTGGTCGGCTAATTTTTAAGTTGATAATTTTGTATGGCCCATGAATGATGTTATAAATATCCAAATGACCCTTGGTGGAAAAAAGGTTCCCCACCCCTGCTCTATGGTATCAGAGGAACATGCCCATTATATTAGGTATTGTGGATCACAGGCAGGATAATGCTGCTACAGTCATCGTGTTTGTGGGCTTCCTAGAAGCACCTGGTTGGCCACAGTGTGAACAGAATGCTGGACTTGATGGCTCTTGGTCTGATCAAGCATGGCTTTTCTTATGTTCTTATGAGTAGATGGACCATTGGTATGATCTATCAGGGTTCTTCTTACGGTACCATGATCACCTCTGGAGGCCTCTTCATATTACCCAGATCCAACCCAGTCATCATAGGACAACAAATCCTGTAACTTCCCCAAGGACCCCAAAATCTTGCCCCTATCGTTCCACCCTCTTGATATCACAGGCATTTACGAATAAAACATGGATGGGTACAGAGCTTTCTGTCACCACTTTCGTATAACTGAGCAGGGAATAAAAGGACTTACCCAAGGATGCACCATCACCCACTATCAACTCAAGAGGGGGGGGGGGCAGCTATTGCAATTCCCAGGCTGTGCGTAATGTGCTCCCATCTTTGTCTCTTTCAGCTGAGGCGGCAGAAGAGATGGGCCAGGATCCCAAACTGCTCAACAGACTGGTGCAGTGGTGCGGGTCGAAAGACCACGCCGGAGTCTGCGGAGAAGCCAACCGACTGCTGGCATCGCTCTTACGTCACAGCCGATCTCCGGTACAGAAGGGCCTCGGGTCGGAGGAGGATTCGAGTTTGGCGCTCCACCTCACAACGATGGCTGCCGCATAGCGCCCATGCTGCCTTCTGTGGCAGATTTGTACGAGGCCATTTCCTCGGTTACCATCACAGAGTTCACAGATACACACACACCGCTCCTCAGCTAGCAGTATTCCCAGTATACTTTGAGCAGAACAGGTTTATTTCTTAAATCCCAAACCAGCCAATAAACAGTTTTTGAGATGAAGATGCAGAGGTCAGGCTCCAAAGTGGACAGTCAGCAATCCACCTCTTTTGCCATGGCGCTCTCCACCTTTTTTGTCTTATTTAACTCAGGGAGCCAGCATGGTGCAGTGGTTAAGAGCAGCGGACTCTAATCTGGAGAACTGGGTTTGATTCTCTGCTCCTCCACATGAGCGGTGGAACAACCAGGTTGGTTTCCCCACTCCCTCACATGAAGCCAGCTGGGTGACCTGGAGCTAGTCACAGTTCTCTCCGAACTCTCTCAGCCCCATCTCCCTCACAAGGTGTCTGTTGTGGGGAGAGGAAGGGAAGGAGACTGTAAGCTGGTTTGATTCTCCTTTTTAAAAAAGTAGAGAAAGTCAGCATATAAGAACCACCTCTTCTTTTCATTTATACCCTGCCTTTCTCCCCAATTGGGAACCAAAGTGGTTTACCTCCTCCTCGTCTCCATTTTATCTTCACAACAACCCTGTGAGGTAAGCAGGCTGAAGGGTGTGACTGGCCCAAGGTCACCCAGTGAGCTTCCACGGCACAAGTGGGGATTCGAACCCCTCCCCAGGTGACCATCTCATTATAATTCCATGTAACACCTCAGTGACCTTGCAAATTTGCTGGGCTCAGCCCCATACCAGAGCCCTTCCATCCCAAAACTACCTTTTTGAAGCTAGGTCCTGTTAACTTAATAGGCTGTTTCACGAATGGGGGAGACAGTCACACATTGCGAGGGAGGCCCTGTAAACAGAGCATGTTTCCAGGTTGCGGCTGGGGAAACCAGCACAGACTCAAGACCAGATTTAGCCTGTGGGCTTTCTGTGCTAAGCAATAATCCCCAAACTCAAACACCCACTAAAAAGCCGACCTTTCTTTTACGACCAGGTAACTCAAGGGTGCCTAAAAACCACTGTTGCCTACCCATGCATCCCAGAAACAAAGAATAGACAGTTGGATGTTCCTACAATCACAGAGTTGGAAGGGACCACCAGGGTCATCTAGTCCAAACCCCTGCACAATGCAGGAAATTCAAAACTACCTCCCCCCCCCCACACACACACCCAGTGACCCCTACTCCACGCCCAGAAGATGGGGAAAAAAATCCCTCCAGGATCCCTGGCCAATTTGGCCTGGAGGAAAATTGCTTCCTGGCCCCAAAGTGGCAATCAGCATTACCCTGGGTGTGTAAGAAAGGGCACCGAGAGCTAAGCACTGATGCAAACCTTCCTGCTCTCCCTCTCATGATCTGCCTAAGTTCACAGAAAGTGTTGCTGACAGATGGCCATCTAGCCTCTGCTTAAAAATGACCATTCTTTCCAGCAAATGGAACAGATTTCCATTTTGGCCCCAACTGAGGAAAATGCGATCAGGAGCCAGAAACGTTTGAGAAGAAAGTGTCGCTTAAAGTGAACTTCAAGTAATATCTGCACACACACACCCCAAAATATAATTCGGGGAGTGACTTTCTTTTCCATTAAAGCCAGTTGTTGCGGGGGCAGGTTAAGCAGGGGAAAGCCAGAGTTTCTGTCATGCTCGAGGACAGCATCGCCATTCATTTGTACATCCAGGCAAGAAGACCCCTTTCATCTAACTGGTGTCAATGCCAACTTCTTGCATTCTGGAAAATTTCAATTAAGCCTGCCCACCCCTTTCTTGTTGTTCCGCCAACAGGAAGTTGTCAAAGCCATCCAAGAGGCTGAAGGTGTGAAGCACCTGGTTTCCATGGCGACAAGCGAGCATGCCATCATGCAGAACGAAGCTCTGATCGCCTTGGCCATCGCCTCCGCCATCAGTTTAGGTATCCGAGCTGTTCCTCAAGCATCGATGCTGTTCCTTAAGTGGGCACTCAACGTGGACTTTCAGCAGTCCCATCATTGGCATGCAGGCACTTTAAAAATGGAATAACTCCCTCCTTCTCTCTCTCTCTGACACTTCACCAAGTTGTTGTTTCTTGTGTCTCCGAGTCCCAAGGATTTGGGCCTTGGAAACAGGCAGCAGAACCAGTAGGTGTTGCGTAGATAGGGTTGGCGACTCTGCGTTGACAAATTCCTGCAGATCTGACTGGTGGAGCCCAGAGAGAGTGGAGTTGGGAGAGGGAACTCCAGGTTATAATACTAGAAGCCCCCCCCCCCTCCAAACTTTTCTCCAAGAGTCTGGAACTCAATTGTCACTCTGGGAGATTTTCAGACCCCACGTGGATGTATGATGCAATGGAAAAGATCCACAGATCAAAGTTCAGGATGAGGTCCATTACATAACTCAAGGAGACAGACATAAGAAGGTGGGAGTGGGCAAAGCTGATACTCCAGCTGATACTGAAGTAGACCCAGCCTTCCTCCCACAGAACTGGTCTCCCTCCAATGGAAGAGGAACAACATAAGTTGGAGGAAGATTTCAAACTTTGCTCAGCGGAATAGGGTAGGATCCACCCTACTGGTTCCTGGAGGTCTTCAGTGTAAAGCCCCGCACCCACCCACCTGATCGAAAGGCTCTTAGAAGTTCTTGCTGCAAACAGTGGGGAGAAATCCCCGCTCTGTTCATTAACCCTACATGAATCACACGCCTGCCCTGTTTATAAACCCTACAAGGCTTTAGGGATCCAAGACATGTCTCACCAGGGAGTGGGGTGTTAATAACAAAAGTTTCTTCTACATTAACAGAAAATATCAAGGAAGCATTCAAAGAAGCCCAGCTGGTCCCGAATATACACAAACTGCTCCAAGCGGAAAGTACAGGTCCAGAGGTGAAATATAACGTTATCGGTCTGCTGTGCACCCTCCTCAATTCAGGTAACAAGTCCAATTGGGGGGAGGGGTGAATCAGCATTTGTTGTTACAAGAAGTTTAACACATATAAATTGAGGATCTTTGCAGCTAAGTCATGGCAGGGGACAGCTAATGGACTCCCCCCCCCCAAGCATCTCTACCCAACACACTGTTACGGTTGTAGCATGAACAATAAGAGTAGTTGGTTTTTATATGCCTATTTTCTCTACCTTTAAGGAGTCTCAAACCGGCTTGCAATCTCCTTCCCTTCCTCTCCCCACAACAGACACCTTGTGAGGTAGGTGAGACTGAGAGAGCTCTAAGAGAACTGTGACTAGCCCCAGGTCACCCAGCTGGCTTCATGTGGAGGAGTGGGTAAACTAACTTGGTTCTGCAGATTAGAGTCCGTTGCTCACGTGGAGTGGGGAAATCAACCTAGTTCAGCAGATTAGAGTCCGCCGCTCACGTGGAGGAGTGGGGAAACCAACCCGGTTCTCCAGATTAGAGTCCACCGCTCTTAACCACTAGACCACGCTAGCCTGATTCATACAGTAGTGGCCACCACAATCACTCTATGAGATCTCCACCTGAAGTTCCCTGAAGTTCCACCTGGACTAGTCACAGTTCTCTTAGAGCTCTCTCAGCCTCAGTGATGTGTGTTTGTACGTGTGCTAGGTTTGGATCAGGACCATGGTCTATAAGGATAAAAACGCTTAAGGATGTGCCACATTCCTTTCCTGAAATGGCCCTCTAGAGCCAATATTGGGCCCATCGAGGAAACTCAGAATGTACTGATGGCAGCCCTGACCTGGCTGGCCCCGGCTAGCCTCATCTCGTCAGATCTCAGAAGCTAAGCAGGGTCAGCCTGGTTAGTATTTGGATGGGAGACCACCAAGGAAGTCCAGGGCTGCTGTGCAGAGGAAGGCAATGGCAAACCACCTCTGTTAGTCTCTTCCCTTGAAAACCCTATTGGGCCGCCATAAGTCAGCCGCGACTTGACAACACTTTACACACACACACACAAATGTCCACAGTGGGACAAACAGCAGCTCCCTAGGGCTGTTTAAAGTCAGAAAACTGACCCTGAAGGGAGCCTTAAACCCCTTGAAGCTGCCTTCTACTGAATCAGACCCTTGGTCCATCAAAGTCAGTATTGTCTACTCAGACTGGCAGCAGCTCTCCAGGGTTTCAGGCAGAGGTCTTTCACATCACCTACTTGCCTAGTCCCTTTAACTGGAGATGTCCAGGGATTGAACCTGGGACCTTCTGCATGCCAAGCAGATGCTCTACCACTGAGCCACAGCCCCTTCTTCCTGCATGCCACAGTCCCAAACCAACCTGCACACACCTGAGAATTAAGTCCCCGGCAAATTCCCAGTAGGCCAGATAGAAGCACGCCCAGCAACATAAGGACTGCATAATGCATGCAAACCCTGAATTTAAATTAGAAGAATGCTGAATTATGGTTGCAGTGATTTGAGGTAGATCTTCCCCTCCCATTGTTATCAATTGCTATACTGTTTTCCCAGTAACGGGCCGTACCTTAACCTTAGTTTACTCAGAGGCCACCCGGACCTTAACTCTACAGATCAGAAACTGGGATCCACAAACGGAGACATTCTCATGTTTTATCCTTGCAAGGGTCAGAATGTTCAAGAACAGTTTATGTATGAAGTGAGCAAATGTGGTGGATAGGACAGAAAGATAATGGGGGGGGGTAGTTATGGAAAGGTTAAAAGGGAAGAACAGGAATTTGTGCTGGAGGGGATCATGGGAACACTGATCGCATGGCATATCCCTGTGTCTACATCGCGCCATACCGGCTTGGAGACTCTCCATATAATTGGGAACGGGGAAGGAGGTACCTAGATAACCACAAGACACAAAGCAGCTCTCTGCAGCATAGCAAAATGTAGAGCCGGGTGGTGTAGTGGTTAGAGCAGGGGTGCTAGCCCTGTGGTTTGCGGAGAGCCCCATTTGCAATTCCCATCAAGCACAAGAGCCAAATGATTCGGTGTGCCATGCACACTAGCCCAACCAAGGACGTGTAACTGTAATACAACCCTTTTAATTATCAAAGTACCTCCGAGCATGTAGGGTTGCCTTTCCGCGCTACTGGGTAGTTTTGTTTTACAGGCTAGCGTCCAACAGTGGTATGCCTCTTTCAGCCACGTATCACAACTCAGCCTCATACACAGAACCCCTCTTTCTGTTTGGGAGTTTCAGTGTAAACAGGCTGCCCTCCGGTCCCCTTCCATCACCACAGTTTTGGTAGGGTCATCTAGTCCTGCCCCCTGCACAACGCAGGAAATTCACAACTACAGATTGAGAAACCCTTATCCAGATGGCTTGAGACCAGGTCTCAGATCTTTCTGCATTTTTTATAGAAAGAGTTGCTCGACAGTGGAATCAGTTCCCTAGGGAGGTGGTGAGCTCCCCCTCACTGGCAGTCTTCAAGCAGAGGCTGGACAAGCACTTGTCAGGGATGCTCTAGGCTGATCCCACATTAAGCAGGGGTTGGACTAAACGGCCTGTATGGCCCTTTCCAACTCTATGATTCTACATTGAACCAACAATGACGGTGCTGAGGACCTAAGAGTAATGCCTGCATGCCGACTCAAAAGATCTGGTTTTCGATCAGTCCAGGTATTGGATGTCCGGATAAGGGATACTCGACCTGTAAATAAATGAATCATAGCAGCGTATTCCTTTCACTCCAGGCAGGGGATGCAGTTTTCCTGCATTCCTTTTCTGTTCCTGCAGGCCCTTTTCCTCTCCCCAGAACGATAATTCTCATGGTTGTGGGACCCTCATGAAGAATAGCTGCATGGCGGGGGTCTGAAGTAAGGAAGAACAAGGGAGTGGAAGTCTCCCTTTTTCTTCTGTCAGGGCAGCCCCACTGAGGAAAAGGGAGTCCCGCCTCACTCCACCCCGCCAATCTATCCAGCTTGTTCCTTCACATGGATCCTGCGGACCCCAGAAATGATCAGATGATGCTGGCAGGAACATGGGGAAACATCTGTCCTTGGTGGGGAGATACAGGCCGCTGTATGGCTCCAGCCAAAGAAAACAAGTCAAAAAGGCCTCATACTCTATACAGGCTCGTAACCTCAACCACTGTGCTTGTCCCAATTCCATCAGAGGAAGGGGCTTCAGACTTGATTGAGTGGAGAGGCAGGGTTCTGGGTCACAGATCTGGCTGGGTATGATTGCCAGCCTCCAGGTGGTGGCTGGACATCTCCTGGGATGACAACTGGTCTCCAGCCGACAAGAGGTCAGTTCCCCTGGAGAAAATGGCTGCTGGAGATTTCCTTCTATTACAACTGATCTCCAGGTGACAGAGATCTGTTCTGGAGAAAATGGCTGCTTTGGAAGGTGGACTCTAGGGCATTATACCCCATTGAAGTCCCTCTTCTCCCCAAACTCTGCCCTCCCCAGGCTCCACCTCCACAAGTATATCTCGACCCAGAGCTGGCAACCCTACGACTAGGTCTGTTTCTGCCCCACAGTCCTCTGATCTGGAACTTGGGTGCGTCACAATTTGTTGAGCCTGGGTCACGGGCAAATGCTCTGCAGGGCCCTCAGCCGCTTCTAAAGCACAGGTTTGGCTCCGGGTGAGAGCGCTGATGCTGGCTTGCGATGCCATATGAACCGCCAGGCCATTTCCAATTAGAAGAGGGGGGTACAGCTTATGGATAGCCCCCTTCTACGTGCCTTCCCAGCCCTGGTAGGCTAGCCTAACTTTGGCAATGGGGAGTTGTATGGGGGTGTTCTCAAATGGCACAATAGGGCAGGTTTCTCCTGGTATCTGCCCAGCTGGAGCAATAAAATCTTCACGGACAGTGGCAATGCCCGACCCGGTGTCCCTCCACCACTGTGTCAGAGCTCCTCCTCATTTGGAGCCCTTGCCTTTCCCTTAAAAGACGTGGTTTTGCTCTCTTTTAGCCGAGCTGAGGCAAGAAGCTGAAGAGGACCGGATGAAAGTGACCTTGGAGGCCCTCTGCGGCCACAGCAACGGGAACGTCGCCAAGCAAGCGCTCATGGCCCTTCAGATCCTGAACGAGGAGCCTGGCCTCTTTGAACCATAACCGGCCGCGTCCGGCAGCGCTCTTCTCCTTCACTGCTTCGGGGGGAAACTCACTCAGGTGCAACAGCAATTAAAGCCCTGCCTTGACCAACAAAGAGCATTTGGGGGTTGGATCTCTTGCGTCCAAGCATATGAATTAATTTCAGATGGAACTGGATCTTTTTTTATATGTTGAAGTAGTTGGTGTCAACCCATTGCTCGCACCAACAACCCTTTGCAGGGCTTCTATCTACCTACCTATCTATCAATCACTGTTCATGAGCAAAAAATAAAGGAATAAAAAAATGCCTTAGTGTTATTCTTTAGGTATTTAATTATTGCCCCTATAAATTTTGCCAGACGGAGTAACTGAATCATTTGTATCTGATAGTAGCCACGTCACCTGAGGCCTTCATACCGCCAGATGTCTTGTTGGACATTTCCAATTTTTTAAATAAGAGAAGTAATTCAACTGGCCCTCAGCACACTAAATATAGGACACTCCATGATCATATGTGTTTGATAGTTACAACTTTGTAATGTGAGTATCTACATGTTCTATTTGACACTTATCTGCTCTCCAAAACCACCAAAGGAAGGGCATTCGTTCTTGCCAAAGTACAAGCTCTTCTGAGCTTTTGGTACTGTCGGGCGATAGAAATACTTTGGCGGTTGCATCGGAAGGGCAATGCCCCAAAAGGAAGCTGAGCACACCCCACAGGCTCCTCACAGGGCTTCTCTCGATGCCTCATCTTTACCCTGTAGCCATTCTGTCACTTCATTAGAGGACAGCGCCCCCAGATAGCCTAAATTGGAGTGCCTCAACAAACTGGGGTCTATTTTCTAGTAATGGGGATTCCAAACCAGCTTGATCCCAGTTTAGAATCCCACTCAGAAACAAATTCCAATTTAAAGTGCCCAATTTCACTTGTTATACACTCTTTCACAAAAGGCTTCATAAACTATAAGAGTTGGTTTTTATATGCCAACTTTCTCTACCTCTTAAGGAAGAATCAAACCAGCTTACAATCACCTTCCCCTCCCCACAACAGACACCCTGTGAGGTAGTTGAGGCTGAGAGTGTGATTAGCCCAAGGTCACCCAGCTGGTTTCATGCATAGGAGTGGGGAAACCAACCCAGTTCACCAGATTAGCATCCACTATGAGTAGGGAATCAAACCCGGTTCTCCAGATCAGAGCCCACCGCTCCAAACCACCACTCTTAACCACTACACCATGCCGGCTCTCTAACATTTCCAAAACAGGGCCTCTTCCCCAGGAGGAGGAAGGGTGAGCTTGAATGTGCTGGACTCCCATGTGCCACAAACAAATTGTGGTTTATTTGTGACATCTGACGAGGACCTCAAATCAGTAACGCCAAAGGATAATGTAAGAAGCCGCATGAGATAATGCAAAAGCCCCGTGGCGAGAGCTAACGGCGAAGCCTGGATAGCTTTGGGAAGCCCTGGAATGCTAGAAGGCATTTCGTTTAGGGTTTTGGGGGGAGACCGAGACTGTCGAGGGAGGACGAAGTCAGAACAGAATGAGAAATTTAAGTAGCTGGCAGCGGATAAAGCTTTCACATTCAGACTTGCATACCAAAATCAAATCAAAACAAAAAAATCCAAACCCAAAACGACTTCATAGCAAATCTTACACTGCTGCTGCATTAGGGTAACATTTTTCTTTGCCCCTCCCCAGATAATTACTTACAGAACAGCGGGGGGGTGTGGGGGTGGAGCGGAGATATAAAGACATTTGTCTTGCGGTTTGTGGACTCACTGACAGTTAAACCTGTTCCGGGTGCTTTAAGTACCAACAGGAACACTCCACTGCTTAAGCGCAACAATTCCTATAAGCCATGTCTTGTGAGAAATCAACAGCTTGTGTGGGAGGAAAACAAAGAAGTGCCCACCCAAAGCAAAGGATGCCCACTGTATTTCTGTATAACATCAGTACTCCCGAGAGCAGTGCAGTATAGTGGTTAGAGTGCTGGACTAGAGACTAGGGCTCAAACCCCAGACTGGACTAGGGTTCAAATCCCAGCTGGACTAGGGTTCAAATCCCAGAGTCAACCATAAG
This sequence comes from Euleptes europaea, assembly GCF_029931775.1. Taxonomy (NCBI): domain Eukaryota; kingdom Metazoa; phylum Chordata; class Lepidosauria; order Squamata; family Sphaerodactylidae; genus Euleptes; species Euleptes europaea. The sequence continues at coordinate 106,376,467 of NC_079316.1, forward strand.
TGTTCTGAGCCAGTCGCATTCTCACAGCCTAACAACCTCACAGGGTCGTTGTGAAGGCAAAGGGTAGGAAGGCAGAACTGCATACACCACCGAGCGCCTGGAAAGAAAGCAGATAAAGATGCAATAGCCTCACCTCTTTCTAGCCAGAAGAACTCCCCAGAACAAGAACTCATAACCAGACATACCAGGCAGGCTCTTCTAAGAAGTCAGTTCTTGCACAGACACACTAAGCAACCAAAGCTGTTGTCTTGGAGGAAACGTGTGAGGCGTGAAGTAAGAGATTTAGACACACAGCCCCTTAGAAGCTACACCCTTACGTAATTCCCCATCACAGTAAGATGATCAAGAGAAGCCACCTAGGGATCGTCTCCTAATAGGCCTTCGAAATAAGCCAAAGGAAAGCTTCGATCTCCCGAGCAGGTCCCTGCAGTAACCGCAGCTCCAACACTAAATTCACAACACTACTTGATATTCATCAGACAAGGAATTTGCCAGCTGTCACTCTTGACTTTTCCGCTTCGATGCTGCTGCCTTACCAGGCAGGGATATGGAAATTATCCTGTCGGGCTTTGCAGATTATCCTCATAAGACTCCTGCATCCTCCCCAACTACACCCCCCCTCATGTTGTCATACGTTTTTCTGAGTTTTTCTTGATGTGAGATCATTCCCTGGGGGGAATCCGAAGAATCAGATGCAGAAACAAAAATAATAATAAAATTAGGAACTGGAGATCCTGCTCCTTCCCTAAAAATGTGCAAGTAGTGGGGTTTTTCTCCCCCCCCTCCCCAGGCTGCTTTAACGGAGAACACAGCAGGGGTGTCAAACTCAATTGTTACGAGGGCCGGATATATGAGGGAGAGGGGGAGGAAGAGGAGGGAGGGGAGAGGGGGAGGGAGAGGGACAGAAACCCTGGAACCCAAAAAGCTCAGGAGAGTGTTACAAACATCCCATAGAAAAATCTCTCACACCATACAGGGACAGATTTCCTTTAAGTAATCGAATCTACGAGTACTCCATTTCAACATACCACACTATCATTTGGTCAGCTCCTGAAATGCCTGTCAATCCTCAAGGATTTCAGCATATGTTTTACCTAAAGCAGGGGTGGGGAACCTCGGGCCCGCAGGCCGTAAATGGCCCGTGACATCAATGGCTACGGCCCGCGGGCTATCCTGCGGAAGCCACTGCCATTGCTGCCACAGGGCCGCCCACCTGTGTGTGGGGAAGTCAGGAAGGTTTCATCCTGATCGGGTGCGTGTGTGGTTGTATGTGGGGGGGGGGAGGAAGCCAGGGAGGCTTACCCCAATCGCGCCTGGCCGCTCATGCGGCCAGGTGCTTGCATGTGTGTGTGTAAGGAGGGGAAGCCAGGAACCTCTCTCTCGCTCTTTTTCCCCCTCTCGCTCCCTCTTTCCCTTCCTTCTCTGCATAGCCTCTCCTAGGGTTGCCAACCTCCAGGTGGTGGCTAGAGACCTGGCAACCCTAGCCTCTCCCCCCCCCCCCGGTAGATCTACGCCTGCTATGGCTCCTGAATGATGTTATAAATATGCAGATGGCCCTTGGCAGGAAAAAGGTTCCCCACCCCTGACCTAAAGGCAGTATTTTCCATTTTTGGTACCAGAGACACCCAACTTTAAAACGAGAAAAATCACACAAGCGTTGCCAAAAAAAAGTTTTGTTGTTGCTTATTTTCCATGCGTTAAAAAACACAGAAACAGAATTACAAAAATATAGAGTTTGCAATGCATATTAAGCAACGGAGAGATGTCTACCATTTCTTGGGAGGAGGGGGGAAGAATGGCAGTTAGTAGAAAAAGTCCAGGCATGATGCAGCGGAAGTTAAGCACTCTTTCAGGCCTGGTGCGTTCCAGTTAAGCACGTTCTTCCCACTCTCCCAACCGAACAGAAGAGAAAGCAGTCAGATGGAGTATCCTGCCCTTTGTTAACAAAACATGATGGCAGTCGCAGTCCACAATTTTAGGGGTCCCTGACACACATCAATGCTCCTACAGTCCACAGTTATGCTCTATTGTGGCAGTTCACTGGAATGGCTGAAGGAGCGAGTCCAAGATCAGTGGGGCACTTACGATCCACTGCACCGATCTAAACTGCTTGATCCCCCGATCCACAAGGTCAAATTCCACTCAAAGTGAAATACAATAAGCTCCCCTCCCCACATCTTCAGTGAAAAGAAAGGTTCTGGCAGAATCACTTCTGATATTCGCCACGAGGGGACAAGTCTAATTCTTGGTGAGACACTGATTGATTTTTTTTAAGGCCAGGCCATACTATTAAGTGTGGGACCCTATTTTAAGAGTCCCACAAAATAGGGCGTGCATTCTAATATCACACCAAACTTTGAAATACATCTAACAGCTTGCAAATATCTAAGAAACTCTGGAATCATCCCCCACCACCTGAAGATCAGTTTTGGCTGATAAGGCTGAGATGCCATTAAAAAAAAATAATAATGAAAAACAACCATGTTTAGGAGCAAGCAGAAAGAGGCAATTAAGGAAATTTCTCAAGGAACTGGTGCTTTCCTGCATCTAGCAAACCAAGGAACTTCTGATAAATGGTTTGAGAAACGAATGCTACGTGAAACAATGTAAGCAAAATGCTAAGTAAACACTTTTTTCTTGCTCAACTGTCTATAAATAGTGACACGTTACAAAAGACTTTAAAAAAAGAAGAAAAACACAACATGAGAATCCAGTCTGGACTTCCCTGATCAGGTCTCCAGTCTGATGCTACTCGGCATAGAGATGGGCTGATTCTATACAACCCCATCAAAAGAAAAGATTTTCAATATGGTACAAATCCTTTAAACAAAAATCTCCAGTGTCCTCCTTTTAGAGCTTTAGGGTGTGAAAATGGAAACATTTGATACTTGGCTCAAACAAGAGGAAATCCCTAGTTCTGTACAGCAGAGGCACAAGCCCGTCACCAACTTTAACGGACTTCCAAAATCTGTACACACATATGGCTCTGACATGGTCTCATAAAAATAAAAAGCCCATACTGTACGCCTGCATTTGTCCATATGCACAAAAAATCCCTGAACAAAACTTTTCAATAGTTCTTAAAGGCATCCGTATAATTCTCTCCCCCCTCCCTGAACCTCCCTCCCCCCCACACACACACACCACCTCCCATAGGATGAGGTCATTTGGCATCATGGGACTTCCTTTTGCAATCAATCAACATTTGGAATGTAAACAATACTGCAAATGCTAACCAAGACAGTAGTCCTTATGACAGAAATAGCTTCATCAGCAGTTTCCATTCCTGTCCGTTTGAGTCTTCCAATCCCAGCACAGAAGGTTTGAAGATAAGTAAGTCTTCTTTTCCTTTCAGCAGATTAGAGTCGTAAAAAAATATTCATGAAGGTGGCGGAGAAGAAGGAGAGGTTCTCTCTCCATTCTGACTTTCAGCCAGCTATTTATCTTAAAATGAAGTCTTATGGCTTTAATGCTCGTTTCAGATCTTTTCTGCATTCTCGGGTTTCTTATCTCTCTGCTGTCAATGTCAGCAAACACGGGTTTGGTCTGTGCAGAAGATCTCTACTTGTGTCTTCAGAAATGGTAGCCTGCCTTTACCACTTCAATGTCTGAAATCAGCGTCCTGGCCAAGAAAATTCCAAAGATCTAATGAAAACAAAGAGACAGTGTCATTAGGTCACTTCCCTAACTTGCAACGATTCCTGAAAATGGTAATAAACGGTTTTGCCTATCTCAAGCTCTTTTGTATAGCATGGAAAAGACTGTACATAATTTGCAGTAGACCTGGCATAGAAGCATAGAAACACAGAGGAGGAAGGGACCTCCAGGGTCATATGTGTGTGTGTGTGTGTGTGTGTGTGTGTGTGTTAAGCGGCGACCCTATGAATGAAAGTCCTCCAAAATGTCCTATCTTTGACAGCCTTGCTCAGATCTTGCAAATTGAAGGCTGTGGATTCCTTTATAGAGTCAATCCATCTCTTGTTGGGTCTTTTCCTGCTGCCCTCAACTTTTCCTAGCATGACTGTCATCTAGTCCCTTTAAACTAAGAGAAAAACGATTCCACCTAAAAATTAGGAAGAACTTTCTGATGGTGAGGGCGGTTCGACGGTGGAAATGTGCTGCCTCGGAGGGGGGGTGGAGCCCCTGTCTTTGGAGGTCTTTAAGCAGAGGTTGGATGGCCATCTGTCGGGAGCACTTTGATTGTGGGATCCTGCATGGCAGGGGGTTGGACTGGATGGCCCTTGTGGTCTCTTCCAACCTCGTGTTTGTGATTCGTCCGACCCCCTACACAACGCACAGCTACCCCCTCCCTACTCCCCTCGTGACCCCTGCTCTATGCAAAAAACCTCCAGGATCATTGGCCAATCTGGCCCGGAGGAAAATTCCTTCCTGACCCCAAAGTGGTGGTCTGACAGCAAGGCTGATTCTGTGAACTTAGGCAGATCATGAGAGGGAGGACAGGAAGGGTTGCGTCAGTGTTTGGCTCTCGTGGCCCTTTCTTACATGCCCAGGCAAATGCCGATCACCACTTTGGGGGGAATTCTACTCCAGGCCAGATTGGTATGGGGTCCTGGATTTTTTTTTGCCTTCCTCTGGGCACAGAGTAGAGGTCACTTATCCGGACTGAACAAAAAGCCAGACCTTTTGAGTTGGCATGCAGGTATTACTGACAGGCCCTCAGCGATGCAACTGATGGTTCAATGGGCACAAGATTATGAAAAACATTGTTTAAAATTACATTCAGGCTACGTGTATAAAGTATACATAAAACATCAATGAATTTCGTGTTTGGACTTGGGTTCCATCCATGTATATGCAAAAATTCCAAAATATTCCAAAATACAAAAAGATCCGAAATACGGACCACTTCTGGTCCCAAGCAGTCCAGATAAGGGATACGCAACCTGTAGTTGTGAATTTCCTGCGTTGTGCAGGGGGCTGGACTAGATGACCCTGGGGATCCCTTCGGGCTTTATGTTTCAACAGAACCCCTTGGAACCAGAACCTACCAAAACTGTGGTGACGGAAGGGGACTGGGGGGAGGGGGAGCCCGTTTACACTGAAACTCCCAAACATTCTAACCAGGAGAAACCTCAACCCACCACTTGAATTGCACTTCTGGTCAAAACTGGGCGGGAACGCTCCTTCCGGCAAACCAAAGCTCACATCCCCAACCTTGTCATGCTGGTCTAGTCATCGCCCAGTCCCAAGCCAATAGACGGAAGATCTCGTCACCAGCTGGTCATGACGTAGACCACGGCTCACCTGCAGTAATGAAATGGCGATGAGGACCCCGGCCACGATGTAGATGTTCCTGGGCAGCCAGGCTTCCAGAGCAGGGATGCAGCCCCGGGTGAAGATCCGTTCTTCCCAAACTGATCTGGCCTAGAAGAGGGAATTGGGGGTGGGGGAGACAGAGGAAGGAGGAGGAGGAGAAGAGCTGGGTTTTAAATGTCAACTTTATTTACCTTTTAAGGAGAATCAAACTAGCTTACAATCACCTTTCCTTGCATGAGTTGTGAACCAGTGCTATAGGAGATCTTCAGTGAAGCTCGTCAAAAATTCACCCTGTCCCTTGGAATGAAGATCTCACCAGTAAATACTTTGGACCCAGTATTTTTATTTTTAAATTTTTTATCCTGAATAACCCTGACTAGCCAGAGCTTGTCAGAGCTTGGCTGCTAATCAGGGTTGGCCATAATTAGTACTTGGGTAGGAGACCGCCAAGGAAGAAGATGGGAGTTGCTATGCAGAGGAAGCCACCTTTTCTCATCTGTTTTGAAAACCCCATGGGGGGGGGCTGCCATAAGTCAGTTGCTTCGTGGCACAGCACATTATTATTTATTATTATTAGAATCACAGAATCATACAGTTGGAAGGGACCACCAGGGCCATCAAGTCCAACCCCTTGCACAATGCAGGAAATTTACAACCACCTCCCCCACACACACACCCAGTGACCAGAAGATGGCCAAGATGCCCTCCCTCTCATCATTTGCTTAAGGTTATAGAATCAGCACTGCAGACAGATGGTCACCTAGCCTCTTCTTAAAAACCTCCAGGGAAAAAGAGCTTACCACCTCCTGAGGAAGCCTGTTCCACTGAGGATCCACTCTAACTAAGAAAATTATTCCTAATGTCTAGACGGAAACTCTTTTGATTTAAGTTCAACCCACTGGTTCTTGTTCGACCTTCTGGGGCAACAGAAAACAACTCGGCACCATCCTCTATATGACAGCCCTTCAAGTACTTGAAGATGGTTATCATATCGCCTCTCAGTCTTCTCCTCTTTAGGCTAAATATACTCAGCTCCTTCAACCTTTCCTCATCTTGTCTACATCTTTCTTAAATTGCGGTGCCCAAAACTGAACACAGTACTCTAGGTGAGTATTATGCCTTTTTTGCACAAGAAACACAGGATGGGACAGCAAAAGGAATGGGGGAGGGGGATAATTACTTAAAAAAATTACACACAGCGATACTTACCATACTTCTTATGTCATAACCACACTGCGTGTTCACAACTTTTTGCTAAAAAAAGAAAATTACAGAGTCAATACCAAAGCAGGATTCACATGTCTTTTCAATTTTAAGCCTCCAAAAATCCAGTATTAAAAGAAGAGTTGGTTTTTATATGCCGATTTTCTCTACCTTTATGGAGTCTCAAACTGGCTTACAATTTACTTCCCCTCCCCCCACCCAACAGACACCTTGTGAGGTAGGTGGGGCTGAGAGAGTTCGGAGAGAACTGTGACTAGCCCAAGGTCACCCAGCTGGCTTTGTGGGGGGAAACTAACCTGGTTCACCAGATTTAGAGTCCACCACTTATGTGGAGGAGTGGGGAATTAAACCCAATTCACCAGATTAGAGTCCGTCGCTCATGTGGAAGAGAGGGGAATCAAACCTGGTTCTCCAGAGTAGAACCTTGTGATGAGTCACATGCATTTGAAGGGTAATTAAAAAAAAAACCCGCTACTGAGGAGCACTTTCTCCCCCGCCCCCTCCAATAACTCACCGCAGGGTCGGGAATACAGCAGGAAAAAGGAACCCCGCACCGCTCCCGGCTTTTGCTGCTGCTGCTGCAGTTGAAGTAGATGTTCAGGTCCCAGTCGTTTGGATCCTGGGCACCGCAGCATTGGTTCTGCAAGAGAGGAAAACCCATCTGCGTCAAGGAGGGACTTGCAAAAGTATTCAGTCACTGAGTGTCTACCTACCGTATATACCCATGTATAAGCCGACCCGCGTATAAGCCGAGGTGCCTAATTTCTCCCCCAAAATGGGGAAAAATTAGGCACCCGCGTATAAGCCGAGGGTCGGCTTATAACCCCCCCTCCCGCGCGCAGGCTTACCGTTCCTTCTGGGCACCTGGCGGTGGGGCCGGCAGGGCCGGCGTAGCGGCCTCCCTGCAGCCGCAGGGGGCCTCTGGAGGCCGCTCCCGGCCTGGAAAAGGCGGCGGGGGCGGCTGGGCGGCCTCCTCGCGGCCGCAGGGCGCCTTTAAAGGCCGCTTCCAGCCGGGAGAAGGCGGCGGGGGCGGCTGGGCGGCCTCCCCGCGGCCGCAGGGCGCCTTTAAAGGCCGCTCCCGGCCAGGAGAAGGCGGCGGGGGCGGCTGGGCGGCCTCCCCGCGGCCGCAGGGCGCCTTTAAAGGCCGCTCCCGGCCTGGAAAAGGCGGCGGGGGCGGCTGGCTGGCCTCCCCGCGGCCGCAGGGCGCCTTTAAAGGCCGCTCCCGGCCAGGAAAAGACGGCGGAGGTAAGTTCCCCCCTCCCTCCCCCCTCTACCGTATTGACCCGCGTATAAGCCGAGTTCGGCTTTTTCAGCCCTTTTTTTGGGCTGAAAAACTCAACTTATACGCGAGTACATACGGTAGCTTGGGATTTTAACATTACGTGCGGGGGAAGGTATGTGTCTCCCATAAGAAAAGCCCTGCTGGATCAGACCAAGGCCCATCAAGTCCAGCAGTCTGTTCACACAGCAGCCAACTAGGTGCCTCTAGGAAGCCCACAAACAAGAAAACTGCAGCATTAGACTGCCTGTGTTCCACAGCACCTAATATAATGTGCCTGCCCCTCTGATCCTGGAGAGAATAGGTATGCGCCATGACCAGTATCCATTTTGACTAGTAGCTATGGATAGCCCTCTCCTCCACAAACATGTCCACTCCCCTCTTAAAGGCTTCCAAGTTGGCAGCTATCACCACATCCTGGGGCAGGGAGTTCCATAATTTAACTCTGTGAAGAAATACTTCCTTTATCTTTGAATTTCTCACCCTCCAGCTTCACCAGATGACCCTACATTATAGTATTGAGAGAGAAAAGCTTCTCTCTGTCCACTCTCTCCACACCATGCATAATTTTAGAGACCTCTATCATGTCTCCCCTTAACCGTCTTCTTTCCAAGCTAAACAGCCCTAAGTGTTTTAACTGCTCCTCATAGGGCAGTTGCTCTAGTCCCCTGATCATTTTGCTTACTCTTTTCTGCACCTTCTCAAGCTCTGCAGTATCCCTTTTTAGGTGTGGTAAGGTCAGCTCCAGTGAATTTATTTATTTTCATTAAAACATTTATATCCTGCCTTTCCTCGTGGTTCAAGGAAGCTTACGATAAAGTTAGAAAACGTTTTCAGTCGAAAACGAAAAATAAAATAGACGCAAATCTCCCGCCCCTTAAAAGATGCCTGCAGTTCAACCCCCCTCAAAAGCCCTGGCAAACAGGCAAGCCTTGTAGCGCCTCCTGAAGATCTCCAAGGAACAGGTCCCACTCACCTCTTCAGGGAGCCCATTCCTCAGAGCCAGGGCCATGGCAGAAAAGGCTCCGGCTCTGACTGATGCCGGACGGACCACCCTAAGAAGCCAACAGATGACTCCCTGATGCCTGTAGTCGGACTAAGACCGTTACTTTGCAATCCCGTGCAGTTATCCCAGTTTAAGTCCAGACTGGAGTCATTCTGTTTTGTATCGCGCCCTTAGCATTCCTACCCATGCTCTTTCTGTTTCTGGTTTATAGGATGCTAGAGAGGAAGCACAGAGCAGCCGTGGTACCCATTGCCGAGAGCTAGATGTTCAAATGTTCAAAGCTAGATGTTCACCTAAAAAGCTTCCTGCACGTAATGCTATTGTACACTTAATAGGCCACACTATAGTGTAAACATAACTTTTATATAAACTGGGAAACTGAAAAATTTGTGTGACTCTCATTATTGCCATATTCGGAACCCCACAATATCCCCAAGGTATACTTGTACGCAGTCAATGTGTGGGTTCAGATCTATGGTTACTAATCTGGTTGTTACAAATAGAGTCTGGGAACTCCATTGTTAAATGAAGATCAGTATACAGGCATGCCTCGTTTGGTTGCGCTTTGCTTTATTGTGCGTCACAGATATTGCGATTTCAAGGAAGTCTACCAGCACCATTTTTCCAACAGCATATGCTCACTTCATATCTCTGTGTCACACTTGGGTAATTCACGCAACATTCCAAACTTCATTATTATTACAGTACATTTTTTTTAAGCCCTGACCTGGATGGCCCATAAGTCGGCTGCAACTTGACGGCACTTTACACACACAAACATTTTTTAGATGTAATCCTACTGAGCACTTAATAGACTACCGTATAGTGTAAACATAATTTTTATATGCACTGGGAAACTGAAAAATTGGCATGATTTGCTTTATTGTGGCGGTCGGGAACAGAACACCACAATATCTACAAAGTATGCTTGTATATAACAATACATTAACAATTAAAATTTAGATTAATTAGAACTATCTAAAACTACTTAAAATATGGTGTTTGGTTAATAAGCTCCCCTCATATTAGTATCACCCCACCGGGGGGGGGGGGAATCCTCCTCCTCTGGGTGAGCAAACAACCACAGGGGGCGCACCGCAGAGAACAGCCGGGGATACAAATACTAAAAGGGCCCAGTGGAGGGGGCCAATAGATGTACTGATTGATTTTGAACAACAGGGCTACTATGATGACCAAGGCTCAGAACAGATAACCCGTACACAGGACTTTTATCCTATGCAACTCCGTCGAACACAAAGCCTTTGCCGAATGTGTTGAGCAGCACAGAAAGAGCAGCTTCTTTTTAGCCTGCAAAAGACTACTAAGCTGCAAGTAAGAGAAACTTCTGCACCCTTCCTTGGATATTCCTCCTTTCCTCATGGCTTACATTCAGACTGCTGATTATATTATCCCTTCTGCAGCTCCCTCCCCGATATGCCTCTTAGTTTAACAAAATAGTTAGAACTTTTGTCCACTGGTGTCTCATAATTAAAATTACAGACTATAAAGCAAGATTGACCAGACACGGCGTACTATTTTCTGCAAAGAATCGATGAGGTTCTGCAAGTCGATGTCATCTCGGTACGACTTAATGTTGTTCTTGAAGAAGGTCTCCACCTGGTCCCTCACCCAATCCTGGAACAAGAAAGCCAGCACGGCCACAACTAACTCCAGGATAAAAATCAGCACAATGGTGCCGCAGAACTGCAAGATAAAAGGCACAGGAAAATCAACAGCAATATTTTAATACAAGGTAGAAACTCAGGTTCGAAACGCAAGCACGCTAGTCATTTTCCAACTGCATTCCAAGAAACCCTGGAGATCCTCAGGAGGTTATCAGAAATTATTGAATGAGTAGATCTGCATCTGCAATAAGGAGCTAAATTCGAGTCTAGTACCACCTTTAGAGACCAACAAGATTTTCGCAGTATAAGCTTTCAAGAGTCAACTGCTTATTCCAGTATCAAATAAAGGAGGCTATCACTCCAACTGAAGTACCACCTTTCCACAGATGAAATAATTGCTGTTAACATGTCTGCTATCATGGAGACCTTTATATTCCCCATTCCTTTGTGGATGGAGAACTTTTTAACCATCACTAAGAATCTGTATTCTTTATTCCATGTGGTGGACATTGTTTCAATTCAAATTTGCTGCATTTCAAAGCATCCATTTTCAGGGTGGAGGAATTGTGTTCAAACCATTATCTACCACTCTTAGGAACCCGACTGTGACTCTCAACAAAGGGATATTCTATCTTCACGCAGTTCACCAAATTTTGATGTGGACAACAACACAACCATGTCCTTTTATTTCAAGAATGATCTTCTGAGGTCTTAAGAACTACCTCCCACACTAAAAAAAAAAATACTTAAACAGATGGACAAACACCGCAAGGGCAGAAAGTGATTTTAGAAGATGATGCTTCATGCAAGACCCAATGACCAGTCCTGTACATTCTATTTAGCTTCTGCAGTGTCAGATGTATCCTTCAAAAGACCTGTCACGTTTCTCGAAGTTCTGGAGAAAATACTTGAAGCAGCTGACACTATGTTCTACGGTTTGGTGGTACTTCAATGAAATATTCATTAAGGCTGTCCAATTACGGATTTTTTTAGTTGACCAATCATCTGCCATTTTAACCACTGCCATTTAATTCAACTGACTCTTGTTTTTATTGTACATTGCCTCGGGTGTCTTATTACCAAAGACGGAATAGCTGTTTCTTTTGTGCTTTATTTCAGAAATTTACATTACCCGTTTTTATATCATCTTGAACAAAAGGTAAACACAAGTACCTTGCTGCGAGTATGAAGGGAAGTTTCAGACACAGTATTTAAGAATTCTAACTAATATTCCACGACGTGGCCATTTATCATCATTTTTCTGCAACAGGAGCAGGAGCAAAAAGCATTTCTTTGGTTCACAGCCCCACAAAGTAAAAGCAGCCCTCATTGATTAATCAATTAAAGCTTGCATTAATTAAGCTACTGAGTAATCAGGTGCCGTTTTGCAATGTTCTCAGCCAGTTCTATGCGAAACGAGGGAATCCAAATCTAAAACAGATGCCAATGAATATAGTGACAGGGATCGATAGTTTTTGACTTCTCATTTTGCATTTCTTCCACTGCGCTGACTCCCATCATCAGCTGAAAGCACATGATGTTAAACGCAGCCCCCATCCAGCAACTTACGAATCTCAGAAGGCAAATATTCTCCCGCAAGGCTCCTATGCATCCAGCAAATCCAAGAATGAACATCACTCCTCCAACCAACAAGACGAGGATGACGGGGTCGAAGCCGTTGAGACGAGTCATTTTGGATATGTCAGATAATATACCCTAATAAAAAGGAACAAGGAAGAAGGAATATGAGGGCCACTCTAATTCTGCTAATTAGCTATAAATTTACATTAAAGCCTCACATCTTCTTTTGCCTGCTGCTGTTCACTTTGTAGCTTAAGAAATGAAAATAAATCCAAGGCCAATGGTGCAAAATAGGTAAAAATATTTTTTATTTCTCAGAATAAAATTCCCTACACGTTTTGCCCAAGAGGCTTCTTCAGGGGAATCTGTAGTTACTGCAGAAGAGGAAAAAGAGTAAAAGAAAAAGAGTTGGGTTTTTATATGCAGCCTTTCTCTACCACTTAAGGAAGAATCAAACCAGCTTACAATCACCTTTCCTTCCCCTCCCCACAACAGATACCTTGTGAGGTAGGTGGGCTGAGAGTGTGACTAGCCCAAGGTCACCCAGCAGGCTTCATGTGTAGGAGTGGGGAAACCAACCCGGTTCACCAGATTAGCCTCCACCGCTCCTGTGGAGGAGTGGGGCATCAAACCCGGTTCTCCAGATTCTTTATTCCATGTAGTGGAGTCCACCGCTCCAAACCACCGCTCTTTTTTTTTTATATATAATTTTTTATTTTTATATAATGAGGGGAGTACAGAAGGGAAAAAAATGGGAAGGGTAAAACATTAAGTATAAAACTTTCCAATAAACAATATAAAGCTTTCCGATAAAAATGAACTCATCATATTCAATTTGATTAGCATTTGTAAAACATTATATCTAAATATAAAAATACATGTGGGGATGCGGAGGTCATTCAAGTTGACTATCTATTACACATTAAAGAGTATGATATAGTAAGATCTATAGTTTGTTTGAAAATCGATCAGACTAATCTTTTTATTTGGCATAACTTGAATTCATATAAGCATAGAATGACTCCCACTTTTTGTTGAATTGTTCTATAAAATCATTGGACTTTAAATTTAAGACGAAGGTCATTTTAGCCATACTAGCATAATCCAACATTTTCTTTCCAGTCCTCTATTTCTGGTGTATGCTTTTGTTTCCAAGTTCTTGCCAAAACCGTTCTTGCAGCCGTTGTGGCATATTTAAAGACATCACAAAATTTCGAAGGGATATTTGGTGGAACTATGCTAAGAAGATAGTATTTGGGATCAAATGTTATCTTTGTTTTCATTATCGTCTGGAGTTCCCGATGTATCTTCTTCCAATATGTCTGTAATTTAGGGCAGGTCCACCAAACATGGAAATATGAGCCATCTGTATGTTGACATTTCCAGGAGACACCTTTTTCCCCAGAGGAGGACATCTGGGAAATCATATTTGGAGTTAGATACCATCTGTAAAATGTTTTGTACCAATTTTCTTTCACTTCTTGGCATACAGTATATTTCAGTTCAGAGGTACATAATTTTTCCCAGGATTCCATGTTGATCATTTCACCAAAATTTTGCATCCACTTTATCATGTTGGTTTTGACTTGTTCTTCTGTGTCATATTTCAGAAGGAGTTTATAAATTTTTCCTAATAAATGAGAGTCGTTCTTGGATATTATCTGTTCAAATTCCGTCAATTCTCGAAATGGCTGAGGATATAAACAATCTTTTTGTAAATTAAATGTCAGTTGATGGTAGGTCAGCCAATTCAAATTTTGAAATTTTTCTTGAAGTTTAACTTGACTTTTAATTCCTCCTGTGGGTTCTATCATATCATTGTAGGTAAAATGAACACCCGGTTTCAATTTGACGTTGTCATGATAGGCTTCGATCGGAGACATTATAGATGGTGGAGAAGGATTTATCCTTCTTTTATACTTTTTCCATACTTTCAGTATCGCCTGCTTAATGTCGCAATCTATCACCGCTCTTAACCACTACATCATGCTAGTAGTTCTTACGAGTATAAATTCTGTAGCTCCTTGGGCGAAATATGTAGGGAATTTTTATTCGGAGTAATGAAAAAATCTTTTAACCTATTTTGCGCCTTTGGGCTTGGCCTTATTTTTATTTCCTGTAATTGGCGCGGCCTTTTTTTGTCTTTTCACTTTGTACCTCAAACACTCATTCTCAAACCGGGCTGGCTACATGTGTGTAACAGGATTTAACAGAAGCTATCGAAAAAGCACAGGTTGTGGAAGCAGGTGTGGAATTCAGTTTGCTGAGAACCATACCTTTCATTACAAAGAAAAGAGCAAGAGTCCGACAGCACCTTAAAGACTAAAAAAAATTCTGGCAGGGTATGAGCTTTCATGAGCCACAGCTCACTTCTTCAGATACCACGAAAGCTCGTACCCTGCCAGAAATTTGGTTAGTCTTTAAGGTGCTAGTGGACTCTTGCTCTTTTCTACTGCTATTGACATGGCTACCCATCGTGATCTTTCATTACAAAGGGTAGAGGTTTCAAGCCGTTACAGTGGCAACGGTATTTGGGAATGCAAGAAGGAAGACAGAGACAGTAGAATCGGACGTTGCATGGTTAGGGTAAGGACTTCAGCATGCATTTTTGTTCCTGTGATTAGAAAAACCAGAATTATACAAAATTATGTAGATTTGCTCGGTTTGCATCATTTAGATAGGTCAAAAAATCAATTTCTCTTACTAAAGTTTTTTTTAATACATTGGGCATATACAATTCTGCTCATATGCCATATGGAACCAAAGTCTTCCGCTGGCAATGGATTCAATACCCAGAAGGTACAGCCATCAACATTTTTGTTAGGGATGGGTCACAATCACACCCATTGGGACATCCCAAAATCCTGCCTATTTTCCAGTTGGCAAGAATGCTGCTTCATTTTTAGATTCCACATGCTGTCATCCCACAGGAAACAGGGGAGCACAAGTCCATGTTCACAGGGCCCGGAACAATCTCTGGGAAGCATGGGGAGGAAAACTATTCTCCCCGAAATCGCTTTTGTCACCCGCCTAGGATACTGACAGGAAAGGCAGCCCCAAGCCTGTCCAACTGGAGGCTAATGCTGTACGGTATAAGACAGTGATGCCGAACCTTTTAGAGACCGAGTGCCCAAACTGCAACCCAAAACCCACTTATTTATCGCCAAGTGCCAACACGACAATTTAACCTGAATACTGAGGTTTTAATTAGCTTAAACGATTAACAATTTCCTGGTTGTTCTCCAGCATGATGTAGTGGTTAAGGTGTCAGACTAGGATCTGAGAAACCCAGGTTCAAATCCCTTCTCTACCATGGAAACTTGCCAGGTGACCCTGGCCCAGTAACACACTCTCAGCCTTGACCCTGGCAAGTATTTGGATGGGAGACCACCAAGGAATATCAGGATTTTCCAGTAAGGTTTCTGAGCCTAGCTACATTATTCTGGGACTGGAATGACTGGAATGACAGCCCCCAGAGTGCAATGACAGCCTCTGGGATTAGCAGAAGTGTTCTGGGACTGGAATGACCAGGCTGTCATTCCACTCTGGGGGCTGTCATTCCAGTCCCAGAACACTTCTGCTAGTCCCAGGGGCTGTCATTCCACTCCTGGGGCTGTCACTGCAGTTGCAGAATCATTGGGGCTGTCATTCCACTCCAAGGCTAGTCATTCCAGTCGCAGAACACTTCTACTAGTCCTGGCAGCTGTCATTTCAATCCCAGAGTAATGTAGCTAGGCCCAGAGACCTTAATGGAATATCCATGCCACATTTTCTTTGCAATTTTTTGTGCTGTAACCTATTTCAAAGGAGCGCATGCAAGTCAATGGGCAATCCTGGCTCCCATTATCTTCAATGGGCTGTGCAGCCTCTCCCACTGTTTAAAATGGGCAATCCTCTCATTCATTTTAATACAACCCTTTCCCCAAGCCAGCCAAGGCCAGTGCCTGCCTCTCCTGCAAGTGAGTAAAGGGCAGCTCCTGCCTCTTGCCCAGCCCAGGCTGGATGGATGGAAAGAAAAGGGAGAACTCTCCTCCCCCCCCCACCGCTGCCACCCCCCCCCCCCCACCGCTGCCAGGCTGGAGGGTAAGAGACTCAAAACGGATAAAAGGAAGTATTTCTTTACACAACACATAGTTAAATTGTGGAACACCCTTCCCCAGGATGTGGTGATGGCTGCCAACTTGGAAGGTTTTAAGAGGAGAGTGGACATGTTCATGGAGAGGGGTATTCATGACTACTAGTCAAAATGGATACTAGTCATGATGCAAACCTATTCTCTCCAGGATCAGAGGAGAGAATTCCAACCCAGGCTGGGAGGAAAGAAAAGGGGGGGGGGAAGAGAAGAGATGCACTTGGAAACACAGCAGGCTCCAGGTCGGGAGAACTACCCTCCCCCTCCAACTAAGGAAAGCTTCTTCTTTCCAGCCAAGGCTGGGAGGAAAGAAACGGGGGGGGGGGGAGAGAAGAGATGCACTTGGACACACCGCAGGCTCCAGGTCAGGAGAACTACCCTCCCCCTCCAACTAAGGAAAGTTGCTGCTTCGTTTCCAGCCCAGGCTGGGAGGAAAGAAAACGGGGGTGGGGGAAGAGATGCACTTGGAAACACAGAAGACTCCAGGTCGGGAGAACTACCCTGGGGACTCGGGGAGGGAGGCGGACTTGGGTTAGGAGGACCAACGTACCAACCTACCTCCTCCTCTAGCAACTAGGAAGCCAAAGATGGAGGTCAGCCATGTGCAGCCGCTTTTAAGGAGGCGCTGCCGCTCTGTGTTGGCCTCCATATGGAGGCAAAATTATAGAGCGTCGCCTTTTTCTCCTGCTGGAAGTTTTTCAGTAGCGGGCAGAGGAAGCTAATAGTGGAGGGGTTTAGCCGTGGTTTCAGTTGGTTTAACTATGTGTTTTTTGTCGAAGGCTTTCACGGTCAGAGTTCATTGGTTCTTGGGGGTTAT
The DNA here is from genome assembly GCF_029931775.1 of Euleptes europaea. Classification (NCBI taxonomy): domain Eukaryota; kingdom Metazoa; phylum Chordata; class Lepidosauria; order Squamata; family Sphaerodactylidae; genus Euleptes; species Euleptes europaea. Next base: position 106,393,408 of record NC_079316.1, read on the forward strand.
CCGGGCTGTGTAACCATGGTCTTGGTATTTTCTTTCCTGACGTTTTGCCAGCAGCTGTGGCAGGCATCTTCAGAGGAGTAACACTGAAGGACAGTGTTTTTTGTTTTTTATTATACCTCTCTTTTAATTTGTTATCCAACTTGGGGCCCTGATGAGGGCAGAAAGGTGGGGAATCCGTTTTGTAAAATAAAGAAGTGGCGTGGCGCTCCATGGCAAATGGATCCGCGAAAACCACAGTTTAAAAGAGGGGCAGAAGTACTACAAAAAGAGCACGTAAAGTATGCTCACCTCTATACCTAGGTCTAAACTGGCTGCAATCTCTCCCAATGTATTTTGATTTTCTGACAGTCCCACAATAAAGACAATTATTTATGTTGGCTAGACCATCAGGGGAGGTAACGGGTTGTTTAAATAGGGTGGCATATTGTGAGAGAGTATGCCAATGTGGTTCTGGCCAATAAGACATTCTTCAAAAAATTTGTTTACCTGTGACCTGCTCAACAAAGCTAGAGACAGATGGGTAAAACCTTTTTATCTGGGAATCTGTGAATTGGATAATCTGAGGGTTCTTTACCAGGGGTGGATTTTAATACCACATCGGCAGTTGCCAAGTTTTTTTCCCCAGTCAATTAAGATAAAAAAAATACTAATTTTCTTATTGGTTATCTAGACATCTGTTTTATAAATATAGTTCTTTTTCTTTCATTTAGATCTTAGTGTGACACTGTTAATGGCCGAATTGGCCATATGAACAGTATAATTAAAGTAAAAAAAGTATCCTCAAAAAGGACAGATTAAAAGAGGATCTTACTTAAAAAATTTTTTTGAAGCAACAGGTTCAATCTGCCACTGTTTAAGTTTCACACTTTCCTTACCTTTTCGCTCCAGGCCCACAGACCAACTCCAAGAAAGGCAACTCCAGCTAACTAGGGGAAAAAAATAAGATAAATAAAACTCATTAGTCACTGGAAATCATTACTGAATCATAGCTGCCCGCCTAGAAACAGTCGCTATGATGGAACACAGCATCATAAAGGGATGAACTCAGGATGAGGTCAAGAGATACCCGTGTGAAAAACTTCCTCCCAGAAGACTCCATAGCTGTTGCCATGCTCAGGTGTGTAAAAGACTACAGAAAGACTCAAGCAAAAAATGCAAGCAGTGCATCATCAGAGCAACAATTCTTGGCTTCAGACGTACATGAATGGGATGTGAACTGACTGGGGCTACCCAGGAAGGAAGACCTCGGGGGAAGGCGGCAACTTGGCAAGGAGCTGCAGCAAGAAATTCCACGCTGAGAACTATTCAGAGAGAGACTGAGGACTGCCGGTATCAGGATGACTTTACCCAAGTCAACGGCACGACCGTGCCTGGATTGTTTTGCAGTGCTGGGCCTGCCTCAAAAACTGCAGGGTGCTGGGAAAAGATACAGACGGATCCTATCCTAGGGGTTGGGGCGCTACCCCGATGAATATGACTATTGTCGCTCCGTCTCTTTGCAAATGTGGCCCCACGTGTCAACATGCCAGGTAGGAAAATGGGAAAGGGCAGGAGAGGCTCTGATACAGAGAAGGACAAATGGGGGATCTGCGGGAAGGGAAACAGTTCCCCCTAAAGAAAATGGATGCTTTGGAGAGTGGACTTTATGGCACTGTACCCCACGGAGGTCCCTGTCCTCCCCAGGTTCCATCCCAAAATCTCCAGAACTTTCCCAGCCTTGAGCTGGCAACCCTACTCCCCATCCTTTGTCAGTGGCCAAAGGGGACCTGGCAACCCTAAAACCCAGGTTTCCCACCCCTTCTTTCTCACCCTCTTCCCCCAAACTATGAAAATCTCTCAAGGTCTGTGCTGGTTATTACGATCTTCCGCACACAGATGCAACAGACACTCAGAACAAAGTCTGGGAGCTGAACATGAAACATTCCAAAAAGGCAAGTTTCTGAAGCGATGAGAGACCCGAAAAAGGGAAAGATGGATTGGGGATGAACTAAATGAAGAGCCAGGGGGAAATATAACCTTTTGTTTCTCTCATGCGGATTATCTGGATTTTCCCTCCTAGGTGGTCAGAAAAACAGACATGCCCCCCTGTCTCAATTTCACCCCCAACAACCATCTTGTGAGGTTGATTAGGCCGAAAGATCGAGCGTGACTCGAACCCAGGTCAGTCAGAATCCAACTCTAACCACTACACCATGTTGGCCTGTCCTGAGCACCTAATTTTGTTCCCTTTCCAGACAGAGGGACGGGATTATATCTATCCCTGGAGTTTTACCCTCCCCAGATGTAGTTTATTTTGGGCCTTTCTACTTTGTTAGCTTTTGCACAACAAGAGACCAAAGGAAGAGAAAACATATCAGCACAAGAAAAAATACCTCAGGATACACAGAAGGGAAAAAAATGTTTCAGGTCAGAAGAGCTGTGTGATGACACTCATATACCACTGCAGCCAGCATGGTGTAGTGGTTAAAGTGTCAGATTAGGATCAGAAAGACCCGGGTTTGAATCCCCACTCCGCCATGGAAGCCTGCAAGGTAGTCTCGGGCCAGTCAGACACATTCAAGCTGCCTCACTCTAACAAACCTCACAGGGTTGTTGCGAGGATAAGATGGAGGAGAGGAGAACAATGTAAACCACTCTGGCTCCCCGTTAAGGAGGAAGGAGTGGGTATAAATGGAGTATATAACATAAAACACACCACAACACAAATCACACTGAGAAAACTATCTTAAGAGACACGGGGGATGCACTGAACCTTTCTACGTCTGTCGGATGTATTTATTTTATTGCATTTATACCCTGCCTTTCTCCCTAACAGTGAGGAGCACAGAGTGGTAAGCTGCAGTACTGCGGTCGAAGCTCTGCTCACAACCTGAGTTCGATCCCGACAGAAGTCGGTCTCAGGTAGCCGGCTCAAGGTTGACTCAGCCTCCCATCCTCCCGAGGTCGGTCAAATGAGTACCCAGCTTGCTGGGGGTAAAGTGTAGACGACTGGGGAAGGCAATGGCAAACCATTCCATAGACATAGTCTGCCTAGTAAACGTCAGGATGTGAAGCCACCCCATGGATCAGTAATGACCCGGTGCTTGCACAGGGGACTGCCTTTATCTTTTTTTTCCCTGACAGGGACTCCAAGCAGCTGACGTCATTCTCCCCTCCTTGTAAGCACTTGGTCCATAGAAATCCAAAAAAACCACACCAGGAGACTTAGTAGTCAAAAAGAGTAGGTTTACTGGTAACATAGGCAAGCAGAGCTTAGAAATCCAAAGGCAGGAATGGGGGGGGGGGGGGAATGGCAACCACCTGATTATATGAGAATACCAGAAAAGCAAAAGCAGTCTCATGAGATAACCTCAGACAGTTTAGAAACACCAAGGCTCCCACGGGCACCCACTAGCTTCAAAGGGAACAGGAATGCGAGCGTTTAGATAAAACAGTCCTTGAACGAGAGTCTGTGCGAAAACGAAACCATCTCATATACAGTGAGCAGGCCTGACATTCTGCTCCCCCTAGCCGCCCCCCCATCCTGCAAGGGGGATGGCTTGTGGAGGTAGGCATCGTGAAAGGTGCGCACTAGGTGCGGGGCGGAAACATCTCATGAATGAACCCATTCGTCATAGGCAGGGGGGAAGTTTTTCCAACGAACCAGGTACTGAAGAGAGCCATGGCGGACACGAGAGTCCAGGATCTTAGCAACATCGAAATGCTCCTCCCCTCCCACCATCACAGGTTGGTCTGGAAGAGGTTCGGGATGCCATTGTGAGGATGCAATATGAGGTTTCAAGAGGCTTACATGGAAAACTGGGTGGATGCGCCTCAGAGTCTTCGGAAGAGAGAGTTCCACGGTTACTGGGTTGATGATTCGAGAGATGGGAAAGGGACCCACGTATTTGGCACTGAGTTTATTACATGGGCGGGTGGACCGAAGGTTTTTTGTTGACAGGTAGACCAACTCTCCCACTTTAAAGTTCTGGCTAGGAGACCGGTGTTTGTCGGCTTGAGCTTTGTATGTACGTTTAGCCCGCTCCAGATTCTTTACTAGCCAGGGCCAGGTGGTATGAATTGCGTCCACCCAAGCTGCTACATCTTTACCACCCTCCTCCCCCGAAACGTCGATATGGCCAATGGGACCGAAGTCCTGGCCATACACAGTTTGAAACGGGATGAAACCTGTGGATTGGTGTACAGCATTGTTATAAGCATATTCAGCAAAAGGCAATAACCCAACCCAATCATCCTGGTGGTAGTTCACATAACAACGGAGATAACATTCCAAAACTGCATTGACCCGTTCAGTAGGGCTGTTGATTCGGTTCGGCCCGAACTGAAAATCAGCCGAATTTCAACTGATTCGGTGGTTTTTAGTTCGGGAGGAGCATAACCGTCAGTAAGCAGCATTCTCCTCCCCCGGCCAATCGGTGGCCAAGCTGGGTCTTCTTCTGGCCAATCAGTCAGGATTGAGTACTGGAGGAATCAGCTGATGTGCAGCCCGGCCAGGGAGAGAGAGCGAGCGAAATCCTCGTGTGTGTGTGGGGGGTGCTTGTGCACATTCGCTCCTTTCTGTGGCTGCAGGGGGCGTATTTTTTGGGGTACAGACACAAAACTATCACTGGAGCTTCAGATGAAGCTTCTTAAGATACCACCCAAGTTTTGTAAACATTGGGTCAGGGGGTCCCGAGATATGGGCTCCCCCCTTTTTCTTTCCATGGCTGCAGGGGGCGCATTTTTGGGGGTACAGATCCCAAACTTTGAGCGGAGTTTCAGACCAGTGTTCTTAAGATACCCCCCAAGTTTTGTAAACATTGGGTCAGGGGGTCTCGAGATATGGGCTCTCCCCCTTTTCCCTCCCCCTGTCAGGCCTGTATCTGGGTTTCTGTTTACTTTCATTTCTCTGCTGCACTACTCAGACTCAAGGACGATTACACATACCAAAGCTGTTTGAAATCCTGGGAACACAAATCCTGGGAACTGTTGCTCTGTTTATGTTCTATAATCTCCCGCCATTTCTATGCTTCTTAAAGCCAAATAACGGACAGCTAACTCATAGCTGTCACCCTGCCTTTCATGCACTGTATTGCCTAAATGACCAGTAAAGCCATCTTCTTGGAATCTGATTGTCTCTGTGGTGATTTCTGGTTCGATGGGTCAAGAGCTGACATTGTGACAGCTATCTCTCCTCATCGAGTCATCAGTCAGGCTGGAGCCCTGGAGGGTTCGCCTGCCACTCGGATGGGAGCTGTGAGGGCGCTCTCCGAGTGAACCGTGACCGACACCCCGGGTTCCCCCCCCCAGCCTAGGGAGGACAGTTTCCCGGAACCCTGGAAGTCCAGTCGTGGACCCTACTCTTGGAATCCTCGTCGGAGGACCCTAATCTCCTATGAGACTTCGTAGCTGAACTATTTAGGACTACTTCTGAGGTTGGCTGCTTAAACGGACTGATCCAAACGCAGTGGCGATCTCTAGTAAGAATTCCCTGGATGTCAACATCAGAGGATTCTAATGCTTGTTTAGACCTCCAGGACTTTGATCGGTTGCTGGATGATGCCCGACTGGCAACTGAGGATTTACAAATACTAACTGGTTTGTTGGATAAATTCATTGCCCGTGAGACTCTCCCAGCCACAACTCTGCGGCGCCCCGTCACCTTGGAAAAAGGAGCCATGGCGGGAGCCGCACCAGCAAGTTTTTCTCTGGTACCCAATGCAGCTGACTGTCAAGCTGAAGCCAAGAGGATCGCTATCCAGACAGCGCTCCTCTTTACGGATTGTACAAAAGATACCACGGTAGCCACCTTGTCTCAACTTCTGATCCTGACGTTCGGGACTGATGCACCTGCGGTTGCGGTCCGAGTACAGCCGTTGTTAGGGGGGGAGCCAGAGCCCTCCTCGCTCTCCTAGAGAAGGAACTTTTGCCGCACGTTACCGCAACTGCCGCTTTGAGGCTTGAAAATGCCCAAACTCTTGCGGATAGGGAGGCTGCTGAAGCGGCTGAGGCAGAGGCCAAAGCTCAAGCAGCAAGGGGTAAAAAGCAGCAGTTGACTGCAGATCACGCATGGACTGGCGGCCGCCCCAAAGATTCCGGACGGAGCGATCCTGCGGGGGGACTGTCGTTTTCCCCGGTATTCGCTCCATCACGCACTACCCAACGCGCGCGCCGTCTCGCTGAACAGCGTCAGGACTCCGAAGAGTCTGAGGAAGAGGACTTGTATGGAGACAACTCCCAATGTGAGCTCTTGACCCATCGAACCAGAAATCACCACAGAAACAATCAGATTCCAAGCAGATGGCTTTACTGGTCAAATAGGCAATACAGTGCATTGAGGATAAGATGACAGCTATGAGTTGTCTTGCCCGTTACTTGGAAATATAAAGCAGAGAAACGGAGGGAGATTACAAAGCATAAACAGAGCATTATTTCCCAGGAGTGGCGTTCCCAGGCTTTGGTATGTGAAGCCGTCCTTGAGTCTGGACGGTTCAGCAGAGAGTCTGGACGGTTCAGCAGAGAAACTTCCGAGCGGAGGGGATCCCCGCACATGGAACTAAATGTATTTGCTTAGAAAATAAGTCAGTGATAACCCATAACACAGTTATGCGGTGCTGTCTCAACCCGCTCCGGCATTAATCTCCATTAATCTACGTCCTTCTTGCAGTTGTCCCAAAATATCTGGAATTAGCGGTATAGGATAGGCGTTGGCTTGAGTAACTGCATTGAGTTTTCGGAAGTCTATGCAGAGACGTAGGTCGTTGCCTCACCTGTGGGGAACTGGGCCACTTTGCGGCAGTTTGCCCCCAACGCCCAGATACCTTTCGCCCCAGCATGCCAACGCGAGCTCGAGGACGACCTCAACGCAGAGGCACCGCGGCCACCCGCAGCGCATCGCCTGGAAGACCCACACCCTCTGCACTTCACGCTGAGGACTCGACCAACCTATCCACATTGAACGACCCCGCCGAGTCCCGGATTACAAGTGCCCCATTGGGGGACAGCTTTCCTTCTTCTGATGAAGACAACTCGTGGAACCCTCCAGCTTTGAACCTGGAAACCCCCCTTGATTTGTCAAAAAACAGCTTCGGTCTGTGGTGAGTGGAGCGTCACCACAGACCCCTGCAGAGTTTCCTGCTACACCGAAAGCTCCCACTAAGGTGAAAGAGGTGGACACCACCGTTTATGTGGACGCAGTTTTACAACATTACAAAGGGGGTCCCCAACTACCTGTTAAGGCACTCATTGACTCTGGTTGCGGTCGCACTTTAATTAGTGAGGCCACATTTGCAGCACTCAAAGTCAAGTCTGAAGCTTTGTCAGCCCCCGTCCAATTTGTCCAAATGGACGGCAGCCATTTCAAGGGGGGCCCAGTGGATCATCGCACTAAAGGAGTGGCGATGGGTATTGGCTCCCACTGGGAGCAAATAGACTTTACCATAGCCCCTATCCGATTCGAGGTGGTCCTAGGAATTAATTGGATTAAAGGTCATAGTCCCTATATAGATTGGGAGACGAACACTATCTCCTTTACCAGTTCCAAATGTGAACAACACCGACAGCACGTCGCGGTGCTGGCTCCACCCGCTCCGGCATTGACTTTTGATACCCCATCGCCGCCGTCCCTGCCCGATGCATACCAAGACTTTGCCGATGTCTTTGACATTAAAGAATGCAATGCCTTACCACCCCACCGTGCCACAGACTGTGCAATTGAAGTAGTGAAGGACTGCACACTGACCAAAAGCAAGATTTACCCTATGAGCGCTTCCGAGCGCACTGTGCTTCGGGACTTTTTGGATAAAAATCTTGCTCGGGGGTTCATCCGACCATCGAACGCTCCTAACTCTGCTCCTGCGTTCTTTGTCCGAAAAAAGGAGGGCGACCTGCGTCTATGCATTTGACTTTCGAAAGCTCAACGCAGTTACCCAAACCAACGCCTACCCCATACCATTGATTTCGGATATTTTGGGACAGTTACAAGAGGGATGTATATTCTCCAAATTGGACCTAGTAGAAGCTTACTACCGAGTCCGTATCCGCGAGGGGGACGAACCCCTCACTGCCTTCTCCAGCTGTTTTGGAATGTTTGAATTCCTTGTAATGCCCTTCAGGTTAAAAGGGCCCCCGGGGGTCTTCATGCAGCTCATCAACGAAATCCTACATGATTTGCTGTACCGCGGGGTGGTGGTTTATTTGGATGACATCCTTATTTATTTGAAAACTGTGGAACAGCACGTCGCTCTGGTCCGGGAAGTTCTGCAATGCCTGCGCAGCCACCAGCTCTTTGCAAAATTGGCTAAGTGCGAATTTCATCAAAGCAAAATAACTTTCTTGGGATATATAATCTCCCACCATGGCCTTAGCATGGACCCAGCTAAAGTCCAATCTGTCCTCGATTGGGCCCCTCCCTCCACTCGCAAGCAAGTACAACAATTTCTGGGTTTCGCTAATTTCTACCGCGGATTTATCCCTAACTTCGCCCAAGTGGCGTTGCCCATCACCGACCTTCTGAAAACGAAGGGCAAAGGAAGCTCTGCTACCTTACCCTCCGCCAAGATACTGTGGACTGATCAGTGCCAAGCCGCCTTTGTAGCCCTCAAATGCCTTTTCACTTCGGAACCCGTGCTACGGCACCCAAATCCAAACCAAATGTTCATTGTGTAAGTCGATGCCTCCGACGTGGCGATGGGAGGAGCGCTTCTCCAGAGAGGACCGAATGGTCTCCTTCATCCCTGCGCTTACTTCTCAAAGAAGTTTGCGCACTCCCAATTGAACTGGCCCATTTGGGAGAAAGAGGCATCAGCGGTTCACCATGCGCTTACTATATGGCGGCAATTCCTAGAAGGATCTAAAGTCCCATTCGAAGTCTGGACAGATCACAAGAACCTAGCTGCCCTCACGGGGACCCATAAATTGTCCGCGAAACAACAGCGTTGGGCGGACTTCTTTGCTCAGTTTCGTTTTGTCCTGAAACATATACCTAGAAAACAAAATGTACTCGCTGATGCTCTCTCCCGATTGCCTCAGTACCCGGTGAAACTCGATCGGCCAACAGATTCTTTATTTACGCCCGCGCAAAGAGGAGCCCTACCCGTGCTGGCTATGCAGACCCGATCCCAGACTCTGCCCCCACAGGGGAAACAATCGATGGCCGACGCACCCAACCTTCCGACCCAACCGGCCGCCCAGCCACCTGCACTCAAGCCGCCTGCCGAGCAGTCTGCACCCGACACGACACCGCACGTAAGCGTTTCCCCCCCTCGGATCCTTCTACTACCGCAAAAAAGGGGGGGTTCCCGTCTCCGATTCTTTCTTAGACTCCCTTCGGGCGCAATGCTTAGCTGAACGCACTGCTCAAACCCTGCCTCCGGGTGTAATCGAACAAGGGGGTTGCTGGTATAAGGATTCGAAATTGTATGTGCCCAAAACGCTACGAAAAGAAGTCTTGCGTTTAGCTCACGGAGTAAAAACGGCTGGACACTTTGGGTTCCTGAAAACCCTCCACCTAATGCGCAGACAATTCTGGTGGGGGGGAATGTGTTCTGATATCGACTCATTTATTCGCAGCTGTCCAGTTTGCGTCACAGTCAAACGATCTCAAGGCAAACCCCCTGGACTACTGCAACCACTTGAAATTCCCAGCAAACCCTGGGAGGTGATCGCTATGGATTTTATGACGGATCTCCCTCTCAGTGGGGGAAAAACTGTACTATGGGTAATCACTGACTTATTTTCCAAGCAAATACATTTGGTTCCGTGTGCGGGGATCCCTTCCGCTCAGAAGTTGGCCCGCCTATTCGTATCACATGTCTTCAGACTACATTCGTTTCCGCGCAAAATAATTTGCGACCGCGGAAGTAGTTTCGTTGCTAAGTTTTGGAAAGCTTTTCTTAAGCTGGTGGGGGTGGAGCAGGGATTATCTAGTGCATACCATCCCCAAACGGATGGTCAAACCGAACGTGTCAATGCTGTATTAGAATGTTATTTGCGTTGTTATGTCAATTACCACCAAGATGATTGGGTAGAACTGTTACCTTTTGCGGAATATGCCTACAATAATGCTGGGCATCAATCTACTGGTTTCAGCCCCTTCTATGCGGTGTATGGACAAGATTTCGGTCCTATCACCCCTATAGAAGGTTCCGAGGGGGAGGGGGATTCTGATATTGCCTCGTGGGCTTACACCCTCCGTACGACATGGCCCTGGCTAGTAAGCAACCTGGACCGGGCCAAGCGCAAGTACAAGGCGCAAGCGGATAAACACCGTTCCCCCAGTCCGAACGTGCAAGTGGGTGACCTGGTATATCTTTCCACTAAGAACCTACGCTCCACCCGTCCTTGCCACAAACTCAGTGCCAAATACATTGGCCCATTTCCAGTTACCCGACTCATAAATCCAGTCACTGTGGAGCTGTCTCTCCCCAAGACTCTGAGACGTGTTCACCCCGTTTTCCATATCAGCCTCCTAAAACCTCATGTTGCTTCCTCGCAATGGCACCCAGAGCCGCCTCCCGAGCAACCCGTAATGGTGGGAGGGGAAGAACATTTCGAAGTTTCCAAAGTCCTAGATTCCCGTATACATCATGGGACCTTGCAATACCTGATCCGCTGGAAGCACTTCCCCCCTGCCTATGACGAGTGGGTTCGCGCATGAGATGTCTCCGCCCCCAAACTCGTCAACGCCTTCCACACAGCCTACCCAGACAAACCAGCCCCCTTACCGGATGGGAAGGGGTCTTAAGGGGAGCAGGATGTCAGGCCTGTATCTCGGTTTTTATGTTTACTTTCGTTTCTCTGCTGCACTACTCAGACTCAAGGACGATTAAACATACCAAAGCTGTTTGAAATCCTGGGAACACAAATCCTGGGAACTGTTGCTCTGTTTATGTTCTATAATCTCCCGCCATTTCTATGCTTCTTAAAGCCAAATAACGGACAGCTAACTCATAGCTGTCACCCTGCCTTTCATGCACTGTATTGCCTAAATGACCAGTAAAGCCATCTTCTTGGAATCTGATTGTCTCTGTGGTGATTTCTGGTTCGAATTTTTTTTCGAACTTTAAATTCCCGCCGAATTGAACGGATCCGAAGTGGGGGAGTTCGGACTTCGGCATATCCCGAATCTAAACGGGCTGAATTTGGCCGAATCTGAATTATACTGAATTTTTTTTAATTCAACAGCCCTACCGTTCAGTTTGTCCATCAGTTTGGGGGTAGAAAGCACTAGAGAGACCCTGTTCCACCCCGACTAATTTGAGGAAAGCCTTCCAGAATTTGGCAACATAACTACTTCCGCGGTCGCTCACAATCTTGCGTGGAAATGAATGCAGTCGGAAGACATGTGACACAAAGAGGCGGGCCAACTTTGGGGCGGAGGGAATACCAGCACACGGGACCATATGTACCTGTTTAGAAAATAAGTTGGTAATAACCCATAAAACCGTTTTTCCCTCACTGACGGGGAGATCAGTCATAAAATCCATAGCAATTACTTCCCAAGGTCTAGAAGGGATCTCCAACGGTTGCAATAGTCCAGGGGGTTTCCCTTGGGATCGCTTGACAGTGGTGCAGACTGGACAACTGCGGATGAAGGAGTCCACGTCGGTGTGCATGCCCGCCCATCAGAATTGCCTGTGCAATAAGTGGAGAGTTTTTAAAAAGCCAAAGTGTCCCGCAGCTTTGGCGCCGTGGGCTAATTGCAGGACTTCCTTCCGAAGTACTTTGGGCACATACAATTTTGAGTCTTTGTACCAACAACCACCACGTTCTAGTAGGCACGGGGGCAGCGCTTGAGCAGTGCGTTCAACCAGGCATTGGGCACGAAGGGAGTCCAGGAAGGAGTTGGGCAGGGTCACCCCCTGGAGGAGGGTGAAGCGGGGCTCGCTGGCAGTGTCGGTGGGGTGGAGGGGAGGACTGGTTGAGTTGGGGCACTAGGCGCAGGAGACGTAGGTGGGTCTGGTGCGGGAGTTGATTCCCTCCTGACAGAAGCTCTGCTGTCCGCTGCTTGGGGCTGGGACTGGGGCAGAGTTTGGGATCGAGTTTGTACAGCCAAAACTGGTAGAGCATCTCTTTGCGCCGGGGTGAATAAGGAGACCGTTGGACGGTCAATCTTCACCGGGTACTGGGGAAGCCTGGAAAGGGCATCAGCCAGTATTTTCTGCTTTCCAGGCACATGTTTGAGCACAAAACGGAATTGAGCAAAGAAGTCCGCCCGACTCTGTTGCATTGCCGACAGTTTGTGGGCCCCCGTGAGGGCCTCTAGATTTTTGTGATCAGTCCAGACCTCAAAGGGGGTCCTGGAACCCTCCAGAAATTGCCTCCACGTAGAGAGAGCATGGTGGACGGCTGCAGCTTCCTTCTCCCAAATTGGCTAGTTTAGTTGGGAGTGCGCAAACTTCTTTGAAAAATAAGCACAGGGGCGAAGAAGACCGTCTGGCTTCCTTTGCAAAAGAGCCCCCCCCCCATAGCTACGTCAGACACATCCACTTGCACTATGAACATATGGTCAGGATCAGGATGCTTCAGCACGGGTTCAGAAGTGAAAAGCTGCTTGAGAGTTGTAAAGGCAGTTTGACACTGATTTGTCCAGTGAATCTTAGCGGTGGGCAATGTGGCAGAGACCCCCTTACCCTTGGTCTTTAGGAGGTCGGTGAGTGGCAGGGCCACTTGAGCAAAGTTGGGAATGAAACCACGGTAAAAACTGGCAGCCGAGAAATTGCTTCACTTGCTTGCGGGTGGAGGGAGGAGCCCAATCAAGCACAGATTGTACCTTAGCAGGGTCCATGGTGAGCCCCTGCTGTGAAACTATGTAACCCAAGAAGGTTACTTGTTTCTGGTGGAATTCACACTTAGAAACTTTAGCATAGAGTTGATTGTCTCTGAGACACTGTAACACTTCCCTGACTAGGGCAACATGCTCATCCATGGAATTAGAGTAAATAAGGATATCATTGAGATAAACCACCACGCCTCGATATAATAAATCATGGAGGACCTCGTTAATGAGCTGCATGAAGACCCCCGGGGCCCCTTTTAATCCAAAAGGCATCACCAGAAATTCATACATTCCGAAGGAGCTATAGAAGGCTGTAAGGGGTTCGTCTCCGTCACGAATCTGGACCCGGTAATAAGCTTCAACCAAGTCCAGTTTGGTAAAAATGCACCCCTCCTTCAGTTGTCCCAAGATGTCCGAGATGGGGTAGGCGCTGGTTTGGGTGACTGCGTTCAGTTTTCGAAAGTCAATGCACAAGCGCAAGTTGCCCGTTTTCTTTCGGACAAAGAAAGCGGGGGCTGAGTTGGGAGCGGAGGAAGGCCGAATGAACCCCCGAGCCAGATTTTTATCCAGAAAGTCTCGCAGTACGGCGCGCTATCTTTGGTAGGGAAGAAATGTCTTTGCTCCCTCAAATAACTATCCACATGATGTAGAAAACAGGACAGTGTTTCAACTGAAGCGTCATAGGTAATCTTCAACTTGGGTTGTCTCCATGGCATTGGGGGTGCAGGTGGTTGTCCAGGAATTGGCGCCCCCGGCAACCCCGGTGCACCTGGTAGCAACGGTAAGGCAGTTACGACAGGCACTCCGCCGGGAGCCACGGGGCCTCCGCCAGGAGCAACAGGAGCCACGGGACCTCCGCCAGGAGCGACGGGGCCCCCGCCAGGAGCGGCGGGTCCTCCGCCAGGAGGAACCACCGGCGCAGCTGGCTGCTGCGGTGGTTGCTGTGGCGGTTGCTGCAGTGCTGCAGTGGGAGCCGGGGCAACGGGCGCGGTTTGGGCCCGTTGTAACTGGTCGTCTCGAAGTACGAGAGCCAGTTGGTCCTGTAAGCGCGCCACCTGTTCCATAAGATCCAGATTTTGGGACCGCAACAAAAACACATCGTCGCCGGTACCGCCAGCGCGGCGGGATTGGCTGACCCGTAAATTAGCGGCCCAGAGTGACCCCCACCGTATAGGTCCTCCTCGTCGGAATCATCCGGCACATCGGGTAAAGTCAAAGCGAACCTACGGGCGCGTTGAACGCTGCGCGATGGAACGAAGGTCGGGGAAAACGAGGGGATTTCGTAGCCCCCGGGTTGTCGGGGGCGCGTGCCGGAGCGTGCCCATTCAGCAGCCAAGCGTTCCTTCTCCTCCTGTTCAGCCCGAGCCTTGGCCGCGGCATCCGCCGCTGCCCGTGCCTGATCTTCAGCCCTTTTGCGCTCAGCCAAAGCTTGGTCGGCTTCAAGTTTGGTGGCGAGGGCCGTGGTCACTAGTGGGAGAGCCTCCTGTTCCAAAACTAAGATGAGTTCAGAGGGGTCGGTCAGATCCAACAGCGGCTGGATCTGGACCGCCAAGGCCGCCGCATCAGCACCGAAGTTGGGGGTCAGATGCTTTGTGATTTCAGCCACTGAAATCGTGGTCGAGGTCTCGCCCTGAAAGAGCGCAGCCACCCGTGTTGCTACCACTTTTGCCTCTGCTTGGCAGAGCTGGGGGGCTGGTGTGGTCGGGGTCGCCATGCCTGGAGATGTAGCAGGACAGATCGGGACCCCTGCTCGATCCGACTGCGAGTCACTGGAAGTTAGTCCCGCCAACAGGCTAGTCAACAACTGTAAATCCTCTGTTGCCAACCAGTCCAGGGTGTGGAGGTCATGGCAGGCACAGGTATACGCGACGTCAGAAGTCCAGGGAACCGTAGCGGCCAGAGAACGCCACTGAGCCTGAACAAGTCCAGTCAGGCGGTTAACTTCAGCATCAGTATGATGTATCTCAGCCAAAACGTCCCGTACTAGATCGGGGTCGTCGTCTGCGATCCTCAAAGGAAGGAACCAAGGATGGAAGTCTTCCAGGGCTCCGGGCAGGAACCCACCACTCGGGCGAACCGCACGGGGCTCCAGCCACGGGTAGACAACTCAGAGAGCACTGTCCTAGCTCCAATCCGAGTGGCAGGCGAAACCTCCGGGGATCTAGCCTGACAGGTGAAAGAGGTGTGTGATTCCTGCCTTAATGTAAGCACTTGGTCCATAGAATTCCAAAAAAATCACACCAGGAGACTTAGTAGTCAAAAAGAGTAAGTTTACTGGTAACATAGGCAAGCAGAGCTTAGAAATCCAAAGGCAGGAATGGGGGGGTGGGGGAAATGGCAAGCACTTGATTATATGAGAATACCAGAAAAGCAACAGCAATACAGTCTCATGAGATAACCTCAAACAGACTAGAACACTGGTTCCCAACCAGGGGTCCGTGGACCCCCAGGGGTCCACAAGAACTAAACCAGTGGTCTGTGAAACAAAGTTATAAACCCATAATAAATTAATATTTATGCGGGTGGCATGGCGGCGGCTCGCGGGCACAGAGCGCGGCGGCGTGCTGTGGTGACTCGTGGGAGCGGTGCACGACAAGTAAGGAACATGCAGGGGCGGGGAGCTGGGGGAGGGTGCAAGCGAGCCTCACACAACCACACACAATATGATAAACACTCGTCAAACCTTTTTTGATGATAGCTGTCGAAGAGGTTTTAGGGATGGAAGCCAAAAAGAAAATACAAGAAATACCTCTTATCGAACAACACGGTAAAAGCTCGAATTGAAATTATGTCAAATAACATCGAGGAGCAGCTTGTTTCGAAAATAAAAAATTCGCTATGTTTCACTTTGCAGTGTGATGAATCGACAGATGTTTCTAATTGCAGTCAGTTGCTCGTATTTGTCCACGTTTTAGACGATGACAACACTATTAAAGAGGAATTATTGATTTTGCGGAAACTGGAAACGACGTCAAAAGGTATCGACGTCATGAATATAATAGCGGAGTATTTTGAGAAACACAGCATTATGTGGGAAAAGCTCACCGGCTTCTGTACGGATGGCGCTCCAGCCATGTTAGGATCACGCTCCTGTCTAGCAACATTAATAAAACAGAAGAATCCTTCAGCAATAACAACTCATTGTATCATACATCATCCGGCGTTAGCTTCCAAGACTCTTCCTAAAAGCCTTGTTAATACCATGGAAATGGCCATAAAAGTGGTCAATGTTATTAAAAGCAGCGCCTTAAATACACGCCTTTTTAAAAAACTGTGCACTGAAATGGACTCTGATCATGAGACTCTTCTTTTCCACACCAAAGTTCGTTGGCTATCAAAAGGCAATATGCTGGGAAGGTTATTTGAACTAAGAAAAGAGGTTGAGCTGTTTCTAGCCAAGAAGAAAATTAAAGATTTACTAGAGCTGTTTTCTGATTCGAAAAGTCAGATGCATTTGGCTTATCTTGTGGATATTTTCTCACATTTGAATAAACTAAACTTACAGTTGCAAGGTTCTGGGAACATAAATTTAGCAGGTGTGGGAAACATTTTTATGTTTGAAGATAACCTGCGTGCCTTTATTTGCAAACTTCAACTATGTGTAGGCGAAAACAATTATTCTGCGTTTGTGACATTAAAAGCACTGGTCGATGATAGTAAAGATGACATGATCACCGCAAATATACAAGACAACATCAGAAGTCATCTGCAAATGCTGGTCGATGAATTCCACCGTTACTTCCCGGAATATAACCAGACAAAATCAAAAGATACCCAAAAGCTGATTCGCAATCCTTTTGGTATTGCTGTTGAAGAGGTTGCAGAAGAAATCCAGGAAGAGCTCATTGAATTCCAAAATGATAGGCACTGTAAGGATGCGTTTGAATCAGTTTCTCTTGAAGAGTTCTGGTGTAAAAAAGCAATTTCATATCCTACATTCGGGGATTCGCCTTGCGATATCTTATGCTCTTCTCCACAACTTATTTATGCGAACAAGGATTTTCTGCTTTGCTTATAATTAAGAACAAGACCAGAAGTCGATTGGAAGCAAGTGATGATATTCGTGTAGCTCTGAGCAACAGTATTAGCCCCAGAATTGCCCAGCTTGTAAAAAGGATGCAAGCTCAAAAATCGCATTGATTTACAATTAAAAGTTCTCTATTATAAAAAATATATTCAAATATTATTCTAAGTTTAATGTTTAACTAACAGTTATGATTAAAGTTTATTTTCAAATTCTCTGAATTTTTATTTTGAACCTTGGGGTCCCTGCACCGAACAAAAAAGTCCTAGTGGTCCCTGGTCAAAAAAAGGTTGGGAACCACTGAGTTAGATGTTTCACCGTCCTCCCCGATCAGAAATGTTGAGCTGTTAGGTTTCAAAAACAGGCCCCAGAGATTGCATTATTAGAAACAATGACAGAGCAAATTCTCAGGAAACCCGGCGGCTTAATTTCTTCATGTTCTAAAAAATGCTGAAGGTGGAGAGAAACCGAGAGACAAAACCCAGAATAGAGATATAAAAGGAAGTTCAGGCTGGGTTCTCAATGGCTGGGTTCACCAAAGGCGAGAAGCAAATTCACCTGTCTACTCAGCAGTCTCCAAAGGCACCCCAAGAGCCAGTGTGATGTAGCGGTTGGAGAACCAGACTAGGCTGTAAGGAGTCTAAATCTCCACTCAGCCATTTGTGTTGCTGCACCCATCATGCTGTGGCAGAATTCCAAATGTGATCGCAGGCAGACAAAGGTTGCGGACCCCTGCTCTAACGTGCTCAAGACGCCGAACTTTGGGGGGAGGGATTCAGAGAATCCCGCCTGTGCTTCTGACCCCAGCCGTCATAGGTAACTAGCACGCAACGACATGAAGTCAGGAAGATCTACGGCAGGAAACGCTGGCCATGTGGCACCTTTGATAAGGAGGGAAAAGACAAACACACCATCCCGTTTGCAGTAATGCCAGAAGAGCACCCCACAACAAATAGACCGGAGAGGGGAAAAGGAAATTATCTGTCAGTGGAAAAAGAGATCAGGTCACGAGAACTTTTGAAATCTAACTAGCAAGAACTGGTCAGAGGGTTGGACTCCCCGCCCACCCCATTCACAAACACTGTTAATTCTTTATTTCCAAAGCCCAGCTATCTTACACGTACTAATCGATTTCTCTATACTCAGTTACCACACAGTGAGTTCAGTGCAAAGAACTGACTGGACCAAAAGAAGAGGGCATCTGAAAGTTCCTCGCTATGCTTGCAATGGCCCCTCTGATACACGCAAGCAACCACTGGACTTCGCAAACCAGTCGAGCGGACTGGCAAGAGGGGGTTGGGGACAAAATACTGAGGGACCCAGGAAGCTGGGGAAACCATGCTGTTTGCTTTCATCTGATATTTGGGTTGGATCCCAGTTTGGGGTGGGGGAGAAGGAGGAGGAGGAGAAAACAGAGTTGTACTTACCTGTAACTGCTGCTCATTGAAGTCTTCTGTGCAGACATACATTTGGGACTGCGCCTGTGCTGCCGGAAACTTTTTCTCTAGCCTTAGGCCTAGATGGGGGATGCCCCTCCCCTTGGAGCAGGCCGGCCGGCTTCCTGCCGAAACCACCGCGTGCTCCTGGGCGGGGCATCCCCCTCCCTCCTCAGTTCCATGCCAGCCGCCGACCTCTACAGGTAAGGTTCCTTTTGCATAATGTTATAATTATTAATACTCTGTCCTTTTTTTTAGTGGGGTAGTGACGGGAGGGAATGTGTGTCTGCACAGAAGACTTCAATGAACAGCAGTTACAGGTAAGCACAACTCTGTTTTCATTTTCAGTCTTCGGTGCAGCCCCACATTTGGGATTCTGGCAAGCTACTCACAAGAGGTGGGTGTTGTCCTAGGGTATGAAGGACTGCTCTGCCAACTTCTGCATCTCTCCTTGCTTGCAGGTCAATGGCACAGTGCTTCACAAACATCTCCTCACTCGCCCATGTCACAGCCTTACAGATGTCAACCAGCGGGACTTTCCTGTGAAAAGCTGCAGAGGAACCTTGAGCCCTGGTAGAGTGAGCTCCCACTTCTAAGGGACAGGGGGTATCCGCTGCCTTGTAAGTGGATTTTATGGCACAAACTACCCATCTTGCTATGGACTGGGCCTAAGCTGCCTTGCCTTTCTTAGGGCCATGATGGCAAGTAAATATACTCTTGGATTTTCTGAAGTGTTTTGTCCTTTCTATATAATAAAGGATAGCTCTCCTCACATCTAGAGTGTGAAGTGCTCTTTCCGCCTCTGAAGATGGGTTCGGAAAGAAAACTGGCACTATGATTTCTTGAGCTAAATGAAAGCTGGAGATCACCTTGGGCTTAAATAAGGGGCTAGGGTGTAGTACCACCCGCTCATTGAAGATCTTAAGGAAAGGCTTGTCTACTCTGAGGGCGGCAAGCTCACCCACTCTTCTGGTAGATCTTACTGCAATCCGGAAAGCCACTTTAGCAGACAGTATATTAAGTGGAGAGGTAGCTAAGGGCTCAAACGGGGTGAGCATAAGTCTTGCTAGGACTAGCGACAGGGACCACTGAGGAGTGATCTTAGGTACTGGTGGGAGAATGTTAAGGAGGCCCTACATGAAGCGCTTTGCTAAAGGGTGTGCAAAGGTCGTGTAACCTTCAACCTCATCATGGTATGCGGAAATGGCAGCAAGGTGCACCTTAACAGAAGAAACTGCGAGGCCCTGCTTTGTTAATTCTAAGAGGTAGTCCAGGATTAGAGGTAACGGATAATTGAATGCAGAGGAACCTCTGGAGGTAGCCCAGCGATCAAACCTCTCCCATTTCGTCTCATATGAATACCTAGTGAATGGCTTTCTGGCCTGTAAAAGAATGTCCTTTACTGGTTGGGACAGACTGGTGCTCTGGGATCTATTCCCCATACTGTTAGGTGTAGGCGATCTATATCGTGATATGCATGAGGGAATCCCAACGTAGCAGATCTGGGGCTCTGGGAAGATGTCTGAAGTTGCGGCCCGCAAGGTGTAGCAGCTCTGCAAACCAGATTTGTCGGGGCCAAAAAGGGGCGATCAGGATGCAGGATGTGTGATCAGCCTTGATCTTCCCTATTACCCTTGAGAGGATGGGGAAGGGGGGGAATGCATAGAAGAGGGTGCCCGACCATTGTATCTGGAAGGCATCCCCTAGAGAAATTGGGTCGCGTCCCGCTATGGAGCAGAATATCTCTGTCTTTCTGTTGTAGCGGGTGGCAAAAAGGTCTATCTGAGGGACTCGCCATATCTGGAAGATGGGGAATAGGAACTTGTCCTGGAGCTCCCATTCGTGGTTGGTGAGGAACTCTCGACGGAGGGTGTCTGCCCAGGTATTGTGTATGCCTGCTATATGGATGGCCCTTAGTGAGATGTCGTTTTCTAAGGTGACCTGCCATACTTTCTGGGCTTCCCTGCAGAGGGGAATAGAACCTGTACCCCCTTGTTTGTTGATGTAATAGACTGCAGATGTATTGTCTGATTGCACCAATGTCCTCGAACCTCTGAGGATATCTGCGAAGGAGATAAGTGAATAACAAATCGCCCTCAGTTCTAACACATTAATGTGCGTCTCTCTCAACACATCCTCCCAGCGACCCTGTACTGAGAATCCCTCACAGTGACCACCCCACCCCACCCCTGGAGGGAGGACGAAGTCAGGATTCCAGTAACCAAAGGGGGCACCTGCTAGGAGATTGGTCTCTTGACAACCACCGTTCCAGTGATCTAAGCACCGCCCTGGGAATTGACAGCCTATGGGACTGTGAATGGTGGAATTGGTCAAAGGTGTGTAGGAGCAAGTTCTGTAGGCCTCTCATATGCAACATGGCCTGAGGGATGACGGCTTTGGTAGAGGCCATCAAACCCAGTAACCTCTGAATCAACACCACTGGTTGGTGTCTGCACTTCTGGAACCTCTCCGTCAGTTGTCTTATAGCCCCTACTCTGTCTTGGGGGAGGAAGGCTCTATTTAAGGTAGAGTCCAGGATCGCTCCCACAAATTGAATTCTTTGAGTGGGGACTAATTCTGACTTTTTCCAGTTTACCATTAAGTCCCAGTCTGAGACATGTTGTTACCACCAACTCTATCTGGCTAGAGGGTGACAGGGGAGTCTGGTGTGACCAGCCAGTCGTCAAAGTAGGAGAATATCCTGCAGCCCCTACTCCTGAAGTGGGAAATGACCACGACCATGCATTTAGTGAATACCCTGGGTGCCGTAGCCAGCCCAAAGTACGGTGTACTGGAAAATCTCAAAACCATAACGGAACCTGAGGTACTTCCTGTGAGACTGATAGATGGCAATATGGAAGTATGCATCCTTCAGATCCAAAACAGCGAACCAAACGTGAGGTGAGAGAAGCTCCATCACCGAAGGCAAAGAGACCATACGGACCTTAGAAACCTTCAAACATTTATTTAACTCTCTGAGGTCGATAGTTGGTCTCGAACCACCATCATTTTTCTCAACCATGAAGATTCTGGAGTAAAAACCAAACTCTGAACATTGTGGAACTCTCTGAACCGCACCCTTCTGCAAGAGCTCTTGCAGTTGGGGGCCAAACTCTGGAAAGGGGTTATCTCTGGCAAACTTGGGATGTAAACATTTGGGGGTAGACTTAAGCTCCAGATGGTACCCCTCCGAAACTATTTTTAGGACCCAACCCTCAGAGCAGATAGATTGCCAAGCATCAGAGAATTTGGCCAGCCGGTCAAGAAAGGGCAGGCCCTCCTGAGCGGCTTGCAGGTCCAGTCTCTGAGAGGGTTGTTGCTGCTGATCCTTTGGCAGGGGGGTGGAGGAAAGCCTCTGCCTGTTACCCTGTCTGCGCTTGCCCGATTGGCCCTGGCGGAAGGGTTGTTGGTAGTGCCTCAGAAACGCTGCTGTCGTTGGCCTCTATAGAAGGGAGTGGCGAATCCTTGCTGCCTCGGCTGGAAATGCTCCCGGGAGGATGGGTTGAAGGGTAGGACACCCAGAGATCTGACCGTTTGATGGTCTTCTTTATATTAGTCAGGAACTCCGTAGTGGAGGATGAGAAAAGAGTGTCCCCCTCAAATGGGAGATCTTCAACGTGGGATCTGGTATCAAGTGGCAGAGCAGTGTTTCGGAGCCACGAGTGCCGGTGTAGGGTGATGGCAGTGGCCATGGTTTCGGCTGCATGTTTGCCTGCGCTGATCTCCTGTTTGGAAAGACGTAGGGCCTCGGCTTGGATTAGGTGAATAGCCGATTTAGCTTCTTCAGGGAGATGCTCTAGATGCGGGGTTGCTTTCTCCCAAAGGAAGAGCTAGTACCCGCCCCCCCCCCATGATTGTTTGGTAGTTTGCGATCCTGAAGTTCAGGGCTGAAGATGTGTAGAGCTTCCTACCCAGCTAGTCGAGTCTCCTGCTCTCCTTGTCAGCAGGAGTGGAGTGCTGCCCCTGTCTTTGGCGAGACTGCATCTCTCCCATCACAATGGACGACGGGGGAGGGTGGATGGTTAGGAATTTAGCAGAGTCCTGTTTGACCCTGTACAGATTTTCGATTTTCTTTGACAAAGCAGGGGTAGAGGCTGGCTTTTTCCATACTGTTTTGCTAATTTTGGTGAGGCCTTTGAGTACAGGGATGGCTACAATACCAGGGGCATCTGGATACAGGCAACTCAGGATTCTATCCTTTGGCCTGTTGTCAGAGGTCGTGATATTGATCTCAAGGGCTTCGGCCATATGGAGCATCTGTTAGCTCCTAAGGCGTAAGTCCTCTGAGGGAGAGATGACTTCCGTGTCTCCCACTAGCTCGTCTGGGGAAGGTTCTGACGGCCCTTCAGAGCTTGCCACAGAGACCAGAGCTTCAAACTCCTCCACATCTGACTCCCCTAATGAAGCGGATTGGGTGTAAGATGAAGCAAAATAATTAGGCTGTGTTTATGTCTGCACAAGGGGTTTTCCTTGAAGAGACAGTTGGCGGAGTCTACAGAAATCAATCCAATCCTGGATGAGATCTGGTGGTAGGCTGGGTTGCTGTAGGGTTCGATATTGGAAGTGAATGCCCTCTGGTCCACAAAGGCAGAAGTCGAAGCTCTTGGATCCATCAGCCCGGATCCAATAGAATAGGTTTCTGGATCTGATGGGAATCCAGTGGCAGCTCGAGTTCAATGTCCGAGAAAGAGTGCAAGGGAGACTCGGAGTGTAAGGATGGGGTCCTGGGCGGGACCAGGAGCTCTGGATCCGAGGGCCTCAGTGCTGGAACCGGAGGGGGAAGAAGCTTGGGTGTCGATTTGTGGTGGCTCGAGTCGCTAGACTTCTCCCGCTGCTTGTCCTTGTGCTTATGCATAACCTCATGGCTGGTTCCGAACTTGCATGCTCTTGTGCATGCTTTTTTGTTGAGTATCTCAGTTTCGAGGCAGGAGCAGCTGGAACCGAGGGGATCAGATCCGAGCTGGATCCATGCATCGGGGCTGGTGGCGCCGAGCGGACAGATGGGTCTCTCTGTGGGGTCTCGGACCCTAAGGACGTGCTCGATACAGCAGAATCATAGAATCATACAGTTGGAAGGGACCACCAGGGTCATCAAGTCCAACTCCCTGCACAATGCAGGGCATTCACAACTACCTCCCCCCCACACACCCAGTGACCAGAAGATGGCCAAGATGCCTTCCCACTCATCATCTGCCTAAGGTCACAGAATCAGCATTGCTGACAAAAACCTCCAGGGAAGGAGAGCTTACCCCCTCCCGAGGAAGCCTGTTCCACTGGGGAACCACTCTAACTGTTAGAAAATTCTTCCTAATGTCAAAACGGAAACTGTTTTGATTTAATTTCAACCTGTTGGTTCTGGTCCAACCTCCTGGGGCAACAGAATCTACTCGGTAAGGGCTCTGCTCCAAAGCTCGGCTTTTAGAGGGGCAGCACAAGCGTTGCGTGCTCTGGTGGAGAATTTTTGGCATATTTTGCATGCTTGCAAGTTGTGGCCTTTGCCCAAACATATGAGGCACAGCTCATGTTCATCAGTGAAAGGGATCTTCATGGAGCACTTTGTGCAGCGCTTACAGGGTGATTTAGAGGCCATCGCAGCGCTTGGCAGACCGAGAGACCGGGGCTTCAAAGCGGCTCGAGTTACAGGGAACGGGAGTGCTAGGGATGGGGCTGGTCAGGGAGCCCTGAGCGGCAGCCCGGAAAGGAAGGGAGCGTGATGGAAGACTCACTTTCGCTTTCCTGTCAAATTCTAGGCTCGGAGATAGAAAGAACGTTCCACTCTTGGCGGCGGCAAAGAAGGAACTGAGGAGGGATGGGGATGCCCTGCCCAGGAGCATACGGTGGTTTCGACGGGAAGTCGGCCTGCCTGCTCCAAGGGGAGGGGCATCCCCCATCTAGGCCTAAGGCTAGAGAAAAAGTTTCCGGTGGCAGGCCTGTACGCAGACGCAGTCCCAAATGTGTGTCTGCGCTGAAGACTGAAAATGAAGAGTTGGTTTTTATATGCATTTTCTTTACCACTTAAGGAAGAATCAAACCGGCTTACAATCACCTTCCCCCCCCCACAACAGACACCCTATGAGGTAGGTGGGGCTGAGAGAGCTCTAAGAGAGCTGTGACTGGCCCAAGGTCACCCAGCTGGCTTCAGGTGGAGTGGGAAAGCCAACCCGGTTCACCGATTAGCGTCCGCCGCTCCAAACCACCCCTCTTAACCACTACACCACACTGGCTCTGAGCAGGGTTGGCCCTGGTTAGTATTTGGATGGGAGACCTCCGAGGAATACGCAAATGCAGGCAGCGGCAAACCGCCTCTGTTTGCCTCTTGACTTGAAACCTCTGTGGGGTCATCCTAAGTCAACTGTGACTTGACGGCAACGAACAATATTATCTCTGTTTTTGAAAGATAGTTGTTTCAAACCCTGCTCTCTGCACCTCCACCCACATAGGGGAAGCAGGTGGCAACCACAGACACGGCCTTTTTAGTAGCGGCTCCCCACTTATGGAACACCTTTTCCTTGTAGGGCTGCCAGGCACCTACTCTTTAGGCATTTAGTCATCAAACCCAAACTATTTCCCTGGGCAGTTTGTTTCTCTTATTAAAATAATTTCAGTGGCTGATTGGGTTAGCTTGATTACCAGTTAACCTTTTAATGTAGTCTATCTGATTTGATGAGATATTCATTAGCATCCTCCTTCAGCAGTTCTCCTAGAGGTGGCAACATTAACACTCAAAACAAATAAAATTCACAAGCACAGCATGAAGGCAGTTGACATCCCCCACTTATTACAAGCAACATATATAAAAATACAGATTTCTTCCAAAGAGATGACTCAGTTTACTAGTACTAGTTTACTAATGACAGACCTATCCAAGACCACATCTGACAAGTGACATCTGACCAGACCCACCAGGAGATGGTCTGCAGAAGGCTCCAGAAACCACACTTGAGCCAGAAAACCAGTAGCTAAGGGCCTCTTTGGAAGGTGGCATGGTATGGCCCGATCTCATCCGATCTCAGAAGATAATCAGGGTCAGTACTTGGAAGGGAGACCATCAAGGATGGATCTACAGAGGAAGACAATGGCAAACCACCTCTGCTTCTCACTTGCCTTGAAAGCCCCTCGCTGGGTTCGCCATAAGTCTGCTGCAACTTGAGGGCACTTTACACACACACACACACACACACACACACACACACACGGGCCTCTTCATACACAACAACAGCCACAAACGTCCAGGATGGCATGTAAGGTACAAAATTATTGTGGCTTTACCCCTCCCCAATATATGGGACAGTAAACACCAAAGAGATAATTTAAGACAGGGGTCCTCAACCTTTTTGAGTCTGCGGGCACCTTTGGAATTATGATACGGGGGTGGGCAGAACCAGAAATTGGATGCCACAGGAAGTGGAGCCAACCCCAAAATGGCTGCCACAGGAAGAGGAGCCAACCACAAAACGCAGGGAGTGAGGTAATGCATAATCCCAACAGTAACTCTTCAACATTTCAAGCAGACGATCTATTTAATGGGATGCCTCTGTAAATGAATACACTGTTTTAAAATATTGCCTTCAATACGCACAGGGTACTTTCAGTCACACTCCTGACTGAAGATCCTTGTGCTGTGGTGGTCAGAAGCCCTCCTGGACCAAAGCCTCATTTGGCCCAACACACACTCAAAAAACACTTGGCAAGCAACAGGAAAGGTGTCAGTGGGCACCATGTTGGAGACCTGTGGTTTAAAGTACGTGATTCGCTTTGAACATACTCAATACCCTCCTAAGCAGAGTTAAGACCTTCTAAGCTCACTGACTTTACTGGACTCTGAAGGGCGTAACTCTGCTTCGGGCAGCTCTTGTAAAGATCACTGTATGAACGCT
Source organism: Euleptes europaea (assembly GCF_029931775.1). Taxonomy (NCBI): domain Eukaryota; kingdom Metazoa; phylum Chordata; class Lepidosauria; order Squamata; family Sphaerodactylidae; genus Euleptes; species Euleptes europaea. The sequence continues at coordinate 106,419,502 of NC_079316.1, forward strand.
GAAGTATTTTATACAAAAATATTTCTGCTGCATCTTTCCCACAAAAAGGTTTGGGCTCTTACTATTATATCCCATTCCTCAGCTACAAGGAAAAAGAAGCTCTGCTCTTGTACTTTGTTCTTTCCTTCCATATAACTAAGTAAGCAGATCACTGAAGGCCCGAGAGAAACCAGTGGAGTCTCTCCTCCACCTTCCCTGGACCTGTGTGTCCAGAGGTGAGGGTAGGAGAAGAGAAATCCAGGCTAGGATGCTCGGACCATCAACACCCTTACGAACATGCCCAACCGCTACAGCCATCTTCCAAGGCCCTGCTTCGGGTGCCCCGCCCTCTGAGATCAGGTGGGTGGCAAACCAGGAAAGGGCCTTCTTGGCCGAGGCACCAAAACTCCAGAACTCTCTCCCCAGAGAGACTCGCCTGTCCCCTTCAGCCACTGTCTTCCACCAGCAGGTGAAGACTTATTTTTGTGTTGTCTGGCGTTCCCTCAGTGACCCCTCCTTTCTGCCTCATTTTTAATTATTATTTTCAAAGTAACTGTATTTTACTATGTATTTTAACTTGTTCTTGTTTGAATACTGTATTTTTGTTCGATTTTAATGGTTTTAATTATGTTTTTCATCTGTTGGCTACCTTTGAGGCCCTGATGAGGGCAGAAAGTGTTGTCAATAAACACAATTAATGAAACTCCTGAAAGGCCTACCAAAGGCCCAAGACAGGTTTTTTTTACTGCTTACTGTTCTGCCAAATTTTAAACTGCATACTGCCTTCTTAATAGAAAGGAAGGGTGGAAATGCACTAAACAAGCAAACAAAAGAAACTTTCTCACACACACACAAGCCAGGCAACCGTTGTTCAAAAGTTTTGCCTGAACATTTATTGGGCTCAAGCCAAAATATGGTTCTGTTGCAAACAAAAGATTGCTGTTGGGAAGGGCACAACCAGGTCCCTTATTATATAGGCAAAGGGCAAAAGACACAAGATCTGGACACAGATCAAGTAACCGGTTCTAAGATCATAAACCTTTGGAGTTCTGATTGGAGGCAAGCAAGCCTCATTTGACAAGCTCTGTGGTTCTTCAGACAAAGGAGGCAAAAGCAGACAGTGTTCATTAATTTATAAGCAGTTAGGCCTTTCCCAGAAGTAGAAGGTTCAGGTGACGGGGCTTCCTTCAGCCAAGTTTGCGCACACTGTGACTCAGCAATTCTCCAGACCTTAACTAACAGTGCAATCCTAATTGTGGTGGAAAGGGCTGTGAAGTCCCGGCCGACTTACCGTATATACCCATGTATAAGCCGACCCGCGTATAAGCCGAGGTGCCTAATTTCTCCCCAAAAATGGGGGAAAATTAGGCACCCGCATATAAGCCGAGGGTCGGCTTATAACCCCTCCCCCCCCCCCGCAGGCTTACCTTACAGGGCTCTCCAGGGGCGAGGGTCCGGCGGCGGCGGTGGCAGCGCGGCCCGGGGGGGCGGGGCAGCCTTCCTGCAGCAGCAGGAGGCTGCCCCAGGCCGCTCCGGGCGGGGAGAAGCAGCGGCACGGCACGGGGCAGACCAAGGCCGCTCCCGGCGGGGAGAAGCGGTGGCGCCGCCCAGGGGGGGGCAGCCTTCCTGCAGTTGCAGGAGGCTGCCCCAGGCCGCTCCCGGCGGGGAGAAGCGGCGCTGCCGCCTGGGGGGGGGGCCGGGGCAGCCTTCCTGCAGTTGCAGGAGGCTGCCCCAGGCCGCTCCCGGTGGGGAGAAGCGGCGGCACCGCCCGGGGGGGGCGGGGCAGCCTCTCTGCAGGTGCAGGAGGCTGCTCCAGGACGCTCCCGGCGGGGAGAAGCGGCGGCGCGGCCCGGGGGGGCCCGGGGCAGCCTTTCTGCAGCAGCAGGTGGCTGCCCCAGGCCGCTCCCGGCGGCAGGAAGCGGCACGGCAGCGGCGGTAAGTTTCCCCCCTTCCTCCCTCCTCTTTCCTCCCTCCCCCCGTATTGACCCGCGTATAAGCCGAGGCCGGCTTTTTCAGCCCATTTTTTGGGCTGAAAAACTCGGCTTATACCGAGTATATACGGTACAAGGACCCCATAGGGCAGGGGTGTCGAACCCATTTGCAACGATATGATGTAAAGGACACTTGGTCAGGCCGGGCCATGCCTCGCCAGCCTAGATTAGGAGTGAGAGGGGGGATGCCTCGACTGGCGGGCCCGCTGTGGGCTTGCCAGTCTAGATCGGGAAGGGGGTGGCTGCCTTGCGGGCCGGATGAGAGCTCTCTAAGGACTGGTTCCGGCCTGCGGGCCGCACGTTACACACCCCTGCTGTAGCGTTTTCAAGGCAAGGGACAAGCAGAGGTGGTTGGCCATCACCTACCTCTGCATAGGGACCCTGGACTTCTTGGTGGTCTCTCATCCAAGTAACTTGGGACCAAGTCACACAATCACTTTGCAATGCAGTTATCCCCATAAAAAAGGGAAACCACATGGATGCCATTCAAAACAGGAAGCTTGTTCCAATTGGGGGTTGGAGCCCGTTCACACAACACTTCCCGCTGCCCTTCTCGGTTTTAAAACTACTTCTTGGTCACTTTTTTGTTAATATCAATGCTACGGGAACCTGCCGCCAACAGTGTGTGTTAGGGTGACCATGCCCAAAATGTCTGATCAATATTTGGGGGAGTTGTGGGACTATACAACCATTCAAATGTACCTTGCCCATTTTATTTCACCTTTAGTTTAGAATAGACTAGAGTAAATTTATTTGCGGTCAAAGACCAATAAAAACATATTGTATGTAATAACCAACACATCATAATATCATATAAAATAAAATATAAAAACTTATCAGATAAAACAGATGGCAGCATGTTAGTACCACTGTAAACTCTTTCTTCCACATAAAACAGCCATCAAGACTCATCCGCTAGTAGGCTTCAGTAGACCAAGCTCATCCTTACCTACGTCTTTAGCCTTTATCCTACTTTAAGCTTTAATCGCCGCAACACAGTATTTAGCAACCTGTCTTGTAATTAAAGTGTTTTCGCCTGTCAATAATTTTTCAAGTCTATTAGAACGGCCGAGTAAATTAACTAATAATAGGGATCATCTTTGGTTTGTATGTAATTTGCAAACTAAATGTTCTCAAGCCTGGAGAAGTGGTGAAAGTTTCCCTATGTGCCAGGCTGCTAATAAAACAGCAGTCCCAGGAAAGCCATACTAACTATCGCTAGCTTCTCGGATTTTCAGCTTCCAGACCTGCAATGCTGAGGGAAAGACAGGAGACGAGGGAAAACAGAATCCATCAATCTGGCATTTCCTAAGTTGAGATGTCACTGTGTTTGGATGCCTACCGCTCTGCCTGATTATAAACCAACCCCTTTCTTCTCAATAGAACCGAACAGCCATTTATACTACCACCACCATGCTGAATGCTACACAGGCAGATGGCTATTGCTGTAAATAAACTCATTCATTCATTCACAGGCAGCGCCAACATTGCCAACCCATACTTACCCAAAAGATTATGTTGTAACTGAAGAGCAGGTACTTGTACCAACAGCTGACTTCAGCAGAAGAATACCGGTAATAGTGCATCTTTTATGGAGCGGTCGCCGTGCAGAACTAGGAAGAAAGGAAACCAAAGACGATCAGGGATCAAAAGAAACACAATTGCGTTCAACTTGGCCAAGCCCCTCCCTTGCTAGATAATCTGCAGGCCAAGATTAGACCCAGTAATGCTAGCATTCAGTTTCAGGTGCCAAATTCCTCAGAAGAAAGCCTCATCTGGTGAACCAGATGAAGTTCTAACCCTAGACGTAGCCTATATGCAAAAGAAACAGGTCATCTGCTGAAGCTGGAGGGTGAGAGATTCAAAACAGGTCTTGGGAAGCATTTATTCTCACAATGCACCGTTAAATTGTGGAACTCCCTGCCCCAGGATGTGATGATGGCTGCCAACTTGGAAGGCTTCAAGGGGGGAGTGGACATGTTCATGGAGGAGAAAGGTACAATTCAAAGACTGGGACATGCGAGTCCCACCTGCTGGGTCACGAGTCCCTTGAGAAGCCCTACATTATAGAAAGACCTGCAGCTAATACACAAAAGGAGCAAGGGCACCACGCCGTCCACCTCTCTTTGTCTGCAAGCAGAGAGGAAAAGCACCATGTCTACCTGTCTGCAAGCAAGCAGAGAGGAACAGCAGGGCAGTGAGGCAACGCCACTCGATGGTGGAGAGGATTCCACTGAGATTCTAACATCTGGTTCGGTCCTCAGAAGATCAACTTGTGCTTCCTGGCCCCAGCTTTCTCAGTCTGCCACTTGCTGTTCTAGCCTTGATTCGAGTTTGAAATCTCATGGTGAAGGGACATAAATACCAATACCAAAACCTTGATTCAAGTCCAGTAGCACCTTAGAGACCAACAAGATTTTGGGGGGTGTAAACCTATGTTAACTTACAGCACAGATCCTGGGGAAGAGTTGCCCTGAAAAGAAAATAAAGACAGGATTCTTCTGGAGCTTTCATATCAGAAGAGTGCCTTAAAAATGAATCAGAAACTATTTACAGTGGTTGAGAAGGCCAAATTGGGCAATATCTTCTGGCAAAAGGCTGAAATGCAGACAAGGGCAAATGAGGAACAGCCTGGTTATTGCTTTCTGCTGGGGGCAGAGGGGGCGAGAGAATTGTCCATCCACTGGCAAACCACCAGGTACCTGCATTACTTGAAGTGCTAGAGATTATACCAGTAGTTCAGCTATTAAACTTTTTTAAAAGGATATGTCAGTACATATGCAAACTGAAACAATTTTGAAATCCCCTAATATTTTTAAATGTTTCTCTTTTATATAAAGCAGTGTGGATAAAAATAAATGTTTTTTAATTAAAAAACTGGACTTTTAAAATGCAAATCGGATTTTTTAATTTTAATTTAAATCAGATTTTTTTAAAAATAAAATCCTTTTAAAGGAAAAATCTATCGAAAGGTAGTTTTTTGTTTAAGATACATTATAGTCCAAGAATGAAAGAAGGATTAGTTTTTAATTATGTAGCATGCATGAGGCTGTATACTGATGCAATGTTTACATTTTTGGTGAATTAATTCCATTAATCCTTTTGCACTGTCATGCTCTTTCAGAGATTTCCGTAAGATTATTTTGGGCAATTTTTCTATGTTGAAGCTATTATCACAGATGCCTGGTTTTGCAGTTCTCAAAACTGAATTTGTGTCTGCAGAGATAACATGCCTCTTCTTCACAGCAAAAATGTCATAGAATAAACATACAGAGTTGAGAAAAAGACCTCAATCCCATTGTTCCTTTGCAAATCTATGTACACAGAACCAACCCCTTAAGTGCTAAGTTTCAAGAAGTTTAATGAATAAAACATTGTTTGGAGTGGAATAGATCTGCACAAGGAGCTAGGTGAGAGGAGGGAGGGGCAAGCAGTAAAAATGAAAGAAACCTTTTGAGCAGAATCTTCCACAAGCCTTGGGATCTTTGTGTGTACATAGTCTGAGGCTTATCTCATTATTCTCTCTCTGGAGAAAACCTATAATGGCAGCAGGCCGTAAAAGAGTGTGGAAAACCATGACTTAAATCCAGTCTGACTGACTAGTGATTTAAATTGTGATTTAACTAAACCAACATCCTTCCAACATGACACCCTTCTTCACAGGACAGAAAGACTCACTGGCATAGATCTATGAAAACAAAACCAGCCCAAAGCAACACATTATTTGAGAGAGCGACTTCTGGATACGAGGCTACAGACTTGAAATGGGGAATCCCAGGGAAATGTCTTGAAGAGCTGCTGCTCTCAATCTGAACCCCTTCCGAGAACAGGTTAGAATTCAGAGTCAACACCCATGTTGCCTTTCTGAATGGTTAGCAACTGTCAACAATCCAAACATTTAAGGAATTTTTTAAACTTTAGATCTTATTTCTTTATTTAACGGTGGCAACCATCAACAACTCTCTGCCTTATCTCCAGTCACCTATTAAAAAAAAATTAGCCGGCTTGAGCAGAACCTCTGATAAGGTGGCATAGAAATCTCCTAAATAAATAAACTATATGCAATTAGTTTCCAGATCCTTCTGGGAACAACTTTCCCTTGCTGGACTTTTTGAGACCCAGCAGCAGACTTCCTGCTTATACCATCAGCAGGTTTGCGGCTTTATAAAGAACTGGGTGATGCCTCTGAATAGTCTTCATGGACAGCCCAGGTAAAATGCATTACAGTAATCTAAGCTGTACGTCAATGTTGCCAAAGAGAACTGTAGTCAGAGCATGTCTTCTGAAGAACGGCTGCAGCTGCCATAGCCACCAAAACTCTCACACGTGGAAGGAAGGAAGGAAGGAAGGAAGGAAGGAAGGAAGGAAGGAAGGAAGGAAGGAAGGAAGGAAGGAAGGAAGGAAGGAAGGAAGGAAGGAAGGAAGGAAGGAAGGAAGGAAGGAAGGAAGGAAGGAAGGAAGGAAGATTTCAAGGGGAGAAACGCACCCCCAACCAGGACAGGACAAACGCCAGAATCCTCCTCCTCCTCATCATCATCTATAACCCTGTGCACAGGTGAATGCATGTATGTGCATGTATAATTCATGTACTGTGTGTACACTTGATTTTTCTTTTTATGTGCACTGAGTAATTTTTTATGTTACAGGGAATGCTGAATATGAGATTTAAACCCCACATTTATCCGGGCACTGGGCCCCGGTTTCATTTGTAAAGTGAAAGCACAGTAGCTCTTTCTGACAGATGTATGTTCACTGTAACATGTGAACAGAGTTTATACTGTATCACCAATGAATGCACCTCGGGTCTTCTCCTGACTGAAATTTCCCCTTACTTCAGGGGATGCAGTCCTTTAAGCCGGATCCATTCCCTGCCTGTTTAATTTCCCTTCAGGCTGCCTTACAAGTGTGGAACGGCTCAGCATCACACGCTACAGAGAAGAACCATCTTCTGGGCACTGAGGGTGTGTGTGTGGGGGGGGGTAGTTGTGAATTTCCTGCATTGTGCAGGGGGTTGGACTAGATGACCCTGGTGATCCCTTCCAACTCTATGATTCTATGAACCTGGCCACATTGCGACAGCATTCCACTCTCTTTCAGCTCATAAAGCTATCTTCAAGTTAAAATTATCAACCGCGAAAGAAGATTCTTGTTTGTGCAATAATTGGCCTCGCAGTCAAAAACAGAGCTGGATGAAACATGTTTATCAGTTCTCCTCAGCTTCTTCTGGCGACGCCCATGAAAACACCACTAGTCTGACTCAGTATATGGCTGTTAAATCTCTTTATTAGATAAGAGGAGGCAGACAAAACTTTGGAGTCAGGGGTATTTTTTACGCATGGCTGTTTCACTTGCCATCATGCCCCTGACGACTTCGGGTCCTTTGTTTTGATTATGCATGCCGTTTCTGACTGTCAGAGGTCACCTCGCTCTTCCCCTGCGTTTCCCCATGTTTTGATGGACCTGTTTTATCTTGAATTTGAAAATGTGGGCAAAACTCGGGGAAATGCAGGGGGAGAGTGAGGCGACCTCTGACAGTCATAAATGGCATGCATAATCAACACAAAGACTCAAACTCATCGGAGGGGTGACAGCGAGTGAAACCACCATGCATTAAAAAAACAGGGTCTCCACACCAGCTTCTCCAAAAGAACAGTAAGCATTGGGAGTCATCTTTATAGACATCTTAGCGCCTTCAGATTACAAGCCCCTAAGGTGAGTCCAGCCAAAGAGAAATGTGGTCTTCCCGAATAATTAATATTAGTGTAACAGGAAATTGTATAAAAAACCTGTAGAAATTTCATTGTGGGACAGTAAAAATGGAGCTTCAAAAAACACCAACAAAGGAACAGTGGATAGATATGGTTAGTCTTGACCACAAAATATGACATCAGAGGGGCTTCCGGGAATGGCTGAATTATGGTTCCAGGTCCTTCTTCGCCACTGGCGGGAGGTTTTTGGGGTGAAGCCTGAAAAGGGCAGGGTTTGGGGAGGGAAGGGACTTCAATGCCATAGAGTCCAATGGCCGCAGTGGCCATTTTCTCCAGGGGACATGATCTCTATCAGCTGGAGATCAGTTGTAATAGCAGGAGATCTCCAGCTAGTACCTGAAGGTTGGCAACCCTAGGCTGAATATTCCGGAAAGCTTCGCCTCACACACATATAGGGCTAGTGGTGGAGACCACTGGAAAAAAGGTACTAGCTGTGTGGTGTTCAGTCGTTTCCAGAAAGCTTTTTCTCCATTTCAGCCCATCATAGGCTATGCAAACATGGGAAAGGAATTACCTCAGGATGCTCAACTTTTAGACCTTCCATTGAATATAAAGACGTTTCAAAGACAAACAAAAATGAACATTTAGCCGCAAACGCGCGCACACAAAAACACCCAGACGACAGCTGGCCACAGCACGCAACACGAACTTCTTTTCTTGCTGTGCTATGCTTATTACTGAACCCACGTGATCGAAAAGAGGCCAAGTCAGGTTCCAAAACACCCTCCCGCTCACCGCACAGGAAAGCCAAACCCATAAGGGCAGAAAAAAGAGAAGTTCAAAACAAGGCTGCCTAACAACGCTGCAGTTCTCAGGCAGGGAAATGGTAGGCTTGAACTCATTTAAGTAAAAACACACACTTCTGCCCAATTAAGTTTGCAGAAAATCTAGGGTGCAGTTTTTCTTTTACCCCAAATAGATTCTTTTCCTACAGATTGGTAGGAAGGAGATGGTACTCAACACCTTTGCACCAAGATGTAGCCTCAATAGTGCAAGGTAGTGCCTTTAAAATATCACGTTGTCAGTTTTGCACCGCCAATCACAGCTGGCCCCAGCTACCATACAGTGTAGTGGTTGCTGTGCCACAGTAGGATCTGGAAGACCCAGGTTGGTGTCCCCATTCTACTCACTGGGTGACCACTCGGCACAACCCACCTCACAAAGGGGCTGTTGAGAGGATAACAACGAGGAGAGGAGAATGATGTTGGGTTCTGGTCCCCCATCTGGAAGAAAAGCAAGGTGTAGTGGTTAGGAGCAGTGGACTCTAATCTGGAGAACTGGGTTTGATTCCCCACTTCTCCACGTGAGCGGCGGACTCTAATCCGGTGAGCTGGGTTTGATTCCCCACTCCTCCACATGAAGCTGGTTGGGTGATCTTGGGCTAGTCACCCTTCTCTCTGAGCTCTCAGCCCCACCTACCTCACAAGGTGTCTGTTGTGGGGAGAGGACGGGACCAGGATCAGGGCTCAAGGCAGCTCACCTCCAAATGTAACACCAAACAGTATTTCACTTTAAAAATACAATGTGTCATAATGTGCAAATAATTTACAATTAAAACCCATGTTGGTGTAGGAATTTACACATTTAAAACCAAAGATCCATATGGTGCCGTACATAGTACTCAATGCTTGTTCCATGCTCGGCAACACTCGGTTGTCTACCATGAGGATGCTCCCACCATTTTGAAGTAGTTGGAAAATGCCATGGGGCACATGGTGTGGCGGGCTGAGGAGGTCCTCAGGATCCAACCCACTATTTATGCACTGCCACAACATTCAGGAACCTGCGGGGGAACATTTTAACCTTCCGGGACATTCAGTTTCTGGTTTAAGAGTAGCAGTTCTGTTACAAAGGGATTTCAAAGGGAGATTAGAAAGAGAGACTGCTGAATTTGGCCAATGTTATAGAGCTACAACAACCTGCAGGCAGCTGAGTCTCCAGAGGAAGCCCTTGATATCCATAACTCAATTATACAAACATTTTACTTGTTAGCCCTAACACCTGGAGTGAAGTCACTCAAGTCATTCACTTGGTTTGATCGAGAATGTCTCCAGATGAAAAAGGACTTGCGACAGAAATTCAGTGACGCAAGACGGATTGATGATCCTCACAATTGGCAAGAATATTCTTTTACCAAAGATCTCTACAGCAAATCATCGATAAAGAAAAAACTATTCCGACCAGAAATGGGCATCACTCCTGAAGTCAGTAAAATCCAAAAACACAAGAGAATTCTGGACCTGTGTGTCAAAAGCTCTACAACGTCCAGATAAAGCGGCCTGCTCCAATATCCCGGAATCACTCTGGGTCCAATACTATACTAACCTATTCAATGTCCAAATACATTTACCAGCTGATACCAATAAAGTAATGTCGTCCTCAATCTCAGCTTGGCCTCCATAGACAGAGACGAAATTCTACAATTAACTCACTGAAAAATCATGAATCACCTGGCCCCGATGGCATCCCAAATGAACTGCTAAAAAATCTTGCAGACTGGTGGGCCCAACCTCTCGTGAATTTTTTCACTATACTAAATCACTGCCCGAGGCATGGCTCAACTCAATAATCATCCCCATATTTAAAAAAGGAGCGCCTGATTTACCCGAAAATTTTCACCCAATCAGTCTATTATCTGCTATTGGGATGTTATATGGCAAATGCCTTGAAAAGAAGCTGAATCACTGGGTAACATCCCAAGCCATATTGGGCTGCGAGCAAAACGGATTCAGACCTGGAAAGGCAATTTTGGACCACTGTCTCATCCTACTGTCTTTAGCTGAAACATATATGAGAATAGAAAGCGGAAAGCTTTACATGGCCTTTATTGACCTAAAAGGTGCCTTTGATACAATCCCAAAGGACCTCCTATGGCAAAAACTAGGAACATTGGGCATAGATCCGCGCCTTCTTGAACTAATTCGCCAACTGTACACGAACACAACCTGTCAGGTGAAACTTAACCCAAACGGTGACTTAACAACTAAGATCCCAGTTAAAATAGGCGTAAGGCAAGGTTGTGTCCTAGCTCCTCATCTCTTTAACCTACTTGTGAACGACTTAGCAAATGCTCTGGATAAGGTAGATGGCCATCCGCCCAAACTGAATAACCATCCAATCCCTCTGTTGCTATACGCTGACGATGCAGTAATCATGGCCAGGTCCGTAATAGGCCTTAAAAGATATCTCCTAACTCTTTCTACCTATTGCCAACAAAATGGGCTCACCATCAACGCAGAGAAATCAAAGATCATGGTCTTTGCTAAATCTTGGAGATACCGTAACTGGAAAGTTGGCAACACTACTTACGAACAGGTTAAGAGCTTCAAATACCTAGGACTGACCTTTACCCACAATTTAAGCTGGCCCCAGCATAAAATACGAACTGTACGTCAGGCCAGATGTTCGGTCCAGGCAATAGTAAGATTTTTCCACCAACAAGGGAATCAACAAATCCCAGCAGCACTACGGATATTCAACATGAAAGTATTGTCACAACTGCTGTACGCTGTGCCAATTTGGATCCATGCCTACTCTGACGAAGTGGAGCGGATACAAGGCCAGTTCCTCAGAAGTCTTACAGGGATACCAAATTGTGTCTCTTACCTTATCCTATGCACGGAAACCAACCAGAAACTGGTACATACCAGGGCCTGGATCTCTACCATAAAATTCTGGCTACAGATCCATTACCACGCAGGAGAATCAACTCTTCTTTTTGGAAGATACCCGCTGAACTGATTGTCCCGAGTAGTCAGTTAAGATTAAAAAGAAAATAGCCCAATTAGGTATTGACCTGGATTCTATATCTCTATCCAGTGAGAGCTATATCTTAAATCTAATAAAACAAAGATTAATTGATCACAAGAGCCAGAGCAAATTCCCCTCCATTCCGCCAATCTGCTCACCCCAACATTTTGGAACTCCACCTAACTTCAGCCTAAATTATTTAGAACATCTTGACTATCCCAAGCTCAGGAAAGCTTTTATGCAAGCCAGGACTAACACACTACCCTCAGCAACCCTTCGTGGAAGATTCCTGAAAATACCTCACGCTGAAAGGGTCAGCAGATGTGGCACAGGATGCCCTGACTCTTTGTCCCACATTCTCCGGGACTGTCACCTATATGACGCTGCAAGAGAAAAACCCATAAAACCCTCAGTCCCCAACTTTGCCCCCCCCCAAAAAAACTTCATAACCCACTAGCAGATCGGGATCCTGAGATCACAGGAAACGTCGCTAGATTCCTGCTGATAGCTGCTACTCAATGGGAACTCAGTCAGAAGACAGACTATAACCACAAAGAATGAACTACATTCCAATTTTTAACCTGATTTCACTCCTTGTATTTTAAAACTGTATTATGCCATTAAAGGTATTTGTATTGTATTGTATTATTGACTGCAGAATTACAACTAATAATGAAGCTCAAGATGATGCATTCTTCTGGACTGAATAGAGATCTGGGATTCCTCTCTCATTACCAATGCTAATTTCTTTACGTCTACCACCCCTCTGCATATCACATCTAATCCAGTCATGTCTGCTAATGTCATTTACTTGCTTTTGACATTTACATTGCTATTGTGTGTCTAATTCACTCTTCTCTACTTAAGGATAGATGGAATCACATTCTAGTTGTATCTGAAGAAGTGAGCTGTGACTCCTGGGAGCTCATACCCTGCCAGAAGTTTTGTTAGCCTTTAAGGTGCTCCTGGACTCTTGCTCTTTTCATCTACATACAAGGCACCTGAAATGGTTTCATAAGCATCGCTTTGTTTAGCCTATTCCTTCCTTCCATCTACATGCTCACCATCAGAAGCAGACACCGCAAGAATCTGGCTCTGTGTGTGTGGTGTTTGTTTTGTGAAAGAAAAAGAAACTCTTCCTCTGCTTGGGTGACCCAGCCCCACACTTCCTCTGTGTAACAACTGTTTCCTCACTCCCACGTGGGTGAACCCATGCCGTGTTCTCAAAATAAAAGCCATGTAATACTTTTTCACATCCGCTCATCCAAAACATATGACAAAATATTTGCAAGTTTTCAAGTTCTCTGGAACTCTTCCTCAGGATGTTAAAAACAAAAATATGTGGGGGGAGAGAGGAGGAAAAGGGATGTTTCAGGCCCCAGTCTTATGGCCTCTAGGCTACATCATGCAACGGATTTGTTGCAGACTTGGTTAGGTGGTGCTGGGCAGAGCTCCTATGAAGCTCTTATGGCTTCCTGAAAGGGGGAAGCCTACATTAAAAAAAACTTTTTTACAAAAAAGAGTACTTGACCAAATGCCTCTCTAGCACCAAACCAAACACAAAGGGCCCTTAAATGGTGGGGAAAATGCACCCTCGGTAAACGGAATGATTTAATCTCACAAAAGGTGACAAAAAAACCCCTCCCACAAATGCAGCCCTACCCCAGATCATAACCAACACGCCTCTGGAAGTTTCTGCCCACAGTGTTTCCTTTGGAAAATGCACCCTCAGTAAATGGAATGATATCATCTCACAAAAGGGGACAAAGAAAACGCCCACAAATGCATCCCCATCCCAGATCGCAACCGGCACGCCTCAGAAACCCTTTCTGGAAGTTTCTGTCCACAGTATTTTGTTCATGAAAATAACAGCCTCCGAAAGATCTTGCCGGAAACACGGATAATGTAACAAAACAGAGGGAAGAAAGTGGTCCTTTGTGGCTATTGAGATGAACTTTGCATGCTTAGATTGTCATTACTCCACCTCCTGAGTGAACCAATCTGAGAGAAACTTCCAAGGAGACGCAATGCTTAGGAACACGGGGCATAAAAGCAATGGAGAACGAGCACACAACAAGGAAGCGAGCCAAAAGCATGCGCAGAGCTCCCACAAAAGCAGTACTATGCAGGAAAACTCATACGGTCTGACAGATATGAACTCTTCTTGCCATGAATGTGGAATGGAATTCCACATTCACTAAGAATTACTGTTCCCAGCTGCATTACGGAGAGAGAGCTCTCCCCCTCACGCCCTCTCTACAATGGACCACTTCACTAGGATGGGGGGATCACGAGAGAGTTTCGTCCCATTGAAGGTTTTTTTACATCCTTGAAAGGGTAACCCCAGACAAGCTCTTTCTCTGCTCCCCCTTCCCCGTCCCACTCTGGCCTGAGGGAGCACACAGATGTCTTTTTGCCAGGAGACCTTCAAATGGTAGAACTTCAAAAACAAACACGATAGAGTCAATTGTTCATATTTTATTGAACTGTGAATTTTATAGGAATCTCAGAAATAATCTAATCTCGCCTCTGCTGTCCAGGTTCCCTGGATACACTAGCCCCTCCAGTCATGATATTTTTTTAATGTTGAATTTTCTGCTTGAAGACGAGAATCCCACCATCTCACATACAGTGGCAAAGTTTTGTTAAATTGCTACCAGAATATGGAGATCGTTGTTGCAATGTGAAACAGCTCGCTAATTATACCATTGTACAATCGTGTACTATTGTGATTGCTTTTTTTATTGTTACGCTGGTCAATGACTGTATTTCATAAATCTACATAGAACTTCAAAAAGTAACTTCCTCAAGGAACACTACAAGAAAACACCCTAACTTTGGGATCACAGAGACGTAACCCCCACTATTTGTGCAGGGGACGCCTCTGTCTCAATCGTCTCATGCTACAGCTGTTGATGCAGAAAGAGAACCCTGTGAAAACAACAAGGGTGGAGGAAACATGTGCTTTAAGCCAAGTTTTAAAAGCTTCGATGATAGCCACTTTGCAGACCAGGGAAGATAACCACTATATATTTTGGCATCGATCCCTACTCCCTAAAGAGGATGGAAAAGAAAGCTTTCCCTTAACCCAGCCCACTTTCCACAGGCAACTCTTTGCCCAAATGGAGTCACTGGAACAGCGAATGGGTTGTTGTTTTAATGGTGCTTTACATTTTTTTTAACATATTACTCTGGGGGAAAAAAACCATTTTTATCCTTTAAGACAAGGGTGGGGAACGTCAGGCCCAGGGGCAGCATAAGGCCTGTGAAATCGTTTGGTCTGGCCCTTCATGGGTCCTGGCAGATCTCTAGCTCAGAAGGATCTAAGACTGGCGACCCGCCCCCTCTTTAAGACAGGAATAGCCTCTATTTAAGGCAGATGTGAGTTTGTTTTGCGAGAAAAGGAACCTTCTTTCCCCCTTGGAGAAGAGTAGTTAGCTATGGCGCTGCTAGGACCGCCCACGAAACTGTATTAACCCTTTCCCACCAGGGCCGTGGAGAAATGTATTTCCTCTGTACTACAAGAGGGCTGGGGGTAGAAGTGGCGACAATGGAGGGGTTAAAGGGGGCAGGGCAAAAATGTGTGGCCCGTGAATGATGTTATAAATATCCAAATGGCCCTTGGCAGAAAAAAGGTTCCCCACCCCTGCTTTAAGACAACGGAATGCAAATGAAGATTATTTACCCTTTATTAAAGAAAATCCCAGGTCATTCTGAAAAAACTCAACTTGAAAAACTGCTTCCTGATGAAAATCCACAAGTCACAAGTAATGTCGCTAAATTCTGTGCTTTTGTATATAAAGTTCACTGCAGGTGTAATGATAAAAATGCTAAATGAATTTAAATTTAAAATTTCATATTTTTACTGTAGTTTGCTTTTATTTTCGCTTTTACAGATTTATTTATTGACTATTGTTACTGACAGAAGTGGCTAAATGGTTTTTACTATTATCATGAAGTAGTCCTTTGGTGTTGTCCTATCAAAAATTGTTTTCAACTTCACTTGAAAGTTTTATATACATGGATATGTATTTTCTCAAGTATCCACACAATAATCCTGTGAGGCGGGCTAGGCTGGCCAATAGCAACTTGACCAAGATCTCCAGGCCTGAGGGCCTAACCAGACAGTATGCTGGGAGCTCTGTGTCAGGAGCTCATAACATTTTTATAAAGTCAATTTACAAGGTAGCGGGGGGTCCAATCTGGGTTGGAGCTGCGGTACAAGGAAGTTTCCCCCCCCCACCCATTTTCCTGATCTAAAATGGCCTTAGGGAGCAACTATTTGCCCCATAGAGATAAAATATGTGTACTAGTACCAATACACTTGACACACAGCTCCTAGTGTATAATTCAGTTAGGCCCTGAGGAAGTCTCTGGTCCCAGGTCTCACTAATCCAAGAATAATACTCTAGCCATCACACAAAATTAGGTTCAGTGGTAGAACATCACTGCATCCTCCGGCAGGGAATTCTACATGTTCAATAGGAAATTAAAAAGTGAAATTCACTGCCAAAGATTGTAGTGATGGCCACAAGCATTTCCTTCCCTGTCAACTCACAGCTGCCTCTGCGTCATGACCCTGGTACAGGTTGAGTATCCCTTATCCGGACTGCTTGGGACCAGAGGTTTTTGCATATACATAATGAAATAACATGGGGATGGAACCAAAATTAATTTATGCTTTATAGAGACTTTATACATATAACCTGAATGTAATTTAAAACAATATTTTTAATAATTTTGTTTACACTGACCATCAGAAAGCAAAAGTGTCACTACCTCAACAGAATACCTGTATCAGCTGTTAAACAAGAGCATTCTCCACCTATGATGCAGAGTACACTGTATTTAATTTTTATTTTTTTATGTCAGAGGAACCATTGAAAGCAGGCAGTGCATATCTGCCTGCATGCCGGCTCAGATCAGTCCAGATAAGGGATATTCTATTCCTTCCAAGCATAGACGGCTTTAAAAAGGGATTGGACAAATTCATGGAGGATATGACTATCAGTGGCTACTAGCAATGGTGACTAAAGGTTCATCTTTATGTTTGGTTAGGTCCTTAGGCACGGAGATGAAGAGGAAGAGTTTGTTTTTATATGCCAACTTTCTCTATCACTTAAGGAAGAATCAAACCTGCTTACAATCACCTTTCCTTCTCTTCCCCACAACAGACACCCTGTGAGGTAGGTGGGGCTGAGAGAGCCCTACGAGAGCTGTGGCTGGCCCAAGGTCACCCAGCTGGCTTCATGTGGAGGAGTGGGGAAACCAACCTGGTTCACCAGATCAAAGTCCACCGCTCTTAACCACTACACCACACTGGCTTGGTCAAGTTGCTATTGGTCAGCCTAGCCCGAATCACAGGGTTATTGTGAGGATTAGAAGAGATAACCCTGGTTGTCTTTTAAAGGATAAAAATGAATCTCCATGTTCAAAGGCAAAAAACCTCTGGATACCAGTGGAGGCAACATCAGGGGAAGGCCCTTGGCCTCTATGCCCTGATAGTTACTGGGTAGCCACTATGCGCGACAGGATGCTGGACTGGATGGACCAGTGGTCTGATCCAGCAGGGCTCTTCTTATGTTATTATGGGAGCCAGTGTGGCATAGTGGTTAAGAGTGGTGATTTGGAGCGGTGGACTCTGATCTGGAGAACTGGGTATGATTCCCTACTCCTCCACATGAGCGGTGGATGCTAATCTGGTGAACCAGGTTGGTTTCCCCACTCCTGCACATGAAGCCAGCTGGGTGACCCCGGGCTAGTCACAGCTCTCTCAGCCCCACCTACCTCACAGGATGTCTGTTGTGGGGAGGGGAAGGTGATTGTAAGCCGGTTTGAGCCTTCCTTAAGTGGTAGCGAAAGTCATAAGAACATAAGAAAGGCCCTGCTGGATCAGACCAAGGCCCATCAAGTCCAGCAGTCTGTTCACCCAGTGGCCAACCAGGTGCCTTTAGGAAGCCACAAACAAGATGACTACAGCAGCACCATCCTGCCTGTGTTCCACCGCACCCAAAATAATAGGCATGCTCCTCTGATACTAGAGAGAATAGGTATGCAGCATGACCAGTATCCATTCTAACTAATAGCCATGAATACCCCTCTCCTCCATGAATATGTCCACTCCCCTTTTAAAGCCCTCCAAGCTGGCAGCCATCACCACATCCTGGGGCAGGGAGTTCCACAATTTAACTATGCGTTGTGTGAAAAAATATTTCCTTTTATCTGTTTTGAATCTCTCACTCTCCAGCTTTAGATGACCCCGTGTTCTAGTATTATGGGAGAGGGAGAAAAACTTCTCCCTGTCCACTCTCTCCAAACCATGCATAATTTTATAGACCTCTATCACGTCTCCCCTTAGCCGCCTTCTTTCCAAGCTAAACAGCCCTAAGCGTCCTAACCGCTCCCCATAGGACAGTTGCTCTAGTCCCTTAATCATTTTGGTTGCTCTTTTCTGCACCTTCTCAAGCTCTGTAATATCCTTTTTTAGGTGTGGCGACCAGAACTGTACACAGTATTCCAAGTGTGGTCTCACCATAGATTTGTACAAGGGCAGTATGATATCAGCAGTTTTATTCTGTATTCCTCGTCTAATTATGGCCAGCATGGAATTTAACTCTTTTACAGCAGCCGCACACTGGGTTGACATCTTCATTGAGCTATCCACTACCACCCCAAGATCCCTTTCTTGGTCTGTTGCTGCCAGCACAGATCCCATCAGTGTATATGTGAAGTTGGGATTTTTTGCCCCAATATACATCACTTTACAAGTCGGCATATAATAACCAGCTCTTCTTCTTAACACATGCTTTGAATGCAGAAGACCCCAGGATTCCTCTCCAGAATCTCCAACTTAAAAAAAAAAAAAGTAGGCAGCAAGTGAAATACCTCCACCTGGAACCATGAAGGGCTGCTGCCAGTCGAGACAGGCAATACCGACCTTGACAGACTAATGGTCTGACTCAGCAGAAAGCAGCCTCATATGACGCATTGTGAATTTGCTTTCATGTGACCACCAGTGGTGGTTTCAAGACAGGCTAAACGGGAAGCTTTTTTCCCAGCGTTCACACCCTGGAGTTTTTTTTTTCTTCCCCATTATGACTCAGTCCTGCCTTGTCTGATCTCCTGGTATTGTGTCGACTTGAATGGGGCACAGAATGAGACGGGGCACGGAGAGCGCAGGGCAAACCGTCCACTGGTGTTACCGCAGAGAAGGTGGAAGAGGTCACGGCCTCCCGGCGCGACACATGAATACAAACTCTCCCCCCCTTTTCTTTTAGTCTGGTTAAATGGTTCAAACAATGAATACAAGGAGAAATAAAGGTACTAAAAATATCAAATCTGCAAAAGCCCACAGTAATGAACCCAACCGTAAGTTTATATCTTTTGAATTAAGCATACAACATACAGCGTCTGTTAATAAGGGCTTAATAAGGTAAAATAAGCCTCAATAAATTGATGTCCTTCTTAAGAATATCTCTACAAGATATAACAAGAATCCATTATATATATAATATGTCTCCATTAGGAACAAAGAATATCAACAGAAATTATTTTATGAAACAAGTTTAGAATATTAACTGAAGAAGTTTTCTACGAAACAAGCATATACTCGGGAACTTGTCTGTACATTATCTGTGAAATCACTATTGTACATTACCTCTGGAAATACAACTTAATAAGAGTATACATTACCTGTGGAACTATAAGCTGATTGTATTTGGAAATATTATTACTTTAATTTGTTTTACTTACCTACAACTTGAATTTGTTTAACTTTCATTAAGCACATGTTCATTGTGTACTTTACCTGATAAATTGAAAACTTGTATGCTGTATGCTTAACTTAAAAGATATAAATTTACAATTGGATTCATTGTGGGTTTTTGCAGATTGGTTAAATGGTTCAGCAAGGCCTACCAGTAAGCCCAACAGTGTAGAGGGCAAAACTCTGTACAACTTTAGTTCCCCTGGCAGAAGGAGCTGTCCCCACCACAATGCCCCACGAGGCCCTTCCATAACACATGTCTGTGAGGAAACGAAGGAAGCAGGTTCGGGGCAGCAAGCTCTGTGCCCCGATGTATACAAATTCATTTAAAGATGTATAGGTGTCCTAGAAGTGTAGGAATAGTTTCACGGGGTAGCCATGTTGGTCGTAGAACAACTAGAGTCCAGTAGCAGTAGAACAACTAGAGTCCAGTAACACCTTACAGACTAACAAGACTTTGGGGGGGGGGGGATGAGCGTTCAAGAATCAAAGCTCATACTCCAAAAATCGCGTTGGCCTCTAAGGTACTACTAGACACAAATCTAAGGGCCCTTTCACACATGCCAAATAATGCACTTTCAATCCACTTTGCAGCTGGATTTTACTGTGTGAAATGGCAAAATCCACTTGCAAACAATCATTAAAGTGCATTGAAGGTACATTATTGGGCATGGATTGAAAGTGCATTATTTGGTGTGGACTTAAAGCGCCCTTAGGGAGCTTTCATACGTACTCACAGCTCTCTCAGCCCCACCTACCTCACAGGGAGTCTGTTGTGGGGAGGGGAGGGTGATTGTAAACCTGTCTGATTCTTCCTTAAGGAGTAGAGAAAGTCAGCATATAAAAACCAACTCTTCTTCAACTTTTATCTACTTGAGCCATGGTCTGGTGTTACACCAGCACTGACGCCAGCTACAATGTTCAATGTTCTCCCATTTTAACCAAGATTTAAGAACATGGTTTGAAGATTTCCAAACTCTTGGAAAGGAGGAACTAGGTTAGGGAGATGTGCAGATGCGATGTGAAGCCAGCCCTGTGCCATGGGGAACCCTGAAAAAGCAGGGCTCCTGGCCCCACAGGGACAGCCATCTGCACATGGGTTGGAGGCGAAGCTTGCCCCCATGATCTTAACGGAAGGGTTCTTACATCTTACCTGGACGAGTGGACTAGACCCTCCCTGCTCATCCCCCTCCATGTACAAACAATCACTTCTAAACTTGTACACTTTAATCTCCCTCTTCCTCCAAGGAGCACAGGGCAGTAGAAGACCCCTTCTCCATTTTATTCTCACAACAATCCTGTGAGGACAGGCTGAGAGCGTGCGACCGGCCCAAGGACACGTGGCAAACTTCTTACTAATGTGGGGATTTCGACAGCAGGTCTCCCGGACCCTGGTTCTGAAATTCGTAACAGGCTCTTCTGAAGCGGCTCGCCACGCTTGGGAGAAAAGCATCCTTCGTTGTTGCCAGAAAGGAATTCCACGTTCCGCTCCTTGAGATTGCAAGGGTTTGCCCTCAGAGATTTAACAGTGTGCAGGAACAAAGCCTGTGGACAGAAACATTCTCGGGATGAAACTACAGTTTGTCACACTTTTGGACGGCCCACACATCCTGACCCTGGGGTCAATGAGAAGCAGGGCTCTTTATAGGAGGAGGTCATAAAACCTGATATTGGCTTTCTGAAACACTGCAGACTCCACACTGCCTTAAGAGTCTTTAATTACATGTCTATTTCACTTCTTCCAGGAAGGAACTAGAAAAAAAAATCACTAAGGATGTGTCACTGGTGACCAAGATAGAACTATGGTATTCCCCATTTTCTGTGAATGGGTGTGAAAGCTGGACAAGGAAGGAAGACGATAGGAAGAAAATTGATTAATTAGAAATGTGGTGATGGGAGAGAGTTTTACAGATATCGTGGACCGACAAAGAGACAAATAAATGGTTCTAGATCATGGACTCATAGAGTTGGAAGTGACCACCAAGCTCATCTAGTCCAACCCCCTTCACAAAACAGGAAATTCACAACTACCTCCCTAACACAAACCGCAGAGACTCCTACTCCATTCCCAGAAGATGCCCCCTCCGTGGCAAGACATTCCTGACCCAGAAGTATCACTCCTTGAGCAAACACCAGTCACTTCTTCCCACACAGCACGGCCCCAAACCGCTCGATCAGATGTACCACAAATGTTCAGTGAGCCCCCCAAAAACCCGAAGAAATGTTCCCCAGCAAAGCCTTAACCATCATAAGATGGATGAAATAAACACATCTGAATAAGCTGCATGAGTAGAAGAGTGCACGCAGGAGCCAATTTCGTACGGGCGACTTCTCTCTGCCCTAGCACCGCATGTTGGGAATCAGGCTGGGGTAGACATTCCCTCTAAATTTATCTAGTAAGCTTACAGGGTGGGGGGACCAGCCCAGGCAGCTGCTCTCCCCCCCCCACTCTCGATCTGGGCTGGCCTGGCCCAACCAAGTGACATTTACAGGCATACCTCAGAGATATTGCGGGTTCAGTTCCAGACTTTCACAATAAAGCGAATCACACAATTTTTTTGGGTTTTCCAATGCATATAAAAATTATGTTTACACTATACTGTCATCCACTAAGTGTGCAATAGCATTATGTCTAAAAAATGTACATACCATAATTAAAAAATACTTTCTTGCTAAAAATGTGACACACGAGACACAAACTGAGAGCACGTACTGTTGGGAAAATGGTGCCGATAGACTTGTTCAGTGTGGAGCTGCCACAAACCTTCCATTTGTAAAATACCGCAATATCTGCAAAGTGCAATAAAGTACAATAAAGTGCAATAAAGCGATGCTTTATGTCATAGCCAGCCTTCATGACAATTGATTTCAACACCCCTGCTCTAACAACTATACCACATTGGCTGGTTTCCGCCATCGGGTACCTTCAAAGCCATCAGATCTTCCACTTAGTCACCACCGCAACACCTAACGTTCACGGTCACCACCCCCAGATGTTACAGATGTTCTGGCCCCAGGCAACCAGAACCTGTCAACAGGCAGCATTACGTTTCAGATGAGAGTTACTACTTGGATGTACTCAGCCAAAGGAGGGGTTATGTTTAAGGCACCGATAATCTCAGCATCCAAAACTCGCAAGGTCTGTTTGTTTGTTTCCTACTAAGTGAGTTTATTAAGTCTACAGGCAGGTCCACTCAAGAGACCAGCAAGGCGATTCATTTGCCAGCAACAGGCCTGTCATTCAAGCAGGGCAGCTAAACCTTACGTTGGGCTGCACCCTCAAGAAAATCAAGAGATTTCTCATTTTGCACACCCCTACGTTTTATCAATTATTCAGGGCACTGCGTCTGGGGAACCGGCAAACCCTGTAACTGATAGTGGCTATAGCAGGAGCCCACCGATACTTTTTCTGGTGGCTACCAAGTGTTTTTAGGAAGTGAGTGGGGCCAGTTAGGACTATAGCCCAGCAACATTTCTGAATGGCTATTGGAGATATGATTGGCGGTCCCGATTTTTTAAAAAATGTAGCTATGGTGGCAGCAGCCACCAGAGCACAAAAATCTTCGCTGTGTGACTGAAGTAAAACTACAAAGATGTCATCAAGGAATCTTGTACAAATCTCTGGTGAGACCACACTTGGAATACTGCATACAGTTCTGGTCACCACACCTAAAAAAGGATATTGCAGAGCTTGAGATGGTACAGAAAAGAACAACCAAAATGATCAGGGGACTAGAGCAATTACCCCATGAGGAGCAGTTAAAACACTTAGGGCTGTTTAGCTTGGAAAGAAGGCAGTTGAGACATGACAGAGGTCTATAAAATTATGCATGGTTTGGAGAGGACAGGGAAAAGTTTTTCTCCCACTCTCATAATACTAGAACTTGGGGTCATCTGCTGAAGCTGGAGGGGGAGAGATTCAAAACTGATAAAAGTATTTCTTTACACAACACATAGTTAAATTGTGGAACTCCCTGCCCCAGGATATGGTGATGGCTGCCAACTTGGAAGGCTTGAAGAGGGGAGTGGACGTGTTCTTGGAGGAGACGGCTATCCATGGCTAATAGTCAAAATCCAGGATCAGAGGAGCATGCCTGTTATATTAGGTGCTGTGGAACACAGGCAGGATAGTGCTGCTGCAGTCGTCTTGTTTGTGGGTTTCCCAGAGGCACCTGGTTGGCCACTGTGTGAAAAGACTGCTGGACTTGATGGGCTATGGATCTGATCATGCATGGCTTTTCTTATGTTTTATTGAAAGTAACACGTTTGTTATAGATGTTATCTTCCTATTGGATGTACCTGTTCTCAAACTTATCCATAAATAAATTGGCCAATTCTAGTGCAAACTTGCACCCCATAGCTGTGCCAGAACTTGCATAAAAAATGTATGTTGGAATTGGGAAAAAAATATCTTTTTTAAGCACAACTCAGCTATATGACAGAGGAAGGATGTTGCGGGGTTTGGATGGAGGTCTGTAAATTCTCTTTCTTCTAACACTTCCCACAGTACTTCAAGGGCCTCATTTTGTGGTATGTCAGTATATAATGATACTACATCTAGAGTGACAAGGAACAACTCTTCTGCATCGATCCGAATGTTATTTATCTTGTTCAAAAAATCCATAGCGAAGTAAAACTACGCCTGTTGTTTTGCAGCTGGCCCCGCCTCCTGTGGCAGCCATTTTGTGGCTCCACCCACCATGCAGTACCTGAATTCCAAAGGTGCCCACAGGCTCAAAATGGTTGGGGACCCCTGGGTTAATATGCCGTAAGCTGCATAACCAGAGAGCAGAGAAGGATTAAAAATTAGTACCCAGCCCTTCTTTTAAGGGAGCGCTGCAATATTCCCAAGTTAGATCGAAGACAGAACCAGCACCGGAGAAACGTCCGGCGGAGCGGATTCTTTTGAAAGAGTTCTTTATGCATACTTGCCGGGCCGGTGAGATGGGGCCATGCTCACCTGCCCACTCACACCAACCTATCAGGAAGGAGAAAGCCTCTTCTCGCAAACTTTCACTTGAAACCGGTTCGGTGACTAAGCAATTCAGGGTTCCCCAAGGGAAGAGGCCGAGGTGGGGCCCTTTTGCAACTAAACTTCTCCTTGTGGGCGGGCAAGGACTCAGAAGAAGCGGACTCAGTTTTCATCTCAATGGGGAAATCAGATAATTCAAGAAACTTTTGATGATGATCATAATAATGCTAATGCTAATAATAATGCTAATACCAACAATAATGCAAATGCTAATAACTTTTCTTTAAATTCCACACTCACCCAGCTATGCACAGGGCGGCGAACAACATGATAATATACATTCTAATACATGGGTTCTCAACAAGGGGGGGGGGATTTTAAGATTCCAGGGGGGGAATTGGGACCACTATTCAGCAAAGTGTGATGTCCTGTAGATTACGTACAATCTGTAAAATTGTAGTTTGTTTTTTTGAATTAGACTATCTTGCGAAGGGGGGAATTATATTCTGAACAATGGTGAAAGTGGGGAATGGAGCAAAAAAAAAGGTTGGGAACCACTGGTCTAATACCGTATTTTTCGCTCCATAAGACACACTTTTTTCCTCCTCAAAAGTGAGGGGAAATGTCTATGCGTCTTATGGAGCGAATGTGTGTGGCCCCCGGGGAGAAGGGCAAAGCTGCGAGAGGCCCTGGGAGCCACGGCCGACCCTGGCCGTGGCAGCCCAGCGCAGAGCCGGCGCGCCCCGGGAGCCGGCTAGGAAGCCGCCAGCCAGCTGGGGGGCTGGAGGCCCCTTGCAGCCGCCCAGCGCAGCAGCAGCGGGGCGTGGAGCAGGGCCGCCCCAGGAGCCGTCTGGGACATCACCAGCCAGCTGGGGGACGGGAGGCCCCTCCCAGCCACCCAGCGCAGCCTCGGGACCGGGAAGAGCTGGGGGGAGGTTAAACTCCTCCGCGCTGCCATCCCAGGCAGCGCAGAGCACTTTCATGACCCCCCCGCCTGACTTTTCCCGCCTTTAAAGACCGACCCGCCCGGTTTCCTTGGAGTCCCAGGAAACTGGGCAGGGCGGTCTTTAAACTGCTCCGCGCTGCCTGCCCAGGCAGTGCAGAGCAGTTTAACCTCCCCCCCGCGCTTCCCGGGACGGGGGGCGGTGGGTCTTTAAACTGCTCTGCGCTGCCTGCCCAGGCAGTGCAGAGCAGTTTAACCTTCCCCCCCACCCCGCGCTTCCCGGTCCCGAGGCTCAGCTGTTGGGCTGTTCCCGGCCAACAGCTGAGCCTCGGGACCGGGAAGCGCGGGGGGAGGCAGGCAGCGCAGTTTAAATACCACCCCCGCCTGGCTTCCAGGGAGTCCCTGGAAGCCGGGCAGGGGGGTCTTGAAAGTTCTCCATGCTGCCATCCCAGGCAGCGCAGAGAAGTTTAAAGACCCCCTGCCGGGGTTCCAGGGATTCTCTGGAAGCCGGGCGGGGGGGGGGTCTTGAAAGTGCTCTGCGCTGCCTAGGATGGCAGCGCGGAGGAGTTTAAAGACCCCCCCCTGCCGGGCTTCCAGGGACAGTACACCATTTGATTCATTATATATTTTTTCTTGTTTTCCTCCTCTAAAAACTAGGTGAGTCTTATGGAACGAAAAATACGGTACACTAAAATGTCCAAACCATACAATTGAAAAACATTATGAAACACTGACACCACGCATCAATGGCGTAGATATAAATCCGTAGTGCCGTTCGCAATTTGATTTAGCCAATTTAGATACTCCAGGGGAAGCAGGGTTGCCAGTTCCGAGTTCAAAATACATGGAGATTTGAGGGTGCGGTTCCAAAGCAGTTGAGCTAAACACTATCTAATATAACAACCAACAAATCTATTTTTTATTATATATAGTGCACAATTGTATTTAAAAACACAGGGCCTAAAATACAGGCTCCCTAAAAAGCACAAACATAGTTACAACTATTACCAACACAGAACAGTTGATGTTCTGGTCTTTCACAGGCCTCCCTCAGTGGTCATAAACACAATTTAACAATACACATCCTGACATATACACAAACGTTGTGCAAAGTAGAAATATATATTTAAAAAAGCCTTTTGGAAGGAGGGGGAAAAAACAATATACGCAGTCCAGAGATCAACTGGAATTCTGGGAGTTCTCCAGCCCCCACCTGGAGGCTGGCAACCAAAAACCCAACATCCCTACCCACCCATACATGTTGTGAAAGCAGGGTGTTTCTAAGCAAGCACTACTAGGAAGCAGAAGTTGCCCAACAAACTTTCTATGGAGGAGAGGCTCGAGTTTCAACAACACAAGCCAGGACGCCAAGCTGAACAATCGGTACCCAAATTTGCATGCATGAAATTCCCAAGAAAGTTTTGAATCAGCAGTAATAACTACAATAAGTATAACGTAATCTAGGTACCAAGTATCATCTATGTGTGTATATCAGTGATTGAGGCAATGTCGTTTATTGCAAACGGATGCAAACTTTTCCCCTTCTTTCCTTTCTGTATTCCCTAAAAAATAATAAAAAATTTAAAAAAAATTCCCCAGGAAGAAAACGAGCGACCCATCTGCAAAGCCCCCCCACCCCCAATAAAATACCGGAAAGTGAGAGTTGCTGTGTTGCTTCTAGACCTCGAAAGCACAAAAACCCCTTTGCGCCAAACCACGCTGGTGAGATTTCCACCCGCTGGCCATTGCAGGAGAGAAGGGGGAAGGGGCTCTTCCTTACTGCCAGCAACCAGCCTACCGAGAGGGACTCCAGCGTGAACCCCCCCCCCGTTTCAGAGCGGAGTCCCGCCGCCTCGGGTCCCCCCGCCAGGCCCCCTCCCCACGAGGAGGCGAACGCGCCCAATAGGAAGCCGGGAGAAGCCCCCAGCTAGGCAACAAAGCGCCGGGCGGGCGGGCGGGCGGGCTCGGGGGAGGGAGCCAACTGTAGCCCCCCGGCCCCCCCCCCGCAAGCCCCGTGTGGAGCAGGGCAGAGGACTCACCGACGTGCTGGGGGAAGATTGCCGGGTTGGTCGAGGTGGGGAGGCGGCGGGCGGGCCGGCCGGCCTCCTGGCTCAGCGGCTTGCAGGGGCTGGGAGGTCCGTCCGCTCGGCTTTCCTCGCCGCCCCCCTCCCCCCAGTCCACCCGGGCGGGCCGGCCGGCAGCGGCTTTCTGCTCGCGACGCCTCTTCCGCCCGCCCAGGCCGGGAAACCCGCGCGCGCGCGACGCCGCCCCGCCTGCGCCGCCCCGCCCGGAGGGGGGGAGGGGCTTGCTGTCGTGCTTCCTCCGGCGGAGGGGGGGGGAGGGGTTTCGCAGATGCCACAGAACTGTGGGTGCGTGCGTGGGTGTGTGTGTGTGGGGGGAGGTGTGTGTCAGGAATTGTGTGTGCGTTAAGTGCCGTCAAGTCGCTCCCGACTCATGGCGACCCTATGAATGAAAGTCCTCCAAAATGTCCTATCTTTGACAGCCTTGCTCAGATCTTGCCAATTGAGTTCCCTGGCTTCCTTTATTCATTGAGTCCATCCATCTCTTGTTGGGTCTTCCTCTTTTCCTGCTGCCCTCCACTTTTCCTAGCATGATTGTCTTTTCCAGTGACTCTTTGTCTTCTCATCATGTGACCAAAGTACGACAGCCTCAGTTTAGTCATTTTAGCTTCTAGGGTCAGTTCAGGCTTGATTTGATCTATAACCCACTGATTTGTGTTTTTTTTGGCAGTCCACGGAATCCGTCACACTCTCTTCCAACACCACATTTCAGAGGAATCTACTTTCTTCCTATCAGCTTTCTTCACTGTCCGGCTTTCACACCCATACATAGTAATAAGGAATACGATGGCATGAATTAATCTAGTCTTGGAATTGCAAGATTGCAATTTTAAGGGATTCCCCCTCCCACCCCCGCGTGGGTTTGCAAGTTGAAGAGCTGGGAAATTTCGTCGCAACCAAAAAGAAACGCCTTGCTGGCTCGATTGGTTTGTGTTGATTTACTCGCTTCGTAGTTTGGGTTGCCAACTTCCAGGTAGCTAGCAACAAACGAAACTAAATCGTAGTGCTGTCAACAAGTGAACTGTAGAAAAAGAACAGCACTATAACTAATATGTGACCCACTATTATGAAACGCTTATCACCAGGCACAGTATACAACGCTTATAAATTTAATTTCAATTATAAGAATAAAACAACCTGTACTTCCTAACTAGGTAGCTAACAAAAGCTGCAAATATAAACGACCACAATTGCATACAGTATCCTAAAGGGTCATAATATTACAATAATAGGGACTAGCTGGAGATCTCCCACTATTACAAATGACCTCCAGGCAACAGAGATCAGTTCACCTGGAGAAAACTGCCGCTTTGGCAATTGGGCTCTATGGCATTGAAGTCCCTCCCCTCCCCAAACCCTGCCTTCTTTAGGCTCCGCCCCCAAAATCTCCAGGTATTTCCCAACTCAGAACTGGCAACCCTATCTCCAGGCAACAGAGATCAATTCAGCTGGAGAAAATGGCCCCTTTGTAAGGTGGACTCAGGCAATATACCCCATTGAAGTCCCTCCCCAAACCCTGCCCTCCTTAGGCTCCACCCCCAAATCTCCAGGTATTTCCCAACCCGGAGCAGGCAACCCTATTCATTGGTACCCCTCCTTTCTCCCCAACAGGTGACTGAAAGCAGCTGACATTATTCTCCTCTGGATTTTATTTGGCATAAACATTTGTGGACTAGAGTCAGTCGTCTGCACAACTTTATAGTGGAATGAAATCTGGTAAGTCTTGACGGGGACTCAAGATTTCAGCTTAATTTTGCTTCGTTAGAACCACATGGGCCTCTTATTCACGGGTTATTTCTGTGGCGATCACATTTTCTGGATGCCACCAGAAACACATGGGGGACACGCAGGGAGAGAGCAAAGCAACTTCTAAAGCAGGGGTCCTCAAACTACGGCCCGCGGGCCGGATCCGGCCCCCGGAGGGCTTTTGTCCGGCCCAGGGACTGAGAAAGCCAGTCCCCCCTTGCCCCCCTCCCTAGAGCTTTTCTGGGTTTCCTGGCTGCTTGCGCCCAGCCGGAAGCCTTCCTCCCACCCCAGTCGCCCCCTTCCCTGCTCCCTCTCCAGCCCAAAACCCCCTTTCCTGGGTGCACGAGGCATCTTGCCGCCTTGCGCGCCGCCCAGTCGCCCCCTTTGACCTCTCCCTCCTACCCTCCCCAGCCCAAAACTCCTTTCCTGGGTGCATGAGGCGTCTTGCCACCTCGTGCGCTGCCCAGTCGCCCCCTTCGCCTTCTCCCTCCCAGGCCCAAACCCCCCTTTCCTGGGCCCAGTCGCCCCCTTCTCTTCCGCAGCATGCCCCACCGCAGCATTTCCCCACCATTGCCTAGCTTTGTGGCCTGGCTGGACCTGGCCTCCTCGAGCTCGATGCAGCCCAACGTGGCCCTGGCGTTCCTGTTTTGGCCGCAGTTGGGCAGCGTTCTCACGGCTTGTGGCTCTCTCTCCTCCCGGGGGTATCCTTATAGGGGCCCCTTGGGGGGGGGGCTGGGCATATCTCCAGGGAGAACAAGAAAAAGACTTGTGGCCATTTATGCACAGGAGGTTTTGCCTTGGATTTGCCGCTCTACAGATGTACATTTTCCCCATCCGAATCCTCAGAACTCAAAAGTAAGCTCCCCCCACCTCCTGCCAGAGTTTGGAGAATTCGGATGGGGAAAATTTGCATCTGGAGAGCGGCAAATCCAAGGCAAAACCTCCCGTGCATAAATGGCCTTGGTTTTTACATGCCGGCTTTCTCTACCACTAAAGGGAGACTCAAATTGCCTTACAATCCCCTTCCCATACCCTCCCACAACAGACTCCCTGTGAGGCAGGTGGGGCTGAGAGAGCACTAACAGAGCTGTGACTAGCCCAAGGTCAGTCAGCTGGCTTCGTGTGTAGGGGGCGGGAAACCAACCAGGTTCACCAGATTAGCCTCCGCTTCTCATGTGGAGGAGTGGGGAATCAAACCCGGTTCTCTAGATCAGAGTCCCCGCTCCAAACTGCCACTCTTAACCACTACATTTGTAAGGCGCAGGCACTTGCCGCGGACTCCAGCCTCTTTATTCCCCATTAACTCGCCTCTGTGCGTGCGGGCGTGCGGAGAGCGCAAGGGAGGCCGGGGCAGGGGCGAGGCCGTGTCTGCCGAGGAAAGGCCAAGCCCCAGCTGCAGAGCGAAGGGGGAAGGTCCGGGCTCGGGAGGAGGATGCTTTTCAGGAGAGCCCCCTCGCGCCGCCTCCCCCCCCCCCGTGCATGCGGGGAATTTGTTCATATTTTTTTTAAACTATAGTCCGGCCCCCAACAGTGTTTGAGGGACAATGGACTGGCCCCCTCTTTAAAAAGTTTGAGGACCCCTGTTCTAAAGGTTGGGAAAGACGTGTGTAATGAAAACGAAGTCCCGAAGTAGTCGGGGAGGGGTGATTGCGATGGAAACAACCCATGCATAAAAGGCCGTGGCTACCCTTCTGGTTTTTTCTGAAATTAGTCTTGACCTTTTTTTTTAAAGCCGCTGGCCAGTTGTCACAGCTCCAGCAGGAAATCCTGCAAATTAACTGTGCTGAAAAAGGAGTGCATCAAAACCCAGGGAAGAAGCACAGAAGAAAAACACCCAGATGTTTACTGTGTGGAAATGAGCGGCAGTTTTCATGGCATTCAAATTAAGTAACATCACTTGGTAAATAACAGCCCATTCAGGCTCTGTTAAAAGGACAGGGCAATTTTTCTGCAGGCCTGTTGGCAACCCTAGTTACCACTAATTCTGTTTATGTGTCTTGAGAAGCAAGTCCCACTGTATTCACCGGGACTTATTCCTAGGTCAATTGCAGCTTTATAGCAATTGTGGAGGGGAAGGCGGCATGGTATAGCCTGATCTGTTGCCACAGAAGGTCGGACCAGAACCAACAAGTTGAAATTAAATCAAAAAAATTTCCAGATAAACATTAGGAAGAACTTTTTAACAGTTCGAGCAGTTCCTCAGTGGAACGGCTTCCTCGGGAAGTGGTGGGCTCTCCTTCCTTCGAGGTTTTTAAGAAGAGGCTATATGGCCATCTGTCAGCAATTCTGATTCTGTGATCTTAGGCAGATCATGAGAGGGAGGGAGAGAAGGGTTGCGTCAGTGTTTGGCTCTCATGCCCCTTTCTTACATGCCCAGGGAATTGCCGATCACCACTTTGGTATACATATATACGTATAGCGTTTGTGGTAGGCTTCCTATGTGTACCCAAACACATGGATTTCGGTGGGGCAAACTGTACAGTGTCGGGCTGTTTGTGTCACCAAAACCACTGGAATGATTTAGTCACAGCAACTCAAGGGACAATTGTTTGGGATGACTCACTTCAACTTGGTTAGGGCCCTTGCTTCCATTCAGACTCAAGGACTCATCATAGGCGGACGAATCCTACGCAGGAGGCTTATTCATTCATAAGATTACAATTGTCCGCTTATCCCACGGATTCCCCCTTGTGTTGCCTGTGGGCACTGGGGCGGCTGCCAATGTGTTTCCCAGCACCGACTTACTTCTTCCCTAAAGCAAAGAGCCAATCTGGGCATTCTCCGCTTCACTAGAATAAGAAACTCTTCAAAGGACCCTGAGAGACTTCAGCTTTGCATCCACAGGGAGCGCCCATTGGGAAACGGCTCTCTCCCGTGCTCCATGGCAGCCATTTTATGATTGGCCCCACCCCCCGTGGTAGCCATTTTGTTATGGCACCCACTACCTCTTTGTCCTCAAAACTGGAAGCATGGCTGTAGCAGTTCTTATAGTTTTATTGCTTTGGCAGGGCACGCCCTCATTGCATATAATATTATCATAACGATTTCTGGGTCTCATCTCTGGATATATACTGTCCAAAGTCTACTGACTGTATAGTGACCTAATGACCTCCGTGGAGCCACGTTAAAGGGATTTAGCTTTAATCCACTCATCCTCTGGAATGTACCATTGTCTTTTCCATTCCTTGATCTTGTTAATCATTAATCATGGTATGCTTTGCCTAAAACTCCATTGTCTTAAAGTATTGATCAACCTTGCTATTCATTATGTGTTTTCCTTAATAAATACCCTGGGAGCTCCACTCAGAAGTTAGAGCTGGTCTCTCACGGATCAAAATACACTTGTGTGTGTGTGTTTTCCCTTCATCTGGCGCCCTGGGAACAGGGACTTGATGCAAGCCCTCTTACTTCGCCCGGCAAGGGCTTCGAGGTGCACCCTTCATTCTGTTTACAGAATCCCAGGTAAGCTCCTCCCTCTCTGCTGGACAGCAGAAGCATGTGGAGGAATTGAGCTATCTTTTAGAGAAGATAGGACAGAGCATTTCCAGCTCGCAGCTTTCTCAGCTGGTTCAAGAAATAGGGGAACAGTGTCCTTGGTATCCAGAACAAGGATCCTTAAGATTGGGAGACTAGGAAAGAATAGGGAAAGTTTTCCACACTGAGCCAAGAGCATCCATTCATACTATACAGCTCTGGCATTTGTGTCGGTATGCCATTGAGAAATTTGGTCCCTCTGACAGTCCTCTCCTCACCTTATCAACTGTCTCCCCTCCATCTCAATATCAGTTACTTGTAGTAGCTCCTCTATCGGTACTTCCTGAGTGCTCAAATCCTCTTCCAGAGGAAAAAAATGCAGGTCCTCTAGGTCCTGTGATCAAAAATGCCTTTGAACAAATGGTGGAGGAGGTAAAAAAGAATGGCAAGGTGGAGGCTGAGGGACTGGCAGAATCATTGGAGGAATTTCCTATCACATATGAGCAGGATGCACAGGAAAATGTTCAAATTAATTTTGCCTCTCTTTCTCATTCAGTTTTTAGTGAAGCAAGGACAACAGGTAAAAGGCAGTTTTCTACATTGGAAGCACAGGCTTCGCTGGCTCTGGTATTGGCAGTCAGCAACCAATGTCCCTTTTGGGCTCTGGCAAAAATTCCAGTTACAGAGGTGCCACCTCCTTGAGAATACAGGAAAAGGAAAAAATCCATACACTATGGGTCTAACGTTTTCAATTCATTTAAAGTTATTGTTGATGCTTAACATGTTTTCATGACTTTATTTTGCAACAATAGAGCTATCCTGGAACAAGCAACCCAATGGAACAGTTTCTTTGTTTCTCCAATTTCGACTCTCTCTTGAATGAATGAGTGTGAATGTGTTGTCTACTCTTGACCTATTTGTCTAATTTAAAGTTATTGCTAACAATCTGAAGATATATTTATAGTTGGGTAACCCATTATGATCTTTATTTTAATGTTATTGCTATTTGAAAATATTGCAATCTTTTTATATGTAATGATGTTCAGCAGAAATTGAACCTCTCCAGTCAGAGGATGTGTACCAAAATCAGCCAATGTTTAACCCTTCCTTTACAGGTTAATGAAGGAAACTGAGCCTCTTCAGCAAGGAAAATTTGTTTTTGTCCTTTCTAATCTAACTTTTGTTTAATATTGAAAAGGTGTAGGTTTTAGTCATGGTTTGCAATTGTAGTGAAACCTCCTTGGATCAAAGAAGTCTATCTGGCACAGGAAAGAAATAATTATATAGAGTGTTTTCTCCTTATAGGCAATGGTATTGCGTATGTGTTTTCAGGGTTTGAATAAATGTCTCTGTATAGAATGTTCACTTGGAACAGCTGAATGGCATTTCAGAAAAGCTAGGCCAGCTTTTTTGATGTCAGTTCATGAAGAAAACTAAGAATAAAAACGCGTTTTGCGTAGAAAAGGAACAAAATTGGCAAAAACAAATATTCTAGCAATTTTTTAAACAGTTTTTGTTCATCCTTAAGGTACCATGGATTAATAAAAATCTTGTGTGATGTTCTTGTGTGATATGAATTTTAGGAAAACTATTTATCCCTTAGTCTCTTTTAACCTGCTTATTTTGCATTATAGTTTAAGTATAGAATATAAGTCATGCATTTTACTTTTAATGTTCATTACTGCACAGTAATGTGAATTTTAATAAATATGAATTAGTAATATGGTTTCAATAAGATATTTTCAGTAATTTTTAGTAACATGTCTACTACATTTGCTTCATTTTTGCATATATTGGAAACTGTTTATTGCATTTTTAGAAATTATGTTGAAAGTGGCTCTTGCCGCCTTTTCTTCCTTCAGGAAATCAAACGGGGCGGGGGAGAGTCTACTAAGCTTTGCTCTCCACCCCCCTTGCCTATATTCTGATAAAAATCAAAGGGTACAGTATATAGAAATGATGTATAAGAGAAAAATTATAGGAATAGTTTTTTGCCTGAGACTGTAGCTCAGAAGCCACAGAATGGGATTTTTTAATAGGAACTTAGTGAATGGTTTTTGAATTGTCTAGAAATAAGCAGAATCTCCCTCTCTCACTTGGGAATTGCTGCTCTTATTAGAGGTAAACTTTTCCTCTGGTTGACTTCTATTGTAACTCTGAATTATCAAAAGAAAAAAGATATTAAGTTCTGGTTCCAATTAGGTAACAATTGAAATGTATAGCATGGGGCTTAAAGCAGTCCCCATGGAAGTTTTTTGTTTAAGTGTCTGATCTAAACCTATTTTAACTTTGTGAGCATTGCTCTCTGCACATGTTCAGAGAGACACATGCACTATTTTGCTCTCACCTTCAGTTTTCCCTGTGGGAGCTCTCTATACTTGTTTGACTACTGCATGTCTCTAAAGATTCTAACATGCATAAGACATTGCAGCTTCATCTTTCATTGGTCTTTTGTAAATGGCTAATTTTAAAGTTTGTTCTCACAAAAATGAAATGCTCATGGTATTTTTTGTACAGTGTTCTCATGGATCATCATTTCAGCTCATGAGCAGATTTTCTCTCATTTTGAGTAGTTTTATATAGATAGGTTATTACTATTTTAAGAATGCATTTTGCTTTTAATTCTTAAGTGCTATAATCAAATAATTTTTTCTTTTAGGATTTTGTTTTGAAAATTAATTGGCACTCACCATGCATTTTAAATTGTCAAAGAATTGAGAGGCAGGGAATAGCCTCTTCTGTCCTGCCTCTAATCTTCTGTCCTGTTCTTGTGTGTGTTTGCTTTCCACAAGCAAATCTCCAGCAATCTGTTGTTAATGCAGCTCAATGCCTTAAGGCACTCTGCACATTCGCAGAAACATAATCCCTTTACTGATAATCCTCGCACCCCCGTTCCTTCTCTCATAGGAATTTTCACCCTTGCTTGTAACTTACACATGACATCTAGGAAGAACGTTATTTTGGAAATTTTGGTTTTAAGAAAGGTGTCAAATTGAATTTTGTTTTGCCACTACAATTGTGGCTGCCTCACTATATGGCATTTTGTACATGCTCTTGGGCACCATGGCTCTTTGTCATGTTCAGTCATACAAGTTTTTTTTTTAAAGTCATTTTGTCTTTTTATTTTTCAACAGCTATTGTTAAGTATTTTTACTTGTTTTAAGTGCTTTTTAAACCATAGGCTATTGCTATTTTCTTTGTTTATATTTTGTTTCCTTTCCTTTTTGAATACATCTTTATTTTAATTTCATGTATGCTGGGGTTCCCCAAAAGGACCCCTCAGTAATCTTGCTTTCTCTCTTCTAGCAATATGAGAGAGAAACACCTTTTTTCAATTTATTTTTATGTACATTGCCTTCATTAATTATGTCAATCTGCTTTAAGATGCCCAGTTCTATCTCCTATGCTGCCAACTGTAATAAGTCTTTATATCTGCCTGCTTTTAGCATCAAAGACATACATCCCACTCCTCAGAAAGAGGAGAGGGAGAGAAATAAATAACTTTCGTCATGCTTTATCTTAGCTTTGCAACTCTCCTCTTAGCAGCATCTAATTATCATATGTCTTGTTGTGAGCTCTTGACCCATAGAACCAGAAATCACCACAGAGACAATCAGATTCCAAGCAGATGGCTTTTACTGGTCAAATAGGCAATACAGTGCATTGAGGATAAGATGACAGCTATGAGTTGTCTTGCTCGTTAGTTGGAAATATAAGGCATAGAAACGGCGGGAGATTACAAAGCATAAACAGAGCACTATTTCCCAGGAGTGGCGTTCCCAGGCTTTGGTATGTGGAGCCGTCCTTGAAGTCTGGACGGTTCAGCAAAGGAACGAAAGGAAACAGCTAAACCGAGATAACAGCCTGACATTCTACTCCCCTTAAGGCCCCCTCCCATCCGGCAAGGGGGCTGGTCTGTCTGGGTAGGTATTGTGAAAGGCGTTGACGAGTTTGGGGGCGGAGACATCCCGTGCGCGAATCCATTCGTCATAGGCAGGGGGGAAGTGCTTCCAGCGGATCAGGTATTGCAAGGCCCCATGGTGTATGCGGGAATCCAGGATTTTGGAGACTTCGAAATGTTCTCCCCCCCCCCACCATTATGGGCTGTTCAGGAGGCGGCTCCGGGTGCCATTGCAGGGAAGCAAAATGGGGCTTTAGAAGGCTGATATGGAAAACGGGGTGCACACGCCTCAGGGTTTTGGGGAGAGACAGTTCCACCGTGACAGGATTTATGATGCGAATGATGGGAAATGGGCCAATGTATTTAGCATTGAGCTTATGGCACGGACGGGTGGAACGCAGGTTCTTGGTGGAAAGGTATACCAGGTTACCCACTTGCAGGTCCCCACCGGGGGAACGATGCTTGTCAGCCTGCGCCTTGTATTTGCGCTTGGCTCGGTCAAGGTTGCTAACCAGCCAGGGCCATGTGGTACGGAGGGTGTGTGCCCAAGAGGCAATGTCGGCATCCCCCTCCCCCTCCAAACCTTCTATTGGGGTGATAGGACCGAAGTCCTGTCCATACACCGCATAGAACGGGCTGAAACCTGTGGACTGATGTACAGCATTATTGTAAGCATATTCCGCAAAAGGCAACAGTTCTACCCAGTCATCTTGGTGGTAGTTGACATAACAGTGCAAATAACATTCAAGTACAGCATTAACACGTTCGGTTTGACCATCCGTTTGGGGATGGTATGCACTAGACAACCCCTGCTCCACCCCCACCAATTTGAGAAAAGCTTTCCAAAACTTAGCAACAAAACTACTTCCGCGGTCGCAGATTATCTTGCGCGGAAACGAATGTAGTCTAAAGACATGTGACACGAAGAGGCGGGCCAACTTCTGAGCGGAGGGGATCCCCGCACATGGAACCAAATGTATTTGCTTAGAAAATAAGTCAGTGATAACCCATAATACAGTTTTTCCCCCACTGAGAGGGAGATCCGTCATAAAATCCATAGCAATCACTTCCCAGGGTTTGCTGGGTATTTCAAGTGGTTGCAGTAGTCCTGGGGGCTTGCCTTGAGATCGTTTGACTGTGGCGCAAATAGGACAGCTGCGAATAAAAGAGTCAATGTCAGAACGCATTCCCCCCCACCAAAATTGTCTGCGCAACAGGTGAAGGGTCTTTAGGAATCCAAAGTGTCCAGCTGTCTTTACTCCATGAGCCAAGTGTAAGACGTCTTTTCGGAGCGCTTTGGGCACATACAATTTCGAGTCTTTGTACCAAGAGCCTCCTTGTTCGATTACACCAGGAGGCAGGATTTGATTAGAGCGTTCCATAAGGCATTGTTCCCGAAGGGAATTTAAGAAAGATTCGGAGACAAGGACCCCCCCCCTTGTTTACAGCGGCAGTAGGAGCAGTTATGGGGGTTGACGAGGGGGAAGCGCTTACGTGCGGTGGTGCGCAGACTGCAGGCGGTTGGGTGGCCGGTTGGGTTGGAGGAGCTGGAGCGCCGGTTATCGTGGGTTTTCGTTGCGGGGGCAGCTGGGCAGTCGGTAGGACTGGAGGAGTTTGCACGCCGGTTACTGTGTGCTTTCGCTGGGGCAGCGTCTGGGATCGGGTTTGTACAGCCAGTACGGGCAGGGCTTCTCTTTGCGCGGGCGTAAATAAAGAGTTTGTTGGCCGATTGAGTTTCGCCGGGTATTGAGGCAACCGGGAGAGAGCATCTGCGAGGACGTTTTGTTTTCCTGGGACATGCTTCAGGACAAAACGAAACTGAGCAAAAGAATTCCGCCCAACGCTGTTGTTTTGTGGATAACTTATGGGTTCCTGTGAGGGTGGCTAGATTCTTGTGATCGGTCCAAACTTCGAAGGGGACTTTAGACCCTTCCAGGAATTGTCGCCATAGAGTAAGTGCATGGTGAACAGCTGAGGCTTCTTTCTCCCAAATAGGCCAATTCAGTTGGGAGTGCGCAAATTTCTTAGAGAAGTAAGCGCAGGGCCCCTCCCATAGCTACGTCGGAGGCATCGACTTGTACAATGAACATTCGATTTGGGTCTGGGTGCCGTAGCACAGGTTCTGATGTGAAAAGGCGTTTGAGGGCTACAAAGGCGGTCTGGCATTGATCAGTCCACAGTATCTTAGCGGAGGGTAATGTAGCAGAGCTTTCTTTACCCTTGGTTTTCAGAAAGTCGGTGATGGGCAGCGCTATTTGGGCGAAGTTAGGGATAAATCCGCGGTAGAAATTAGCAAAGCCCAGAAACTGTTGTACTTGCTTGCGGTTGGAGGGAGGGGTCCAATCGAGGACGGATTGGACCTTGGCCGGGTCCATGCTAAGGCCATAGTGGGAGATAATATATCCCAAGAAAGTTATTTTGCTCTGGTGAAATTCGCATTTAGCCAGCTTTGCAAAGAGTTGGTGATTGCGTAGGCGGTGTAGAACTTCTCGGACCAAAGTGACGTGTTCGTCCATGGTTTTTGAATAAATTAGAATGTCATCCAAATAAACTACCACCCCGCGGTACAGTAAATCATGGAGGATTTCGTTGATGAGTTGCATGAAGACCCCCGGGGCCCCTTTTAACCCGAAGGGCATCACAAGGAATTCAAACATTCCAAAACAGCTAGAGAAGGCAGTGAGGTGTTCGTCCCCCTCGCGGATACGGACGCGGTAGTAGGCTTCTACTAGGTCCAATTTGGAGAAAATACGTCCCTCTTGCAGTTGTCCCAAAATATCTGAAATTAGCGGTATAGGATAGGCGTTGGCTTGAGTAACTGCATTGAGTTTTCGGAAGTCAATGCAGAGGCGTAGGTCGCCCTCCTTTTTTCGGACGAAAAACGCGGGGGCTGAGTTGGGAGCATTCGATGGGCGAATGAACCCTCTGGCAAGGTTTTTGTCCAAAAAGTCCCGTAGTACAGTGCGCTCGGAAGTGTTCATTGGGTAAATTTTACTCTTGGTTAATGTGCAGTCCTTCACCACTTCAATTGCACAGTCAGTAGCCCGGTGGGGGGGTAAGGCATCACATTCTTTAATGTTAAAGACATCCGCAAAGTCCTGGTATATATCAGGGAGGGATGGCGGTGATGGGACTTCGGAGATTAATGCCGAAGCGGGTGGAGACAGCACCGCAACTTGCTGTCGGTGCTGGTCGCATTTGGGGTTGGCAAAGGAGATCGTGTTCGTCTCCCAGTCTATACTGGGACTATGACCTTTAATCCAGTTAATTCCCAGGACCACTTCAAATCGGATAGGGGCTATGGTAAAGTCTATTTGCTCCCAGTGGGAGCCAATTCCCATCGCCACCCCTATAGTGCGATGATCAACTGGGCCCCCTTTGAAATGGCTCCCATCCATTTGGGCAAAATGGACGGGGGCTGGTAAAGCCTCGGACTTGACTTTGAGTGCTGCAAATGTGGCCTCATTGATGAGAGTGCGAGCGCAACCGGAGTCAATAAGTGCCTTGACAGGCAGTTGGGGACCCCCTTTATAGTGTTGCAACACTGCGTCCACATACACCGTATTTTCTACTTCTTTCACCTTCGTCGGTTTCGTAGGTTTTGCAGGAGAAACTGCGGGGGTCTGCGGGGACGTTCCATTCACCGCAGACTGTGACCGGTTATTAGACAAGTCAAGAGGCGAGTCCAGGTTTAGCACTGGGGTATCCTGGAGATGATCCCCGTCCGAAAATGGAGAATTGTCCCCCACTGGGGCACTTGTAATCCAGGACCCGGAGGGGTCTGCAGAAGTAGGAAGTGCAGAGGGTGTGGGCCGTCCCGGTGCTGTACTGCGGGTGGCCGCGGTGCCTCTGCGTTGAGGTCGTCCCCGAGCTCGGGGCAATGCATTCGGTCGAGGGAGTTCCAGGCGTTGAGGACATGCTGAAACAAAGTGGTTCATCGCGCCGCAAACGAGGCAAGCTCCCCTTTGGAATCGGGATTCGCGATCTCGAGGGGGCCGTGCTGATCTCTGCGGGCAGGGAACGGAGGCTTCGGGGGGAGGCTTTTGGTCTCCCCTCACCTTGGGTCGCTGACAAGGTAGTATCTCTGCCGAGCCGGCAAAAGAGATCTTCAGTTTGGGTGGTCTCCATGGAACTGGAGGTAGTACGGGTGCTGGTGTAGATCCAAGTAGCGGGGCCCCTGGACTTCCTGGCGGTGGCAGGACGGGAGCTCTGGGGTCTCCTGGCGCCACAGGCACTGCTAGAGTTACTGGCAACATGGGCGTTCCGCCCAGAGGTGCCGCAGGTTGCTGCGGTTGAGCCTGATCAGGAGACCCTGGTTGTGGAGCTGGGGCCGAGCCATCCGGGTCGGCTTGTATCTGCTGCAAGCAGTCGTTGTCGTGAAGCAAAATGTGCATTTGACCCTGCAAGTGGGCCACCCGGTCTATGTGTTCCCGATTGCGCTGTCGGAGCAAACACATATCCTTGCCCGCGTCACCTAAGCGACGGGGCTGGCTGATTCGGAGGTTTGCAGTCCAGAGAGTTTCCTCATAGTGCAAGTCCTCTTTGGTCCCCTTACGATCCGCTAAAACTTGATCCGTTTCAAGTTTGGTGGTCAGGGTCGTGGTCACTAGTGGCAGAGCTTCCTGCTCCCATGCCGAAATAGAGCCGGCTTGATCTGGAAGATCCAGTTGCGGCTGGACCTGAACCGCTAAGGTCGCTGCGTGGACGCCAAAGACGGGGGTTGACAGCTTAGCAATCCCGGCCATTGAAGCGGTGGTCGAGGTCATTCCGTGGAGGAGCGCAACCATCCGTTTTGCCAGCGCTTTTAACCCGGCTCCGCACATCCGGGCCAGTTGAGCATCCTCCACTAGACAATCTGACACTAGGAGGTCGTGGCGGGCGCTGGCCTCCACGCTGCGCCCGTACAAGTCCAGTCAGGCGGCTACGTTCCACTTCTGCCCGATGAACGTTGTCTAGGGCGTCCTCAAAGGAAGGTATCAAGGAGGAGACCCTTCCAGGGCTCCAGCTCCGGGGAACAGATCCACCGGGACCAGGGCGAACCACACCGGGCTCACTCGGAGAGCTCTGTCGTAGCTCCCATCCGAGCGGCAGGCGAGCCACACGGGGCTCCAGTCACGGTAAACTCACTCGGAGAGCTTTGTCTTAGCTCCCATCCGAGTGGCAGGCGAACCCTCCTGGGCTCCAGCCTGACTGATGAAAAGGGTGATGAAGGTGATAGCTGTCATAATGTGAGCTCTTGACCCATAGAACCAGAAATCACCACAGAGACAATCAGATTCCAAGCAGATGGCTTTTACTGGTCAAATAGGCAATACAGTGCATTGAGGATAAGATGACAGCTATGAGTTGTCTTGCTCGTTAGTTGGAAATATAAGGCATAGAAACGGCGGGAGATTACAAAGCATAAACAGAGCACTATTTCCCAGGAGTGGCGTTCCCAGGCTTTGGTATGTGGAGCCGTCCTTGAAGTCTGGACGGTTCAGCAAAGGAACGAAAGGAAACAGCTAAACCGAGATAACAGCCTGACACTTGTTTGCTTTGCTTCAAGGTGCAATGCTCTCGCAGAGCACCTCTTCAGCCACTAATATGTCTAAGTTTATCTTTAAGTATGCAGGTCTCTGCTCTCAGCCACAGCAACTACTAGTGGAACTCCCTGCTGCTGGCTTCTTCATTTCTCCTCTATGCCATCTCCAGGCAGGAGAACTCCTGGCATGCAGCAACACGGGTTAAACTGCTGCAGCCTCCCTGATGTTCTCTGCCCTCTGATGTTATTTGGAAGGGAAAAGCAACTGAAAAAGCAACCCTTCACTTGTTTTCTTACAAAACCAAATCTTATAGATTTAATTTATCTCCCTTTGCTTAAGTACTTGAATATGTTGTGTTTTATTCTCACCTCATTTGCCTACTGTTCATTGTATGTAATAAAAGCTGCAAGGGACTTCTCCTTTCAGCCATTGATAATGCCCCTACATATGTATCCCAAGCATTTCAAACATTTTGTACACAATGAGATATCAAGCTATGCCATGGACTTCCATACATTTCTACTGCCCAGACTCTTGTAAACACAGTTCTACAAAATAATTAAAAAAGGATGAAATGTGGACTTTCACATCAGAAGTGGATAAATCATAACTGAACATAGTTTTATTTGCTCTTAATCATTTAAATGTTAATTTTGAGAATTTTTGCTCAGCTCAGTGCTAGTTCAATGACAATTTTGTGTATTAGTTAATAATATTAAGTCAAAGAGTTCAAGCTGTCAGTTTTGCTGATCACCTACAATTTAATATCTGGGAACGTTTAGCTAATATATCTAATGTATAGAATTATTTAATGTATCACATTTTTGCTTATTTGTATTACTGTATGTAAACATCCTGTAAATGTCTATGAATCTGATATTCAATATTCTACTCTAAGCTATTTAGGGAACACCTACTTATAAACTTGCAGATGTTTGATCTTTATATACCCCTCTTTTTTATTGCTTAACTATTCTAAACCTCAAAATGTATCTTGTATATATCAAAATTATGCCTATATTTCATTGCCATCTGGATGGGTTTTCTACATGTGGACAGTGAAACTTTAATTATGTTCCTGCCAAAATGTCAGCAGTACAATGTTGTCTTAGCATTCAAAAGTCAAAACGGGAATCACAAATATTAGATGCACAATGTAACTCCAATGTTCATCTTTTGTCTCAAGCTGAATATGTTGCTCTGGCCACCCCATTGGTGGGCGTGCCAGGTTTAATTGTTTACAATCATCATCAAATCTCAGCCATTACGTGTTCTTTAGCAAAAACATTTAATGTAACCTCTATTGCTCTTGCTGCATTAAATGATGAACAGCAAGAATTTCATTCAACCATTCTGGACTCCTTAAACATCATTTAGTCCGTGAATCAGTACAAAATATGTGTTACTTTAATATGTATGACCTTTGTTTCTTAATTCTCTATGTAACCAGTTGTTATGCTCTACAAAGTATCCCTACTTCATTTCAGCAAGGCAAGCAGTTATTTTTCCCTGCTCCAAAGGTCCTATACCTAGCCAGAGACCATCTTACATATGCATATAATTTGCTTTTTTAATATAAAAAAGAAAAGATGAGATGTAGCAGTTCTTATGGTTTTATTGCTTTAGCAGGGCACGCCCTCATTGCATATAATATTATCATAACGATTTCTGGGTCTCATCTCTGGATATATACTGTCCAAAGTCTACTGACTGTATAGTGACCTAATGACCTCCGTGGAGCCATGTTAAAGGGATTTAGCTTTAATCCACTCATCCTCTGGAATGTACCATTGTCTTTTCCATTCCTTGATCTTGTTAAATCATGGTATGCTTTGCCTAAAACTCCATTGTCTAAAAGTATTGATCAACCTTGCTATTCATTATGTGTTTTCCTTAATAAATACCCTGGGAGCTCCACTCAGAAGTTAGAGCTGGTCTCTCACGGATCAAAATACACTTGTGTGTGTGTTTTCCCTTCACATGGCCACAGCCTCCAGAACTCAAATTGTAAAACTTATCGCATTAAGACAAAAATAAACTGGACTTTTGTAACTACAGGTAGAGTATCCCTTATCAGGACATCCCATATCCGGACTGATCTGAAAATGGGACCCTTGGAGCTGGCATGCAGGCAGATCTGTGCTTTCTTCTTTCAATGTTTCCTCTCACCTAAAAAAATAAAATACTGTGTATGCTGCATCGTAGGTGGAGACTGAAAGCCTGCCGTTGTGAGTTTGTTGTCGCTCTTGTTTAACAGCTGATACAGGTATTCTGGTGAGATAGTTACGCCTTTGCTCCCCCGGCCCCTTATCTCTCACAACTTGAAGCCCACCGAATTAGGAGAGCCTTCACTCTGGCAAGATGTGAGGCTATGCCCTCGGCATTACTGGAAGGTAAATACAAAAAAACCCCATAACTATAGAGACTCTGCCCATGTATCATGGGAGAGGTGGAGACAATGAAGCATGTCTTTTTTGATGCCCATACTATAATGGTCTGAGA
The DNA here is from genome assembly GCF_029931775.1 of Euleptes europaea. Classification (NCBI taxonomy): domain Eukaryota; kingdom Metazoa; phylum Chordata; class Lepidosauria; order Squamata; family Sphaerodactylidae; genus Euleptes; species Euleptes europaea. The sequence continues at coordinate 106,463,899 of NC_079316.1, forward strand.
GTTAAGTTTGTCCATCCTATAATAGTTAAATTTGCAGAAAGTCCAGAGCAGGTATGGCTGGATGAATTATTAATTGATGAAAACCCTACTATCTCAAAACAAGTGGCCAATTTTTGTGCTGGTGTGATAAAAGCTCGGAGCAAGAAAAGGGCCGATGGAAAGGATAAGGAAATTTAATAAGAAAATTTCAATACCTTTATTGGCATACCATCAAGCAAAATTTAATAAGTATAGAGACTCTGCTCCAAGTTTTATACTGCAAATAGTATTTTATCTGTTTTTTATTTGTCTTGTTACCAGTTTTTTAAATGTAAGTTATGAGATTTTGGATTTGTAGCATTGCAGTGCAATATTATATTTACTGGTCTATGACTGCAAAAAATTATATTATTATTATTACACCTTTGCTTTCTGTTGGTTCAATGTACACACAATTATTCAAAATATTGTTTAAAATTACATTCAGGCTATGTGCATAAAATGTCTTATGACACATAAATGAATTTGGGTCCCATCCCTAAAGTATCCCATGCTGTATATGCAAAAATTCCAAAATATTCCAGTATATGGAAAGATCTGAAATACAGACCACTTCTGGTCCCAAGCCGTCTGGATAAGGGATACTCGACCTGCACTAGAAACATTATCACAGATGCCTTCAAAGGTTGCAGGTTGGAGTGAGGTTGCCCTGCTAGGCTGGCATGCTAAAAACAACCTGGACTTTTTTGTAGGATTGCCAGGTCCCCCTGGCTACTAGCAGGGGATGCGGGGGGGGGGGGGGTTACCAGATCCAGGTTGGGACATTTCTGGAGAAATTGGGGTTGGAGTTTGGGGAGGGCAGGGACCTCAGTGGGGTACAATGCTATAGACTCCACCCTCCAAAGCAGCCATTTTCTCCAGGGGAACTGATCTCTATAGTCTGGCGATGAGGTGTAATTCTAGGGGATCTCCAGGTCCCACCTGGAGGCGGGCATCTCTGCTCTTGCAGTACCTTAAAGATAAAGCCAGCTTGGGTATGCTTTTTGTTTTTGTTTTCATTCCAGCGTAAGCTTGATAGGCTAGTGCCCATTTATTTGGGTGCAGGCTTACGCCAGAATGAAACACACCGGTCAGGCTTTCAAGATGCCACGAGGCTCCTTTTATGTTTTGCCTTTCAAGTAGGGTACCTCCTGGTACTAGCTGGAGATCCCCTGCTATTACAACTGATCTCCAGCCAATAAGAGATCAGTTCCCCTGGAGAAAATGGCTGCTTTAGACTCCAGTGCATTGAAGTCCCTCCCCTCCCCAAACCCCACCCTCCTCAGGCTCCGCCCCCAAAATCTCCAGGTATTTCCCAACCCAGAGCTGTCAACCTTACTTTAAAGGTTCGTCAGTCTTATTCTTTCAAGCACAGAACCAATCAAATTACAACCACTTTAAATTAAACCCCTCCTTACGGGCCCATGCAACTTTCAGGGTCAGTGCGATAAAATGAATCACAAAGGTTTCCTGTCAAATTCAGGTAAGACGTTTACCAGATTCCAAGTTATTAGACCTCAATGTGCAGATTTCTCCTTCTGACTTTTGTTTCCCCTCCCAACCAAAGGAAAACCTTTTCATGCTGCTTTCCCCACAGCTGCCACAAGAGGTCAGAAGGGAGCTGCTGATTACATTTTTTTGCAATTACAGACTGCCCTTTTTCCAGAAATGGGTTTTCAGACTTCTTCCCTTATTTGCACAGCCCTTTATTTGAAGTGCAAACACATCACAGAACTACATAGATTGGGGTTCAGGGAGGATAAAGCTTTTACGTAGCCCAGGGCCAAGGGGGGGGGGGGAATTGCTCAGCAAGTCAACGTCTATTTATAAGCGACCAAAGGAAGAAATAAAAGCACAAATAGAAATATCCTTTCCAAGCACCATTAAAACGTTCCTAAAGATGAAAGTAAGGTAAACTTCAGTTTCTGGAAATAATTCCCCTTTTACTATATGGCTTTTATCCTACTCAAACACACACAGCCTAAATGGATTTTCTAGGCAATTCTAGCCATTTCTGTTACTAGAAGCCATTACATTCAGAATGTGACAGGAATTAGGGTTGCTGGCCTCCAGGTGGGGACTGGAGATCCCATGGAATTGCAGTTGATCTCCAGACAACAAAGATCATGTTCCCCTGAAGGAAATGGCTGCTTTGGAGGTTGCTGAATCCTGGGTGGCCTCATATCTGGTGAGTGATGTTGATCCAGGAATAACTAAATTCGTCACGAAATATTTGGTAATAGTAATTTCAAGGGATGACAAGAATAAAACCATTGTGACCAGCGTCATGTTTACCATTGTAGTTGCTGTTATATCTTTTGCATCTGTAGAGCGATAGGAGTACTATTGCAGTCCCTGCAGTGTCTGTAGAGTAATTGAACTTCAGTCAAATAACCTTGATTTTAATGTTTAAGCGTCTTAAGAATCCTAAGTTACTTTTGTTGTTTATTTTAAATTTGTATACTATAGTATTTTAACTTATATTAACTTATGTATTTGTGCTTAAGACCTTCGGTCAAAGGAGCCTGAAATAAAAGGAAGGAAAGGATGAGGAGGAGGATTCAGTTTCCATGGCAGACCCCTATGTGGTTCACAAAAGCTGCACAACCAGACCACTAGGGTTGCCAGGCTCCAAATGGGTGCCTGGAGATCTTTCAGAACTGCAGCTGATCTCCAGAATACAGAGATCAGTTCCCCTGTAGAAAATGGCAGCTTTGGAAAGTGGACTCTATAGCATGACATTCCCATCAAGCTCACTCTCCACCCCAAACTCAACCTTTTCAAGGCACCACCCCCAGGAATTTCCCAGTCCAGAGATGGCAGCCCTACTGGTTACCCACAGACAAGGTAAGAGACGGCAGAAAAATATGACTTTTCAAATTAACCCCAAGAAAGAAGTAAAACATCAGCCTGATGAGGACTAAACATTCTCTGGGAGGGAATGATGAGGGCAGCTAAGTATCGATTAAGGGGGAAACAACTAGGAGGAAGGAGGGGGAAAAGCAGTCTGAGAATTTAAACTATCCTGTTGTCAGGCTGCTATCTCGGTTTCGTTATTGCCTCTGTCTCTGTGCTGTATTGTCTGCCCCCCAAGGTCGCATGCCTAAGCCTAAGCCTGGGAACTCAGCTCCTGGGAAACTGTATTCCTGCGTGTAATCTCCCGCCTTTCCTGCCCTATAATATCTCCCAGCTAGTGAGCCTTTCATAGCTGTCATTTTATTCGTTTGCACTGTATGCCTATTTGATCAGTAAAATCCACCTGTTTGGACTCTATACGACTTTGTGGTGATTTCTGGTTCTGTGGGCCAAGGGCTGACATTATGACAGCTATCTCACATCTTCACCGTTCTCCTAGCCAGGCTGGAGCCCAGGGGGGTTCGCCTGCCACTTGGATGGGAGCTGTGCAGCTCTCCAGGTGATCTACTACCCTGGAGCCCTTCTCAGAGGACCCTACTCTGTTACAGGACTTAATTGCTGAACTTTTCCGGACGAACCGAGAGGTTTGCCGCTTGAGGGGACTGGTACACGCGCAGTGGCAATCTCTTACAGGACGTCTCTGGATGTTAACATCGGAGGATACTGATGCTCGTTTAGATCTTCAGGACTTGGATCAATTACTGGACGATGCCCGATTGGCGACTGAGGATTTACAAATATTAACTGGACTTCTGGATAATCTTATTTCTCGACAAACTCTTTCTACCATGGCGGGAGCCCCACCGGAGGGTTTTTCCCTGATCCCGGATGCGGCCAGCTGCCAGGCTGAGGCCAAGCGAGTCGCTATTAGCACCGCTCTTCTCCTTGTGGAATGTACAAAAGACACCCCGGTAGCCACCTTGGCTCAAGTTTTGACCCCGACGTTTGGAGCCGAGGCATCCGCACTGGCGGTTCGAGTACAACCTCTGCTGGGCGGGGAACCTGACCCCATACTCTTGCTCCTCGAGACAGAACTTTTGCCACGCATTACGGCAGAGGCTGCCCTAAGACTTGAGAACGCCAAAGTTCTTGCAGATCAGCAAGCCGCCGAAGCGGCTAGGGTCGCAAGAGAGAGAGAGGCGGCGGAAGCAGCCAGGGCGGCTGCAGCAAGGAATCAGGCGAACGTGGACACGCGCCCCAAGGACTATGTACTGGGACTATCAGGTCTCACCTTTTCCCCGGCGTTTGTCCCGTCGCGTACGACCCAACGCGCACGCCGTTTGGCTGACCGACGTCGAGACTCAGATGAGTCTGAAGACGAGGATATATATGGGGATAGCTCTCAATGGGCCACGAGCTTCCGAACCAGTAAGCCTCATCTTACTGGGGGCCCAAGTGAGGAGGTTCATCTTTTACGAGCCCAGAATCGGGAGCTCTCCGACCGTGTGGATCAACTCCAAGAAGTAATGGAACTTATGCTTCACGAGAACAGGCAATTACAACAAACCCTGATAGCTCAGAGACAGCCCGTTCCGATACCGGGTCAGGCGGTACCCGTACAACCACCCGCTAATGTGCCTGCTCCACCCTTACCTCCTGGAGCTCCTGTTGCTCCTCCGCTCCGACCACCCGTGCAACCACCTGCTAATGTGCCTGCTCCACCCTTGCCTCCTGGAGCTCCTGTTGCTCCTCCGCCCGGACCACCCGTGCAACCGGGTCAGCCCGCGCCCGGCCCTTGGAAGCAACTCAAATTGAGGACTACGTATGACGGATCTCTTGAGACTTTGCCTTGTTTCTTGCATCAAGTGGACAGTTATATGCGAGAACAAGGTCAATTTTTCCCCACGGAAGATAGCCGGGTGCGGTACGTAGCTTCCCTCCTGACAGGCAAAGCGGCTGACTGGATGGTCCTCCAGTTTGACACCCGCTCTCGTGCGATTCGTTCCCTCAACAACTTCATGACTGCCCTGAGAAGGAGGTTTGAGGACCCCTTCCTGGGAGAAAGAGCCAAAACGGAACTTTTACAATTAAAACAAGGCTCTGCTACAGTTCGGGAATTTGCCGATGAATTTCAGCGACTGGCAAGTAAAATTGTAGGTTGGCCCGAGACCACCCTAATCCATCATTTCAGGGAAGCCTTGCATCCTGACATTCTGAACTGGTCTTACATGCGGGGCGATCCCGATACCCTCGAAGGCTGGATCCTATTAGCCGAGGAAGTGGAAAGCCGCCGCCGCTTTATTTCTCTCGTCCGTCAAAAGCACAAGGAGAAGGGTACCCAAAAGCCTCAACCCAAGGCACCACTGCTCGTCCCACGAAATCCCCCACGTCCGCTCCAGGAACGTGAAGTCCGATTTCAGAGGGGTGCCTGTCTTACATGCGGAGAAATGGGCCACTTTGCAGCCGTTTGCCCACGCCGCCAGGAATTATTTCGTCCCAGCACGACAACCCGCGCCCGAGGTCGTCCACCACGCAGAGGCACCGCGGCCACCCGCAGCGCAGCTCCGGGAAGGCCCACACCCTCTGCACTCCATGCCGGGGACCCAGCCTCCCTGCCTGCTTCCAACGACCCCGCCGGGTCTCGGATTACAAGTGCCCCATTGGGGGACAGCTTTCCCTCTTCGGATGAGGAAAACCCTTGGATTTCTCCAGCCTTAAACCTGGAATCTCCCCTCGACTTGTCAAAAAACGGCTCCGGTCTGTGGTGAATGGAGCATCTCCACAGACCTCTCAGGATCTTCCTATCAAACCGAATGCTCCTACCAAAATCAAAGAAGTGGACTCCACCGTCTACGTAGATGCAGTTTTACAACAACTTAACGGAGGTCCACAAATCCCCGTCAAAGCACTAATTGACTCCGGTTGCTGTCGCACTCTCATAAGCGAAGCCACGTTTGCTGCCCTCAGAGCCGACTCAGAGGCTTTACCCGCCCCCGTCCAATTTGCTCAAATGGACGGGAGCCAATTCCAGGGGGGTCCAGTTGATCATCGCACCATAGGGGTGGCAATGGGAATTGGTTCCCACTGGGAACAAATAGACTTCACTATAGCCCCTATCCGATTTGAAGTGGTCTTGGGAATTAACTGGATTAAAGGACATAGTCCCAATATTGATTGGGAAACAAACACTATTTCTTTCGCTAGTCCCACCTGCGACCAGCATCGGCAAAACTTTGCTCTGCCATTTCCGCCCGTTCCAGCGTTAACCTCTACTGCCCCAGTACCACCGGCTCTACCCGCTGTATACCGGGACTTTGAAGATGTCTTCGACCTTAAGGAATGTGATGCCTTACCCCCCCACCGGGCCTCAGACTGTGCGATTGAAGTAGTAAAGGACTGCACATTAACCAAAAGTAAGATTTACCCTATGAGCGCTTCCGAGCGCACTGTCCTCCGGGACTTTTTGGACAAAAACCTCGCCAGAGGGTTCATTCGCCCTTCGAATGCCCCAAACTCGGCCCCCGCGTTTTTCGTCCGGAAAAAAGAGGGCGACCTTCGCCTGTGCATTGACTTCAGAAAGCTCAATGCGGTTACCCAGACCAACGCCTATCCTATCCCATTAATATCGGATATTTTGGGACAATTACAGGAAGGCCGTGTGTTCTCTAAATTAGACTTGGTGGAAGCCTACTACCGAGTCCGTATCCGCGAAGGAGATGAACACCTCACTGCCTTCTCTAGCTGTTTCGGAATGTATGAATTCCTTGTAATGCCGTTCGGATTAAAAGGGGCCCCGGGGGTCTTTATGCAACTCATCAATGAAATCCTACATGACCTTCTATATCGTGGGGTGGTGGTCTACTTAGATGACATTCTCATTTATTCGAAAACTATGGACGAGCATGTGACTCTGGTCAGAGAAGTTCTACAACGCCTGCGTAACCATCAACTGTTCGCTAAACTAGCTAAGTGTGAATTTCACCAAAGCAAACTCACGTTTTTGGGATACATCATCTCCCACCAAGGTCTTCGCATGGACCCCGCCAAAGTCCAAGCCGTCCTCGATTGGACTCCCCCCACCAACCGTAAGCAAGTACAGCAATTTCTGGGATTTGCAAACTTCTATCGGGGATTCATCCCTAACTTCGCCCAAGTGGCTCTACCCATTACGGACCTACTGAAAACTAAAGGAAAAGTAAGCTCGGCTGCCTTGCCCTCCGCAAAGATCCTATGGACTGAGCAATGCCAAGCCGCCTTTCTGGCCCTCAAACGCCTCTTCACTTCGGAGCCGGTGCTACGGCACCCAGACCCAAATCAAATGTTCATTGTGCAAGTCGATGCTTCCGATGTAGCCATGGGAGGGGCTCTCCTCCAGCAAGGACCGGACGGTCTTCTTCACCCTTGCGCTTACTTTTCAAAGAAATTTGCGCACGCTCAATTAAACTGGCCCATCTGGGAGAAAGAGGCCTCTGCAGTTCATCATGCACTGACTTTATGGCGGCAATTCTTGGAAGGGTCTAAAATACCCTTTGAAGTTTGGACCGATCACAAAAATCTAGCTGCCCTCACGGGGTCCCATAAGCTATCGGCGAAACAACAACGGTGGGCGGAGTTCTTTGCTCAGTTCCGTTTCACCCTGAAGCACGTCCCTGGGAAGCAGAACGTTCTCGCGGATGCCCTCTCCCGTTTACCACAATATCCGGTAAAACTCGAAAGACCCACCAACTCTCTGTTCACCCCTATGCAACGTGGGGCCCTACCTATGCTGGCTGTGCAAACCCGATCCCAGCATCAACACACCTCGCAAGCTCCGCCAGCCCAACCGGCTGCCCAGCCGCCACCGCAACAGACCGGAGTTCCCGCCCCTCCTACCCCTCCGACCGCTCAGCCGCCTGCAGTCTGCGCGCCGCCACACGTAAGCACTAGCCCTATAACTATTTCTCAGATCTCCAGAACCGACGGGGGGGCTCCCTCCAAACTCCCCATCTCCGAATCCTTTTTAACTGTCCTTCGGGACCAGTGCCTTTTAGAACGTTCCGCTCATACCCTACCTCCTGGTGTTTTGGAACAAGGGGGGTCCTGGTACAAAGACTCAAAATTGTATGTACCCAAAGCTCTCCGGAAGGACGTTTTACATTTAGCTCATGGAGCCAAAACAGCTGGGCACTTTGGGTTTCTGAAGACCCTTCACTTATTGCGCAGACAGTTCTGGTGGGGGGGAATGCGTTCCGACATTGACTCCTTCATCCGCAGCTGTCCCGTTTGTGCCGCTGCGAAACGATCGCAGGGCAAACCCCCGGGACTGCTACAACCTCTTGAAACGCCCAGCAAACCTTGGGAAGTGATCGCTATGGACTTCATGACTGATCTCCCTCTCAGTGGGGGTAAAACTGTGTTGTGGGTTGTTACTGATTTGTTTTCTAAGCAAATACATTTGATTCCATGTGCAGGGATCCCCTCTGCTCAGAAACTAGCCCGCCTCTTCGTGACGCATATATTTCGTTTACATTCGTTTCCGCGTAAAATAATTTGTGACCGCGGAAGTGGTTTCGTTTCTAAGTTTTGGAAAGCTTTCCTCAAGTTGGTGGGGGTGGAACAGGGATTGTCTAGTGCATACCATCCTCAAACTGATGGTCAAACTGAACGTGTCAATGCTGTCCTCGAATGTTATTTGCGTTGTTATGTTAACTACCACCAGGATAACTGGGTGGAACTGCTACCTTTAGCAGAATATGCCTACAATAATGCCATGCATCAATCCACAGGTTTTAGCCCGTTTTTTGCTGTGTATGGACAAGATTTCAGTCCCATCGTTCCTACAGATGATGTAGAGGGGGAGGGGAACCCCGACATTGCCTCCTGGGCACACGCCCTCCGTACCACTTGGCCCTGGCTCGTTAGCAACCTCGACCGGGCCAAACGTAAATACAAAGCGCAAGCTGACAAACATCGCTCCCCCGGGGGTGATCTGCAAGTGGGTGCTTTGGTTTACCTTTCCACCAAAAACCTCCGGTCCACCCAACCGTGCCATAAACTCAGCGCCAAATTCATTGGCCCTTTCCCCATTACTCGGGTCATAAACCCTGTCACAGTGGAACTGGCTCTCCCCAAATCTTTGAGGCGTGTGCATCCTGTTTTCCACATAAGCCTCCTCAAACCCCATGTTGCTTCTCCACGGTGGCATCCGAACCCACCGCCTGCGCAACCCATCATGGTGGGGGGGGAAGAACACTTCGAAGTCTCCAAGATCCTTGACTCCCGTATTCACCATGGTACTCTCCAGTATCTAGTTCGTTGGAAACATTTCCCCCCTGCCTATGACGAATGGGTGCGCGCACGGGATGTCTCCGCCCCCGACCTCATTGACGCCTTTCACATTGCTTACCCGAACAGGCCAGCCCCCTTGCGAACTGGGAGGGGGCCTTGAGGGGAGCAGAATGTCAGGCTGCTATCTCGGTTTCGTTATTGCCTCTGTCTCTGTGCTGTATTGTCTGCCCCCCAAGGTCGCATGCCTAAGCCTAAGCCTGGGAACTCAGCTCCTGGGAAACTGTATTCCTGCGTGTAATCTCCCGCCTTTCCTGCCCTATAATATCTCCCAGCTAGTGAGCCTTTCATAGCTGTCATTTTATTCGTTTGCACTGTATGCCTATTTGATCAGTAAAATCCACCTGTTTGGACTCTATACGACTTTGTGGTGATTTCTGGTTCTGTGGGCCAAGGGCTGACACCTGTAGAGGAAGATGGAGGGTGGGAATTCTCAAAATTATCCTCCTTGCCTGGTGATGCTTCACAAGACCCTTGTTTATAATTTCCGCGCCACTTAAACCAGCCCATCCAGAACTGGTTTTTCTTGACTGATTTGATTTTTCAGGAGAGTCGATACCCTCTGAGAAGTCTGTCATGTTTTTGGTGTCATGTGCCACCCAACCGAGCTGAAGCTTGCAGGAACACCAGAGTTCTGCATAGCTGGGAAGGGTGATCCCACGTAACTGGCCAGCACATGTGGCTATGATGCGTAGACGCTTGTTATCACAACACAGGGACTGTCTCCCACACCACTGAGGGAAACACAAAAAGGACACCTTCTCTCTGGTGGCCCGCAGACTACCAACATCTAAGTCCTGGGCAGTGAGAGGAGCAGTTACCTGGTCTCCAAATACTCACCATCTCTCCACCTCTTCCTTGAGTACAGTTTCAGGAAGGATGGACATAAGAGAGACTGAAACGGCTATGGCTTTAAGTCATGTCTCTCCTAAGGGCTCCTCTCAACCAGGAAGGACGATGACACCTCATAATGAGAGACTGTGACATCATACTGCGAAGTAGTAGAGGGAATATCAGGTGCTTGCACAGGGGACTACCTTTGCCCTTTTAAAAAAATAATAATAATTTTTGGGGGTTAGCTGGAGGAGACATTGAGAACTCTTGGAAGAGGAGGAGAAGAAACAGGGAGCTTTCACAGGGAAGATTTAAAGAAGTTCAGAACAGGTCTGTAAGGAGATGGGCAACAGCAAAACCCCTCCCCGTACCAGAATACTCATCTGCATTACAAATGTCTCTGCATTATTTCCCCCATGATAATCTGAGCAAGAATGTCTGATAGTATAACCGGGGGGGGGGGGGGATCAAAATGGGAGCATTGAGGGGAAAGTGATTGCTGGCAAAAAACAAACAAACAAGTTTCACCTTTTATAATCATTTCAGCTTTTATTAGTTCCCCACCAGCATTTCTTCTGACAGATACCAAGACATTCCCCCACAGTTTTGCTCTAACTGGAAACCATCTAGACCGGACCTGAAGGTTTTTGACCCAGCCTTTCATTAATCCAGTACGACAACAACAGAAAGGATCCCTGAATATCTACAGCCAACAGTACAAAACCACAGCCCATTCTTGTGAGATTTCAGCTGCTAGTATCTGGGAAGGAATTTCAGCCATTTGTTTCCACACAGACATATGTAGATTCTGCAGTTAAGAGGGCAGCATATATATCTTCTTCTTTTTTAATAATCAGAAGATTGGGGTTTAATCTTCTTAACGGCATCGAGGACAGCGGCAGGGCTTACTTTGTCTCCGAATTCCTTCTCGCGATGCTCCAAGAGAACACCCTAAAACAGGAAGGGGAGAAGATGGGTCAGGAGAGTGCATTTTCACTATCCAAGAGGGGTTTGCAGCAGCTCCCCAAGCTATCCCAGGTCGGTGCATGTAAAGAAATGCATGCCAAGGGGGCAGCGTCTCCAACCTCCTTTTAATAATAAATGTTTCTAATCCTCATTGTTCTAAGACAAAAGCTTTTTAAACTGTGGGCCACGACCCCATATGGGGTTGCGTAACTGAATGTGGGGGTCATGAAAAATCTAGCAACAGTATAAATTTCTTTATGATTTCGTATCAGTAAATGTTTGATTTGTGTACCTATTTTATATAATTATATACCTGGGTTACGTAAAAATTTCTCGGGCGAAAAGGGGTTGTGAGTGGAAAACATTTAAGAAGCCCTGTTCTAAGAGATTTGAAAAGATTCTTAAGACCAAACTAGACGATAACCTTATGAGGACGTGGTGGACTCAGGGACACGATATCATCTAGTTTGACTTTTAGACTCCTCCTGAGAATTCTTCTCCCTCTATGGCTTCTTCTTCTTCCCCCTTCTCCTCCTGGCTGGCTGCCTGATCTTGCCTGATTCTCCTCCTGGCTGGCTTTTTATCCAAAGTGAAGTCTTTACAAGTGGCACAGGATCCGACCCAAAGCCTTCAAGGGTGCCACCAAACTCTTTTATGTTGTCTGTTGCAGACTGTCGCACCCCCGTATGTCCCCATGCGCAAGCTACGGTCATCAGTTTGCGATCGTCAGGGTGTGCGCATTCACAAAGAGTAGCCTGCCCTAGCGCCGACGAATGTCTGTGCTTTGCTGGGGTTGTTCCCACTTTACAGAATGGGTTCTTCACAAAGGTGGATGGGGCACCATCTGTGGAAACTTTGCGGAGATGCAGTAAGACTATTTGATTTGCCAGAACTTTTAACAGAGTGTAAGTTGTAAGCCTGATGACTAGCTGAGACTAGCCTGAACTCATCAACCCTTGGAAGATAAGCTGGGTCGGACCTGTTTAGTCCTTGGATGGGAGACCACCAAGGAAATAGTCCATGGTCGCTCTGCAGAGGTGGGCCCTGTTTAATACTTGGATGGGAGACCACCAAGGAAGTCCAGGATTGCTCTGCAGAGGTGGGCCCTGTTTAGTACTTGGATGGGAGACCACCAAGGAAGTCCAGGGTGGCTCTGCAGAGCCAGCCAATGGGAAAGCACCTCTGCTCATTTCTTGCCTTGAAAACCTCATGAGGGATTGCCATAAGTCAGCTGTTACTTGACGGCACTTAATTAATTAATGTTAAGTTGTAAGCGTTTTATTAGGTTAGGGGGTGAACTGGGGTTTTTACTGTTACTTAGATATTTTTTATTATGCGTCATAAGCAGTCGTGAACCATGGGGGAAGGGGGGACATAAATGTTTTAGGAAATAAACTCAAGCAAAATATCAAACCAAGCAAGCGTTTATGCTTGTGACCATGCAGGGCCCTGAAGCTAAATTTGTACCTGAGGCGACATATGGGACCACAGGCTCCAATCCACAGGGTTAATTCTACATAGCAGGGGAAGGTTGTGCCAATCTAAGGCTCATTCTCACCACAGGTATAATCTACACAACCAGGCTGCTTCTAAATTGGTCAAATAAATAATCCAGATTACAAGCATACCTCAGAGATATCGTGGGTTCGGTGCCAGACCGCCACAATAAAGCTAATATTGTAATAAAGTGAATCCCACGAATTTTTCAGTTTCCCAGTGCATATAAAGGTTATGTTTACACCATACAGTAGCATGCTAAGTGTGCAATAACATCATGTCTTTAAAAATGTTGTGAGGATAAAATGGAGGAGAGTTGGAGGATGTCAGCAGCTTTGGGTCCCCATTGGGGGAGAACAGCGAGATATAAATAAAGTAAATAAATGACGAATAAATCCAGTCGTAGATTATCCCAGGCAGCCTGGCTAGAAGACTGCTCTCCCAAGAACCTCTTGTGGATAGAGCGCCGCAGGCTCAGACAACACCAAGGGGCGGTAGTGGAGGGGGATAGTCCATTTTGCACACACAAGAAAGCCCTCCCCAGTACCTGCTTCCCGGGTCCGATAACGAAAACGCCACCCAAGATAATGCCTTCTCCTTCGATGTTACCGCTGAAGCCGCTGCGCCAAGCACGGAAGAAATTCTTCCAGACGCTGCAACGAATGAGGCCCAGGAAGAGCATCTTCCTTTTCCGAGGCCCGTAGAATCGTTTCTGGAGAAAGGAATAAGAAATATTTAAGGGGGGGCGGAGAGAAAAGGGTAATCTCTTTCCAGACTGTGTCAAAGGATCTTGGTAGTTTGTGTCTAAGGGGTTGCCTAAGGCTGCCTAGGAAAAGCAGGTTCTGAGAAGGGATTTGAAGGAGGCCAGACGAGTCGCATCTCACAGAAAGTTCTGGAAGGTGGTGCCAGGGAGAAGGGGCAGTATGGCGGAAGGGATGGAGTCATTTGAAGGCGCTACAAACGCGCCTACCGTTTGCAGTCAAGGCAATTCAAGTTGCCACTCTGCAAACCAGTTTTCTGAATGCCTGTACGTGTGTGCACACACATCGCAGTTCCACAACAGAGCAGAAAGAAATACACAGAATATGGTATTGGGCAGAAGATTGCCTTTCCTGAGAATCTTAACTTTCAGGCAAGGGGAAAAAAGATATAGTGTATTTCTAGTCCATATGATACCAAAGATATACTTCAATGGATGCAGGCAGCACCTGCTAAAATCTCAGAAAAAACCAAAAGGAGGGCCGAGTCAGATCATCAGAAAAGTCAACGAATCCAGCTTTTTTCCCCCCCAGGGAAGATTTTTGTTTCTTTGGGGAGCAGTTTTTTTTTTAATTCTAGTTTTATTTTCAAAATATTATACAAGAAACCAATTCACAATACAATCAATACACACTACTCACTACAAACATTACAAACAAACATACATTAACAAGACTAAATAATAAACTCCTACTCTAACATGTAACTAACAATTGTCTGGGTATATCTGTATCATTTTTATGCCTTCTATCTTTCTCAGGATTGTAGTCTATACCGGAAAACGAAGGAACTTAAGGAAAAAGGAACTCAACCGTTATTCTATCTGTTCAAACCGGTCTTCTATCTGTTATGTCTGTTACTATGTAAAGTATGTAATATATAGTATATAATGCAAATAAGATGTACTTTTTCAGCAAACATCTATAATAGCCTAGACATGCCTAGAGTAGTCAAGTGGCACACCTAAGTTTAGTAAACATAGCAACGCATCCATTCATTACCCCTGTCTCTTATTATCCCTTCGGGGAACAATCTGTCAGCTTACTTGTTACAACTCTTCCTTTTATTTTTAGCTCCTGCTTTTCGAAGACTGGATGCTCAAATGGGACAGGCAACCCGTTTTTCTCACCACGATTGGATGGAGGAGGAAAGAAACCGCAGCTCTAATCTTCCTGTTTATCTGCGCATGTTCGCAAAGGCCGCTTGCAAGAACACGCCAATTCTTGGAAGATTAAAAACAGTCTTCCGAGCACGTTTATTAATTATGTATAAATAGAAAAGCATAAAAGCTGCTTAGCCGAATAAGAAGCAGGGCTGCTTAGCTAAGCCACATGCCCTGGATCTCCCAACAGGCTTTCCTGTTATACCCCAAGCGACCCCAAGCAAGGGGTTGAATTGGTGTGACTGCTTATCGCACCACAAAGATTCTGATATGGATCTACGGGGAAATGGGCCAGGCAATCAGGCATAGGCAAGAGCCAGTGTTAAGCAGTAGTTCAAGTGCTGTGACACAGAGGTGGAGCATCTGCTTGGCATGCGGAAGGTCCCAGGTTCAATCCCCTGTTAAACAGGTGGCAGATGACGTGAGAGACCTCTAACTTGACACCCTGGAGAGTTGCTGCCAGCGTGTGTAGACAATACTGGCTGTGATGGACCGAGGGTCTGATTCAGCATAAGGCAGCTTCAGGCGCTGGACAAGGAGACCCAGGTTCAAATTCCCCGCTCTGCTATGTTAACTCACTTGGGTGACCACTCTCAGCCTGTCAGGCCTGTGTTTCAGTTGGTTTCGTTTTCTCACCGACTCTCTCCTCAAGGGTTGTTTTGCATTCCTGGTCTCTTTGAAGCCTGCAGATGTCCGTGGGAGCAGCGGCGCCTCTGTACTGTTTGTAGTGTGTTCGAAATAATCTCATGAGACTGTACTGCTGAGTGCTTTTTGCAATGCTTTATATTATCAAGTGCATGCCAGTTTCCTCCATTGCTGTCTTGGGTTCTCTATGCTCTGCTTACCTATGCTACCATTAAACCAACTTCTTTGGACAACTTCGTCTCCTGCTGTGGTTAGTGGTTCTCGATAGGGCAAGTGCTGACACAGCCTAACCTGCCTCACAGGGTAGTTGCAAGAATAAAATGAGAAAGTTATTGGATAATATGCCAAAAATATATGCCAATAAAGGTGTTGTTGTTATTGTTGTTGTAGTATAATGAACTATTTAGGTATATGGTAACAGCAGCAAGAGTGGAGTATGCAAGAAAGTGGAAAGCAGAAGACCGTCCAGATGTAATTGAACGGACAAAGTAGCAGAATATGCAACCATGGCTAACGTCTTTAATGCATAATACATCAACCTCCAAGTTCCATGAAAAATGGAAAGTATTTCTTGATTATATAGCTGTTAACCAATAAAAATAATAGAATTTAAGAAATGCATTGTCAGACATGCAAATACAATAACTCAAAGAAGGTACAATCGAAATGAAATTATAAAGCAAGTTCCAGCACAATGTAAGAATTAGATGTGTATGTTTGTATGGTTTGTTTTATCCATTTGGGGGGAAAAAAATACAATGAGCAAAGAAAAGCCATGTATGTTACTCAGAGCTCCTTGGAAGTCGGGTGGGGATAAAAATGTGCCAGATATGTCGGTGTCTGGATCAAACACAGGGAAATCCCATTTTTTTAATCTGTCAAACTCATGGCCCAACCATGAAGACACTGTCCCAACCAGGAAGACAGAAGAATCACAGCATTTTCACAATTTTTTTAGCCTAATTCAGAGAGCAAATGTTGGTCAAAACACTCATTTGCCCTACCAAGATCCAGAAAAGTCGCCTCAAAGGGTAGTAAAGATGCTCTGACGCAGGGGGTTTAGTCTCCTTGTTGTAGAAGTGGACCCCTTACCAAGCAAGCAACTGATTTCAGCCCTTATATACTAAAGTACTTCCGTGCAGACTGAAAATGGCTATTTAGACTGAGTGGCTCAAAACATCTGAGGTAAATCTTTGGGGTTTTTTTGCCTTGTTTGTTCCAGTCTCGGTATGTCCGCGGTGACTGAAAATGGCTATTTAGACTGAGTGGCTCAAAAGCTCTTTAAATCTTTGGGATTTTTTCCCTCTCTCTCTTTCGTTCCAGTCTCGGTATGTCCATGGTGACTGAAAATGGCTATCTAGACTGAGTGGCTCAAAACGTCTGAGGTAAATTTTTGGGATTTTTTTCCCCTCTCGTTCGTTCCAGTCTCGATATATCCATGGTGACTCAAAATGGCTATTTAGACTGAGTGGCACAAAACTTCTGAGGTAAATCTTTGGGTTTTTTTCTCTCTTTCTTTCTCATTCCAGTCTCAATACAACTCAGCAGCCACACCTTACCTTTTCATCCAGAAAGATTTCTCCCTTGAAATATGGTTTAAAATCCTCCACCTCAGTGCCGATGTTCTCTTTCACAACAGCATAAAGTGGGACCCCCAGCTGGTCGAGCTGAGGCTTCAGAGAGGACAGCTCAGCGGCCTCCTAAAAAAACAAACAAGCATCACAATATCATATGTCAGCCTCAGACAGAGAGCATGGTATAAGGGTTAGAGCGCCCGACCAGGATGTGGGAGAATCGGGTTGAAATCCCCATTCGGCCATGAAACTCTCTGGGTGACTTTAGGCCAGTCGCTCTTAGCCTAACGTACTTCACAACATTGTTTTGAGAAATAAATGTGTAGGCTTGAAGACCCACAAAGCTTTTTGTAGGAATGGTGGAATAAAGGTGTGCTGGATAAATAACCTGCAGCCATTCCTGTTTGGTCATGATTTGGTCACAAATCCGGGTTAAGATGGCGTCTGACAGAGGTTTTTAGAACTGGTAGATCAGGGATTTAATGGGGAACTCCACAGCCAAAAATGTATAAATATACACTATAAACTGAGTAAACCTAAGCCCAACATGTATAAAAGTTCAGCGGCTGAAACGACTCTGTTGTCTCCATGCATCCTCTTGAGTCCCCAAAATTCATGACACATTTTCAGAAGTTCAACACAAAACAGCGGGCGGAAGGTGGGACGTTGTAGTGAGTGCCCATTAAAGAAATTGTTTTCCCCCCACCTTTCTAACAAAAGGTTTAGAAGAACGAGGGGAAGAGGAAATAGTTACATTAGAAGCACAAAACAGAACAAACACAAAACCATTTAAGGAACCCAAAAACAACCAATCCCAATACCTGGCATGAAATATAGGTGGGGTCCACAAATCTAGTCATAGATAGAGATCATAAATATAAACTTGAATGACCAGAAAGGAAAGGCATTGTTAGGCCCTGGTTGTTGGAGGGCAAAAAGCCAAAAGGAAATTTGATCAAAATTAAATATTTTAATGATCCCCAAGGAAGCCCCATATCCTGAAATGAGGCCTGCTACCCAATTAAAGAAATCGTACTGCCCATCTCAGTGTGTGTGTAGTGGTTAGGAGTGGTGGACTCTAAACAGGAAAACCGGGTTTGATTCCCCGCTCTTCCACATGACCAGAGGACTCTAATCTGGAGAACCGGGCTTGATTCCCTGCTCCTCTACATAAGCGGCAGACTCTAATCGGGTGAACCGGGTCGGTTTCCCCTCTCGTACACATGAAGCCTGCTGGGTGAACTTGGGCTACTCACAGTTCTCTCAGAACTCTCAGCCCCACCTACCTCACTCTCTCAGTCCCACCTACCTCACAAGGGAAGGAGATTGTAAGCCAGTTTGAGACTCCTTAAAGGCAGATAAAATTAGCATATAAAAACCAACTCTGCTTCTTCTTTTTCATATGGCTGACTCAGAAGTCCCACAGACTTCAGGAGAGCCCATTTCACACTGGATATTTATTATCAGGTCACAAAGGCCCGACTAGCAGCATCTCATTCAGCTTCTGGGACGAGTCTGTTGTCCCCTCTGCTTGCAGGCACTTAAGCCTGGGTGTGGCCAGAGGCACGAGTCCTTGGGCATAAGCCCAGAGCATCTTGGTCCTTGCCTCCCAACCTCATTAACCAGCACAGGGCTTGTTTATTTCCTTTTCTGTCTTTGTTTCATTTTAAGTGGCCCTACAGTATTATACTCTGGACGTCTCTGGATACCGCCTCTGGGGGAAGAGCAGCGTTAAAACGCCCTACTAACTAAATACATATAAAGAAAAGTTCCCCATCATGGAACCCAAGAGGTACACACTGGATTCCCAGGTGGTCTCCCCTCTCCTAGATCTGCTAAGCTTCCACAAGGCTGTTGCATCATCTGCTCACAACCACACCTGAAAGGAAGGGGATATTGCTCAGTGGATGGAATGCCTGCCTTGAATGCAGAAGGTATCTTCAGTATCAGAGCATGCCTGTTATATTAGGTGCCGTACCACACAGGCAGGATAATGCTGCTGCAGTTGTCGTTTGTGGGTTTCCTAGAGGCACCTGGTTGGCCTCTGTGTGAACAGACTGCTGGACTTGGCTTTTCTTATGTTCTTAGGGATTGAATCCTGAACCTTAAGATCATAAGAAAGGCCATGCTGGATCAGACCCAGGCCCATCAAGTCCAGCAGTCTGTTCACACAGTGGCCAACCAGGTGCCTCTAGGAAGCCCACAAACAAGACGACTGCAGCAGCATTATCCTGCCTGTGTTCCACAGCACCTGATATAAAAGGCATGCTCCTCTTATCCTGGAGAGAATTGGTATGAATCATGACTAGTATCCATTTTGACTAGTAGCCATGGATAGCCTTCTCCTCCATGAACATGTCCACTCCCCTCTCAAAGCCTTCCAAGTTGGCAGCCATCACCACAGCCCTGGCATTTCCAGTTAAAGGACCAAGCCGTAAGTGGAGAGATCCTGGAGAACAGCTGCCAGTCTGAGTAGACGATAGTGACCTTGAGAGACCAATGGTCTAATTCAATATAAGGCAGCTGCTTCAGTCCCTACCTCCACTGCCCCACTGATGTCACACACAAATACAAAATGGTGGCAGGCCACAAATCTTAGTTGGCAGCGAGTCCTGAACACACTGCTTTGACAGGCAACAGTGTTACACCACAACAGCAATATCAACTATGCTACTATGGTCCAGCCCTGACTAAGAGCTGTCCTTTCCCACAACCTGGAAATCCACATGCAGGTCCTTGTGGACACTTATTTATTTACAAAACTTATATCCCGCCTTTCTGCCCTTACAAGGGCCGCCAAGAGAGAGCCAGTGTAGTGGTTAAGAGCATTGGACTCTAATCTGGAGAACCGGGTTTGATTCCCCACTCCTCCACATGAAGCCAGCTGGGTGACCTTGGGCCAGTCACAGTTCTCTCCGAACTCTCTCGGCCCCACTTACCTCACAAGCTGTTTGTTGTGGGGAGAGGAAAGGAAGGAGATCGTAAGCAGGTTTGATTCTCCTTAAAAAGTAGAGAAAGTCGGCATATAAAAACCAACTCTTCTTCTAAGGTTGGCCTGTCTCTCTAACCTGCTACTAGAGAGGGTTTTTTTTAGAGAACGCTACCGTGGTTCTCATTCTTCTGTCCACTTTGGGCTGCCCCACTTTGGGCTGTGGGGTGGAGGTTTCCCTGGATGAAACACAAATGCCCTGCCTGCAGCAAACCCAGGGAGTCTTAGCCCAGCCTTCTCCTGGGTACCAAGGTCTCTAGGTTTTGGTCTTGGCCTCCAATCCACATGTTTCTTGACCCCACAGCTGGTGCAACTCAATCCGCCGTTTTCCAGAAAACACCCCTGCCAAAACACTTGCCGTACCTCTCTGCACAGAAATCATCCGGGTCTCCGCACGGCCATGATTATGGCCCCCTTCTTCCTCCACAGCTCCCCAGCTTTGAACGTTTTTTGTTCTGCTTGTGAACAAAAGGTAGAGTGGGTTAGCAAACTTGTGGCTTCTTGTTCACCTGAATAAAGAAGTTGGTGATGAAAAGCGCGGCCGTGGCAAAGCTGATTTATGGCGACCCCGTGGGGGTTTTCAAGGCAAGAGATAAACGGGTGATGTGCCATTGCCTGCCTCTGTGTAGCAACCCTGGACTTCCCATCCAAGTACTAACCAGGGCCGACCCTGCTTAGCTTCTGGGATCTGACAAGATCGGGCTAACCTGGGCCACCCAGGTCAGGGTGAATAAAGGACAAATCACTTAGCGATGAAAAATTCCACAGGGCAGCTACACGGATGCTATAGTTCTGTTGGCTGGATGGTCAAATGGTAGGGTTGCCAGCTCCGGGTTGGGTAATACCTGGAGATTGTGGGGGTGCAGCCTGAGGGGGCGGGGTTTGCAGAGGGGAGGGACTTCAATGCCATAGAGTCCAATTGCCAAAGCGGCCATTTTCTCCAGGAGAAAGTATCTCTATCGGCTGGAGATCAGTTGTAATAGCGGAAGATCTCCAGCTACTACCTATCTCGACAGCCTCTAAATTCCAAAGTCGATACACGACCTATGTGAAACTAGATTCTGCTGTTTAAGCCAGAGGGCCACGGGCTCACAAATCACACTTCTTAGCAGCGGAGAGTTGAGCGGGTACAGAATCTCTCACTGGAAAAGGGCATATGTTTCTTCTCTTTCGAAAAGAACAAGAATAGAGGTTACCTTTACTCATTCTGGAGTTGAAGGTCAGACACAGAAATCCCCACTCATGGAAGCTGACCTGACATATTCTATTAGAACTTATTTCACACCTGGAAAAATACATAGTTTTCAAACTATCTGGAAAAGGCTGGTATTGTTCTTGTAGGAAGGGTGACTTACTACATATGCAGGAGTTATTGTGGAAGGGTTTGGGGCTATTAGAAAAGGGTAAACCAGACTATTCCCTGACCTGGTCAAGGCTAGCCCGATGTCGTCAGTCCTTGGAAGCTAAGCAGGGTCGGCCCTGGTTAGTACTTAGATTGGAGACCACGAGGAAGTCCAGGATTGCTATGCAGAGGAAGGCAACAGCAAACCACCTCTGTGCATCTCTTGCCTTGAAAACCCTACGGGGTTCCCGTAAGTCGGCTGCCGCTCGACGGCACTTTCCACCACCAGATCAGAGTTATTGCATGTGATTTTGCCCTTTAAAGCTGAGGACTTCTACTAAATCTATGTAGGGTGATGATGCGAAATTCATATCAGGAAATAACGCTCCATTTGTTGACTGCAGCTAGAAGTATTTCTATGCACTACTGGAAATCTGAAATTGCCCCAGGACAAAAGGATTGGCTGATGAAAGTCTGGGGGAAAAGTTATAATTACCATTCTAATCACTTACTGTGTTTCAGAGGTCTAAGGAGATTAGAAACTAGGAAATACACTGGTGTTCCATAATGTGTTATTTTGAAAGTCAACTGATGGGTTAAATATTGTGATTATTTGATGGTATTGGGATGGTTGAGGGCAGCAGGAAAGAGGAAGACCCAACAAGAGATGGATTGACTCAATAAAGGAAGCCACAGCCTTCACTTTGCAAGATCTGAGCAAGGCTGTCAAAGATAAGACATTTTGGAGGACTTTCATTCATAGGGTCGCCATGAGTCGGAAGCGACTTGACGGCACTTAACACACACACACATGGGATGGTATCACGATAATTATGTGATTGTGTTATGTGTAAAATTGGTGACATGCTTGTAATCTGAATTTTCTAAGATAAAAAACACTTTCCACCAATACAACAATGTACTGGGTCAGATCCTGTAACTGTAAATGGAAATTCCCCCTACCGCTGAAGGTTTTTGTTGAGGGATCTTTGGGAACTTGAGTATGATGGGGGGCGGGGAAGCTACAGCAATAATAATAATAATAATAATAATAAGAAGAAGAAGAAGAAGAAGAAGAGTTGGTTTTTATATGCCGACTTTCTGTACCACTTAAAGAAGAATCAAACCGTCTTACAATCACCTTTCCCTCCCCCTCCCCACAACAGACACCCTGTGAGGTAGGTGGGGCTGAGAGAGCTGTGACTAGCCCAGGGTCACCCAGCTGGCTTCATGTGGAGTAGTGGGGAAATAAACCTGTTTCTCCAGATCAGAGTCCACTGCTCCAAGCCACCACTCTTAAACACTACACCATGCTAGCTCTCTAAGGGGAAAATGGCAGAATTTTTCTCTCCCTCATCTTGCAAAAGTAATGGCTCCATTCATGGAAGTCCTTGAACAAGAGGGAAGGGGTAGTCGAATTCTGCTGATTCCCCCACCCACC
Source organism: Euleptes europaea (assembly GCF_029931775.1). Taxonomy (NCBI): domain Eukaryota; kingdom Metazoa; phylum Chordata; class Lepidosauria; order Squamata; family Sphaerodactylidae; genus Euleptes; species Euleptes europaea. Next base: position 106,486,306 of record NC_079316.1, read on the forward strand.
CATCGCCTCCCACGTAGTTCCCACGTCTCCTGAGAAGCAGCTGGAGAATTGGGTTTGATTCCCCACTCCTTCACATGAATGGCAGACGCTAATCTGCTGAACCAGGTTGATTTCCCCACTCCTCCACATGAAGCCAGCTGGGTGACCTTGGGTTAGTCACAGCTGTCTTAAAGCTCTCTCAGCCCCACCTACTTCACATGGTGTCTGTTGTGGGGAGAGGAAGGGAAGGTGATTGTAGGCTGGTTTGATTCTTCCTTAAGTGGTAGAGAAAGTCGGCATATAAAAACCAACTCTTCTTCTTAATTCTCTGTTAATGCCCAGAATTGCCAAGATGAGGTCAAACGACTACATCAGAAGCTGCCCATTGTTTCAATCTATCCCAACCGTACCTCCTTCCAGACTCTTCAGATCTATGTCCTCCAGTAACTCCAGTGACGCCATCTCTGCTTTAGACAGGAACAAATCTGTATTGGCCAGGATGATACCCGTCACGGCAGCGCCAATGGCGCCGAGGCCGACAGACCACATCGCCACAGTGAGGTACCCCAGCTCGAACTGTGAAGACATATCTGGAACCAGAGGAAAGGGAATTCGTTAGCCGGTTGCAGTTCTGGGTTTCAAAACGAAAGGATCTTTCCTCTAGACCCCGGAACAATGTTGCTGGGACTTATACCAGCTGATATTGAAAAAGAAAAGAGAGAAGTACTGAACTATATAATTATAGCTCCCAGAGTAGTGCTAGCAACAAAGTGGAAACAGCAAGAAATTCCAGAAATCGATCGCTGGCATCAGAAAATTGACAAACCTGCTGAATAAAAGATCAATGGAAGAACTGCAAAGAAAGTGGAAAAACTACTATGGATATGCAAATTGTTAACTTTTTAAAAGTTTCTATGTTTAATAAATGTTTTAATACGTTAGCAATATAGTATAGCTACAGCAATTAACTAACGTAAGTGGAAAAGATATATAGATAATCAATTTAATGAGGGTGTTATAGATCATTATGGATGCAAAAAAACATAATCAAGAAATACTAGATGTTTGATTTTATTATTGAATATATTGATGCAGTTAACACTGAAAGGATCTGAAACATGGATACATATAACAAGTAAGTATAGTTTTGATGGGGTGACAATATACAAAATGTATCAGAGAGCAAATTCAGATTTAAACGAGGCAAATTTTTTTGTTATGTAATTTTTTTAATGTATGTGTTTTATGTCAGTGTCCTAGTATGTTTATGTATTGTATTGTATTCTTTTAAAACAAAATAAAAATAGGAAAGAAAGAAAGAAAGAAAGAAAGAAAGAAAGAAAGAAAGAAAGAAAGAAAGAAAGAAAGAAAGAAAGGGATCTTGGATAATCCCAGAGTTCAGACCACAGGATCCACAACAATCTCATGAGGATGTACGGGTATAAAATGCAAATAGTTTCAGACTCTATTGCAGACACGCCTATCAACTGTGATCAAGCCCTTGTTTGGACACGTGATTCAAAAGGCACTCTAGGAAATAAAACCTGCCTATTATTCGACTGCAGCCCACCCACGTAAACAACACCCTTGTGTAAATGGCAGTCTCTCTTTCATTGCGCCAGCGGATAATTTTGCCTTTCGTTATTTAAACAGTGTTAAGTTTCTAGCCTCTTATGGATGCAGAGATGTGCTTGAGTGTGTGGGGAAATGCCTGTTGAAGTCTTGGAAACCAGAGGGGGGGACAGATAATATTTCCGTGGGGGGGATGCTTCAGAAACATGCACAGTTCTTACCCTTCCCCACTGACAAGCTGGATTCTGCTATCTGCCATAGGTTTCCTTAGTGAAAAGTTTAGATTGCCTGAGCACAGAATTTATGTGTTGGGCTCTTATGTTTTACAGGCACTGAGGCAGAGAGAGATTCTTTGTACAAGCTTGAGAATTGTGTCATTCCTTTTATCAAGTGCAGGATTTTCCAAAACAGGCTGACCCTAGAGAAGGGCACAGAGGCATGGGGAGTAACGGAAGGAAAATGCAACACTTTTGTTTTGCCTGCACCATCAAATCCGACCAACGAGTTTCCCATGATTCTGCTTATCACCAATGCAGGCACAGTTTCTACTCACGAGGTGTGCGGGATCTGGTTCAGACCTCGGTGGCCATTGCTGGATAACTCCAGCGACGGAATCAGTCCATACACATTCCACTGCCGATTCACTGCACACAGTAACTGAGAGCTGAGAAAATTCAGTGATACCTGTGCAGACGCGAACCATGGGACACTGTTATCTGTTGCACTATCTTCAGGGAAAGACATGTGCCACCAGTGACTAACGAACGGATTGGTTTGTTTTTGGGCCACAAACAGTGATTGCGCAGAACCAAAACTCCCTCTAACCCATAGCCCAGTTGCAGAGAGATAGAACTGAGTCAGAAGACTGACCTTGGGGTCTGCCAAGATCTTGTCTGAGCAACACTCCGAAAAGCAGAGCGACGTGGCATATTGCAAGCAGCACACTTCACAACAGGCATCCTCAGGCTTTGCCACTGTGGATCCTGAATATTTCTTTTTTTTAATTGACAAGCAGATACTCTGCAATTAAAACTATTAAAATGGAACAACAGTGTTGACTCAAAACATGAAGAAGAGAGCAAGGCTGAAAGAACATTATTTTTTTGAAAAGGAGGTACATTTTGGAGCTCTCACCTCTTTATTTCTTTAATTCATTTATCATAGAATCATAGAGCTGGAAGGGACCACCAGGGCCATCTAGTCCAACCCCCTGCACAATGCAGGAAATTCACAACTGCCTCACACCTCCAGTGACCCATACTCCCTGCTCAGAAGATGGCCAAGATGCCCTCCCTCTCATGATCGGCCTATGGTCATAGAATCAGCACTGCTGACAGATGATCATCTAGCCTCTGCTTAAAAACATCCAGGGGAGGAGAGCTTGCCACCTCCAGAGGAAGCCTGTTCCACTGAGGAACAGCTCTAACTGTTAGAAAGTTCTTCCTAATATTTTGACGGAAATACTTAATTTTAACCCGTTGGTTCTGGTATGATTTGTACCCTACCTTTCTCCCCAGTGGGGGACCCAAGTTGGCTTACATCATTCTCCTCTCCTCCATTTTATCCTCACAACAACCCTGTGAGGTAGGTTCGACTGAGAGAGTGTGACCAACCCAAGGTCGCCCAGCAAGCTTCCATGGCACACGTGGGGATTCCAACCTGCCCCCCCCCCCAAATACAAGCCCAACACTCTTAATCACTACATCACACACTAGCTCTCTTAATGAAACCTGTGAAACAAACAAAGCCATTCCAAGTATACAGGGCACCAATGTCCGGAACAAAATAAGAATCTCCTTCACTCGGTGGCCCTTCAGTTTGGATTGGTGCCCCGTGGGTGTAAGACTCCCAATAAGTAACTGAAAGGAGAACAAATTAAACCCTAAAAATTAGCAAACTGAGCTCACTGGTTTTCAGTGCTACCTGTCAATATGATACCCAAGACCAGAGTTTACCAAACTTTTTGAGTCGTGGAGCACTTTCCAGGAGAGAAATTCGTCATGGAGCACAAATTTTCACCTAGCACCTATATACTAAACCAAACGACAGTAGTATTTTCCTTTCCAATCTCTTCACGGAGGGAGCACCAGGAGATGTTTCACGGAGCACCAAGTGCTCCTTGGAGCACAGTTTGGGAACCTCTGTCCAAGACAGTGCCAGAGAGCAAATAAATGAAAACTCATAGCAGGGAGCAGCAATCGACGGTCGCTGGATCAAACCAGGCCCTCCGAGGGGACTGCAGGACGCCTCAGTAGCCAATTCAGCTTTGGGTCACAGCCAACCTTCCTTTCCTAGATGGGGCTGCCATATTTCCACAAAGGAAATGAGTTGGAAAACTAGCATTCACACTCTCACAGACGTGAAAGTGGATCCCTCCCACCAAGGATTGTTTAAGTACCAAGCCAAGAGTAAAAAAATTTAAATGAAAGCTGGGGGCTAGGAGAGAGTTTGGAGTGATATCAATGGGTGGGGGGTGTACAAGAAGCCACCCCCCACCCCTGGAGTTTCTGTATTCTAGAAAGAAACTCTCATTCTTGACATGGGTAAGCCACACTTTACTATTCTGATAGTGAAGTCAGAGATACCTGTACAAAGATTGATAGTAGATTTCACTATGCAATCCGTGGATATAATGATATATAAACAAGGTTTTTAACCACCCCAGAGAAAAAATATTAGTTGGTAATAATCACTGATGGATGGGGGGGTAAGATATGAGACAGAGGTTAAGCATAAATACTGTGAATGCAAGGCTATTATATTAAGGCTGTTAGTAATGAATAGTAGATTAGATTTTTTTAATAGCAGATGTATTCACAATGAAATTAATGAAATGTTTTAAATGCACCCTGGCAAAGTATTTTGATGATAAATGGTAGCGCATTGTTAGTGGTTGTGTTGTGTAATGTTGTGTATGATGCACTGTTTGTATTGTAGGTTTAGTGTGTAATATATACTGTGAAAAATAAAAACTAATGTAAAAAAATAGTAACCAAGTTTTTTTTAAAAAAGGTGTCGTTTAAAAATATCAGTACTATTTAATATAAAGATAAGAAATTATATTATATGGTTGAGAAGGAGTACCATTATGGTAATCTAATTTTTGCTTTTAATTACTGAGACAATTTTATGGCCCTAATACCTCAGTCGTGCGCTTTTTCCTTCCACTCCAAACGTCCTAATGATTAAAAGAAACCTCCCCGTCATAATTGCTGTATCTAGATTTAAAAACCTGTTGCGTTGAAAAATTAGCTTTCACCACCCTGGAGTCACTTACAATGCAAATCTGCGCAAAGGTACTCCAAATAAAACCCATTGATTTTAATAAGTTTAGAGTAACTCTGTACAGGATTGCCCGTACAGCTCTAATCCTTTAAATGTGGGAAGTTTATTTTCCCTCTTCCATGCACAGTAACAAACCCAACCCCAAAGCCCTGCTGAACAAAACTTTGAAAACAATAAAAATAAAACCAGAAATGGGGGTTGGATGTACCACAGAATCATCTACCCTTTTATTATAGAAGACATGCTGTATGAGGTTGTACAGATTATGGGGGCACATTTATTACAAATTTTTCTTAGTAGCTCTCTGGGGCGCCAATTGTGGATGTAGGTCCCAAAACATACAGGTTTAAGAGGATTGCATGTACAGCCCTAACCCTTTAAATGTGGGAAGTTTCCTTTCCCGCTTCCACTCACAGTAAAAAACAACAACCCAACCCCAAAGCCCTGCTGAACAAAACACCACTTTAAAAACAATAAAAATAAAACCAGAAATGGGGTTTCATGCACCATAGAATCATCTACCCCTTTATAACAGAATACATGGTGTATGAGGTGGGCACAGTTACTACAAATTCTTCTTAGTAGCTCTCTGGGGCTCCAATTGTGGATGTAGGTCCCAAAATGTATAGGAGGTTTAAGAGGATGCACTTACCAGCCCCTACATAAGAGACAAGCTGTTTTAATGAGCAAACTTCATCGGGATCTGCAGGAAGACTGAAGACGTCTGGGCTGGCAGGCAGATGGGAAACCACTCGCACGAGGAGGAAGGTTTTGACTCACCCTCCTCCAAGATAACAATGCGGGGCAGGACTGGGCACGCAGCCAGCATGAAAAGTCTTGGCACTCCCCCTAACACACTGTGCCAAGTATCATTATACAACACGTGTGTGGAAATACGGCTGGGTGGCGACAGGGCCCGGCGTGAGAGATGCCCTTCCTTCAAGGTGGCGAGACGATGGAACCTCGCTCTACATGTTGTATGATGCCATCCCATTTGAACATATGAAGCTGCCTTCTACTGAACCCAGACCCTTGGTCAATCAAGGTCAGCATTGTCTACTCAGACCGGTAGCAGCTCTCCAGGGTCTCAGGCGGGGGACTTTCACATCACCTACCTGCCTCGTCCCTTTAACTGGAGATGCCGGGGATTGAACCTGGGACCTTCTGCGTGCCAAGCAGATGCTCTACCACTGAGCCACGGCCCCTCAGTCTGGCAAAAGAAGCCCACACAAGGGCCATGAAAAACATTATTAGCCTGACTGCTTACACGTGCTTACCAATCTTGCTCATTTGTGGCTTGAAAGGTGGGGGAATTAAGAACCAGCTTTTGGGAAACTTCCCGACCTGATCTCCCGGAAGTCTTTTTTACTTACCACAAGCGCAACGTGAGATATCAACCCAACATTTGTAGACTTTGTGTGGGAAAAGGTGGTACAGTGAGCTCCAGTTAGCTAAAGAAAATTATATCCCTTGCCTGTGCTAAAAACACAAACAGCCCAATCCTTGGGGGGGTGGGGGGGAGTTCCGCTGCAGAGGGGGAAAGAGACCTCAAAAAATAAAATAAAAACAAAAAAAGGGGGGACATTTCCTATTGCTGACAACGGGGCTGTGCCACCAAAAAAGATGGCACAGCCCTGCCACCGTGCAAAGGGGCCCTTTCGCTCTGGGAAGTTGCCTAAAGGCAGTTCCACCCCTGGGAACGCCCCAGGAATGCCCCCCACACACACCGGTATGGTGTGGCATTAGCAGCAGGGGCTGGTGGCGCCCAGATGCCAGCATGTTTGCTCCCACGCCTGCGTATGTGCCACCTTATTCCTTGATCATGTGGCACCTATGCCGGCATAGGGTCATGCCAGCTCCAGAGGAATGGGCTCAAAACATTAAACAAACCTAATGCACCATATTAATAAAACTAATCGAGGCTCTAATAGGCTGTGAAAATATTCATCACGCCATAGCAGGAGGCAGCTGAAGACAGTTTTATCTAGGAATGCATTTGGTCAAGTTTATTAGCAGTCCTGAATTGTGACTTTGAATCTTATTTTTTAATGTTTTAATGTATTTTATGTGCTTTATCTATGCTGCAAGCCACCTCAAGCTCTGTAAGAAAGAAAGGCAGCTAATAAATGTTTTAAACAAATAAAATATTCTTAAAATGACTACTTATAAAATTCTATCTTGGACCCAAGAGGAACAGGATTTCCCTGGAAAAGATATGCCAGATGTTAGGGGCCACTACCCTCCCTCTTAAAAAACCACACTCAACTTCTGATACTTACCATTATTGTGTGTATACTAAATACAAACATTTATATTGCATAAGTGACTCTACTTTTATAGTCTTAGAAACATGCATAGAAATATGCATGGTGTGTAAATTGTAGCGTGTGTGTGTGTGTGTGTGTGTGTGTAAAGTGCCATCAAGTCGCAGCCGACTTGTGGCGACCCCTTTTTTGGGGTTTTCATGGCAAGAGACTAACAGAGGCGGTTTGCCAGTGCCTTCCTCTGCACAGCAATCCTGGTCTTCCTTGGTGGTCTCCCATCCAAATACTAACCAGGGCTGACCCTGCTTAGCTTCTGAGATCTGACGAGCTCAGGCTAGCTTGGGCCATCCAGGTCAGGGCAGCCCTAGAGTACTAGATCTTTATCACACGCACACACCCATTTCTCTGGGTTCCAAGAACTCCTGCCTCTCACGTGCTTCCAAGCACTCTTTTGCAACCACATGGACTAGAAACTTTGCTCCGCACGCAGAGACTCTCTAGGTGCTCCCATCCTGTCCCCGTTCCCGAATTCCAAGCCCTACAAATAGCCCGAAAGACTTCGACGCAGCCTTGTCCAAACAGGATATTTTAGGTTATCCTTGCATAATGAGCATCAAGAGAACACTAGCGACACAGCCAGGCTACACAAAGTTGGTTTTGTCTGCACCCAAGAGAGTATTATGCTCTGCAAGCAACAACCTACTGGCGGTCCCTGGCACAAAAAATGTCCGGCTGTCCTCAATTAGGGCCAGGGCTTTTTCGGTCTTGGCCCCAGCCTGGTGGAACTCTCTGCCTAATGAGACCGAGGCCCTTTGGGACCTAATACAGTTCCGCAGGGCCTGTTAGACAGAGTTGTTCTGCCAGGCCTATGATTGAGGACAGCAACGGTGTATTATAATGTAAGAACATAAGAAAAGCCCTGCTGGATCAGACCAAGGTCCGTCAAGCCCAGTAGTCTGTTCACACAGTGGCCAACCAGGAGCCTTTAGAAACAAGACAACTGCAGCAGCAGCATCCTGCCTCTATTCCAAAGCACTTAATATCATAGGCATGCTCCTCCAATGATGGAGAGAACAGGTATGCTGGGTACCCAAGGTTGGGTAAAAAGAAAATATATACATGTATAAATACTGAAAGTATAATTTATTAGAAGCGCTATATAAAAATTAAAATTATTTAAAAGCATTAAAATAGCACAATGGCATTTCTTGAGGTTGATAACTATAACCACATACCAAATGCGTTTCGGCCTATGGGGCCTTCATCCGTGGTTAATTAAAACCCTTTGTAAACCTGCACACATTTACAGAAATACATTAATCAATACAAATACAAACAGTTCAAGCCCAACCAGGCATGCGTATATGTTGTCTGAAAAGATAGAACAATAATGGGTTAGTTACTATCTATTTGAGAGCCCTTTATATAATTCTTAAAAGAGTTGTTTGAAAAAATACTTAAAAATTCTATTCTCAATTACTCAAACATCTGGTATAATAGGTTCTTGTTGTAATACTGTAAAACATAATTATACAGATTGGAATCCTCAGTTCATTATTAATCTAACTTGAATAATTACTTAGCTATGCATATTAAATATACCAATGTATAAACACATACCTGGTTAGTATAAGTCTCTCAAATACTATGTGTTTTTAGGTTGTTTTTAGATTGGGTTTTATTCCCCTCCTTTTCTTCTTCCACTACCGAGAACAGGTGTGCATCATGACTAGTATCCATTCTGACTAGTAGCCATGAATATCCCCCTCCTCCATGAACACGTCCACTCCCCCCTTAAAGCCTTCAAAGTTGGCAGCCATCATCACCACATCCTGGGGCAGGGAGTTCCACAATGTAACTGTGATTTGTGTGAAGAAATACTTCCTTTTATCTATTTTGAATCTTTCACCCTCCAGCTTCAGCAGATGACCCCACGTTCTAGTATTACGAGACAGGGAGAAAAGCTGTACTGTCATGTTTTACTGGCTTTTAATTGTATTATGCTTAATTTAAATTTTATGTAATAATGTTGTTCTGATTAAGGATTGTTAGCCACTCTGAAAAAGACTGGGTTATAAATCGGAAGAAGATCAGGAAAAGAATCAGAAGAAGAAGAAGAGGAGGACGAGGAACAGGATAAAGAACAACCACAACAACAACAGCTTTTTCCCACAGCCAGGGCTGCTTGGTTTGGAGGCAATCTCAGCTGAACCAGATATGCCCATCTTAGATTCGATAGATGAGCTCAGCCAGACGAGAAGTAATACATCTTTATCCTTTTCTTCAAGGCCCAATTACTTTCAGGTCTCAACCATTCAAGGTCCTTGCATGCAACCAAGTGACTCTTGCTAGTACACTCTATTTTTATAGGCATTTTCTGCGGTATTTATTCCAGCCTGGGAGTCAGGCATAATAAGGCAAGCCTTTTTGCTCTCAATTGTCATGATATTCCAAAGAGCAGGATTTGGTTTTCCCCACGGGAAGGAGTAGCAACTATTCACTCATATGGAAGAAAGCCAGCAGTCCGGAGGCTAAATTTGATCTCTGTCCCTGGTGACCTTCTGAAAAAAAATCAAACCAACTCCTATCTGTTGAGCTGAGACTGCGCAAACTTCTTAGAGAAGTAAGCGCACGGATGCAGAAGACCATCCCTCCCTTGCTGTAGAAGCGCACCCCCCATTGCCACGTCCGAGGCATCCACCTGGACTATAAACATCTGTTCAGGATCAGGGTGTTTTAACACTGGTTCGGAGGTAAACAGTCGCTTGAGAGTATCAAAAGTGATTTGGCACTGGGGGGTCCAATTGATTTTAGCTGAAGGCAATGCGACGGCACTTCCTTTCCCCTTAGTTTTAAGGAGATCAGTGATGGGGAGGGCGACTTGAGCGAAGTTGGGGATGAACCCTCTGTAGAAGTTAGCGAACCCAAGAAATTGCTGAACCTGCTTGCGGGTTGAGGGTGGTTCCCAACTGGTTACAGACGGCACCTTTTCAGGGTCCATAGTGAGACCGTGGTGTGAAATTATATAGCCCAAGAAGGTCAATTGTTTTTGGTGAAACTCGCACTTGGACACCTTAGCATAGAGCTGATTATCTCCGAGACGTTGCAATACTTCCCTCACCAGGGCAGTGTGTTCGTCCATAGTTTTAGAGTAAATGAGAATATCATTCAAATAAACCACCACTCCTCTATACAAATCATGTAGGATCTCATTAATGAATTGCATGAAGACCCCCGGGGCCCCTTTTAATCCGAAAGGCATCACTAAGAATTCATACATGCCAAAGCAACTGGAAAAGGCTGTGAGAGGTACATCGCCTTCCCGAATTCTGATTCTGTAATAGGTTTCCACCAAGTCTAATTTAGTAAAGATACGCCCCTCCTTTAATTGTCCCAAGAGATCCGAGATCAGAGGAATGGGATAGGCATTGGACTGGGTGACTGCACTGAGTTTTCGAAAGTCGATGCATAAACGCAAGTCACCCGTTTTCTTGCGCACAAAGAAAGCAGGGGCTGAAGAAGGGGCGGTAGACGGTCGGATGAAACCCCGAGCCAAATTCTTGTCCAAGAATTCACGTAACACGGTACGTTCGGAAGTACTCATGGGATAAATCTTACTCTTAGGCAGTTTCTCATCAATAGCACAGTCTGTTCGGCGGTGGGGGGGATAGTACATCACATTCCTGCACATCAAAAACGTCCGCAAAGTCCTGATATTCAACAGGTAGTGAAGAGGATGAGGGGGTGTCTGAGACTAAAGCCGAGGTTGATGGAGGTACAACAGCCACCTCGTGACGGTGTTGGTCGCAAATAGGATCAGAGAACTTTATAGTCCCAGCCCCCGAGTCAATATACGGGCTGTGCCCCTTGAGACAGTTAATTCCCAATACCACTTCGTATCTGATAGGGGCTATGGTGAAGTCTATTTGTTCCCAATGGTGGCCAATGGCCATCGCTACCCCGAGAGTACGACGATCTTATGGCCCACCCTTGAAGTCACTGCCATCCATATGGGCAAACTGGATGGGAGCTGACAGGGTCTCTGACTTGACTTTGAGCGCTTTGAAAGTGGCTTCGTTGATCAGGGAGCGGGTGTCAGCTCCTGACCCTTAGAACCAGAAATCACCACAGAGTCATATAGAATCAAAGCAGATGGCTTTTACTGGTCAAAAAGGCAATACAGTGCAAACAGGAAAGTATGGCAGCTATGAGAGTCTCACTAGCTGGAGGATAATATAAGGCAGTAAATGGCGGGAGATTACAAAGCATCAATAACGCACAAACAGAATACACTTTCCCAGGGGAAGCATTCCCAGGCTTTGGTATGTGAGGTCGACCTTGAGTCTAGACAGTTCAGCACAGATACAGAGGCAATACTGAAACCGAGATAGCAGCCTGACATCCTGCTTCCCTTAAGACCCCCTCCCATTCTGCAAGGGGGCTGGTCTATCCGGATAGGCAACGTGAAAGGCATTGATGAGTTTGGGGGCGGAGACATCTCGTGCGCGAACCCATTCATCATAGGCAGGGGGGAAGTGTTTCCAATGGACTAAATACTGTAGATTTCCATGGTGAATGCGAGAGTCAAGGATCTTGGAGACCTCGAAGTGTTCTTCCCCCCCCACCATAATGGGCTGTTCGGGAGGCGGATCAGGATGCCATTGTGGAGAAGCAATATGGGGTTTCAGGAGGCTAATGTGGAAAACGGGATGCACACGCCTCAGGGTTTTGGGGAGAGCTAGTTCCACGGTGACAGGATTTATGATCCGTGTGATGGGGAATGGGCCAATGAATTTAGCATTGAGCTTATGGCACGGACGGGTGGAACGTAGATTCTTGGTGGAAAGGTAGACCAAGTTACCCACTCGCAGATCACCCCCGGGGGAACGATGTTTGTCGGCCTGCGCTTTGTACTTGCGCTTGGCTCGGTCGAGATTGCTAATGAGCCAGGGCCAAGTGGTACGGAGGGTGTGCGCCCAGGAGGCAACGTCGGGGTCCCCCTCTCCCTCCACATCATTTCTTGGAGTAACAGGACCGAAATCTTGTCCATACACCGCATAAAACGGGCTAAAACCTGTACATTGATGCACAGCATTATTGTAGGCATATTCTGCAAAAGGTAACAGTTCTACCCAGTTATCCTGGTGGTAGTCGACATAACAGCGCAAATAACATTCAAGTACAGCATTAACACGTTCAGTTTGACCATCTGTTTGGGGATGGTATGCACTAGACAATCCTTGCTCCACCCCCACCAACTTGAGGAATGCCTTCCAAAATTTAGAAACGAAACCACTGCCGCGGTCACAGATTATTTTGCGCGGAAACGAATGTAATCGGAAGATATGTGTCACGAAAAGGCGGGCCAACTTTTGAGCAGAGGGGATCCCTGCGCATGGAACTAAATGGATTTGCTTAGAAAATAAATCAGTAACAACCCACAACACAGTTTTTCCCCCGCTGAGAGGGAGATCAGTCATAAAGTCCATAGCAATCACTTCCCACGGTTTGCTGGGTATTTCCAGAGGTTGCAGCAGCCCCGGGGGTTTGCCCTGCGATCGTTTCATTGTGGCGCAAACAGGACAGCTGCGAATGAAAGAGTCAATGTCGGAACGCATCCCCCCCACCAAAATTGTCTGCGCAATAAGTGAAGAGTCTTCAGAAACCCAAAGTGTCCAGCTGTTTTTACTCCATGAGCCAAGTGTAACACGTCTTTTCGGAGCGCTTTGGGCACGTATAATTTTGAGTCTTTGTACCAAGAACCCCCTTGTTCTATTACATCAGGAGGTAGGGTGTGATTGGAGCGTTCTAAAAGGCAATGGTCCCGAAGGGAATTTAAAAAGGATTCGGAAATGGGAACCTTGGCGGGTACCTCCCCCCCGGCAATAGTGGTCTTAGGAATAGTTATGGGGGTAGCGCTTACGTGCGGTGGTGCGCAGCCTGCAGGCGGCAGGGCAGCCGGTGGGGTTGGAGGGGCGGAATCGCCGGTTCGTTGCCGTTGTGGGGGCGGCTGGGTAGCCGGTGGGGTTGGCGGAGCTTGTGTGCTGGGTATGGTGTGCTGCTGCTGGGATCGAGTTTGCACGGCCAGTACAGGAAGGGCTCCTCTTTGCGTAGGGGTGAACAGAGAGTTGGTTGGCCTCTCGAGTTTCACCGGGTATTGAGGTAACCGGGAGAGGGCATCTGCGAGAACGTTTTGCTTCCCGGGGACATGCTTTAGGATGAAACGAAACTGAGCAAAGAATTCCGCCCAACGTTGTTGTTTTGCCGATAGTTTATGGGACCCCGTGAGGGCAGCTAGATTTTTGTGATCGGTCCAAACCTCAAAGGGGACTTTGGACCCCTCTAAGAATTGTCTCCATAGAGTCAGTGCATGGTGAACGGCCGCTGCCTCTTTCTCCCAAATGGGCCAGTTTAATTGTGCGTGCGCAAATTTCCTCGAAAAGTAAGCGCAAGGGTGAAGGAGACCATCCGGACCTTTCTGGAGGAGAGCCCCTCCCATAGCTACATCGGAGGCATCGACTTGCACGATAAACATTCGATTTGGGTCCGGGTGCTGTAGCACAGGTTCCGAAGTGAAGAGGCGTTTGAGGGCCACAAAAGCGGCTTGGCATTGATCAGTCCACAGGATTTTCGCGGAGGGTAAGGTAGCCGAGCTTGCTTTTCCTTTGGTTTTTAGCAGGTCAGTGATGGGTAGAGCCACTTGGGCGAAGTTAGGGATGAACCCTCGATAGAAGTTTGCAAATCCCAGAAACTGTTGTACTTGCTTGCGGTTGGTGGGGGGAGTCCAATCGAGAACGGACTGGACTTTGACAGGATCCATGCGAAGACCTTGGTGGGAAATTATGTATCCTAAAAACGTGAGTTTGCTTTGATGAAACTCGCATTTAGCCAGTTTTGCAAAAAGTTGGTGGTCGCGCAGGCGCTGCAGAACCTCTCGGACCAGAGCTACATGCTCTTCCATGTTTTTTGAATAAATAAGAATATCATCCAAATAAACCACCACCCCGCGATATAGCAAGTCATGAAGGATTTCGTTGATAAGTTGCATGAAGACCCCCGGGGCCCCTTTTAATCCGAACGGCATCACGAGGAATTCATACATTCCGAAACAGCTAGAGAAGGCAGTGAGGTGCTCATCCCCTTCACGGATACGGACTCGGTAGTAGGCTTCCACCAAGTCCAATTTGGAGAATACCCGGCCCTCCTGTAACTGTCCCAAAATATCAGATATTAATGGGATACGATAGGCGTTGGTTTGGGTAACTGCATTGAGTTTTCTGAAGTCAATGCAAAGGTGAAGGTCGCCCTCCTTCTTTCGGACGAAAAACGCGGGGGCCGAGTTCGGGGCATTCGATGGGCGAATGAACCCTCTGGCGAGGTTTTTGTCTAGGAAGTCCCGGAGAACAGTGCGCTCGGAAGCGCTCATGGGGTAAATCTTACTTTTGGTTAATGTGCAATCCTTGACCACTTCAATTGCACAGTCCGAGGCCCGGTGGGGGGGCAAGGCATCACATTCTTTAAGGTCGAAGACATCCGCAAAGTCCCGGTATACGTTAGGTAGGATCGGAGGTGCTGGGACATCGGAGGTTAATGCTGGGACGGGCGGATATAACAGCGCAAAGCGCTGCCGATGCTGGTCGCAAGTGGGACTAGCGAAGGAGATAGTGTTTGTTTCCCAGTCAATACTGGGACTATGTCCTTTAATCCAGTTAATTCCCAAGACCACTTCAAATCGGATAGGGGCTATAGTGAAGTCTATTTGCTCCCAGTGGGAGCCAATTCCCATCGCTATCCCTATGGTGTGGTGATCAACTGGACCCCCCTGGAAATGGCTCCCATCCATTTGGGCAAATTGGACGGGGGCTGGTAAAGCCTCAGATTCGGCTTTGAGTGCAGCAAAAGTGGCTTCGCTTATGAGAGTACGACAGCAGCCGGAGTCAATGAGTGCTTTGACGGGTAGTTGGGGGCCACCGTTATGGTGTTGTAAAACTGCATCTACGTAGACGGTGGAGTCCACTTCTTTGATTTTAGTGGGAGCATTTGGTTTAGCAGGAGGATCTGCAGAGGTCTGTGGAGACGCTCCACTCACCACAGACCGGAGCCGTTTTTTGACAAGTCAAGGGGAGATTCCAAGTTTAAGGCTGGAGAATTCCATGGGTTTTCTTCATCCGAGGAGGGAAAGTTGTCCCCCAATGGGGCACTTGTAATCCGAGACCCGGCGGGGTCGTTCGTAGTAGGCAGGGAGGCTAGGTCTCCAGCATGGAGTGCAGAGGGTGTGGGTCTTCCCGGCGCTGCGCTGCGGGTGGCCGCGGTGCCTCTGCGTGGTGGACGACCTCTGGCTCGGGTTATCGTGCTGGGACGAAATAATTCAGGGCGGTGTGGGCAAACAGCTGCAAAGTGGCCCATTTCTCCGCAAGTAAGACAGGCACCTCTCTGAAATCGGGCTTCACGTTCTTGGGGTGGACGTGTAGGATTTCGTGAAATGGGCGGTGGCGCCTTGGATTTTTGGGTGCTTTTTTCCTTGTGCTTTTGACGGACAAGAGAAATAAAGCATCGGCGGCTTTCCACTTCCTCGGCCAATAGAATCCACTCTTCAAGGGTATCGGGATCACCCCGCATGTATGACCAGTTCAGAACATCAGGGTGCAAGGCTTCCCTGAAATGGTGAATTAGGGTGGCCTCGGGCCAACCCACAATTTTACTCGCCAGTCGTTGAAATTCATCGGCAAATTCTCGAACTGGAGCAGAGCCCTGTCTTAGTTGTAAGAGTTCCGCTTTGGCTCGTTCCCCCAGAAAGGGGTCTTCAAACCTCCTTCTCAGAGCAGTCATGAAGTTGTTGAGGGAACGTATAGAGCGGGAGCGGGTATCGAACTGGAGGACCATCCAGTCAGCTGCTTTACCTGTCAGAAGGGAAGCCACAGAGCGCACCCGGCTGTCCTCCGTGGGGAAAAGTTGCCCTTGTTCTCGCATATAGCTGTCCACTTGATGCAAGAAACAAGGCAGAGTCTCGAGAGATCCGTCATACGTAGTTCTCAATTTGAGTTGCTTCCAAGGACCGGGTGCAGGCTGACCCGGTTGCACGGGTGGTCCGGGTGGAGGAACAACGGGAGCTCCGGGAGGCAGGAGTGGAGCAGGTACATTAGCGGGTGGCTGGACGGGCACCCCCTGACCCGGTATTGGAGCGGGCTGTACTTGGGCTAGCAGGGCTTGTTGTAATTGCCTGTTATCCTGAAGCATACGCTCCATTAGCTCTTGGAGTTGATCAACACGGTCGGTGAGCTCCCGATTCTGGGCTCGTAAGAGGTGAGCATCCTCGCTTGGGCCACTGGTAAGATGAGGCTTGCCAGTTCGGAAACTCGTGGCCCATTGAGAGCTGTCCCCATAGAGATCCTCGTCCTCAGACTCTCCGGAGTCTCGGCGTCAGTCAGCAAGGCGGCGTGCGCGTTGGGTCGTGCGCGACGGGACAAACGCCGGGGAAAAAGAGAGACCTAGCAGTCCCTGTACAGTGTCCTTGGGGCGAGTATCCATTTGGCCTCTTGCTCCAGAAGCAGAAGGAGCTCAGAGGAAGTTTGGTCCAACAATGGTTGAACCCGGACTGCCAGAGCAGCTGCGTCCGATCCAAACTCCGGGGTTAGTCGTTTCGCGATCTCGGCCACCGTGGTCGTGGCCGTCAGTCCCACAAACTGTGTAGCCGTCCGGGCCGCCACATCTTGTGCCTCCGTCAGGCACACATTAGGATCGGGCACGGTTGATCTCGGAACCTGTCAGGCCTGTGTTTCAGTTGGTTTCGTTTTCCCCGCCGTCTTTCCCTCAAGGATTGTTTTGCATTTCTGGTCTCTTTGAAGCCTGCAGATGTCCATGGGAGCAGCGGCGCCTCTGTACTGTTTGTAATGTGTTCGAAATAATCTCATGAGACTGTACTGCTGAGTGCTTTTTGCAATGCTTTATATTATCAAGTGCATGCCAGTTTCCTCCATTGCTGTCTTGGGTTCTCTATGCTCTGCTTACCTATGCTACCATTAAACCAGCTTCTTTGGACAACTTCGTCTCCTGCTGTGGTTAGTGGTTCTCGATAGGGCAAGTGCTGACAGGACCTCCTCCTCCCGCATTCCCGCCATGGGGGAGCCGCACACAGGGCGGATTGGGGCCGCCACCGACTCCTGTCGCGCCTCGTGTAAAGTTAATCCTGCTAACAAACGGGTCAAAGTTGCTAAATCTTCCTGCGCCAGCTGAACTTCCTCCAACAAACTATCCAGCGTTCGGAGGTCGTGCTGGGCACCTCGATCTGCGTCGGGGGTCGTCCAGGGGGTCGTTTCAGCAAGGCGACGCCACTGAACTCGAATAAGTACAACTAGGCGATTGATCTCTGCATCCGTCCGCAGCGCCTCAGCAAGAATGTCATTCAGCAGAGTAGGGTCGTCGGGGAACTAGTCCAACGGTCCCAATGGAAGGTACCAAGGTTCAGGACCCTCCAGGGCTCCAGCCAGGAACCCACTACCCGGGGAGCACTGTCTCTACTCCCACCCGGGACCCAGGCGAACCCTCCGGGGCTCCAGCCACAAGAAACTCACTCGGAGAGCTCGTTCCCTGCTCCAATCCGAGATCCTGGCGATCCCTCCAGGGCTCCAGCCAGGCAAGTAAAAGGTAGAGAGGGGATTCGTGCCAAAATGTGAGCACTTGTCCCCGTGGTAATCCCATAAACAACATCCACAGACGAGTAGTCCAAAAGAGAGTTGATTTATTAGAAAACCTACAGGTATACAGAGCTAACAGGTAAGTTGGCACGAATGAGAACTAAAGGCACGGCCTAAGGCCTATATGGAAGAGCATTGGTCATATCAGATAGTGGTGGCAGCCATGGCAACCCCCCCCCCCTACGAGAGCAGTTCCCACAGAGGAAAGGAATTTGGCAGTTACCAGGCTTGGCCTTGGGAAGCACCTGGTGGAACCAAAACACACACAGTCTGGCTGTCTCAGCAGAGGGCAGGCCTGACACCCTGCCCTGCCATGGAAGCTTGCTGGGTGACCTTGTGCCAGGGGCACACGCTCTGCCTAGCCTATCTCACAGGGCTGTTGGGAGGTAAAAATGGTGGAAAGGAGGATGATATATGTGGTTTTGGGTCTCCATTGGGAGGGATAAATGAAATAAATAACACAACAGTGCGCAGGCGGTGCCTAGCTTTCTGCCTCTGTCCGTGTGAGAGGAACAAGAGGATGCCACAGTAGCTTCAGCCCCTGGCTTGTTCCTCATAACCTGCCCTGACCTGGATGGCCCAGGTTAGCCCTATTTCAGCAGATCTCAGAAGCTAGGCAGGGTCGTCCCTAGTTAGCATTTAGATAAGAGACCACCAAGAGACCATTAATCAGACCGATTAGCCATTAATAGCTTCTCTCTGTTTTGTGACTCAGGAGCAACGGCTATAAATTAGTTACTGGTGCGATTCAGCCAGCCAAGTTTGTTTCCCTCCCAGCAAAGCCCGCACCGCGAGGCCGGCACAGGCTTGCCGGAGATTCGAGGGCCAATTAAAGCGTATCTCCGTGCGCAGTAAGCATTTGGCAGCAAAACAACCAACTTCCAAAGGTCTCAGATGCAGCAGAAGCAAACAGATTATCTCGCCAGTGAGTCTTGGATCGACGGGGAGGGACCATAGTCCTGTAGCTGAGCGCGTGCTTTGAAGAAGGAACGTTCTAGGTTCCATCGCTCTGACCTAGACGACCCAGGCGAGCCCGATCTCCTCAAAATTCAGAAGCTAAATGGGGTCAGCTAGGGTTGCCCACCTCCAGGTGGTAGCTGGACATCTCCCACTCATTACAGCTGATCTCCAGGCGACAGAGATCAGCTCCCCTGGAGAAAAAGGCTGCTGTGCCAATTGGACTCTATGGTGTTGAAGTCCCGCCCCTCTCCAAACCCAAATACTGATAAATTAGAGAAAACACTATAAGAGTGTTATTGTGTATGTATGTTATTGTGTATGTATGTATTGTGCATGTATGTATTTCAAGTAAAAACTAAAGTAAAAAATAATATCATTAATGGGCTTTACCTGTATCTTCTATAATGTTTATATCTACGGTAAAAAGGTAAAGGTAGTCAGTCCCCTGTGCAAGCACCAGGTCATTCCTGACCCATGGGGTGACGTCACATCCCGATGTTTACTAGGCAGACTATGCTTACAGGGTGGTTTGCCATTGCCTTCCCCAGTCATCTACATTTTACCCCCAGCAAGCTGGGTACTTGTTTTACTGACCTTGGAAGGAGGGAAGGCTGAGTCAACCTTGAGCTGGCTACCTGAAACCGACTTCCGTGGGGATTGAACTCAGGTCGTGAGCAGAGCTTTTGATGGATTGACTCAATAAAGGAAGCCACAGCCCTCAATTTGCAAGATCTGAGCAAGGCTGTCAAAGATAGAACATTTTGGAAGACATTGATTCATAGGGTTGCCATGAGTCGGAAGTGACTTGACGGCACTTAACACACACACACACACTGCAGCTTACCACTCTGCACCACGGGCTATCTCCAGTTCCTGGCATTAAATTTTATGGTACACATGGCCCAGTCCGACAAATTCATGTCATATCCGGCCCTTATAACAAATGAATTCGACACCCCTGCTCTACAGCATTATACCCCACTGCTCTATGGCATTATACCCCACTTGAAGTCCCTCCCGGCCCCAAACCCTGCCCACCTCAGGCTCCACCCCATAAATTTCCAGGTATTTCCCAACCCGGAGCTTGCAACCCTATGGCCAGCCCTAGTTAGTACTCGGATGGGAGACCACCAAGGAGGTCGTGGGTAGCTGTGCAGAGGCAGGTGACGGCAACCCACCTCTGTTCATCTCTTGCCTTGAAAACCCTATAGGCTCAGCCTAAGTCAGCTGCAGCCAGGCGGCGCTTTCCAAAACCACCAGGTGCCGACGACTTGATAGACGGCAGCTTCCTATGCAGATTCACGGCCTCCACAATTGCCAAGGGCTTCGCAATCGAGACATGCTCCAGAGAGCTGGATGCATGAGTCTGCTGTGGCTAGCGCTTCTCCAGCGCATCACTGGGAATGTACAACCTCTCCTGGAGTATGATCCGTCCCTCTCGCAGGACTAGACGGGGTGAGGGGGGGAGTAGGCTGGTCCTCACTTACAAACAACCTCCCCGCCCTGATGCAACTATGCACCACCAACACCCCACCTGATGGAAGCAGGAAGCATTTGAATCCCTGCCTCTTTACACACTGCTTTGTAATTGGTTGTGAGAGAAACCAAGCTTGCGTGTCCCGCGCTTTGCCTTATGCACGGGGATTTTACTCAGGCTAAGCTCAGGGGAGAGGGAAGAATCGGGTTAACAGAGGAACGGGAAGTCCCGGGATTTGTGAAGGCTGGTAGCGAGGTCACCTCTAATGGGCGGGAAACACATGCAGAACTCCAAGGAACAACCAAGTCAGACGGGGGGATGGACGTGAGTGAAAGTACCCATGCATAAATGACCTCTGTGTAAAATGGCAAAATTCACTTGCAAACGATGACTTAAAGTGCACCGAAAGTGGACTGAAGTGCATTATTCAGCTGTGTGTGAAAGGGAAGTGCTCTGGAACCAGAATGGGAGCTTTTCAATCTCCCGCAACATTCAGTTATAGACTTCAAGGTCGCTCTACTTCTTACCAAAGCTTCCGACTCGGTAAGAAGCTTGTGAGTTGGAATTCACGTGCCGATCTGATGCTGTCAGGCTCGGCCTCAATAGGGATTTAGGGTGGTTGGCTCGCTACAGGTTGCACTTGTTGCCCCCTCCTTCCCATTTGCACGCAGCATTTGCAGCCACTTTATCGACAGTCGGGAATGGTCCACGCCCACTCTGAGTAGATAATTTTCTCATTTGACGGGATCTGCTTTGCATCTGTGCTCTGCAGAGTTATGCGGCAGCACTGTCTGCTGGGAAACCAGGCCTCTTCTGGCCTTTCCATGTAGGAATTCAGATCATCTTTCCCCAAACGCTACAGGGGCCGAATTCAGTTTGGGACCATGGCACAAAGAGAGGAGGGGCGTAATTAGCCCCATTTGGGAGAGGCACACACATGGGAAAACTGCACACCCAAGAGTCATCACAACGAAAGAGACTAGAGACTTAACTTTTGTTTTTAAAGAAATGAAAGCAGGGAATTCAGGGAACCTGATCGAGATATGTTCATGGAGGAGAGGGGTATTCATGGCTACCAGTCAAAATGGATACTAGTCATAATGCATACTTATTCTCTCCAGGATCAGAGGAGAATGCCTATTAATATTAGGTGCTGTGGAACACAGGCAGGATAAGGCTGCTGCAGCTGTCTTGTTTGGGGGCTTCCTGGAGGCACCTGGTTGGCCACTGTGTGAACAGACTGCTGGGCTTGATGAGCCTGGGTCTGATCCAGCATGGCTTTTCTTATATTCTTATGTTCTTAACAATGTTTATTTGGCTACACTCACATCAAGTCCAGCATCTTGTTCACACAGCGGCCGACCAGCTAGCTGCCTCTAGGAAGCACGCAAGCTGGGTGACTGCACACAGCATTCTCTACCCTGTGCTCCCCAGCAACCCATATCTGCTGAAGCTGGAAGGTGAGAGATTCCAAGCAGACAAAATGAAGTGTTTCTTCACATGACACATCATTAAATTGTGGAACTCCCTGCCCCAGGATGTGGTGATGGGCACCAACTTGGAATGTTTTAAGAAGGGAGTGGACACGTTCATGGAGGAGAGGGCTATCCATGGCTACTAGTCAAAATGGATACTCGTCATGATGCATACCTATTCTCTCCAGGATCAGAGGAGCAGGCCTAATATATTAGGTGCTGTGGAACACAGGCAGCATGCTGCTGCTGCAGTTGTCTTGTTTGTGGGCTTCCTAGAAGCACCTGGTTGGCCACTGTGTGAACGGACTGCTGGACTTGATGGGCCTGGGTCTGATCCAGCAGGGCTTGTCTTATGTTCTTATGCTGTCATGCTAAAACACTGTATGCCAACAATTGGTTAAAAAAGAACAACAACCTTGAAAAAGCCTGCTGATGTTAGCGGAGGGGGGAATGGCCACTACAGGAGCAGGGGAAAGGATGCGGACAGGAAAATCCAGACTTTCCCATCCACATGGCTACCACCCGGTCTGTACTATGATCTTTCCTAGAACTTTGTAGCAAAGCAAGTTTGGCAAAGATGGGGAAGACCCAGGAGGGGTATGGAAGCACCACGATGCTGAAGGGAAGAACAGCACCCAATCGGGGGCAAGCAACCCATGGGTAAGCAACCTGGCATGCAGAGAAACTGAAGAGGAGCATGCTTGGATTTGTACATTCCCAGCCATTCCTCCAACTGGCATCCATCTGCCAATAGAGTGTAGTGGTTGGACATAAAGTGTCTAACTAGGATCTAAGAGTCGCAGGTTCGATTCCCATCCCTGCTGTGGAAGCTTCCTGGGTGACTAGGCAGGGTATACGCAAAGGAAATAAATGATAAAACGTCTGCATGAAAGACTACTTGAAATTATGCATGGTATGAAAACAGTAGGAGCCCCGTGGCGCAGAGTGTTAAGCTGCAGTACTGCAGTCAAAAGCTCTGCTCATGACCTGAGTTCGATCCTGATGGAAGTCAGTTTCAGGTAGCCGGCTCAAGGTTGACTCAGCCTTCCATCCTTCCAAGGTCGGTGAAATGAGTACCCAGCTTGCTGGGGGTAAAGGGAAGATGACTGGGGAAGGCACTGGCAAACCACCCTGCAAACAAAGTCTGCCTTGGAAACGTCGGGATGTGATGTCACCCCATGGGTCAGGAATGACCCGGTGCTTGCACAGGGGACCTTTATCTTTACCTATGAAGAGAGTGGACAGGGAGAAGCTTTTCTCCCTTTCTCATAATACCAGAACGTGGGGTCATCTGCTGAAGCTGGAAGGTGAGAGATTCAAAACAGATCAAAGGAAGTATTTCTTCACACAACAGAGAGTTAAATTGTGGAACTCCCTGCCCCAGGATGTGGTGACGGCTGCCAACTTGGAAGGCTTTAAGAGGAGAGTGGATATGTTCATGGAGGAGAGGGCTATCCATGGCTACTAGTCACAATGGATACTAGTCATGATGCATCCCTATTCTCTCCAGGATCAGAGGAGCATGCCCATTATATTAGGCTCTGTGGAACACAGGCAGGACAATGCTGCTGCAGATGTCTTGTTTGTGGGCTTCTTAGAGGCACCTGGTTGGCCGCTGTGTGAACAGACTGCTGGACTTGATGGGCCTGGGTCTGATCCAGCAGGGCTTTTCTTCTGTTCTTACGTAAAAGGCACAAAAGAAGGACCACAGAAGGAAAAATGGGAAAGAAACGAGTTCTATTATATAGGGCCCCACTTATATTGTACTGCGATCTCCATTTCCTGGCCCCCTGGCCCATCTCAATATGTACTGCCCTTACTTCATGTGGCATCCTAAGTATGTTTAATCATGATTCGCACCCATTCCTTACGCCATGGAGCTTAATCCTGTTTACCAAGAGGATTCAGGTCACAGGAAGATTTGCTTCCCAGCTCTTCTCAGCTTCCAAAGAAATCTAATCTGGACAGCCCACAAGGTTTAAAATGGGTGGGGTGGAGAAATTAGCTATCTAATTACCCCTTCTGTCTCCCTTTACAAGGACTTTGATTTTCTTTAGCACGGTATAGAAAGCACTTGCTTTACACCCTCCAACTGGCATCCATCAGCATAAGCAGAAATCCCTCCCCTGGAACGACTTGGAGCTGCTTTTCTTTGTATTCAAATTCTGCCGTAATCTACTTGGCAAAGAGAAGGTGGGACGTGGACATTTCGCACTTCACAAGAGCCCTTCCTTTGGTCCGAAACCAAAAACGGGAATAATATAGTTGAGTAATTGCTATGCTGGGCGCAACCAAAGCCCCAAGACAGGACTCTGCTGCACATGAAATATCAAACTTGCTGAAGAGAAGCAGGTTTACACCTGGATGTAGGGCTGCCAGCTCCAGGTTGAGAAATTCCTGGAGATCTGGGGGAAAGCCAGGAGAGGGACCTCAGCAGGGTGGGTTTTTTTTTTTTTAATGCCATACAGTTCTCCCTCCACAGCTTCCCATTTTCGGTACTTCAAAAGGGCCTGCAGACTGAGGTGGGAGACCCTTGGCTTACACACTGTTACAGATAGTAACTTGGGGTCTTTGCAGTATGCCAAAGGCACACCTAAGCAGGGTCGGCCCTGGTTAGTACTTGGATGGGAGACCACCAGGGAAATTGAGGGTTGCTACGCAGAGGCAGTCAGTGGCAAATGGTGGAACTCTCTGCCCCAGGATGTGATGATGGCTGCCAACTTGGAAGGCTTGAAGAGGGGAGTGGACATGTTCATGGAGGAGAGGGCTATCCATGGCTAGTAGTCAAAATGAATATTAGTCGTGATGCATACCTATTCTCTCCAGGATCAGAGGAGCATGCCTGTTATATTAGGTGCTGTGGAACACAGGCAGGATGGTGCTGCTGCAGTCGTCTTGCTTGTGGGCTTCCTAGAGGCACCTAGTTGGCTGCTGTGTGAACAGACTCCTGGTCTGATCCAGCATGGCCTTTCTTATGTTCACCTCTGAATGTCTCTTGCCTTGAAAACCCTGTGGGGCTGCCCTAAGTCTCCTGTGACTCATCAGCACTTTCCACCACCGAAGGCACAAATCCCTTCGCTTCAAAATAAACCAAAAATACTTATTTGACCTACTGTGGTAATACTGCTTTAGTTCTGTTTTTCAAACACCCAGAGAAAATAAATCACGACTGGTTTTTAAAAGGCTTTCTAACTTTTCACTCGGCCACCAGAGCCGCACTTAATGCACAGATGTCAGCAGGCAAATCCTGTTTGCTTCTACTCTGCAAAAAAGTGTCACTTGCTGAATTCCGCTCACCAAGCTGCTGGCGAAAGTCACAAGAAACAAGCCCGGCTTGTTTAACCCCTTCCTCCTGTCATACCACTTCTCTGCCCTCTGCCCTTGTATGTCTAGAAAGCCCAACCCTTGGACTTTGCTACAAAAGGAAAGGAAACCCCCCAGAACAGGAAACCACGCATCAGCTACAACAGCATATTTCAATTAAATTCATGATCATGAGAGAGAGGGCAGGAAGGGCTGCGTCAGTGTTTGGCTCTCGTGGCCCTTTCTTGCATGCCCAGGTAAATGTCTATCACTACTTTGGGGTCAGGAAGCAATTTCCCTCCAGGCCAGATTGGCCAGGGATCCTGGGGGGTGGGGTGTTGGCCATCTTCTGGGCATGGGGTAGGGGTCAATAGAGGTGTGTGTGTGGGGGGGGGAGGTAGTTATGAACTTCCTGCATTGTGCAGGGGGTTGGACTAGATGACCCTGGTGGTCCCTTCCAACTCTATGATTCTAAGTTCCCTTCCGATCCAAACCTATTCTATATATTGTTGAAGGCTTTCATAGTCAGAGTTCATTGGTTCTTGTAGGTTATCAGGGCTGTGTGACCATGGTCTTGGTATTTTCTTTCCTGACGTTTCGCCAGCAGCTGTGGCAGGCATCTTCAGAGGAGTAACACTGAAGGACAGTGTCTCTCAGTGTCAAGTGTGTAGGAAGAGTAATATATAGTCAGAAAGGGGTTGGGTTTGAGCTGAATCATTGTCCTGCAAACCTATTCTATTTGTTCGCTAAATTCATAAGCCGATCTCCTATTTTAAAAAATAACCAAAGCAGTGAACCAAATTTTTTTAAAAGCAGTGATGAAAACACACTTCTAATTAATATTTTCTAAAACCACAGGTTATTGTACCATCTATCCCCAGATGACAATGATCGTTCAGTAAAACACAGTAAAACAAATACAGTTTTTAAAATGTACAGTATGATTTTTATGTACTTGACAGCTGCATTTTTTAAGTACCACCAAGTCACTTCTGACTTATGGCAACCCTATGAATCAATGTCCTCTAAAACATCCTATTGTTAACAGGTTTGCTCAGGTCTTGCAAACTGAGAGCCGTGGCTTCCATATAGTAAATCCATCTCATGTTGGGTCTTCCTCTCGTCCTGGTTTTCAACTTCGCCTAGCATGATTGTCTTTTCCAGTGAATTTTGTCTTTTCATAATATGAAGAAAGTATGATAGCCTCAGTTTAGCCATCTTAGCTTCTAGGGAAAGTTCAGGCTTTCCTTTCCTATGAGGAAAGGTTGAAGGAGCTGTATACGTTTAGCCTGAAGAGCAGACGACTGAGAGGCAACACGATAACCATCTTCAAGTACTTGAAGGGCTGTCATATAGAGGAGGGTGCCGACTTGTTTTCTGTTGTCCCAGAAAGTCAGACCAGAACTAACGCGTTGAAATTGAATTGAAAGAGTTCTGGCTAAACACAAGGAAGAACTCTCTGACAGAGCAGTTCCTCAGTGGAACAGGCTTCCTTGGGAGGTGGTAAGCTCTCCTTCCCTGGAGGTTTTGAAGCAGAGGCTAGATGGCCATCTGTCAGCAGTGCTGATTCTGTGAAAGTAGGCAGATTGTGAGAGGGAGGGCAGGAAGGTTTGTATCAAGGTTTGGCTCTCGTGGCCCTTTCTTGCATGCCCAGGGTAGTGCTGATCGCCACTTTGGGGTCAGGAAGCAATTTTCCTCCAGGCCAGATTGGCCAGGGATCCTGGAGGGGTTTTTTTTTGTGGCCATCTTCTGGGCTCACTGGGGTGTGGCAGGGAGGCAGTTGTGAATGTCCTGCATTGTGCAGGGGGTTGGACTAGATGATCCTGGTGGTCCCTTCCAACTCTATGATTCTATGCTTTGATCTAGAACCCAACAACTAGCCCTACTGATTTCAGTAAAACGCTCTCCAAAGTAAGCACACAGGATCGATCCCCAAAGTTCATCTGACCCGAAACACACCCCAGAAGACAAACGTGCCATTGAAAGTGCTGAACCCACAGTGTGAGAAACAGTACTTTTCAGAGCACCATCCTGTCCGTTTCCTCGAGAGAAATCCCACTGACTTTCATTTGCAGCACTGCCAAATCCCCACAACAAAGGGTTTTTGAGCAAAAGGAAGCGTTTAAGGCTAACAGGCCGCTTCTTCGCACAGAGATGCTTACAACCAATGAAGAGCCCTGCGTGTCCTGGAATCCTGCTTGCAGAATATTTTTATCACTCCCGGGTGGGGAGGTCCCAAATTGGGAGGGGTGCTAAAAGGTGACTTTCTTTCAATGCAAGCACCTTGGCTTAAATTGCGCAGGGAGTGCAGGCGGTGGGGAGCATAAAGGAACAGGGCTGGCCGGACGGCGGCTGCGATCCCGCAGAGCAATTTCTGAAGGGTCTGAAACGGCTTGAGCGGTCTCCCTGCGAGGTGCTTCCCCAAAGCTGATCCACCCGCGCACCGAGGCATGCCAAAGCCTCCATACAGGCAATCCGGCTGGCCCACGGGGAAAGGCCCGAGCTGACGAAAACACCCGCCCCCTTAATGTGCTACCTGCGAGTTTTCTTAAGCGCACTGTGCCAATTTGCAAATTTCTGTGGTGCAACAATTCCTGCATTGGTTACATTGGACTGTAACACCATCATCAACCAAAAGGGAGACTTCAGCCAAGAAATCAGAAGGAGATGGAGACATGAAGGGCAGCCATGAAGGGGCTTGGAAAGATTCTGAAGTGTAAGGATGTTTCACTGGCCACCAAGATCAAGTTAATTCATGCCATCCTATTTGCTGTTATGATTTATGCATGTAAAAGCTGGACAATGAAGAAAGCTGATAGGAAGAAAGTAGATTCCTTTGAAATGTGGCGTTGGAGGAGAGTGTTACGGATACCGTGGACTGCCCACAAACAAATCAGTGGGTTCTAGATCAAATGAAGCCTGAACTGATCCCAGATGCTAAAATGGCTAAACTGAGGCTGTCGTGCTTTGGTCACATTATGAGGAGACAGGAGTCACTGGGAAAGACAACCATGCTAGGAAAAGTGGAAGGCAGCAGGAAGAAAGGAAGACCCAACATGAGATGGATCGACTCACTCAAGGAAGCCAAGGCCCTCAGTTTGCAAGACCTGAGCAAGGCTGTTAACGAGAGGGCGTTTTGGAGGACATGGATTCATAGGGTGAAAACGCATGGGAAGTTGAACACTTTCACGCAGCCCAAATAATGCACTTTCAATCCAATTTCAGTGCACCGTAACGATCGTTTGCAAGTGGATTTTTCCAGTTCACACAGTAGAATCCACCTTCAAAGTGCATTGAAAATGCATTATTTGGGCTGTGTGAAAGTGCTGGATTTGCCACTCCGTAGATGCACATTTCCCCCATTTGAATTCTCAAAACTCTACACGGGGGCTTTTTTGAGTTTTGAGAATTTGGCTGGGGGGAGGGGATGTGCATTTAGAGGGCGGCAAAGCCGAGACAAAACCTCCCCCGCGTTTTCGCCCATAGAGGGTCGCCAAGAGTCGGACGCGACTTGACGGCACTTAACACACACACTTGCCATGCACTTGCATTTGCCATGCAGTGCGCAAAGCGGGTCCCCGCCCGGGGCGACCGCGGTACTCACACTCCCGGGACGGCTGGAGATGCTGCAGAGGGCGGGTGCCCGTCCTCCGGCGGCCGCTCCGGGGTCGGCAGCTGCAGCCTGCCGCAACCTGCAGCCGGGCTTTGCCGGTCGCAATCGGATCCTGCAGCTTTTGCAAGCAGCCGCCAGCCTTTGCAGCAGATCGCCGAAAAGACAAGCGGGGGCTGGCTAATCGAGCCCTCGTACACCAATTCACAGGCAAATCCAGAACTCTTTTTTTTTTTTTTTTTAAATTCCCTCCTTGGGGAAAATCGAAGTGACTCCGGAGTGGGTGGGATTATTTCTCTTTGCCCAGGCCATTTATGCATGGGAGGTTTTGCCTTGGGTTTGCCGCTCTCTTAGATGCACATTTTCCCCATCCGAATTCTCAAAACTCTGCATGGGGGCTTTTTTTAAAAATAAACATTTTTTTTTCTTCAGAATATACAAACATACAATTACACATACATTCACACACAATTTATACTCTTTCAGGGAGTCTGAGTCATCATACACTCCAAAATCTCTTTCATTAGGATTATAATCTAAGTAATAAATTCCATCTATTCTAACTATTAAGTTTTTTGTGGTCTAAATTTTACTTCTAATAATCTATCCCTTTTGTTTAACATAATCCAAATAGCCTTCCCATTTTCGTTGACATTCTTCAGTCGTCTTCTCTTTCATTAGACTAGTCAATCTAGCCATCACCACAAATTCATCCATTTTCTGTCCGTTCCACCTCTGGAATTTCATCCTGTTTCCATAAGGTTGCCAATACCAATCTGGCCGCCGTTGTCATATAACTAAATAAAAAAGGTAAAGGTCCCCTGTGCAAGCACCGGGTCATTCCTGACCCATAGGGTGATGTCAGATCCCGATGTTTCCTAGGCAGACTTTTTTTACGGGGTGGTTTGCCAGTGCCTTCCCCAGTTATCTTCCCTTTACCCCCAGCAAGCTGGGTACTCATTTCACCAACCTCGGAAGGATGGAAGGCTGAGTCAAGCCTTGAGCCGGCTACCTGAAACCGACTTCTGTCCAAGTTCAATTCCTATTTTTGAGCTTTGAGAATTTGGATGGGGGAAATGTGCCGCTAAAGAGGGACCAGTCCAAGGCAAAACCTCCCATGCACAAATGGCCCGTTTCCCAGCTGCTCAGAGAGGGTTTCAGGTTTCAGTGCTTCCACACAAGGGGCAGGTTGGGAGAGAACGGACTCTTCTAGTTGTAGGGTTGCCAACCTCCAGGTGGTGGCTGGAGATCTCTAATTTACAACTGATCTCCAGGCGATAGAAATCAGTTCCCCCAGAGAAAATGGCTGCTTTGCAAGGTGGACTCTATGGCACTATACTGTACCTAAGGTTGCCAACCTCCAGGTACTGACAAAATAGACACTTCTGTGTAAATGTAAGTCAAACCCAAAAGCGCACAGAAAGGCAACAAGTAATATACCCCCAAAGTAAAGTATATTCTAACAAAATGAATAAGTATAAACAAGTTCCCAATGCAGTACAGTATCAACAATAGTTGCACACATAAATGTGCCAGCAATCACAATAAATACAATGTGAATTATCTTTCCTTCTTTCTATTTAACAGGAGACATAAAGGAGTCTTATTATCCTTAAGTAGAAGAGTGATTCTTCCTCGTCTTCTCATTCTCTGTGATTCCTTCTTCCTCTTCTACTTAAGGATAATAAGACTCCTTTATGTCTCCTGTTAAATAGAAAGAAGGAAAGATAAGCTAGCTGTAAGCCTGTAGAGAGCTACTCCGAGCATGTAAAGAGAGCACACCCAATGATTGCAGCTCTGGTGTGAATCCTGGGGGGTAGGGCATTTCTTCCCAAGAGGCTTCATGGGATGTTTACCAGGTGATGCCACAGAAAGGTTGGTCTCCCTGTTTCCACACATTAAGCCCTTATTAAAGGGACAACAGGACTTGTTTTCTCCAGGATGCTAGCAACCCCGCTTGTAGGGCTACAACAGCACAAACATGTGAGATCAGAGCAAGTATCCACCTCGTCTATCGAGACGAGGCTCCAAAGAGCTTGACGCAGTTTTCCTCCTACCAACTTTACATCCTCTGCTTCTGCCTTAGGGCCTAGTGGATAACCTATTTCAGGTCAGGGCTTCATAACAAGCAGATTCATTTCTTCCTCTATCCAACTCTCAGGGTTGAGCGTCTGTGGACACGATAACTCTCCGTTAATTATATCTCCACCGGGCAAGCATAGCCCTGGCGCATAGTGCATGGTGACCCTTTGCACCCTGCCTGAGCCACTAATTAGAAGTAGAGGAAACTAAAAGAATTGGTTTTCCTCTCAGCGGTAGTAGCTGTTGGGTGCCCGGCGGAAACTTCCCCTACGAATAATACCATCATAAATCTTAGGTACTGATGATGTTAACATTTCTTCTTCCTTCTGAGCCTGATGGGGGAAAGGTTGTGTTTTGTTTTGTTTGCTAACATGATTTTTTCCACCCTATCATGTTAATATTTTTGCTGGCTAGGTCTTAAGACTGGGTTTTGTTTTGCAAAGCAACTATCAATGAATGACAGGTACTTCAACAAGTAAAAACATGAAATCCGATTTATGCTTAAGAACTTATTAGCTGCAACATACATGGGGGCCACCCACAAACAATACAAGGGTCTCCCCACATATGAACACAGGATAATGCTGCTACAGTTGTCTTGCTTGTGGGCTTCCTAGAGGCACTTGGTTGGACACTGTGTGAACAGACTGCTGGACTTGACGGGCCTGGGTCTGATCCAGCACGGCTTTTCTCCCTGCCGCAGGATGTGGTGATGGCTGCCAACTTGGAAGGCTTGAAGAGGGGAGTGGACATGTTCATGGAGGAGAGGGCTATCCATGGCTACTAGTCAAAATGAATACTGGTCATGATGCATACCTATTCTCTCCAGGATCAGAGGAGCATGCCTATTATAGTAGGTGCTGTGGAACACGGGCAGGATGGTGCTGCTGCAGTCGTCTTGTTTGTGGGCTTCCTAGAGGCACCTGGTTGGCCAACGCGTGAACAGATTGCTGGACTTGATGAGCCTTGGTCTGATCCAGCAGGGCCTTTCCTATGTTCTTATGATATAAAGCGGCCTACTGCCTCTCGTACTGGAGGGAGTAGATATTCCTCATGACTAGTAGCTATTGTGACCAGTAGCCACTCATGATCTCCTCTGATGGAGAAGGCAGGAAGAACTCTGGGCCATCAATTTTACAGCTAAAACGTAAGCAGCATCTGGAGAAGCTTGTGACGGGCTGTAGCACTGCAGGTAAGTAGGTTTTTAGTATAGCTGCATCCAGGGAACATTGTGCCATGCTTCAGGCAGTGCCGCAACCACGCACAGTAGTCAACTGTAGCGCTTCAGACTGGAGAAGGGCACATGCCCTCATATGAAAACACCCGGCCTTTATGAGCAACAAGGGTTCAACCTTAGTCTCACAGTCTTATGTCCTATGTGCGAAGAGTCGGGTTTTCAACTACAGGATAGCATTCACACGTGCCATGCTGTGAGGTCGTCCAACCCAGCAAGAAGAGTGGCGTGAAGCTGTCAATTGTGTTTTGAGAGCTGACAGTAGGGTTGCCAGCCTCTAGGTGGGGCCTGGAGATCTCCTGGAGTTACAGCTGATCGCCAGACAACCAAGATCAGTTCTCCTGGAGAAGGTGGTTGCTTTGGAAAGTGGATAATGGGTTTAAATTGCAGGCAGAGAGGTACCGGCTGGATATTAGGAAAAAGTTTTTTACAGTAAGAGTTGCTCGATAGTGGAATCAAGGCTCCCCCTCGCTGGAAGTCTTTAAGCAAAGGCTGGACAAGCACTTATCAGATGCTTTAGGCTGATCCTGCATTAAACGGGGTTGGACTAGATGGCCTCTACGGCCCTTTCCACCTCTATGATTCTCTGGCATTATATACCACTGAGGCCCCTCCTGGCCCCAAGCCCTGCCCTCCCCAGTCTCCACCCCCAAATGTCCAGGTATTTCCTAAACCAGAGTTGGCAACCCTAACTGACAATCATGTACATTTATGCATCAAGAGGAAGTCAGAGGTGGAAACCTGAGAACCATTATGGATGTCACCTTCAACTGTTTCCACAAAGGCTAATCTCCCCTAAAGTCCTCCACAACAAACAAATTTACAGTTCTGATGCTCCCCAGATGTCTTTTTCTTTAGAAGAAGCTTTGGGCACAGCTGACAAAGATGGAGATCCTAGAACTGTGTAAAGTGCCATCAGGCTGCAGCCAACTTATGGCGACCCAGTAGGGTTTTCAAGGCAAGAGACTAACAGAGGTCTTTCGCTGTTGCCTTCCTATGCATAGAGACCCTGTTATTCCTTGGTGGTCTCCCATCCAAGTACTAACCAGAGCCGACCCTGCTTAGCTTCTGAGAACTGACGAGATCAGGCTAGCCTGGGCCACCCAGGTAAGGACAATCCTACTTGGTTGCAAATGAGCCATTTCTGAGTAAACATGTGTAATACTGG
This sequence comes from Euleptes europaea, assembly GCF_029931775.1. NCBI lineage: Eukaryota > Metazoa > Chordata > Lepidosauria > Squamata > Sphaerodactylidae > Euleptes > Euleptes europaea. The sequence goes on from NC_079316.1 coordinate 106,519,409, forward strand.
CTGTAAATCTCTGACTGTGACTAACAACATGCTTAAGATGTGAATAAGCAAAGTTTTTCTTTCATTGGGGGGAGGGAAGAAGGAGTTGGTTTTTATATGCTGACTTTCTCCACCATTTAAGGAAGAATCAAACCAGCTAACAATCACTTTTCCTTCCCCTCCCCACAACAGACACCCTGTGAGGTAGGTGGGGCTGAGAGTGTGACTAGCCCAAGGTCACCCAGCTGGCTTCATGTGGAGGAGTGGGGAAACCAACCCGGTTCACCAGATTAGTGTCCGCCGCTGACGTGGAGGAGTGGGGAATCAAACCCAGTTCTCCAGATTAGAGTCCATCACTCCAAACCCCCGCTCATAACCACTACACCACGCTGGCTCTCAGGGTGAGTCTCAGCGACAGAGATGCCAAATAAACATTTATTATATTATAAATGAAAAATAAATGGATCAATCCCAACTAAAATACACAGTTTAAAAAAAATGAGATCCCCCCTTTCTCATCAGCTCTCCAATAGTCTGGCAACCGCTTGCTTCCTCTGTTCTGCAGTCATGTGCTCACAGGCTTCTAAGATATTTGCCACAATTAAAGTCTGTGGAATCGTTTTGGCCTTCACCCATATTCTTCCGTTCATTCCCAACACCAGCTCAAATGGGTAAAGTTGTCCCAAGTCCTGGATGATTTCACAGCCAGGAGCTAGAAGTCTGAAACCAAAATTAAAGAAAAAGGTAGATTACAAGCAGAGAAAGATTACAAAATGAGGCTTTGAAGACCACAACATCTGTCAAGTTAGATTATTTTCTAAAGGAAATAACTAAACCAGTGTTTGGCAGAGGCTAGATGACCACCTGTCAGTAGGGCTGTCAATTCGGTTCGGCCCGAACTGAAAATCAGCCGAATTTCCCTTGATTCGGCGGTTTTTAGTTCGGGACGAACCGAACTCAAAACTGGCGGGCAACCGGGGGGGCCGAATTCAGCGAGTTCGGGAGTTCACGAATAAATTCGGCCAATTCGGGGCGTCAGTAAGCAGCATAACCTTCAGTAAGCAGCATTCTCCTCCCCCGGCCAATCGGTGGCCAAGCTGGGTCTTCTTCTGGCCAATCAGTCAGGATTGAGTACTGGAGGAATCAGCTGATGTGCGGCCGGCCGGGGAAAGAGAGAGAGAGAGGGAAATCCTCTGTGTGTGAGGGGGTGCTTGTGCACATTCGCTCCTTTCCGTGGCTGCAGGGGGCGCATTTTTTGGGGCACTGACCCCAAACTTTCAGGGGATATTCAGACAGGTTTTTTTAAGAGACCACCCAAGTTTTGTAAACATTGGGTCAGGGGGTCCCGAGATATGGGCTCCCCCCCTTTTTCTTTCCATGGCTGCAGAGGGCGCATTTTTGGGTGTGCCGACCCCAAACTTTCAGCGGAGCATCAGACTAGGCTTCTTAAGATACCCCCCAAGTTTTGTAAACATTGGGTCAGGGGCCCCCGAGATATGGGCTCCACCCCTTTTTCCTCTCCCCCCTTTTCCATTTTCGTGGCTGCAGGGGGCGCTTTTTTGGGGGTGCAGCCGCCAAACTTTTGTCATAGCTTCAGAGAATCCCTCTTAAGAGACCACCCAAGTTTTGTAAAGATGGGTTCAGTGGGGGCTGAAATATTGGCTCCCCCCCTTTTCTCTTTCCATGGCTGCAGGGGGCGCATTTTTGGGTGTGCCGACCCCAGACTTTCAGCGGAGCTTCAGTCAAGGCTTTTTAAGATACCACCCAAGTTTTGTAAACATTGGGTCAGGGCCCCCCGAGATATGGGCTTTCCCCTTTCCCCTATTGGGATGAATGGATCACCCTCGAGAGATGCATACGTATGGATCTTATATTGGATACAAATGGAATCATATTGGATTACCCAGCCTCCCAGCCCCTCCTGCTGGAACAGAAGACAGCCACAGTAAGACCCCTTTGGGGGCTTTAATCTATATTTTTTCTTTTCTGTGTGTGTGTGGGGGGGAAAGCAGAGTCTGTGTGTGTGTGTGGGGAGGGAGCAGTTTCTGTGGGTGGGGGGGGGGAAGCCAAAGAAGGCTTTTGCCGGTTCTGCCTGGGGTGTGCGTTCCCCCTTCAGTCTCTCTCTCCCTGGTTTGAGGGGGGGCTTCATTTTTATTCTTCAGGTTTTTCCTCATTCATAAAATCAGTTAGGTTATTTTGATGCTTGCTCAAAACTGGTTTTCAAATGGTGACTTAAAGAATGCATCTGCCTGGTCCCAAGTCCAATGCAAAAGGAGAAATTCCACCCCCTCCTGCTCATTATGCATAGCTAGCTGCCTCTGTCCCTTTCCATGGTATGCAAACTCCCAGGCATCAGGTGTTGCTATGCACTGTTGCAAAGGTGTTGCATTGCGTGCTTGTGTTGCTTTGCAGTTGTATTGTTTTGCAAAATTCTTCACACCTGCCCCGCCCTTTGCATGTTTGCAAAGGGGTTGCTCTGCCGTTGTGTTGCTTTGCAAAGTTCTTAGCACCTGCCCCGCCCTTGCTCTCATCAGCTGTTTGTCGGGCGGGAGCTTTGTGCGTGGGCGGCAAGCTCTGCGGAGAGATACACATTAAGGGTGGGGGGGACCCCTTTCAGGGCCCATATCTCAGCCCCCCCTGACCCAATCTTTACAAAACTTGGGGAGTCTTTCAATATACGTCCTTTGAAGCTCTGCTGAAAGTTTGGGACCTCTAAGCCCAAAAATGCCCCCCCCCAGAGCCGCGGAAAGGCGCGGTTGTGTTTTTAATGGCTTTATTCGGCCGAATTTTTTTTCCGAACTTTGAATTCCCGCCGAATTGAACGGATCCGAAGTGGGGGAGTTCGGACTTCGGCACGTACCGAACCCACAAGGGCCAAATTCGGCCGAATCCGAACTGTACCGAATTTTTTTTTTTTGACAGCCCTACCTGTCAGCAATGCTGATTCTGTGAACTTAGGCAGATCATGAGAAAGAGGGCAGAAAGGGTTGTGCCAACGTTTGGCTCTTGTGGCCCTTTCTTACATGCCCAGGGAAATGCCGATCGCCCCTTTGGGGCCAGGAAGCAATTTTCCACCAGGCCAGATTGGCCAGGGATCCTGGAGGGTTTGTTTCTTTGGCCATGTTCTGGGCATGGAGTAGGGGGTCACTGAAGCGAGGAGGCAGTTGTGAATTTCCTGCATTGTGCAGGGGGGGAGGATGGATTAGATGACCCTGGTAGTACTTTCCAGCTCTATGACTCTATAGAGCAAGGTTCCCCAACGTAGTGCCTGTGGGCACCATGGCACCTGCAGAAACCTTTTCTGGCATGCACCAAGTGTTTTTAGAAAGTGAGTAGGGCCAGGTGGGGCTTTTTGCCCAGCAAGGCTTCTGAGTGACTGCAGATTTTTTTAAAAAACCTTGCTTTGGCAGTAGCTGCCTCCACAGCATGAGGATCTTCACTGTGATTGAAGGAAAGCTGCGACAGCCATTTTTTGTGGCTGGCTCCGCCTTTTTGTTGCTACACCCACCACCCCGTGACAGAATGTCAAAGGTGCCCACAGACTCTAAAAGGTCGGGGACCCCTGCTCTAGAAGAACTGGTGACACTGACTAATGGGAAATCCTTAATGATCGATTTGATTGTTAGATTTCCCCTACCCACACTGTGTCGGAATTCATAAGCTGCCCACCAGCCAAAGGTTGGGGACCCCTGCTTTAGTAAATAACTGAACCTATGCAGAATGCTTGATTTTATTTTCATTAATTTTTACTGCTTAGTTTTCAAAGCACAATTAAAACAAAAACAAAAACCTTACAGTACCCTTGCAACTGGGAATTGTGCACTAGAAGGCTAGTTTGCACAAACAGAAGATGTGATATAATCCAGGAGTGGGGTAAACATCTGGATAAAGGTGGGGGGGATGTGTAGTTACATAATTTACTTCATCTCCCCATTTAAATAGGAGCCCCGTGGCACTAGGAGCCCCGTGGCGCAGAGTGTTAAGCTGCAGTACTGCAGTCAAAAGCTCTGCTCACGACCTGAGTTCGATCCCGACAGAAGTCGGTTTCAGGTAGCCGGCTCAAGGTTGACTCAGCCTTCCATCCTTCTGAGGTTGGTGAAATGAGTACCCAGCTTGCTGGGGGTAAAGGGAAGATGACTGGGGAAGGCACTGGCAAACCACCCCGCAAACAAAGTCTGCCTTGGAAACGTCGGGATGTGATCTCACCCCATGGGTCAGGAATGACCCGGTGCTCGCACAGGGGACCTTTACCCCATTTAAAATAATAATAAATGACCTACACAGACAAGACAGAGGGGAGAAAATTTCTATCCTGGCTGTCTCAATATCTTAGCTGTCTCAGTATCTTAGTTTGTATGTGCATTTTTTTTAAAAGTGGAAGCATTCAGTCATGCAATCCACACCGCCCCCTAATCTAATATGCCATAGCACAAGAAGAGTTGGTGTTTTTATATGCCAACTTTCTCTACCACTTAAGGAAGAATCAAACTGGCTTACAATCACCTTCTCTTCCCCTCCCCACAACAGACACCCTGTGAGGTAGGTGGGGCTGAGAGAGCTTTAAGAGAACTGTGACTAGCCCAAGGTCACCCAGCTGGCTTCATGGGGAGGAGTGGGGAAACCAACCCGGTTCACCAGATTAGCGTCCGCCGCTCAAGTGGAGGAGTGGGGAATCAAACCTGGTTCTCCAGATTAGAGTCCACCCCTCTTAACCACTACACCCCGCTGGCTCTCAGTGTTAGTACAATAGTTTTAGCACCAAATGCTGTATAAATGATCCTGGGAAGGAACAGAACACGAAGCAAACCACTGGTAAATGGTTTCCAAACTCAAGCTGTTGCGGGTTTTTGATTAAGAACTCTACTGCACTCACTTCCTTATTAGGCCTAAGGAAACCTTAATTAAGAAGCCATCTTGTCCGATAATTCCCATCCCGTTGGCTCTGCCGGTGCTGTCGATGCACACCATCTCAGGCTCCATGTCTTTGTTGGCGACGACGAACTGGCCATAGATAAGGTCTCCGACCTACAGAAAGAAGAAAAATTCAGAACACCATCTACAATTTCACAGTAGATGCCATGCATTGTGCTTCGTGACGCCAATGATTTTCAGAAACAAAGGTCAATTTTTTTTCCAGCCACAGCGTTGCCCTTCTTTTCATCCAGTGCTTGTAGATGGACCAAATGCTCTGAGTTGGAAATCGGAGGGACCAGAGCAGAACAACCCACGACCAGCTCTGCTCAACCCGCTCCTGCGCAAGCCAAGAAATATGCAAAGAATGTTAAGTGCCTTCTCTTCTCCAGAGTGAACAACAGAGGCTGAACTTCTTTATACACCTCGGTCACACCTTCAGCCTTTCTGTTAGGTCGGTATAGTCCAATGCCAAAGGAACAACATACATGCATCTATGGAATCCCGTCTCTGGAAGACATATTTCATTATGTCTTATTATACCTATTGTCTCAACACTACCTGTTGAACTGACAATTTGCTCCAATAGGACATCATTTGTTAATTCTAAATTTACACTAATAGACCTGTTAATATGACTTGATGGAACACTACCTGGTGAACACAACTGAATCAACAACTTGAATTGACATTGAATTGAATCACCTGTTGAATATATACCTGTAAGATTACTTTATACCCTGTTATATAAGTGGATATTGTATGTTACATCCACAATTTATATTTCTGTATATTAGTTGCGTTTAAACATTTTTGATGTATATTTCATGGTGAGTCATAACTTACTTATGTGGAATTTTTAAAAATATATATGTCTATTATCTATTAATGTTGTAATAGTTTACTTTAGGAGGTACTATTTGACTATAGTGTGTTGTACAAGGAGGCCAGAGCTAAATTTTTGGATGGGATTTTGAAAGGCATAAACTTCTGTTCTGAAACCGAAAAATTGATTTTGCTACTATCAGACTCTGATGCACACGTGACTTATATGATGGTCTCAATTTGCCTTGGCTGCTAAGAAGATAAGAGCCCTCAAGGCCGCAAAGAAGGAATCTGTTTAGGCTTAGCAAGTGAGAGCACTTTTAGTTTTAATGGATCCCCCCCCTTTATGGTATGATTATAGATTTGGGATTGTGTAATAACTGCTCTTTTACTTTTTTAAATCCAGTAACTAACTTTTAATCAGTTTTCTTAGAATTTTGTAAATATTTTAGGATACTTTGTAACGGCCTATGGCTATACAAATAAACTCACTTGACTTGACTTATACACCTCTGCTCCTTTCTTTTGGTGCTTTGGCTAGAGAGTGAGGGTTAAAATGCATTTTGGCCACTACTGCGAAAGCTCTTCACGCTGGAGAAGGTGGGGTTAACTGGTCTTTGCCTTGCTTTGGTTTGCAAACTTCAGAGATTATTGGGTGGGGGGAGCCTGGAGACCTCAATTGACCTTTTCCAGTTGTGAATATTTAACTCCTTAGGCTCACATTCTTGTGTCACCTGTAGAGAGCGAAGAACGAAAACAACACTGTAAAATTCTACATCATGACAGTCTGACGTGTTGTGATGGGGGGGATCGCACCAGACTTATGTTGACCCTGTAGGGTTTACATAAGAATATAAGAAACGCAAGCTGGATATCCCATGCAAACCCGAGATATTCCTGTTAAATCTGTTACCTAATCTAACTAAAGTCCAATTTTGTATCGGGTTACATATGATAACTGCTGCCAGAACAACCTTTTCCAGACATTGGAAACAAAAATCGACTCCAAAGATAGAGGAATGGCAGGTTAGTTAAAGAAATATATGTTTTAATTAAGCTAACAACATTTCAGAAAAATAGAGATACAATAAGTGTAGATGAGTTATGGTCACAAACTATAAATAAAATAGAGAATTTTATAAATAAGGGCAAGAAAGGGGAATGCATTGTGCTCAGTCAGGATGGAACGATGAATATGAAGACAAAGAAATAAGCTGTAGCATAGGAATCCTGTTATTTTATTGTGTATATAGATATATTGTATTTTAAATCATGAAGATTGTCCCTTTTTTCTACTTCTTTTATTTACTGTTATTGTTTATTGTTATTGTTTTTCTCCAATTAAAAAAAAAAGAATATAAGAAACGCCATGCTGGATCAGACCAAGGTCCATCAAGTCCACAAATCTGTTCACACAGTGGCCAACCAGGTGCCTCTAGGAAGCCCACAAACAAGATGACTGCAGCAGCCTTATTCTGCCTACGTTCCAAAGCACCTAATATAATAGGAATGCTCCTCTGATCCTGGAGAGAATGCGTATGCATCAGGACTAGTATCCATTTGGACTAGTAGCCATGGATAGCCCTCCCCATGAACATGTCCACTCCCCTTAACGCCCTCCAAACTGGGAACCATCACCACATCCTAGGGCAGGGAGTTCCACAATTTAACAATGTGTTGTGTGAGGAAATACTGTCTTTTACCTGTTTGAAATCTCTCACCCTCCAGCTTCAGCAGATGACCCAGCGTTCTAGTATTATGAGGGAGAAAAGCTTCTCCCTGTCCACTCTCTCTATACCATGTATCATTTTATAGACCTCTATCATTTTATAGACCTTAACCGCCTTGCAGGGCAAGAGGCTTTGGTGGCCACCTGTCCAACTACTAACCAGGGCTGACCCTAATTAGCTTCTAAGATCAGGCTAGCCTGGGCCATCCAGGTCAGGGCGGTCTTACTTAAAATACCACTTTTAAGAACGATTGTTCAACAGCTGCTTTGCCAACCACACCATGCGTTTTAACTGCTTTCACACATGCTGAATGCACTTTCGATCCACTCTAAGTGCAGTCTAATGAACTTTTGCAAGTGGATTTTGCCCATTCACAGTAAAATCCAGCTGCAAAGTGGATTGAAAGTGCATTATTCAGCATGTGTGGAAGCAGGTGTGCCTATTCCTATTCTTGAAAAAACATCCAAATTTCCCTTTTGGGGGTATGCCAATATAAGTTTCGTCAGCGTGTTTACAAGCTTTCTTTCTGCCCACTCCAAGAAAGCTCCTACCTAAATCTTGCTAAATTATTTTGAGTGGCAGCCAATTCTGTAACTGGGAAAACCAGGTGAATTTTAAAATTAAACATTCCAATGGACGCTCACAATTTAAAAAGAGAAACTTAGTAACATACTCTTACTGCAATTCCGGCATCGCAGAACAAATGAATGCATAATACATGAAAAACTCCAGCACTGTTTAATGGTGTATAGGAGGGAGAAGAGCCAATGATCCTTGGTGTAAAGATACAGACATTACACAAAAGTATCCCCATTTTCACTTGAAGTATTAGATGGCATGCCATGTATGGCTGGATCTTAAAAGTTTTAAAATCAATAAATAACTTTTGCTAATCGTCATCCAAATTTCCTTCAAGTGGGAAACCAAACACATGGAGTTCTGTTACTGATAGACTTTTCAAATCTGATCCAAGCGCAGGACGCATGAGATACAAACACTGAGAAATGTATTTGAAATGCTGAATCTTTGGGACAGGCCTGGCTCAGAGGCTACTGCTAATCTCAGGGCTTCTCTTTCGTGTGCCCTCTCACGCCAGCAAAGCCGGTTGTGCAACACAAACTATAGTTTGAAGAGGGCATTCGCCAAGAAGCAAAATAATCAATAGGTTCTATTCCTGGCGAGGACAATGAATTCTTATCCCACGCTCCTCTCAAATTACAAAAGCCTCGCGTCAAACACTGACAGAGGAAAAGAGCATCCGAATCCTTTGCTTGAGGTATGTGCCATGTCTTTAGACACGTCCACACCCAGACACTCTTACAAAACCCTAATGACTAAGGCAAAGAGATGCTGACCTTGCTCAATATTACTGCGGTTAACAGCGGGCATGGACTTGAAGACAATCCCCACCTCCAAACATATTTTAGAGTCCTCACCTGAACATTTGGCCTGTTTCTCTTGGTGGCCCCTTCGAAGACCAAGTAGGACAGAGAGGCCTGTTCGCTTCCGCCAACATCCAGTTTGAATATGTCCCCAGCTTTGGCGGTCACTATGCCTATCACATGGTCTCCTTTGACTGGGACATACTAGAAACGGAAAGGATTGGGATATTAGAAAGTTTGCTGTGCGTCCACATGTCTTTCTCTGGAAACAAACGCCAACGGTACACAGCAGTCTCCTAAAACACAACCCACTGTCACAAACCCCAGGCTTTCAAACCGAGGACGGCTATAAGCACAGCACTCCGGAACAAAAATGCTCATTTCACAGCAACTGCGTTTGAACAGTAAACTTTAATGCCATTACAGATGCACTGTGTGTGCGTGAAGTGCTGTCAAGTCGCTTCCGACTCATGGCGATCCTATGAATCAACGTCCTCCAAAACATCCTATCCTTAACAACCTTGCTCAGGTCTTGCAAACTGAGGGCCACAGCTTCCTTTATTGAGTCAATCCATCTCTTGTTGGGTCTTCCTCTTTTCCTGCTGCCTTCAACTTTCCCTAGCATGATTGTCTTTTCCAGTGACTCTTGTCTTCTCATAATGTGACCAAAGTATGACAGCCTCATTTAGTCATTTTAGCTTCTATGGTCAGTTCATGCTTGATTTGATCTATAACACACTGATTTGTTTTTTTGGCGGTCCATGGTATCCGTAACACTCTTCTCCATTGCACTAGCAATGTTCAACCTCATGGGGTTTTCAAGGCAAGAGATGAGCAGAGGTGGTTTGCTATTGCCTTCCTGTGCATACAAATGCACTAATTCAGGCATTAAAATCTTTGACGATACTTGATCCCTGCCTTTTAGTAGATGTAGGGAAATATTTTTAAATGGTTTACAGGTCGAGTATCCCTTATCCAGACTGTTTGGGACCAGAAGTGGTCCGTATTTTGGAATTTTTGTATCTGCATAAAGATGTCTTGGGGATGGGACCTAAGTCTAAACATGAAATTCATTCATGTTTTATATATACTTTATACACATAGCCTGAATGTAATTTTAAACAATATTTTTAATAGTTTTGTGTACACTGAACCATCAGTGGCACCGCTGAGGCCCTGTAAGTAATGCCTGCATGCCGGCTGAAAAGGTCCAGTTATTGCATCAGTCCAGATATTGGATGTCCAGATAAGGGATACTCAACCTGTATTTACATAAAGACAGAAAATAAAAATGGTTAGTTAGATACTGGCTGAAAGAACCAAGACAATATCCAGTTTAGGAACCATTAACTAAAGACAACAGAAATCCAAGAAAAAGACAGGAGTTTTTTCCTGAATCTTTCTATTTCCAACAGCAGGAGGGAACAGTACAACCCAAAACCAAATGTAAGAGAGAGAAGTTAAAGGTCTGCAGTACTAATGTTACATGTGAAAATAAAAATTTGAAACCATCTTCCCACAAAGACAAGAAAAAGGCAGGATCCAGCCCACGTTAAGCATCATTGTGCCCACAGCTCTAGTATCTAGGACGCAGGAGAGTAATAATCTGTCACTGATCACAATGGGTGATGATGCAACTACTTAACCACAAGATATTGGGTAAAATCCTATAACTCTGGGCTGTGGAAACCCCAAATGCCTTGAAGTCCAATGCCAACGCCTGGAAATATTAAGCATTTTCCCAGCAGTGCCACAAGAAACTATTTTACATGACTTTGCTGGTTTGAAATACCAGCGGGGAACAAAAACAACTAGTTCTATATACTTCCAAGGCAAGGAGCTAAATCAGAAAGTCGTAGGAAAGAGATCAAACTACACAGGTTGTGCTCCCAAAAGACAGTGAAGTCATTTGTCATTTAGGGTTACTTAATAGAATTCACATTAGAAAGAAATGCCCCCCACTATTTCCAGCCCTCAAAGGTCAATGGATCCGCCCACCTCCCTCACACGCATTAAGAGTACACATCTTCTTTCCTTTCACATTTTTTTTCCTACTGAGGAGTTAAATAAGGAACATGTGCAAGCGTATCAATAAAAATCCATGTTGTCTATACACTATAAAACCTGTTTTAGCTATCAGGATTGCCCTCATATATGAGCTTTCAGGAAACTTAAGTATTGTAATAGTTATTGCTAACATCTCTCTAAAGCTATCCAAATGCTGTTAGCATTCCAAGTCTGTGATTCCGCAAACAGAGTGCCCAGTAACAATGCACCAGGAGCAGAAATGCAAAATTAAATTGCAATGTCGACAACAAACTGGCCAATGCAGAAGCTGGGATTTACAAAGGTGCAAACATGGGGGGGTTGCATTCCCCTAGCAGGCTTTCCACTTCTCAGGTGAGTCCATTTTGTTGAGGGGAGGGGGAGAAGGTGCAGGTCTTGGAGCCCCACACAGGTACAAAGGGCGTACATCAAAACAGCCTCTGCAGTCTACCCAACCACGCATGCGCACTCTCTCGGCTCAGCCTCCACTTACCCTCTTCTGCTGGGAGTCCACCCAATAGGTTCCCCCGGAGCCACTTCCGGTCACGCCCCCTATTGTTCCGGCCGGACCCCGATACCGAAGGAGGCCGCACTTGGTGACCAGCAGGCCTTCGCCGCCGCGCCTCAGCCCCGGCCCGCAGATCAGCCGCCCTTTCTGAGGCCCGGCCGGAGCAAGGCGTAGCCGCTCGCCGTCTGCCTCAGGCGAGGCGGGAAGGAGCAGCACGTCCCCGGGCATCACCACCTGCCCGACGCGCTCCTCGGCTACGCTCGGCGCCCCGGCCGCCATTTTGTCCACCCGCGGCCGCTTCCTCTGTGGGCGGGGCTTGAGTTGTGCGCGCATGCGTGCAGCCCGCACCGGCTTCATTTGCCAGGCACTCGCCCACTGCCGTGACGATCCGTGACGCATGCGTGAAGCGCTATTGTACCCTTGGGTTCAGACTTGCCAAGTTACAACATTTAATAGGATGGATTCGTAGGAAGGGAGGCAGACTCAGCAAGCAGGGTTTTTTTAATACTTGAAATTATCTCCCTTTTACAATAAACAAACAAATAAAACTAATGTGCAGAAAGGGGTTTTGTATTGAAATCGTGTGCGTTAGACCCGCTTCGGCTTCCTTGCCAGAAGTTCGCAGACTACCAAAATGATCATTGGCGCATGCGTGAACAACTGTTGTACCCTGTTACAATTTTTTGATAGGGTGAATTCGTTGGAAGGGATGCAAAATTCAGCAAGGAGGGTGTAAGCTGCTTCTTTAAAAAAACAATGCATAAAACGATCTCTCTTTTTTAAAAAATGAAACTAATGTGCAGAGAGGCGTTTTATATTGAAATCGTTAATTTGTGTATTTTGTTCCATGGCCAGGGTGGATAAAAATAATTGGTTTTTAAAAAATAAAATGGCTTTTTTAAGGAAAACGTTATAGTTTTCTATAAATACAATAAATAAATATTTAAGATACATTCTAGTCCAAAGGTTATTCATCATGAGGTAAGGATTAGTTTTAATTATGTCACATGAGGCTATATATTCATGCAATGTTTAAATGGGCGGGGGATGGGTTCCATAAATCCATTCACATTGTCAGGCTCTTCCTGTAAGATTATTTTGGGCAATTTTGCAGTTTCAAAACAGTGAATTTGTGTCTGCAGAGACATGTCTCTTCTTCACAGCAAAAAATGTTATAAAATAAACATACAAAGTTGAGAAAAAAGACCTTAGTCCCACTGTTCTTTTGCAAATCTATGTACACAGAAATAACCCCTTACCTTCACACAGAGGTTTTTCTCCGCCGGAGATCCTTTCAACTGGAATTGAACCCGGAACCTTCCGCAAGCAAATCATGTCCTCCTGTTTTGTTCTGCTCCTAGTCTTACCACATAGCTGGAACAAACTCAATATTATCATGTTAAACACTATTAAGTCACATAGATTTCAAATCCAATATTGCCTACAACTTAGACTATACATTCCTGTAATTTAAATAAGCTGCGCATGGACAGCTCAGTCCCCCAGAGTGCGCACAAGCCAATTTGCACCATCAAATATTTTAAATCGTTTCTGCAAATATTAATAACCGTCTTCACTCCAGCTCTCTAACAGCGAATGAGATACAGAGGAGGTTCCCTGTTTATTAAGCTGCAGTGACACCATCTGGTTGACAGAGGGAAAAACAAAAAATATGCATCCTCCTTTAAGCCCATCTTATGCTCACAAGGGGCGGTGAATTTGAGAGGGCACATCACTAAGGACTGCAAGCAAAGCCTTGTATAGCAAACTGGGCAGTTTAAGGACTTACTTGGCCTGTTTGTATTACTATAATCTACCTCTCTAGATAATGTATTTTTATCCTGCCCTTCAAGGGTGGTGTACTCTACAACAATCCTATGAGGTAGACTACATAAATCAGTGGGTTATAGATCAATTCAAGCCTGAACTGACCCTAGAAGCTAAAATGACTAAACTGAGGCTGTCATACTTTGGACATATTATGAGAAGACAAGAGTAACTGGAAAAGACAATCATGGTCGGAAAAGTTGAAGGCAGCAGGAAAAGAGGAAGACCCAACAAGAGATGGATTGACTCTATAAAGGAAGCCATAGCCCTCAATTTGCAAAGATCTGAGCAAGGCTGTTAAGGATAGGACGTTTTGGAGGACACTGATTCATAGGGTCGCCATTAGTCGGAAGCAACTTGACGGCACCTAACACAGAGAGAGACTATATAACCTGCCTTATACCGAATCCTTGGTCCATCCAGGTCAGTATTGTCAACTCAGACTAGCAATGGCTCTCCAAGGTCTCAGACAGTGGTCTTTCACATTTCCTACCACCTCAGCGGTTTAGCTGCCGGGGCTGGGGATTGAACCTAGGAACTTCTGCATGCGAAGCTGTTGCTCTACCACTGAGCCACACCCCCTCCCCATGGACACCTAGTAAGCATCCTGGCTGAGAAGGGATTGGAACCTGGGTTCTCCACGTCCTAGTGTGACATTCATAAGTAATATGTAGTAATTAAAGGATCGTACTAACGTCCTGGAGACTCAGGTTCAAATCGTTGCACTGCCCCTACTCTCTCTCAGCCCCTCTAGCCTCAGAGGGTTGCTGTGGGAATGCTATGGGGAAGAGAGAACTGTGTATACTGCCCTGAGCTACTGGAAGGAAGAACAGGATAAAATTGTACTATTTCAGTTTCAAATACCTTTATTGGCATAGTACAATTTGCAGTATATAAAAGGATAAAAGTTAAAAAAAATGTACTAGATACATAAAAGATTCTTTACAACAACATACTTTGGGTTCAAGTTTCGCTGTTCGCTACCGCTGATTGCTGTGATGACTTGAAGCAGGAAGCTTTTCAGATATTCCAGAGGTTCTTAACCTTTAATACCCTTCACCGTACCCAACTATCATCGAACTCTCCCATCCCTAATGTGTGTGAGGAACTGTTATGCTCCTTTTCTGTGTGCTTCTGTTTTTGCTCGTATAAGCAGCAAGGCAGACCTTTGCTAACTTTGGTTCAGGCTGTTGGTGTTGTAAACCCTAAGCAGGCCCCAAGCTGGAATGTCATGCTGACTCCCATGCCCTCCCTACCTCCCTCCTGCTTCCTGCTTCCCTGGCCTTGGCTTCTGTAGATTGCAATAACGAGCTTCTTGGGACCTTTTGATGTTCTTGTGCAAGGCATGGCCTGACACGGTTATCTCATGGTTCTCAAAACATATAACAGACATCTGCTGTGTAGAATTGTTTATAATCTTGCTCTTTTGGAAATGCTAGCACTTGCAACTTTGACCCTGTAGGGGCCTAGTCATACCTGATGCGTTCCAATAAACTTACCTGTTTCTGAATGGTCGTCTGAGCAAGTGATTTTATGGAAACTGCCCAGGGAGGCTGGAAAGCCTTACATTAAGTTGCAAGTCCTTTGCCTCGATTCCTGCTCCTGTACCACGTTTGGACAGCTATGGCAGGCAACGGGGATGACAAGAAAGAGGAGGATGACACCGTACCAAAGAAACCCGATCCGGCCCCCTAGGAAGGGAAGTCGACTGGGAAGACGCCCAGTGGAACCGACTCAGGATCGGGTCCGGGTACGAAGCCTAAATCCACCCGGTTAAACACCTGGCTGGAGTCCCCCCGAGGTTGGTCGCTTCCGAAGAGTGAAGCGCGGGCGCGGAGGACCGCAGTTCCCGGGGTTGGTTTCGAGGACGATCCAGCCCGTAAGGAAGCCCTCCTGCTGCACCAGATGGAAGAGGAACGTCAACAGTGGCAGGTGGAATGGCAGGACATGCTTGAACGGATGGATGCCATGACCACGGTGATAGGGGACATGGCTCAAGCACTAGATGACCTGCGAGTAAATCCACCGCAGCCGCCTGCAGCCCCGGCGGGTGGAGGACAGCAGCCAGTGCAGCCCATGGCTCCCGCACCGCCCGTCCGCCCCACTCCGCCGGTCCGCCGAGACTTGAAAATCACGTATGATGGGTCGAGTGACCAGTTGACATTTTTTATGGTGCAAGTGGATATTTTTATGCGGGAGCAGGCCAGGACCTTCACCTCGGAAGAGTCCAGGGTCCAATATGTGGCCTCTCTACTGCAGGGTGAGGCAGCTGCCTGGATGGTCCTGCAATATGAGCTCCGCTCCCCTGTCTTGCGAAGTCTCGATGACTTCATGATAGCCCTTCGGCATCATTTTGAGGATCCACACTTGGGTGAGAGAGCCAAAACAGCCTTGCTACAATTGCTCCAAGGGACTAAATCGTTGACGCAGTATGCAAGTGAATTTCAATCGCTCTCGAGTAAGATTTTGGACTGGAGTGAGGCTACCAGAGTGCAATATTTCCGCGAAGGTTTGAACCCGGAATTGCAACACTGGGCTTTTATGCAAGGTAACCCTCCAGATGTGGAAGGATGGGTTCGGCATGCCGCCGACATTGAGAACTGGAAGCATCTGCTGCTCCTATCCAGGCAACGTACCGGCCGAGAGACCAAAGTCCGTGGAAACAGACCCGGCAGTCCAAAAGACTCTCGTTTCCGGGGGGAGGGCCGTCAGTGACTGAACGCCGCAAACGCTTTGAGAGCGGGGCCTGTCTTGTTTGCGGAGGTAAGGGACACTTTGCTTCTCAGTGCCCTTCCCGGATCGGACGTCCGGGACCACCTCGGGACAAACCCGAAAAGACCCCCCCCCCCCGAGGGACAACCTCGCCGCCGGAGCGGCGCACCTGGCCGACAGAGCACGCCTACGGCTTTGCACATTCGGACCGAGCCTGGAGCTTCGAAAGCTACTGATCCATCGGGGTCCCGGATTACAAATGAAACCTTCGACTCACCGGAGTCACGGATTACAAATGCTGAATCTGCCTCCTCCAGCGAGGAGGAGGAATGGGACATGCCGGCAAAAAACGCCGTCGGTCTGCTGTAAAGGGGGCTCCTCAGCAGACCGCTCCGAACGTTGTGCAGGGAGCTCCTCTAAGGGTAAGCGATCAGGAAGACAATGTATATGTAAAAGTTACTCTCACTTTGCCAAAAGGGGGACCCTTGTTTAAACTTACAGCCCTGGTTGACTCGGACTGTGCTCGTACCCTGATAAGTGAGAAAGTCGCCCAGCAACTGCGGGTTAAATGAAAGCGGTTACCCGAACCCATCCGCTTTTCCCAAATGGATGGCAGTGACTTTAAAGGGGGACCAGTTACCCACCGCACGGCCGCGGTAGTGATGGGCGTGGGAGAACATTGGGAGCAGCTCTATTTCACCATCGCTCCCATTGAGGCCTCCGTTGTGTTGGGAATGAACTGGTTGCTGGGACATAACCCCTCCATAGACTCTCACTTTTCCCCACACCCTGTGTGAGCACCATGATAAAGACCGAGTGCTCAAAACCCAAGCGGCCGCTCTTGTGGGAGCTCCTCATGCTGAGACTTTCCAACCCCAGCTTCCTAGCGAGTACTCTCAGTATGCTGACGTGTTCGATGTGCGGGAATGTGATGAATTGCCGCCTCAAGGGAAACCGACTGCGCTATCGAAGTGGTGGGGGATGGCAAGTTGTCCAAAGGAAAAATCTGTCCTATGAGTCCCAATGAAAAGGCCGTGTTACGAGACTATTTGGACACTTGTCAGGCCTGTATCTCAGTTACTTTGTTGTGCTTTCGTTTCTATCGCTGACCTGACTACTGACTAAGCTCAAGGACAAGCCTGCATACCGAAGCCTGTTGGAAGCTCTGGGAACCGTCCTGGGAACAGCAGCTATGTTTGTGTTCTGTAATCACTTGCAAATATCATAGCCTTTATACTGCTGAGTGTTAGACAGCGAGCTCATTGCTGTCAGCTTTTCTTCATGCTCTGTACTCCTATTTAGACCAAGTAAAAACCAGCTTCTTTTGGACCTGGCTGTCTCGATGTGGTTTGTTTTGGTTCTGATTTAGGCCAAGGGCTTACATTCTGACAGCAATCCCTTCATCACCCTTTTTATCAGTCAGGCTGGAACCCAGGAGGGTTCGCCTGCCACTTGGATGGGAGCTAAGACAGAGCTCTCCGAGTGAGTTTACCGTGGCTGGAGCCCCGTGTGGTTCACCCCCGGTCCCGGTGGATCTGTTCCCCGGGTAGCGGGTTCCTCGCCGGAGCCCTGGAAGGGTCTCATCCCTGATACCTTCCTTTTAGGACGCCCTAGACAACGTTCAACGGGCAGAAGTGGAACGTAGCCGCCTGACTGGACTTGTATGGGCGCAGCACGGAGGCCAGCGCCCGCCACGACCTCCTGGCGTCAAATTGTCCAGTGGAGGATGCTCAACTGGCCCGGGTGTGCGGAGCCGGGCCAAAGACACTGGCGTAACGGATGGTTGCACTCTTCCACGGAATGACCTCGACCACCACTTCAATGGCCGGGATTGATAAGTTGTCAACCCCCGCCTCTGGTGTCAACGCAGCAACCTTAGCGGTTCGGATCCAGCCGCGACTGGATCTTCCAGATCAAACCGGACCTATTCCGGCATGGGAGCAGGAGGCTCTGCCACTAGTTACCATGGCCCTGACCACCAAACTCGAAGCAGACCAAGTTTTGGCGGATCGTAAGGGGGTCAAAGAGGACTTGCACTATGAGGACACTCTCTGGGCTGCAAACCTCCGAATCAGCCAGCCCCGTCGCTTAGGTGATGCGGGCGAGGATATGTTTTTGCTCCAAAAGCACAAGCGGGTACACGTAGACCGAGTGGCCCGCTTGCAGGATCAGATGAACTTTTGGCTTCACGACAACGACTGCTTGCAGCAGATACAAGTCGGACCGGATGACTCGGCCCCAGCTCCACAACCAGGGTCTCCTGATCAGGCTCAACCGCAGCAACCTGCGGCACCTCTGGGCGGAGCGCCCATGTTGCCAGTAACTCCAGCAGTGCCTGTGGCGCCTGGAGACTCCGGAGCTCCCGTCCTGCCACCGCCAGGAAGGCCAGGGGCCCCGTTCCTTGGATCTACACCAGCACCCGTAATACTTCAACACAGAGGCACCGCGGCCACCCGCAGTACAGCACCGGGACGGCCCACACCCTCTGCACTTCCTACTTCTACAGACCCCTCCAGGTCCTGGATTACAAGTGTCCCAGTGAGGGACAATTCCCAGTGGGGGAACGCATCGCCCTGAGCTCGGACGACTTCAACACAGAGGCACCACGGCCACCCGCAGTACAGCACCGGGACGGCCCACACCCTCTGCACTTCCTACTTCTGCAGACCCCTCCGGGTCCTGGATTACAAGTGCCCCAGTGGGGGACAATTCTTCACCTTCGAACAGGGATCTTCCCGGGGATACCCCAGCGTTAACCCTGGACTCACCTCTTGACCTGTCACAAAACTGAGGAACGCCTCAACGCGAAGGCACCGCGGCCACCCGCAGTACAACGCCGGGTCGGTTCACACCCCCTGCTTTTTATTTCAGAGACTCTCCTGGCCTTCCTACTTCTACAGACCCCTCCGGGTCTCGGATTACAAGTGCCCCAGTGGGGGACAATTCTCCATCTTCGGACGGAGATCACCTCCGGGATACCCCAGCGCTAAACCTGGACTCGCCTCTTGACCTGTCAAATAACCGGTCACAGCCTGCGGTGAATGGAACGTCCCCGCAGACCCCCGCAGTTTCTCCTGTAAAACCTACGAAACCGACGAAGGTGAAAGAAGTAGAAAATACGATGTATGTGGACGCAGTGTTACAACGCTATAAAGGGGGTCCCCAACTGCCTGTCAGGGCACTTATTGACTCCGGCTGCGGTCGCACTTTAATTAGTGAAACCACATTCTCAGCTCTCAAAGTCAAGTCCGAGGCGCTACCAGCTCCCGTCCAATTTGCCCAGATGGATGGAAGCCATTTCAAGGGGGGCCCAGTTGATCATCGCATTAAAGGGGTGGCGATGGGTATTGGCTCTCATTGGGAGCAAATAGACTTTACCATAGCCCCTATCCGATTCGAGGTGGTCCTAGGAATTAATTGGATTAAGGGTCATAATCCCTATATAGATTGGGAGACGGACACTATCTCCTTTACCAGTTCCAAATGTGAACAGCACCGGCAGCACGTCGCGCTGCTGGCTCCACCCTCTCCGGCATTGACCTCTGATATCCCATCACCACCGTCCCTGCCCGATGTATACCAAGACCTTGCCGATGTCTTTGACATTAAAGAATGCAATGCCTTACTACCCCGTGCCACAGACTGTGCAATTGAAGTAGTAAAGGACTGCACACTGACCAAAAGCAAGATTTACCCTATGAGCGCTTCCGAGTGCACTGTGCTTCGGGACTTTTTGGATAAAAATCTTGCTCGAGGGTTCATCCGACCATCGAACGCTCCTAACTCTGCTCCTGCGTTCTTTGTCCGAAAAAAGGAGGGCGACCTGCGTCTATGCATTGACTTTTGAAAGCTCATCGCAGTCACCCAAGCCAACGCCTACCCCATACCATTGATTTCGGATATTTTGGGACAGTTACAAGAGGGATGTATATTCTCCAAATTGGACCTAGTAGAAGCTTACTACCGCGTCCGTATCCGCGAGGGGGACGAACCCCTCACTCCCTTCTCCAGCTGTTTTGGAATGTTTGAATTCCTCGTGATGCCCTTCGGGCTAAAAGGGGCCCCGGGGGTCTTCATGCAGCTCATCAACGAAATACTACATGATTTGCTGTACCGCGGGGTGGTGGTTTATTTGGATGACATCCTTATTTATTCGAAAACCATGGAGGAACATGTTGCTCTGGTCAGAGAAGTTTTACAACGACTCCGTAACCACCAGCTCTATGCAAAACTGTCCAAGTGCGAATTTCACCGAAAGCAGATAACTTTCTTGGGATACATAATCTCTCATCGTGGCCTTAGCATGGACCCCGCTAAAGTCCAATCGGTACTTGACTGGACTCCGCCCTCCACCCGCAAGCAAGTGCAGCAATTTCTGGGCTTTGCTAATTTCTACCGCGGTTTCATTCCCAACTTCGCTCAAGTGGCGTTGCCAATCACTGACCTCCTGAAAACAAAGGGTAAAGGGGTTTCTGCAACGTTGCCCTCTGCCAAAATACTATGGACTGATCAATGCCAATCTGCCTTTGTAGCCCTCAAACGGCTTTTCACTTCTGAACCGGTCCTACAGCACCCAAATCCGAACCAAATGTTTATTGTACAGGTCGATGCGTCTGACGTAGCCATGGGGGGCCCCTACTCCAGAGAGGACCGGACGGTCTCCTTCACCCCTGTGCCTACTTCTCGAAGAAGTTTACACCTTCCCAATTAAACTGGCCCATTTGGGAAAAGGAAGCTTCAGCCGTCCACCATGCCCTTATGCTGTGGAGGCAATTCCTGGAGGGGTCCGGGATCCCCTTTGAAGTTTGGACCGATCACAGAAATCTAGCTGCCCTCACGGGGACCCATAAATTGTCCGCAAAACAACAGCGTTGGGCGGACTTCTTTGCTCAATTCCGTTTTGTTCTCAAACGTGTACCTGGGAAACAGAACGTGCTTGCAGATGCCCTATCCCGGTTGCCTCAATACCCAGTAAAACGGGATCGGCCGACAGACTCGTTGTTTACTCCGGCGCAAAGGGAAGCCCTACCCCTACTGGTCGTGCAAACCCGGGCCCAAACCTGGCTCCAGCAGGGGAACCATACCGTAGCTGACAAGGTATCCAGCCCTAACCAGCAGGCTCCCTCGCCTGTCCCCCTTGCGCCAACTGCATCCAGCGCTCCACAGCAACCAGCCTCTCCTCCCCCTCCACCACCATCAACTCCTGCTTCTCCCTCTCCCACAAACGGAGAGGGGGTGATCATCTCCAATACCTTCCTGGACTCCCTTCGGGCTCAGTGCCTAGCCGAACGCACTGCCCAAACCTTGCCCCAAGGTGTACTCGAGCAAGGTGGTTGTTGGTACAAAGACTCAAAATTATACGTGCCTAAAATACTTTGAAGAGAAGTTCTACAGCTAAGACAGCGGGACACTTTGGGTTCCTGAAAACTCTTCACCTATTGCGCAGACAGTTTTGGTGGGGGGGATGCGTTCTGATGTGGACTCCTTCGTTCGCAGCTGCCCTATCTGTGCCACAGTCAAATGTTCTCAAGGCAAACCCCCAGGACTACTGCAGCCGCTGGAAATCCCCAGTAAACCCTGGGAAGTGATTGCCATGGATTTCATGACGGATCTCCCCCTTAGCGGGGGCAAAACTGTACTATGGGTTGTTACTGACTTATTTTCCAAACAGGTACATTTGGTTCCCTTAGCGGGTATTCCTTCCGCCCCCAAGTTGGCCCGCCTCTTCCTGTCACATGTCTTCCGGCTACATTCGTTTCCGCGCAAGATAATCTGTGACCGCGGAAGTAGTTTTATTGCTAAATTTTGGAAAGCTTTTCTCAAATTAGTGGGGGTGGAGCAAGGGTTGTCTAGTGCTTACCATCTTCAAACGGATGGGCAAACTGAACGTGTCAATGCTGTACTGGAATGCTATTTGCGTTGTTATGTCAATTATCACCAAGATGACTGGGTAGAACTGTTGCCTTTTGCAGAATATGCTTACAATAATGCTGTGCATCAATCTACTGGCTTCAGCCCTTTCTATGCTGTGTATGGTCAGGACTTCGGTCCTATTGCCCCTGTAGAAGGGTCTGAGGGGGAGGAGGATCCTGATGTCGCCTCATGGGCGCATGCCCTCCGTACTACTTGGCCCTGGCTGATTAGCAACCTGGACCGAGCCAAACGCAAGTACAAAGCGCGAGCTGATAAGCATCGCTCCCCCAGTAAGGACTTTCAAGTCGGGGACTTAGTATATCTTTCCACCAGAAATCTGCGCTCCACCCGTCCTTGTCACAAACTCAGTGCCAAGTACATTGGCCCATTTCCTATCGCCCGAATCATTAACCCTGTCGCCGTGGAATTGACTCTCCCCAAAACCTTAAGGCGTATCCACCCCGTCTTCCATGTCAGTCTCCTAAAACCCCATGTCGCCTCCTCGGACTGGCATCCAGAGCCGCCTCCCGAACAACCAGTGATGGTGGGAGGGGAGGAACATTTCGAGGTGTCCAAGATCCTGGATTCACGTATACACCATGGATCTCTGCAATACCTAATTCGCTGGAAACACTTCCCCCCTGCCTATGACGAATGGGTGCGTGCACAAAATGTCTCCGCCCCCCGCTTAGTAAACGCCTTTCACACCACCTACCCGGACAAGCCATCCCCCTTGCCAGGAGGAAGGGGGCCTTAAGGGGGGCAGGATGTCAGGCCTGTATCTCAGTTACTTTGTTGTGCTTTCGTTTCTATCGCTGACCTGACTACTGACTAAGCTCAAGGACAAGCCTGCATACCGAAGCCTGTTGGAAGCTCTGGGAACCGTCCTGGGAACAGCAGCTATGTTTGTGTTCTGTAATCACTTGCAAATATCATAGCCTTTATACTGCTGAGTGTTAGACAGCGAGCTCATTGCTGTCAGCTTTTCTTCATGCTCTGTACTCCTATTTAGACCAAGTAAAAACCAGCTTCTTTTGGACCTGGCTGTCTCGATGTGGTTTGTTTTGGTTCTGATTTAGGCCAAGGGCTTACACACTAATTTGGCGCGGGGTTTTATCCGTCCCTCGAAGGCACCGTACTCGGCTCCCGCCTTCTTTGTCAAGAAAAAGACGGGTGACTTGAGACTGTGTATCGATTTCCGTAGACTGAATGCAGTCACTCAGTCTAATGCATACCCCCTCCCTCTCATTCCAGACCTGCTTGCACAACTGAAGGAGGGCCGGATTTTCACTAAACTGGATTTGGTAGAAGCCTACCACCGCATTCGCATACGAGAAGGGGACGAACCGAAAACAGCCTTCTCTAGTTGTTTTGGAATGTTTGAGTATTTGGTGATGCCGTTCGGACTTTCTGGGGCTCCGAGTGTGTTCATGCAATTGATTAATGAAGTGCTACATGATTTGTTATTCCGTGGAGTGGTAGTTTACTTGGACGATATCCTCATTTATTCAAAAACCATGGAAGAGCACGTACAATTGGTCCGAGATGTATTGCAGCGGTTGCGCGATCACAAACTGTTTGCTAAGGTTTCCAAACGTGACTTTCATCAACCCTCCATCACCTTTCTAGGGTATGTGATTTCTCACCAGGGTTTGGAAATGGACCCCGACAAAGTTCGGGCGGTAATAGAGTGGGACCCCCCTACCACGCCTAGACATTTGCAACAGTTTTTGGGTTTTGCAAACTTTTATCGGAACTTTATCCCAAGCTTTGCACAGGTAGCGCTCCCTCTCACTTCGCTCTTGCGCACGAAGGGGAAAGGGGCGGCTGCTACTTTTCCTTCTGCTAAATTGCAGTGGACTTCGAACTGCCAGCAGGCGTTTGAGACGCTCAAGCGGTTGTTCACATCCGAACCCGTTCTCGCTCATCCAGACTGTGAAAAGCCTTTTATAGTTCAAGTGGATGCTTCAGACGTTGCCATGGGGGGTGGCCCCTTTGCAGCGGGATGGGAACGGCCAGCTGAAACCGTGTGCTTATTTTTCCAAGAAATTCTCCCAATCTGAAATCAATTGGGCCATTTGGGAGAAGGAAGCGGCGGCAGTAAAACATGCCCTCACCATTTGGAGACATTTCTTGGAAAGGACGGAGGTTCCCTTTGAGGTCTGGAGCGATCACAAAAATCTGGAGGCCTTAAAGGGGACTAGAAAGCTCACGTCGAAGCAAGTTCGTTGGGCGCAGTTTTTTGCCAAGTTCCGATTTGTTCTTAAACATGTGCCTGGGAAGGACAATTCGTTAGCAGATGCTCTGTCTCGGCCTCCCCAATACCGCAATGACTTTGACCGGCCAATTGAATCCTTGTTTACCCCAGAACAGAGAGGGGAGGTTTCGGGTCTGTCAGTAACCACCCGGTCACAGACCCTGACCCAGAATTTGTCTCCTCTGAAAGGAGTGCCGGAGGCGTTCCAACAGCGGCTTAAAGAAGCCTCACAAACGGAGGAGGAACAGCAGAGTCTCCCCGCAAACCTTAACCGACAGGGACCCTTCTGGTTCCAGGGGGATAGACTTTATGTCCCGGAAATACTTAGAAAAGAGGTGTTAGAGATGGTCCACGGAGCCAAACTTGTGGGACATTTTGGGTTTGTAAAGTCTTTGCATTTACTGCGGCGACAATTTTGGTGGCCTGGTATGAGGGCTGATGTGGAGTTATTTGTGCGCAGCTGCCCTATCTGCTCCACTGCCAAGAAACGGATGGGAAAGCCCCCTGGTCTTTTGAAACCTCTGGAGACCCCGACCATGCCTTGGGAAGTAATTGCTATGGATTTCATTACTGATCTACTCCCAAGCCGGGGTAAAACTGTACTGTGGGTGATAACAGACTTATTTTCAAAGCAGGTTCACTTTGTTCCTTGTGCGGGGTTGCCCTCGGCTCAAAAACTGGCACGGTTGTTTGTAAATCACGTGGTAAAACATCATTCGGTCCCGAGGAAGGTCCTCTCTGACAGAGGGGCCCAGTTCGTTGCCAAATTTTGGAGGGCTTTCCTAAAAGTGATGGGGGTTGAAGAACAGGGACTATCTTCAGCCTACCATCCTCAAACAGATGGCCAAACCGAACGTGTAAATGCCGTAGTGGAGTGTTATTTGAGGTGTTATGTTAACTACCACCAGGACAATTGGGTAGACCTG
This sequence comes from Euleptes europaea, assembly GCF_029931775.1. NCBI lineage: Eukaryota > Metazoa > Chordata > Lepidosauria > Squamata > Sphaerodactylidae > Euleptes > Euleptes europaea. The sequence goes on from NC_079316.1 coordinate 106,544,425, forward strand.
CTGCCTTTTGCTGAATATGCCTACAATAACGCCCCCCATTCCTCCACAGGTTTCAGTCCGTTTCAGGTTGTGTATGGGAGAGAATTTGGTCCCTTTGGTTCCCCTGCCATTACTCCTGAACTGGAGGGGATTCAAGAAGTCCAGGATTGGGTACAAGTGGTACAGACAACGTGGCCCTGGCTTCAGAAAAACCTGGAAAGGGCTAAACGCAAATACAAGGACCAGGCAGATAAACACCGGTCCCCGGGGTGGGAACTCAGGGTGGGGGATCAGGTCTATCTCTCCACCAAAAATCTACGGTCACTTGTCCTTGTAAAAAGCTCAGTGACAAGTATGTGGGTCCCCTTCCCATCACTCGGGTCATCAATGACATCACAGTGGAATTAGTTCTCCCCAAGTCACTTCAAGGGATACATCCGGTATTTCATATCAGTCTACTCAAACCTTACGTCGCAGCCCCCCAATTCCATCCTCCGCCGAAGCCCAAAATCCCTACAGTCATAGGGGGTGAGACACATCTCCAAGTTTCTAAGGTACTGGATTCCAAAGTGAAAAAAGGGAAGTTGTTTTATTTAATTCGCTGGAAACATCTGAGTCCCTCCCAAGATGAATGGGTGGCAGCTCCCCATGTTGCAGCTCCCCGTTTGGTGCAAGAGTTTCACTCTGCCTATCCTGACAAGCCCCGTCCGGCGGAACCAGGGGAAGGGGGGCCTTAAGGGGGGCAGAACGTAAGGCTTTCCAGCCTCCCTGGGCAGTTTCCATAAAATCACTTGCTCAGACGACCATTCAGAAACAGGTAAGTTTATTGGAACGCATCAGGTATGACTAGGCCCCTACAGGGTCAAAGTTGCAAGTTGCATTTCCAAAAGAGCAAGATTATAAACAATTCTACACAGCAGATGTCTGTTACATGTTTTGAGAACCATGAGATAACCGTGTCAGGCCATGCCTTGCACAAGAACATCAAAAGGTCCCAAGAAGCTCGTTATTGCAATCTACAGAAGCCAAGGCCAGGGAAGCAGGAAGCAGGAGGGAGGTAGGGAGGGCATGGGAGTCAGCATGACATTCCAGCTTGGGGCCTGCTTAGGGTTTACAACACCAACAGCCTGAACCAAAGTTAGCAAAGGTCTGCCTTGCTGCTTATACGAGCAAAAACAGAAGCACACAGAAAAGGAGCATAACAGTTCCTCACAATGTGGTGCTTATGGAGATCTGTGTCAGACCTGCTCGCTGTATCTGAGATGGTTTCGTTTTCTCACAGACTCTCATTCAAGGACTGTTTTTCTAAACGCTCGCATTCCTGTTCCCTTTGAAGCTAGTAGGTGTCCGTGGGAGCCTTGGTGTTTCTAGACTGTTTGGGATTATCTCATGAGACTGTATTGCTGCTGCTTTTCTGGTGTTCTCATATAATCAAGTGCTTGCCATTTCCCCCCCATTCCTGCCTTTGGATTTCTAAGCTCTGCTTGCCTATGTTACCAGTAAACCTACTCTTTTGGACTACTAAGTCTCCTGGTGTGGTTTTTGGATTTATGGACCAAGTGCTTACAATCTGATAAATTATGCAGACGACAATAACATGGTTTCAGTGGCAGCTGCTCCCACAATGTTTTGTTTTATTCTCTCTCACACCTCTTTCCTACTGTGTTTGGGCTTCTTCTATGTATGTGGCTTCACCTCCTGCGGCAGCCATTTTGTGGATGTGAATACCGCCCTGTGTCGGAGTTCCAAAGGTGCCCACAAGTTCAAAAGGGTTGGGGACCACGGCTCCACATACTGCCTTCCCCACTGACCACAGCAACTTACCCCAAATCCCTAACCTGCAGGAAGCAGACGATTAAAACAAAAACCAGTCAAGAAAAAAATAGAGCCATGCCATTTCCCCTAAAAATAATGCCCTCCCAATGAAATTAACTGCAAAGAGGGAGAGAGAGGCTTAATATTTGGAAGGCGGACATAGCGGTCAACTCCGTCTCCAAGGGGAGATAATTCCATAAAGCCGCAGCCAGCCCTGAAAAAGTGTAGGTCCATGTTGTGGCCAAATGGACAGCTTGCAGGAAAAAATAAATCGGCAAACCGACCCAGAAGGCTGTATGGCAGACAGGCTCATAGCCAGCTAAACAAGTTTTTTTTTTTTTTTTAATTAATTGATATAGGTATCCAAAATTTCTAGAATCAGTCCTGGCCAGTTTGGTCCAATGTACAGTGACAGAGAAGATCTTGTTTCTCCTTGCAGATGAGGAGCTGCTAGTCTCCCATAAAGTTGCCCTTTTTGCTTCAGCAGCAAAGAAAATCCAGGCCAGTCTGGTCCAACGTAGTAATACTGAACAGAACTGAGACATAAACTCGTTTTTTGATGGGAAGTAGGATTTACTAACCATAACTGTGAACATTATTTGGGCAGTAGTTCAAAGTTTGGGCTTGAGACCTAATTATTAGGATTTACTCTATTTCATAGTATGTCTGGAGTGGTATTGCTGTTAATTTCACATTGGGGTATTCCCAGATAACTTCGAATGTTTTTAAGAACGTTCTGTCATTCTCCAGTATTTTGATAAGTTCTGGCGGGTTAGAGAGATATATTTGTTGAATTTTAATCTGTTACCAAAATGTAACTTTTATCAATGATTGTTATATGGATTTTTATCAGTTCTTGTAATGGACCTTTGGCCAAATGCAATAAACTTGAACCTGGACCCAGGTATCCCGATCTTGTCAGATCTTAGGGTCAGTCCGGTTAGTACTTGGATGAGAGACCACCAACGAAATCCAGGGTCGCTACGCAGAGGCAGGCAATGGCAAACCACAATTCAAATGCCATGGAATTTCTTTTAGACACGCTGAGTCACCCTAAAGGCTGAACCTGGAAACAACCACACCCAAATCAGAGACTCCTTAAACAGAAAACAGAATTTATTTAACGGGCACAGGTCCCAGAACAGAAGGCTTAAGGATCCCTACTGGAGTTTACACATTACATTTATAGACACTGGGAAAAGGTACTTTGTTACAACCTGCAATGTACACTTTTGGTAAACTACTGGAGACCTGGTAGACTGTTGCTATGAAGTGTTCATGACTTGCCTGCTTCAGCTAATGGCATAACAGCCTTTTCTGGACTTTACTTTAGGAAGAAGAAGAGTTGGCTTTTATATGCCTATTTTCTCCACCTTTTTAAGGAAGAATCAAACCAATTTACAATCTCCTACCCTTCCTCTCCCCACAACAGACACCCTGTGTGGTAGGTGAGGCTGAGATAGTTCGGAGAGAGCTGCGACTAGCCCAAGGTCACCCAGCAGGCTTCATGTGGAGGAGTGGGGAATCAAACCTGGTTCTCCAGATTAGAGTCCACTGCTCATGTGGAGGACTGAGGAAACCAATCCGGTTCTCCAGATAAGAGTCCATTGCTCCTAACCACTACACCATGCTGGCTCTCTTAACACAAAGCTGCATGATTCAAATCACAACATACCATAAGCAAAGAACAACTGTGCCAACATGTAAGTCCCAAAACCAACCGGTCACCGTCCATCTATTTCATGGATCAATTTAAAAAAGCAAAAATATATGTGCAGCTGGTTAGAAAAGGCACGTTGGCCTACCCTTTCTGCTTAGAGGGCGTCCTCCAACATAAATTAAACAGGATTCCTTGGAGGGTGGAACACTTGTCTTGTCCCCTCAATCAAATTTCAGCACAATATCAGCATGGATGTTTTGAGCCGTCATGCAGGTGTTACTCACAGGCCCTCAGCAGCGCTATTGTTGGTTCAATGTACACAAAACTATTAAAATATTGTTTTAAATTACATTCAGGCTATGTGTATAAAGTATATCTAAAACAACAATGAATTTCGTGTTTAGACTTGGGTCCCATCCCCAAGGTATCTCTTTAATGTATATGCAAAAATTCCAAAATATGGAAAGATCCAAAATACGGACCGCTTCTGGTCCCAGGCAGTCTGGATAACAGATACTCAACCTGTACTGGACCAGCTAAGATGCAAAGAAATGTCTCCACACATATTAGAAAATGCCATGGGCAGGAAAAGCTAATCCTAAGGGCCACCCCTTTTTTCAGTTTTAGGCTGCAATCCTATGAACACTCTTTTACTCAGAAGTAAGTCCCACTAAGTTAACAGGAGTGGGATTGTAGAATTATTCTGAATTCAGATCATGACTAGATTTGTATTCTTCATGTGGAGTATCATCTCTGGTTTGTATATCATGTTCGTTCTCGCTTTCTTCTGGATGTTCGGACTGGGTGTCTCCTCCGTCGTCTGAAATCTGGTGAAGATCTTCCTCCAGAATGGGATCGGTCAGGGCTTCCTGGAGAGTTACAGTGTCACTTACCCCCTGAAGCGTCTCCTGCAATTCATTCTTTGCGATGTTTAATTCACCTGGATCCAGTACACCTGCCAATGCCTCTTGCTTGAATTCAGTTGTTTCATTTTCTCCTGGAAGGTTCCCATCTTTCCCTTCTTCCCTTTTCTATCAGTGAGAAAGAAATGCATACACCTGAGCACACCGCCACAAAAATATTCTTTTTTTGAAATTATGTTTGGCTATGGGTGACTTAATAAAACGCTTGTACAAGCAGCTCGGCTGTTGCTGAGATAAACCAGAGAAGTTGGCGCAAAAAGAAAATAACATCCAAGTATTGTAATAATGGACACATCTTATTTTATACAAAAGTATATAGTCAGAACAAGAGCAGGGAAAGAGGGAGGAATTGCCCTACTTTGATCAAGGATTGCTGTTGCGTGAAAATGAATCATAGAGTTGGAAGGTACCACTGGGGTCATCCAGTCCAACCCCTTGCACAATGCAGGAAATTCATCACTACCTCCCCACCCCACACACACACCCATTGACACCCACTCCACGCCCAGGAGAGGGCAACCCCCCTCCAGGATCCCTGGCCAATCTGGCCTGGAGGAAAATTGCTTCCTACCCCAAAGTGGTGATCAGCATTTCCCTGGGCATGTAAGAAAGGGCCACGAGAGCCAAACCTAGACACAAATCTGCCTGCTCTACCTCGCATTGACCTGCCTAAGTTCACAGAATCAGCACTGCTGACAATTCACATACCCTACCAGAAAATATTTTTGTTAGTCTTTAAGGTGCTACTGGACTCTTGCCCTTTTTGAGCACTGCTGACAGACGGCCATCTAGCCTCTGCTTCAAAACCTCCAAAGAAGGAGAGTTCACCACCTCCAGAGGAAGCCTGTTCCACTGAGGAACCGCTCTAACTGTCAGAAAGTTCATCCTAATGTCTAGACGGAAACTCTTTTGATTTAATTTCAACCTGTTGGTTTTGGTCCAACCTTCTGGGGAAACAGACAACAACTCGGCACCATCCTCTATATGACACCCCTTCAAGTACTTGAAGATGGTTATCATGTCCCCTCTCAGTCTTCTCCTCTTCATGCTAAATATACCCAGCTCCTTCAACTTTTCCTCATAGGGCTTGGTCTCCAGACCCCTCACCATCTTTGTTGCCCTCCTCTGGACACGTACCAGTTTCTCTACATCTTTCTTAAATTGCGGTGCCCAAAACTGAACACAGTACTCTAGGTGAGGTCTAACCAGAGCTAAATCCTTTTGGAATCTTCTACGATGAAAGGGAATGAGTAAATATGAACTTTCTAGAGTGCTTAGTCACTTGATACAAGGAAAGCAAATACTTGACAGCCTAGGAAACGGGACTAGTTACTTTTTGATAACAATTAAAAAGGTTGACTCTATAGAAACAGTCAGCGTAGAGTAGCGGGTAGTGTGTTGGACTAAGATTTGGGAGACCTAAGTTCAAATCCCTGCTCTGCCATGGAAGCTTGCCAGGTGACCTTGGGCCAGTCATACACACACACATACATTTGTTACATACCTCGTTTAAATGGCTCTCGTCGATTTCCACCACAGTAGGCAAATTTGGTGCTCCACACTTCTCGGGTAAGTCGATAGTCGCCTTTTTCTCGGGAGATTGCTCCGTAAAGGCCTTTCCCAAACAAAATTTTAGACAAGAATGAATGGAAGGCAACCACAGTTCACTTTTTTGGTTTTAAGGGCCACGGAAAGAGATGGACCTCTTTTTGGGGGCACTCTTTCAACACTACCATTCTAATGATTCTCCAAATCTATTCATACGTTACATCTTTTTTTCTCTTGGTGGGGCAAGGTTACATGAGAAGGGGCGCTACATTCAATATGACAACATCCATATTACGTTACTTTTATTGTTATTACAGTCATTGACCAGAAAATACATATTCATATATATAAAACATTCAAGTGAAGACAAAAGCAATTTTCAGTAAAACAACACGAAAGACTACCGTATATACTCGAGTATAAGCCGAGTTTTTTTAGCCATGATTTTTGGCTTAAAAAACTCACCTCGGCTTATACTCGGGTCAATACGGTAACTCGCCTGCCGGACCCTCTCCCAGTGCGCTCTCGCCAGCCAGCTGATGAGCGGGCTGTCCCGCCTTCTCCCCCCACCCCACCCGATCGCGCCTTCTGCACGGTGGCGGCTTCTTCCCCACCCCACCCGATCGTGCCTTCTGCGCAGCGGCGGCGGTTTCTTCCCACCCCACCCCATCGCGCCTTTTGCGCGATCGCGCCTTCTGCTGGGCGGCGGCAGTTTTTCCCCCCCACCTCTCCCCCCCACCCACCCCACCTCACCCAGGCCGGTCCTCCCGCTTGCCAGCTGACCCTGCGGGGCCTCCTGCGCACAGGGAGGGGGCCGCCGCCACCGCCTGCCTGCGCGCCTGGAGCCCGGTCAGGTAAGCCTGCAGGGGGGGGAGGGGGTGCATTTCTCCCTTGGCTTATACGTGGGTGCCTAATTTTTCCCCATTTTTGGGGTGAAATTAGGCACCTCGGCTTATACTCGGGTCGGCTTATACCCGAGTATATATGGTAATTCATGAAAATAGTAAAACCGTTTAGCCACTTGTATAATTCTGTTAACAATAAGGTCAATAAACAAATCTATAAAAGCTGAAATAAAAATAAAATGCAGTAAGATATAGTAAATATTAGTACTACTGATGATGATGATAATGATAATAAATTATTTTTTAAAAGTTGCAAATTTAGTTTAACATTCTAACCTTTTGCTGTTGTTTATATTTCTGGGCTGTCCGGAGTTCTTCTGCTTTCAGCCTTTCTATCCTCTCTAGTTCTGCCAGGGCTTCTTTCCGTTCCCATTCCAGTTGGACCCTCTCTGTTTTCCGCTAGAACAAACACGTGACCCCGGCAGATTAGGAAAAAGATGAACTCAGGTTTAAGGAAGTTGATTTCATCAATGTATTTATTATTATTATAATTTCTAAAAATTATTTATTCAATAAAATAAACAGCAGCAAAATAAAACAAAAAAACATACATCAATCATAATTTAAAATACAACATATATATGTAAACTTAAAAAAATATTTAACCAAATTTCTATATTACAGGTTATTTCAATATCCTCATTCATAATACCACACCAAATATATGGTTTAATCCTCTATAAAATACCTAGACTGTCATCGCAGCACATTGTCCTTTCTCACCCTTGATTATAAGATTTTCCATTTTATTTACAGTGCGTAACCATAGCTCATCTAGGCTCATTGTATCACCATTTTCCTGATGTGTTGTTAGCTTAATTAATACATACATTTCTTTTACTTTAACCAACCATTCCTCTACCCTCTCTATTTTCCACTAGAACAAACACGTGACCCCGGCAGATTAGGAAAAAGATGAACTCAGGTTTAAGGAAGTTGATTTCATCAATGTATTTATTATTATAATAATAACTAGCGGTACCTGGCCACGCGTTGCTGTGGCCCAGTCTGGTGAAATGGAAAAGAAAGAAAACAGAAAGCGCACGTTTCTAATATGTGTAATTTCACAATGCTTGTGGGTATACAATATTTTTTGTTGTCCCATTGTCTGTGCAGATATAGAGAATGTCTGGTTTGCTGACTACAACACGCAACATCTTATTGTCCATGTGAGAAGCACTCCGTGTCTAGATCTAAACCGCACAATTCGAAAGATTGCCCCTGAGCTTTGTTGATGGTGATTGCAAACGCCAATCGAATTGGGAATTGCAATCTCTTAAATTGAAATGGCATATCCGTTGGAATTATAGGAATGCGAGGAATGAGGACATCTGCACCTTTGAAAGGCCCTGTCAAGATTGTTGCTTCTACGACGTTGCTCATGAATTTTTTTACTGGAAGCCACGTGCCGTTGCAAAGCTTTGGCTGGTTGATATCTTGCAACATAATTGGCACGCCGATTTTCAATTGCAGTACGTGCGGTGGCATCCCTGGCAGATCGAGTGAATTCAAAAATTCTGTTGGATAATTAACCGCTTCATCTGCTTCCACAACAGTGTTGACGGACTTGTATGTGACTGCTTCGCTTTGAATGTGAGACTGAATAATATTTTTAAGTTCGTAGACGTCTTTGTTCTTGGCCGCAAGAATAGCTCGTTCACTCAGCCAATTGTGATTCTTATAATTGGTTTGAATATTGGGAAATACTTTTTCAACCAATTCTTGTTTTGACGTCACTAAATTGCTGAAGTTATGAGGCAATGAAATTCATCCTGAGGTCAGAACGGAACTTTTCCGTTCCCAATTTCCAGCAATTGATGTGAGAATATCTAAGCTGATCGATCATTTTGCAGCTGGACATGCATATTTGTAGTTCATTTTAACGTCTTTACGTGTCGCCACAAAGTAGAGTATTTCAGGCAAGCATTTATTTTGTCAGCTGGTGTCGATCGAGGAATTACAGGTAATGTTTATGTGAGAGATCCCCCTCTCTGAGTTTGCTTCTCCAAATCAGTTGCTCAGACGTTGATACAGAAACAATCGATTTATTGAAGCCTTCAGGAGATGAGACAGGCACAGGTAGAAAGTTGCAAGTGAGGGGCTATACGGGTTTACAGAATATATTGACTCCAGGGCACTGGGGCACTGGGGTTCACACTTATTGTTATGGGAAGTTACAAGCTTGGCATAATACAAAACATCAGACAGATCCCAGGAAGTCTGGGCGGCTATCACACTTCCAAGGCCGCATCGGCCTGAGGGAGTACTGGCAGGAAGAACAGCGGGGGGGGGGAAGATACATGGGCCATCAGGCCTGGCGCCTGAGACCAGAAGGTGTGAACTGCTTTTACGAGTTCACTGATAACACAGCAGGTGATGGAAAGCAGAGACACAAAGACAGAGACCCTCACATTCTGCCCCCCTTAAGGCCCCCCCCCGGGGTCCCCGAGAGGACGAGGCTTATCGGGATAAGCAAGGTGGAATTCCCGGACTAAGCGAGGAGCCGCCATGTGGGGTGCGGCCACCCATTCGTCATGAGCGGAGCCAAGGTTTTTCCAGCGAACAAAGTAAAACAGTTTCCCTTTCTTCCATTTGGAGTCTAAAACCTTGGATATTTCCAAATGGGTGTCCCCTCCTACTACGGTAGGAATCTCGTGTGCGGGAGGGGGGTGGAACTGGGGGGCTGCCACATAGGGTTTGAGGAGGCTTATATGAAAGACTGGATGGACTCCTTTCAGAGTTTTTGGGAGGTCCAGTTCCACAGTAACCTCGTTGATTACTCTGGTAATGGGGAAAGGTCCCACATAACGGTCGCTCAGTTTTTTGCAGGGGCGAAGAGAGCGGAGGTTTTTGGTGGACAGATAGACTTGCTCCCCCACCTTGAGTTCCCATCCCGGAGACCGGTGTTTGTCTGCTTGTTCCTTGTACTTGCTTTTTGCCCTTTCCAGATTTTTGAGCAACCATGGCCAGGTGGATTTAACCACCTGAATCCACTCCTGAAGGTCAGGGGTAGACTGGAGCTCTGGCGAGACGGGGGCAGAACCGAAAGGGCCGAAATCCGTCCCGTATATAACTTGGAAGGGACTAAAGCCGGTAGAGGAATGAGGCGCATTGTTATACGCATATTCGGCAAATGGCAGCAGGTCGACCCAGTCGTCCTGGTGGAAATTTACATAGCAACGCAAATAACATTCTACCACCGCATTTACTCGTTCTGTTTGACCATCCGTTTGGGGGTGATAGGCGGAAGAAAGGCCCTGCTCTTCCACTCCCATTAACTTTAGGAAGGCCCGCCAGAATTTGGCAACAAACTGGACCCCCCGGTCGGAGAGGACCTTCCTCGGGATCGAGTGTAGCCTGAGGACGTGTGTGATGAACAGTTTAGCTAAGCCCTGGGCTGAAGGAAGGCCTGCACATGGAACGAAGTGAACCTGTTTGGAAAAGAGGTCTGTGATAACCCAAAGAACCGTTTTTCCCCGACTCGGAGGTAGGTCGGTGATAAAATCCATGGCGATGACTTCCCAGGGACGGGAGGGGCTCTCAAGCGGTTTGAGAAGCCCTGGGGGTTTTCCCATCCGTTTCTTGGCTGTGGCGCAGGTGGGGCAGCTGCGCACATACAACTCTACATCAGATCTCATACCGGGCCACCAGAATTGTCTTCGAACCAGGTGAAGCGTTTTTATGAAACCAAAATGACCCGCTAGCCTGGCACCATGTACAAGTCCCAATACTTCCTTGCGAAGAGAGGAGGGGACGTACAGTTTCCCCCCTTGCACCCACCAAGTGTTGGTACGTTCCAGACCAGTGGGGAGGAGATGATGCTCCTCCTCCTGCAAGGAGGCGTCCCGGAGTCGCTGTTGGAAGGCTTCCGGGATGCCTTTGAGTGTAGGGGGGGTCTCCGGTGGTCGGGCTTGGGACCGGGTGGTGACGGCTAAGCTAGGAACTTCCCCTCGCTGCTCGGGAGTGAACAGGGAGTCGACTGGGCGATCGAAATCGTTGCGATACTGGGGAAGTCGTGACAAAGCGTCGGCTAGGGCATTTTCTTTGCCAGGGACATGTCTGAGAGTAAACCGGAACTTAGCGAAAAATTGGGCCCACCGAACCTGTTTGGCATTGAGTTTTCTAGCCCCCTTGAGGGCCTCAAGATTCTTGTGATCGGTACACACTTCGAATGGCAGTTCGGCCCCTTCCAAGAAGTGTCGCCATATGGTAAGGGCATGTTTGACCGCTGCTGCCTCCTTCTCCCAAATGGCCCAGTTGATTTCAGACTGGGAAAACTTCTTGGAGAAGTAGGCGCATGGTCTCAACCGTCCCCCCTCATCCCTCTGCAATAGGGCCCCGCCCATGGCTACATCCGAGGCATCCACTTGCACCACAAAAGGCTTGGTGCAATCTGGGTGAGCCAAAACGGGTTCGGATGAAAAAAGTAGCTTCAAACGTTCAAAAGCTAGCTGGCACTGGGGGGACCATTGCAAACGGGCTGAGGGAAGCGCGGCGCTAGCCCCCTTGTCCTTGGTACGCAACAGGGCAGTGAGGGGAAGCGCAACTTGGGCAAAGTTAGGAATGAAGTTCCGGTAAAAATTGGCAAACCCCAAAAACTGCTGAAGTTGGCGGCGGGTAGTGGGGGGTTCCCAGTCCCGCACTGCCTGGACCTTGGCGGGGTCCATTTCCAACCCTTGGTGGGAGATCACATACCCCAGAAATGTAATGGAGGGTTGGTGGAATTCACATTTGGACACCTTAGCATACAGTTTGTGCTCCCGCAGCCGCTGGAGCACCTCTCGCACTAGGCGTACATGGTCTTCCATGGTTTCAGAGTAAATAAGGATGTCATCGAGAAATACCACCACCCCCCGAAACAGCAAATCATGCAAAACCTCATTAATTAATTGCATAAAGACACTCGGAGCCCCCGAAAGTCCGAACGGCATGACTAGGTACTCAAACATCCCAAAACAACTGGAAAAGGCCGTTTTGGGTTCGTCTCCTTCTTTGATGCGAATGCGGTGGTAGGCTTCTACCAAGTCCAGTTTGGTGAAGATTCGGCCCTCCTTTAATTGTGCTAGAAGGTCAGGAATAAGAGGGAGGGGGTAAGCATTAGACTGGGTGACTGCGTTCAGTCTGCGAAAGTCAATACACAGTCTTAAATCTCCCGTCTTTTTCTTTACAAAGAAAGCTGGGGCTGAATAAGGAGCCTTGGAGGGGCGTATGAAACCCCTCGCCAGATTGACATCCAGATAGTCTCGCAACACTGTCTTTTCACTAGGGCTCATGGGGTAAACCTTTCCCTTAGACAGTTTGCCTTCCCCTACAATCTCGATGGCACAGTCCGTTTCTCTGTGGGGAGGCAGTTCGTCGCACTCTCTAACATCAAAAACATCAGTAAATTGCGAGTACTCAGAGGGTAATTGAGGAGAGACTGGGGCGGGGGACCCTACCAGTGCGGCGGCTGGAGTCCTGAGTACCCGTTCCTTGTCCCCACAGGGGTTTTCGGGGAAGGAAAGCACCCGTTTAACCCAATCAATGGAGGGATTGTGCCCCCTTAACCAGTTCATCCCTAACACCACAGGGGTTACAATAGGGGCGATAGTGAAATACAACCGTTCCCAATGTTCCCCCACGGACATAATCACGGCTGCAGTTCTGTGGGTCACCGGGCCCCGTTTAAAGTCACTCCCGTCCATTTGGGAAAAACGGAGGGGTCCCGGAAGCCGCTTGCGCCGGACACCCAACTTCTTGGCAGTTTCCTCATTTATCATGGTGCGGGCACACCCCGAGTCGACCAACGCGGGGACCTCTAACGGGGGGCCCCCTTTGGGTAGGGACAGATGGACACGCACAAATACATTGTCCTCTTGGGCGCTTACCATCGGTGGAGCTCCTTGCACAACGATAGGGACGGTCTGCTGCGGAGCCCCCTCTACAGCAGACCGACGGCGTTTTTTGCCGGCTGTTCCCACTCTTCCTCCTCGCTGGAAGAGGGGGACGGGGTAGTGGCCTCCGGGGAGCCGTCCGAATCAAAGACGGTATTTGTAATCCGGGACCCCGATGGGACCGTAGAGTCGGATGCCCCATCCTGGGGACGTGCGTGGAGAGCGGAGGGTGCGCCGGAGCGCCGGCTCAGTGGTCCACTTCTGCGGCGAGGCTGGCTGTCGGCGGCCGGTTTCGTCGGCTCGGCCTGGGTTTGGCGGGGAGGGGTCGGACGGCCTGAGCGAGAGGGGCATTGCGATGCAAAGTGACCCTTTCCCCCGCAGATCAGGCAGACGCCGGCCTCGAACCGCTTGCGGCGTTCCGCGGCCGAGAGGACCCCGCCACCCCCTTGCCGGAGTTCCCGGCCACGGTCACCCCGGGGCCTGGGGTCTCGCCCAATCCGTTGCTTGGACAAGTTCAGGAGTTGTTTGCGATTCTCGATGTCAGCAGCATGGCGAACCCAACCTTCCACATCCGGGGGGTTCCCTTGCATGAAGGCCCAATGTTGGAGGTCTGGGTTGAGACCCTCCCTGAAACATTGTACCAAGGTAGCCTCACTCCAGTCCAGAATTCGGCTAGCCAGTGACTGGAACTCACTTGCATACTGCGCCACCGACTTAGTCCCTTGGCGCAGTTGCATCAGGGAGGCTTTAGCCCGCTCACCTAGAGTCGGGTCCTCAAAACGGTTTCGGAGTGCTACCATGAACTCGTCCAGGGTTCGCAGCACCGGCGAGCGGAGTTCATACTGCAACACCATCCAGGCAGCCGCCTCCCCTTGCAGTAAGGAAGCCACGTACTGCACCCGGGACTCCTCAGAAACGAAGGTTCGGCCTTGTTCCCGCATAAAAATGTCTACTTGGACCATAAAAAAGGTCAACTGGTCTCCCGACCCGTCATACGTGACTTTCAGGTCCCGACGGGCCGGGGGGGCAGGGGTTGCGGGCGGAACTACTGGCGCCCCGTCTGGGGGAGCACCGGCTGGAGGTTGCAATTTCAGCGCATCTAGGGTCGTGGCCATCTCACCCATTACGCGTTGCATGATCTCCATCTGCTCCTGCATAGCCCGGCGGTCTTCCTGCCACTGTTTTCGTTCTTCCTCCATGAGGGCCTCTTTGCGGGCCGGGTCCCCTTCGAGTCCCGTGCTGGGGAAGGCCAACCGGCGATCCTTCGCCGCAGTCCGCGAGAGCGACCAGCCCTTGGGAGAGTCCAGCCAATAAGTGAGCCCCCGGGGACGTCCGTCCCGATCTTGGTCGGGGGCGCGACCCTTCGGTTTCTTTGGCTTGGCTCCCTCCTCTTTAGGGTCCGGCTTCTCCGGCTCGTCCGGTTCCTTGGGGGCATCGGGGTTAGGGGTGGTGTCCTCGTCGGCTGACATTCTGTCCAAAGCGGTACAGCTGCAGTCCGAGAGGCAAGGACTTGCAACTTAATGTGAGAGATCCCCCTCTCTGAGTTTGCTTCTCCAAATCAGTTGCTCAGACGTTGATACAGAAACAATCGATTTATTGAAGCCTTCAGGAGATGAGACAGGCACAGGTAGAAAGTTGCAAGTGAGGGGCTATACGGGTTTACAGAATATATTGACTCCAGGGCACTGGGGCTCTGGGGTTCACACTTATTGTTATGGGAAGTTACAAGCTTGGCATAATACAAAACATCAGACAGATCCCAGGAAGTCTGGGCGGCTATCACACTTCCAAGGCCGCATCGGCCTGAGGGAGTACTGGCAGGAAGAACAGCGGGGGGGGGGGAAGATACATGGGCCATCAGGCCTGGCGCCTGAGACCAGAAGGTGTGAACTGCTTTTACGAGTTCACTGATAACACAGCAGGTGATGGAAAGCAGAGACACAAAGACAGAGACCCTCACAGTTTGCCTGAAATCTCCTGCAAGCAATATTAATGCATTCCCAAATGGTCTGATGTTTCCACGCAAATCTTGCAATGATCGATCAAGAGCCTCGAGCGATTTCTTGTGCGCCATTGTGCATTCATTCCAAACAATAAGTTTGCATTTCTGCAATACTTTCCCCATGCCAGATGCTTTGGAAATGTTGCACGTGGGAGTTTCAATGAATTGCATGTTCAATGGCAATTTCAAAGCGGAATGAGCAGTTCTTCCACCTGGTAGCAATGTCGCAGCTATTCCAGACGACGCAAGAGCTAAGGCTATGTCATTTTGGGATCGCATTGCTGCCAGAATCAGTCTAATTAGGAACGTTTTACCAGTTCCTCCTGGTGCATCTAAGAAGATAGCGTGTGTTGCTTTTACGTCCAACAGATGGCGCTGTTTTTCAAAAAAGCATGTTTTACCTGTCACAGGTGTGACATCTATATAATATAGGTATATAAAAACGCGAGTATTCGAATGGAAGATAGATGGAAGATAGATAGAAGATAGACGGAAGATAGAAGATAGACGGAAGATAGAAGATAGACGGAAGATAGAAGATAGTGTAAGCACTTGTTTCCACTGAAAGTCCAATATCCACATCAAGAGACAGATAGTCCAAAAGAGTTGGTTTATTGGTAACAGGTATGCAGAGCTTAGAAATCAAAAGGCAGGAACGAAGGGGGAAGGGTGTACACTTGGTTATATGGAGAAAAACAGACAGTACAGTCATATCATGATAACACTGTTCAAACTACTAGGCTCCCACAAGGCTCCCACAGCCTGAGAAGCCATGCCAGCTGGAGGCTGTTCCTGATAAGCAACCTTGAAGCTGGAGGCAAATGGAGAATCCAAAAGTCAGCCTGACAGATAGATGGAAGATGGAAGATAGATGGAAGATAGAAGATAGATCGATAGATCTAAGAGTTGTGGTACCTTTTCTTCTTCATTTAAATTTATCTTGTATCTGTAAATCCAGCACGCCAGGAAATTGATGGGGTCCGCCGGCTGACGTTCTGCAACTTGAGCAAGTCCCTCGACTAAGCATTGCCCGAGGCATTCCTTGAGATACTGTACATCCATCTTGTCCCAAACTCTGCACTAATACGATGCACTGGATTGGCTCCCGCTTTATTAAATTAATTCCTAACAAGCCAATGAAATAGCTTCTTTTAAAATGAGACAAAACGGCATTTAAAAAAACAAAAACAAAGATAAAATGGGCATCATTTCAAAATAATGCCCAAGCCTGTATTCTGATCCTAACCAGAGTTAAACCCTTCTAAATCCAGAGAAGTCAATAAGACTTTGATTGGTGTAATTAGGGTTGCCAACCTCCAAGTAGTAGCTGGAGATCTCCTGCTATTACAACTGATCTCCAGGTGATAGAGATCAGATCCTCTGGAGAAAATGGCTACTTTGGCCATTGGATGCTATGGCATTGAAGTCGCTCCCCTCCCCAAACCCCACCTTCCTCAGGCTCCACCCCAAAAACCTCCCACCGGTGGTGAAGAGGGACCTGGCAACCCTAGGTGTAATGCTGTTTAGGACTGCAATTTAGTTTCTTTGTGGGTTGTAATGGCAGGTTTTCAGGTGGCCTGAATATTACTTGTCTTTTGATGCACAGTTCTTTGTTTATTTATTGCTTTATAGCCTGCCTTTCTGGTTGAGTCTCAAGGTGTATTATGTATACAAATGCTGTCAAGTCACAGCTGACTTACAGCGACCCCAGCAAGGGGCTTTTTAAGGCAAGTGAGAAGCAGAGGTGGTTTGCCATTGCCTCTCTCTGCGGAGCCTTCCTTGATGGTCTCCCATCCAAGAACCGACCCTGCTGGAGAGCCAGCATGGTGTAGTGGTTCAGAACGGTGGACTCTAATCTGGCGAACTGAGTTTGAGTCCCCACTCCTCCACATACAGCCTACTGGGTGGCCTTGGGCTAGTCACAGTTCTCTCCGAACTCTCTCAGCCCTGCCTACCTCACAAGGTGTCTATTGTGGGAAGAGGAAGGGAAGGAGATTGTAAGCCATTTTGAGACTCCTTAAAGGTAGAGAAAAGCTGGGTATAAAAACCAACTCTTCTTCAAAACAGACACTACCTTTTAGTGGCTCAAACTTGTAAGGCTGCAATATACACAGAGAAGAGGTTCTTTGCAGGAAAAACAACAACAGAGCACAAAAAAATAGTTAACAAAACAAGTAACTATCTCCCTATCCAAAGCTCCTAGACCTTAACATTAATTTAGACCCTATGGTTGTGCCAGCTATTGAAGTAAAGAATAAATATTTCAGACAACTATCAATGCCATTTACAGATTATACCTCCCATAGCCTTGCCAACCTCCAGGTGGGGCCTGGAGCTCTCCCAGGGTTGCCAGCTTCAGGTTGAGAAATACCTGGAGAATTGGGGGGGTGGAGCCTGAGGAGGGCGGGGTTTGAGGAGGGGAGGGACATCTGTGGTGTATAATGCAATACAGTCCACTTTTCAGAGCGACCATTTTCTCCAGGGGAACTGATCTCTGTCGCCTGGAGATCAGTTGTAATAGCAGGAGATCTCCAGCCACCACCTGGAGGCCAGTAATCAAAAGCAGGCAACAAGTACACAAAGGAGAATGGAAACTCAAAAGATGTACTCGTAGAAAGCTCAATAAAGCAGCTACAACACAGATGGTACATTGCTAAATAGGATTTATTAAGAGGAGCAAGCCTCTAAAAGACAAGAGCAACAAGGGACAAAGTCCAATAAATACAGACACAGTTCTAACATCCAAATAATCAGGTGAGAGTTACAAAAAACAACGGGATTTTTGGGCGCCAAGGCGCTCACGACGAGAAGGTACACGAATGAATATCACACAAAGCAACGGAGTAAGTTTCAAACGCAATGGGCTTCCGGTAGAGTCCCCATTTCACAGATTTTTTCAAGCTTCAAGTGCTTCCGTATGCTTGTAAAACAGTTCTAGGAATAAGAAATTTATTCTTCCATTAAGTCCAGACGGACTTAACACCTAAAAATCCTGTTGTTTTTTGTAACTCTTACCTGATTATTTGGATGTTAGAACTGTGTCTGTATTTATTGGACTTTGTCCCTTGTTGCTCTTGTCTTTTAGAGGCTTGCTCCTCTTAATATATCCTATTTAGCAATGTACCATCTGTGTTGTAGCTGCTTTACTGAGCTTTCTACGAGTACATATTTTGAGTTTTCACCACCTGGAGGCTGGCAACCCTAAGTTCTCCTGGAATTACAACTGATCTCCAGGCACCAGAGATGAGCTCCCCTAAATAAAACGGTTGCCTTGGAAGGTGGGCTCTATGGCACTTCATCCTGTGGAGATCCCTCCCCAGGCTCCACCCCCCCCCCCAAATCTCCAGGAATTTCCTAGCCTGGAGTTGGCAACTCCAGGAAAAGCTGACACCATGCAATATGCCAACCAAACGCCCACTGCCTTTAATGTAGGTTCCAGCACTGGGGTGGGGGGCAGTGAGGAGCATTCCACTGCAAAGGGAAATGGGGAGGGTCTCTTTCTCCCTCCGTTTACCCCCACCCCGATTTGGCTTTTGCAACCTCCTTACCTGCAAACTTGCGCCTGACTTCGACTTTGTATCGTTGCCTGGCAACCGGACGCACGTCCCTCCCCTCACGCTGCGTCACAGTGCTTTCGGCTATTGAATAGAATGCGGCCGGCTCGGAGCTTCCGATTGGCTCGATGGATCCCTTTTGTTGCCCGTCTCCGCCAATAGACTTTCCGATGAGGCTCCTGTTTTGCATACGTTTCCTGGTTTTGTTTTCTACGCCAGTCATTATCTAGACTTCCGCGGAAGCAAATGCCACTTGCGTCAAGTGGGGTTTACTTCTGAGTAACCGTGCCTGGGATCGGGCTCTGCAACAGTTCATCCCCACGTTTCCAAGAACCACATAGTCCCAAATTCCAAAAAGCAACAGCCATATAATAAAGAACCTTTTAAATATGGACCACTGAGATTGTCACGGAAGGTTCTGCAAGCTTTTGAGTTAGGCAGAACTCTTCTCGTCTGGATGAATTTTCAGAACATGCAATGGCAAAAGGTTGGGTTGGGGGGGGGTGATGGAAAATCCCAAATTCTGCAGCCTCCTGAAAAATGGCAACCAGGAGATACTGCAGGCTTTAAATATGGTTGGACGCAAACGAGATTTCCCCTGGAGGGGTAGTAGAAAAGAGCAAGAGTCCAGTAGCACCTTAAAGACTAACAAAATTTCTGGCAGGGTATGAGCTTCCTTGAGTCACTTCATCAGACTGAAGAAGTTTGCTCACGAAAGCTCAAACCCTGCCAGAAATTTTGTTAGTCTTTAAGGTGATACTGGACTCTTGGTATCTGAAGAAGTGAGCTGTTGTGATACACAGTGGCTTACACTGTGTATCACAACAGTTATGAGTTTAGTAAGCACATAAGCACATCTAGTAAGCACAAGCTAAAAATCCCAATTTATGAGCACACATATTATTTACAGTATGGAGATATCACTATATAGTTATTACTACTTCACTGAGATATGTTAAAAATGTATGGAACACTTAAGAGAATGTATGTATAAGCCTTAAAATATATGTACATAGGCCAGAAGGGGTCTGACTTTCCTCATAGAAAAGGTAGAGATCAGCACAAATACAGAAGTTCATTAGAAAAATAGTAGTTTAGAAGGCTACCCACCATGATCTATCTCCCTGGAGGGGTAGAGAAGTAAGCAGTTAAATTGCCTGCATGGTTTGAAAACATAAAGATTAGCACTTAGATACAATCTTTGCCTACTTAACTCAAAAGATGCTTTTAAAAGTATTTGCAGTTCCTCCTTCACTGCTCTCCTGATAAAGGAACTACCTTTGCAAGATTATTTGATGCGAAGTTCTATGATACTGTTGTGCCTGAGTAATCATTACTCAAAAGCGTGCAGTCCCCGGAGTCCTATCCCCTTCTCCAACAGGTTGCTTAAGTAAAGCTTATAGATTTTGTTTGTTGTGCATGGAAGCATGAAGAAAAGATTATTTCTTGGTGAAAAGGCAACAGACAAGGCAAATAAAATCTTTAATAGTATTTTTTAAACAGATAAAAGCATGCATATATATCAAGAAACTTCTCTTGTAATCTACCGTTTCTACACATAAATTAAAAAAATAAATTAGGCGCAGAGGAAATTTTATGCTGGGTGGGAAGAAGCATCAAAATAGTTTCATTTTCAAATTGCATCATTTCCCAGCTGGCCTTGTGCTTCACTGACCAAGTAAAGGAGAGTCTCTTTTTCATACCATTAATTTCCTCGGAAGAAATTAATGGTATGAAAAAGCGCAAAACTGAGCTTCAAAGCGCAAAACTGGTTTGTTTTGAGAGCCAGCGTGGTGTAGTGGTTAAGAGCGGTGGTTGGAGTGGTGGACTCTAATCTGGAGAACCGGGTTCAATTGCTTACTCCTCCACATGAGCTGTGGACTAGTCACAGCTCCCTTAGAGCTCTCTCAGCCCCACCTACCTGTCTGTTGTGGGGACAGGAAGGGAAGGTGATTGTAAGCCAGTTTGATTCTCCCTTAAGTGGTGGAGAAAGTCGGCATATAAAAACCAACTCTTCTTCTACTTCTTGAAGTGGAGCCTGAGGAGGGCGGGGTTTGGGGAGGGGACCAATGCCGTAGAGTCCAATTGTCAAAACAGCCATTTTATACAGGGGAACTGATCTCTGTCGCCTCGAGATCAGTTGTGATAACAGGAGATCTCCAGCTACCACCTGGAAGTTTGGGGATGGAGCCTGGGGAGGGCATGTTTTGGGATGAGGCTTCAATGAGATATAATGCCACAGATTCCACTCTCCAAAGCAGCCATTTACCCCAGGGGAACTGTATCAAGTTCAGATTTCATTTTAAACCATGTCCTGTTTAAAAAGAGAAACTTATAATAGATGATACTAAAAAAAGAGCTAAAAATTGACGTCTAGCAGGCACAGCAGGGGTGGGGAGCTGTCCTTGGTGCCCTCTGATTGGTGTTCTTTGTGCCAGCAACAGTATAGATTGCACATGGAAGCTCCCCTGCCCCGGAGCAGATTATAGCAGGTGGATTTTTTACTATTTCCTATAGGGTCGCCTACTGATCTCCAGCTGACGTAGATCAGTTCCCCTGGAGAAAATGGCCGCTTTTGGACTCTATGGCATTGAAGTCCCTCCCCTCTCCAAACCCTGCCCTCCTCAAGCTCTGCCCTAAAAACTTACTGCTGGTGGCGAAGAGGGACCTATAGGGTTGCCAACCTCCAGGTGGTACCACAAGAATAAAGGCTCAGTGCTGTTATTTCTGGTAAGAAATAATATGAGCTAAATAACTTTACATGGAGGCATAGTCTTTGTCTTTATTAATTAATTTATTTCAGTTCAATTTTGTTATATTTGTTGTGTGCTTTGTGGATACTATATTCGGATTGTTTTGTGGTACACATATACATGTAGCTGATGAAGCCAGATGCGAAATGTGATCCTGATCTAGACGATACGTCCTGATACCCTCTCGTCGTGGCTTTGCTTCTTTTGCCTTGTCTCCAGCCGTTTGAGACCTAATCCATGAAAATTTCCATAGTATATAAGATTATTTTTCAACAAAGACTTTAGTGGACAGTACATATACCTTTTTGACTTACCTGTTGAATTAGGATCTGTGGTATCCTTCCTTTGGTCATTCTCATGCTGGACTACATTTTGTAAACAAATTCTGTTTGATACTTGTATCTAGTTGTACTTCAATTTGTATATATTTGTTACTTTATTTCACTTTTGCATTTTTATAAAATTCACTTTAATTTCATAAGTATTATTGAGTGCTGTTTTGGGTTGCTCCAACCTCCAGGTGGTGGCTGAAGATCTCCTGCTATTACAACTGCTCTCCAGGCGACAGAGATCAGTTCCCCTGGAGAAAATGGCCATTGGATTCTATGGCATTGAAGTCCCTCCCAAACCCCGCCCTCCTCAGGCTCTGCCCCAAAAATCTCCAGGTATTTCCCAACCCAGAGCTGGCAACCCTATTCACCGCCTTCCCCAGATAAAAATAATGGATAGGTAAAGCCATTACTATTGCATCCAGAACTGTAAGCTGTATTAACTCTAACAGTCCCTTAACAGATACCTAGTACAACATAAACATTTCATTTTCTAGCTATGAGGAATGTCCCGATTAACTGAAAAGGTAGCAATCATCTCTACGGGAGATAGATGCTTCCGGGAGGCAGTTGCCTACAGAGGTGGATAGAACACCGGTCCGTTGCTAGGATACCAAAGAGAAACATCCAGATGTAACGGTTTCCTCCTCCTCCGGGTACCCACAGAGCTTATTCTCAGGGATGACAGAGGAGAGGAGAAAAGAACATTAAGGTTTTGATTGTACCAGGAACGTGAGTAGTCTTTATATAAGTATCTCCTCGCCCTCCATCTTCTTAAATACACCTTTTAGTCAAGTGGCAGTTGAGGAACGTCTAAGCTTGAAGAGGCCTGCTAAATGTCCGTGGAATTAATTCAGTGGTTCGATCTGATAAGATCACCCCAGGCTCAATCCGCCAGGAAGCTCTCCTCCGATGCAAGGCTCAGGGAAAAGGAAAGGAATGCCCCTCAAGATCCTCACAACACGGTTTGGTCTCTTGTCTCTCCTTAAGAGGGTGAGATCTGGGACAACATTTTTTTACAGTAGCCCTTTCCTTTTGGAACAGCCGTGCCTGTTGGAGGTATGTTTCTTGTCTCAGCCATGCAGCAGCGTAAGGAGGCATTTATTTTATTTTATTAAATTTATATCCCGCCCACCCCAGCAAAAGCCAGGCTCAGGGCGGCAATGTTTAGACGCGCCTTTTCCTAACTGGCTCTCACAGAGTTTAATTATGTAAATGTTTTTAATACCTCAGGTTTCTGGTCAGCTTTCAGCCAGTGTGGTGTAGTGGTTAAGAATGGTGGTTTGGAGCGGTGGACTCTGATCTGGAGAACCAGGTTTGATTCCTCACTCCTCCACATGAGTGGCGGAGACTAATCTGGTGAACTGGATTTGTTTCCCCACTCCTCCACCTGAAGCCAGCTGGGTGACCTTGGGCTAGTCACAGCTCTCTCAGCCCCACCTATCTCACAGGGTGTCTGTTGTGGGGAGGGGAAGGTGATTGTAAGCCGGTTTGATTCTCCCTTAAGTGGCAGAGAAAGTCGGCATATAAAAACCAATTCTTCTATTCTGAACCACTGTGGGTGGCTAGGAGAAGTGGTATAGAAATACAGTAAATAAACAAATACTTTTTTTTTTTAATTTCAGCTCCGTACAGAGTAATATTTGCTGCAGAAGCAGAAAATGGAGACTGCATATCTCAAAAGGTGTCTCGGTATGTGTTTAGCCGAAGGCCTTGCGGAAGTGGCCGAACGTCGGCCAGCAGACCCGATAGAGTACTTGGCGCACTGGATTTACAAATACAGGAAGAATATGGATGACGATTTCCAGGTGAGCTTCCAAAATCACAAATTTTCATAACCATATGAATCTCTAATGTTCGTCTTTCATCTTGGAAGAGCCTGTTAAGATCAGGGGTTCCTGCACCCATGGCAAACTGTTTATTTTCCCAAGTCAGGGGGGAGTCACGAGAAACAGGAAACGGGTTCATTCAGAAAGCCCCAACATTTGGCATACCTGCCAAAGACAAGCTTATAGATGTGCATAAAAAAGCGCTCAGATGCTATGTACCAGTAAGGCCCATGTGGCATGGTACAGAGGAAGCCATGTGAGAAAGATATCTGACTTGTTTGGCAGTGGGGAAGGGGTTACCTCAGCAGGCAGAAGGGTGAAAAGGCGAACCCTTCCTTTGTTTGAGGGAAGCAACATGATGAAAGGTGTGACATGAAGAGGAGAGCGGAGGAAGGTTCAGCTCTGCTCTGATATGTGGGAACACATCCGTGATGTTGAGATGGGGGGGGGGGGATGTGCTTAATACATAGGGTTGCCAGATACACAAAACACAAAACAACCAGGGAGGAGGGCCGGTAAGATTGACCATGAAGTCTGTGGCCCCTTTCAGATTACTGTTCTAAACCAGATGTCGTCCATTGTCGGCTCATTTCCGAGTAAAGCTATATAGAGATGGTTGTTCCCCCAGCTCATTTCAATCTGTCTATGAGCTGTCTCTAAAGCACTCTGGCCGCTACTGTTTTCCAGCCTTTTTTGGTGGTGCGTTCTTTTTCGGCTTTTTAAAAAAATGTTCTAAGAGCTGCAGATTATGGGTTAGAATCAATCAATCAATCAAGTTTTATTTCGATACCATATCAGCTCTGAATAAAAATAAAGTTGGGTTTAAAATAATAAAATAAAATAATAAAAGTTGATGACTCTGGGAAGGATGATTTGAAGAGGAGGAGGAAAGATCTTCTATGGCAGTGGTCAGCAAACTCAGTAGTCAACAGAGCCAAATATCAACAGTACAACGACTGAGATTTCTTTTGAGAGCCAAATTTCTTAAAATTAAACTATATAGGTAGGTACACTGTTTATTAACTTAATAAACTTTAATTAAAGTTTTAAGTCTTAATTAAACTATAGGTACACTGAATAAAACTTGATATCATACTTAATAATGATCTTATTTATTGATAAAAATTAAATTGTAAGTAAGGTATCCATAAAATTAAATCATGACAATGACTGACAAACACTTAATGTGAACAATGGCCTTCCATCTCCCCGACCCCCGCTGACTTCTCGGCGGCCGCCCTGGCACATCCCGGCTGCCTCGGCCTCCTGCGCTCGCCTCTCGGCCTCCTCCTCCTCGCAGCCGCCTGGGCTCTTTCCTTCCTTCCCTCCCTGGCCGGCCTGCCGTCCACCCGCCCACCCGGCGCCCCTCCTCAGCGCCTTGGCCTCCGAGGAGGAGGAAGAGGAGGAAGAAGAGGAGGAGGAAGGCAGAGGAGTGTCCTCCCCCCCCTCTCACTGGCGTTCTCCAGCGGCGGAAGGGAAGGGCAGGCCACGAGGGCGACGCGCTGGAGCTTGCAGGTGACGAAGGCGGGGGAGGGTGTGTGCGTGCTGGATCGGGGTCTCCCTCCCTCTCCCCGGTGCTCGGGCCATCACGTTGCAAAGATCCGCCCCCCCCAGGAGTGGCGGCTGCGGTGGCTCTGGGCTGGCGGAAAGGCGGAGAACTTTTGCGGGACTTCTGCGTGTGCGCAGAGCCCAGCCGGGGCAGGGAAGGGACGCCAGGCTCTCCTCCACAGTGACGTGCAGCCCCGATCCTCCGCTGAAAGAAGCCAGCCCCCCCCCCGCGCCCTCCGCGCCCGGGGAAGGTGGTTTCTCTCAGGTGGGTGGCCGCGATCCTGCAGCCCAGAGCCGCACTCAAGGGGCCAAAGAGCCGCATGCGGCTCTCGAGCTGCAGTTTGCCTACCCCTGTTCTATGGGGAAGGGTTTTCAATTGACGAATCCCACTAGACCGGAGGCAAAATTTGGCTACTTGAATGGTTATCTCCTGAGAGGAGTTTGTGTTAAATACTAAGCCCTCTGCCAATAATCTGATTCAACTTTATGTATTTTTGTTATGTTTTTAAAATGTATGTTCTTATTGTAGTTAGTTTGGGTGGTGATTTTCTGTTTGGAAAATCTATCTATCTATCTATCTATCTATCTATCTATCTATCTATCTATCTATCTATCTTTAAAGAGCCCTTCACTTCTAAAAAAATCCACATCTTCCTATCTACCTGTGGGCTAACCTGGGGTTGGAACCTGAGGAGGGAGGGGTTTGGAGAGGGGAGGGACTTCAATGCCGTGGAGTCCAATTGCCAAAGCAGCCATTTTCTCTAGGGCAGTGATGGCGAACCTTTTAGAGACCGAGTGCCCAAACTGCAACCAAAAACCCACTTATTTATCGCCAAGTGCCAATGAGGCAATTTAACCTGAATACCACCCCCAGAGGGGGCCCAGAGGGAGAGGCTAGGGTTGCCAAGTTCCTCTTTGCCATGAGTGGGAGGTTTTGGGGGTGGCGCCTGAGAAGGGCTGGGTTTGGGGCAGAGGGCGCCTCCTTCGCACCCACCGGTCAGCCACGCCCCTCCGCCCGCACAGGCCCAGAGGGCACCGGGGAAGCCGCCGGCCATGCCGAGTGTGGGCGCTCGGCTTCTGTTCCCCGCTCAAGCCCCAGCGGCGGCAATGGTGGCAGCTTCTGTGGGAGAGTCTGGGGGCCACCGCCAATGATGTCGGAGGTTCCCCACCACTGGGCTACAGCCTCCCCCATCCGGGGCGGGGCAGAGCCAGAAAGGCCAGTGGCTTGGAGGAACCGCGCGTGCCGGCAGAGAGGGCTACGCGTGCCGGAAGTGGCATGCGTGCCATAGGTTCGCCAACACGGCTCTAGGGGAACTGATCTCTGTCACCTGGATATTAGTTGTAATAGTGGGAGAACTCCAGCTATCATCTTGAAGTTGGCAACCCTACTTCAGCCTCCACCTGGAGATTGGCAACCATCATTGCCCCCCTTTGAGGATGGCTCTGAAAAGAAGTATAACTAATACAAATATCACACAATAATTACATATAACTTGTTTACAACATGTTACATGGAACTTACTGAAGCTTTGTTGTTACTACTATTTTGAATTTTTTGGGAGTAGCTACAAGTTATTAGATAAATGCCTTGTGAACTCAAGTGCTTTGCACATTTTTTTCTGTCTTCTATCAGAGGTTTCTCCCCCTTCTTTTTTTTCAAATACTACGGTTGCCCGCTCCGGGTTGGGAAATACCTGGAGGTTTTTGGGGCGAAGCCAGAGGAGGGCAGGGTTAAATGCCATAGAATCCAATTGCCAAAGCAGCCATTTTCTCCAGGGGAACTGATCTCTGCCGCCTGGAGATCAGTCGTAATAGCAGGAGATCTCCAGCCACCACCTGGAGGTTGGCAACCCTACCTATAAAAGACAAACAAAATCAGAACAGAACCATCAGCAGTAGCACCAACACACAACCCTCCAGTCTTCCTCATGAAGGGAGTGACCCTGAAAAAGGGCCACCTCCTAGGACTTCCTGCTACTCAAAGAAGAGACGGGCACAAAAATGTTATATTCTTTTTTTTGTGTGTGTGTCTTGTTCTGATCGCATGGCTAGAGGAAAGTGGAGAGGGAGCAACTGGAACGCGAGCGCGAGGAGGCCCAGAAAGAAGTGGAAATGTTAGAAAAAATGAAAGAAGAAGAACTTTTGATCCAGCAGAAGCTTGAAGAAGAGAGACAGGTAGGACACAACCACAAAGAGAACCTCCTCCCTTACAATGGATTCTTCAAGTTCCAGGCTTTGAAAAGATGTGGGTTATTGAACAAGGGCAAGAGGGCTTTGCCAGGTCAGGGATATGGGTTGCCCGCAATGCTGGCTGCAGTATCACATCACTTCCGGGGTGTGTGTGTGTGTGTGTGGAATTGACACAGGGTATTTCTAGCAATTTCCAGAAACTCAACGGTTTTACATTTTTGTTTGCTGGAAGTGGTGTCGCCCCATCACAAATCTAAGATTATGGTCTTCTCTAAGAGGAGAAAAATGCCTCCTTTTCGTTGTGGTATTAGATGGCTTTGAGGTTGACCAAGTCAGGGAGTTTGTTTATCCTGGCATTCTTTTCCCCCATAACCTAAATTGGAACGCCCATCAAAAAGCAGTGTCCAACAAAATCAAACCTGGGGCTGGAGCGATTGTCAATTTTTTTCCATACCAAAGGTGGCAAATATATCCCAGAGTTTTTTACGAAAGCTCTTAAATGCCTCTTGATGTGTTGCTGGCCTTATCCTTCGCTCCGAGTTCGGCCAAATGTCGCTCGAAGGCAGGGCATGGTTGGCCGCCTTGAAGCTACAACTTAAGCTGCGCTTTAGCACTGAGAGGCTCCTAGCTTCTTTGAAGCACGACCCTTTTAAATCCTCATGGCAAAAAATCTTAGATGAGAAATTATCATTGTTGGGCTTCTCGCAGGATATGTTATTAGATCTTGGGAAAACTGAAGCTTTCACCAAAATTAAAAAGTGCATTAAAGAGCTTGATTATAACAGCACTACTTTTCACGCTTGCCGCGTTTGTTCATCCCAGTTCTTTGGAATACCACCACCACCACGTGGTTTGCCTGCTTATACTTATAATTTGACAGCTCCTCGTCTTTCTAGAGCCTTCTGTTTAGCTAGACTGAATGCTAACCCCTCTATGGTTATGCAGGGCAGAATTTTGACTGTACCATACCCAGACAGGACCTGTCCTTGCTCTTCTGGCTCCATTGATTCATTAGCTCATGCCCTTTTGGACTGCCACTTTTATGAGGAACTTCGGTCACGTTATCTCTCTCCCCTTTTACCATATACATCTAATGCCTCTGTGTCTGACATAATGCCTTTTTAAATTAAGCGACAGGGATCCCAAGGCTACATTTATCTCAGTCCTTATATCCCTCAAACACTAGATGTATGCTGCTCAAGATCAGTGGATCAAGGAACTTCTAAGGCAGTGATGGCGAACTTTTTAGAGACCGAGTGCCCAAACTGCAACCCAAAACCCACTTATTTATCGCCAAGTGCCAATATGGCAATTTAACCTGAATACTGAGGTTTTCGTTTAGAAAAAACAACTCATACATTCACATATTTTGCGTTAAAAGAAAAACACAATAATTGTATCAATGATACAAACAACTTTTAATTGAAAGGTAAAAGGTTGCATTTGGCATGCATCTCTCCAGGACTCGTCCTCTGCTCAGCCACCGGACATTATTGTACATAAATAAACAATTATACTGTACCTCAACCTCCTCAAGAAGTGCTTGAAACTGTGGACAATTCAGAGCACGAGCCATGATGTAATTCACCATTTTTGTGACATCTTTGAGGACATCGTCAAATTTTTTGAACAATTAATGTGATTTTTGCTGTTGTGTGCATGCTGATAATTTGTCTATCCTTGGCTCATACTTTGTACGTTTGAGAGCAATTCCACACTTTAAGGATTTCATTTTCAGAACTAACTGTGCTGTCCTTTGGCATCCCTTCTATCTTCTCAAGTGTTTCACACAGGTCATAGAATTTATTTTTCCAGATAGAGGCTTTCTTGAAATTCTATTAGCTCCATTTCCAGATTTTCTAAATCTAACCAGTTTAGGCAGGAAAGATCAAGTTCTTCAAATTTGGCTTTATCCGGAGAAGTAAGAAAACACAGGGTTGTCTCCATCTTACCGAACTGTAAAAATCTGTTATTAAAATTCACCTTTGCAGCTGCTACAATGCTAGAAATTTCCTTGTAGATTTCCTGATGGCTTGTAGGATTGTCTGCAAATGTTGTAGAATTTTCTAAATGCTTTTTTAGATGGGCGGGGCCTCAGACAAACTGAAGACGGGCAGGGCCCCATCTGAGAGGGGGGCGTGGCAAGGTGCTCCGCCCTCAGCTGAGAGATGTCCCCCTCAGCTGAGAGGGGGGGCGTGGCAAGGTGCTCCGCCACAGCCTCCCCCGTCCAAACTGAAGACGGACGGGGGCCCTGACAAACAGCTGAGCTGCCCCCCCTTAACCCGTGAACTGGTTGCAGGCCGAGCTGGAACGACAACGTGAAGAGCATGAGAGGCTGGAGAAAGAGCGAGCAGAGGAGCTCATCATAGAGCAGAAGAGGATCGCAGAGATGGAGGTGAGAGGGACATTTTCACTGCAGATCAGTGGCAGGTTTGGGGGTGGGGACATGGGAGGGGCACGTAGGGTTGCCAGGTCCCTCTTTGTCAGCGACGGGAGGTTTTTTGGGGCAGAGCCTGAGGAGGGCGGGGTTTAGGGAGGGGAGGGACTTCAATGCCATACAGTCCAATTGCCAAAGCGGCCATTTTCTCTAGAGGAGTCGATCTCTATCGGCTGGAGATCAGTTGTGATAGCAGGAGGTCTCCAGCTAGTACCTGGAGGTTGGCAACCCTGGGGGTACAACATCTCGTGTAGCATTACATCATTTCCAGTGAACACTGGGAAGTGACAGAGAGTAGCTCTAGAAATTTCCAGAAACTCTATGGTAAAGACCCTCTGTCGCTTCTGTTTTCATGGGAAGTGATGTAATAGTTCATGTGACCTGGGGGAAGGGTATCCTCTGCCCCTACTGGCCAGCCTGTTCAGATCTGAACTCATCTTTGTCTTGGCCTTTGGACATGATATTTGCCTACTGCTCTTCCTTCAGGGCATACATTGGTTCTTCCCTTTTTATCCTCTAAAAACAATCCTGCGAGGTAGGCCGAGCCAAGGGAAAGTGACTGGCCTTTTGAGCTTTATGTCTGAGCACAATTAGGTTTGATCAGTGACGTCACAGTGACCCTCCACAAATTTCACTTAGAAGCAATTTGTCTAAAAGTTGCATCAGTCTTTTTGAGTGCAGGTGAAGTGCTGTTTTTTTTTTTTAAAAAAAAGAAATAACAGACCTCTCAGAAAATTTGCATTATCCTAAGCATATACATTGATCCATCAGTTCTTCAAGAGGTTGTCGGAAATACCCAAGGTGGCAAATACCAAAGTTTCTCGTTGCATTCTCTTCTTTTTGTGACTGTGCTGGTCATAAATATCCTATTTTAAAAAGTAGCATAATATCTGTATTAGTTCCAGCTGTCAACCTTTCTGTGCCTCTTGAAGATTACCATAGAGTTTCTGGCCACTGGTAGAAGCTTCTAGGAATCACTGGGAACTCTATGGTCAGAAGTCCCAGTAATAGCGGAGGCCTTTGTTTTCTTTTTGATTTTTCTCTCCAGGTGTCAGGCCTGCTTTCCACAGCTCTAAGCAGCCTGTCAGACTCTGACTGTTTTAGTTTCGATTCCACCAGGTGCCTCTCAAGGCCGACCTTGCTAACTGCTGAATTCCTGTTCCAGTGCTATCTCCCGTGGGAACGACTCCTCAGTGGAAGGGGGCCCGCCTTGACCTGTTGTGACTAATACTTTCCCTTATAGGCCTACCCCCTGCTCCCAATTGCCATTCGTGCCAATGTACCTGTAAGCTCTGCAATACCTGTGAGTTTTCCATTAAATCAGCTCTCTTTTGGACTCGTTGTCTCTGGATGCTGTTTGTGAGGCTACCACGGGACAAGTGCTCACACCAGGATGATTGCGCCCCCCCCACTCCCTGGCTCCACTTTCCGCCCACTGTTCAGCTAAGCACTGGCAGGCAAGGGCTGAAATTGGCTGGAGGTCTCCCACCATAAGCGGACCAATGGGAGCCCTAGCCACACGCAAATTCCCGTCACGGGGGAAAAGACTGGTTCCCGTGGCCATTCCAGATGGGTAGCGTGGTCTGACTCGCACATGTGGAAATTAAGTCCTGAGCATATCTGTCAGATACTCGCCCGCCATCATGAAATTGCATTTTGAATCGCAGGCAAAGACAGCCATTGAAAAGGAGAAGCCATCCAAGACCCTGGCAGAGTTAACGGATAAATACGGCGCTCCCCATTTGACTCGGGTCGAGGAGATAGACGAAATGGAGCAGTCTGAAGTAAGTACAAACAATAGATGCCAAGCGGATACTTGTAAGAATATGGCAGCTTGGATCCATGGGAGACTTTTCACAGGCGGAAGAACTTCTGCCCGCTGAGTGCGACTCTCCCCCCCCCCCATCCTACAGCAGCCCAAAATATCGCCCAAAATCAAAAAGGGAGGAGAGGAGAATGTTGCCACCTACTTTGGGTCCCAGCTGGCGAGAAAAGCAGGATATACATATATCTAAATAAATAAATCAAAAGTACCTCAAGCAAAAAGGAGTAACTCGAGCAGGCGGGAAAGGTCTTAGGCCAGGGGTGGGGAACATCAGGCCCGGGGGCCATATAAGGCCCGCGTAATCATTTGGTCTGGCCCTTCATGGGTCCTGGCAGATCTCTAGCTCAGAAGGATACTGCCCTGCCTGAATCTCTTGGGCCCAGCTGGGGACAGCAGAGCTCAAAAGCAAGTCACTCTATGTGGCAGACACTCGGAGTTGTCTCCGGTTGTGCCTCTTGGCTAAATGTTTGACCAAATATAGCAGTCTAATTTTTAAGTTGATAATTTTGTATGGCCCGTGAATGATGTTATAAATATCCAAATGGCCCTTGGCAGAAAAAAGGTTCCCCACCCCTGTCTTAGGCCTTATATGCACGGGTTGTTTCCATTGGATATGCTGCTCTCTCGATGCACAGTATTTGCGGTTGAATTCTCAAATCACTCTGCGCAGGGGTCTGAAACTGACCAAACACTCGCTGTGAAACTGATCAAATAAGCAGGTGCATAGGTTGTTTGTGATTATTTCAGCATTCTTGCTAGTCACAAGCAAAAAAACCCCTGTTTGATCAGGCTGAGGTCTGAAACTGACCAAGGAAGGTTTCTGATTGGCCATCATAAGAACATAAGGAAAGCCCTGCTGGATCAGACCCAGGCCGATCATGTCCAGCAGTCTGTTCACACAGTGGTCAACCAGGTGCCTCTAGGAAGCCCTCAAAGAAGACGACTGCAGCAGCATTTATCCTGCCTGTGCTCCACAGCACCTAATACAATAGGGATGCTGTTTTGGCCTGTTGACCAGACTGTAGCAGAGAGGTATACTTCTAGCAGTGTCATGCTAGGCCTAGCAAATTCAGAGGTTTCATAACACCGGCCAGGTGCAGAGGTCAGTGTTTCTTAATCATTTACTTCACTGCCAGAAGAGGTTTCTGAGGCCTCTGCAGACAGGTCCGGGGTAGCTCGCCACACTAAATTCCAGTCTCCAGCCATGAGGTTCCTAGTCAAGCCCTGGAATTTCGGACAGCCTTTCTGTAGCCCTCAAACTACATGTCTGAGCCCTTTATTTGTTTGTTTGCTTGCTTGTTTACATACTTCATTTATATCCCATATGGTCTATTAATTTTCCTCCCCTCCATTTTAACCTCACAACAACCCTGTGAGGTAGGTTAAGATGAGTGTATATGACTTGCCCAAGGTCACTCAGCAAGCTTCCATGCAGAGTGGGATTTGAATCTGGTTCTCTCAGTTCCTAGTCCAATACTGTAATCACTACACCATACTGGCTTTCATTGGATTAAGCAGGCCTGGTTTGTTTTCGGTTCTTAAGCAGCCACATAGCTCCTTTGTGATTATTTCAGTGTTCTCACTAGTAACAAGGGGGGGGGGGACCTGTTTGATCAGGCTGAGGTTTGAAACTGACCAACAATTCACTGTGAAACTGACCAATAAGCAGCCTCATAGGCAATTTATGCATGGGAGTTTATTTATTTATGGTCTTTTATGCATGGCTGTTTCTCCACGTTTTGCCTGAAAACGCCCTCTGAAAACGCAGAGAAACACGGGGAGAGCAAGGCAACCTCTGACAGTCGTAAATAGCATGCATAATCCACACAAAGACCCGAAGTCATCGGAGGGGTGATGGGAGTGAAACAGCCATGTATAAAAGACCTGAGATCAGGCCAGCCTGGGGCTATCCAGGTCAGGGCTAAAATACATTTGGGTGTTTTTTCCCCCCTTCAGAATTTAACCTTGGCTGTGTCCTGGCACAATGTCATATACGTCCCCGCTGAATGTCATATACGTCCCACAATGACACAGCACCCTGATTGATGAAAATCCGGGGCGGGGGGGAGTTTTACAAAACCTTGTTCCCTGAACAGTAGCAGCTATTTGTTCGCCAAGCTGCCCTCCCTAGGTCCATTTAAACATTGACTATTCTTTGTTTGCGGCTCACTTCATAAGCTCCGTTGACCACAGCAATCAACTGCTCCCTTTTTTTCCTTTGCCTGCCTTTCAGCATGCACTTCCAACTATTGCCGAGTCAGAGGAAGAAGACGTGCTGGTGGGGTAAAGGTTTGTTTAGTTTTTTTGCTGAATCCCCATCTGCTTCCCTGGATACTGCAAAGTTCGGAGCTCTCTGGATGGACCTGCTTAGAAGATGGAGGGCGTAGCGGGCTAAATTATATGATGATTCACGAAGTTGAAAAGTGGATTTCCCCCCCTTCTTTAGAAAGACGAATAAATAAAATGAGGTCTCTCCATTACTTATTGAAAGAGTCAACACCTTCATGAACCACATAGCCTGACAACTAGGTGGAATTATGTTGAGTAAGAATTAACCTGGGTCTAGGATTGCCAGCCTACAGGTACTAGCTGGAGATTTCCTGCTATTACAGCTGATCTCCAGCCAACAGAGATCAGTTCACCTGGAGAAAATGGCCGCTTTGGCATTTGGACTCTATGGCATTGAAGTCCCTCCCTTCCCCAAACCCCACCCTTCTTAGTCTCTGCTCCCAAAATCTCCAGATATTTCCCAACCCAGAGCTGGCAATCCTACTTTGGCAGGTATGCCAAATGTTGGGGCTTTCAGGCTGGCAACCCTACCTGGGTCCCCCAACACAGTGCCCACCAAGAACTTTTACAAAGTGGGAGTGACTAAGTAGGACTTGTGACCAGGAAGGCTTCTGATTGGCTGTGCAGAATAAAAGGTGTCCTGTTAAAAAAGGCTTCTGCCTGAAATGTTGAAGGGTTACTATTAGGGTTATATATGCAACCTCACTCCCTCACATTTTTGTGTTTGGCTCCACCTCCTGTGGCAGTCTGGTGTAGTGGTGAAGAGCGGCGGACTCTAATCTGGAGAACCGGGTTCGATTCCCCACTCCCTACACATGAAGCCTGCTGGGTGTCCTCCGGCCAGTCACAGTTCTCCCAGAACTCTCTCAGCCCACGCGGAGGTAGGTAATGACAAAACCACCTCCAAATATCTCTTGCCCTGAAAACCCTATAGGGTTTCCATGTGTCGGCTGTGACTTGACGGCTCTTTCCACCACTGCCCATGGCAGACGTTTTGTGGCTGTGCCCCCTGCACTGCGTCACGAGTTCTAAAGGGGTCTGCGGGATCTAAATGGTTGGGGACCGCTGGTGTAGATCCCTCCATGTGTAGGCCCCATGATGTTTGACCAGGTAAAGCCTTGGTGTTATTTCAATCCAAATGGGACCCATCTATAGGGCTGCCAACCTCCAGGTGGTAACTGTACAAAGAGGCAGCACGTGGCTCAAAATAATAAACATCAATATCAAAAAACAACAATTGTGTTTGTCTTACTGTCAAATGTATTGAAAATAGACCACCAAAACAAATGAAAAGTGTGTCAAAAAACACACACAATAGCCTCACAGGGCTAGCCTCGCAGGGCTTAAGGCAGTGCCAATAGGCTAAAAATATAGGAAAGCCGAACAGCTAAACAAAAATAAAGCCTCCCGGGCTGAATATAAACCAAAAAAAATATGGTTATAAGCAATACACAACAATAGTGGTGGTTGTAAGCAATACACAACAATGGTGGTATTACAATCACAATAGTAACAAAACAAGACAACAATGCGGTCCAAGCCCAGAGCTGGCAACCCTACCCACCAATTACACGAAGCATCCAGCACAATGAAGTAGGGTTGCCAACCTACAGGTACTAGCTGGAGATCTCCTTCTGTTACAACTGATCTCCAAGCAACTGAGATCAGTTCTCTTGGAGAAAATGGTCACACAGGCAATTGGACTCTATGGCATTGAAGTCCCTCCCCTCACCAAACCCTGCCCTCCTCAGGCTCTGCCCCAAAAATATCCAGGTATTTCCCAAGCCAGCGCTGGCAACCCTACATGGAAGTGAATTGGAACAGTGGGCAATCCCATTTCCACCTTTAAACAATGAACAGTGCTTGTGTTCAGCAGTAACACCATAAAAATCCTACAGGGAGCAACAAGTAGAAATAGGGTTGCCAACTGTGGATTGGGAAATTCCTGGAGATCTGGGGGTGGAGCCTGGGGAGGGATCTCAGGAGGTCATAGAGTCCACTCTCCAAAGCAGCCGTTTTCTCTAGGGGAACCTGGTCTCAGCACTTTGGAAATCAGAGGAGAACAACAAGGGGCCTGGAGACCAGGAAGCCCTGCGAGGAAAGGCTGAGGGAGTTGGGCATTAGTCTGGAGGAGAGGAGGTTGAGGGGGGACAGGATTGCTCTCTTTA
This sequence comes from Euleptes europaea, assembly GCF_029931775.1. Lineage (NCBI taxonomy): Eukaryota > Metazoa > Chordata > Lepidosauria > Squamata > Sphaerodactylidae > Euleptes > Euleptes europaea. The sequence goes on from NC_079316.1 coordinate 106,580,052, forward strand.
AGGATTTGAAGGGCTGCTGCTTAGAGGGTAGGGAGCTGTTCCTGTTAGAGGCAGAGGATAGGACTCCCAATCATGAGTTTAAATTGCAGGAGGAAAGGTACTGGCTGGATATTAGGAAATCTTTTTGACAGTAAGAATTGTTCAACAGTGGAATCGGCTCCCTAGGGAGGTGGTGAGCTCCCCCTCACTGGCAGTCTTTAAGCAGAGGCTGGACAAGCACTTGTCAGGGATGCTCTAGTATAGGTTGATTCTCTATTGAGCAGGGGGTTGGACTAGATGGCCTGTAGGGCCCCTTCCAATTCCAGGCGATGTAATTCCAGGAGATCTCCAGACCCCACCTGGAGGTTGGCAGCCCTAAGTGGAAATGAAGGTCTCACATGTCTGTTCGAGGCACTTAAGAGTCTACAGTGACAACTCTGGGTATAAACAGAATTTACACACGTCATTCCTGTTGGTAGTAGGTGAGGGTACATAGCAGTCGCTTAGTAATGGGAAGCAAGATGATACCTTTGAAACGATGAAGGGGCAAAATCACCTCCAACTGCAAAAAGGACGACCGGCCAGCGGAAGAAAAAAAGGGTTGGTTTCCCTAGAAAAGAAGGATTTTGCGCCGTGCTGAGAGCCGCCTGGCTGTTTTGTTCTGTTTAACCCGAGGCCCGGGGGGGAGGGGGCTCGTATCCATTTCCATCCTGACCCCCTCTTCAGTTCTGGTAGAATGGCAACAGCTGTGAGGGACATCTTGTCATCGGCACATTCTTCGCAGAGGCTGCGTCAGGGGTCTCCGGTTCAGCAAATTCAACCTGCACGAACCATTCTACAGAAAAGGGAGCAGAGGAAACAACTGATATAGGCATTTTCTGACTGCAATCCTGCTACTTTCCTCCAGGTTTGTGCCCCCTCCAGTCACTTTAACCCCCCTAGATATTGGGGATTATTGCTGACACCAAAGAAATAAACAATGGGCGCTTTCACACAGGCCAAATAATGCACTTTCAATCCACTTTCAGTGCACATTGTTGCTGGATTTTACTGTGTGATATGGCAAAATCCACTTGCAAACCATCATTAAAGTGCATTGGAGGTGGATTGAAAGTGCATTATTTGGCCTGTGTGAAAGCACCCTACAGTAAAATTCAGCTGTAAAGTGGACTGGAAGTGCATTATTCGGCAGGTGTGAGTGCCCAGTGTAAACCTTTTTAAAAATCAGGACTGCAGAATGTTCTTATTGCACCATGGTGTTGCCGGCTGTGTTGACTCAAACCCCTGCTAGGGTCGCCAGCTTCTAAATGGGGCCGGGGAATCTCCTAGAATTGCAACTGATCTCCAGACTACAGAGATCCATTCCCTTGGAGGATCAGGCTGCTTCGTAGGCTGGGGTCTACGGTATTATATCCCATTGAGCTCCTTCCCCACCTCGATCCTCGCCCCCCCCCAAGTTCCAGCCCCAAATCTCCAGGAATTTCCAAACCCAGAGTTGGCAACCCTATCCCCCTGCCTGTTTCCATTCCTGATAAGTTCACTAATTCCCCCCTCTGCCCAATTTCCCGAAAAGGACACAGAGGCATGTTAGGCTTTGACTACAGTGAATATCTTCAACTAGACCTTATGGTTGACACCCCTACTATACAAAGGGTTGCCAGGTCTGTCTTCGCCACCAGTGGGAGGTTTGGGGAGTGGTGGGACTTCAATGCCATAGAGTCCAATTGCCAAAGGGGCTACTTTCCCCAGGGGAACTGATCTCTGTCAGCTGGAGATCAGTTGTAATAGCAGGAAATCTCCAGCTAGTACCTGGAGGTTACAAACTTATAAACACAGCAGCAGAAGACAACAAAACACATACATCATACTACGCAAAGAGTGCTCTATTCTATGTGCAGTAGTCATATACAGTGAATAAATCCTTCGGATTACTTATGGACAATAACTCCAAAGACACTGGTTCTAAAAAAGCACATTTAACTTTTGTATATGGTTCTATTTGTTTTGTTGTCTTCTGTTGCTGTGTTTATAAGTTTTTAACTAACATTACAGCAGGCTGATTACTTATTTGCCAGATCCTGGAGGTTGGCAACCCTAGCAGGATACTTTGAGGGTGGATGCGCCAAGGAGACGCCGCAGGGGGAACGTGGGCCCGGGTGAGTTGGGAAAGCGGACCATGCCAAACGAACCACATCCTGATGCCAAGCGATTCCAGTCCCGTAAGAGTTTCTGGGCGTGTGGCAATGAGCTACCCAATCGTCCCTCTCGGCTTTCTCCCACCTCCTGAGCAGTCTCTCTCTCAGAGATGATTGGCTGCAGGGCGACACACCTCTCGGGTTCATTCTTCTCTTAGACAATGTTGTTTTTGCACATGTTTTGCAGGGAGGCCTGCACCCAGAAGGTGGGTGGATTTCTTTACTTAGGTGATAACTGCACACTTCTAAGAGAGCTCCCTGGCAGCCGTTTCTCAACGCCCTAGCTTGTTTTGGAGGATACTCAAGTTTCCCCTGCACAACATACAAGTTAGGTCGAAGGGGAGGGTGACGTCCAGCAGCCAATGCTGGGGCTCATTTAGGAGATTAAAGACACCCCACAGAACGACTGTCCACCTTAAGTTGCATTCTGGATATCTGAAATATCCCATCCTCTGGCCAAATAATAAATAGCAAGTGGAGAGAATGAAACATCCTGCAGGCAAGAGGGAGCGAAGCTCGGTGACGGGGGGGGGGGGGAGCGAAGCTCAATAACGGGGGGGGGAGGAGCATCTGCTTGGCATGCAGAAGGTTCCAGATTTGATCCCCGGCATCTCCCGGGGGGGGGGGGGAGGAGCATCTGCTTGGCATGCAGAAGGTTCCAGATTTGATCCCCGGCATCTCCAGATTAAAAGCTCAGTAAATAGGTGATGTGAAAGACCTCTGCCTGAGACCCTGGATTTCTGCTGCCAGTCTGAGTAGACAATACTGTCCAAGGGTTTGATTTGATATAAGGCAGCTTTATGTTTTCGTACAACCCTCTTGGTAGGGTTGCCAACCTCCAGTGGTGGCCGGAGAGGTCCCGCTATTACAACCGATCTCTAGGCGACAGAGATCAGTTCCCCTGGAGAAAAATGGCTGCGAGGAAACAGCCATGCATAAATGGCCATAGTGCCATAGAATCCACCTACCAGTGCAGCCATTTCCTCCAAGGGGATCTTGGTAATCTGGAGACCAATTGTAATATCAGGAGGCTGGCAACCCTACCCCTCCGACAGACACCCGTGTTTTGGCAATCCTTACTTCCTGGCTGCTTTCTTACTACCTAGTAAGCTTCTCTTCCCCCCCCCCCCCGAAACTCTTGTTGCTCTCTAAGGGGCTACTGGACTCAAATCGAACCATTTTATTGCAGACCAACATGGCTATCCTTTGAAATGATCCCCCCCAGCCATTTGTGGGGGGGGGGAGAGGAGGATGGGAAGAGACAAGAGAGTGCTGGGTCCTGCTCCCCCCCCTCCTCACCTGTTCCTGGAAGATGTTGGCTGCATTTGTTTGTTGTCCCACCTATCTGCAGCTGTTTTCCCCCCAACATCTGCATGTGCACAAATATAGCTCTTACAGTTGGAGGGGTTATCCCGAAATTCCTTGGCATCAATCAAAGTTAAATTCTATCTGGAGACTAACGTGCAAGCGAGAAGGCGAAAGCATGAAAACGAGTTTAATCATTTTATACAGTGGGATAAAAAGGAAGACAGACAAATATCTAACTGGGAGCGTTCCATGCAACAGCAAGTTACGTGCATGAAGAGCAGGAAGGCCAGGGAGGAGGACAGAAATAAAGCAACGAGACCCAAAGTGGAGGAACAGCTAGGTCTTTTAGGCATGGCTGTTTCACTCACCGTCACCCCTTGGACAACTTTGGGCCTTTATTTGGATTTTGCATGCCGTTTCCGGCCGTCAGAAGTCGCATCCCCCTCCCCCTGTATTTCCCCCATGTTTTGCCCGCATTTTCAAATTCGAAATAAAACAAGTTTCTGAAAACGTGGGCAAAATGTGGAGAAGAAGAAGAGTTGGTTTTTATATGCCGACTTTCTCTACCACTTAAAGAAGGCTCAAACCGGCTTACAATCACCTTCCCTTCGCCTCCCCACAACAGACACCCTGTGAGGTAGGTGAGGCTGAAAGAGCTCTAAGAGTGCTGTGACTAGTCCTAGGTAAGCCAGCTGGCTTCATGTGGAGGAGTGGGGAAACCAACCTGGTTCACTACACCATGCTGGCTCCACGGTACAAGGGGAGAGCAAGGCGATCTCTGACTGTCGAAAACAGCATGCATAATCAACACAAAGACCCGAAGTCATCGGAGGGGGTGACGGCAAATGAAACAGCCATGCATAAAAGACCTTCAAGTGTCGGATTAGAATGTATGAGACCCAGGTTCGAATCCCCACCGCCATGGAGCTTGCTGAGTGAGGTTGGGCTGCTCACTTTTTCTCAACTAACCTACCTTGAAGGGTTGTTGTAAGGGTAAAATGGAGGAGGGAGAGCAACGTACGCTGCCTTAGAAGCTCCTTGGAAGAAAGGGCAGGATAAAAACATACTAGGGTCATTTATGCATGGTCACTTTAACCTCCTTTATTCCCTGTTTCAGCCAGGATCAAAGTAACCTGGATTGGGGGAAACTGTATGCATTGGCTGGAATGATCAGGGATGAAACTGTGTGCGAATGGAGGCATGAATACAGAAAAGCAGACTCCCAAGTTCAAATCAAGTCCCACCCCTTTAAATGCTCCTCTGTAATTGGCTGACTTCGCAGTACTCACCCTGAGAGAAGACTTCCTTCCCCCCCCAGACCCAACTGCCGCATAAAAAGCATTTTAAGAACAAAGAACAAAAAATAAAAAACGGAGCAATCTGAAAGAAGGGGGGGGGAGAAATCCAAGCCTCATTTTTAAAAAGCCTTTCCTTTGCTCAGAAAGGGCTCCGAGGAAACAGGAAGTACTTGAATCCCTGCCTCTTTACACACTGCTTCGTGATTGGCTGTGAGAGAAGCCAATCTTCTGTGCTTCCCCAGTTTGGCTGCCTTGAAGAAGGGTTTGGAAAAGGGTGGGGCGAAGCTCAGCTCGAGAAAGGTGTACGCTTGCTCTGTGGCTCCAGAATGAGCCAGGAAGAACAGTTTGATTCCGTCCAGAAGAGGAATAGGAAAAGCCGGGTTCGTTTTGCATTGAAGCAGCATTGAGCTTCCAAGGAATGAGGTAGCGTGCATTCCCAAAAATTTAATCCTGGCTGAAACAGGGAATAAAGGAGGGTTAAGCGACCATGCATAAAACACCTAGGTAAATGAATATGCCAGTAAAAGTCATTTGATTTGATTTGACCTAGGTAGATGTGTGGCATACCGTGTGCTGAAGCGGTCCCTCTCCAAGCTGAATCAGACGTTCAGAAAAAAAGATTCCATCATAATCTGTCCATAAAAAGGAGTCCTTTTAGAAACGTTATAGGGTTTTTTTCTAACATGCATTAGCTAGAGCAGTAATGTGAACCGGAAAGGAAAGAGAAGTTTCAAAGATAACACTCAAACTCTGGGAGGTGTCTGAAAAGACAGATTAGATCAGGGGTGTCAAACACAAGGCCCGTGGGGGATGACCCCCCCCCCATCTCGATTCCTAAAGATGGGGTATCACTTCCAGGGTTTTCCGGAAGTAACGTCACACTGTTGGCCTGATGGCCATTTAATTTTTTTATGGGAGGGGGGGAGTTCTGGCAACCCTGTGGCTTATTTGATGGCTAAGTTGGCACATCTGATGAACAAAAGACCACTGAAAGAACTGCAAAGAAAATGGAAATTTTATTATGATTATGCAAATATGTAACATACAGAACCGGCTGGCTTCTCTTTCTTTTTGCTTATTGCTCCTGAACGGTAGCAAAAAGAAGAATGAAAATGATTTAAGTAAATTATATATTGAATGGTAAGAGAACAGATGAGTAAAATACAAATCGTTTATTTCAAATAACCAATATTATAACTTAAAATATATAGGTGAATATTACTCTCTGGAGAGTAGCCCACAAAGATGCCTTCTTCGGCTCTGGGTTCTAGTTTGGATCTCTTTTCTTTCGGTATATGAGCATAAACTTTGGATCCAAATGCCCTGATGTTTTCTACGCTTGGCTATCTGTTATGCCATAACTCATAAGGAGCCCCGTGGCGCAGAGTGTTAAGCTGCAGTACTGCAGTCAAAAGCTCTGCTCACGACCTGAGTTCAATCCCAACAGAAGTCGGTTTCAGGTAGCCGGCTCAAGGTTGACTCAGCCTCCCATCCTTCCGAGGTTGGTGAAATGAGTACTCAGCTTGCTGGGGGTAAAGGGAAGATGACTGGGGAAGGCACTGGCAAACCACCCCACAAACAAAGTCTGCCTAGTAAACGTTGGGATGTGACATCACCCCTTGGGTCAGGAATGACCCGGGGACCTTTACCTTATTTTGGAGAAACAATATTGATAGCTTAATATAGATATACAAGAAATGTAGCGGTGGTTTGGTAAAAATAAACACTTTTTTCTGTATTTCAAGGTAGACACAAATACAAGTTAAATGGTTAACTGTAAGTAAAACATTTGACGATAACAAGAGGTAGTGTGGAATAGATGGTTGAAACAAAAATTATAATAGATGATCGATTCAGATTAAAGCAAGGGATGTTTGGTAATATCTAAAATGTTATGTTGTGTAGTCATGTGTTATGTAGATGTGATGTCTCATTCTTTTTTGTAATTTGTAAGTTTAAAATAAAAATAATTTTTTTAAAAAAAAGATCTGTGGTTTTTGTTTTGTTTTTGCGACAGGACTCACCAGTACTGACTACCGGGCACCTTTGGAAGAGGGGGCTCCCCCGAGTCCTGAAAGAGAAGCTGGTGGAAATCAGCGCCACCAACCCCCGCCTCCGTCCCTCTTTGGAGAGGAGCCTGAGGAGGGCAGGATTTGGGGAGGGGAAGGACTTCAATGCCATAGAGTCCAATTAACATAGTGGCCATTTTCTCCAGGTGAACTGATCTCTAGCCTTATTGGGCTAGTACCAGCTCTCTTGGAGCTCTCTCAGCCCCACCTACCTTGCAGGGTGTCTGTTATGGGGAGGGGAAGGTGATTGTAAGCTAGTTTGAGCCTTCCTTAAGTGGTAGAGAACGTCGGCATATAAAAAACCAACTCTTCTTCTTCTCCTCCTTCTCCTCCTCCTCCTCCTCCAGTCCTACTGGCACTTTTGGCCACCAAACAAAGCTTTGGGGAGATTCACAATTGGACCCACAGTGCTGACATACAGCCCTGTCTTCCCATGTCATCTCCTCCTATTTAAATTGCTCCCACCCTACTGTTATTCTGTGGGAGAAAACTAGGGTTGCCAACCTCCAGGTGGTTGAGACTGAGAGAGAAGGCAGCACGGGGCTCAAAACTAAAAGTAAATATATATAATATATATATATATATATGTAATGAAGGGCCAAAGTTATACCTCATTCATCAACAAGCAAAAAATAAAGCAGAAAGAAAATTTACTCGAGAGTAATGTGTTACAGCACACCGAGAAAATGCCTCGCAGGGCTTAATTCAACATTGCCACTCAGGGTCAATAAATGAAATAAGTATTAACGCATACAGCATCTATAAGAAGCCACATAGGGCTACAATCTATCAGTAAGCCACTAAGGGCTACAATTCAACAATGTGACAACCTCCAGGTGGTGGCTGGAGATCTCCTGCTATTACAACTGATCTCCAGGCAACAGAGGTCAGTTCCCCTGGAGAAAATGGCAGCTTTGGCAATTGGACTCTATGGCATTGAAGTCCCTCCCCTCCCCCAAACCCCATCCTCCTCAGGCTCCGCCTTCCCAAAATCTCCAGGTATTTCCCAACCTGGCAACCCTAGAGAAAACAGATGGGTGTGTGTAGGTTTCTTTAAATGAAAGAAAGGATGCTTAGTAGAGCTCCCGGAAGGATTCAGTTTATTATTGGAGGGTTCCAGTCTGAGACTGGGAAGACCCAAATTCTACTCCTCATCTGGCAATAAACCTCTCTGTGAGGATTTGGGACTGACATTCTCTTTTGGCCTAACCAGCCTTACAGGGTTGTTGTGTGATGGCAGAGATTACAGGATCATTGTGAAGATAAAATGGAGAGGAGAAAGATGTGGAAGGGGAGGGGATGTGGCTGAGTGGTAGAGCCTCTGCTTGGCATGCAGAAGGTCCCAGGTTAAATCCCTGGCATCTCCTGTTAAAGGGACTAAGCAGGTAGGTGATGTGAAAGATCCCTGCCTGAGTCCCTGGAGAGCCGCTGCCAGTTAGAGTAGACAATACTGACTTTGATGAACCAAGGGTCTGATTCAGTATAAGGCAGCTTCATGTGTTCATATACACAGCCCTCAGTTCTTTAGAAGGTGGTAGAATAAAAGGCAATAATAACATTATTGCAAGGGTGGCCAGGTCCTTCTTTGCCACCGGTGGGAGGGTTTGGGGGCGGAGCCTGAGGAGGGTGGGGTTTGGGGAGGGGAGGGACTTCAATGCCATAGAGTCCAATTGCCAAAGTGGCCATTTTCTCCAGGTGACCTGATCTCTGTCGGCTAGAGATCAGCTGTAATACCAGGAGATCTCCAGCTAGTACCTGGAGGTTGTAGGAGAAGGCAGCACGTGGCTCAATATTATAAAAAACTAAAGTAAGCCCAAATGAATATATGAAAACTTCAAAATAAGTAATTATAAACCTAAGCAATATTAATATTACACCAACAGGAAATGAATCAAACAATGCGCAGAAGCTTGAATGAAAGGTACTGTTAAATCATATAAGCTGTGTTAAGGCACACAGGAACTACAAGCTACAACAGGCAAACAAGGATACTAAGATACAATGCCACAGCTTACCCACTGCTTTGTAAATAAGCAGTGGGTAAGCTGTGGCATTCCACTCATTTTGTTAAGTCAACTTAGTATACTTTATACTACAAGCCTCTGTTTTTTATATTTAGATAATCATTGCAACTTCAATGAATGAATAGTGGTTCCTCTAATTCATTACGTGGTCAGCAAGCTGAAGATTTTCGAAACGCGTCCTTGCCTTGCACCCACCTTATCACCCACCGGCTTAGGTCGTTTAGTATTGAATTATGGACTATACATATTTTTGAACTATCGCATCTATTTATTTGCAACAACAGCCCTGTGAGGCCTTGTACACCTTTAACAGCCCAGTGAGGCTTGGTTCTAAGTTTTTATTACTGTATTCATTTCTCATTATCATTTGAGGCTTATACTTTGTAACCTTGTTTTCATTGTTTATCTTGTATCCTTGTATCCTTGTTTGCCTGTTCACAGCTTGTAGTTTCTGTGTGCCTTAACACAGCTTATATGATTTAACAGTACCTTTCATTCAAGCTCCTGCACATTGTTTGATTCATTTCATATTGGTGTAATATTAATATTGCTTAGGTTTATAATTACTTATTTTGTAGTTTTCATATATTACCCCATCTGGGCTTACTTTAGTTTTTTATAATATTTGCCACGTGATGCCTTCTCCTACAGTTTCAACTATTTCCAGCATAGGTTTCCCTTTTACATTCTAGTACCTGGAGGTTGGCAACCCTACTATTGCATCGTTGGCAGCCTGCACCTTTTAGGCAGTAGGAACGACCATCACAATTAACGGGGAGCGCAGATTTGATCCATTTTACAAACTAATCAGTCCAGGCGGAGAGGCCAAATAAAATATTTTGTTACTTTGCTTCTGAGACAGCAACAAAGGGGCATGCCAAGCTGTCCTGTGCCATCAAAACCGCTCCAGACGCAGCAGGCTGGTTTTATTATTATACCCGGTCGGAGGTCAGTAAGCTTTTACTATGGGAGGCGCAAGTTCACAAAACTTGATTGGAGAGTCCACGGTGCACAAGCCGGGTTATCAGCTACCACTTGTAGCAGGATCGTTATTCTTTTCTGGACCTGGAGTTGCCAAATTCCAGGTGGGGCCTGGCGTTCTCTTGGAATTGCAGCTGATTTCCAGACTACAGAAACCAGTTCCCCTGGAGAAAACAGCAGCTTTGGAGGGCGGACTCTATGGCAAACCATAGATTCTAGGTGAAATCCCACCCCAAATTCCCCCTTCTGCAGGCATCCCCTGCAAATCAAAACAGAACAACAACAAAGTGTGTGTGTGGGGGGGACTCAAACAGATGATGCAGAGTTTTAAACCCATTTGACTAGCTCAAATGTTCATGCAGCTATTTTTGTTGTTGTATTAAACTATTGTTGTTTTAATGATGTTTTAACTTTGTAATGCTGGTCAAGGACCGCAATAAATTATAATGAATGAACAGATGAGTAGGCAGAGTTTCAAAGGTTGAGCCACCAACTAAACAATATAACAAAATAATTACATTTATTTCTAGGTGTACACAGTGGCATTGTTAAAAACACAGAGCTTGGAGTGCGGGCTATATATAAAAATCAGTTATTTATTTATTTATTATTTCCACTTACTACCCTGCTTTCCCCAGCCAAGAAACGGGCTCAGAGCGGCTTACAGGAACAGAGATACCCTATTAAATCAGTGAAAGCATTAAAACATTATCCTAGTTTACCTAAGGTGCCTCTAGAGTGTAAAACACAAAACTTCAACTAGGTGAGCAGATGGAATAAATCCCAGATTGAACAGGGAAAGATTATTATAAAGTTATAAGAATTATAAAATTCTTATGCACAGTTGATATAACAATATTAATGACCATAGCTTGACCAGATGTGTTTTGGCCTGAGTAGGCCAACCTTGGTGGTCATAAATACATAAAATTATATATTAAAAAACACATCTGGAAATAAACTTAATGAAATATTATCTAACATTTTATGTGGCTCGAAATGAATTCTTAACCCAAATTAGGGTTGCCAGGTCCCTCTTCTCAACCGGCGGGAGATTTTGGGGGTGGAGCCTGAAGAAGGCGGGGTTTGGGGAGGGGAGGGACTTCAATGCCATAGAGTTCAATTGCCAAAGCAGCCATTTTTCTCCAGGTGATCTGATCTCTATCGGCTGGAGATCAGTTGTGATAGCAGGACAGAGATCTCCAGCTAGTACCTAGAGGTTGGCAACCTTAAACCAAATTGTGGGTCTTGCCACATGGAGAGTTGCTCACACAATCTGATGCAAAATGAACAGTGCTTCCAATGTGTGTACATCAACCTGTGATGAATCCGTCCATGTGGCAATAATTCACAATTTGGGTTATGTGGTCATTTACATTCTTATATCAACTGTGCATAAGAATTTTATAACTGATTTTTATACGTAGTCTGCACTCCGGGCCCTGTGTTTTTAATAATTTTACTGTGCACACCTAGAAATACATGTAATTATTTTGTTATATTGTTTAGTTTGTAGCTCACATGAACACATGAAGCTGCCTTATACCTAGGGTTGCCAACCACCAGGTACTAGCTGGAGATCTCCTGCTATTACAACTGATCTCCAGCCAACAGAGATCAGTTCACCTGGGGAAAATGGCCGCTTTGGTAATTGGACTCTATGGCATTGAAGTCCCTCCCCCCCAAAACCCCACCTTCCTCAGGCTCCACCCCCAAAACCTCCCGCTGGTGGTGAAGAGGGACCTGGCAACCCTACTTATACTGAATCAGACCCTTGGTCCATCAAAGTCAGTATTGTCTACTCTGACGGGCAGCGGATCCCCAGGGTCTCAGGCAGAGGTCTTTCACATCACCTAGTTGCCTAGTCCTTGAACTGGAGATGCTGGGGATTGAACCTGGGATCTTCTGCGGCTGAGCAGATGCTCTTCCCTGAGCCACAGCTCCTCCTTTGAAGCTCTAGCCCCTGCAAATCTCCAGGAATTCCCTGGGGCAGAGGTGGCAACCCTATCTGGGCCACACACTCAGCTACAGATGACTTGCAGAAAAATGTGTGAACCATCTCTGCGGAAAAAGCGTTGTCTTTTGAGGGGGCCTGGGAAATTTCATCTGGGACATCCATACCCATGACGGCCTCGTAAAAAAAAATGCAAGTCTTCACTGGATTATGATGCAATGTAAACTGAGGCCAGAAATCAAGGACTCTTAGTCAGAAATCAAGGTCTACTTATCTGCAGGGCATCGACCCTGTTTCTGCTAAATGTAGACTGCATACTGGGGAAGAGCGAATAGGCCAGTGATGCAAGGTGAAGCAGGGGAGAAACTCGGCATGGAGTGGATGGATTGGCTGTGTCGTGGCTCAGCGGTAGAGTACCTGCTTGGCATGCAGAAGGTCCCAAGTTCAATCTCCAGTTAAAAGAACCAGGCAGTAGGTGATGTGAAAGACCTCCACCTGAGACGCTGGAGAGCCACTGCCAGTCTGAGCAGATGATGCTGACCTTGATGAACCGAGGGTCTGATTCAGTATAACGCAGCTTCATGTGTTCATGCAGAAGGTCCCATGTTCAATCCCCTGCATCTCCTGTTAAAGGGACTAGGCAGGTAGGTGATGTGAAAGTCCCCTGCCTGAGACCCTGGAGAGCCAGTCTGAGTAGACAATACTAGCTTTGATGGACCAAGGGTCTGATTCAGTATAAGGCAGCTTCATGTGTTCATGTGTACATCTGTGGTGTGATAGCGTCACATCCACCACCAAGGCAGGATAAAAGGACTTAATTTGGGGCAGAAGCTAAATTAAAATGAGCCGCATCAGCAAGTAGATTAACAAAAAGTGGAACACGCAAGACATTTTTAAAGTAAAAAGCACACTGATATACACCTTTCGAACTGTCATGCCCACACAGGGAAATCCAGTTGTGAATTATGATACAGCGCTACGTGCTGAATTGCTGTCAAACTCAAACTCAAAAAACCTTTAATGGCATAAGTAATATTACAATTGTTACAGAAGATTCATAAAATATGCAGTCATTGAGATAAAGACATAGGCCAGTAAATTCCAATAATAGAAATTACAAACTTTGGGCTTTTTGGACTTTCATCACATCCACTAGAAAATTGGCAACATCTACAGTAACCTCCGGATCGGAATCATTCAATAAAAATTGACGTTTTACTTGGGTAGGTAGGTGATATTTGGAAAGAAGCCAATTTTTTAACCATTTCCCACGGGGTATTTCGTATAGAGGGCAGACAAACAGAATATGATCAATTGAGTCCAGGGAATAGGTATCAAAGGGACAAATCCTTTCCTGGATTGGTATTTGTTGATACCTTCCATATGTAAGCCCTTGGTCCAAAGAACCAGAAACCATGTCATAGACAATTAGGTCCAAAGAAGCTGGTCTTTACTGGTCAAATAGAATAACAGAGCATAAAGGAAAAGGAGACAGCTATGAAACTGTCTTGCTGAAACCTGGTATTATAGATGCATGGAAAGGGTGAGAGATTACATATTGAAAACAAAAGTAAGTTCCCAGAGCGAAGTAGGTTCCCAGAACATCAAACAGAAAGTGTTAGGCATAACAGTCTTTGCAACCTTGGCTGCGGTTCAGTAGGGATAACATTCCTTGAGTCTGGATGGCAGGATGTGAACAAAGCGAACAACACTGATATGCCTGACATTCTGCCTCCCTTAAGGCCCCCCCCAACCCGCGAGGGGGACGGTCTATCAGGGTAGGCGGTGTGGAAGGCGGTTAGTAAGTGCGGGGCGGAGACATCCTGGGCCCGCACCCATTCATCGTAGGCAGGGGGGAAATGTTTCCATCGAATAAGATACTGCAAGGATCCATGTCGTATACGTGAATCTAGGATTTTTGACACTTCGAAATGTTCCTCCCCCCCCACCATCACTGGCTGCTCCGGAGGTGGCTCTGGATGCCATTCCGAAGAGGCGACATGGGGTTTTAGGAGGCTGACATGAAAAACTGGGTGGATACGTCTCAGGGTTTTGGGAAGGGTCAGCTCCACAGTGACAGGATTGATGATCCGGGCAATGGGATAGGGTCCAACGTACTTGGCACTGAGCTTATGGCAAGGTCAGGTGGATCATAGGTTTTTAGTGGACAGGTATACTAATTCCCCGACCTGGAATTCTTTGCTGGGGGAGCGATGCTTATCTGCTTGCTCCTTATACTTGCGCTTGGCTCTCTCCAGGTTGCTTACCAGCCAGGGCCAAGTGGTGCGGAGGGTATGTGCCCAAGAGGCTATATCGGAATCCCCCTCCCCTTCAGGTATTTCAACCGGGGCAATAGGACCGAAGTCCTGACCGTACACAGCATAGAAAGGGCTGAACCCTGTAGATTGATGGACAGCATTATTGTACGCGTATTCTGCAAAAGGTAATAGCTCTACCAGTCATCTTGGTGGTAATTAACATAACAGCGTAAATAACACTCCAACACAGCATTAACACGTTCGGTTTGTCCATCCGTTTGGGGATGGTAAGCACTTGACAACCCCTGTTCCACCCCCACCAGTTGAAGGAACGCCTTCCAGAATTTCGCCACAAAACTACTTCCGCGGTCGCAAATTATCTTGCGCGGATACGAGTGCAACCGGACCACATGTGACATGAAGAGGCGGGCCAACTTGGGGGCGGAGGGAATACCCGCACACGGAACTAAATGTACCTGTTTGGAAAACAAGTCAGTAATAACCCAGAGTACAGTTTTTCCCCCACTAAGGGGGAGATCCGTCATGAAATCCATGGCAATCACTTCCCAGGGTTTGCTGGGAATTTCCAGTGGTTGCAGTAGTCCTGGGGTTTTGCCTTGAGATCGTTTGACTGTGGCACAGATGGGGCAGCTGCGAATAAAGGAGTCTATATCAGAACGCATTCCTCTCCACCAAAACTGTCTGCGCAACAAGTGGAGAGTTTTCAGAAACCCAAAGTGCCCTGCAGGTTTGGCTCCATGGGCTAACTGTAGAACTTCTCATCGGAGTATTTTAGGCACGTAAAGTTTTGAGTCTTTGTACCAACAACCCCCCTTCTCAAGTACACCTTGGGGCAAGGTTTGGGTGGTGCGCTCAGCTAGGCACTGAGTTCGAAGGGAGTCCAGGAAGGTATTGGAGATGATCACCCCCTCTCCTTTCGTAGTAGAGGGCAAACTAGGAACTGGTGGAGGTGGAGGGAGAGGAGGGACTGGTTGCTGCGGAGCGCTGGAAACAGGTGGGGAGGCAGGCGAGGGAGCCTGCTGGTTCAGGCTGGACATTTTGTCGGCTGCTGTATGGCTTTTCTGCCGGAGCTGGATTTGGGCTCGGGTTTGCACAACCAGCAGGGGCAGGGCTTCCCTTTGCGCTGGGGTAAATAAAGAGTCTGTTGGCCGATCACGTTTTACCGGGTATTGGGGCAACCGGGATAGGGCATCTACAAGCACATTCTGTTTCCCGGGCACATGTTTGAGAACGAAACGGAATTGAGCAAAGAAGTCCGCCCAACGCTGTTGTTTCGCGGACAATTTATGGGTCCCAGTGAGGGCAGCTAGGTTCTTGTGATCGGTCCAAACTTCAAAGGGGATCCCAGATCCCTCCAGGAATTGTCTCCACAGTGTAAGGGCATGGTGGACGGCTGCAGCTTCCTTTTGCCAAATGGGCCAGTTTAGCTGGGAATGCGCAAACTTCTTTGAGAACTAGGCACAGGGATGCAGGAGACCGTCCGGTCCTCTTTGGAGTAGGGCCCCCCCCCATGGCTACGTCAAATGCATCGACCTGCACAATAAACATTTGGTTCGGATCCGGGTGTTGCAGGACCGGTTCAGACGTGAAAAGTTGTTTAAGGGCTACAAAGGCAGCCTGGCATTGAGCTTTCCACAGTATTTTGGCAGAGGGCAAGGTTGCAGAAACCCCTTTGCCCTTCGTTTTCAGGAGGTCAGTGATTGGCAGCGCCACTTGAGCAAAGTTAGGAATGAAACCTCGGTAGAAATTAGCAAAGCCCAAGAATTGCTGTACTTGTTTGCGGGTGGAGGGCGGAGTCCAGTCCAGTACCGCTTGGACTTTAGCGGGATCCATGCTAAGGCCACGATGAGATATTATGTAGCCCAAAAACGTTATCTGTTTTTGGTGGAACTCGCACTTAGACAGTTTTGCATAAAGCTGGTGGTTACGTAGGCATTGCAAAACTTCTCTGACTAGAGCAACATGTTCTTCCATGGTTTTTGAATAAATAAGAATATCGTCCTAATAAACCACCACGCCGCGGTACAGCAAATCATGGAGGATCTCGTTAATGAGCTGCATGAAGACCCCCGGGGCCCCTTTTAACCCGAACGGCATCACAAGAAATTCATACATTCCAAAACAGCTAGAGAAGGCAGTGAGGGGTTCGTCTCCCTCACGAATTCGGACGCGGTAGTAAGCTTCCACTAAGTCCAACTTGGAGAAAACACGACCCTCCTGTAACTGCCCCATGATATCTGAGATTAACGGGATGGGGTAGGCGTTGGCTTGGGTAACTGCATTAAGCTTTCGGAAGTCAATGCATAAACGCAGGTCACCCTCCTTTTTGCGGACAAAGAACGCTGGGGCTGAGTTGGGAGCGTTCGATGGCCGAATGAACCCTCGAGCAAGATTTTTATCCAAAAAGTCACGTAAAACAGCGCGTTTGGAAACGCTCATGGGGTAAATCTTGCTTTTAGTCAGTGTGCAGTCTTTAACTACCTCAATGGCACAGTCAGTGGTACGATGGGGGGGCAAGGCGTCACATTCTTTAATATCGAAGACGTCTGCAAAGTCTCTGTAGGCATCGGGCAAAAGCGGTGGCGATGCAGTATTGGAAGTTAAAGCTGGAGTAGGTGGAGACGTCACTGCGACTCCTTGCCGGTGTTGTTCGCACATAGGATTGGTAAAGGAAATAATATAAGGACTATGGCCCTTGAGCCAATTAATCCCTAGGACAACTTCGAACCGAATGGGGGCTATGGTAAAGTCTATCTGTTCCCAATGGGAGCCTATACCCATCGCCACTCCTTGAGTGTGATGATCGACTGCCCCCCCCCCTTGAAAGGGCTTCCATCCATCTGGGCAAATTGGACGGGAGCGGGTAGTGCCTCGGACTTGACTTTGAGAGCTGCGAATGTGGCTTCACTGATTAAAGTGCGACCGCAGCCAGAGTAAATAAGTGCCTTGACAGGCAGTTGGGGGCCCCCTTTATAGTGTTGTAATACTGCGTCCACATAAACAGTGGTTTCCACTTCACTCACCTTGACGGGAGCTTTGGGTTTAGCAGGAGATTCTGCAGGGGTCTGTGGAGACGCTCCACTCACCACAGACCAAATCCATTTTTTGACAAATCAAGAGGGGTTTCCAGGTTTAGAGCTGGAGCATTCCATTGATCTTCGTCTGAAGATGGAGAGTTGTCCCCCACTGGGGCACTTGTAATCCGAGACCCTGTGGGGTCGTTTGGTGAAGAGGTTAGCCGATTCCTCAACGTGAAGTGCAGAGGGTGTGGGTCGTCCCGGCACTGCGCTGCGGGTGGCCGCGGTGCCTCTGCGTTGAGGTCTTCCTCGAGCTCGGAGTGACACGCTGGGGCGGGTGGCCTCCGGTCGTTGAGGGCAAGTTGCTGCAAAGTGGCCTAATTCCCCACACACGAGGCAAGCTCCCCTCTGGAACCTTGATTCACGATCCTGAGGTGGTCGCGTTGGTTTCCGCAGGCTGGGGAACGGCGCTCTTGATGGGGCTTTCTGGGCGTTCTTATCCTTGTGTCGTTGCCGGACCAGGGATATGAAACGCCGGCGGCTTTCAACTTCTTCCGCCAATAAAATCCAACCTTCGAGGGTATTAGGATCGCCTCGCATATATGACCAGTTCAAAATGTCAGGGTTTAAGGCTTCCCTGAAGTAGTGGATAAGGGTAGCTTCCGGCCAGTCTACTATTCTACTGGCTAGTCTCTGGAATTCATCAGCAAATTCTCGGACTGGAGAAGAGCCCTGTCTGAGCTGTAAAAGTTCTGCTTTGGCTCGTTCTCCCATGAAGGGGTCTTCAAACCGTCTCCGCAAGGCAGTCATAAAATTGTTGAGGGAGCGGATAGACCGAGACCGGGTGTCAAATTGGAGGACCATCCAGTCAGCGGCTTTCCCCGTCAATAGAGAAGCTACAAAGCGGACCCGGCTATCCTCTGTGGGGAAGAAGTGCCCTTGTTCCTGCATATAACTATCCACTTGGTGTAGGAAACAGGGTAGAGTCTCGAGCGAGCCATCATAGGTCGTTTTCAATCAAGGTTGCTTCCATGGACCGGGTATGGGTTGTCCCGGTTGTACGGGTGCCCCGGGGCCTGAGACAACTGGTGCTCTGGGAACCAGTGGTTGGATGGGGAGGTTAGCTGGTGGTTGGGGTGGCACCACCAGTTGAACTGGTGCGGCGGGCCCGGGAACTGGTGCGGCGGGCCCAGTGGGCTGCGCCGGAGGTACCTGCGCCCGCTGTAACCATTCGTTTTCCTGGAACAAACGCTCCATTTGTTCCTGGAGACGGTCTACACTTTCATATAATTCTCGATTCTGCGCTTGCAACAAGTGTACCTCGTCCTCAGGTCCCCCCATACGATGCCCCCTGCTGGTCCGGAAACCAGTGGCCCAGTGCGAGTTGTCTCTATATAAGTCCTCCTCGTCAGAATTGTCGGATCCCCAAAGCTGTTCTGCGAGGCGCCGTGCGCGTTGGGTGGTGCGAGACGGGGCAAAAGCCAGGGAGAACGTTGGTCCCCACGAAGGGCCGGTCTGCCCGGAATCTTTGGGGCGCACACTCGCCCGTGCTCGTTCCGCAGCCACCTGCTGCTCCCTGTCCCGTGCGGCTTGAGCCTTGGCCGCCGCTTCCGCCGCCACCGCTGCTTCTCTGTCCGCAAGAGCTTGAGCGGTCTCAAGCTTCAAGGCAAGATCCGCGGTCACGAGCGGTAAAAGTTCCTTCTCCAAGAGAGCGAGGAGCGGTTCGGACTCCCCCCCCAATAGCGGTTGAATCTGGACCGCGAGCGCAGGTGCATCAGCCCTGAAAGTTGGGGTTAACACTTGTGACAGAGTGGCTACCGTAGTATCCTTGGTGAGATCCACAAACAGAAGCGCTGTTTGGATAGCGATCCGTCTCGCCTCTGCCTGACAGTCGACTGCATTTGGCACCAAAGAAAACCCTGCCGGTGCAGCACCTGCCATGGCTCCTGTTGAGTGAGTTTCATGAGCAATTAGTTTACCCAACAAACCGGTTAGTATTTGTAAATCCTCCGCTGCTAGTTGGGCATCATCAGCCATTGGGACTGTAGTAATCCATTAAGGCGACTAACTTCCGAGCTAGTCCTGCTCAGCTCGGCTACAACGTCCCGTAAAAGATTGGGGTCGTCACCTTCCAGGGTTGGTCCAGACACCCGTAGTCCGGGGATCACAACCAGCTGGTTTGAGACGAATCACCCGGAGAGCGCTCTCCACGCTCCCATCCGAGTGGCAGGCGAACCCTCCTGGGCTCCAGCCTGACGAAGGGAAGTAGACAGAGGTGATAGCTGTCTCAATGTAAGCCCTTGGTCCAAAGAACCAGAAACCACGACATAGACAATTAGGTCCAAAGAAGCTGGTCTTTACTGGTCAAATAGAATAACAGAGCATAAAGGAAAAGGAGACAGCTATGAAACTGTCTTGCTGAAACCTGGTATTATAGATGCATGGAAAGGGTGAGAGATTACATATTGAAAACAAAAGTAAGTTCCCAGAGCGAAGTAGGTTCCCAGAACATCAAACAGAAAGTGTTAGGCATAACAGTCTTTGCAACCTTGGCTGCGGTTCAGTAGGGATAACATTCCTTGAGTCTGGATGGCAGGATGTGAACAAAGCGAACAACACTGATATGCCTGACACCATATAGCATCCTTGAAGGAAAGGCATTAACCCTAGTGAGGGAGAAGGCTCTGCAGAGGGGCGGAATGTCCAGAGTATGAAAATAATGGGGAATATTGCCGGTTAAATTCTTGAGACCCAACATTGCTGGGGAGCAGACCAAGGGTTGAGTGGGGAGTAACTTCTGACGCTCTATAACCAAGAAACGTTGTTTAACAATTTTAAAAATATGGGCCTCAGTAGTTAAAGCCAGGTCTTCCACAGAGACTCCAAATGATCTTATTTTGGACAGAATTAGACAATCCCAAGAGGTATTACGAAGTTCTTTTAGCAGTAGAGACATCAGAGAACCACGCTCTGTTCTAAAATACAGTTTAAGCCAATAACGAATGGTTAGCAGGCATGCCTTGGTTTCACACAAACTTTGACCAAGTTCAGAGGTAACAGAGGTAAGAGACTCAGCGAGGGAGACCAAGAATTTTTCTAAAAAAGTTAGCTTGAATGGATTCTAAGTCCCGATTGAACGCATTGGCCCAGATAGGTACACCATACAGAATCTGGGGTAAGATTTTAGAGTTGAATACCTTAACTGCGGCGGGGATATACTGGTTACCCTTATAAAGAAAGAAGGACATTAGTTGATTCGAAGAGATTCTCCCTAGTTTGGTAATCCTAGTTCTATGAACTGCCCATTTAAGGTTATAATTAAAAGTAATGCCGAGATATTTAAAGCTCTTCACCTGTTGGATTTTGGCCTGAGCAATATGCCAGCTGTTGGGCGACCATTTTTTTTGAAAAAACCACGACATTGGTCTTAGAGTAATTAATTTTAAGATTTAGATGACAGTATTCCTCAAATGCTCTTAAGTAGCGTTTGAGTCCGATTTTAGAGTAGGATAAAATAGAGGTGTCATCGGCATATAAAAGAATAGGAATGGCTTTGCCTCCCAATTTAGGAGGGTGTCCATTAATAGGCTCTAAAGAACAACCCAAAACCCCAGTTCTTTGTCCTTCCACTGAGAGACCACAGACCCTTTGAATGGTTGCCATCTCTGTCTCTCTCTTTGGAAGTGATCCAAAGGCCTTTGTTTCTGTATGTCTGTCAATGTATGTATACGTTTGTTAAATATATGTTCAACTAAATATTGCTTTCTCCTTTGCTTCATATTCTTTCTGTAAGTTCAATAAAACTGTTTACTACTTAAATTGCTTGAATGCTGTTTGAGAATGACTGTGGAAGAATGCTTCTCTGTATGCAAGGTCCTTTTTCTAGCCAAATCTTTCTGGGTTGCTTTTTGGTAAGTGAAGCAGGCAGAGAGGGCCATGCACAACGAACTAGAAGGTGGGGGGGCACAACAGATTCCCGCCATAGCCAGGTCTGACAAAAACAGATTAAAAAGAAGGGGAGCAAGTATACAGCCTTGCTTCACATTCTTATTAAATGGGATCTTATCAGTAAGGCCACCGTTTGAGGAATATTTTACTTGGCATGTTGTGGATGAGTGGAGTTTTTTTTAAAGGAATAAAAGGAGAGGGTCAATCCCCATACTAGACAGCTTAGACCAGAGTTTATCTCTGATAATGGAGTCGAAGGCAGATTTTAGGTCAATAAAAGCGACAAAGAGTTTCTTGCAACCCATTTTCATATACTTTTCTGCAATTGTGGCAAGAACCAGGCAGTGGTCCAAGGTTGATTTGTTTTTAAAGAAGCCGATTTGCTTTGGGCCTATTATTGAGTTTTCCTTTACCCAGCTAAGGAGCCGCTGTTCTAGGAGTTTCGTGTACAATTTGCCCAAGACTGGAAGAAGACTGATGGGACGAAAGTTATCAGGAAGAGTTGGATCACCCTTTTTGAAAATAGGAATTATTATTGAATTTAGCCAGGAGTTTGGCAAGATGCCATACAGGTCAATAGATGTGAATAGTTTGGCAAGGAGCGGAGCCCACCAATCAATAGATGCCTTAAACAATTCGGCCGGGAGACCATCAGGACCTGGGCTTTGCCTGGCTTCAGATTACCTATTAATTCAAAAATTTCTTCTACATCTACAGCTGGCCATCTAGGGTAAGTTAAGGACATAGATTCATCAGAATTAAACACTTGGTTAGTGTGAGAATTGAAAAACTTGGAAAAATGTTCTACCCGAACTTGGGGAGGGATACTGACGTCAGGGAGAGAGTTGTAGGTAGTTGGGATTGCAATAGCCTTCCAAAAGATTTTACTGTTTCTAGACTTAAGAGATGAAAGCAAATGTGACCATCTATGCTGAAAGAAGAATTTCTTCTTTTTAGAAACTAGGTTTAAGTACAACTTTTTATATGTAAAGCAATCATCATAGCTGACACAGGGATCCTTCATACTAGCTTTCCTAAACAGGGTTCTTAGGGATCTTTTATGTGCTAGGCATTCCTTGTCGAACCATGAGGCAGACTTGATAGAGTTAGTCTGAAGTGGTTCGGCCAATGAAAAGCAGTGCTTTTCAATCTGGGAGAAAGCTGATAATATCTCCGTATGCGAGTCAGAGTTCAAGACTGATGATTTCTGGACCAACAATTCTTTAGACTGAAGAAGAGTGGAAGAGGAAATTCTCATAGAGTCAGACCACTTAATTCTTTTCAAGTTCATATTGGCCTGCAGTGCAGATACAGGTTCTTGTGGGGAAGGATTTTCAGACAGGCATCGCCAAGAGAATAAAACCGGGAGGTGATCGCTTTCAGTACGGAAGTCTATGTAAACATCATTGACTAAGGGTAGATACCTAGAGGAACAAATTCCATAGTCAATCACACTCCTCCCTTGCCCCGTACTAAATGTAAAATACTGCGAAGCTGGAAATCGGCAGAGACCATTTAAGGTAATCAAATCAAGTTCAATACAAAATTCAATTAATTTGCAGCCTGCTTTGTTAAAACAGGAATCATGGGATTGGCGAGGCAAGCCCAGCTGCAGAGGTGAAGGCTCTTTATCATCTTGATCTATAGAAAGTGCCAAATTCCAAGTGGCCTATCCGAGCATTAAGGTAAAGGTAAAGGTAAAGGTCCCCTGTGCAAGCACCGGGTCATTCCTGACCCATGGGGAGACGTCACATCCCGACGTTTTCTAGGCAGACTTTGTTTGTGGGGTGGTTTGCCGTTGCCTTCCCCAGTCATCTTCCCTTTACCCCCAGCAAGCTGGGTACTCATTTGACCGACCTCGGAAGGATGGAAGGCTGAGTCAACCTTGAGCAGGCTACCTGAAACCGACTTCCGTCGGGATCGAACTCAGGTCGTGAGCAGAGCTTTTGACTGCAGTACTGCAGCTTAACACTCTGCGCCACGGGGCTCCTATCCGAGCATTAAACTCTCCTAAAAGGAAAATTGGGATTGTTATAAATTCTTGAGAGATTTTCGAGATGAAATTGGTAAGGAGCGACCAGTTTGATTCTAGGGAGTTGCATTATCGGTAGAGGGAAGATAAATATTGATTAAAATAAAGCGAGGCACAATATCAGAAATTAAAACAGCTTGAGCAATACATTTACAGGAGCCCAGTGACATAACCCTAGGGAAAACATTTTGTTTAATTAGAATGGCTAAGCTGGCTTTACCCCGACCTTTTGGGTTATCTTTATATGCTGGTAGAGGAAAAGAATGATATCCGTTAACATTAAAATTTTCTGTCATCCAGGTTTCCTGGAAGCAGATGCAGTCGAAGTTTTATAATTGATAAAATCAAAATCAAAATTGCTGTCAAGTCACAACCGACTTGTGGCGACCCCAGCAAGGGGCTTCCAAGGCCAGTGAGAAGCAGAGGTGGCTGGCCATCGCCTTCCTCTGCAGAGCCTTGCTTGGGGGTCCACCATCCAAGTACTGACCCTGTGAGCTCTAGTCCTGTGACAGTTCCATAAACAGACTTCAGCAGACAGGTAGTCCAACAAAAGCTGATTTATTAGAAAAATCTACAAGTATCAGAAGCCATTAGTCAAATGGACACTAGTAAAAGCTATGGGTACAGTACAGGGCATATATAGAAGAGGAAAGGGCAAATCTGGGTAGATCTGGATACCATGGCAACCCCCTCCCTGGAGCTGTCAGGGTGCTAGGAGAGTTCCCACAGATAGAAGTCTAAACACATTGTTCACCGGGCACGAAGCTGGCCTTGGCCAGCACCTGGGGAAACCACAACATTCCTTTCCCGGGCCCATGCCCGACCTTCTGCCCCCCCAAAGGCCCCCCCTCACTTTCCCGGAGCTGGTTTGTGAGGATAGGTAGCATGGAACTCGCGGACTAAGCGGGGGGCGGAAACAGCGTGAGAACGCACCCATTCATCCTGAGCAGAGCCGAAGTGCTTCCAGGGAACCAGGTATTGGAGGGTACCATGGAGGATACGTGAGTCCAGCATTTTTGCTACTTCAAAATGTTCTCCCCCCCCCCCCCACCAACACAGGCACTTCAGGAGGTGGTTCAGGATGCCAATTTGGGGAGGGAATGTGCTGCTTTAAAAGACTGACATGAAACAAGGGATGAATCCTCAGGGATTTGGGGAGGGAGAGTTCTACTGTCTCTGTCATGGTGCAGGCGAGGAGCGAGGGCTGTAAGCTGTAAGCGTAGTCTGGGGAACAGTCCAAGGTCATTCACAGTGAAGGCAGAGTCCGAGATATCAATACAGGCAAGGGAAGTCCAAGGTGTTAGTCAGAGCCAGTCCAAGAGGTCAGGATACCAGGAATCCAAAGGATAGCAGGGAAACAAAACCGGTACACCAGGAGGTTGGTGACAAGTTGCTTGCACAACAGCCAAGCCTAACTGATGGCTTAAATCCCTTCCCCTGCTGCTGTAGCAGAGCCAGCTGATGCTGATGAGGCTGAGTTCACAGGTGGTGCTTCAGCCCTGCTCTTCCTCATCACTGCTACTGGGGAGGTTCCTGTGTAAAGCCTTCAGTCTAGCACTCTGCCGTCTCTGCTGCATTGCCAGACGAACCTGTTTTCTTTTCTGCTCCAGTGGCCTTAGCAAGGCCTCTGGAGACACTGCATGTTGCAAGGTGTCAGGTCCAACTGGAGTCCTTGAGCTGGCAGGCTGCAGGCATGGCGAGTCATCTCCTGACTTTGGCTGATCCTCTATTCTGGCCTCTACGTCCTCTTCGTCAGAGGAGGTCTCTGCAGGCAAGGGGAGCGGGGCGGATGCCCCGGCCGGCGTGGTCGGGCATTGGGCTTCCCCCCCCTTCGAAAGCAGTGGAAGTGGGGGCCGGGTCTGAGACCGGTTTTGAACTGCCAGGGTGGGTACTAAACCTCTTTGGGCAGGGGTGAAGAGAGACTCTGTGGGGCGATCAACCTTGGTAGGATATTGGGGAATCATGAACAAAGCATCGGCTAGTAAGTTTTGCTTCCCTGGCACATGTTTCAGTACGAAGCGGAATTGGGCAAAGATGTCCGCCCACCGCACTTGTTTTGCGGACAGTTTGTGAGCCCACGTTAAAGCTTCCAAGTTTTTGTGATCACTCCAAACTTCAAAGGGCACTTTAGATCCTTCTAAAAACTGCCTCCACACTGTGAGGGCATGCTTAACCGCTGCAGCCTCCTTTTCCCAGATCGGCCAATTGAGCTGAGATTGAGTGAACTTCTTAGAGAAGTAAGCGCACAGATGCAGTTGACTGTCCCTCCTCCCACTGCAGCAGCACACCTCCCACTGCCACCTCAGAAGCGTCTACTTGGACTATAAACATTCGTTCACAATCAGGGTGCTGTAGAACCGGTTCGGAGGTAAACAGTCGTTTGAGGCTGTCAAAAGCAGTTTGACATCTGGCCGTAGGCAAGGTGGCCGCATTTCCCTTTCCTTTAGTTTTAAAGAGGTCAGTGATGGGCAGCGCAATCTGAGCGAAGTTGGGGAGGAACCCCCTGTAGAAATTTGCAAATCCGAGAAATCTTTGAACTTGCCTACGTGGGTGGTTCCCAATTGGTCACAGCTTGCACCTTTTCTTGATGTTGCAATACTTCCCTAACCAAAGCAACATGTTCATCAAAGGTTTTTGAATAAATTAAAATATCATCCAGGTAAACCACCACCCCCTTGAACAGCAAGTCATGTAGGATCTCATTAATGAGTTGAAGACCCCAGGAGCCCCTTTTAATCCAAAAGGCATCACCAGAAACTCAAACATCCCAAAGCAACTGGAGAAGGCTGTTAGAGGCTCATCTCCTTCTCGAATCCTGATTCTATAATAGGCTTCGACTAAGTCCAATTTGGTAAAAATGTGTCCCTCCTTTAGTTGCTCAAAAGATCCGAGATGAAAGGAATAGGGTAGGCATTCGTTTGGGTAACAGCATTGAGTTTTCGAAAGTCAATGCATAAACCCAAATCACAGGTTTTCTTATGCATGAAGAATGCTGGGGCCAAATAAGGCGCGGTAGAGGGTCGGATGAAACCTCGAGCCAGATTCTTGTCTAAAAATTCATGGAGCACTGTTCTTTCAGTAGAGCTCATGGGATAGATTTTGCTTTTTGGTAGTTTTCCATCCCCCACCACCTCAATAGCACAGTCCGGCGGTGCGGGGGTAACACATCACATTCCTGCACATTAAAGACATCCATAACGTCCTGATATTTGGGAGGCAGTTGGGATGGACTGGAAGGAGTTGATTGGCCAAGGCAGGAGTTGATTGGATTACGGTCTTAACAGCTATTTCATATCGATGCTGTTCACATAGCAGGTTAGTAAACGTTAAAGTCTCGGCCTCCCAGTCTATGGTGGGATTGTGTCCCCTGAGCCAATTTATTCCCAACACCACAGTGCAACGAACATTGGGGGCTATGGTAAAGTTGATTTGTTCCCAATGGTGGCCAATTCCCATTGCCACTCCATCAGTGCGACGATTCACCGCCCCACCCCTGAAATCACTGCCATCCATCTGGGCGAACTGAACAGGTGCCGGTAAAGGCACTGACTTAACTTTAAGTGTCTTAAAAGTGGCTTCATTGATCAAAGAGCGGGCACATCCAGAGTCTATTAAAGCTTTAACTTGTAACTGGGAACCCTTTCTATAATGCTGCAATACTACATCCACATATACAGTCTCTCTCACTTCACTCACCATTAAGGGAGCTTTGGGTTTCGCAGAGGCACCTGCGGAGGTCTGCAGTGTCGCTCCATTCACTGCAGACACAGTCCGTTTTTTGGTTGCTGGAGGGGAGACTCCAAGTTGAGGGCAGGGGAGTCCCAGTGGCCGCCTTCCTCGGATGAAGCAGAACTGTCCTCCTCTGGGGCAATTGTAATCCAGGACCCCGACGGGTCCGCTGGCGAGGACTCGTTTACAGTTTCCTCAATGTGGAGAGCTGGGGGCGCTTTCCGTCCTGGAGCGACGCTACAATCAGCCGTGGCGCCTCTCCTCTGAGCACTTCCTCTCCCGCGAGGGGTCCCCTCTGGCCAGGGAGTGGGAGTCGTTGATTCTGGACACGACGGGCAGGCCGCAGTGAAGTGACCCATGGCACCACAAACGAGGCAGGCTCCCCTTTGAAACCACGACGTTCAGTCTTGCGAGGGTTGAGCCGGTCTCCGCGGAGCAGGAGCGGCAGCCTTGGGAGGGTTTTTCTGGCCTCCCCGCTCCTTGGCCTGACATCGGGCAAGAGAAATGAACTGGCGGCAGCTTTCAACTTCCTCCGCCAGTAGGATCCACTCCTCCAGGGTGGCTGGATCCCGCTGCATATAAGCCCAGTTCAAAATCTCAGGATGTAAGGCTTCTCGAAAGTAATGCACCCGGGTAGCTTCCGTCCAATCGACGATTTTACTAGCAAATCTCTGAAACTCATCAGCAAACTCCCTGACCAAAGAGGATCCTTGACGGAGTTGTAGAAGGGCAGCCTTGGCCTTCTCTCCTGAAACGGATCCTTGAAGTGTCTTCTCAACGCTCACATAAACTCGTTGAGCGAGCGGATGGATCGGGCTCAAGTATCAAACTGTAGGATCATCCATTCAGCAGCCCTCCCGGTCAAAAGAGATGAAACAAATCTCACCCGACTATCTTCCGTGGGGAAGGCATTCCCCTGTTCCCTCATGTAGCTGTCCACTTGGTGTAGAAAACAGGGTAGTGCTTCCGCAGATCCGTCGAAAGTTACTTGTAGACGGGGCTGTTGCCATGGGACGACCGGTGCCGCTGGTTGGACCAGTGCCGCCGGCTGCATCGGGACCGCTGGCTGGATTGGAACCCCTAGCAGTGGCACCGCCAGCTGCCCTGGGATTGGTTGTCCCGGGGCCAGCTGCCCTGGGACCGGTTGTCCTGGGGCCGGCTGTCCTGGGGGCGGTTGTCCCGGGACCAGCGCCGGCATGGGCACCGCTTGGCCCCGATGCAGGCGCCCATACTCATGCACCAACACGTCCATTTGGTCCTGCATCCGGGCCATGCGATCTAACAACTCAGTTTTGAAACTTTAGAGCGTGTTGGTTCTTGTAGGTTATCCGGGCTGTGTAACCGTGGTCTTGGAATTTTCTTTCCTGACGTTTCGCCAGCAACTGTGGCA
This sequence comes from Euleptes europaea, assembly GCF_029931775.1. NCBI lineage: Eukaryota > Metazoa > Chordata > Lepidosauria > Squamata > Sphaerodactylidae > Euleptes > Euleptes europaea. The sequence continues at coordinate 106,608,255 of NC_079316.1, forward strand.
GGCATCTTCAGAGTAGTAACACTGAAGGACAGTGTCTCTCAGTGTCAAGGGTGTAGGAAGAGTAATATATAGTCAGAATGGGGTTGGGTTTGAGCTGAGTATTGTCCTGCAAAAGTAATGTGCTAATCGTTGTCCTGTAAGTATCAAGATAATGTGCTAATGATGGTATGGTATGTTAATATGGAACCATTGTATCCTGAAGTGATCTGTTAATGTGTGTAATCCAAAACTAATCTGCATGGCTATTGTTGAATGTTGTCTTTGTTAGTCTGGAGGTTTTTTAGAACAGGAAGCCAAGCCTTATTCATTCTTAAACTCTCCTCTTTTCTGTTAAAGTTGTGCTGATGTTTATGAATTTCAATGGCTTCTCTGTGCAATCTGACAAAATAGTTGGTAGAATTGTCCAGTCTTTCAGTGTCTTGGAATAAGACCCTGTGCCCTGTTTGTCAATCCATGTTCAGCCACTGCTGATTTCTCAGGTTGGCCAAGTCTGCAGTATCTTTCATGTTCTTTTATCCTTGTTTGTATGCTGCGTTTTGTGGTCCCCCTCACCTCTGCAGGAGTATATCGTATACCTTGCAGCTGTGGAGCGGCAGCCTTGGGAGGGTTTTTCTGGCCTCCCCGCTCCTTGGCCTGACATCGGGCAAGAGAAATGAACTGGCGGCAGCTTTCAACTTCCTCCGCCAGTAGGATCCACTCCTCCAGGGTGGCTGGATCCCGCTGCATATAAGCCCTTTTGTCTCTTTTGTCTTTTGCTGATCGTAGCATTTGTTGTATTTTCTTGGTGGGTTTAAACACTGTTTGTAGGTTATGTTTTTTCAAAAGTTTCTCCATCCTATCAGTGACTCCTTTAATAAATGGGAAGAATACCTTTCCTATGGGAGACTGTTTTTCCTGAGTTTTCTGATTTTTGTTTGGTTTAATGGCCCTTCTGATTTCATTCTTGGAGTATACCTTGCAGCTGTGGAGAAGTTTACATCGGGACCACAAAACGCAGCATACAAACAAGGATAAAAGAACATGAAAGTTGCTCCGCCGCCTGTTGTTGAGCAGCCTGAGCTTGAGCCGCTTCCAAAGTGGTGGCCCAAGCCGCCGCTGCCGCCGCCACCAGCAGCTCAGCCGCGTGCTCCAGTAACAGCTGGATTTCTCTATGATTGCCCAGTAGTGGTAAGAACCTGTGGGCAAGATCCACAGAGGAAGAACCAAACTCTGGTTGAAGCAACTTTAGTACATCTTCCTCCGACGCCGTGTTTGGCGGTGAATCCATAAGGGACAAAACTGTCCTGGCGGCTGCGTTTTGAGCGTCTTGGCTGCACTGGCTGGGATCCGGAATATCTCCTCCCCCAGCTCCCGCCATTGGGAACTGGAAACCGGGGACCTGGATTGGGGCCACCGGCTCCCGCTGCGCCCCGCAGAACGCAAACTCGGCAAACAGCTGGGTCAGGAGAGTAGAGTCTTCTTGCGCTAACCGGGTCTCCTCCAGCAAGGTGTCCAGCCAGCAAAGTTCGCTGTGGGCACGGAGGTCAGCGTCCCGTGTCTCCCAAGGGGCCGCTGCCGCCAGTCGATGCCATTGATCCGCCACCAACCCAGTAAGTGGGTTGGTCTTGGCATGAGTCCGCCGCGCCTCCTCAAGGATGGCACGCAGGTCAGAATCCTCGGGGAGCTTGTCCAAAGCTCTAACCCGAGTTCCCGGCGATCCCTCCAGGGCTCCAGCCAGGGAAGAGTATAGGATAACGGACTAGTGTCCAAATGTGAGCTCTAGTCCTGTGACAGTTCCATAAACAGACTTCAGCAGACAGGCAGTCCAACAAAAGCTGATTTATTAGAAAAATCTACAAGTATCAGAAGCCATAAGTCAAATGGACGCTAGTAAAAGCTATGGGTACAGTACAGGGCATATATAGAAGAGGAAAGGGCAAATCTGAGTAGATCTGGATACCATGGCAACCCCCCTCCCTGGAGCTGTCAGGGTGCTAGGAGAGTTCCCACAGATAGAAGTCTAAACACATTGTTCACCGGGCACGAAGCTGGCCTTGGCCAGCACCTGGGGAAACCACAACATTCCTTTCCCGGGCCCATGCCAGACAGACCCCGATTATCTTCTGAGATCTGACTGCACCATGCTGCCTTCTCTCCCTGCTATTGCTCTGCTGGTGGTGTTGCAATGTCCTGACAAGTCACAGCTGACTTATGGCAACCCTGTAGGGTTTTCAGGGCAAGAGACGAACAGAGGTGGTTTGCCGTTACCTGCCTCTGCATAGTGACCCTGGACTTCCTTGGTGGTCTCCCATCCAAGTAGTAGCCAGGACCAATCCTCTTTAGCTTCTCTGGTTATATGTAAGTTAGAGAATACATGTTTATATTTTTACCTAAAGATTCTGGCAGAGGTGTATAAATATAGGTATACACTATTAGCTAATGATAATTTAGAAGTTTTATGTATTGTTTAGACATCTTGGTTAAAGGCTTAGAAACAGTAGTAGCATACTAATACAATGCAAGTTGTGTTAGGTAGCTAGATTAGATGTAGGTTCGAATATAAACGTATGCATTTCAGTTATGTCAAAGATACAACCACTTTCAAGTTCTAATGACTAATAATAGATATTTAGAATGATTTATTTCCATTCCTGAGTGAGGATCTTGTTGTACATATGGAGTAAAAAGCCAAACCACGCCTGTTAAAATGTTTGAAGTGTCATTTGAGCAGAACTCAAAAAAGGGGCCTGTATGGCCCCTTCCACCTCTACGATTCTACTATTTCTTCATCTGACAGCCAGAACAACTACAGTTCTCAGTAAGCAGTATGAGAGTTTGCACTTTCCGGTGTAAACAGGGTTGCCAACTCTGGTTCGGGAATTTCCTGGAGATTTGGGGTTGGAGCGGAGGGAGGGCAGGGTTTGGGGAAGGGAGGGACCTCAGCAGGATAAAATACCACAAAGCAGCCATTTTCTCCCAGGGGAACGATCTTTGTAGTCTGGAGATTGGTTGTGATTCTGGGAAATCTCCCAGTCCCTTTTGGAGGTTGGCAACCCTAGGTGAAAATGGAGAAGAATAAGAGTTGGTTTTTATATGCCGACTCTGCTTTTTAAGGAGAATCAAACCAGCTTACAATCTCCTTCCCCTCCCCACAACAGACATTTTGTGAGGTAGGTGGGGCTGAGAGAACTCAAAGAGAACTGTGACTAGCCCAAGGTCACCCAGCTGGCTTCATGTGTAGGAGAGGGGAAACCAACCTGGTTCATCAGATTAGAGTCCGGTGCTCATTTGGAGAAGTGGAGAATCAAACCCAGTTCTCCAGATTAGCGTCCACCTCTCTTAACCACTACACCACGCTGGCTCTCCTGTGTAGAATAACTACACTGGGAGCCGTTGAAAAATATGTATGGAACAAGAGCAAAATTGTTACTAGAGGACTAAAACCAGCTGTCATTATTGTCAAAGACAGGGAGAGAGGAGGTTGCACCCTTGCTGAAGACTCTTTCTCAGCCAGGCAATGAACTGGTACAATCCACACTCCCTTTCACTTAATTTTGTAGTCAGATACCTATCACACCTTTCCCTTTTTTCCCCCATCATGGCTTTGGTCTGACTGCATTCCAGAGCTTTGCCTATTTAGCCAGGGAAGTTCTTCTTAGAACAGCTGGCACATCTCCCCAGGTTGCCCCTTATGGGGCAAGAGAATCTCTAGTCAGTGCTTGGCTAGGCACTCTCGACCGATCTGGGGCACAGAAATGTCGGAATCTGCTGGGGAAAGTAGCAGAGTCATTAACTATGCATTTCATTAAGTTAATTTTGGCTGCATTCACATGCGCCTCCGGCATAAAGAATCTTGTACCCTTCCCGGAGACAGCATGGGAATCACTTCTCTGCCATTTTTTCCCATGCTGTTTCAACTATGTAGAACAGGAGGAACTTGAAGGAGACAGAAAGGAACACACCAGGTTTTGTTTTTGTTCTTTCAAACCAGGAAAGGCCCCCTTTTGGAACAGAGAAAGGCCACCGTGACGCAGGCTGTGGTCACCCTCAGAATCAGTTATGGCCGGGGTCCACACCAACACCTTTCCTGGTGCCTGCCAAGAGTTTTAAGAAAATGGGCAGGCCCAAGTGGGGTTTTTTCCCAGCAAGGCTTCTGCTCAGCCACTGAACACACATCAACACATGAAGCTTCCTTATACTGAATCAGACCCTTAGTCCATCAAAGTCGGTATTCTCAGACTGGCAGCGGCTCTCAGGCAGGGCTCTTTCACATCACCTGCCTGCCCAGTCCCTTTAACTGGAGATGCCGAGGATTGAACCTGGGAACCTTCTGCATGCCAAGCAGATGCTCGACCACTGAGCCATGGCCCCTCCCCAAGAGCCGAAGAGTCTCTCACTGGTTACCAGATAGGCTCCAGGGCCAATTCAAAGTGGCGGAAATCGGTATTGCACCAATGGTTTGATGTTGTTCCCTGGTTTGCACAGGGTGACACTCTTGCTCCCTACTTCCCATGCTCCCTCCTGGAATTATTCGTGATCTCCAGGTGACTGACATAATTTCCCCTGGAGAAAATGGCTGCACTGAAGGGTGTATTCTATAGCATTATACCCTGCTGAGGTCCCTCCCCTTCCCAACCCCTGCCCTCCCCAGTCTCCACCCCACAAATTTCCAGGAATTTCCCAAGTGGAAGTTGGCAACCCTAATTCTATCTATGTAGTGCAGCAGTTAGAGTGTAGCACTGCTCCCACATTACAAAGAATACACACATATCCTAGATGTACGTGCCTTTCCTTTTATTACTAAGCTCGCATGACCAAAGGTTTTGAGCATAAAACCAATACACAAACCAATATAACATCACATAACAACAAAAGATACCAAATCAATAAAATACAAGTATCCACAACACATTAGGAACTGGATGTACATGCGTATATCTGGTAGTAAGAAAGCGCCTATGTGTGTTCCCCTTACAATGAAACCAGTGATCAGTAACTGAATAAATGCTCTGTTTCAGTCACACGTACAATTGTACCTGTGTTGAATGCATAGATTGTACATGCATTCCCTTTCATAAGAACATCAGAAAAGCCCCTGCTGGCTCAGACCAAGGCCCATCAAGTCCAGCAGTCTGTTCACACAGTGGCCAACCAGGGGCCTCTAGGAAGCCCACAACAAACAACACGACTGCAGCAGCACCATCCTGCCTGAGTTCCACAGCACCTAATATATGAGGCATGCTCCTCTGATCCTGGAGAGAATAGGTGTGCATCATGACGAGTATCCATTTTGACTAGTAGCCATGAATTAGCCCCCTCCTCCATGAACATGTTCACTTCCTGCTTAAAACCTTCCAAGTTGGCAGCCATCTCCACCTCCTGGGGCAGGGAGTTCCACAATGTAACTATGCGTTGTGTGTCACTTGTGAACAGGGCCTTTCCACACAAACCCATGTCCGTGCCACTATCCCGGGCTGATGTACACACATCTGGAAACATTGTTATTTCTGTGCCAGACTGTGTGAACAACTGTCCCAAGGGGCAAGGCCCACGATTTGGGTTAAGAGTTCCCACGGAGCCACATGAAACAGATAAAAATAGCTCCAAAGGTGCATTGGCGTATGTTTTTAAATTTGTTTCTGTATTTACGACCGCTGAGGAAGGAAGGCCTATTCAAGCTGAAACGTGTATGGGCCAGTATCGGTCATTCATATTGAATGTATATCAACTGTGCATAAGAATTTCGTAACAGATAATGTTATATGTTGCCTGGAATACAGGTCCTGTGTTTTTAACAATTTTATAGTGTACACCTTGTAATAAACACAATTGTTTTGTTGTAGTTTATAGTGTTACGGATACAGCGGCCCGCCAAAAAAACAAATCAGTGGGTTATAGATGAAATCAAGCCTGAACTGACCCTAGAAGCTCAAATGACTAAACTGAGGCTGTCGTATTTTGGTCACGTTATGAGAAGACAGGAGTCACTGGAAAAGACAGTCATGCTAGGAAAAGTGGAGGGCAGCAGGAAAAGAGGAAGACCCGACAAGAGATGGATGGACTCAATGAATAAAGGAAGCCAGGGAACTCAATTGGCAAGATCTGAGCAAGGCTGTTAACGATAGGACGTTTTGGAGGATATGGATTCATAGGGTCGCCATGACATGAGTCGACTTGGCGGCCCTTAACACACACACACACACACAGCTTGTCGCGCACCACCACCCCCTCCCGAATTGCGGCCACTCCCTCCTTCTCCCCCTCTGGGCCGCTCTCCGGACAGCAGCTCCAGGCCTGGCCCGTTACACCCCCCCGGGCCAAACGTGGGAACGGTCTTCCGCCGCGACCCCCGCCCTCCCCCGTCTCCCGAGCACTCTGCCAGGGCGTCCCGAGACGCCTTTTCCATGCATGCCTGCGCGCGCCCGGGACGCCCTTGGCACGCGTGCACGCGCCCGGGGACGCTGTCTGCATATAGGGTGGGGGGTTTTTGTTTTGATTTTTTGCAAAAGGGGCGCGCGCGCATGCATGGGAAAGGCTTTCGGGGGGGGAGCATGCATGCGCGCGCCTTTTGCCAAAAATAAAAACAAAAAACCCCCAACCTGGGCGCGGAGCAAGGGGAGGGGGAGCGGCGCTGGCCCCGGCCGGGGGGGGGAGGCAGGGCGAGGGGGCGGGCGGGCAGGGAGCGGTCCTTCCCTCCAGCCTTTCAAGCTGCCTCCTCCCCCCCCCCGCGCCCCGCGAGGAGATGGTCTCTTCCCGCGGCCAGCCCTGCTTCCGGAGGCACTTTCGCTCCCCCCTATATAGGCGGGCGGCCGAGTGACAGCTGCGGCCAGAGGGGGGGAGGCCGGCCGGTCGCTGCCGTCGCGCGCCGAAGGGGAGCCTCGCGCGCCTTGGGGAGCCGGGAGGGGCGGCTGACCCCCAAGGGGAAGGGGGGAGCCCTGCAGCAGCAGCAGCCGCAGCCATGAACGGGACCCTGGAGAGCCTCTGCGGGCCCGCGCTGAACGACGAAGCCGTCTTCATGTTCACCTCGGAGTCGGTGGGCGAGGGGCACCCAGGTCAGCGGGCCCCGCGGCGCGGCGGGGGGGGGGGAGTCCCGGGCCCCCCGGAGCATATTGGCTAGCGAGAGGTCCCAGTGACTTCAGGGGACTTTGCTGCTGCCTGCCTGCCTTCCTTCCTTCCTCTTCTTCTTCTTCTTCCTCTTCTTCCTTTTCTCCTTGCTCTTCTTCTTTCTCCTTCCTTCCTTCCTTCCTTCTTCTCCTTCTTCCTTCTTCAATATGCTTCGAAGTGCGGCTTGAAGGCTGTGGCTAGATCCCTCCTCCCCCCCCCACAAGTCAAGGAAACCTGGAAATTTGTGTACTCTGCAACAGCAACTGTTCAGCAGTTGTTGAGCTGGTGGTTTTTGTGTGTGATTCCATTGTCGTAGCGCAGGGGTGGGGAACCTTTTTCCTGCCAAGGGCCATTTGCACATTTATAACATCATTCGGGGGCCATACCAGGTGTAGGGGGGGAGAGGCTAGGGTTGCCAGGTCTCCAGCCACCACCTGGAGGTTGGCAACCCCAGGGGAGGCCACGCAGAGAAGGCCTAGAGGGCTCCCCCAGTCCTCCACCCCTTCCAGGCAGGAGGGCAGCCAGCGGTGGGCCCAAGCAAACGAGGCGCCAGGGAGGCGCAGCCCGCGGTCAACCGGCAAGGGAGGAAGGAAGGAAAACAGAGAAAGAGGGAAAGGGAGAGAGGGAAAAAGAAATGGAAAGGGGGGAGAAAGAAAAGGACGGAGGGAGAGACAGAAAGAGAGGGAGAGAGAGAAGCCTTCCTCCCCCCCACACACACCCGCAGGCCCCACGCAACCTGGCCCCAGGCTCCATGCCCTCCCTGCTCCAGAGTCCACAAAAGGCCCCCTGAAGCCCGACCGGCTCCTGCGCGCATGCTCTGCCGCCGGGAGCCGCGGGCCTGTTTCCCCCCCTCACTGCTCAACAGCCGACAGGCAGCAAGAGTGTGCCCCGGCATTCCTGCATGCTGCGGCTATAGGAGGCAACCTTGGGGGAAAGCGTCCCTCTCCCTCCTCTTGCCGACCAACAGCCATCAGTCGGTGAGAGGAGGTCCAAAGGGCGACGCAGCACCCCTGCAAGCCGTGGCCCCAGGAACACCCTCAGGGAGGGCCGCCCTATGCCACGCCTTCGCGGCGGGGCCCCAGAGCTCCCAAGGGCCACAAAAAATGTCCTCGAGGGCAGCATACGGCCCCCGGGCCTGAGGTTTCCCATCCCTGTCGTAGCGGCTGAATCATACAATCGTCGAGTGGCAAGGGACCACCAGGGTTATCTAGTCCACCCCCCACCCCCCGCACAATGCAGGAAATTCACCAGTGTTCGTGAGCTGGTGTGGACCACAAGAAAAGCAGAATACTGTTTTTGTGCTTGTGTTTTTTTGAAGCCGTGGATAATGGGTGAGATTGGGACGTGGAATGGTACAATATAGCCGGATGTCATCAGATTTCAGAAACTAAGCCAGGTTGGTACTTGGAAGGGAGACCACCAAGGAAGGCTCTGCAGAGGAAAGCAATGGCAAACCACCTCTGCTTCTCACTTGCCTTGAAAGCCCCTTGCTGGGGTCGCCATAAGTCGGCTGCAACTTGTCACCACTTTACACACACAATGGCTAGATCTGATGCAACAGATCTTAGGGACCCAAAGATATGTATTTTAAATTGATTAAATGATGTATTTTATCAAGTGTTCCCTTTTGGTGCGGCAGTAGCAAGCGTGTTTTAAAGCAACACAGAACCCTTCATCAGTCAAAGCGTTCCCTGATGAAAATTTCTGTGCAACTCAGAAGTCCACGTCTTCCTCTCCATGCAAAACAGCTTGTTCCGAGACCTGGCTTCCTTTCAAAGCTTTGGAGGGGCCCCGCGTTCATCTTCTCCTGAACGCCATGCCGTGTTCCCCTTCTGGAATTCATCCGCATGCTAACTATATCACACAACTGTAAATCATTGCCCGTAACAGCTGGGCCTAGCATTTACGAGGAGGTACCCTGTCTCCTGCTTCTGGGGCAGCTGAACAGGGGCGGGAGACAGTCGGAGATTAGCACGCCAATTTCATTTTTTTAAAATTAATTTCAACAGCAAAAGGAAGGGTTGAGCATGGTGTTGCTTAACCGGGCAAGGGGACAGTTATCAGCCAGGTTCTGTGCGCCAACTGCACAGTGCAAGTTAATGTTATCTGGTCCTTACGGGAACACCAGTTGCATGCTTCCAGCAGGTGGGGAGAGACAAACGTTCTTTCGGACAAGGCTGAAGTTGTTTGATGTACTCAGGTGCAATCCGAGCAATCCGGAAAGGTTGCATCGTGATTCAGGGCTTTCCCTGAGGTTGTGTAACAGTGAGCAGAATTTTTTTATTTTTATGGACAGGTTTAGCTATTAGAAAGCAAAACAACTTCCCATTGCTTGGGGAAGGTCACACTGGTGTTTGCGCATGGTTTAACTTGGCACGTTCTTTCCAAAGCATTAGCTGAAGGCCGTGTGACACTTACCCTTAAGGAAAAACCCACTACAGTAGATCTGCGGGACTCCACCAAACAGAAGAGTGTCCCCCCCCCCCAGTTTATAGTGGATGATATTACGATACCAAGTTACAATCGTGCCTTAGGACTGTGTTCTTCAACCTCATAAGTTGATGGGCCTTGTAGAACCCCACCTGAGATCCTATTTTTGTTTTGCCGTCAAGTCACAGCTGAGTTAGGGCGACCCTGTAGGGTTTTCAAGGCAAGAGACACTCAGAGATGGTTTGCCATTGCCTGCCATCAGTGTTGTGTAGTGGTTATGAGCAGCAGACTCTAATCTGGTGAAGCGGGTTGGTTTCCCCACTCCTCCACACAAAGCCTGCTGGGTGACCTTGGGCTAGTCACAGCTCTCAACTCTCTCAGCCCCACCTACCTGACAAGGTGTCTGTTGTGGGGAGAGGAAGGGAAGGAGATGGTAAGCCGGTTTGAGTCTCCTTAAAAGGGAGAGAGAAAGGCAGCATATAAGAACCAACTCTTCTTCTTGTCACGCCCCTGGTATTCCTTGGAGGTCTCCCATCCACATACTTGTCAGGGTGGAGGCTGAGAGCGTACGACTGGCCCAAGGTCACCCAGCAAGTTTCCATGGCAGAGTGGGGATTCGTACCTGGGTTTCCCAGATCCTACTCCTTCATCTTAACCGCTACACCATGGTGGACAGAGCTCCCTTTTCTCCTGCTTTTTGGAGACTCCACAATGTTAGTGCGCATGCGTAGACAGAAGGGGGCGCCCTACCTCTTGTGTTTCTTTGCATGTGTGTTCAGAGGTGCAGCAGGAAGGGAAATGAAGTCCTGGCGGGAAAGGATTCCTCTATGGCAGGGGCGTCAAACATAAGACCCGGGGGCTGCATTCGGCCCCTTGAGGGCTCTTATTCAGCCCGTGAGCCAGCTGAGGCAACCCCCTCCCACACACACTCTCTCGATCTGGGCTGGCAAGGCATAGCCCAGCCCGACCAAGTGACATTTATGTCATATCCGTCCCTCGTAACAATTGAGTTCGACATTCCTGCTCTGTGGCTTTGAGCTTTGAGGGGGAGAAGGAAGTTTTAGCCGTAGCGCAGGATCTCTAACTGCCCATTCACACACATGGAACGGCCTTTATTTTTATAGCTGAACTTGTCCCCTCAGTTCCTTGGCTCAGCCAAACTGCCCTGCTTTCCGGTCTGTTCTCAGAATGCTTCTCTAAAGATCTAGTTACTTCCTTGGTATCCCCAGGGGTGCCTTAATTTAGTTCATCCCCCCTCAATCCATAGGCTGTTCACCCCTGGTATCCCTCCCCCCACATGTATAGATGTCACCACATTGAGCTGGCTGGCTGGAGCCCCCCCCCTTTTTCCAACTCTCGAATTAGAGTGAGTCCACTTCCGTGGAACAGTTAAGAACATTTATTCTGGTACAGGCTGCTGAATCTCGTAAAAGAGAAAATGCACAGGGAATACAAGGGGGATCTGGGGCCAAGATTTGGTATTAGCCTATAATTTCGCATGCAGTGAATATTTGAGCCAGCAAATAACAATACTACAAAAAGAATATTCAGGCCAGCACACTTCCTTACTGAACTCCTTGTAGATTGACATGAGGTAGCGAAAATGATTCGTTCTTCCTGGAAGCTCGGGATTCGATAAAGCAGGGGTTCTGTCGAGCCATTGCTGGTCTTTTATGCATGGCTGTTTCACTCGCCATCACCCCTCCGACAACTTCGAGTCTTTGTTTCGATTACGTATGCCATTTCCAACCGTCAGGTCGTCTTCCCCTGCATTTCCCCGCATTTTGAGGTACCTGTTTTATCTCGAATTTAAAAATGCAGGCAAAATGCGGGGAAAGGCAGGGGGAGAACGAGGCAACCTCTGATGGTTGGAAATGGCATGCATGCATAATCAACACAAAGACCTGAGGTCGTCAGAGGGGTGACGGCAAGTGAAACAGCCATGCATAAAAGACCGCTGTCTGACTATGTCCAGTAAGCACACTATGCATGCGACTGATTCTCTTTAAAGATTTAATTTTTTTTTAAAGCATGTAATTTTGACAACGGTGGGGGGAAGGCAGCATGGTATAGCCCGATCTCCTCAGATCTCGGAAACTGAGCAGGGTTGGTACTTGGGAGACCACCAAGGAAGACTGTGCAGAGAAAGCCAATGGCAAACCAGCATGGTGTGGTGGGTAAGAGTGGTGGTTTGGAGCGGTGGACTCTAATCGGGAGAACCGAGTTGGTTTCCCCACTCCTCCACATGAAGCCCGCTGGGTGACCTTGGGCTAGTCACAGTTCTCTCCAAGCTCTCTCAGCCTCACCAACCTCACAGGGTGTCTTTTGTGGGGAGGGGAAGGGAAGGTGATTGTAAGCCGGTTTGATGCTTCCTTAAGTGGTAGAGAAAGTCGGCATATAAAAACCAACTCTTCTTCGTATCGCTTCTGCTTCTCACTTGCCTTGAAAGCCCCTGTCTGGGGTCGCCATAAGTAAGTTGCGACTTGACGGGACTTAAGTACGTATGTAACTTTGGCAGGCCGAGCGCTATATGTAAAACTGATTTTTTAAAATAATAACAAAAATAATAAAGGTGTCTTGTCTGTGAAGGGGGATTCCAAGACGGCCCTGTGCTGCTCCAGTTCCTGCAAATCTGGTAGATCTGTTAGCGTCCCGGACACACCCCTGTTCCAGACTCTGAAGGACGGGAGGGGTAACTGTCTACGAAAACACCGATGTCTCTAGACGTCCATTTACGCTGTGATAAAGTAGCTGGGTGTGGAAACACACCAAAGCACATTTAGGACATGCCAATGCTACATGCTTAGACACAGGTCAGGGCATGATCTTAGGCCTCTCTGACACACCGTTGACAGGTCTGTACTAGAGCAAGGTTGGCATCTGCCTGGGTATTATGCCAATTCCTCCTCCACCCCCACCCCCTGGTTAGCAACTACCACGTTTCCCCGAAAATAAAACACTGTCTTATATTTATTTTTCCTCAAGAAGACACTATGGCTTATTTTCAGGGGATGTCTTATTTTTATAAAGTATGGTACAACAATCTACATTTATTCAAAGATAGTTGTCGTCCGAATTTGGCCGAATAAAGCCATTAAAAACACAATCGCACCTTTCCGTGGCTCCGGGGGGGGCATTTTGGGGGGTAGAGGTCCAAACTTTCAGCGTCGCTTGAGGGGACCCTTCTTGCAAGAACCCCCAAGTTTTGTAAAGATTGGGTCAGGGGGGGCTGAGATATGGGCCCGAAAGGGGTCCCCCCTCCTTAATGTGCATCTCTGACAATGGGGGTTTGCAATTAGCAGAGCTTGCTGCCCACCCCAAAGCTCCCAGACCCGACAAACAGCTGAGCTGTGGGGAGCAAGGGCGGGGCAGGTGCGAAGAAGTTTGCAAACCATGCAAAGCAACACATTTGCAGCCATACAAACCATGCAAAGCTACATGTTTGCGACCATGCAAAGCAACACGTTTGCAACCATGCAAAGCAACACCTGACACCTGGGAGTTTGCAAACCATGGAAAGAGACAGAGGCAGCTAGCTATGCATAAGGAGCAGGAGGGGGTGGAATTTCCCCTTTTGCATCGGACTCAGGACCAGGCAAATGCATTCTTTAAGTCACCATTTGAAAACCAGTTTTGAGCAAGCATCAGAATAGACCTAACCGATCTTATAAATGAAGGAAAACCTGAGGACGCACAACTGAAGCCCTCCCCTCAAACCAGGGAGAGAGAGACTCAGGGGGCACCCCCCCAGAACAGGCAAAAGCCCCCTTTGGCTTCCCCCCCACCCACAGAAACTGCTCCCTCCCCACACACACACAGACTCTGCTCCCCCCCCCACACACACACACAGGAGAAAAATAGAGAAAAGCCCCAAAATGGGTCTTACTGTGGATGTCTTCTGTTCTGGGAATGGGCATGGCAGGGGGAAACGGGCGGGGCTACAGGACGAGTGGTCTGAGACCGAGGAAACTCTCCGGGAACAGCGAACTGGCGGGAAGTCTTGGTACGCTGCATAGCCACGCCTATCACTATGTCTTATTTTCGGGGTATGGCTTATATTGCGCAAATGCTTAGAAATCCTGCTATGGCTTATTTTATGGGTATGTCTTATTTTCGGGGAAACACGGTAGTTTTACAGGAGGGTCATGGGCCAGCCCCACCCTTAAAACTAGATTGACAGCAAGAAGTGTCTGTCTGTCTGTCTCTCTCTCTCTCTCTCTCATCCATCTATCGATCTGTCTGTCTTATCTATCTTGTCTGTCTGTCTATCTGTCTTATGTGTCTGTGTGTCTATCTATTTCAGAGATTTAAAGATGGTATAATACAGGAACCGTTTAACCCTATTTTTTTAGAAGAATCTGTATCCCTGATGTTAAATCTATATTATATGTTAGTGCTGAGAGACCAGTGCAACAAACTGAAGGTGGAAAATAGTGGGCGATCCAGCTGACAGAGCCCCCCCTCCCCAGAGATCATCATTGGGGGGTCCTACTGAAGTTGGTGGGGCTGGGCGGTGGTGGTTATCATTCTCCACGAGTCTCTCCCTAGTTTGCAGAATCCCGGCGCAAACTACTGACAGCAGGTATTGACTGTTGCTTATGTTGGGATTCAGGGATAGATTGCGTTGTCTGCATGTTTACTGCTACCTAGGTCTGTGGTGAGTGCCCTGTCTAAGGTGCCAGAGGTAATATCAGGTAATATCCCTGTCCATCTAGGCCTTTTATGCAAAGCTGTTTCCCTCGCGGTCACACCTCCGACAGCTTCGGGTCTTTGTTTTGATTATTCATGCTGTTTCCAACCATCAGAGGTCGCCTTGTTCTCCCTCTGCATTTTGCCGCATTTTGCCCTCTTTTAAAAATTCGAGAGAAACGCGGGGAAACGCAGGGGGAGAGCGAGGCGACTTCTGATGGTTGGAAACGGCATGCATAACCCAAACAAAGACCCAAAGTCATTGTCAGGGTGACAGTGAGGGAAACAGCCCTGCATAAAAGGCCCATGTGGCTCCATTTCTTGGGAGACTGGATTTGGTCCAGAGGTGTCCAGCTGCTGATCTCTGTGTTTGTGCAGGCACTAATGGAAAAGCAGAAGGAATTCACCGTTGCATCCTTCATTCATCCAGGTTCTTTTTAATTTATGGTGAGAAACCAAAAAGACAAGCTTGGTGGGGCACAAGAATCATCTGATCTGTATTTATTTTTGCGGTTATGTTAATTTGTTCCCCCATCCAATATCGAACGAGTGTAATGTAAACCTTTGACAGTTGGGAGGGTTGCGCAACAGTCTGACACACGCATGTTTTGGGCAAACATTCCAGTTTGGACAAGTCAGTTCCCATAAGTGGCAGTTCTGTATCATCCCCCTTTGCTTTGGCAATGCCAAGTGGGCATTTTAAAATCTGGCACAATTCCATTGAAATCACTGCCGTCTCCCCCTCCAGAGTTTCATCTTCATTTGAATTTCAGCAGAGATGCCAGTCATTTCCCTGTAGAACGAGATCACATTTCCAGAAATTTCAGCTTGCGTAATAAAAACAGCGGACTAGTTACTCCACTTTGAACCGATCCATTTCAGTAACTGGAGTAACTTCGCAGAGGATTGTATTGCTTGGACCATAAATGCAGCTGGTTACCATTCACTTCCCTTCTTCTGGCCTTTCCCAGCTCCTGTGCCCCCTTCTTTCCCAATTAGGGTTGCCAACTTACAGGTGGTGGCTGGAGATCTCCTGGGATTGCAACTGATCTCCAGGCAGCCGAGATCACTTCCCCTGGAGAAAATGGCCACTTTGGAAGTGGACTCTATGGAATTACACCCCATTGAAGTCCCTCCCCTCTCCAAACCCTGCCCTCATCAGGCTCCACCTCGCAAAATTTTTTTCTAGGTATCCCCATCTGAAAACCCTATTTCCAATTAGGAACCAAAAAGGTTAAGACAACATAAATGTATGGGCTCAATATCTTATAGACGTTCTGGCATGCACCCCAAAACTCTATAGCAACCATAAATAGGGTTGCCAACCTCCAATCTATTATTTGGGGCACGTATATATTCCTATATTTCTTTAGATTTATACTTTTAACATAT
Source organism: Euleptes europaea (assembly GCF_029931775.1). Lineage (NCBI taxonomy): Eukaryota > Metazoa > Chordata > Lepidosauria > Squamata > Sphaerodactylidae > Euleptes > Euleptes europaea. The sequence goes on from NC_079316.1 coordinate 106,623,849, forward strand.
AGGAATATATATATATGTATGTATGTATTACAATACTCCTTAAAAACACATATCCTGACCCAAGTAATAGGTTGGAGGTTGGCAACCCTATTTATGGTTGCTATAGAATTTTGGGGTACGTGCTAGAGCATCACCCCAGCACAATGCTGGCACTTCCAGGTTACACTGGAAGTGATGTCATCGTGCAGCAGTAAGTACCCACCTCCCCTCTGCTGGCTGCTGGGCCATGCCTGGAAGCCCTACCTACTACATGGAGATATTTTACACTAAAATGGATAAATCGTTTGTAGGTTATAATGAGAAGACGTATGGGATTCAAATATGATCGATACCTTTTCAGGGATTTTTTATCAGTACACGGCAGGAAGTAGCTCTTGATAGTTTCACACCTCTTTTGTTTTGATTGGTCTGTGATGCCACTTGCCAGAAAGCTCAATTGCAGAACAAATGCCTCTCTCTGCATTAACCATAATGGCACTTCGGCATAAACAGCACAAGAAAAAAAAACATTAAAAAGTCCCAAAATTCTGTAAGAAGAGTTTGGCGGAGGGATTGAGTGTTGCACTAACTCAAGTTGAACCTGAGTTGTCATGTAGGGGACTACATTATCTCTCTAGTGTGGTACGTGGCAGGTGGGAAACCACAGTCCGGGAGTAGAGTAGCGTATAGGAGCATTTCCTATTTCTGACCATAGAGTCAGATTTATGAGAAATTGCCAGTCAGCAAGGTAATATTGGTCAGTCATCTCAAGTAACACCATCTGCAGCATATGGAGACATGCACATGTATCGGGAGGTGGCCCAGATCCAAGGAAAGAGAGCCGAGCCTGCTGTGCTTTGTGAATGGCTGGCATTTCAAAGATCCCCAGCCGCCAGTTTAGGTTTTCATTTGTGAAGGAAGAGGTCCCGAGAAATAGGGATTAGCGAAGTCAAGTCTTCAGCTGCCTTGTCTAGAAATAACACCGCGGCTCACCCAGTCTGGAGGAGAGATTTCTCCGCACAGGCTAAAGAGGTGGAGAAAGAACTGATTTCCTCGGATCAGCAGAGCAAGGGGCGTTCCAATGACTGATGCGCTTTGGGGCAGTTCCTCCAGGTTGCCTGAGCTTCCCATCTCCAGGATCTAGCTTGTATTCCTTTTTTAAAAGAGGAAGACCCAACATGAGTTGAATTGACTCAACCAAGGAAGCCACGGCCCTCAGTTTGCAAGACCAGAGCAAGGCAGTTAACAATAGGAATGTTTTGGAGGACATTGATTCATTGGGTCGCCATGAGTTGGAAGCGACTTGATGGCACTTAACACGAATACACACACACACTTGAGCACCTTGCTGGGGGAGCAACTTGACTTCCCACCTTCTTCCTGTCTTCCGCTAGGAGAGAAAAAAACTTTTAAAACTAAATGTGGATATTTTTTTTTGTCAAGAAAACCGCAAAGTAAAAAAAAGATATTTTTCCACAGGTACCATAAATGTGGAAGCGAACATCTCCAAGCATCTAGGTGACATGTCTCAGGACGTTGTGACCAGTTGTGGTTCTAGGGTGGCCAACTCTGGGTTCGGAAATACCTGGAGATTTGGGGGTGGAGGGTGGGGTTTAGGGAAAGGAAGAGCTTCAGTAGGGCATAATGCCATACAGTCCACCTTTCACAGCAGCCCAAGAGAAGAGGAAGACATATTTTAAATAAATAATTAATAGATGATCTAAGTAGTCTGGAGAACAGTTAAAATTCTGGGAGATTTCCAGGCCCCACCAGGAGGATGGCAACCCTTTGTGGTTCAAAAGGAAGCACTTCCACTGCATATTCACAAGTGTTTGGAGAGGTGCTTCTCTCCTGAATGCATTGGACCTGAAAGAAAGTCTGGTGTGAATACCAACACAGCAATCATAACACAAACTGGTCCCAAGGGCTGAAGCTCACCACAGACGGGAGTCTTTATTGGATCTTTTTTTCTGACCTTATTAGTCCGGAAAAGTAGGATTTTGGACCTTGATGACTTGCAAACTTAAAAAAAAAATCTGTCAAGGACCTAGAAGGACGATATGGTTTACATGCTTGAGAAGATAATAGTCCAGGGGTCCCCAACCATTTCAAGCCAGTGGGCACCTTTGGAATTCTGACAAAGGGTAGTGGGCAAAATCACAAAAATGGCTGCCACAGGAGGCAGAGCCAACAACAAAATGCCAGGGATCAAAGTTATATTCAAATCTAACCATCACCCTTCAACATGTCAGACAGAAGCTCCGTTTAGCAGGATGCCTTTAAATCTGCAGGGCCAATCAGAAGCCCTGTTGGGGAAAAAGCCTCACCTAGCCCCACCCACTTTCTAAATGCACTTGGGGGGCACCAGGAAATGTGTCGGCGGGCATCATGGTGCCCACAGACACCGCATTGGGGACCCCTGATAGAGTGAGATGCAGCAGTCTGCGATCTCTGCTAAGCTGTTCACTTTGGTAGGTTTTGGATTTTGTGAGCTTGCTGGGGAGTGAGAGCATTTCCATTTGGCAGGATGCTTTTTGGCTGCATAAAAAGAGAGGAGAACTCCTTTCCTTGCCTGAAAAAGTCGGAATGGGCCTTTGGAGATCAGCATGTTGGAGAGAAGCGGACGAAAGTCACTTGATTTGCCACAGTTTGTCCCCTATCATAAACCTTAACCTTGGATAACACATTTTCCATTCAATTCAGGCTGCACTTTCTTGCTTGCCGAGTGGCTTCCCGCATTTTGCCTGGGTTTTCAGGGATCTGTTTTATCTGGAATTTGAAAATGTGAACAAAACATGGGGAAACACGGGGGGAGAGCGAGGCGACCTCTGATGGTCGGAAACAGCATGCATAAATGAAACAAGGGTCAGAGGGGTGACCGCGAGGGAAACAGCCATGCATAAAAGGCCTTTGGCTTTGACTTCTGAGCTTCTCTTAAGGGTCTATAAATGGGCCAACTTTCCCTCTTCACAATTGTGAGCCGCATGCTAGCGTCACTTTCCGACTCTCCACTCTGGTCTCTTTCAGACAAGATATGCGACCAGATCAGTGATGCGGTGCTCGACGCTCATCTGAACCAAGATCCAAATGCCAAGGTGGCTTGCGGTAAGAAATCAACCCTTTTTCGTCTCAGTGGAGATCTCTTCTGCCATCTGCGTTTTCCAGCAAAATCTCTATCATTACAAGGGGTGGATGGGAGGCATATACTGCTGAGATCCTTGGCAGAAATTTAGAGAGCGTGGAGAAAGGCTCGCTCATCCCCTTCAAACCATGTTTTGGGGCACCTGATTTACACTACCCCTTGGATTTAAACCCCCCATTTTTAAAAAAATCTGATTTTTCTGCAAACCTAGAAGGTCCCCCAAGTCTGCAGAAACATCTGTTTGGGGTGAGTGTGCCCCCTATTTAGGAATCCGCAGGCAGGGGGCACACTTCGGAATTAGATATATAGATCTGGGAGACCTGTATTTTGCTTGGAGCCGGTTGGATGAAAGAAAGGGGAATAAAATGTAATTTACAAAAATGTTTCAAGTATAAAGTGAAAGGGCTTGCAAAAGACATAATACAGCGCTTGTGAGTGACTGGTATCCAGGAGCAAGGAATGTATTTATTTTTAGAGGAATCCTTCAGCCAGCCTAATAGTTTCCCCACTTGCTTTCTTTTAGAGACAGTGTGCAAAACAGGGATGGTACTACTGTGCGGGGAGATCACCTCTCGAGCTGTGGTGGATTACCAGCGGGTTGTACGAGACACAATCAGTCACATTGGTTATGACGATTCCGCGAAAGGTGGGTGGAAAACGGATGGATTCTTGTCCGGTCAGCCAAAGGTGGGAAAGCATGTTTTGGCATGTTTTGCTAGGAGAAGGCAAAAGACCCATGCGGCTGTGCCTAGGGAAATGCTCCAACACTTCCAGCGGATAAGCTCTAAGTACTTCGGTAACAAGAACAAAACTCCTTCCCTGGAGGTTTTTAAGAAGAAATTAGATGGCCATCTGTCAGCAATGCTGATTCTGTGACCTTAGGCAGATGATGAGAGGGAGGGCATCTTGGCCATCTTCTGGTCACTAGGGGTGTGGGGGTCGGAGGTAGTTGTGAATTTCCTGCATTGTGCAGGGGGTTGGACTAGATGACCCTGGTGGTCCCTTCCAACTCTATGATTCTAGGATTCTATTTACCTTGCAGTTAGAATTATTTCAGGAGAGAAGCCATGGACCGCTTGTGAACTGGAACCCTCTGTAGCATCCCTGCTATTTGAGCTGGGATTTGCTGCTTCCGCTGAGTATTGTTGCATCCTGCAACCCAGCCTTAGGATGGGATCAGGGAAATAATGTTGCAGTGCCAGGACAGGGGTAATTTGCCCTAGATCAGGGGTCCCCAACCGTTTTGAGCCTGTGGGCACCTTTGGAATTTTGCTAAAGTGTGGTGGGCACAGCCACGAACTGGCTGCCACAGGAGGCGGAGCCGGCCAAAAAAATGGCTGCTGCAGCTTCCCTTCAGTCACACAGCGAAGATCCTTGTGCTGTGGGGGCAGCTGCTGCCAAAGCAAGATTTTAAATAATCTGTACGGTCAATCAGAAGCCTTGCTGTGGAAAAGCCCTGACTGTCCCTGCCCACTTTTTAAGAAGACTTAGTGAGCACCAGAAAAGTGATTCAGTTGAAAGTGTGAGGGGGACAGACGAGCTTCAGCCTCCCCCACCCCCCCGTGCTGTTTTCCTGAGCCAAAACAGCTCTGTGTGTGTGGGATGCTATAGCCCCTGCTTCCCCTGCGCCACTCTCCTGAACTGAATCAGGCCCTGGCTGCTAGGTAACGTAAGAACATAAGAAAAGGCCCTGCTGGATCAGACCAAGGCCCATCAAGTCCACCAGTCCGTTCACACAGTGGCCAACCAGGTGCCTCTAGGAAGCCCACAAACAAGACGAGTGCAGCAGCATTGTCCTACCTGTGCTCCACAGCACCTAATATCATAGGCATGCTCCTCTGATCCTGGAGAGAATAGGTATGCATCATGACTAGTAGCCCTTTTGACTAGTAGCCATGGATAGCCCTATCATCCCTGAACATGTCCACTTCCCTCTTCAAGCCTTCCAAGTAGACACCCATCACCACATCCTGGGGCAGGGAGCTCCACAATTTAACTATGCATTGTGTGAAGAAATGCTTCCTTTTTATCTGTTTTGAATCTCTCACCCTCCAGCTTCAGTAGATGACCCCGCATTCTGGTATTATGAGAGAGGGAGAAAAGCTTCACCCTGTCCACTCTCTCCATACCATGCATAATTATATAGACCTCTATCATGTCTCCCCTTAACTTGAGTTCTGTGATGTCACAAATGTCTCCAAATCCGGTCCAGGGATCCCATACCTGACTTTTGAAACCTGTATCACCTAGTTTGGCCCTAACATACAGAAAGCCGTTGTATGGTAGTGGTTTGGATCTAGGATCTAGGATTTCAAGCCCATAATATGGCCATGAAGCTTTTTGGCTGACCTTAGGCCAGTGACCATCTCCGACCGAACCGACTTCACTGGGTTGTCGTGGGGATGAAATGGATGCTGCCCTGAGCTCCTTGTAGGGGACGCGAGACAGAAAGCAGGCGTGTGGGTTTTTATAGCCCTGGAGGTTAGTTTAGTGACAAAAAGACCCAGAGATACAGGCCTTTTATGCAGGGACGTTTCCCCGCAGACGCCTCCGCCAAATGCTTTGGGGCTTCCTTTTGATTATGCATGCCTTTTCTGCCCCTCAGAGGTCGCCTCTCTTTCCCCACGTGTTTTGCCCATGTTTTCCAAATGCTGTTTTAGCCAGAATCCGGAAAATGCGGACAAAACGTGTGGGGAGAGCGAGGTGACCTCTGACGGGCGGAAAAGGCATGCATCATCAAAAGGAAGCCCCAAAGCATTCGGCGGGGGTGACCGCGGGGAAACGTCCCTGCATAAAAGGCCACAGTTAGATAGGAGCAAAACGGATGTGAACTTTACAATGTGCACGGGTGCTGTTGAGGCTTGGATTGCTTCTTCAAAAGCCAAACTATACATTATGTGGGAGTTCCATGGTTGATTTCTCAATATCCCCTCTCCCCCCAATTTTGAACACGGGATGAGGAGTAATTTCCAATTTGTGGGAAACAGTATTTGGGGAAAATGTGTTGCTGTTTCCCCCCGAAAAATATAGTACATGATTTTTTTCCTCTGATAAGGAAAACAACAGAGTGTGTGTTCGGAAAGGGTGGTGGTATTTTGATTGCGAATATGGTAGAAACTGCTGACAAACACTTAAGAACAGAAGAAAACCCTGCTGGATCCGACCAGGGGTCCATCTAGTCCAGCATCCTGTCTCACTCAGTGGCTGACCAGTTCCTCCGGCGGTCCAACGAACAGGGCATAGAGGCCAAGGACTTCCCCTGATGTTGCCTCCTGCCTCTGGGATTCAGAGGTTGACTGCCTCCAAACGAGGAGACTCCCTTTGGTCACCATGGTTGGGAGCCACTGATAGATCCATCCTCCATGAATCTGTCTAATCTCCTTTTAAGGCTATCTATGCCTGTGGCCGAGGAGAGAAGGCAGCATGGTATAGCCCGATCTCATTGGATCTCAGAAGCTAAGCAGGGTCAACCCAGGTTAGTCTTTGGGTGGGAGACCACCAAGGAAGTCCAGGGTTGCTGTACAGAGGAAGGCAGAGGCACACTGCCTCTGTTAGTCTCTTGCCTTGAAAACCCCATAAGGGGTTGCCGTAAGTCGGTACTCTACACACCCACACACACACACACACACACACTTGTGGCCGTTGTTACATCTTCTGGTCTCCCCCTTTTCCTCTGGTTTCTCCACTTAGTCTCTCCTTTGTGTTGAACCATCGGTTGAATACATTTTTATTCCTTCCTTCCTCCAAGGAATTAAGGGCAGTGTACATAATCCCCCCCCATTTTACCTTCACAACAATCCTGTGAGGTAGGTTAAGCTGAGCAAGTAAATAGCTCAAGGTCACCCAGCGAGCTTCCCAGCAGAGTGGGGGTATTTTAACCTGTATCTTCCAGATCCTAGACCCACTCACTAACCACTATGCCACAAATTGGCAACCCTTCCACACACATGCTTAAAAAAATTGGGAAATCCATGAGAGATTTTCAGGGGGCTTAGCACAACTTTAAAGGGCCAGACTATACCTGACAGAGCAGCCATGTTGGTTTATTCACATGTCTGCCCAATCACAGATATAAAGTGTGGATGGGGTGAAGTTGGGGGTGTAATTTTTACCTCAGAAAACTGTGTGAAGGGAGTTCCACATACGCACACCCATACCTGTTGTTTCAAACCATTTTTCACTCCCACGCAACTCACCTCCAGTATACAGGTTGAGCATCCCTTATCCGGACATCTGATATCCGGACTGACCCGAAAACTGGACTTTTTGAGCCAGCGTGCACTCATTTCTCACAGGCCCTCAGCAGTACACCAATTTGCTTCCTGATGGTTCAGTGTAATCACAATTATTAAAAATATTGTTTGACATTACATTCAGGCTATGTGTATAATGTATTTATAAAGCATATATAAACGTAAATGAATTTTGTGTTTAGACTTGGGTCCCATCCCCAAGATATCTCATTGTGTGTATGCAAAAATTCCAAAATACGGACAGGTCCGAAATATGGACCACTTCTGGTCCCAAGCAGTCTGGATAAGGGATACTCAACCTGTATTACCTAAATGATTTTTGAGCTTTCTGTCTGCTCAAATCAAATTGAATGTATTACAGTCATAAAACAAATAAAACAAAACGTTACATAGTATGTGATAAAAACACAAATATTCGGGATAATCTGTCTGCTCAAGGTGCATGGTTTATCAGGATCATAGGTGGAGCGGAATATTTTCCGAGGGAAATCAAAACCATGTATCTGTCTGCTTAAGGTACATGGTTTTGATTTCCCTCGGAAAATATTCTGCTCCACCTATGATCCTGATAAGCAAATCTCTTTGCATGTGGACCGAAATCCCATAACTTCTCACTAGTCCTAGTAAGAGCGTGCTTTGGTTATGCCTTCCTGGCTTCTTACATCCTCTTTAGAAGAACTTGGACGCTAAAACCCCGCTCAGGGGAAGTCTCTGGAGGGTATCATAAAAACATTCCGTGTGGTCTTGCAAATCATGATTTTAAGGTTGGGGGGGGGGGAACTCAAGGCCATTCACAATCTGGAACTCCATTCCACAGGGTTCGACTACAAGACCTGCAACGTTCTGGTGGCGTTGGAACAACAGTCCCCTGATATCGCTCAGGGTGTTCATCTGCACCGGGCTGAAGAAGAAGTAGGAGCCGGGGACCAGGTAAAGCAAAAACAAAAAACACCTCACCATTAATTCAGATTAACTGTTCCAGAATGTAAAATTCATTCTGTTTTTATTGTACTGGGCTGTCAGCCTAAAGCAGGGGTCCCTACCGTGGTGCCGATGGGTGGCATGGTACCCGCCAAACATTCTTAGAAAGTGGGTGGGGCCAAGTGTGGCTCTTGCCCAGAAGGTCTTCTGATTGGCCACTGGAGATCAGATTAGCTGGGCAGATTATAATAATATTGTTTTGGTGGCAGCTCCCAAACCAGCGTTGCTTTTGTTCTCTCTCACACTCCCCTTTCCCAGTGTATTTTTTTTTAAAAATTACTACTCTTATCTCCCCTGCACTTGAGCTTCCTCTGTGTGTGGCTCTACCTGCTGCAGTGGCCATTTTGTAGCTGGCTCCACCTCCCAGGGCAGCAATTTTGCAATCACGCCCACCACACTGTATCCAAATTCCAAAGATGCCTATAGACTCAAAAAGGTTGGGGACCCCTGGCCGAAAGCAACTAAGCAACGGATACTGGATCACGGAATAGAATAATACAGCTGCTGTCAAGCTGTAAACAAGGGCGGATTGGTCCCTAGTGTTAAACGAGGATTGATCCCTGGTGTTAAGGATGCAAATCGTAAAGGTTCACTCACTACTTCCAGTTACCCTTTAACAGAACTTTCTCCTTGCCAGACTATTTCCGTTGGTTAGAAATCCATAAATTTGGACAAGCTTTCTTATTGGCAAGATGTAACGCTTTAGACTCAGTCGAAATGCAAGGGAGATTACAATAAAATTATTGCAGAACGCATATGTCCGTTTTGTCCGGATCAAGTAGACCCACTAGTCCACATTGTTTTATCATGTCCACAAAATAACAGTGCGCGAAATAAATATATCACTCCCTGAATAAAACAGCTAATGACACTTGCTGAAAAGTGGATGCTACGTTATTTGCTGTCAAATAGACCAGCGAATTGCATCAGAGACGTGGCAACTTTTCTCTTTATAGCGTCAAGAAAAAAAATAATGTTCATTTCCACCACCGCCCCTTTTTTTTTTTTAAGTGTGAAATGGTAGACAGATAGCCAATGGCTGTTAAATCTAGGGAAAGGAATACAGCTGCTTTCCCTCTGTGCACACACATAATTGTCAAGTCAAAGGCAAAAAACCGGGCGGGTGCAGGTTATGGGGGGGGGGGGGCTGTAGTCAGGGCCCACAGAGAAAGGAGGAACAAGGAACATCAGAAGAGCCCTGCTGGATCAGACCAGTGGTCCATCTAGGCCAGCGTCCTGTCTCACACAGTGGCCAACCAGTTCCTCTGGAGGGCCAACAACCACGGCATAGAGGCCGAGACCTTCCCCTGAGTTTGCCGCCCAATATCCAGAGGATGACTGCCTCCAAACGTGGATGTTCCATTCAGTCATCATGGCCATTAGCCTCTGAGAGTCCTGCCCTCCACGAATCTGCCTAACCTCCATTCAAAGCCGTCTACGCCTGTGTAAGAGAATGAAAAACAGGAAGGCCTCTTTGTTTGCCGTGAACATCGATCCTTCTCTTCCTGCTGCAGGGTCTGATGTTCGGCTACGCGACAGACGAGACGGAGGAGTGCATGCCGCTGACCATCGTACTGGCTCACAAACTGAACGCCAAGCTGGCTGAGCTGAGGCGCAGCGGGGAACTCCCTTGGCTCAGACCAGACTCCAAAACCCAGGTCAGTTGGAGCTGGACCCTAATTGGGGGGGGGAAGGGGGGAGTCGGCAATGGGATGGAGAAATCAGAGCTTGGACACTCGGTCCACAAGGCCACAGCCAGCCTGGAGAATACAGTCAGCATCCCCTATTTAAGTTATCTAATAAAAGATAAAGAACCCCCCCCCCAAAAAAAGTCCAAAAAACCCCCAGACTTCATAGGGTTTTCAAGAGATGTTCATAGGTGGTTTGCCATTGCCTGCTTCTGCATAGCTACGCTGGACTTCCTTGTTGGGTCTTTCATCCAAATACTAACCTCAGCCAATGCTGCTTAGCTTCTGAGATCTGATGAGATCGGGTTAGCCTGGCCCATCCAGGTGAGGGCAGCCACACGGAGGTGTTTTGCCATTGCCTGCTTCTGCGTAGCTGCCCTGGACTTCCTTGGTGGTCTCCCCTCCAAGTAATAACCAGGGTCGACCCTGCTTAGCTTCCAAGATCGGACTAGCCTGTCCTGTCCAGGTCAAGGCAGTCCTAAGCAGCCTTAATGAAAATTTCTTTGTATCTCCTACCGCATTTTACTTAAGTCACAACCGGTTTACTCCCTCCATTCTTAAGCAGAGCAAGCCCTAAAACACCGCCAGGACATTTTGCGACTAAAGGTGAGTCTTTTTGGAAGATGGTGAGATGAGCATCCTACCTGCTCGTCCCGCCCTCTCATCCTGTGGTCCTTTCAACGTTTTCTCTTGTCTCTCCTTAGGTCACTGTCCAGTATCTCCAGAAGGACGGCGTCGTCATTCCTATGCGCGTCCACACCATTGTGGTCTCTGTGCAACATGACGAAACCATCTCCCTGGAGGCCATGCGCAGGGCCCTGCGAGAGCGGGTCGTCAAGCCCGTGGTTCCCGCCAAATACTTGGACGAGGACACTGTTTACCACCTTCAACCCAGCGGCCGATTCGTCATCGGCGGCCCCCAGGTGTGTGAAAGCATGGACCTGCCTTATCCTGAACCAGAACCTTAGTCCATCCAAGTCAGTATTGTTTACTCAGACTGGGAGCGGCTCTTTCACAGCACCTACTGCCAGACCCTCTTAATTGTGAAACTCCCTGCCCCAGGATGTGGTGATGGCTGCCAGCTTGGAAGGCTTTAAGAGGGGAGTGGACATGTTCACAGAGGAGAAGGCTATCCATGGCTACTAGTCAAAATGAAGACTAGCCATGATGCTTACCTATTCTCTCCAGGATCAGAGGAACATGCCTATTACATTAGGTGCTGTGGAACACAGGCAGGATAATGCTGCTGCAGTCGTCTTGTTTGTGGGCTTCCTAGAGGCACCTGGTTGGCCACTGTGTGAACAGACTGCTGGACTTGATGGCGATTGCCCGAAAGTGGCGATCGGCATTTCCCTGGGCATGTAAGAACGGGCCACAAGATCCAAACACTGACACAGCCCCTCCTGCCCTCCCTCTCACGATCTGTTCAAGTTCACAGAATAAGACTTGATGACAGAATCAGTTTTGTAACATTCCGAATTGTACCGTCCAATGAAAACACAAGGAGTGACATCTACCATTGTAACATCACAGGGTGATGCCGGAGTGACCGGCCGGAAGATCATCGTGGACACTTACGGCGGATGGGGTGCTCACGGAGGTGGGGCTTTTTCGGGCAAAGACTACACAAAGGTGGATCGGTCCGCGGCATATGCAGCCCGCTGGGTGGCCAAATCCCTGGTGAAAGCCGGCCTGTGCCGCCGGGTTCTAGTCCAAGTAAGTTCTGCAACTGTAAACGGGAAGTAGAGTGCGTGGATAGTGCCGAAATGAACAGCCCCGTGCCCTCATCGTTCCCGCTACTAGTGTTTCCAAGACTTTGCCAGTACTAGTGTTTCCTGGACTTTCCCACTAACCAAAGAAGGTCTTTTTATTTATTTGTTTGTTTATTTAATTATTTATTTAGAAGAAAAGTTGGTTTTTATATGCCAACTTTCTCTACCACTTAAGGGAGACTCAAACCGGCTTATAATTACCTTCCCTTCCCCTCCCCACAATAGACACCCTGTGAGGTAGGTAGGGCTGAAAGAACTGTGACTAGTCCAGGGTCATCTAGCTGGCTTCATGTGTAGGAGTGGGGAATCAAACCCGGTTCTCCAGATTAGCGTCTGCCACTCATTTGGAGGAGTGGGGAATCAGACCCGGTTATCCAGGTCAGAGTCCACTGCTCCAAACCACCGCTCTTAACCACTACACCACACTGGCTTCCACACCATGCTTTACTTTAATGATACTGGCCAATTCAGCCTGAACAATGTCACACTAAAATCAAAATTAAAAAAGGAACTATATAAAAACTTGGCAACTGCCAATGTAGTATTAAAATCCACCCCTGCTAAAAGAACCCTCAGATATTCCAATTCACAAGCAGATACCCAGATGAAAGGTTTTATCCATCCCTCCTTCGCTTCGTTGAGCAGGTCGCAGCTGAACAAGGAATGCTGAAGAGTGTCTATTTGGCCAGAACCACAGTGGCATACTCTCTCACAATAGGGTACCCTATTTAGGCGACCCATTAACTCCCCTGATGGAATGGCATTTAGTCTAACCAACATAAATAATTGTCTGGATCGTGGGATTGTCAGAAAATCAAAATGCATTAGAGAGATTGCGGCAAGTTTAGACCTAGTTATAGAGGTGAGCATACTCTACGTGCTCTTATGGTAGTACTTCTGGAATCCAGTTTTTGCAAGCAGCTCAGGATGGAAGAAAGAGCTGCCAATGACCCGCGATCCTTTAGGTCAGAAAGAGACATTCCTAAAGACTGGATATGACATTCAACCAGTTTACTCCATGAGCTCTGGTAGGAATCAGCTTGAAGTAGGCGTAAATATCCATTCACCTCCATGGAGGAAGAAATCTTAGGCCAGAATCTAAAAGCCATAGCCCAAATCTGAGCTTCATGGGAACTAAGGCCCGTGTGAGAGATCCCCTCTCTCTGAGTTTGCTTCTCCAAATCAAATGTTCAGACGGTGGTAAAGAAACAAAGGATTTATTGAAGACATCAGGAGATGAGACAGGCACAGGTAGAAAGTTGCAAGTGAGGGGCTATTCGGGTTTACAGAATATATTGACTCCAGGGCACTGGGGCACTGGGGTTCACACTTATTGTTATGGGAAGTTACCAGCTTGGCATAATACAAAACATCAGACGAGTCCCAGGAAGTCTGGTGAAGCTATCACACTTCCAAGGCCGCATCGGCCTGAGGGAGTACTGACAGGAAGAACAGCGGGGGGGAAGATACTTGGGGCAATCAGGCCTGGCGCCTGAGACCAGAAGGTGTGAACTGCTTTTACGAGTTCACTGATAACAAAGCAGGTGATGGGAAGCAGAGACACATAGACAGAGACCCTCACAGCCCGATTCGGCATACAGTGATACCCCGGCAATACAGTTGGGAGCGCCAGTAATTGTATTTATTTATTTACTATTGTCAACTTCTGTCCCAGCCGAAGCCAGGCTTAAGGCAGGTAACAATACATTCACAGTTGATGTGTATCTATACAATGACCAGACGCGTTTCAGCCTTATCTAGGCCTCCCTCAGTGGTCATACATAAAATTATTATATAATACACATCCTGACATCTCCATTAACGCAATACAAGGTTAAAAAATATGTAAAACCCTTTTATTATGTGTGGCTTTGTGTAGGAATGTTTATTCCATGTGTATTAACACATGGCCCACAGCTCACACCTTGTGTAAGATGACGAGCTTCTCAGGATATGTATAACATCAACAAGCCCTGTATTTTTAACATAATTGTGCACCATATTAATAAAACAGATGTATTTGTTGATATTTTAATAGCTTTATGCTCAAGCCCTTTGGTTTCGTTCTACTTTCCAGTTGAGTTTCTTTCTCTCCCCTTTTTTTCAGTTGGTTTTCAGGGCTGGTAACAACTAAAATTAAAAGGTTCCACAGCTTATTATACCACTGCCCAGTGGAAGGTATCTTAGCTTTTTTCCAGTGTGAGGCAATCAGAAATTTGTCACCAGTAGAAGTATCGAAATTAATTCCCTTTTTAGGATAGAGGGTTTTTGTATATCCAATTTTTCAAATAAGACAGTTAAGGCATCATGAGGGACTTGGTAATGGGTGATTAACCATGCAATCCTGAAGGGAGACGGGTGGAGCCTTATAGGAGCCGGTGTGACCCCTACACCAGTATCCATGCCGCTTGCGCTGTGCAAAATGGCATGGACGCCGGTGCAGGGCAACTTACACCGGCCCCAAGAACGGCGCAGTGGTGCGGGCCTCAGGTGCCGGTGCTGTCTCCCTGGCAGTGTTGTCCAGGTGTAAGAGGACGCGCCGGCATCCAGGGGGGGCATTCCCAGGGGTGGAGCTGATGTTAGTCATCCTCCAAACCCCTTTTGGCCCAAGAATGCCTCTTTACATTGTGGCTGAGCTACGCCTGCAAAAAAGCTGTCATAGCCCTGTGAAACTCTGTGGGCAATTTTCATGGGGGTTATTCAACAGCACTTTTCATTTCTTTTTCTGGCCGAGATGCTTCTCGGGAGGCGGCACTGCTGGGCCGTTCCCAGCCATAGCCTAACCGCCCGCCCTCAGGAATGGGCTGTAACTCTATCAATCTCAAGATCTTGTCCCAAAATAAACATACTTTTGGGCATGTTCCCCAACAGTGTGAAAAATTAGCTGGGTTGCCACAGCCTTTCCAGCATAGACCTGAGTGCCCTGGTATGATAAGATGAAGACAAGAGGGCGTGAGATACCACTAGCCCATAATTTTATAAGCAAATTCTTTAATGTTGGTAGAAGCCCATTTAAGAGGGTACGTCTTCCAAATCGATGGCCACTTGAGCGTGATGGAATTTAACAGTGTAGTGCAGAAGAAAGCATGAAGTAATAGAGAAGCGGAAGAACGGACGGACGGGCCGTACGAAAGGGCTTGAATGGCAAATCAAAAACACAGGAGACTTGAAGCCAAGCTTCTGGACAGGACAAAGTGCCCAGTGGAAAACAGCCAAGTTTTCAGGATTCTGGGTTGGGGATGCTTCCTCAAGCGTCTGTTGAGAGACTGAGCAGTTATGACAAATTGGTTTCTCTGGCCCAGTGTGGGACTGTAACAGAAAGGCCGTCAGCTCTGGCTAGGGTTGCCAACCTCCAGGTGTTGCCTGGACAACTCCTGGAATTACATCTGACCCCTGGACTTCAGGGGTCAGCTCCCTGGAGAAAATGGCTGGTTTGGAGGGTGGACTCTATGGCATTGTACCCTCCTGTGAGGTTTAGAAGGGCATTAGAATTACTTTCATTTCTAGAATAGGTAGAAGAATAAATTGTGTCTAGATTTATTATATTTCCAGTGATAAATGACTCCCTGTCTGCCTCTTTTCCTTTTAAAACAGTCCCCCTTCTACACAGGTGGCGGATTGCACATTTAAAGGCATGCATGTCAGCTGATTGTACGTAACTGGCACATTGCACATTTAAAGGCATGCCTGTCAGCTGATTGTACGTAACTGGCGCATTGCACATTTAAAGGCATGCATGTCAGCTGATTCTATGTAGCTGGTGCATTGCACACTTAAAGGCATGCACGTCAGCTGATTCTACGTAGCTGGTATATTGCACATTTAAAAGCATGCATGAGCTGATTCTATATAGCTGGCGCATTGCACATTTAAAAGGATGTGTGTCAGCTGATTACATAGCTGGCACATTGCACACTTAAAGGCATGCATGTCAGCTGGTTGTACGTAGCTGGTGTAGTGCACATTTAAAAGCATGTGCATTAGCTGATTCGCGCATGTAAAGTTGCTGAGCGCCATCACTGTCAAGGCATACGAATTTCTGAGCAGGGTCTCAATATTGTGCTTTTTCTTTTTATAACAAAAAGGTTGCCTATGCCATCGGCGTGGCCGAACCTCTCTCAATTTCACTGTTTACTTACGGCACCTGCGTAAAACCCGAGAAAGAATTGCTGAACATCGTACACCAGAATTTTGACCTCCGACCAGGGGTCATTGTCAGGTAAATACTCTTCTGCTGAATCTGGGCTACCCATGTCCTCCGGGTCAAAAGACAGCATCTTAATCTGTGCGCACGCATGGCCCTCACTACACCACTGGTCCCCCTCTCGCCACAACGACTGAGCCCTTTTAGCTTTTTTGCTAACCAGACAGCAATTTAGTCTAGGGCGTGTACGCACTCCTCCAGCCGTTCAAGAAGAAGGTAGGGCATTCTATTCCTGCCCCCTTTCCCTTCCCCCCATAAGAAGTTTTGGCAGGTGTGGAATTTGCCACCGACAAAGAACAGCAGAGCAATACTCATAAGTAAGCAGCCCAGATCTGCTGCCCTCTGTCTTAAACAAAGGGATGGGACTATCATTAGCTGGTTGGTCTGCACATGCTGCCCTATGAGGAGCATTTAAAAGGCTTAGGGCTGTTTAGCTTGGAAAGAAGGCAGTTAAGGGGAGACATGATAGAGGTCTATAAAATTGTGCATGGTGTGGAGAGAGGACAGGGTGAAGCTTTTCTCCCTCTCATAATACCAGAACGCAGGGCCATCTGCTGAAGCTGGAGGGTGAGAAACTGAAAACAGATAAAAGGAGGTATTTCTTCACACAACGTATTGTTAAATTGTGGAACTCCCTGCCCCAGGATGTGGTGATGACTGCCAGCTTGGAAGGCTTTAAGAGGGGAGTGGACATGTTCATGGAGGAGAGGGCTATCCATGGCTACTAGTAAAAATGGCTACTAGTCACGATGCATACCTACTCTCTCCAGGATCAGAGGAGCATGCCTATTATATTAGGTGCTTTGGAACAAAGGCAGGATGGTGCTGCAGTCGCCTTGTTTGTGGGCTTCCTAGAGGCACCTGGTTTGCCAGTGTGTGAACAGACTGCTGGACTTGATGGGCCTTGGTCTGATCCAGCATGGCCTTTCTTATATTCTTAAAATTGCCATATAGGGAAGGGTGGATTCATGTGGGAGATGCTAATCGCTGCTTCATATCTGCCAGCTAGGAAAGGGCTGTCTTTTAAATGGGAGACTGGAGGATCCAGTGCCTCTGATCATCTACACAACGCACATGGAGCATCACAGGAAGAGATCTCCTTAAAGAGAATTGAATAAACACAGGTCTCCTTTAAGAGACTTCTAACTTTCCCACTTCCAGCCCAGAAATGGTATCCTAACTCATTATTTGGGAATCTGGTGTGAACAGTACCAGCTGTTCCCAGGAAACCAGCTAGCACTAACACAGCCATAGATTTTTTTTTCATATAGTCCTAATCTGTATTCTACAACTGTCGGTATATATGTAACCTCATGTTCCTCCAAAGGAGGTCAGGGAAGCATGTGCGGCTCTTCTCCCCCGTTTTTTCTCCACAACAGCCCTGTAAGGTAGCTCAGGCTGAGAGAGTGTGACTGCCCAGGGTCATCTAGCAAGTTTCATGGCTCAGCCAGAATTTGAACCAGGTCCTCATCTAGGGTTCTCATGATAGGAGACATGTAGTAGGGGACCCGCGGGAAAAAATTGCTGTGGGCCCCAATTCTGCTCTGGAACTTGGAGGAGCAAAGATGTACGGCAGGTTTTTGTTTGTCCTGCTGCTGGGGTCCATGTGACACACCAGGAGACGGGCGACTGCAAGTCGACTCACATCACACATCTTGTGTAACGAGGACCTCACACTCCAATCAAGACTGGCTAAGTTTCAGCCAGCTGTGTCTTAGAAACATAGAGGTGGAAGGGACCTCTAGGGTCATCTAGTTCAGCCCCCTGCACAGTGCAGGAAATTCACAACCAGATGTGTCTCCTAAGGAAATTAAACCACTCATTAAATTAAACCTACGCTCAGGCAAAGCCCCAGGTCCTGATCTAATTCCCTACGAACTTTTTAAAGTCAACAGCGAATGGTGGGCCAACATTCTTGCTCCTGTATTCACACAAATTAATGCATCAGGAGCCATTCCAAAATCTTGGAGACATACTATTATCGTCCCAATCTTTAAAAAGGGTCAGCGCTCTGACCCAAGCTGTTATCGTCCAATCAGCCTTTTGTCTTGCTTAGGCAAATTGTATTCCTCCTACTTATTAAAGAGGCTGTTGGACTGGGTTGAGAGTAATGACATCCTTGGCTGGGAACAGATTGGCTTCAGAAGGGGTTGGTCTGTCATGGACCACTGTTTAGTGCTCTCCCATCTAGCCGAGAAATATTCCTCCCCCCGAAATGGCACCCTTTATGCGGGTTTTATGGATCTTAAGGGAGCTTTTGATACCATCCCGAGGGAGAGGCTATGGTTGAAACTATCACATTCTACTATGGTTAGGAGGTTACTATGGCTTGTCCGGGCTGTGTGACCGTGGTCTTGGTATTTTCTTTCCTGACGTTTCGCCAGCAGCTGTGGCAGGCATCTTCAGAGGTTTAACACTGAATACCAAGACCACGATCACACAGCCCAGATAACCTACAAGAACCAATGAACTCTGACCGTGGAAGCCTTCGACAATATTACTATGGCTTATTCAGCAATTTCATACTGACCTCACAGCTCAGGTTGGCTGTGGCAACCAAGGAGAACTATCCGAGCCCTTTGAACTGGTCAAGGGAGTTAGATAAGGTTGCCTCCTTGCTCCTCTCTTGTTTAATCTATACCTGAATGATATGGCAACCAATTTCTCAGAGTTTTGCCACCCCCCAAAGCTTGCAAGTCATCCCACCCCAATTCTATTGTATGCTGACGATGCAGTTCTCCTGTCCCGCACAAGAATTGGTTTGAAAAGATCTTTGCAAACTTTTTCTGAGTACTGCTCTAGGGAAGGTCTTAAAATAGACCATCATAAATCTAAGATTATGATCTTCACTAAGAGGAGAAAAATGCCTCTTTTTTGCTGGGTATTAGATGGTTTTGAGGGTGACCAAGTCAAGGAGTTTGTTTACCTTGGCATTCTGTTTTCCCATAACCTAAATTGGAATGCCCATCAAAAAGCAGTGTCCAACAAAATTAAAGCTGGGGTTGGTGCTATTGTCAACTTTTTTCACATCAAAGGTGGCAAATATATTCCAGAGGCTATTCAGGTTTTTAACCTGAAAATTACCCCAATTATCCTCTTTGGTGTTGCCATCTGGATTACAGTCATTAATGAATCTATAGATCGTCCACTGCTTCAGTTCTTACGAAAACTCCTAAATGCCCCTCGATGTGTTGCTGGCGTTGCTCTTCGTTCCGAGTTTGGCCAAACGTCACTTGAAGCTAGGGCATGGTTGGCCGCCTTTAAACTACACCTTAAACTGTGCTTTAGCACTGAGGGGTTCCTAGCTTCTCTGAAGCATGACTCTTTTAAATCCTCATGGCAAAAAATCTTAGATGAGAAACTGTCGTTGTTGGGCTTCTCGCAGGATATGTTATTAGATCTTGGGAAAACTGAAGCTTTTACCAGAATTAAAAAGCGCATTAAAGAGCTCGATTATAACAGCACTACTTTTCGTGCTTGTCACGTCTGTTCATCCCAGTTCTTCGGAATACCCCCTCCACATGGTCTGCCTGCCTATACATATTATTTGACAACTCCTCGTCTCTGTAGAGCTTTTTGCTTGGCTAGATTGAATGCTAACCCTTCTATGGTAATGCAGGGCAGAATTCTGAATATACCATACTCAGACAGGATCTGCCCTTGCTCTTCTGGCTCTATTGACTCATTAGCCCATGCCCTTTTGGAATGCCGCTTTTATGAGGAACTTCAATCGCACTATATTTCCCCCCTTTTAATATACAAATCCAATGCCTCTGTGACTGACATAATGCCTTTTTTACTAAGCGATAGGGACCCCAAGGCTACATTGTCAGTGGCAAGATTTGTTTCAGTCCTTATATCCCTCCAACACTAGATAAATGCTGCTCAAGATCAATTGATCAAGGAGCTTCTAAGGGATAAAAGGAAAGGAAGGAAGGAAAGGAAAGGAAATTCACAACCCCCTCCCCCCCCCTCCACACACATACCCAGTGACTCCTACTCCATGTCCAGAAGATGGGGAAAAAACCTTCCAGGATCTCTGGCCAATCTGGCCTGGAGGAAAATTGCTTCCTGACCCCAAAGTGGCAATCGGCATTACCCTGGGCATGAAAGAAAGGGCCATGAGACCCAAACACTGACTCTATTCTTCCTTCCCTCCCTCTCATGATCTGCCTAACTGCACAGAATAAGCATTGCTGACAGATGGCCATCTAGCCTCTGCTTAAATACCTCCAAAGAAGGAGAGTCCGCCACCTCCCAAGGAAGCCTGTTCCGCTGAGGAACTGCTCTAACTGTCTGGAAGTTCTTAATCTTTAGCCGAAAACTCTTTTGATTTAATTTCAACCCATTGGTTCTGGTCCGACATTCTGGGGCAACAGAAAACAACTCGGCACCCTCCTCTATATGACAGCCCTTCAAGTACTTGAAGATGGTTATAATATCACCAGCTTGTCAGCATCTGTACCAAAGGTTGTTGCTTTCTCAAATTTATGAAAAGTTTACTAAGTACCCATTATGGGCTTTTAGCTCCATTCCTTGTAGCAGCTGCCTTTTTAGTCTGACCTGCTTGTGGTTCATGAAGGACCCTCACTGTGTTGGTACTTAAGACAAAGCATGGTTTTCACAGAGCTAGCAAAGAGCACATTAGTTGGCTATAGTTTTATACTATAACAAGAAGTAAGTAAGTAAAGTAAGACTTATAAATGGTCTTTATCCTTCTGTTTGTTTGTTTTTAACTGAAACATTAGGGATCTGGATTTAAGGAAGCCGATCTACCAGAAGACTGCCTGCTATGGTCACTTCGGCCGAAAGGAATTCTCTTGGGAGGTTCCTAAGAAACTGGTATTTTAACGGTTGTTGGGACACCCCCTCAAGCTTAACTGGGACAGGATTTCACTACAAAGGGTGCTTCCACTGACCATCCCCTCAGCTGGGAAAATGAACAGAAGAAAGATGTTTTCATGGAAACCACCGTAATTTGTATTCTCAACATCTTGGCATGAAATGAAAGAAAGAAAAAGGCTGGACACCATTTTTCTTTTTTTTACTATTGCTATTTTTATTTTGGGTTCCACTTACCAAGGCAACATACAACTTGGACACACACAAAGAAAACAATCTTTTGCCTTCAAACCAGTTGGCTGTATTCAAAAGGAAGGAAAAATTCCCTTCGGTTCAATAAGCTTTCTCACTGTGACTGGATAAATGAGAAATTCTGGGGTGCTGTTTCCTGACAGGGAGTCGGTACTAAAAAAATCATTGCTGGGCTCTTGGGTTGCAACCTTTGACAAAGAATTTTGTCACGTTTTTAAGCTTCTCTCCCAGGTCCCTGTTACTCTAAAGCCTCTGGGAGAGGCTGAAGTCTTGTGGCAAAATGTAACCCGTATATTTGGTGCCTTCTGTCTTTGTGCTTACATACTGGTAAAGTCGCCAGAGCCCATTCTGGACAGGTCTGTCTTATGCATAAAAGGCTAAAACCCTCTTGCAAGCGAGTGACGCATACCTACAACGTGCCCCTCACCTATTGGCTGAGCTGCTGTGATGTCATGGACCTTTCGTGACATTCTAATGGGTTTAAGGGGGAACAAATTAGCATCGTCGGGACATTCTCGGAAGGGGCGGGGCTGAAAGGTCAGTTTGACGGGAAAATCAACTCGTGTGACGACAGGAAAGTCTGTATGGATAGGCAAGGTGGCTATAGTGCTAGGGAAGCTGAGGGCTGGAAAATGGGATTGTTCCAGGGCAGAGACCTGGAGGCTGTGAGCCATGCAAAGCTGAAAAACGAGAACAAATAGGATTGGTGAGAGAAGGAAAGGGGCAGCAGTTGACAGAATACCAGGCCAATAAAGGAATCTAGAGGGGAAACATTAACATATGGAGTTGCCTTAGACAGTATCAGACCCAGGTCTGTAAAGGTCAGTATTGCTCGCTCAAAATGGCAGTGGCTCTCCAGGGTCTCGGGCAGGGGTGTTTCACATCACTTACAGCTTGGCCCGTCTAACCGGAGATGCCGAGCATTGGACTCGGGGCCTTCTGCATGCCAAGCAGATGCTCTTTCACTGCACCACGGCCCCTCCCCCAAAATGCGATCTCCGCAGTTTACACAGCGAGCAGGGTTTGAGCCTGCCTGGTGAGAATCCCCGCCCCCATTGGGTTTCAAGTCCAACTTTAACCACTCAGCCGTTGGTGCTACATAGTTTGGCAGGGGAACACCTCGAGACAGGAATCACTTGGGACAGCAAGGGGGTTGAGATGGTGAAGCGGCTATTAGTCTGGGCAAGAGGGTAGAGAACTGAGGAGTGACAGGTGGCCACAGCCTTGAATAGGAACCAGTGTGGTGTAGTGGTTAAGAGTGGTGGACTCTAATCTGGAGAACCGGGTTGGTTTCCCCACTCCTATGCCTGATGCCTGCTGGGTAACCTTGGGCTAGTCACAGTTCTCTCTGAACTCTTTCAACCCCATGTACCTCACAAGGTGTCTGTTGTGGGGAGAGGAAGGGAAGGCGGTTTGAGCCTCCTTAAAATCAGAGAAAATTGGGGTATAAAAACCAACTCTTCTTCTTCACATTAACTTGAAATTGCCAGCCACATTTTGGATTGCAGGTCTGCAGATTTTTTTTGCCTTTAGTTGGGTCACGACGAGAAGGTATCGTTTCCCCCATCACAGCAAACACTTTCAAGAGACAGAGGCTGAACTTGGGGAAAAAATAGTTCCCTCTGGCTCAGATCTTAAAGGACCAGATGCCCAGTCTGGAATGGGCTTTGGCACTTTTGCGTATCAGCACTTCAGAATCTCCGCTCAGAGTTTTATTTTACTTTGCGGGACACCGTGTGAAACGGCAGTACTACATACATGGACACCCAGCCAGCGCTAACCGTCGCTGAAAGGGCCAGTCTCAGTATTGTGAACACTTAAGTTTGCTAGGTGCACTGCTTTTCAAACTTTGGAAACGGAACGCCCGGTTCAGTGCCTTTGTCCACGCACCACTTTGCGGCAGATTTCAACGGTTCTCCCCCACCCCTCCCGTGTATACCCTCCCTCCTCCTCTCACCTGGGATGACAGCGACTGTCGGCATGCCAAAAGAACTTTCTTCCCCAAAGCGTTCCTCCCACTGTTATTGTAGGCCTGAAAAATCATTTCGGCTGAATGCGTCATGATAGACGCCGGAATGTCATCTTGTGGAAACAAAACGGGCCGCACTCGGTTAACTCTAAATTTCATCCGAAAAATCCGACTGTATTCCGATGTCACGAACAATTTGCTTGTGAGGTGAACGAGCTGCAAATCTTTATGCTTGTGTGTTTTCCCCTTCTCTCTCCCACCTATGCTCATAGAGCTGTAATCAATGACTTAATTTTTTTTGGGGGGGAAGTCTTCAATTTAACTTCCGTTTGTTGTGACATTTGAATACAAGCCTCTGGACAAATTGCGGGGGGGCGGTTGTTTCCCAGTCACCAGGTTTTAAACCTGGATTAAGCGTTGGTTTAGAATCTTGGTCTGCAGGTGGGAAACCAATCTGTCGGTGAAAGAGCTGGCACTGAGATGTCACAATATGTTGGAGTTCGATTGACGGTTCTGGGGCGCACAATGTCTTCAGGTACAGGTCCACAGATGAAGGGAAGGAAACATGCATGCACAAGGCGCTAAAGCTCATTTATGACACAGGCAAATTGTGATTTGTTTAAGACCTCAGAATTGTGGGTTGGATCCAAGCGCGCAAAGATCCCTGCGCAAGCGCTAAAGTTATTCCTCGCTGTCTGCTTGCGCTAAGCGAAAGTGATTGTACCTTCTGTTTTTCCTGTATGCGCGTAGCACAGGGTGTTTGTCCTGATACAATCTCAAAAACAAATGAAATAAAATCATGCGGATGATCTGCTGTACCTCCCACTGTTCCATGTGCACATTGTGGAACTATATTGAAACACTAGGTGTGGCCTGCACCTATGGGGCCAATTACCCCTGGAAGACAACCTTGAATGCAAGAGGGAAAAAACCCCACCCCTGGTTATACACAAAGCATATTATTGTATGTCTCTGTGAGTTGTATGTGCATTTAAGACAACCCCCTATTTCTCTTGATGGCATTCCTGGGGGTGGGTGGTGGGTGGGATTTGATCCTTTCAGGTAAAGAGGGAACATACTCCCAGTCACATATCACTGGGTTCGAACCAGTGGACTCTCTCTGGTCAGCAAAATTTGAAGCCTTCCTCTTTCCCATGGAAGCTTTCTCTAATGCATGTGGCTGTTCTGGAGGTAGGGTTGCCAACCTCCAGGTGGGGCCTAGAGATTTCCTAGCATTACTGTTGGTCTCCAAATGACAGAGATCAGTTCCCCTGGAGAAAATGGCCGCTTTGGAGGGTGGGACTGTATGGTATACCCTGCTTAGATCCAGTGCAGTGTAGTGGTTAGGAGCAGCGGATTCTAATCTGGAGAACTGGGTTTGGTTCCCCGCTCTTCCACGTGAAGCCTACTGGGTGAACTTGGGCTAGTCACAGTTCTCTTAGAGCTCTCTCAGCCCTACCTACCTCACAGAGTGTGTGTTGTGGGGAGAGGAGGGGAAGGAGATTGTAAACCGGCTTGATTCTCCTTAAAAGGTAGAGAGAGTCGCCATATAAAAACCAACTCTTCTTCCCTTTCCTCTCCAACCCCCCCTCCTCCCCAGGATCCACCCCCAGATATCTAGGAGTTGGCAACCCTATCTGGAGGAATCAAGTTGGTGGAAGGGTTCAAAGTTTGTTGAGTTGGGGGAATATCAAGAATGATTTTGAAAGGTGGAACAGATTAAAGTTATCGCTATTGGGATGAATTGCAGTAGTGAAGATGAATGTTTTACCCAGACTGAACTTTCTCTTTCTGACACTTCCTATTACTGTCAAACTTGATAATATACAGAAATGGCAACAAAAGATAAATAAATTTATTTGGAATGGGAAAAAACCGAGAATCCGATTAAAAACAAAAACAAAAACTTTGCTGAGTGGTAGGATATAGGCCAATATTTCCGAAGCAGCAATAGCTGAGCTGGCCACTAGCTGGCAGTATAACCCATAACATTGATCAGATTAAGAAAACTACGGTGGAATCTTGAACCGCAATACCCTCTAAATCCGTTGAAGTCATAGGGGAATTTTTCACGGAGCTTTGCTGCTGTTTAGAATCTGATTTGAGGCGCTCCAAATTTTTGATTATTCATTGCAGCGCCGAGTTTTCCTGAACCGAGCAACAAAACCCGCATTATGCCCACATCAACTGAAACCTCTTTTGCGCTGTACTTTTTTGTTACAGCGCATTTTTTGGCTCGGAATTCCATGTAGAAGTTTTGCTTCGGTTCATTTGCCACCACCCATGATGGGCAATGACCCCTCCCCCAAGAACGGTGATTGGCCGGGGGAGTTTCGTGCTTGGTTGAAGACACCGCCCCTTTTGTTTCAGTTTGTGCGGCGGCCAGCAGATGTAGCTTGCTACAGGAGTGGTCAGCATTGTGTGCCTATTTCAAGTTATTTCCTTTGTTTCAAAAGTCCCTCTGTATCGCTGTGGTGCTCGAGCCAATCGCATTACGCGTCCAGGTCACTTGCCCCCCCCTTGCCCAATGGCAAACAGGGTTTGCGCCTCGCTCTCTGCCGTGAATGTGCTTTGTGTTGGTAGAGGCTGACCCATTTCTTGTATTCCCTCTCGGGCCAGCACGCTCATCCTAACTCACCTGAAGAAGCTGCATTTTTTTTTAATGGCTGGAAGCCAAAAATCAACTGGTGTCCGTGGTGTTTCGTGGAGGGAACAAGAAATGCTCGATTTACTCTCCATATGGGGCAAGCACAGGACGCAGCGGGCTCTGCTCAAATCGCATCGCAACATTGATGTGTTTGAGAAAATAGCCACAGAGATGGCGCGGAAGGGCCATCATCGTCTGCGCTTGAGTGCCGTACTAAAACCAAAGCGCTGTATCGAGATTACAAGAGATTGTATGGAGAGGAGAGGCAGAAGGCTTAATTTCCCCCCAAAAAAAGCGGCGGCCCTTGTCCTTTCGGAGTGGATCTGCTTCCCAGTTGGGCTGGCGCGGAAAAGGGCCAGAGGTCTCTCTGGCAGCGGCTTCTCCGCTCGGCCGTCGGGAGGGAGGGAGGGAGCTGCTGCAGCTCACCGGCCAGCCAGGCCCTACCCACAGCCGGGAGCCCAGCTGCTCGGGAACCCCGGGGGCGGGCTGGAAAGGCAGGCCGGAGGGTGCCGAGTTGAGGAAGAGTGGGGGGATCGCAGAGGGAGGCTGGGTGGGGGTTTCCCCCGTTCCCGGGCGAGGGTCGGAGGAGGAGGTCTGGTGCTCCTTGGCCATTGATGCACGGGAGGTTTTGCCTTGGGTTTGCACATTTCCAGATGCATTTTCCCCATCCAAATTCTCAGAACTCAACAGTAAGTGCCCCATGCAGGGTTTTGAGAATTCGGATGGGGGAAATGTGCATCTAGAGAGCGGCAAATCCAAGGTGAGACCTCCCAGGCATAGCACACATTGGGAGGAAGGGAGCCTCCAGGTTTCAGGCAGGGACTGTTGGGGGGGTGTCTGGAGAGGGGAGGCAGCTAACCGGGCGGTGGCCCTGGGCAGCCCTTGTCCTTCCCAGATGCACATTTTCCCCATCCAAATTCTCAGAACTCAACAGTAAGCGCCCCATGCAGTGTTTTGAGAATTCGGATGGGGGAAATGTGCATCTAGAGAGTGGCAAATCCAAGGCGAGACCTCCCAGGCATAAACGGCTGGCAACTTGGCTGGCCCGTTCGGCGCGCGGCTCCCTCCCCGGTTCTTATTCTGGCTTGAGGGAAGAGGAGCCGCTGCTGCCATTCTCCCTCCTCCCTGCCCTCTTCCCTACTTCCTTCCCAGCCGGCGGCATGGAAAAGCCCCAAGAGAGCCATAACGGCTTCTTGGAGCCGGGTGACCCAGCCGAGCTGGAGGCGTGTGAGAAAGTCTGGAGGGGGGGGGAATGGAGCGAGGCAGGATCATGGGAAGAGTGGGCAGGATTAGGCGGATTTGGAGTGGTGAGTCACGAGTGAGAGCAGACGTAAGCAGCGCAGAGAAGTGCGCTTTTTCTCCCATGAAAAATCGAAAATGCCTTGGGATGGGGGGGGGGGGAAGCTGCGCTGCCATGAAAAAGCTATTTAAATTGGTTTCTTGTTTGCTCCGATTCGAAACTGAAACAAAATCCACCGTGAAAAATACCCCATAGTGTGGTGTTCTGCGTGGGAACCAATGCAGAGAAATGAGAGTGAAATCTATTTTCAGGTGTGTCAGCTTTGGTAACTTTATTTTGATGTATATGAGCTTTCAGAGAGGATGGAGTTCTGCTTTAGACTCCTCTTCAGGTTTTATTGCTCTCTGCACAGGCCAGCGTGGTATCGTGGTTAAAAGCGGCGGTTTGGAGCGGTGGACTCTAATCTGGTGAACCAGGTTTGATTTCCCCACTCCTACCCATAAGGCCATCTGGGTGACCCTTGGGCTAGTCACAGCTCTCTCAGCCCCACCTACCTCACAGGGTGTCTGTTGTGGCGAAGGGAAGGTGACTGTAAGCCAGCTGGATTCTTCCTTAAGTGGTAGAGAAAGTCGGCATATAAAAACCAACTCTTCTCTCCTTTCTCCTCAGAACTGACTCTTCTCTTTCTTTGCTCGGGCATATCTTATGGCTCCTCCAGAGGGATAAAAAACAAAAGAACATACAAACCTTTCCCTCACTGATTCCAAGCCCATACTGTACTGGTACCTACTTTACAAACCACAACAGACTCCCAACTTTATCAGTAAACCCACAATAAAACCCACACAAAAGCAAAACAAAAACAAAACCCAAACCCTACAATTTGCAAACCTCAGTGCAAAGTAAAACGCCTTTAGTCTGGTGGTAAAAAATTCACAGACCGGGCGGCAAACAAAGGGTTAACAAGAGGGTAAGAGTGACGCTTGGTGCCACAACTGAAAAGATCCTGCTCTAAGTGACCCACTTTCTTTTTTGAGGGCAGGACACACAAATCAGGGTCTCTGAACGAAGAGCTCAGGCAGATACAGGACTAATGGAGCAGGCTGATGTCTGAGAACTCTTTTGACAAGTTTTTTTTTTAATGACAAATTAACCATTATTTTGGTGGAATATTTTGACTGTGTCATCCGGAAATCTATCAGGGATTGCGAGTTTGAACAAACCTTTCTTTTCAAATGAATCCAGTGCTGTTTGTTGGCGTTATCTTCGTTTCCTGGGGAAGCCACGGGGCATGTCCAAAATGGAATGCAATATACTTGCCAGACCACAAGACGCAAAGAAAGACTTGTACTGTGGGTTAATTTGTCTTATTGTATGCTTACATTAGTATCAGGCAAAACCTGATAAGGTTAACTATGCTGCTCTTCTACTTTGCTAAATCTACAATGAGAGAAGCCGAAGGAAGCCTTTGCCGTAGCCAATGGATTCATCTAGACTTCCCAGAGGGTATTTTGGTACTCCAAGAAGAGAGGATGGTTTGAACCAACAACTGCTATTCCTGTATGTCGCTGCTCTGTATGTTGCTGAGCCAGCATGGTGTACTGGTTAAGAGCAGCAGACTCTAAGCTGGAGAACCAGGTTTGACTCCCCGTTCCTCCACATGAGCGGCGGACTTTAATCTGGTGAACCAGGTTGGTTTCCCCACTCCCACACATGAAGCCTGTTGGGTGACCTTGGGCTAGTCACAGCTCTCTTAGAGCTCTCTCAGCCCTACCTGCCTCACAAGGTGTCTGTTGTGGGGAGAGGAAGAGAAGGAGATTGTAAGCCAGTTTGATTCACCTTAAAAGATAGAGAAATTTTGCATATAGAAACCAACTCTTCTTCCTAAGGGGCAATGTGAATTAAGTAGCTGAGCAGCACAGAGACAGATACATCTCTTCAATAATACTTTTTAATAATTATACTTCAATAAGGCTTTTAAATGGACGCATCTTCAGAACAGCTCTGAGAAGTGGGGCATGGTTGAGACGGTGGGTTGGATTCAGCAGTAGATTTCCACTAACGGAAGGGAGTGGGCCATGTTTGTTAACCCCCCCCCCCATTGTGGACTGCCAACTCTCCCCTCATACTAGGGTTGCCAAATCCAGGTTAGGGAAATTTTTGGAGATTTGGGAGCAATGCCTAAGGAATAGGGTTGCCAGCTCCAGGTTGGGAAATACTTGGAGATTTTGGGGGCAGAGGCTGAGGAGGGTGGGGTTTGGAGAGGGGAGGGACTTCAATGCCATAGAGTTCACTTTCCAAAGCTGCCATTTTCTCCAGGGGAACTGATCTCTGTCGCCTGGAGATCAGGTGTAAGAGCGTGAGATCTCCAGCCACCACCTGGAGGTTAGCATATATGCGAAAAGATTAAACAAAGTGCAAAAACCTTTATGGTGCTACACACTTATACAAACCACAAAGGTGATACAATGGATGAAAACATGATAAACATGAACAACAACAATGTCACTTATTAGTTTATATCTTCACTACTTGGCAAACTTCGAGGGACCATTAGCAAACATGAGCACTACCTTATTATGGATTGTTGACTTTTTCTTCTCAAAAGGCTTCTGCCTTTGGATTGTACATGTTATGAATACTTACCTTACTAAGGACTGTTGACTTCCATTTTTCAAAAGGCCTTTGGATTATGTATGAACTGCTTTTGTATGTTCTGCTTTTGTATGTTCTTTGTTCAGTTACATTGTTGTTGTTCATGTTTATCATGTTTTCATCCATTGTATCACCTTTGTGGTTTGTATAAGTGTGTAGCACCATAACGTTTTTTGCACTTTGTTTAATCTTTTTGCATCTATGCTGATTTCTAAACTCAGGTACTAGCATAGAGGTGCCTTTTCCCCACATACCACCTGGAGGTTGGCAACCCTTCTGAAGAAGGTGGAGTTAGGGGGAGGGGAATTCAACTCTGTATTGTGGCCCACATGTAGGCAAGGATGTCCGCTGCAGATTGCCGTCGTGCGAACCCTCTTTCTTGAGCAATGAGAAGTTTTGGGGGCAATATTTGGGTTCTTTTGGATGAGAAATCACCCAAGACTTGTGGCAGTTTTGTAATATTTATCAATCAGTATACAGGCAAAGCGCAGACGGGCAAAGAAATACTTCTAACAGACAGCAGATGCTGCCGCAACCAAACAATCCTGCCCAAGGCAGCTGACAAAAAAACGGAACAATAAATAACACAATTAATTTCAGGCAATTGTAAAGGATTAATAACATCTCCGCGATAAAATTTCCGGCAGCAAAATAATAACCGATCAAACCATCGGTATAAAAGCTTACAAGCAGAAGGCAAGTCAGAGGAAGAGTTATGCCAATAGTGGATTTCAAAACTACTTGCTTCCCTTCTCTCCTTTCGCTACATGGCCTCAATTTGACCTGAAACATACCTTAAAAGGCACTAGGAAGTCTTTGTCTCGTTTAGTCTGATCCTTAACAGCACTTAAGAAAGTCCAACTTTATGGCCTTTTATTCGGGGACGTTTCTCTGCGGTCACCCCCGCCAACTGCTTTGGGGCTTCCTTTTGATTATGCATGTCTTTTCTGCCTGTCAAGAGGTCGCCTTGCGCTCCCTCCACATTTTGCCCATGTTTTCCAGATGCTGATTTAGCCAGAATCTGGAAAATGCAGGCAAAACGTGTGGGGAGAGTGAGGCGACCTCTGACAGGCGGAAAAGGCATGCATAATCAAAAGGAAGCCCTGAAGCAGTCAGCGGGGGGTGGCCGTGGGAAATGTCCCTACATAAAAGGCCTTACTTCAGAGTAAGCCTCAATGAAAACAGTGGGGCTAACTTCCACGTAAGTACACATTGAACTCAATGGGACTTCTGTGTAAGCATGCATAGGATTCCACTCTCACCGTGGCCACATTATACCTATCTGGTGAATATTTTAATCTTCCAGGCCATTCTGTCGCTCATCTTACAGTTACAATTTGGTTGGCCTTGACGCTGTTCTCCTGCAAATGAACATCAAAGGGAAAATCAAACACACAATCCATGAAGTAGAACTCATTCACAAGTTTAAGGTTATTTAACTCCCAGGTGTTAATGGTGACCTCGGATTGCTCACTAACTCTAGGTGTTAAAATCTTGAAAATCCCAGCCTTTACATATATCAATCAGTCCAGCTATACCTCTGTAACTTCCTATAGTACCTCATTACCTTGCACTCGATTTTCTGTTAATCCTGCATTGCCTATCGATCAACAATTGTGTGGCCTTCACCCACACTGAGTAATCTAATTACTAATTTGATTGGATCTTGTTTTAAACTGACTTCCCTTTGTAATACCCTACCCTTAAAAAAAAAAAAAATAATCAGTGATGCTATTACATCATTTTGGGTGACAGTCCCAGAAATGACATTATGACATTGGCAATGCTCTAGGAATCTCCCACATCTCTATGGATTTTACTATAGAGACTTGGAGAAACTCCTAGAGCATCGTGCAATGCCAGGATGTAACTTCTGGATCCCATTTTCTACCCCATTCTGCTCCATGGAGTGGCATTAGGAGCACAGACCTTGAAGGCAGGAGTTTCCCTGGCATAGTGGGCAACCTGAAAACCCTAGTGAATAT
Source organism: Euleptes europaea (assembly GCF_029931775.1). Lineage (NCBI taxonomy): Eukaryota > Metazoa > Chordata > Lepidosauria > Squamata > Sphaerodactylidae > Euleptes > Euleptes europaea. Next base: position 106,655,458 of record NC_079316.1, read on the forward strand.
AAAGCATTGGCCTACTGGATATACAGTGTATCCAGTGATCTAATCTCTGACTCTAGAAAACTACTGTGTGTGTGTGTAAAGTGACTTCAAGTTGCAGCCGACTTATGGTGATCCCTTTTTGGGGTTTTCATGGCAAGTGACTAACAGAGGTGGTTTGCCAGTACCTTCCTCTGCACAGCAACCCTGGTATTCCTTGGTGGTCTCCCATCCAAATACTAACCAGGGCTGACCCTGCTTAGCTTCTGAGATCTGACGAGATCAGGCTAGCCTGGGCCATCCAGGTCAGGGCAGAAAACTACTACTGGAAATCAGTTTGTTAGTCTTTAGGGTGCGATTGGACTCCTGCTCGATTTTGCTTTTACAGATCACCCATGTGGAATTATATCTATTGCACTTGCTTTAAAAAAAATAATACTGGTTCTTGCTGAAGGGCAGTGAATGGCAAGGCACTTTGAGATGAGTTGAAAGAAAACATATTTCTTTGCATCAAAAGTCTCAAGACATGGCCGGTTGTTTTCTGTCCAGGATCTTGAAGATCTGCATCTGTCGTTTCACAGGGATAACTCAGGAGACAAAGCTTCCGAATTTCCAGCAGTCTCCAGGGCTTACACTCACAGTAGCCGGGATGGCGGTGGCCTACACAGCACCATCCAAAGAGATCTGTGACAAGGATTTAATTCTCCAGATCAGCACAACGGCAGGAGGGAGAAACATGAGGAAACCCATTATCAGCACTGCGCCCAAGATGACCAAGACGATCGTCCACGGCTCCAAGATAGTTTGCACCATAGCGTTCTCCTCGCTTTCTCCTCCTCAAGGTATGGAATGGATCTATGAACAGAAAGACGCACAAGTCTGAAAAAACACCCCCATCTTTCAAGCTCAAACACTCGCAAAACCCCCGCCCTCCTTAGGGGTTTCTGAAGATACACATTCCTGAAAAATCATGGCAAACGCTGGCTGTTTTCACACAGGGGATGGGGAAAGTTGTGGCAGGGACGACTTTCACACACCCCATCCTCATGCCAATCGCTGCTGGTACTGTCCTCCACCACCCTCTTTAAAAACCCTGCTAATAGTCGTGTGCCAGTGAGCATCGCCATTATGGTGTTGATAAGCTCCGACCCCCCTCTCCAGTAGGGTTGCCAACCTCCAGGTACTAGCTGGAGATCTCCTGCTATCATAACTGATCTCCAGCCAATAGAGATCAGTTCCATTGGAAAAAATGGCCACTTTGGCAATTGGACTCTGTGGCGTTGAAGTCCCTCCCCTCCCCAAATCCCGGCCTCCTCAGGCTCTGCCCCAAAAACCTCCCGCTGGTGGCAAAGAGGGACCTGGCAACCCTACTCTCCAGATTGGCTGCAGGCAGAGCTTTTCACATAGAGGTCCCACCTGCAGCTGGCAAACTGTTTCTGTTTTCTCTTTAAGTCGGAGCAAAGGAAGTCTTTGGCCTTTTATGCAGGGACATTTCCCCGCGGTCACCCCACCGACTGCTTTGGGGCTTCCTTTTGATTATGCATGCTTTTCCTGCCCATCAGAGGTCGCCTCACTCTCCCCGTGTGTTTTGCCCATGTTTTTTTCTGGTTGTTGTTTTAGCCAGAATCTGGGAAATGTGGGCAAAACACATGGGAAGAGTGAGGCGACCTCCAGCGGTTGGAAAATGCAAGCATAATCAAAGCAAAGCCTTGAAGTAGTCGGTGGGGTGACCGCAAGGAAACAGGCATGCATAAATTGTCTTTGGAGTTTTACTGCAAACAATGGCTTTTTATACAGGGATGTTTCCCCGCAGACACCCCCCGCCAACTGCTTTGGGACTTACTGTCAGGCCTGCTTTCCACAGCTCTAAGCAGCCTGTCAGACTCTGACTGTTTTAGTTTCGATTCTACCAGGTGCCTCTCAAGGCCAAACTGGCTAACTGCTAAATTCCTGTTCCAGTGCTATCTACCGTGGGAACGGCTTCTCAGTAGAAGGGGGGCCGCCTTGACCTGTTGTGACTAATACTTTCCCTTATAGGCCTACCTCGTGCTCCCAATTGCCATTCGTGCCAGTGTACCTGTAAGCTCTGCATACCTGTATGTTTTCCATTAAATCAGCTCTCTTTTGGACTCTTTGTCTCTGGCTGCTGTTTGTGGGATTACCACGGGACAAGTGCTTACACTTACTTTTGATTATGCATGCCTTTTCCGACTGTTGGAGGTCTCTCTCGCTCTCCCCGCACATTTTGCCCGTGCTTTCCAGATGCTGTTTTAGCCAGAATCTGGAAAATGCAGGCAAAACGTGCAGGGAGAGCAAGGTGACCTCTGACAGATGGGAAAAGCATGCATAGTCAAAAGAAAGCCCTGAAGCAGCCGGCAGGGGTGACTGCGGGGAAATGTCCCTGCATAAAAGGCCTTTGTCCATAGAATGAAGAGAGCTGACACCAAAGCTTGGATAATCAAAGGGACAACTTTATTTTCATTGCTCAAGAGGGATCTGCAGTGCACAGAAGCCCAAACCCCCAGAGCTAATTGCAGTGCCGGCAATTGGTGGGATGCAACGTCCGCTTTCCCAAATCATAGAATCATAGAGTTGGAAGGGACCACCAGGGTCATCTAGTCCAACCCCCTGCACAATACAGAAAATTCACAACTAACCCCCCCACACACCCAGTGACCCCTACTCCTTGCCCAGAAGATGGCCAAGATACCCTCCTTCTCATCATCTGCTTGAGGTAACAGAATCAGCATTGCTGACAGATGGCCTCTTCTTAAAAACCTCCAGGGAAGGAGAGCCAACCACCTCCCGAGGAAGCCTGTTCCACTGAGGATCCGCTCTGACTGTAAGAAAATTATTCCTAATGTCTAGACGGAAACTCTTGATTTAATTTCAACCCACTGGTTCTGGTCCAACCTCCTGGGGCAACAGAAAACAGCTCAGCACCTTCCCCTATATGACAGTCCTTTAAGTATTTGAAGATGGTTATCATATCCCCTCTCAGTCTTCTCCTCTTCAGGCTAAACATACCTAGCTCCTGCAACCTTTCCTCATAGGACTTGGTCTCCAGACCCCTCACCATCTTTGTTGCCCTTCTTTGGACAAGTTCCAGCTTCTCTTTCTTAAATTGCGGTGCCCAAAACTGAACACAGTACTCTAGGTGAGGGAGGGTCAGCCTGACGTAGGCACATATATGCCCCTTCCTTGGGCCAGCTTTTCTTTCCGCTTCAGTCCCCAGGTGTGAATGCAGCCTGGCTCTCTGTTCATGCCACCAGTGGCCAAACCACGCCCTTCCTCTCACTTCCTTGATGGTGAGGATGGGTGGCCTTCTTTGCTCTAAAAGGAGAAAGCCCAGAAGTAGGGTTGCCAACCTCGAGGTACTAGCTGGAGATCTCCTGTTTTATAACAAATCTCTAGCGGATAGAGATCAGTTCACCTGGAGAAAGTGCCTGCTTTGGCAATTGAACTCTATAGCATTAAAGCCTTCCTCTCCCCAAACCCCGCCCTCCTCCAGCTCCACTCCAAAAACCTTCCGCCGGTGGCGAAGAGGGACCTAACAACTCTACCCAGAAGATGTGCTCAGAAAGACCACAATGCCATGTGGAAGCGCCAAAGATTTCTTTCTTGCTTTCTTTAGCACCAGCGTTTATATTTCAAAGACCATCTTCATTAGTTTTGCGTTTTTTTTAAGCAAGAATAAGAATTTTTTTATCGATAAGTGTTTGCTGTCAGTTTCTCAAAAATGCTAAGTTTTAGAAGTTCCTGGTTACCTCCTAAGCCTAGGGAAGAATTACAGCGTTTTGGTAGAGTTCCAAGCAGGGTATACAGTCCCCTTCTCAGATTCTAAAATTGGCTGTCATTTCACCGCAAGAGAAAAATGAAGAGGGGAATTATAAATTCTCCTTTCCATCTCCTTAACAACTCATGCGTAGAGGATACTGGCAGCCATGCTGTCAGTCTGTGGGAACAGATCCTGTGTGGCTTGAAGATATGCATCTTGGCACACACCGTTGTTGAAAATCCCCCCCTTACAGATGGGAGGGGTTTCACCTACCGAGCATTCTCATGAGCAAATTGTGTAAAACTGTTCTTGAGAAGAGAAAGAGCTCTTTGCAAAAGATCAGTTTACACCACGGAGCGAGTGATAATCTTGGCAAATTGGGACACATTGACTCGCTTGCTTTGGAACTCTTCCAGTCAAGCTTGTTTTCCCTTTCTACATGAGCATCGGCATCTGTTCTACACCATTGCCAGTTGCATAACTTTCTGCCATGCTGTGATCATCGGGTGAGATTTTCAGGGAATTGGATTTTGCACTCATCATGTGCAGTGTTAAGCTGTGGTCTGCACATTACACACAGCCTATCTTTATGCTGGTTCCTTCTTTATGCTGGCACAACTCAATTTAGGAATGTCTACGTTAGTGATCCTGACCTGGAGGTAGGGCTGCCAACCTCCAGGTGGCACCTGGAGATCTCCTGCTATTACAATTGATCTCCAGATGATCAAGATCAGTTCGCTTGGAAAAAATGGCCACTTCGGAAGGTGGACTCTATGGCATTATGCCCTGCTGAGGCACCTACCTTCCCCAAACCCCACCCACCTCCAAAATCTCCAGGTATTTCCCAACCCAGAGCTGGCAACCCTACCTGGAAGGCCTAGGCTAGCCGATCTTTAGGGTTGCCAGCTCTAGGTTGGGAAATACCTGGAGATTTTTGGGGAGGGCGGGGTTTGGGGAGGGGAGGGACTTCAATGCTATAGAGTCCAATTGCCAAAGCCATTGTCTCCAGGGGAACTGATCTCTGTCACCTGGAGATCCGTTGTAATAGCAGAAGATCTCCAGCCACCACCTGGAGGATGGCAACCCTAACTCTATGACACTGAAGTCCCTCCCCTTCACCGCCCTTTTCAGGCTCCACCCCCAAAATCTCCAGGTATTTCCCAACTCAGAGCTGGCTACCCTAATTATATCTTTAGTAGAAGGGGGCAAAGCGTCTCTGACAAGTGATACAGTATTACAGAATTTATTGTTTATTTATTGCAAACATTTCTATACTGCTTTCTCCCCAAAACAGGGTCACCAGCTCTGGATTGGAAAATTCCTGGAGATTTTGCGGGGTGGAACCTGGGGAAGGGTGGGGTTTGGGGTAGGGGAGGGACTTCATTGGGGAATAATGCCGTAGAGTCTACCTTCCAAAGTGGCCATTTTCTAGGGCTGTCAATTCGGTTCGGTCCGAACTGAAAATCAACCGAATTTCCCCTGATTCGGTGCTTTTCTGTTCGGACGGATCCGAACTCAAAACTGGCGGGCAACCGGGGGGGCCGAATTCAGCGTGTTCGGGAGTTCGCGAATAAATTCGGCCAATTCGGCCGTCAGTAAGCAGCATAACTGTCAGTAAGCAGCATTCTCCTCCCCCGGCCAATCGGTGGGCAAGCTGGGTCTTCTTCTGGCCAATCAGTCAGGATTGAGTACTGGAGGAATCAGCTGATGTGCGGCCCGGCCAGGGAGAGAGAGAGAGAGAGCGAAATCCTCGTGTGTGTGTGGGGAGTGCTTGTGCACATTCGCTCCTTTCTGTGGCTGCAGGGGGTGCATTTTTTGGGGTGCACACACAAAACTTTCACTGGAACTTCAGATGAAGCTTCTTAAGGTACCCCCCAAGTTTTGTAAACATTGGGTCAGGGGGTCCCGAGATATGGGCTCCCCCCTTTTTCTTTCCATGGCTGCAGGGGGTGCATTTTTGGGGGTACAAATCCCAAATGTTGAGCAGAGTTTCAGACCAGTGTTCTTAAGATACCCCCAAGTTTTGTAAACATTGGGTCAGGGGGTCTCGAGATATGGGCTCTCCCCCTTTTCCCTCCCCCCCTTTTCCATTTATGTGGCTGAAGGGGGCGCTTTTTTGGGGATATAGCCCCCAAACTTTTAGCATAGCTTCAGTGAATTATTCTTAAGATACTACCCAAGTTTTGTAAAGATGGGTTCAGTGGGGGCAGAAATATCGCCTCCCCCCTTTTCTCTTTCCATGGCTGCAGGGGGCGCATTTTTGGGGGTGCAGACACAAAACTTTCACTGGAACTTTAGATTAAGCTTCTTAAGGAACCCCCCAAGTTTTGTGAACATTGGGTCAGGGGGTCCCGAGATATGGGCTTTCCCCTTTCCCCTTTCCCCTATTGGGATGAATGGGGCAGCCGATCCGATCCTGTGTGCATCTCTCCAGAGCAAAACGTTCCGTGCCTAATTGGAATCATCTTGGATTACAGCCCGTCCTGATGGAACAGAAGACAGCCACAGTAAGACCCCTTTGGGGGCTTTAATCTATAATTTTTCTCCTGTGTATGTGTGTGTGTGTGGGGGAAAGCAGAGTCTGTGTGTGTGTGGGGAGGGAGCAGTTTCTGTGGGTGGGGGGGAAGCCAAAGGGGGCTTTCATCGGTTCTGCCTGGGGTGTGTGTTCCCCCTCGAGTCTCTCGCTCCCTGGTTTGAGGGGGGAGGTTTCAGTTGTGTGTTGCAAAGGTGTTGTTTAACAAGGTTGTGTTTGCAGTTGTTTTGCTAATTTCTCCGCTGTTGTCGGGCTGGGAGCTTTGTGCGTGGGCGGCAAGCTCTGCTGAGAGATGCACAACATTAAGGGTGGGGGGGACCCCTTTCAGGGCCCATATCTCAGCCCCCCCCTGACCCAATCTTTACAAAACTTGGGGAGTCTTTCAATAAACGTTCTTTGAAGCTCTGCCAAAAGTTTGGGACCTCTAAGCCCAAAAATGCCCCCCCAGAGCCGCGGAAAGGCGCGGTTGTGTTTTTAATGGCTTTATTCGGCCGAATTTGTTTCCGAACTTTGAATTCCCGCCGAATTGAACGGATCCGAAGTGGGGGAGTTCGGACTTCGGCACGTCCCGAACCCACAAGGGCCAAATTCGGCCGAATCCGAACTGTACCGAATTTTTTTTTTTTTGACAGCCCTACCATTTTCTCCAGGGGAACTGATCTCCGTCACCTGGAGATCATTTGTAAATCCCAGGAGAGCTCCAGACACAAGTTTGGCAACCCAGAATCATTCTGTAGCATCAGTCACCAGGACGACGATTTGCTTACTAGCAAATCAAATCTGTCATGTTAAACAACACCTGACAAATTGGGCTGAAAAGCCAATGATGAAACCTTTCGGGAAACGTGTAAAAACCATCAATTTCTCACTAATTTCAGGGTGAGAGTTCCTTGTCAAGTCTCCCATTAACATGTAGTCAGAAGAGTGTCTAGATATAAAAGACTGGAAAGACAAACTAACAGAGTATGCTGTGACGGCTAAATTGACCAGTTATGTGAACAAAAGATCCAGTGAAGAGTTTCAAAAAATTTTGGAAGTGTCAGCCCTTGGCCCACAGAACCAGAAATCACCACAAAGTCATATAGAGTCCAAACAGATGGTTTTTACTGATCAAATAGGCATACAGTGCAAACGGATAAAATGACAGCTCTGAGAGGCTCACTAGCTGGGAGATATTATAAAGCAGGCAAGGCGGGAGATTACACGCATGAATACAGTTTCCCAGGAGCTGAGTTCCCAGGCCTAGGCATGCGACCTTGGGGAGCAGACAACACAGCACAGAGACAGAGGCAATAACGAAACCGAGATAGCAGCCTGACATTCTGCTCCCCTCAAGGCCCCCTCCCAGTTCGCAAGGGGGCTGGCCTGTTCGGGTAAGCAATGTGAAAGGCGTCGACGAGATCGGGGGCGGATACGTCCCGTGCGCGCACCCATTCGTCATAGGCAGGGGGGAAATGTTTCCAACGGACTAGATATTGCAGACTGCCATGGTGGATGCGGGAGTCAAGGATCTTGGAGACTTCGAAGTGTTCTTCCCCCCCCACCATGATGGGTTGCGCAGGCGGTGGGTCCGGATGCCACCGTGGAGAAGCAACATGGGGTTTGAGGAGGCTTATGTGGAAAACAGGATGCACACGCCTCAAGGATTTGGGGAGAGCCAGTTCCACTGTGACAGGGTTTATGACCCGAGTAATGGGGAAAGGGCCAATGAATTTGGCGCTGAGCTTATGGCACGGTTGGGTGGAACGGAGATTTTTGGTGGAAAGGTAAACCAAAGCACCCACTTGCAGATCACCCCCGGGGGAGCGATGTTTGTCAGCTTGCGCTTTGTATTTACGTTTGGCCCGGTCGAGGTTGCTAACGAGCCAGGGCCAAGTGGTACGGAGGGCGTGTGCCCAGGAGGCAATGTCGGGGTTCCCCTCCCCCTCTACATCATCTGTAGGAGCGATGGGACTGAAATCTTGTCCATACACAGCAAAAAACGGGCTAAAACCTGTGGATTGATGCATGGCATTATTGTAGGCATATTCTGCTAAAGGTAACAGTTCCACCCAGTTATCCTGGTGGTAGTTAACATAACAACGCAAATAACATTCAAGTACAGCATTGACACGTTCAGTTTGACCATCAGTTTGAGGATGGTATGCACTAGACAATCCCTGTTCCACCCCCACCAACTTGAGGAAAGCTTTCCAAAACTTAGAAACGAAACCACTTCCGCGGTCACAAATTATTTTACGTGGAAACGAATGTAAACGAAAGATATGCGTCACGAAGAGGCGGGCCAGTTTCTGAGCAGAGGGGATCCCTGCGCATGGAATCAAATGTATTTGCTTAGAAAACAAATCAGTAACAACCCACAACACAGTTTTACCCCCACTGAGAGGGAGATCAGTCATGAAGTCCATAGCAATCACTTCCCAAGGTCTGCTGGGCGTTTCAAGAGGTTGTAGCAGTCCCGGGGGTTTGCCCTGCGATCGTTTCGCAGCGGCACAAACGGGACAGCTGCGGATGAAGGAGTCAATGTCGGAACGCATGCCCCCCCACCAGAACTGTCTGCGCAATAAGTGAAGGGTCTTCAGAAACCCAAAGTGCCCAGCTGTTTTGGCTCCATGAGCTAAATGTAAAACGTCTTTCCGGAGAGTTTTGGGTACATACAATTTTGAGTCTTTGTACCAGGACCCCCCTTGTTCCAAAACACCAGGAGGTAGGGTATGAGCGGAACGTTCTAAAAGGCACTGGTCCCGAAGGACAGTTAAAAAGGATTCGGAGATGGGGATTTTGGAGGGAGCCCCCCCGTCGGTCATGGAGATCTGAGAAACAGTTATAGGGCTAGTGCTTACGTGCGGCGGCGCGCAGACTGCAGGCGGCTGAGCGGTCGGAGGGGTAGGAGGGGCGGGAACTCCGGTCTGTTGCGGTGGCGGCTGGGCAGCCGGTTGGGCTGGCGGAGCTTGCGAGTTAGGGAAGGTGTGCTGATGCTGGGATCGGGTTTGCACAGCCAGCATAGGTAGGGCCCCACGTTGCATAGGGGTGAACAGAGAGTTGGTGGGTCTCTCGAGTTTTACCGGATATTGTGGTAAACGGGAGAGGGCATCCGCGAGAACGTTCTGCTTCCCAGGGACGTGCTTCAGGGTGAAACGGAACTGAGCAAAGAACTCCGCCCACCGTTGTTGTTTCGCCGATAGCTTATGGGACCCCGTGAGGGCAGCTAGATTTTTGTGATCGGTCCAAACTTCAAAGGGTACTGTAGACCCTTCCAAGAATTGCCGCCATAAAGTCAGTGCATGATGAACTGCAGAGGCCTCTTTCTCCCAGATGGGCCAGTTTAATTGAGCGTGCGCAAATTTTTTTGAAAAGTAAGCGCAAGGGTGAAGAAGACCGTCCGGTCCTTGCTGGAGGAGAGCCCCTCCCATGGCTACATCGGAAGCATCGACTTGCACAATGAACATTCGATTTGGGTCTGGGTGCCGTAGCACCGGCTCCGAAGTGAAGAGGCGTTTGAGGGCCAGAAAGGCGGCTTGGCATTGCTCAGTCCATAGGATTTTTGCGGAGGGTAAGGCAGCCGAGCTTACTTTTCCCTTAGTTTTTAGCAGGTCCGTAATGGGTAGAGCCACTTGGGCGAAGTTAGGGATGAATCCCCGATAGAAGTTTGCAAATCCCAGAAATTGCTGTACTTGCTTACGGTTGGTGGGGGGAGTCCAATCGAGAACGGCTTGGACTTTGGCGGGGTCCATGCGAAGACCTTGGTGGGAGATGATGTATCCCAAAAACGTGAGTTTGCTTTGGTGAAATTCACACTTAGCTAATTTAGCGAACAGTTGATGGTTACGCAGGCGTTGTAGAACTTCTCTGACCAGAGTCACATGCTCGTCCATAGTTTTCGAATAAATGAGAATGTCATCTAAGTAGACCACCACCCCACGATATAGAAGGTCATGTAGAATTTCATTGATGAGTTGCATGAAGACCCCCGGGGCCCCTTTTAATCCGAATGGCATTACAAGGAATTCATACATTCCGAAACAGCTAGAGAAGGCAGTAAGGTGTTCATCTCCTTCGCGGATACGGACTCGATAGTAGGCTTCCACCAAGTCTAATTTAGAGAACACCCGGCCTTCCTGTAATTGTCCCAAAATATCCGATATTAATGGGATAGGATAGGCGTTGGTCTGGGTAACCGCATTGAGCTTTCTGAAGTCAATGCATAGGCGAAGGTCGCCCTCTTTTTTCCGGACGAAAAACGCGGGGGCCGAGTTTGGGGCATTCGAAGGGCGAATGAACCCTCTGGCGAGGTTTTTGTCCAAAAAGTCCCGGAGGACAGTGCGCTCGGAAGCGCTCATAGGGTAAATCTTACTTTTGGTTAATGTGCAGTCCTTTACTACTTCAATCGCACAGTCTGAGGCCCGGTGGGGGGGTAAGGCATCACATTCCCTAAGGTCGAAGACATCTTCAAAGTCCCGGTATACAGCGGGTAGAGCTGGTGGTACTGGGGCAGTAGAGGTTAATGCTGGAACGGGCGGAAATGGCAGAGCAAAGTTTTGCCGATGCTGGTCGCAGGTGGGACTAGCGAAAGAGATAGTGTTTGTTTCCCAATCAATACTGGGACTATGTCCTTTAATCCAGTTAATTCCCAAGACCACTTCAAATCGGATAGGGGCTATAGTGAAGTCTATTTGTTCCCAGTGGGAACCAATTCCCATCGCCACCCCTATGGTGCGGTGATCAACTGGACCCCCCTGGAATTGGCTCCCGTCCATTTGAGCAAATTGGACGGGGGCGGGTAAAGCTTCTGAGTCGGCTCTGAGTGCAGCAAATGTGGCTTCACTTATGAGAGTGCGACAGCAACCGGAGTCAATTAGTGCTTTGACGGGGATTTGTGGACCTCCGTTAAGTTGTTGTAAAACTGCATCCACGTAGACGGTGGAGTCCACTTCTTTGATTTTGGTAGGAGCATTCGGTTTGATAGGAAGATCCTGAGAGGTCTGTGGAGATGCTCCATTCACCACAGACCGGAGCCGTTTTTTGACAAGTCGAGGGGAGATTCCAGGTTTAAGGCTGGAGAAATCCAAGGGTTTTCCTCATCCGAAGAGGGAAAGCTGTCCCCCAATGGGGCACTTGTAATCCGAGACCCGGCGGGGTCGTTGGAAGCAGGCAGGGAGGCTGGGTCCCCGGCATGGAGTGCAGAGGGTGTGGGCCTTCCCGGAGCTGCGCTGCGGGTGGCCGCGGTGCCTCTGCGTGGTGGACGACCTCGGGCGCGGGTTGTCGTGCTGGGACGAAATAATTCCTGGCGGCGTGGGCAAACGGCTGCAAAGTGGCCCATTTCTCCGCATGTAAGACAGGCACCCCTCTGAAATCGGGCTTCACGTTCCTGGAACGGACGTGGGGGATTTCGTGGGACGAGCAGTGGTGCCTTGGGTTGAGGCTTTTGGGTGCCCTTCTCCTTGTGTTTTTGACGGACGAGAGAAATAAAGCGGCGGCGGCTTTCCACTTCCTCGGCTAATAGGATCCAGCCTTCGAGGGTATCGGGATCGCCCCGCATGTAAGACCAGTTCAGAATGTCAGGATGCAAGGCTTCCCTGAAATGATGGATTAGGGTGGTCTCAGGCCAACCTACAATTTTACTTGCCAGTCGCTGAAATTCATCGGCAAACTCCCGAACTGTAGCAGAGCCTTGTTTTAATTGTAAGAGTTCCGTTTTGGCTCTTTCCCCCAGGAAGGGGTCCTCAAACCTCCTTCTCAGGGCAGTCATGAAGTTGTTGAGGGAACGAATCGCACGAGAGCGGGTGTCAAACTGGAGAACCATCCAGTCAGCCGCTTTGCCTGTCAGGAGGGAAGCTACGTACCGCACCCGGCTATCTTCCGTGGGGAAAAATTGACCTTGTTCTCGCATATAACTGTCCACTTGATGCAAGAAACAAGGCAAAGTCTCAAGAGATCCGTCATACGTAGTCCTCAATTTGAGTTGCTTCCAAGGGCCGGGCGCGGGTTGACCCGGTTGCACGGGTGGTCCGGGCGGAGGAGCAACAGGAGCTCCAGGAGGCAAGGGTGGAGCGGGCACATTAGCAGGTGGTTGCACGGGTGGTCCGGGCGGAGGAGCAACAGGAGCTCCAGGAGGTAAGGGTGGAGCAGGCACGTTAGCGGGTGGTTGTACGGGTACCCCCTGACCCGGTATCGGAACGGGCTGTCTCTGAGCTATCAGGGTGTGTTGTAATTGCCTGTTCTCTTGAAGCATAAGTTCCATTACTTCCTGGAGTTGATCAACACGGTCGGAGAGCTCCCGATTCTGGGCTCGTAAAAGATGAACCTCCTCACTTGGGCCACCAGTAAGATGAGGCTTACTGGTTCGGAAGCTCGTGGCCCATTGAGAGCTATCCCCATATAAATCCTCGTCTTCAGACTCATCTGAGTCTCGACGTCGGTCAGCCAAACGGCGTGCGCGTTGGGTCGCACGCGACGGGACAAACGCCGGGGAAAAAGTTAGACCTGATAGTCCCAGTACATAGTCCTTGGGGCGCGTGTCCACGTTCGCCTGATTCCTAATCCTTGCTGCAGCCGCCCTGGCTGCTTCCGCCGCCTCTCTCTCTCTTGCGACCCTAGCCGCTTCGGCGGCTTGCTGATCCGCAAGAACTTTGGCGTTTTCAAGTCTTAGGGCAGCCTCTGCCGTAATGCGCGGCAAAAGTTCTGTCTCGAGGAGCAAGAGTATGGGGTCAGGTTCCCCGCCCAGCAGAGGTTGTACTCGAACCGCCAGTGCGGATGCCTCGGCTCCAAACGTCGGGGTCAAAACTTGAGCCAAGGTGGCTACCGGGGTGTCCTTTGTACATTCCACAAGGAGAAGAGCGGTGCTAATAGCGACTCGCTTGGCCTCAGCCTGGCAGCTGGCCGCATCCGGGATCAGGGAAAAACCCTCCGGTGGGGCTCCCGCCATGGTAGAAAGAGTTTGTCGAGAAATAAGATTGTCCAAAAGTCCAGTTAATATTTGTAAATCCTCAGTCGCCAATCGGGCATCGTCCAGTAATTGATCCAAGTCCTGAAGATCTAAACGGGCATCAGTATCCTCCGATGTTAACATCCAGAGACGTCCTGTAAGAGATTGCCACTGCGCCTGTACCAGTCCCCTCAAGCGGCAAACCTCTCGGGTCGTCCGGAAAAGTTCAGCGATTAAGTCTTGTAACAGAGTAGGATCCTCTGAGAAGGGCTCCAGGGTAGTAAATCACCTGGAGAGCTGCACAGCTCCCATCCAAGTGGCAGGCGAACCCCCCTGGGCTCCAGCCTGGCTAGGAGAACGGTGAAGATGGGAGAGCTGTCATAATGTCAGCCCTTGGCCCACAGAACCAGAAATCACCACAAAGTCATATAGAGTCCAAACAGATGGTTTTTACTGATCAAATAGGCATACAGTGCAAACGGATAAAATGACAGCTCTGAGAGGCTCACTAGCTGGGAGATATTATAAAGCAGGCAAGGCGGGAGATTACACGCATGAATACAGTTTCCCAGGAGCTGAGTTCCCAGGCCTAGGCATGCGACCTTGGGGAGCAGACAACACAGCACAGAGACAGAGGCAATAACGAAACCGAGATAGCAGCCTGACAGGAAGTTATATTATGAATAAACTATATAAAATTGGAAATGAAAATGTTTAGTTGTAATGCTATAATGCTATAATAATATAATACAATAGAATTTATTGAGTATATATAAGTCTAAGTAGCTAGAATGATTTAATAAGGGTCAACTCTTTGATGCAAATTTAAAGTTCTTTTATTATGAGAGAGAAAGATTGATTAAAAAGCAGTAGATTCTATGTTATAAAGCAATAGATTTTAGTGTTACAAAGTTATGATAGTACAGGGAAGATAGCAAGAGGGAAACAAGGGAAAGTTTTATATGTCCAATCAAGTTAAAGCATATTTTATTAGATTCTGTATGGCCATTTTTGCATGGTAATTAGCAGCACGTTCCAGGCTGAATTGTCCCGCATATTTTTTAAAATTTTGCATGCTGAACCGTCATTTCGGAAGTGACTGCGAAGCCGGTGCTTACCTGGTTCACATTACCAAAGAGCCCATTTAACCCGACCTTTGGTGTTTGCCGTGAAGAATCCCCCTCAAGGAACAATGCAAAACAACAGAGGCGTGTTAGCTATGCACATGCTAATGGTTATGCAATCAGGAACAAAGGAGCAGGCAAGTGGGGGGATTGGAACTTCTCCTTTTGTGTCGAGACAGTGAAAAGGCATTTTTAAAGTCACATTTTTAAAAAGCTTTGAGTGAGCATCAACATTGACCATGAAAAAATGGCCTATGCGTACTGTGTTGTTTCTGTTTGTAATGTATTGGGTATGTATCATAAGTGCGTATTTTGTTTTATTTGTTTGTATGTTGGAATGTTCATATGAAATAAAAAATATTTGGGGGTGGGGGGAAGATGTAGACATTGCTATTTTACTACCCCGTCATTGAGTTGCTTGTGAAAAGTTTAGAAGCAACAGTTCTGGAGTGAAGAGAAGTAGGTGAGAAAACGGTTATGCCCCGCCCCCTCCAGTTCTTTTGTCATTGCAAAATTTCCCCCTCCCCAAAGTTGCTGTGCATGTAATGTCAGTTAAGTCCCACTGAAATCAGAGAGATGCATTTGAGAAAACATGGAGCAGTACAAGTGCTCAGTTATGCTTGGATCATACCTATATTGAGGTGCAGTGGTAAGACCGGTGGACAAGGATCTGGGAGACCCAGGTTCAAAACCCCACTCTGCCATGGAAGCTTGCTGGTTAACATAAGGCCTGGTCATACCCTCACAGCCTTACCTACCTCACAGGGTTGTTGTGAGGATTAAATGGAGAGAGAATGTTGCATGCCACTCAGGGTCCCCCTTGGAGAGAAAAGGGTGGAGGTATAAATGAAGTAAATAAAAAAATAAAATTGCAAGGGAAGAAAGCTATAGAATCATAGAATTGGAAGGGACCACCAAGGTTATCTAGTCCAACCCCTATGCAATGCAGGAAATTCAGAACTACCTCCACCACATACCCCCAGTGACCCCTACTTAGGGTTGCCAACCTCCAGGTACTAGCTGGAGATCTCCTGCTCTTACAACTGATCTCCAGCCAATAGAGATCAGTTCCTCTAGAGAAAATGGCCACTTTGACAATTGGACTCTATGGCATTGAAGTCCCTCCCCTCCCCAAATCCCGCCCTCCTCAGGCTCCACCTCAAAAACCTCCTGCCAGTGGCGAAGAGGGACCTGGCAACCCTACCCCTACTCCATACCCAGAAGACGGCGGGGGGGGGACCTCTCCAGGAACCCTGGGCCAATCTGGCCTGGGGGGAAATTGCTTCCTGACCCCAAAGTGGTGATCGGCATTACCCTGGGCATATAAGACAGGGCCACGAGAGCCAAACATTGACACAACCAGAGTCAAGCATTCACTTATTTTAAAAAAACAATAATGAAATAATGTATGTATCTTTTTATCAGAACTGGCTGGATGGAAAGCAAGTTTGCTCAGAGTATTTATTGCTCTCATGAAGCGTGTGGCAAACACAGTTATCTGTCCTCCATCTTTTCAATTCCGAGCTGTTCTGTTTGCTATAAACAGTTTTCTTTCAACAAGCATTGACTTTCGCAGGGGGAAAAACACACCTGGATTTTGCCTGTTAAAAGGCGATGAGATAAAATTGGTAAACAGAAAGACAGTCCAAGAGAAATACAGATTGACTTTCCCAGCTTAATCATGTTCTCCAGACATCCATCAATAATTATTTGCTAGGGTTCTCTGCTTTTTGGCAGCAATTCTGGCTGCAGGCCTTTTTCTACCCTTTGCTTGCAGACACAGTTAAGAGTGTATTTGTCTGTAGGTGTCCTTTTCTGTCCCTTCCCTAGGGTTGCCAGCTCTGGGTTGGGAAATCCCTGGAGATTTTGGGGTGGAGCCTGAGGAGGGCGTGGCTTGGGGAGGGGAGAGGCTTCAATGGGGGTATAAGGCCATAGAGCCCAATTGCCAAAGCGGCCATCTTCTCCAGGTGAATTGATCTCTGTCGCCTGGAGATCAGCTGTAATAATAGGAGATCTCCAGCCATCACCTGGAGGTTGGCAACCCTACCTTCCCCCATAAAATGGTAATGCTGGAGAATGGTGCAGAAGCCATAGGGGAAAGAAAGGACACTTGCCTCAGGCTCCGGGGGGGGGGGGGCTGCCCATGTGGACCACCTGCTGCAGGATTCTGGTGTCGGATCCTGTTGTACTCAGTGTAGCCCCCTCCCCAATTTTGAGGGCAGTGATCCAGCCCTGTGCCTGCAATCATGGCCTGTATGGTTGCCAGCTCTGGGTTAGGAAATACCTGGAGATTTTTGAGGTAGAGCCTGAGGAGGTGGTATTTGGGGAGGGGAGGGACTTCGGTGCCATGGAGTCCAGTTGTCAAAGCGGCCATTTTCTCTAAGTGAACTGATCTCTATCGGCTGGAGATAGATTGTAATAGCAGGAGATCTCCAGCTAGTACCTGGAGGTTGGCAACCTTAACAAGCTGCAGTTCCTCCATCCCACCACTTGGGTTCTGCAGCTCCAGCTGCTTCAGGTCACAGAGAAGAGACTAGGGCCTGTTCCACCGGATCCTACCCAGCCTCCGCAGCCAGCTCCGCAACATCCACCCCAGGCACCTGGCGGGGGACCCGGCGCGCCCGCCGCGCAGATTGGGCCAGGTGCCCCCGCCGCGCCGATCGGGCCAGGTGCGCCCGCCGCGCCGATCATGCCCTGTGTGCCCGTTGTGCCAGGCCAGCCGCCCCCTGGAGCGCCGGTGTTACCGCTCCCTGTGCAACCAATTCAATGGAAACAACCCCGACTAAAGATCACCTATGATGGCTCGGTCGAGGCTTTACCCTGTTTCCTGCATCATGTGGACAGTTACATGAGGGAACAAGGCCAGTTTTTCCCCACTGAGGACAGCCGGGTTCGTTTTGTCGCCTCCCTCTTAACAGGAAAAGTGGCGGACTGGATGATTCTCCAGTTTGACACTCGGGCTCGCTCCATACGCTCTCTCAATAATTTCATGAGGGCCCTGCGGAGACGTTTCGAGGACCCTTTTCTGGGAGAAAGGGCTAAAGCCGAACTCTTACAGCTCCGGCAGGGCTCAACCCCAGTCCGGGAGTTCGCCGACGAGTTTCAACGACTCACCAGTAAAATAGTGGACTGGCCAGAAGCTACCCGCATACACTATTTTCAGGAGGCATTACACCCTGACATTTTGAACTGGGCATATATGCGAGGGGATCCTGACACCTTGGAGGATTTGATCCTGCTGGCGGAAGAAGTGGAAAGCAGCCGCAAGTTCATCTCCCTAGTTCGGCGTTGGACCAAAGAGGGGAGCAGCCAAAAGCCTCCCTCTAAGGCTTCAACCCCCATTCCACGGAGACCAACGCGACCCTCACAGGACCCTGAATCCCGGTTCCAGAGGGGAGCCTGTCTCGTTTGCGGCACCATGGGCCACTTCACAGCAGCCTGCCCGTGCCGTCCAGACCTCGCTCTTCCTTCTCGTCCAGAAGGACCCCCCCCCGGGCTTGGGGACGACCTCAATGCAGAGGCACCGCTGCCGCAAGCAGTACTGCACCGGGACGACACACACCCTCGGCACTTCACGTCGGAGAAGTCACTGGTGAACCCACTCCTACCGTCCCATCCGGGACTCGGATTACAAGTGCCCCATTGGGGGACAGCTCTCAATCTTCTGATAAGGATCGCTCCTGGGATCCCCCTGCCCTCAACCTAGAATCTCCTCTTGACTAGTCAAAAAACGGGCAGGGTCTGCGGTGAGCAGAGCGACAGCAGACCCCTGCAGCTTCTCCTGCAAAACCCAAGGCTCCTGTTATGGTGAGTGAAGTTGAAAATACTGTATATGTGGATGTAGTGTTACAACATTACAAACGAGGCCCCAAACTACATGTTAAAACCCTCATAGACTGTGGGCGCTCCTTAATCAATGAGGCCACTTTCAAGGCACTTAAAGTTAAGTCCGAGACACTAACTGACCCTATCCAGTTTACTCAGATGGACGGCAGCACCTTTAGGGGTGGCCCGGTAGACCGTCGCACTTGCAGCGTTGCGATGGGTATCGGTTCTCATTGGGAACAAATAGACTTCACTATAGCCCCCATCCGATACGAAGTCATTTGGGGAATAAACTGGCTAAAGGGACATAGCCCTTCTATAGACTTGAAAGCTGATACTATCACCTTCTCGCATCCCGGTACGCCCAACACGGACACGAAGCCGCAGTAGTTCTCCCGACAGCCACAGCCTTGGTCTCTGATACACCCCCCCTCTAATACTGCCTGTTGAGTATCAGGATTTCACGGACGTTTTCGATGTCAAAGAGTGCGATGCTCTGCCCCCCCACCATAGAACGGACTGTGCTATTGAAGTGGTGGGGGATGGTAAATTGCCTAAAAGTAAAATATATCCCATGAGCACTGCCGAACGTACTGTATTGCGAGACTTTTTGGATAAAAACCTTGCTCGTGGTTTCATTCGACCTTCTTCAGTTCCTTGCTCGGCTCCTGCCTTTTTTGTCCGCAAAAAGACAGGTGATCTGCGCCTCTACATTGACTTTTGGAAGCTCAATGCTGTCACTCAGACTAATGCCTACCCCATCCCTCTAATTTCAGATATCTTGGGACAGCTAAAGGAGGGGCACATTTTCACCAAACTAGACTTAGTTGAAGCCTATTACAGAGTCCGCATTCGTGACGGGGATGAGCCCCTGACAGCCTTTTCCAGCTGTTTTGGTATGTTTGAATTCCTTGTCATGCCCTTCGGATTAAAGGGGGCTCCGGGGTTCTTCATGCAATTCATTAATGAAATCCTCCATGATTTGTTATACCGGGGCGTGGTGGTTTATCTAGATGACATCCTCATTTATTCTAACTCCATGGAAGAGCATGTAGCTTTGGTGCGAGAAGTACTACAACGGCTCCGGGACAATCAGCTCTATGCTAAAGTATCCAAATGCGAATTTCACCAAAGCCAATTGACATTTCTGGGTTATATTGTTTCACACCAAGGTCTCACCATGGACCCCGCCAAGGTCCAGTCGGTTGTTGATTGGGCTCCCCCTTCGACTCGTAAGCAAGTGCAACAATTCCTTGGCTTTGCGAACTTTTATCGGGGGTTTATTCTCAACTTTGCCCAAATTGCTCTGCCTATCACTGATCTCAAGACTAAAGGCAAGGGGGCTTCCGCCTCTCTCCCCACAGCCAAAGTTCTATGGACTCTTCAATGTCAAACTGCTTTTGATACCCTTAAGCGTTTTTTCACCTCTGAACCAGTTTTAAAACATCCTGATCGTATGTTTATAGTATAAGCAGATGCTTCGGATGTAGCCATGGGAGGTGCCCTTCTGCAGCAGGGCAATGATGGTCTGCTTTACTCCTGCGCTTATTTTTCTAAAAAGTTTGCGCACTCCCAACTCAACTGGCCCATTTGGGAAAAAGAAGCAGCCGCCGTCTACCATGCTCTGACTACATGGCGACAATTCCTTGAGGATTCCCGGGTCCCCTTTGAAGTCTGGACAGATCACAAAAATCTGGAGGCACTAACTGGGACCCATAAACTGTCCGCGAAGCAACTTTGTTGGGCTGACTTCTTTTCCCAATTCCGTTTTGTACTCAAACATGTCCTGGGCAAGCAAAACGTACTGGCGGACACTCTCTCCAGGCTCCCCCAGTATCCTACCAAAGTTGACCGTCCCACGGTCTCCTTATTCACCCCAGCGCAAAGAAGTCTCTTGCCCACCCTTGCCGTCCAGACCAGATCACAGACCCTACGACAGCCCTGCACTGGGGGGGATGTCCAGAACTCGAACCTGACTCCCTCACCCTCCACAGCCACCCCCCCCCGGCGCCCGTACGTGCGGACTTGCCACCCTCTCCTCCAATTGCTCCTCCGATTCCACAACCAGCCTCATCCATCTCACCAAGTAAGATGGACCTGTCTGATTCCTTCCTGGACTCACTCTGTGCCCTTTGCCAGGCTGAACTCTCCGCTCACACCCTCCCTCCCTCCCTTCTGGAACGTGGCGGTTGTTGGTACAAAGACTCTAAATTATACGTGCCCAAGGACTTGCGGAAGGAAGTGTTAAAATTAGCCCATGGAGCTAAAACAGCAGGGCACTTTGGATTCTTGAAAACTCTTCACTTGTTGCGTAGGCAATTCTGGTGGGCGGGCATGCACACTGACGTGGACTCCTTCATTTGTGGCTGCCCAACTTGTGCCACTGTCAAATGTTCTCAAGGGAAACCCCCCTTAGAAACCCTTAGAAATCCCCTCCAGACCCTGGGAAGTCATTGCCATGGATTTTATGACTGACCTCCCTCTTAGTGAGGGTAAAACTGTTCTATGGGTTGTTACGGACCTTTTCTCCAAACAGGTGCACCTCATCCTGTGCGCAAGTATTCCCTCCGCCCCAAAGCTGGCCCGCCTCTTTGTGTCACATGTCTTCCATCTACATTCCTTCTCGCGGAAGATAGTGAGTGACGGGGGGGCACCTATGTGGCCAAATTTTGGAAAGCTTTCCTTAAATTGGTGGGGGTGGAGCAGGGTCTCTCTAGTGCATTCCATCCCCAGACTGATGGGCAAACTGAACGTGTCAGATAATTGGGTTGAACTGTTGCCTTTTGCTGAATATGCCTACAACAATGCTGTTCACCAATCCAGAGGGTTTAGTCCATGTCAAGCTGTATATGGTCAAGACTTTGGTTGAACAACTAAATATTTTCAGGGGGGAGGGCGATGGAGATGTAGCTGCATGGGTAGAGGCAATTCATACCACCTGGCCCTGGCTGATAAAGAATTTGGAACGAGCCAAACGTAAATACAAAGCTCAGGCTGACAAACATCAATCTCCTTGCCAAGACTATAAAGTGGGGGACTTGGTCTACCTGTCTACCAAGAACCTTTGTTCCACCCGTCCTTGTGACAAACTAAGTGCCAAATATGTGGGACCTTATCCCGTGTCTCGTATCATCAACCCCGTGACAGTGGAACTCACTCTGCCAAGGGCACTCAGACGTATCCATCCAGTTTTCCATGTAAGCCTTTTGAAACCGCACACTCCCTCCCCGGAGTGGCATCCCGACCCGCTTCCTGAGCAACTGGTGGTGGTGGGGGGAGGAGCATTTCGAGGTTGCTAAAATCCTGGACTCTCGCATTCGCCACGGCTCCCTCCAGTATCTCGTCCGCTGGAAGCACTTCCCCCCTGCCTATGACGAATGGGTACACACCTGTGACGTTGCCGCCCCTCAGCTAGTGTGAACCTTCCACTCCACCTACCCCCAGAAGCCAGCCCCCTTTTGGGTCGGGAGGGGGCCCTAAGGGGAGCAGGATGTCAGGAGCGGGCCTGTTCGGCTCCTCGGCTCCTCAGCTCCTATGACTTTCTCGCGGCTTCTCACAGCTGCCTCGCTTTGTTGTTCTAACAGACACTTTATCTCATGCATTCCTCTCCCGTGGGAAACTGAGTTACTATGCCAACCTGCCATATCAGCTATGCTAATATATATTACTGATTTGTGCCAGCCAGCCATTCTTGGCTTAGTTAGTTTGCAAGCACTGTTAACCCGTTTGATTTTTCCAATAAAGTCAACTTGCCTGTCTGGGTTGTTGCTTTTGGGGATCCTTCGGGCCAAGGGCTTACAGAAGGCTCTGACTGCAACCTTCATACCCCTGGTATTTCCAAGGTACAGATTGTGTAGCCTCTGTGCATCAGCCTCTGTGCAATAGGGTTGTCTGCTCTGGGTTGGGAAGTACCTGGAGATTTTGGTGGGGGGGGAACCTGAGGAGGGTGGGGTTTGGAGATGGGAGGCGACTTCAATGCCATAGAGTCCAGTTGCCAAAGTGGTCATTTTCTCCAGGGAAACTGATCTCTATCGGTAGAGTTGCCAGGTCCCTCTTCGCCACCGGCAGGATGTTTCTGGGGCGGAGCTTGAGGAGGGCAGGGTTTGGGGAGGGGAGGGACTTCAATGCCATGGAGACCAATTACCAAAGCGGCCATTTTCTCCAGGGGAACTGATCTCTATCAGCTGGAGATCAGTTGTAATTGCAGAAGATCTCCAGATATTACTTGGAGGTTGGCAACCCTATCTATTGGCTGGAGATCAGTTGTAATAGCGGCATATCTCCAGCCACCCCCTGGAGGTTGGTAACCCTAGTGTGCCAGCAGGATCTCCAATATATGGAGGCTGGGCATGGCAAGTTGATAGGGCCAGTGGCCATGACCCTGCCCCCTTCAGCTCCATGCGCTTGCGTTGTGACCGTCTTCACACTAAGCCCCTCCAGGATCTCAGACTCAAACCAGACACAATGCAGGATATTCATGGTTGAAATCTCAAGTTGTTTGTGTGTGTGTGTTGTTTTTAACTTCAAATAACCATGTAAGGCTGGTAAATTGACTGGGGCAGTGGGAATGTGGGTTAACCCTTACCCCCCCCATGTCGTTTTTGTTTTTTTTTTGCAATCAAAATCATCCCTCTCCCCTCACCAAGGCTCCATTTAAACTCACAGATGTGTCTGGTTCTGTTGCAGAACACATTGCAGCTCCTCAATGTACATTTCAAATGTACATTTCAATGTACATTGCAAATGATTCTTGGCTATCCTAAATCATATTCAATTTGTACTGTGGGAAATACACCGTGGTAAAATGGTATGTAAAGTCCTAGGGGAATTTTTCACGGAGATTTGCTGCGCTTTCAAATCTGATTTGTGTTGGTGCAAATTTTTGGTTGTTCATTGTAGGTTCGCATTTTCCCAGAATGAGCAATAAAAACTGCGTTATAACTGAGGCAACTGAAACCACTTTTAAACCGTCCTTTCCTGTTGGCTTGTGTCTTTTGGCTCAGAGGTCCATGAAGAATTGTTTGCTTCAGTTCCGCTGCCCCTGCCTGTGACATCTACTTTCTCCTCCCCCAAGAACAGTGATTGGCTGGGGGAGTTTCGCGCTCGGACACGAATACCGCCCCTTTTGCTGCCTGCCTGCCTACCTAGAGTCCTGGCACTTCTCTCCCTCCGTCCCGGAGGCTGGCGGGCGGGCGGGCAGGCGGCACGCCTTCCCTGCCCCTCGCCCGGGATGGCCTTGGAGCTGGGCCCACACCTCCAAGCCAAGGGGGACGTCGGATGGACAGCTCCAGGGGGAGACCAGCGGGGCCACGCCATGTGCACCTCGCTCGCTGGGGGTGGTGGTGGTGGCAGCTTGGTCTAGGGCAGCTGGACCCATGGGGGATGTTCAAGGGAAGGGGCTGTTGGCCCCTCTACCCTAGCGGGGAGGGGGGATTTTTTGAGAATTCTGATGGGAAAAATGTGCATCCTGAGAGCGGAAACCCAAGGCAAAACTCCCTCCTATCACTCTTCTGAAGAGGGGCAGCCAGTCTGCTCTGGGTCTCCCTCCTCTCTCACGATGCACTGGGGCCGAATCATGGCCAGCGCGCAAGCCAGGGGCCTTCTTTCCTCTCCCCCCACGCCATGCACACTGGCTGGATCGGGGCTGGCGAGCAAGCCAGGAGCCCTCCTCTCTTTCACGATGCACTGGGGCCGGATCATGGCCAGCACGCAAGCCAGGGGCCTTCTTTCCTCTCCCCCCTGCCATGCACACTGGCTGGATCGGGGCCAGCACACAAGCCAGGAGCCCTCCTCTCTCTCACGATGCACTGGGGCCGGATCATGGCTGGCGCACAAGCCAGGGGCCTTCTTTCCTCTCCCCCCTGCCATGCACACTGGCTGGATCGGGGCCGGCGAGCAAGCCAGAAGCCCTCCTCTCTCTCGAGATGCCCTTGGGCCGAATCATGGCCAGTGCGCAAGCCAGGGGCCTTCTTTCCTCTCCCCCCCGCCATGCACACTGGCTGGATCGGGGCCAGCGCACAAGCCAGAAGCCCTCCTCTCTCTCACGATGCACTGGGGATGGATCATGGCCGGCGCACAAGCCAGGGGCCTTCTTTCCTCTCCCCCCCCCCCGCCATGCACACTGGCTGGATTGGGGCTGGCGCTCAAGCCAGGAGCCCTCCTCTCTCTCACGATGCACTGGGGCCGGATCATGGCCGGCGCGCAAGCCAGGGGCCTTCTTTCCTCTCTCCCCCCTCGCCATGCACACTGGCTGGATCGGGGCTGGCGAGCAAGGCAGGAGCCCTCCTCTCTTTCACTATGCACTGGCTTTAATACAAGAGGTTTACAGTGGCCATTTATGCACGGGAGGTTTTTCCTTGGATTTGCTGCTCTCTAGATGCACCCTTTTCCCATCCAAATTCTCAAAACTCAACAATCAGCCCCCAAGAAGTGTTTTGGAATTAGGATTGGGAAAATGTGCATCTAGAGAGCGGCAAATCCAAGGCACACCTTGGATCCAAGGAACACCTCTTGGCACATGGATGCAATTTCTGCCCCCCCCCCAATCCTGTGTTTCATTGAAGGGCAATGGGTTCCACACCTATAGAAAATAGAGGGAAGCTTTGAGGAAAGCGCTGCCTCCTCCCCCCACCCTCCAATTTGGAATCTGACTGTTCCAAAAGCAGAACAGAGCGAGGGTGGAAGAAAAATGGAGGAGACCAGAGGGACTGGTGGTTGTTTTTTGCGCTGGGGCTGGTGAACCGCACGAGGTAATCTGCTGGGCGGAGTTGGGGCGGAGTTGGGGGCAGGCATAAACAATGAGCTTGTTGGAAGGGGAGGCCTCCTGCAAAAGGGACAGACCAAACCGTTGTCAAATACAGCGTGCTTTGTTCCCATGAAAAACCAAAACTGCAGATAATTGACGGGGATAAATCGCCGCCATGAAAAAAACATTTAAATCGGGTTTTTTATTGGTCCATGGCAAAAGAGAAGCAAAATCTACAGTGAAAAATGCCCTCTAGAGTTGGGGAGGCACAGATGCTTTATCTAGCTTTTCTCTTTCCTTCATGTGCATGTGTTAAGTGCCATCACTTAAGTTGCTTCCAATTCATGACGACCCTATGAATCAGTGTCCTTCAAAACGTCCTATTCTTAACAGCCTTGCTCAGGTCTTGCAAATTGAGGGTCGTGGCTTCCTTTATAGAGTCAATCCATCTGTTTTTGAGCCTTCCTCTTTTGGCTGGAGATCAGTTGTACCTGGGGATTGGCAACCTGAATCATTGTCCACCTTAAAGTTGAGTAATTCCCCTCCATAGTCCTGATAATATCAGCTTTGGGAGGCAGAGTGGGTAAACAGAGTAAGGGGAAAGGGTTAGGATTCTCTCTGCTAGCCACAGAGTAAAATAGCAGTCTCAGCTGGCTACTTCACAGTTAAAGGGGGGAAAATGGCTGATGAGAGATTTTCAAGCCTGAGGTCTACCATGACCTTTGTCCATAGTGCTAAGGCGATATTTGATTAATCCTTATAACGACCCTGTAAACTAGGACAGCACTGTTCTTCTGACCACGGGGAGCTCATATGGAGAAGTAATGATTAGCCTATGGCCAGTTGGTGAACTGATGGTACAGATGAGATTTCCAGGGGAGAACTGCTGGCTTCCAGCTGCTTGGCTGGTCCCGTTCATTGGTACAGGTTGAATATCCCTTATCCAGACATCCGATATCCGGACTGACCCTGAAACCAGACTTTTTGAGCCGGCCTGCAGACATTACTGGCCCTCAGCAGCATGCCAGTTTGCTTTCTGATGGTTCGATGTATACAAAATCATTTAAAATATTGTTTAACATTGCATTCACACCATGTGTATAAAGTGTATATAGAACATATATAAAACATAAATGAATTTCGTGTTTAGACTTGGGTTCCATCCCCAAGATATCTCATTATGTACATATTCCAAAATACGAAAAGATCCGAAATACGGATCACTTCTGGTCCCAAGCAGTACGGATAAGGGATACTCAACCTGTAACAATTTTAAATCGCCTCCCTAACCTGAGAAGATTTACTTTGTGGATTTTTGCTTTGCTGTATCCTTTTTTTCTGCACTGTGCTTTAAGAAAGATGGAGACAAATTGGAGAACGGGTTCTGAGAAAGGCATAAGAACATAACAAAAGCCACGCTGGATCGGACCAAGGCCCATCAAATCCAGCAGTCTGTTCACACAGCGGTCAACCAGGTGCTTCTAGGAAGCCCACGAGCAAGACGACTGCAGCAGCCTTATCCTGCCTGCGTTCCACAGCACCTAATATAATAGGCATGCTCCTCTGATTCTGGAGAGAACACATATGCATCGTGACTAGAATCCATTTTGACTAGTAGCCATGGATAGCCCTCTCCTCCACGAACATGTCCACTCCCCTCTTCAAGCCTTCCAAGTTGGCAGTCATCACCACATCCTGGGGCAGGGAGCTCCACCATTTAACTATGCTTTGTCTCTTGAAAGCCTATACCTGCAAAATCTTGTTGTTCTCTAAGGTGCTACTGGACTTGAATCTAGTTGTTCTACTGCGGATTAATATGCAGGGTTGCCAACCTCCAGGTGGTAGCTGGAGATCTCTGGCTATTACAACTGATCTCCAGGGAACTGATCTTTTCACCTGGAGAAAATGGCTGCTTGGGAAGGTGGACTTTATGGCATTCTACTGCATTGAAGTCCCTCCCTTCCTCAAACCTCGCCCTCCTCAGGCTCCACCCCCCAAATCTCCAGGTATTTCCCAACCTGGATCTGGCAACCCTATCAATATGGCTATCCTCTGAAACTCGTCCTCTCTAAGCATGCATTCTAAGAGAGGGAAGAATCCAACCATTTCAGTGTCAAGCTTGTGGATACGATAAAGTGGTTAAAGGATATTGAAGAGAGAGTGAGCTTGTGTTTAAAGGAACTTCAGAACGCCCCAAGAAATGCACGCCATCAGTTTCAAAGGGTTGCCTACACTACCAAACAACCAGTCCGTCTCAGATTATACATGAAACCATTACATGATACAGTTTTGAAGGATTAGTCCTAGTGACCGACCAGCTACAGGCTAATACTAAAGCACATGTGCAAGAACAACGCATCTCAAGTATGCGAAGCCTATCATGTCTATGATTTGCACAATCCCTGCAAGGTATTTTTAGCCCCAGCGCATAAGGGAGGGCCACGTTTCCCTAAGGCATACTGGTGAGGCTGCAGAGAAATCCGTATGGTGCTTTTCCCAAATCACACATCACCCTCTCAGCCATTACAACGCGCCAATTCATCCTGCTGTTCTGCTCTACGATCAATATGATTTTTTTTACAGCGTTGCATTAGGAGATGTGGTTCTTTCACTACACAAAATAATTCCTCTTTTCACAATCATTTGGCTTACCGAGAGCAGTATAATTTGGGCTGGATGCCAACTGATGAACCCTTTTCAAAGCCGGGTTGTTTACACACCGTTAGAACGACCCGACAAAAAGGAGGCAGACGGTCTTCTACGTTTAATAGTCGGCAGAAGATAAAGTCCCGGAAACTTTGCTCAGCCTTTCCAAACTCCTTCTTTTGGTTAAATGCACAGAAACTCTTCGTGCCTTTGCCTATAGTCCCTGTACGTTTCTTCTAAACCTGACATTTTAGGAAAGGCAAGGTTCCCCTTCCCACATGCTTGCCGCAGACAAGCAAGGCATTTAACCGTACAATTTACAAGTCGGGTCTTTCTAGCCTTACCTGCTTTTCAATAAAACCTTGTCACTTCCAAATACTGCGGCGCTTGCGGGTTTTTGTTCATGAATGTCAAGCTGAAACACATTTTTCTCTCCTCGAAAGGGTCTGGGTTCCCGCTCTCTAATAAAGCTGTCAAAAGAAAGGAAGGGAGACTAATCTCTGGGACACCAGAGATCAGGCACTTGCTGACATTACAGTACAAACAGGTAAATAATAGTGGAGTAAGGTCCGTGTACCACCTCCCACACTGGATTTCTTAAAGTGACACAACCGTTTTAAGGAAATTGCCACGCAGACTTAAATTTGGTTTCACTCTGTTTACTTCACGAATCTTGCATGCTGAATAACAATGACAGCTAGTCTTTGGACCCGACAAAGGTTTTGGAGGAAAGACAAATTTGGGTTTTTTGGGGATCTCCAGGTAATATCCATTTGTCTCAGTGTGGGTACTCTAGAAATCATTGTTGCTGCTATGATTAAGAATGTGCTGCGTATTCTGCTCTAATTACTTTTCAGGACAGGTTAGCGCTAAAGTAAAGTATGGAAATTTCCAGTGCTTTTTGTTTTTAAGTGCCCACACTCCTATATAAGTTTGCAGTGATTTCCACCAATTCCCCCCTCAGGAACTGGGAAAGCACCCCCACCCCGAAAAGGTGGCGGTACTCAGTACTGGTGAGCACCACCAGAAAAAAACACTAGAATTTCACCAGATTTTGGTTCCTCATGATAGTTTTTCAGATTCCCAGCAGAAAATTGTATGTATCCGTTGGTGTGCCCTTTCTCCAACTGGATGTATAACTCTGAATTTAACAGCATCTTTTCAAACCTGGAGAGACTGTGTTTGTTAATTGCTGTCAAATTGCTTATGACTTTTATCGTTCACAGCCTTGCTCAGGTCTTGCAAAATGAGGGCTGTGGCTTCCTTTATAGAGTCAATCCATCTCATGTTGGGTCTTCCTCTTTTCCTAGCACTGTGGTCCTTTCCAGTGACTCTTGTCTTCTCATAATGTGACCAAAGTATAATCGCCTCAGTTTAGTCATTTTCTGGGGAGTGATGGACTTGATCTAGAACCCGCTTACTTGCCTTTTTGGTGGTCCACGGTGTCTGTAAAACTCTCCTCCAACACCACATTTCAAATGAGCAACTTTCGTCCTGTCAGCTTTCTTCACTGTCCATCTTCCACACCCATACTTAGTAAAGGAGAATACTGTAGTATTAATTATCTTGATCTTGCTCACCAGCGATACATCCGTAAACTTGAGGATCTTTTCTAGTTCTTTCATGGCTGCCCTTCTCAGTCTCAAATCTCCTTCTGATTTATTAGCTGCAGACGCCTTTCTGATTGATGATGGAGCCACGGTATAGAAAATCTTAAACAATTTATTCATCATCAATCTTAAAGTTGTGTAATTCGCTGTAGTCATTACTTTTGTCTTCTTGATGTTCAGCTGTAATCCTGTTTTGCCACTTCCTGCTTTAACTTTCATCCGTTGTCATTTCACGTCTTCACTATTTTTCTGCCAGCAATGTGGTTTTATCTGCATATCTTGAACTGTTAGTACCTTCCACCAATTTTCACTCCACCTTCTTCTAAATCTAATCCAGTTTTCCTTATGATACGTATATAGATTGAAGACATAGATATATAGATAGATATAGATATATGTTTCCATGCCTGTGTTTTGCCCGTGTTTTCTGGATGCTGTTTTAGCGAGAATCTGAAAAAAACAGGCGAAACGTGTGAAAATGTGTGGGGAGAGCGAGGCGACCTCTGACAGCTGGGAAAGGCATGCATAATCAAAAGGAAGCCCCGGAGTGGTCGGCGGGGGTGACTGCGAGGAAACAGTCCTGCATAGATGGCCTTAGAGAACATACTGTAAGGTGATACCAGGCCAGCAATTAAGCTACTTGCCTGTTTGCATTCCTCAGAGGATACATGCAAGTGCTGACCTTTACACCATGGCGTGAAGAATCTTCTTTCCACCCTTCTCTCATTCTCTCTCTCTCTCTCTCTCTCTCTCTCTCTCTCTCTCTCTCTCTCTCTCTCTCTGTGTGTGTGTGTGTGTGTGTGTGTGTGAAGTGCTGTCAAATCACAGTCGACTCATGGCGATCCCATAGGGTTTTCAAGGCAAGGGAATAACAGAGGTGGTTATTAAAATTGTGGAACTCCCTGCCCCAGGATGTGGTGATGGCCACCAACTTGGAAGGCTTTAAGAGAGGAGTGGACATGTTCATGGAGGAGAGGGCTATCCATGGCTACTAGTCAAAATGGATACTAGTCATGATGCATAAATATTCTCTCCAGGACGAGAAGAGCATGCCTATTATATTAGGTGTTTTGAAATACAGGCCGGATAATGCTTAGGGTTGCCAGGTCCCTCTTTGCCACCGGCACTAGGTTTTGGGGGCAGAGCCTGAGTTGGGCAGGGTTTGGGGAGGGGCAGGACTTCAATGCCATAGAGTCCAAAACCAAACCAACTTATGTGGTTTGCCATTGCCTTCCTTTGAATAGCTACCCTGGAATTCAAATACCAACCATGGCTGACCCTACTTAGCCCCATGAAGCATTGTGATGAGCTCCAAAGGTGTTTTATGTTGATTTGTTTTCAGTTTTAGATTTTGCATGGACCAATATGGCCTGCCCTGGATCCCCCAGGCTAGCTCTTGTCAGATCTTGGAAGCTAAGCAGGGTCAGCCATGGTTATTACTTGGTTGGAAGGTCATTAGGGTTGCCCGCTTTGTGTGGGGAAATACTTGGAGATTTTGGGGAAGGGGGTGGAGCCTAGGGAGGGTGGGGTTTGGGAAGAGGGGGGACTTCAGCATGTTACAATGTTATGGAGTTAGGGTTGCCAACCTTCAGGTATGAGCTGGAGACCTCCTGCTATTACAACTGATCTCCAGAGATAGAGATCAGTTCATCTGGAGAAAATGGCGGCTTTGGCCATTGGACTCTATGGCATTGAAGTCCCTCCCCAAACCCTGCCCTCCTCAGGCTCTGCCCCCAAAACCTCCCATTGGTGGCGAAGAGGGACCTGGCAACCCTGCATGGAGTCCACCCTCCAAAGCAGCCATTTGCTCCAGGGAAATTGATCTTGATTGCCTGGAGATCAACTGTAACAGCAGAAGATCTCTAGGCCCCACCTGGAGGTTGGCAACCCTAAAGATCACCAAAGAAGTCCAGAGACAGTGTGTAGCGGCAAGCAGTGTCAAACTTGTATCTTCAGGACCACTTGGTATACCCCCCAAAGAGCGTTACGCTCTAACAACAATCTGTTCTTTGTCCCCGGCCCCAAGAGTGTGCGGCTGCCTCGACTAGAGTCAGGGGCTTTTGGGCCCTGGCCCCAGCCTGGTGGAATGCTCTGCCTAGTAACATCGGTGCCCTGCGGTCCTGAAAGAATTCCACAGCACCTGTAATACAGAGCTATTCCACCAGGCCTACAACTGAGGGCAGTCGCAGGTGCTATCAATGCTGGCCTCCCTCCTCCTACCCCCCTTTCTTTTCTATACAACTGATGTTATGGGCTTAGTTTAGATAACTATACATTTTATCTATTACAGGATATTCGAATGTTTACATGATACCATGTAAATAGGGAAAAACATAAATTATTAGTTTTATTATTAATTAATTTGCAGTGCTATTAATTTTTAAAATATATCAATTGAGAGGCATAGTATATACTACCAGTGTTATATAATAAAATTTAAGTATGGCAATTTATTTAGCTTTTGTGAAGGTTTGATTATATGTCCAGATATTTCTCGTTTTGTTGAAGATTTATGTTTTTTAAAGAGTAAAGAGAAGTTTTTAGAATAATACAAAAATGTATAGAATGACTCAGATCTGCTCCAAATAGTAACTGATGAGGGTCTTGTTGTAGATAGGGCTGTTGAAAAAAATTTTTTGGTATAGTTCGGCTTCGGCAAAATTCAGCCTGTTTTTATTCGGGCAGTGCCAAAGTCCGAACTCCGCTGCTTCAGATCCCCGGAAATTCGGGGGGATCCGGAGTTTGGGGGAAAATTCGCCCCCCCGCGCACCTTCAGGGAATCCCCCTGAAGGCGCGCAGGGGGCAGCTTTAAACAAGCCCCTCTGCTCTGTCTGCGCAGGCAGCGCAGAGGGGTTTAAAGACCCCCTCCCCCCTCCCGGGACTCCCGGGAAGGCAGGCGGGGGGCTGTCAAGCGCCTCTGCGCTCTCTGCATAGAGAGCGCAGAGGGGTTTGCAGACCCCCCGCGGGAGGCACAAATCTGTTAAAAGGGAAGCTCCCTGGAGGCGCGCGGGGGGACTTCAAGCAGATCTGTTTAAAGGGAAGCTCCCTGGAGGCGCGCGGGGGGACTTCAAACAGATGTGTGCTTCCTGGCCGGGAGGCACAGATCTATTTAAAGCCCCCCCCAGCCCTGCCGGGACTCCCGGCAGGGCTGGGGGGGTCTGGAAACCCTCTGCGCTGCCTGCGCAGACAGCGCAGAGGGTCTTGCCAGCCCCCCGCCAGCCCTGCCGGGACTCCCGGCAGGGCTGGGGGGGGGTCTCGAAACCCTCTGCGCTGTCTGCGCAGACAGCGCAGAGGGTCTTGCCAGCCCCCTGCCTGCCTTCCCGGGAGTCCCGGGAGGGGGGGCGGGGGTCTTTAAACCCCTCTGCGCTGCCTGCGCAGACAGCGCAGAGGGGCTTGTTTAAAGGCAGAAAAATAGTGAAGACGTGAAATGACAACGGATGAAAGTTAAAGCAGGAAGTGGCAAAACAGGATTACAGCTGAACATCAAGAAGACAAAAGTAATGACTACAGGGAATTACACAACTTTAAGATTGATGATGAATAAATTGTTTAAGATTCTCTATACAGTGGCTTTTTGAGTTCTGTTCGTCCGAACCGAAAAACAGCCGAATCGGGGGAAATTCGGCTGTTTTTCATTTTGGCCCGAACCGAATCAACAGCCCTAGTTGTAGATTATGTAGTGATTATGTATAAGGTGTGTTTGTTGTATGTTGTGAGTATGTGTTTTTAAAAAATTAAAAATTAAAAAAACAACTGATTTTTATTGGGGGGATAGTCTACTGGTCACCTTGTTCGGCATTTCTTGCTACAGCAGGCTCTATTATACGGTGACCATCTTTCTAATAATTGAGGAATGGTACTACAGTTTCAAATGTTTTATTGATGTATTTGTGTTTTATTGTTTTCATCTGCCCTAAGCCCGGTCTTGGAAGGGGAGGGCGGGTTAGAAGTGTGAAAAATAACTAAATAAAATAAACCACCTCTGTCCCAGTGGCAAAGGGCACTTTCACACATACCAAATAATGCACTTTCAATCAACTTTCAATGCACTTTGCAGCTGGATTTTACTGTGTGAAATGGCAAAATCCACTTGCAAACAATTGCTAAAGTGCATTATTCAGCTCCAAGAGTGTAGGCTTGCCACAGGTCGGGCAGTGGGCCCAGCAGGTTTTTTCCTGGAAAATTCAAGGGTCAGTCTGATCCTGTGCATAGGCATGAACATACCTGGAGACTATCATATTAAGTAATACTATAAATCATTTTAATCTGCTCAGACACACAAAAGAAGTCTGCTGTGCTGCCAGAGAATGAATCAGCTGCAAATACTAACACAGCTCCCAGCGTATCCAAACAGGAAAGTCATCCTATTTGATAATACAGAAAACTACCCTGAACAAACAGACATAAATCCCTGAGCAGGTAAAGCATTCAGGTGCCCAAACCAGCAAGAATACAGTGACATATATGACCTGGAACGAAAGCCAGGCTGAAACGGCCTTAGCAAAAAAGCTATGCTTCAGCAATCTGCTCACAGCCTAGGTGGAAAAACCCACCGTCTGGCTGATGCAGAAGTACACCGTCTCAAAATAAACCCTCCCTCTGTTCTCTGTCCAGTTCTCATTCCCCTTAACGTGGCTCACAGGCGATTTGTAAAGAATCAATTTTCCAACAGCATTTTCTGAATATTTCTCCATTTTCATTTTGGCTTGGCAGAAGGCATAGAGAGCCAGCATGGTATAGTGGCTGAGAGCGGTGGACTCTAATCTGGAGAACTGGGTTGGTTTCCCCACTCCTCCACATGAGCGCCGGACTCTATCTGGAGAACCCGGTTTTATTCCCCACTCCTCCACATGAAGCTTGCTGGGTCACCTTGTGTCGTGAGTCAGCCTGAACTCTCCTCGAAAGAAGAGGAGGAAGGGGTGGCACAGCAGGGTGATGCACCAGTGGAAGTCTTACCAGGGCGACTGGACCATAGGTCTGAACCAGCAAGGACAACAGATGCAGAAGAAGGTGGTGCATATTGGGACGGAGCAGAGGAACAGAGAAGGTTATCACCTCTGGGCCCGCCCAGCCCAGTTAGCCAGCAAAGATCAAAGGTTCGGCTCAGTTTTCAGGAGAGGCATCACAGCGCGAGATTGCAGGTAATTGGTCGTAGGTGTTTGCAGGAGCCGACACCAGCAAATGATACAGAACAGCTGGCCCGGGAAGGGAGTGAGGAGGAACAGCCATAAACCTTGGGCTGGCCAGTCAGTCAATGTGGGAACAACTTTGCTAATTATTGCAAGCTCTGCTGCTCATGCTGAGATCTCTGCGCACAGTATTGGCTTACTTAGGTGCCAGATACCACCTCCTGCCCTTCCGGCATCCCTGCAGAACCTGGGAGGACCGAGCCTAGACCTTGACGCAAAGGAACTCGTACTGGTGAGTGAACCTGTTCCTTGTTTAGAGGGCTGCCTGGGTTACGCACTCAGTCCACCCACACTACCGGGAAGAGTAAACTGCGACAGGCTCTGCTCCCCCCCAGTACCCTCCATTGCTGGGGGTGGAGTCAGAGGCCAAGCACCTCAGCCTGGTCCCTGCCTGTATGCAACACGTTGTTCCCACCCCAACTTACTGGCTGAGAATGGAGGGAGAGGCTGCAGCTGCACCTGCTAACCAAATGCAGGCCCTGCAGGGGCAGGTTACCCAAGTTACACAGGTGGTGACCTTGCTTCAACAGCAGCTGCTGCAGCAGCAGCTCCCACCTCCTGCTTTTCCAGCCAGACCGCCTAAATGTCCGATCTCTTTACCAGAGAAATTTGATGGGAATGTGGATGAGTTTCCCATGTTTCTGGCTCAGTGCCAACTGTACATTCGGCTCCGGCCAGGAGATTTTCCAGATGCCAGTACTAAAGTGGGGTTTGTGCTGAGCCTGCTTAAAGGACAGGCAGCAAAATGGTCTACACCACTCCTCGTTAGGCAGTCCCCTCTGCTTCAGGATTGGGATGGATTTCAGGAAGAGCTCCAGAGAGCATTTGTGAATCCAGTCAAGGAAGAGAACGCCAATAGACGAATCCGTTGCCTGCAGCAGGGGCGGGGCACTGTAGCTACTTATGCCATGGAGTTTCAACTCCTGGCACAGGATCTGGTGTGGAATGAGGTAGCCCTGGTGGATGAGATCCTGGATGAGCTGGCCCGTACGGAGCGACCGGCAGCTCTTTGGGATCTGATAGTGCCGTGTCAGCACATAGACCATCGGCTGGAAGCCCGAAGACAGGCCCGGGCTGAGAGGTCACCGAGAAGTGAGTCCCCCCATCGGCTTGCACCAGTTCCTGAGCCAGGCCTACCCGCACCAAGGAAGAAGGGCGAAGGGGATCCCATGTTGCTAGGGCCCATTAAACAGGCAGCCCCGGCTCATAGAAGCCCAACAGGGCTGGGGCGAACCATTACTTCAAATGGGGCCCTTGAGAGGAGCCACTCCTCCTCCTCATTGAGCTATGTCTGCCTGACCAACGATGACTAGCAACCTTCGCCATGATTGATTCCGGAGCTACGTGCTGTTTTATGGACCTGGGCTTCGCCCGTTAACATCAGGTTCCAATGCGGGCCAAGGTGACGGTCTCCATGGTGGAGGCCATTGATGGGCGTCTGCTGACGTCAGGTCTGGTTATGGGGAGACTGAACTCCTCGGATTGTGCATAAAGTAATACCAGGAGTCACTCCACTTTGACTTGGTGCACATGCCACGGTTCCCTGTGGTGTTGGGAATGACTTGGTTCATCCGGACCAACCCCACCATAGACTGGACCCAACGAACAGTCCGCATCCTGTTGGGTGAGTTGGACCCTATAGGGCCGGTGCTCGCGGTAGCAACCACTGGCCAGAAGACACCCATGCTCCCAGATCAGTATGCTGATTTTGCAGACGTGTTTGAGGAAAAGGGGGCTGACCAGCTCCCCCCTCACCGTCCCTATGACTGCGCTATAAAGCTGGTCCCAGGGGCTCCACTGCCTATCAGTAGGCTCTATTCCCTGTTGGAGCCAGAGTGAGTAGCCCTTCAAGAGTTTTTGAAGAAGAATCTGGAGCGAGGATTCATCCGCCCATCCACCTCTCCCACCTCAGCCCCGGTGCTATTTGCTAAGAAGAAGGGAGAAGAGTTACGGTTGTGTCATGACTATTGGGCTTTGAACAAGATTACGATCTAGGATCATTACCCACTGCCATTAATCCCTGAACTGCTAGAACGACTCTGGGGAGCATCTCGGTTCTATAAGCACTTGCCCTATTCGGAACCACAAACCACAGCAAGAGACAAAATTGTCCAAGGAACCTGGTTTACTGGTCGCATAGGTTAACAGAGCAAAAGAACCCAAGACAGCAATGGGGCAAACTGGCTTGCACTTGATAATATAAAAGCAGTGAAAAAAGCATTCAACAGTACAGTACAGCTACATGAGATTACAGATTACAAACAGTACAGAGGCGCAGCAGTTCTCACGGGTTACTGTCGGCTTCAAAGAGATCAAAAATGCAAAACAATCCTTGAAGGCAAGCTGGTGGGAAAACGGAACTAACAGACCTGACATTCTACTCCCCTTAAGGCCCCCTCCCGTTTTGCAAGAGGGACGGTTTATCGGGGTAGGCGGTGTGGAAGGCATGAAACAAGTATGGGGCGGAGACATCTCATGCACGCACCCATTCATCGTAGGCATGGGGGAAGTATTTCCAACGAACCAGATATTGCAGAGAACCATGACGTACACGAGAGTCCAGAATCTTTGACACTTCAAAATGCTCCTCCCCACCCCACCATCACAGGCTGCTCAGGAGGCGACTCCGGGTGCCAATCCGAGGAAGCGACATGAGGCTTGAGAAGACTGACATGGAAGACTGGGTGGATACGCCTGAAGGTCTTAGGGAGAGTCAGTTCCACAGTGACGGGGTTAATTATCCGGGCAATGGGATATGGCCCCACGTATTTGGTGCTGAGCTTATGGCAAGGGCGGGTGGACCGCAGGTTCTTGGTGGAAAGGTACACCAAGTCTCCAATCTGAAAGTCTTTGCTGGGAGAGCGATGCTTATCTGCCTGGGCTTTATATTTACGTTTGGCTCTGTCCAGATTTTTCACTAGCCAGGGCCAGGTGGTGCGGAGAGCCTGAGTCCAAGAGGCTATATTGATATTCCCCTCCCCCTCTGTAGCATTTACAGCAATAGCACCGAAATCCTGACCATACACAGCGTAGAAAGGGCTAAAACCTGTAGATTGATGTACAGCATTATTGTAAGCATATTCTGCAAAGGGCAACAGTTCAATCCAATCATCCTGATGATAGTTGACATAACAACATAAATAACATTCCAATACAGCATTGACACGTTCAGTTTGCCCATCCGTTTGGGGGTGATAAGCGCTAGACTTTAGCTCTATGCAAAGTTGTCTAAGTGTGAGTTCCATCAGGAACAATTGACTTTTTTGGGATACATCATTTCCCATTGGGGCCTCAGTATGGACCCTGCTAAAGTACAAGCAGTACTTTATTGGACTCCTCCCTCCACCCGTAAGCAAGTGCAACAGTTTCTAGGCTTTGCCAATTTCTACCGTGGTTTCATTCCCAACTTTGCCCAAGTGGCACTGCCTATCACCGACCTTCTTAAAATTAAAGGTAAAGGGGTCTCTGCTACGTTGCCCACCGCCAAGGTGCTTTGGACTGATCAATGTCAAGCTGCTTTTGCAACCCTCAAGCAGCTTTTCACTTCTTAACCAGTACTGCAGCACCCCGACCCAAACCGAATGTTTGTTGTGCAAGTGGATGCGTCTGATGTGGCCATGGGGGGGGGCCCTTCTACAAAGGGGGTCTGACGGTCTTCTTCACCCCTGTGCTTATTTTTCTAAGAAGTTTGCGCACACTCAACTGAATTGGCCAATTTGGGAAAAGGAGGCGGCAGCCGTCCATCATGCCCTCACTCTATGGAGGCAATTTTTGGAGGGGTCCGGGGTCCCTTTTGAAGTCTGGACCGATCACAAAAATCTAGAGGCCCTCACGGGGACCCACAAACTGTCCGCAAAACAACAGCGCTGGGCTGACTTCTTTGCTCAATTCCGTTTTGTACTTAAACATGTACCTGGGAAGCAAAACGTGCTTGCTGATGCTCTTTCCAGGTTGCCCCAATATCCAATAAAGATCGACCATCCTACAAACTCCTTGTTCACTCCGGCGCACAGAGGAGCTCTGCCTGTGCTGGCTGTCAAAACTCGGTCCCAAATTCTGCTCCAGTCCCAGACCCAAGCAGGGGGCAGTAGGGCGTCAGGCACAAAAGAACCGGCTCCCTCACCAGATCCACCAGCGCCGCCTGCCACCAGCGCCCCGCATCAACCGGTTCCCCCCCCACTCCGTCGCCACCGCCAGCGGCTCCTGATTCACCCTCCTCTGCAGGTGGGGGAGTGATCCTGTCCGATTCCTTCCTGGACTCCCTTCATACTCAATGCCTGGCCGAACGCACCGCTCAAACTCTACCCCAAGGCTTGCTTGAACGGGGTGGTTGTTGGTACAAAGACTCAAAATTGTACGTGCCTAAAGTACTTCGGAGAGAGATCCTGCAATTGGCCCATGGAGCTAAGACGGCAGGGCACTTTGGTTTCCTGAAAACCCTTCACTTGTTACTCAGGCAATTTTGGTGGGTGGGCATGTGGATTCCTTTGATCGCAGCTGTCCCATTTGTGCCACTGTCAAACGATCCCAAGGCAAGCCCCCGGGACTGTTAGAACCTCTGGAAATTCCCAGCAGACCCTGGGAAGTGATTGCTGTCTTAATGCAAAACAATCCTTGAAGGCAAGCTGGTGGGAAAACGGAACTAACAGACCTGACAGGTTCACAAAGCTGGATTTGCGAGGGGCTTACAACCTGATTCGAATTTGCTTGGATGACGAGTGGAAGACCACCTTCGGAACTCGATATGGCCAGTTCGAGTACCCCGTGATGCCTTTTGGTCTATGTAATGTACTGGCAGTCTTCCAGCGATTTATTAATGATATATTCCAGGGCTTGTTGGACCGGTATGTGGTCATATACTTAGATGACATCCTGATCTACTCCAGGAACCCTGCCAAGCATACAGAACATGTGAGGACAGTTCTGTCCCGTCTCCGCCAGCACAGGCTCTATGCCAAACTGGAAAAATGTGAGTTCAATCAATCAGAGGTTGAGTTTTTGGGTCATTGCGTCTCCTCCCAGGGGATAAGCATGGACCCGGCCAAGGTTGAAGCAGTGCTATCATGGCAAGCTCCACAGAACCGTAAGGATGTCCAGTGATTCCTAGGGTTCGC
Organism: Euleptes europaea; assembly: GCF_029931775.1. NCBI lineage: Eukaryota > Metazoa > Chordata > Lepidosauria > Squamata > Sphaerodactylidae > Euleptes > Euleptes europaea. The sequence continues at coordinate 106,694,923 of NC_079316.1, forward strand.
TAATTATTACTGCCAATTCATTTCACGGTTTGCAGCCCTTACGGTCCCTCTGACCCGCCTGCTACGGCCTAAGGAACCCTTCCAGTGGACGCCAGAAGCCCAACAGGCATTTCAGGTCTTGAAGAAGAGTTTCACCACCAATCTGGTTTTGGTGTACCCTGATCCTGACCTTCCCGTCATTGTGGAAGCTGATGCATCAGATACCGCGTTAGGTGCATTTTTGGGGCAGAAACACTCTCCAGATGGACCGGTGTGACCATGTGCCTACTATTCCCGGCAATTCACTGCGGCCGAACGAAATTACACCATCTGGGAACGGGAACTGCTGGCCATTAAAGTTGCCTTTGAAACCTGGAGGCATCATTTGGAAGGAGCACGGCATCCGGTGACGGATCATCGCAACCTGGAATATTTGCAGACTGCCCGAGCTTTAAACCAACGGCAGATCTGGTGGTCATTATTCTTCTCCCGCTTCCAATTTGTCATCCGCTACCTGCCAGAGTCTCAGAATAAACAAGCAGATGCGCTCTCCAGAAAACCCGAATTTGCCCTGAGGCCAGAGGAGGAAAGGCCAGCACCTATGATCTTGGCCCCGGGAACTATAGCCGCAGCACTTCCCACTGAATCTTTACAAGATTGAATCAAAAAGGCCCAACAGGGAGAACCCCATGCTCAATGGATCTTACAAGTCTTACAGGATCCAAAACAGAAACCCCCACCAGGGTATACCCAGCAACAGGACCTAGTGCTCTATGAGGGGGGACTGTATGTGCCCCCGAGAACAGTACGAGGGGAGGTTCTCCAACTGGCTCATGATGCCCGAGCAGCTGGGCATTTCGGCCAGTATAAAACACTTCATCTCCTATCCTGAGAGTTTTGGTGGCCACGGATGCAGGGAGAAGTCGCCCACTATGTGTAATCCTGCCAAATCTGTCGACGAGCCAAAGGTGTACCTGGGAAGCCGGTGGGGCTCTTGCAGCCACTCCCCACGCCCATGGGACCTTGGGAGGCTGCCTCCATGGATTTTATCACAGATCTGCCATGTTCTCAGGGGTACACCTGCATAATGGTTATTGTAGACCTGTTCACGAAACTGGCTCACTTTGTACCTTGCCCAACGCCCCCGTGGGCAAAGGAAACAGCTTGACTGTATCTGCACCATGTGTTCCGCCTGCATGGAATCCCCAGGCATCTGATTTCAGACCGTGGAATGCAATTTACCTCCAGATTCTGGCGTTCACTGCAGATCCTCCTAGGAACCCAGATACACCTGTCGTCAGCTCACCATCCCCAGTCAGACGGCCAAACAGAGCATACCAATGCCACATTGGAGCAGTATCTGCGTTATGTGGGCTACCAACAAGATGACTGGGCTGAGCTCCTACCACTGGCAGAATTTGCCTATAACTCGGTACACACCTCCACTTGGCAGACACCATTCTTGGCAACCTATGGGCGCCACCCCAAATACTTCCCACAGACCGCGCCAGCTTCACCGTCCCTGCGGCAAACACCTTTGTACAGGAGCTGCAGACACTGCACCAGATACTCGGGGAACAACTCGAACGAGCCAAACATGCTTATAAAGAGGTCGCAGACAGGAAACGCCAGATCAGGCCCGCTCTGAAGGTGGGGGACTCTGTGTGGCTCTCCACCAAGTATCTCCGCAGAAAACGGCCCTCCAAGAAGTTAGATGACCTATTTATTGGGCCCTTCCAGATTTTGGAGCACATCAATCCTGTGGCATTCCGCCTAGACCTTCCCAGGACTATGCACATTCACCCAGTTTTTCATCGCTCCCTCCTCACACCGGTGGCGCCCTCACACCCCCTTCACACACCAGCTGCACCCCCACCACCAGTAGTAGTGGACGGCCAGGAGGAGTACGAGGTGGCCCAAATCCTGGACTCTCGTCGACGTCAAGGGCACCTCCAGTACCTAGTGGAAAGGGTAGGTTACGGGCCGGAAGACAGGTCTTGGGAACCCGTGGAAAACCTTCATGCTCCCGATCTGATTCGGCAATTTCATCAAGCCCATCCACGGAAGCCTGGGGCTCCAGGGCCCTTGGGGAAGGGGCCCTCAGGGGGGATGGTGTCGTGAGTCAGACTGAACTCTCCTTGGAAGAAGAGGAGGAAGGGGCGGCAGAGCAGGGTGATGTACCGGTGGAAGTCATACCAGGGCGACTGGACCATAGGTCTGAACCAGCAAGGACAACAGATGCAGAAGAAGGTGGTGCATATTGGGAAGGAGCAGAGGAACAGAGAAGGTTATCACCTCTGGACCCGCCCAGCCCAGTTAGCCGGCAAAGATCAAAGGTTCGGCTCAGTTTGCAAGAGGCGTTGCAGCGCGAGATTGCAGGCAATTGGTCATAGGTGTTTGCAGGAGCCGACACCAGCAAGTGATACAGAACAGCTGGCCCGGGGAGTGAGGAGGAACAGCCATAAATCTTGGGCTGGCCAGTCAGTCAGTGTGGGAACAACTTTGCTAATTACTACAAGCTCTGCTGCTCGTGCTGCGATCTCTGCGCACAGTATTGGCTTACTTAGGTGCCAGATACCAGCTCCTGCCCTTCCGGCATCCCTGCAGAACCTGGGAGGACCGAGCCTAGACCTTGACGCAAAGGAACTCGTACTGGTGAGTGAACCTGTTCCTTGTTTAGAGGGCTGCCTGGGTTACGCACTCAGTCCACCCACACTACCGGGAAGAGTAAACTGCAACAGGCTCTGCTCCCCCCCAGTACCCTCCATTGCTCGGGGTGGAGTCAGAGGCCAAGCACCTCAGCCTGGTCCCTGCCTATACGCAACACCTTGGGCCAGTCACAGTTCTCTCCGAACTCTCTCAGCCCCACCTACCTCACAAGGTGTTTTGTTGTGGGGAGAAGAAGGGAAGGAGATTGCAAACCCATTTGATTCTTCTTAAAAAGGTAGAGAAAGTTGTCATATGAAAACAAACTCATCTTCTTCATAGCAGCAGAAGCCCACCAAAGGGTTAGCAACTGTTGCTGTGCAAGAATTGACAGCTCAGCTGATTTTTTTTTTAAATCACAGCGCAGACCATTAAAATGGGTGCTCAGCTTTTAACACCTACACGGCAGGCAGAAATTCAACAGATGAAGATAATGAAAAACAGCACTAAGAAAAAAGGCAGTACAATGCTAAAGCAGGGCTGTTTATGTGCTGGAAATACAGAATTAGAAGAAGAGTTGGTTTTTATACCCTGATTTTCTCTAACTTTTAAGGAGTCTCAAACTGGCTTACAATCTCCTTCCCTTCCTCTCCCCACAACAGACACCTTGTGCGGTAGGTGGGGCTGAGAGAGTCTGGAAATAACTGTGACTGGCCCAAGGTCACTCAGCAGGCTTCAGGTGCAAAGGGGGGGTGCAATGTTTATAATTTGCTATTTTCAGAAATTTGCTTCCTCCTCTCATTTTAATTTTTAGAAAGTATACCCCTTTCCTCGCCAAGCTTTTCATGCGTGTTAATGCTCAGATTTCGATCCCCCCTTCCTTTCAAAAACTCATTTCTTTAGCCAGCTAATATTTTATGCTGTAGGAAAAGTAGAAAACTGCTTCAAACGGCGAGATTAGCAATACGATAGACTGATGTTTGAGTACACTGGATCTCTAGTTGTTTTTTGGGGGGGGCATGCAGATGTGCCTAATAGCGGATTGTAATCTGGTGCGAAGCATCCATTTTGAGTATAATTTCTCCACCAATTCCAATTAATGGTGGAGCGCATCCACGCTGGAGCGCATGTGCAAAAACACACCAAAAATGACTCACGAATGACGTGACTCCCCCCCCCCACACACACACCAGAAAACATCTTGTTTGGGGGCAAACAGTGCGGACAGGCTAAAACTGATTTTGCAAAGGTCGCCTTCATGGAATGCGCTTCCAAGCCTCACAGATTGACCATGTGGAAAATCTGAGGTGAGCTAGGCATGCGGAAAAGGCCTCTCTCAACCCCACCTACCTCACAAGGTGCCTTGTTGTGGGGAGAAGAAGGGATTGTGATTGTAAGCAGCTTTGAGATTCCTCAAGGTAGAGAAAAGCAGGGTATAAAAACCGACTATTATTTTTTACTGATTGCAGCTGTAAGTCTGTGATTGAAAGGGAAAGACCACACAGGAGGAGAGGGGCTATGTCATATTTGCCCCAATGCTTCTTCCTAGGATTGCCAACCTCCAGGTGGTAGCTGGAGATCTCCCTCTGTCACAACTGATCTCCACACAACAGAGATCAGTTCCACTGGAGAAATATTTTGCTTTGGGTGGATTCTACGGCATTATATCCCACTGAAGTCCCTCCCCTCCAAAAACCCCACCCTCCCCAGGCTCCACCCCCAAAATCTCCAGGTATTTCCCAACTTGGACCCGGCAACCCGATTTCTTCCTGCCTCAAATTATCCCCCTTTAAGCTGCTTTTGTTTGCAAGTTGGTGGGGTGCAGAGACACGAACCCATGAATGTTTCCCCCACCCCTATGGGGGGGTTAGAGATAGGGTTGCCAGCTTCAGGTTGGGAAATACCTGGAGATTTTTGGGTGGAGCCTAAGGAGGGAAGGGTTTGGGGAGGGACTTCTATGGGGTGTAATGCCATAGAGTTCACCTTCCAAAGCAGCCATTTTCTCCAGGAGAACTGATCTCTGTTGCCTGGAGATCAGTTGTAATAGCGGGAGATCTCCAGCTACCACCTGGAAGTTGGCAACCCTAGTCAGAGGTGGGGTTGGCAGGAAAATAGCAGGAAAGGAAAAACCTAAGTAGTCTTTTCCCACTTCACTGTGCTCTCTTTCTCTAAATGGCAACCTCTGTGAAATGACAAATGTTTGGGGGGAATCCAGACATCTTATGATTCTGCCGTTTGTTAAAGCACTTCCCCAACAAATAAGGCAATCTTTTTTTTTTCTTTTCTAACTTTTTCTGTGGGTTTAATAGTCTCCCTAAAGAAGGTTTTCCCAGTACGAAGATTAGGGGTGGGAAAAATACATTTTAGTACATCAGGCTGTTCTTAAATAGGAAAGAACTGGCCCAGCAGAAAACAAAGTATGAAAACAGGGGTGCATACAAAAAGCACAAATCCCTTTGCTTCAAAATGTCCACTGCTCCTATGTTGATAACCCTACTGGAATTACAGTGAGTCACAACAAATGCTTTTAAAATACACTGGGGATTTTTGTGTGTGCGTTAGTGTGCTTCGCATTTTAATTGGTTCTCGTAGGTTATCCGGGCTGTGTGACGTGGTCTTGGTATTTTCTTTCCTGACGTTTCGCCAGCAGCTGTGGCCGGCATCTTCAGAGGAGTAACACTGAAGGACAGTGCCTCTCAGTGACAAGTGTGTAGGAAGATATAGTCAGAAAGGGGTTGGGTTTGAGCTGAGTCATTGTCCTGCAAAAGTAATGTGCTAATCATTGTCCTGTAAGTATCAAGATAACTTGCTAATGACGGTGTGGTATGTTTCTGACTATATCTTCCTACACACTTGACACTGAGAGACACTGTCCTTCAGTGTTACTCCTCTGAAGATGCCTGCCACAGTTGCTGGCGAAACGTCAGGAAAGAAAATACCAAGACCACGGTTACACAGTCCAGATAACCTACAAGAACCAATGAACTCTGACCGTGAAAGCCTTCGACAATATTTCGCATTTTAACTTTGATTGTATTGGAGACAGTTGAAAAACTTTTTTAACAGGGCTTTGCTCCTAAGTCTTTAAGCTTGCCAACTCATTTTCTCCAGGAGAAGTGATTCCTGTAGTCTGGAGATCAGCTAGGGTTGCCAGGTCCGGGCTGGGAAACTCCTGGAAGTTTGGGAATGGAGCCTGGATGACTGGGAACTCTGTGGGGTACAGTGCCATAGAATCCACCCACCAAAGCATCCATTTTCTCTAGGGGAGCTGATCTCTTTGGTCTGGAGATGAGCTGTAATTCTGGGGGATCCACAGGTCCCACCTGGAAGCTGGCATCCCTACAATCAGCTGTTGATCCCAGGCTCTGTCTGGAGGTCGGTTACCCTACTTTAAGAGCAACTTGACCTGCCGACATTAGCAAATCAATCTGCTATTAAGACACAGGGACAGGGAAGTTTTCAGTTTTCATGAACCCTAATCTAAACAGGTCTCTGGATTCTGCTGAATCAGTTCATATACTGATGAAAATCCACTCCAATGGCTCACTGACTACGTCATACATATGTATATGAGAGCCAGCATGGTGTAGTGGTTACGAGTGGTAGACTCTGATCTGGAGAACCGGGTTTGATTCCCCACTCCTCCACATGAGCAGCGGAGGCTAATCTGGTGAACTGGATTTGTTTCCCCACTCTTCCGCATGAAGCCAGCTGGGTGACCTTGGGCTAGTCACACACTCTTAGCCCCACCTACCTCACAGGGTGTCTGTTGTGGGGAGGGGAAAGGAAGGTGATTGTAAGCCAGTTTGAGTCTTCCTTAAGTGGTAGAGAAAGTTGGCATATAATAACCAACTCTTCTTCTTCTTCTGTATGTAATGCTGTCAGATGAATTTTTATGCCAATAATTGACAGCTTACAAACTCTTATGGTAATTTATATACGTCCAGAAATTCAATTCCTTTGTCTCAAAGAAACCAGCAAGTTCAGACATAACTCAGTATTTGTATGCAGTAAATCACAAGACAGAAAAGTTAAATGCATCATGTTTTATTGATTTCCCTTTTCTGGCACAGAAGAATCACACGCTAATCAGTCGCATCACAAGAAACTTTCAGTTCAGTATTAATTCCATTTCCCCCCTTAGCTCTTCCTTCGAGGAGTGCAGGTCAATGAATGTGGCCCCTTCCCTTATTTAATCTCACAACAACCCTGTGAGGTAAGTTCGTCTGAGAGAGAGTAAAGTGACCCTAACTCTCCCAGTGCCGACTTCATCCCTCTAAGCATTATACCATGTGGGATGTCCATACTTATTCGTAGATGCAACCCCAAATAATGACCCCCCAGGAAAAAACCCTGTCTGTGACTTAAAATTCACAGACAGTGAGGCGGGACTTGCTGCATATTTTGTCATTCCAAGTACCGTCCAGGTACATCTCCACACATTTCTCTGCCCCTTTCCCCTTCGGCTCGCCCTCATACCAGTTGGTGTAATTCAAAGGAGCCCCGTTCAGGAACAGGAACTCCCCAGGGACGTGCCCTTCTGTGATGCCCAGATAGGCGTACGTGTTGAACGTAGACACGAAACTCATCACGGCGTCATTCTCCTTCCTGTCCCGTGGAGTGGCGATGGAGCCGTGAGCTGCTTTGCAGATTCTTACTGTGTTATCGAAATCATCGGGTTTCTCCGTGCTGGCGAACAGCTTCTCGCCGACGATGGCGATCTTTCCGTTCAAAGCCAAGGCTGAAAAGCAAAACGGAAGGTTCTGAAAAGCTCTGTAGACATCCTCCATTGACTCTTGTTGTGCCCCCATCTAAGAGCACCTGCTTGAGTTCCACCATCCTGCTTTTAGATGCTGGGGTCAGCATCGTGTAGTGGTTATGAGCGGTGGTACTCTAATCTGGAAAACTGGGTTTGGTTCCCCACTCTTCCACATGAGCAGCAGACTCTAATCTGGAGAACTGGATTCGATTCCCCACTCTACCACGTGAAGCCTGCTGGGTGACCTTGGGCCAGTCACAGTTGTCTCTGAACTCTCTCAGCCCCACCTGGAGGCTGGCAATGGCAAACCACCTCCAAACATGTCTTGCCTTGAAAACACTACGGGGTCGCCACAAATCAGCTTTGACGTGACGGCACACACGCATACACACACAAGAGAGCCAGCATGGACTCTAATCAGGTAAAATGGGTTGGCTTTCCCGCTCCTCCACATGTAGCCTGCTGGGTGACCTTGGCCTAGTCACAGTTCTCTCTGAACTCTCTCAGCCCCACCTACCCCACAAGGTGCCTGTTGTGGGGAGAGGAAGGGAAGGGGATTGTAAAACGGTTTGAGACTTCTTAAAGGTAGAGAAAATCAGGGTATAAAAACCAACTCCTCTTCTTCTTACATGTTACCCTGACCTGGAGGGCCCAGGCTAACCCAAACTAACCAGACCTCAGAAGCTAAGCAATGTCGGTCTTGGTTAGTACTAGGATGGGAGACCACCATGGAAATCCAGGGTTGCTACGCAGAGGCAGGCAAATGGCAAACCACCTCTGAACGTCTCTTGTTTTGAAAACCCTACCAGTTGCCGTACTTTGGCTGCAACTTGATGGCGCTTCCCGCCACTAGGTTAGACATCAAGAGAGCACTCCTGAAAAGGTCTACTCAGAAACACTCTCAAGTCTAGTCAATAAAATTTACTCCCAGGAAACGGTTTCTAGGATTGCACAGTAAAAACATCCAGGAGGTTCTCTTGGTGAGCCACCATACATGGGCGCATTTAGGCTAGATGTTCAGATGGCCTGTGGTAGTTTGTATTATGTGGCTGCACAGGCGTTACTGGTGTGGACTGAACGTCTTCCTAACACGAGATCCTACCCATCAGCTCTGTGCTTGGGTTGCCAGATGTTCTGAGGCTCAGATGGTGAGCTGTGGTGTAGTGAGAGCCACAGTGTGGTGTCATGGCTAAGAGCTGCGGACCCTAATCTGGAGAATTGGGTTTGATTCCCAGCTCTTCCACATGAGCTACAGACTCTAATCTGGAGTACCGGGTTGGTTTCCCCACTCCTCCACATGAGTGGTGGACTCTAATCTGGAGAACTGGGTTTGATTCCCCAATCCTACACATGAGCGGTGAACTCTAATCTGCTGAACCAGGTTGGTTTCCCCACTCCACATGAAGCCAGCTGGTGACCTTGGGCTAGTCACAGTTCTCTTCAAGCTCTCTCAGCCTCACCCACCGCACAAAGTGTCTGTTGTGAGGAGAGGAAGGGAAGGTGATTGTAAGCCAGTTTGATTCTCCTTAAAAGGGAGAGAAAGTCGGCATATAAAAACCAATTCTTCTTTTTCTTCCCAGCTGGGTAAACGACAGGCTGACATGACCACTATCAGCTTCTGTCTGGTGCTTTCCTTGACTCTCTTGCTGCACGCAGACTTGCTCTGGGAAACATTTCTCTACTACATTTACTTCCCTAACCTCACCTAGAATTAAAGGGTAGGGCTGTGGCTCAGTGGCAGAGCATCTGCTTGGCATGCAGGAGACCCCAGTTTCAATCCCCAGCACTTCCAGTTAAAGGGATCATGTGATAAGTGATGTGAAAGATCTCAAGCTGAGATAGAGTTTCCCAGCTCCAGGTTGGGAAATACCTGGAGATTTTGGAGGTGGAGTCTGAGGAGGGTGGGGTTTGGGGAGGGACTTATTTGGGGTATAATGTCATAGCATCCACCATCCAAAGTGGTCATTTCCTTTAGGTGAACTGATCTCTGTCACCTGGAGATCAGTTGCAATCCCAGAAGATCTCCAGCCACCATCTGGAGGTTAAGAAAAACACAATACAAAAACAGCAACTATGACCAAAAGGTAAAGTTTAAACCAAATATAACAATCTATTTAATACTATTCTCTACTACATATCTAAATTCACCGCTCAACTAATACAAAGCTAATTCACACATTCGATAAGCAATAGTCAAAATCAAAAACTCCCGCGTTGTTGGAAGCGCCTCCCTCATGAAAGAGGTTGGTTGTTGCAAAACAATTACCGCTGAAAGCAGCAATCAGTTCTAAGCATTTCCTAAAGTGTCCATGAAACAAGGAGTAAAGCAATAAAGTAATAAAGGACTGCTTAAATCAACCTGGTTACAATCCAACAATGCTGTTTGCCGTGTTGTTTACACATCGCGGGAGCTTTTGATTTGGACTACTGCTGATCGAATGTGCGAACAGGCTTTGTATTAGTTGAGCTGTGAATTGAGATATGTACCTAACAGTGGAGTATTAACTAGATTATTATATTTGGTTTCCGCTTTACCTTTTGGTCGTAGCTGCTGTTTTTGTGTTGTGGACCACCTGGAGGTTGGCAACCCTACCTGAGCCCCTGGAGAGCCGCTGACATGAAATTAACTTGGATAATAAGCAGGCAGATGAAAAGAGAAACAAAATGCAAAACAGGGTGGCAAAGTCTAGAACAAGAGATGCAACGTGTTAATTTGGGCGAGATTTCTGGGAGACCGAGCCCTACAGGGAAAGGCTGGGCAACTTGGGAATGTTCAGTCTGGAGAAGAGGATTAAAGAGATTGCTCTCTTTAAGTATTTGAAAGGCTGTCACTTATAGGGAGGCAGGGAGCTGTTCCTGTGGGCAGTAGAGGATAGGACTCACAATAATGGCTTTAAATGGAGGATGAGAGATTCAAAACAGATAAAAGGCAGTATTTCGTCACACAAGGCAGAGTTAAATGGTGGAACTCCCGGGCCCAGGATTTGGTGATGGCTGCCAACTTGGAAGGCTTGAAGAGGGGAGTGGACATGTTCATGGAGGAGAGGGCTATCCATGGCTACTAGTCAAAATGAATACTAGTCATGATGTATACCTATTCTCTCCAGTATCGGGGAGCATGCCTATGATATTAGGTGCTGTGGAACACAGGCAGGGTAATGCTGCTGCTGTCATCTTGCTCGTGGGCATCCTAGAGGCACCTGGTTGGCCACTGTGTGAACAGACTTCTGGACTTGATGGGCCTGGGTCTGATCCAGCAGGGCTTGTCTTATGCTCTTAAGTTAATTATGGGTAGAAACTTACCAGCGGGATATTAGGAAATAAATGTTTATAGTAAGAGTTGTTCAGCAGTGGAATTGGCTACTTAGAGAGGTGGTAAGCTCCCCTTCACTGGCAGTCTTCAAGCAGTGGCTGGACGAACACTTGTCAGGGATGCTTTAGGCTGATCCTGCATTGAGCAGGGGGCTGGACTAGATGGCCTCTATGGCCCCTTCCAACTCTATGATTCTATTCTATGATTCTAGATCAAATGGCCAGATACACACTCACACCTTCCTCCAAAAGCAATGCTATATTGCCACTGACATCCCACCAAAACTACTTGAGACCCGGTAAATATTCTGCTGCCAATCTTGCTCTTACGGAAAAGGGGGAAAATATTTTCAAGCTGAAAGAAACAGGAACTTTGTGCGTTGTAATACTAAACCAGATCTCCACAGTTGTGAAACTCTTGACGTCAGATGCTGCCAGCTTTATTACAGATCACCACGAGGTTGTGTTTTTTCTAGCTTTATTACAGAGCCGGATGATTTGCGAGAGGCCTGGTTGGTGCGGCAATATCTGTTCTCAGGTCTGGATGACTGTCTGGAGAACAGAGTGGACCCTGAGAATATCCATCTAGAAGTAACCATGGCCACTTAATTGAGCAGGTTAATAAGTTTCGCTACCTGGGCATCCTTTTTTCCTATCATATATCCTGGACTAGCCATGTGACTAAAGCCATGAACCTAGCATCTGTACACTGAGCAGCCCTCCTGAGATTTTTTCGAACCACAGGAGGCAATTCTATAACAGCTGCTGTCTAGGCATTTAAGGCTAAGGTAGCTCCGTTATTATTTGACTATTGCCAAAGTTAATGAAAAGTATGATTCCTGCTTAATTTCTTGTTTACGCTCCATGTTCAACTTGCCAACATGTATTTCTGGTCCAGCAATTCGTTTGGAATTTGCTGAACCATCTTTGGAAGCCAAAGCTTGGATTGCAACATTTATCTTTACTTTAAAAATTCTTTATTCCCCAGAGCGGTGCTATTTGCATTTACTGGCTAAAGATGGCTTTCAGAGTTCATAGCTAAGATTAGTTGAGGATAGATTGCAGAGACTAGAAGTAACAGGACACAATGGAAGTTAAAGCTGCTGGAATTTAAATAGTTACATAACCAGAGGAATTCCAGCCAATGCAACTTTTCGCACCCTTATGTAACCACACAGTTGTTACAGGTACAAGATCTTGACTTCTTTCTCTGCTAGCAAAGGCCTTTGTTTCCCTGAAGAAGAAGAGTTGGTTTTTATATGCCGACTTTCTCTGCCACTTAAGGGAGAATCAAACTGGCTTACAATCACCTTTCCTTCCCCTCCACACAACAGACACCCTGTGAGGTAGGTGAGGCTGAGAGAACTGAGACTAGCCCAAGGTCACCCAGCTGGCTTCACGTGTAAGAATGGGGAAACAAATCCATTTCACCAGATTAGCCTCTGCCGCTCATGTGGAGGAGTGAGGAATCAAACCTGGTTCTCCAGATGAGTCCACCGCTCCAAACCCCTTCTCTTAACCATTACATCACACTGGCTCTCTTAGTGGTAATGGCAAGTGTAGTCAAGTTGCATCTGACTTACAGCAACCCTGCAGGGTTTTCAAAGCAAGAGACGAGCAAATGTGGTTGGCTATTGCCTGCCTCTGCATAGCAACCCTGGACTTTCTTGGTGGTCTTCCATCCAAGTGGTAACTTGGGCTGACCCTGCTTAGATTCTCAGATCTGACAAGATTAGCCTAGCCTGTTTTCCTTTAATGTTTTTCCTTAATATCTTCCACATTCCAGCCTGCCAAAATAGCAGGATGTCAATTCTTATGTTAATAGACACAGCTTAGAAGGAGGAAGGGATGGCAGGAGACACCCTGAAAGCTGTAGCAATTGCAAGAGTCAGTTTCAACGGAAGCTACCAGAGTCTTCTCATTTTCTATCTCTTGTCAGAGGAGGACTCACAGAATCATAGAGTTGGAAGGGATCACTAGGGTCATCTAGTCCAACCCCTTGCACAATGCAGGAAATTCCAAACTACCTCACTGAGGTCTATTGGCTGAAGACGAAAGCCATCTGAGTAACTTCAGCATCCCTGTGTTAGAAAGAGCTGGCCACAGGCACAGCACTTACAGTAAGGAACAGTTTGGTCCAAACAAAGGCCCCTGATCTCAGGGCCGGCCTGACCACTAGGCAAACCTAAGAAATTGCTCAGGGTGCCAGACTTTGAGGGCCCCCGAAAAGGAGAAAGGAGAATCCTCTACTGGCTGGAACAAAAGCTTGGCATTAACCATTAACATTATAACCCTATGAGGAGTAATTAAAACACTTAGAGTTGTTTAGCTTAGAAAGAAGGCGGTTAGGGGGAGACATGATAGAGGTGTATATGCAAGGTATGGAGTGGCAGGGAGAAGCTTTTCTCCTTCTCTCATAATACCCGGATGCGGGGTCATCTGCTGAAGCTGGAGGGTGAGAGATTCAAAACAGTCTTTCTTCACACAACGCATAATTAAATGGTGGAACTCCCTGCCCCAGGATGTGGTGATGGCTGCCAACTTGGAAGGCTTGAAGAGGGGAGTGGACCTGTTCATGGAGGAGAGGCTGTCCATGGCTACTAGTCAAAATGAATGCTAGCCATGATGTATACCTATTCTCTCCAGGATCAGAGGAGCATGCCTATTATCTTAGGTGCTGAGGAACACAGGCAGGATAAATGCTGCTGCAGTTGTCTTGTTTGTGGGCTTCCTAGAGGCACCTGGTTGGCCCCTGTGTGAACAGACTGCTGGGCTTGATGGGCCTTGGTCTGATCCAGAAGGGCTTTTCATTATGTTCTTATGTTCTAACCAGGTTCTAGAACCTCCATATCTGTTGACTCTGGTCTTCTGTAGTTGCCACGACAGAACACAGAGGGCTTTTGAAGAGCTTACAGTCTTTACACCGTTCCTGTTGAATGCTCCGTAAGTAAAACACTTTAACCTTCTTATCTTTATTGAATTGGAGGCACCAAAGTCACAGTGTGTGTAGGGTGCCAAAAAACCTTGGACCGGCCCTGCTCAGGTTACTCAGGTGCCCTCCTTCTGGGTCACCCCAAAAGGATTCAGGGTGGACTCCATAGGAACGGCCTTTGCAGCCCACCCTGAACTGTACTCAAGTGGCAGCACGGGTGTGAGTGCCTCATCCCATGTACCCTCTGCTCCAGAAGTCGCGGCATGGGGGGGGGGGGGTTTCCATCTCATCCAGTGTGGCCCCAGCAGCTCTATGATTAGGATTGTCAGCTCCTGGTTGGGAAATACCTGGAGATTTTAGGGGTGGAGCCTGAGGAGGGCAGGGTTTGGGGAGGGGAGGGACTTCAATGTCATAGAGTCCAATCGCCAAAGCGGCCATTTTCTCCAGGGGAACTGATCTCTGTCGCCTGGAGACCAGTTCTAATGGCAGGACCAGTTCTCCACCACCTTGAGGGTGACAACTCTATCTATGATGGGTTGTAGAAGCTATCCCTCTACAGTCTACCTTTGAGCCTAGTGGCAACAAAAACCTCCTGAAACAGCATGCCCGCAGTTTCCTATTGTATCGGTACCCTCTGCCAGTCCGTCATCCCAAGCAGCAACCAGTGCATTATCCCAAGGTGACAAATAGGTTTGCCAACCTCCAGTACTAGCTGGAGATCTCCTGCTATTACAACTGATCTCCAGCTGATTGAGATCAGTTCACCTGAAGAAAATGGCCCCTTTGACAATTGGACTCTATGGCATTGAAGTCCCTCCCCTCCCCAAACTGCTGCCAAAACCTCCCGCAGGTGGCGAAGAAGGACCTGGCAACCCCAGTGATGAACCTGCCTCCTTTGTACTTAATGAAGATGAACAATCCCAGCTTCGTTTTCTAACCCCTCATCTGAAGCCTATATTTCTTCAAATGAACGTTAGGCAAGGCTTAGTTGAGAAAAAAATGTCACCCACTTGGGTAAGAAAGACAATATGAACTGGCAGAAAGCATTTTAAAAACTTTAACAAATGTACCTCTTTCCAACCGGGTGATTCTGTGTTCCAGTCCCCAGAGCTTGTTTCGCCGTTCAGGGTCCTCATATGCCGACAGGCCTATGAACAGAAATAACAGTTATTTATTTTGCTATTGATTTCTTAATTCGGCTCGTTTATATCCTACTCTGACCATACCTCAAGAGGGTCAGGTTGTACCGTAATGTAAAACTCATTGGATGAGATAATAATTTGCCTCAATTGTTCTGTACTTCAAATGTGTGCCTTTGATTGTCTGTCCCAAATAAACAGATCTGAATATATGGAATTGCCCTGGTATTCATCTGATGATTACTAACAGTGGGAAAATTTTTCTGACATGTCCCCAAAAGCACCAGCTAGGAACTCTCTAACAGAATAGTTTATAACTTTTCCACACTATGCTCTTGGGTATCTTATGTTTCCATACCTTTGTTCTTGGGTACCTGAGAACCAGCATGGTGTAGTGGTTAAGAATGGTGGTTTGGAGCGGTGGATGCTAATCTGGTGAACCAAATTGGTTTCCCCATTCCTACACATGAAGCCAGTTGGGTGACCTTGGGCTAGTCACAGCTCTCTTAGAGGTCTCTCAGCCTCATCTACCTTACAGGGCGTCTGTTGTGGGGAGGGGAAAGGAAGGTGATTGTAAGCCGGTTTGATTCTTCCTTACATGGTGGAGAAAGTTGGCATATAAAAACCAACTCTTCTTCTTCTTCTACCTTGGGAACCTTATTGAGGTTCCTCAATTTAAAAACAAATCTGTTATGGCAGACGAGCTCCCATAAAAGACTGCTTTGTCCACCATCACCACAATGTGTGTTAGGCTTTAGGAGATGCCTTTTTAAGGACATGCTCTGATACTGCGACACAAAGGCCTACTTCCCAGTCGTCGGTAGTGACAGAGTTTACAATGTGGAGACACTGGGCTGCAATCCCAAGACCGCTTTCGTGGGATGTCCCACTGAGTAAAATGTGAAATACTTCCAAGTAGCTTTGGCTTGCTACTGTTCTTGTGTCTTTTGCAGTGTTAAGGGACTGGTCATTTGTGGGCTAGTATGGGCTATTCTGGCTGCCGGGAGATTTAATTAGGGCTACAACGGTTATTTTGTCAAAATATAAAAAGCTCGGAGAGTTTGCAGAATCAAGGGAAACAGGCTGTGAAAAGACCTTGCTTCCCTCTAGTGGTTCAGCGATGTTATAGAGGTCCGGCTTAGAGACCACACATTTCTCATACAGCTAACATGCAGGAGGGATTTTCTTTTTCAGTTTACAAGCATTTTCTCAAGGGCAGCTCAATAATAATGACAATCCATAGTCTATGGTTGTCCCCGATTCATGACTTTATATTTAACAATATGCTTGCCTGTTCAAAAATATGGCCACGTTTATTCCCAGGTCACCCGTGCTTTTCCCTCTAGAGGCGATGAGAAACTTTTGTTGCGGCTTTCTGTAAATTTAAGGTGGGAAGATTCAGCCTGGCTTCTGTTCTAGATCTCCCAAGTCTAAAAATGTGGACTGTGCAGTTTTACGTATTTTGAAAGGAAGGCCTTATATCTGTACAAAATATAACGGTACTGAAAAAAAGCTGACCAAGAAAAGTGTACCCTATCAGTAAGGTTGCCAGGTCCCTCTTCACCACCAGCGGGAGGTTTTTGGGGTGAAGGATGGGGTTTGGGGAGGGGAGGGACTTCAATGCCATAGAGTCCAATGGCCAAAGCAGCCATTTCTCCAGGTGAACTGATCTCTATCGGCTGGAGATCAGTTGTAATAGCAGGAGATCTCCAGCTAGTACCTGGAGGTTGGCAACCCTACCCATCAGAAGTTGGTAAACAGGGAGAAGAAGATATTGCTATGTAAACATTTCAAACTGTGCTGTTCTTCAGGGATACTTATATGCATAAATATTTAAGAGATGTGTGTGTATCTGCGTAAGTACTAATTGCCAGTAATGTTTACAAAACGTTGTGTTGATAGCAATAAATTAAAAATTAAGGGCAAAGCAATTCGGTGGTTTTCATTTTCCTCAACTGCACCATCTTTAGAAATTTTTGATCAGAGATTATGAGTCACTAGCATGGGACTGGTGTTAACTAGTGAGGCCAATATGATATATCACAGGTTGATGTACACACATCCTGAAACACTGTTAATTCTGTACCAGATTGTGTGAACAACCGTCCAAATGGCAAGACCCATGATTTGGGTTAAGCACTTATATTACGCCACATGAGACATTAGATAAAAATACCTCATAAGGTGCACTTCTGGATGTGTTTTTTTAAATTTAGTTTCTGTTTTTATGACCACTGAGGAAGGCCTATTCAGGCAAAACGTGTATGGTCCAGTATTGGTCATTTATACTGAACATATATCAACTGTGTATAAGAATTCTGTAACGGATAATTTTATACGTAGCCTGCAATACAGGCCCTGTGTTTTTAACAATTTTACAGTGTGCACCTTGTGATAAATATAATTATTTTGCAACAGTTTATAGTTTCTAGCTCAACCTTTGAATCTCTTTCTACATATCTGGTTGAATGAATGATTTTATTACTACGGCGATAGCCAGACAAACTACAAACCTTATCAGTTAAAATTGATTACATTATTAAATAATTAAATTAAAATCTCTCTATACAAAATATAGATAAAGTTGTATCAATTAAAAATCACCATATTCACAAGGCATATAATGATTAAAATCAATTAAAATCACTATTACCCTTCTCTGAACGAATTTTAATAGCTACAGAGCAATACTTGGCTACTTGCAAGGATTGTTGAGAGTCTCCCTCCCATAAGAGGAATTTAATTTTCTCTTCCTCTGAACTAGTCTCCATCATGTCAATAAGAGGTAGAATTAGTTTCTGACGAATTCCCTCATAAAAAATACATCTAAATAGAACATGACAAGTGCTTTCCATTTCACCTGATCCACAAGGACATGCCCACTCAGATCTTGCTAACTTCTTGTACTTTCCCTCCAGATTTGCTGAGGGCAAGGCTGACCCTCTACCCAGGGTTAATGCTCTCCTTTGGTTATTTAGCTCGATAGCAGATAAATATTCGGCTGGTGCTAAACGAAAGCGTGTTTTAATAGGAGCCAGGTACGCTGGTGAACTCATAAGCTCTGATTGTCTTTCTATATTAAAGATCCTTTGTCTGATCAGGAACTTTGCATGATCTTTTTTTGCTCTAAGAGGAATTGAGGTGCAAACCCAAGACTCTCCTTTTTTTTTTCAGACTGTATCCACCATCTGGATCTATAATTGTCCAAACTAAGCAGTGGTAAGAATCTCTCTGATGCCTCATGGGCTTTTAACCAAAGGGAGATTGAGGCTAGAGTAATTTTTGCCTCGATTTTTAGCATACCTGTTTCCAAGCGGACCCTATCTGGTTGAGTTTTTCCCCTTTTTTGTTGTTGTCCCATAATCACCCAGGATTTTTAATATTTGTATCAGACCACGGGAGCCAATCATCCATAGCTTTGAGAGAGGGTGTCATCAATACATTGATGACATCCATCTACATACTTTTTGTTGGAGTGAGAGCGACTCAGCATGCCTGGACATTGGGGGGCGCTATGTTACTCTTAAGTTTGTAGTTGCTCTTTCTTTAATGAGATGTTGCATAAGAACGAGACATGGATTCTCACCCAACTTCCTGAGGGTAAGAATGTCATTGGGTGCAAATGGGTTTTTAAGGCTAAGCAGGATGCAAAAGGTGAAGTTGAGAGATACAAAGCCAGACTAGTGGCAAAAGGATTCTCTCAGACTTATGGATCAGACTATGACCAAACTTTTGCACCAGTTGTGAAATACCCCACAATTAGGATGCTCCTAAGCATCGCAGCATCCAGAAACATGCAAACAGAACACTTATATATTAAGACTGCCTTTTTACATGGTGAAATAGAGGAAGAACTATACATGAAACAGCCACCAGGGTTTACAGATGAAAAGAATAAACATCTAGTCTGTAAACTTCAAAAGGGGCTGTATGGGCTTAAACAAGCTGCAAAAGCGTGGTCGGACAAGCTGACCAAGATGCTACTCAATCAAAGCTTCAGTCAAGGCAATGCTGACCCCTGTCTTTACAGTAGACATAAAGATGGGAGATGGACATTTATTCTAACATAGTTGACGATCTGATTATTTGCCATGAAAATCAAAATGACTGTGCTGAGATTATATTCCAACTAAACAAAGAAGTGGAAGTCAAACACTTAGGAAATGCTAACTTTTACTTGGGAATTCAGATTGAACGGGAACAAGATGGAAGTTATCTTCTTAGCCAAAAGCAGAAGATACTAGACCTATTGCAAAGCCTGGGCCTGGAAGGTGTTAATCCAATGCCTACACCAATGGAATCAGGCTTCTACAGAGAAAAGGTACCCAATGAACCACTGCCAAACAACAATAACTACAGAGCTGCCATAGGCAAACTTCTATGACATTGCAACAGCTGTAAGTATATTATCCAGAAGGGTTAGCACACCCCACCACAAATGATTGGACTGCAGTTAAAAGGGTGATGAGATACTTAAAGGGTACTGCACACTTTAAACTGAGACTGCCAGCAACGAATAATCCCACACTATTGGGATATGCTGATGCAGACTGGGCTGGAGAAAGATCAGACCTAAGATCTACTAGTGGTTATATATTTTTCTATGGGGGTGGTGCTGTTAGCTGGGCAAGTCGTAAACAAGAAATTGTTGCCCACTCATCTACTGAAGCAGAATTTGTATCCACTTCTGAAGCGTGCAGAGAATTAGAGTGGCTTATAATGTTCCTGGAGGATTTTGGTATTAAAGAGCCTTTGCCAGTTCAAATGCTAGATGATAACCAGAGTTGTATAGCCCTCTCTCTTTCAGAAAAGAACAGTGTGGGACCAAAGTATATTGGAATCAGGAACCAGTATGTAAGGGCCTTGTAGAGACAAGGTGTTGTCAAACTACACTACTGTCCCACTGGGAAAATGACAGCGGACATATTTACCAAACCGCTACCAAGAGACAAGTACCAAGGCCTGAGTGACAACCTGAATGTTGTGAACATTGACGGCATACAGAGTTGACGGAGTGTTGGAGTGAGAGCGACTCAGCATGCCTGGACATTGGGGGGCGCTATGTTACTCTTAAGTTTGTAGTTGCTCTTTCTTTAATGAGATGTTGCTGTTTGGCTGAACTTGGGGGGGGGGCTGCACTCTAACTCCTCCTTCTCCTTTCTCACCAGCCATTTTGTCTCTCTGCTCTTTTCCACATGGTCTGCAAAGGAGGCAGACGTTTCTACAGGTCTCTCCTGCATAAACCATACAATCATACTCGCACTCCCATGACGCTGGATTAGCTAGCCACTTGTATAGGGACATGTATTCTTTAGATGAGGCTTTCTATCTTTTATCAACTGCAACAAGAATGTTAACAAACTGAACCTGAATAAATGTAAGTTCTACTCTTTTTTTCAATTTACTACTTGGGAAGAATGAATTTATTGCACTCAATATCTCGCTTCCATGACTGGGCAAACTCTGCTATATTAACCAAATATAAAATCCCAACACTTTTAAACGAAGTGCCCAGATGTAGCCGTCTCTGCTTTACCGCCGCATGTCGCAACTGTGGTTCCGTGGAGAGAGCACCGTTCAATAGATTTAGAAGGGCTTAGGATTGCACGTCAAGGGAAAACAAAGTCAAGCTGAACCCAGACAAGACAAGGGATTGGTAAGACCAAACATTGAACATGAGTCAGCAGTGTGATGCGGTAGCTAAAAAGGCAAATGCAGTCTTGGATTGCATCAACAGAAGTATAGTGTCCAGATCACGCGAAATGATGGTATCACTTTACTCCGCTCTGGTTAGACCTCAACTAGAGTACTGTGTTGAGTTTTGGGCACCACAATTTAAAAAAGATGTAGACAAGCTGGAAGTGTCCAGATAAGGGCAACAAAGATGGTGAGGGGTCTGGAGACCAAGTCCTATGAGGAAAGGTTGAAGGAGCTGGGTATGTTTAGCCTGAAGAGGAGAAGACTGAGAGGGGATATGATAACCATGTTCAAGTACTTGAGGGGCTGTCATATTGAGGATGGTGCTGAGTTGTTTTCTGTTGCCCAAGAAGGTCGGACCAGAACCAACGGGTTGAAATTAAATCAAAAGTTTCCGTCAAGACATTAGGAAGAATTTTCTAACAGTTAGAGCGGTTCCTCAGAGGAACAGGCTTTCTCGGGAGGTGGTAAACTGGAGGTTTTTAAGAGGTTAGATGGCCATCTGTCAGCAATGCTGATTCTGTGATCTTAGGCAGATGATGAGAGGGAGGGCATCTTGGCCATCTTCTGGTCACTAGGTGTGAGGGGGAGGTAGTTGTGAATTTCCTGCATTGTGCAAGGGGTGGGACTTGATGACCCTGGTGGTCCCTTCCAACTCTATGATTCTATGACTGATGATTTTATGTTGGCTGTTCTTTATGGGATAAGGTTATCCTTGTGTGGCTTGGTCAAAAGTCTGAGCATCTAATCGAATCAGTTCTTTTGTTTGAAAACCAGATATAGAGGCAAAAAAAAAAAAAAATGAGCCTGCCTCATTTTGTGTGGAAGTTAGCTCCTTTTTTCAGCTTGGCTGAACTAGCCATACTGAACCTCGAGATGAGGCTACTGTAACACATTCTACCCTTGAAGGTAGGTCTAAAATCTTGCTAAGTGCAAAATATAGCAGTTTGGTTGCACGTCAAGGGAAAACTAAGTAAAACTGAACCCAGATAAGAACAGGGATTAATAATGCTGATGATTTTGGGCTGACTATTCTCGATGGGCTAACTTCATCCTTGTGTCTGGCTCGGTCAAAAGTCTGGGTGTCTTATTGAATCAGTGGGGGGGGGGAAATCTTCCAGCCAGCTTCATTTTGTGTGGAAGTTAGCTTTTTCCCCCCCCAGCTGGGCCGAGCTAGCCAAGCTGAACCTTGAGACTAGGCTACTGTAACACATTCTACAAGGGCTGCCCTTGAAGATAGGTCTAAAACTTTGATCAGTGCAAAATATAGCAGCTTGGTTGCTATCAGGGATGAACTGTTATGCACATATGACTCCTATTTCACAATCATTCCATGGCCTCCCTGTTTATTTTTTAGTTCAGTTCAAGGTACTGGTTCTTTTAAAGTTCTTCATGGCCTGGAATCTGCATTCACTCTCCCAGTAAGAACTCCTGTAGTGCCTCTGGTCACTTCATCAGGACATTGTGGTTATACCTCTTTTATAGGCTTATGAGATTCACCACCATCTGATTTCGAGCTTTTTCAATGCCAGCCCCAACACCAAGAAATGGCCTTCTTAAACATGGCAGGAATGCATCAAACTCTTTTAATCCTCAAAAAATCATGTAAGGCAGAATTGTTTAGGAGAGCTTTTTGGCTAGAAGGTTATGGATTGTCATTAGCATTTGAGCAGCCATTTTGTTCAAAAGGTTTGCAACAGAGGTTTTTGAACGGCTCTGTCAGCCACCTTGGCTCCTTGCCTTGGGTTGCTTTCACACATCCCAAATGATGCACTTTCAATCCACTTTCAATGCACTTTGCAGCTGGATCTTACTGTGTGAAATGGCAAAATCCACTTGTAAACGATTGTTAAAGTGAATTGAAGGGGGATTGAAAGTGCATTACAGTATGCGCGAAAGTGCCTTTGGAGAAAGGCTGCTTAGAAGTGTACAAAAACATAAATGAATACTTC
The DNA here is from genome assembly GCF_029931775.1 of Euleptes europaea. NCBI lineage: Eukaryota > Metazoa > Chordata > Lepidosauria > Squamata > Sphaerodactylidae > Euleptes > Euleptes europaea. Next base: position 106,717,339 of record NC_079316.1, read on the forward strand.
ATACTGTCAAGACAAAGGGATGATTATCTGTACACCGGTTATATAATAGGGCCCACCCTACTTTAAAATTAAAGGTAAAGGTCCCCTGTGCAAGCACCGGGTCATTCCTGACCCATGGGGTGACGTCACATCTCGATGTTTACTAGGCAGACAAACATAAAACATAAAATGGCCCTCTAAAAACGATTCTCTGTCACCTGGTTGTCCCGGATCTCCTCTTTCACCCTGTGGTCCTACTGGACCAGGAGGCCCACTTCTTCCAGGAGGTCCTTGGGGGCCTATGGTAAGGAAACAGAAGCATGAAAACCTGTAAGATGGTCTCATAGGTATCAGCAGACAAAGAAGACCCCCTTTCAAAAAGAGAATCCCTTGTGTTGGCTGTTGCTGCCTTTGGTTGAGGACTTCTCCAGCAAGCAGTGAATCCCACTTGACATAGGTCTTTTATGCATGGGAGTTTTACCTGGGGTTCGAGGCTCTCTTGACCCACACTTTTCTGTTCTGATTCCTAAAAATGCTATGCATGTTGTTGTTTGCCCTGGAGAAAGTTCTGGGGTTCCTGGAGTACCGCAAATCATTAGCAGAAATCTGGAAGTGCTTGACTCCCCACCCCTTGAAAATGCTGCATTGTAATTGGCTGTAGTGCTTACTGTGAGAAAAACATCACCCCCCAGCTCCCCTCTCCCTGTGGTGGAAACCCAAGTGCCATTTTAAAACCCATCTTACTGGGAGAAAAACGTCACCCCCCCGGCTCCCCTCTCCCACGCTTTGGCTTATGCATGTAAATGGGGATGATTTGACCTGGGTTGATCTCAGGGGAGATAGAAAAATTGCATTACAACAGGATCGGGAAGACCCGGACATTGTGCAAGCTGGGCATGAGGTCATCTCTAAGAGACGGAAAACTCATGCATAGCCCCAACGAAAAACTGAGTCGGACCAGCAGAGAAAGTAAGTCAAAGTGCCCACACATAAAAGACCATAACAACATTAGCATTGGAGATCCCATACTAAGATGCCCTCCCTCTCAGAGTGAGAAAGTAATACGAAGGTTCCTTCTACTCTGAGAAAAGGAAGGCATCTAATCCCACCCTGAATTAAGGGGAGAATTGAACAATCAGGGTAATCCAGTCTACGTTCTACATTTTACGTTTCAATATTGCTGACCATTTAGCCATTATTACTTTCTATCACTATAGAAGGAACTGAGTACATCTAATGTTTGGGATGACTCCGAAATGAGAAGTGGGTGGCCTCCAGACCCAATGAGAGGAATCACCCGTGCCAAGTTGCCCTCAGAATAGAAAGGACCTTCATGGTAATGCCAATGTCCCTTCCTTGATAGTTAGCAATTCACTTTTTGCCCTTTCAAAGCTCGTATTTCCATTGTGCGCAAAGAAGGTACAGAACAAACAGGCAGAAGCTTTGTGAAATATGTATTCCCCATATATGAAAGACACTCTTCAATGGCATCCAAGTTACTTTCCCACCTAAAATCAGAGTTGGAAGGGACCACCAGGGTCATCTAGTCCAACCCCCTGCATAATGCAGGAAATTCACAACTACCTCCCCACCCCACAAACCTCCAGTGACTCCTACTCCATGCCCAGAAGATGGAGGAAAAAAAACCCCTTCAGGATCCCTGGCCAATTTGGCCTGGATGAAAATTGCTTTCTGACCCCAAAGTAGGGATCGGCACTACCCTGGGCATGCAAGAAAGGGCCATAAAAGCCAAAAACTGATGCAACCCTTCCTGCCCTCCCTCTCATGATCTGCCTAAGGTCACAGAATCAGCATTGCTGACAGATGACCATTTAGCCTCTACTTAAAAAGTACCACATGATACATGTTCCCTGTACAATATGATAGGTCACGAGCGCGCAGACAAGACATCAGGGGGAACTTGTCTTTTAAAATAAAGGACTTGTTCCCTCCATGGTTGTTAGGCATGAAAAGGAGCTTCTCAATTCCCTCTCACCCTGTTTTTGCCAGAGGAAAAGAAGGCAGGGGAACTTTTCACCCTTTTCCTCTGGCTCCATGGAAAAGACTCCGACCTCCCTTTCCACTGGTGAAAGCACCCCTTCCCGCTGCACTCTTTTGCAGCAGCAAGTGAACAAGAAGGTTTTTTTAGGTGAGTTCCGCTGATGTATGTCTGTCTGCAAGCTAGGTGACACACCTGTGACACAAAAGTTGTTGGGTGCATCATGTAGCTGCCCCCTAAAACTGTTTGCAATCAACTCTGTAACTCCAGTTTTACATTTTTATTCCACTCTGCAATATGTAGTCCCCATAAGGCTTATTCTTCTCAATAATGTTTATCTTTCAATTACAAAGAAATGTAAGGAAGCTATGGATGTTACAAAAGTGTCAAGAGACGATAATGGGTTGGATCCTATTAGCATGTCTGGAAGGACATTCAGTGTGGTGTAGTGGTTAAAACCAGTGGTTTGGAGCAGTGGACTCTAATCTGGAGAACAGGGTTTGATTCACCACTCCTCCACATGAGTGGCGGATGCTAATATAGAGAATAGAGTTGGTTTCCCCACTCCTCCACATGAAGCCTGCTGGGTGACCTTGAGCTAGTTACAGCTCTCTTCAAACTCTCTCAGCCCCACCTACCTCACAGGGTGTCTGTTGTGGGGAGGGGAAGGGAAGGTGATTGTAAGCTAGTTTGATTCTTCCTTAAGTGGTAGAGGAAGTCAGCATATAAAAACCACTCTTCTTCTTGCTGACTTAAGAGTAGCAGTTCTCTTACAAAGGGATTTCAAAGGACGATTAGAGAGGCTGCTGAATTACAACTAATAATGAAGTGTAAGACAATGCATTCTCTGGGATTGAATAGGACCTGGGATTCTTGTCTCCATTACCAATACTGATTTCTCCATGCCTACTACCCTGCTGCATATCACACCTGATCCAGTCATGCCTGCTATTGCCATTCACCTGCTACTGACATTTACATGCTATTGCCATTGGGTGTCTGAATTCACTCTTCTCTACTTAAGGACAGATGGACTCACATTCTAGCTATATCTGAAGAAGTGAGCTGTGGCTCACGGGAGCTCATCCCCTGCCAGAATTTGTGTTAGTCTAAGGTGCTACTGGACTCTTGCTCTTTTCTACTGCTACAGACAGACTAACACAGCTACCCATCGCGATCTATCTCCATGGAAAGACATGGTTCCTTATTGCCCTCCCATTTCTCCTGAGACTGACAAACAGTGGATACTGGATGAATATGTATCTTGCATGGACAAAAAGCTATGCAGCTCAAGGAGCTGCACAAGGAGGTTGATTTCTTGTGCTGATGAAATTTCTTGTGTCACTGGAAGGACAGCTGAGGGAAAAGGAAAGGGAGGAAAATTTCACCTGATTCCTCCCTCCTCTCTGCAGCTCCCACACCACCCAGATTTTTGTCCTTGGAAGTCCTGTAACCTCCAGCATCATCAAGTTCTCAGAGTACTGCTGGAAGAAGGGGGAAGAGTGGGAAAGAACTGCATCGATTAATTTCCTGCTGTGTACACTGTATGCGTCAACCAACAGCATGTCAGTATCCTTTTCAATTCTGTAGCATCTGATTACATAACTATCTCATTCTGTTACGAACTGCTATGAATCCCCTCTTGCTGTGACCAGACACAACAATTCAGAGGAGGATGTAAAAATTAATCTACAGTTAAGAAGAAACCCCAAAAAGTTCAGCAATCTGGAGAAGTAGATGGCCGCATGATATAGACTGAGATCTTACTATCTGGCTTGGTTGCAGGAAGTAAGATTACAAGCCCCAACCTCCTGCCACTGTGAATGTATTGTATAAAAACATTTTGTTTATCCTCATAAGTTTATGATGATATCTATGATTCTATGAAGTATCTGTGTTGTTTATGATTTTATCTATGTTTCTATGATTCTATGTTAAAGTATTGTTTTCTCTATTATAGATGGGCACTTTGACTTACTTTCTCTGTCAGTCCAACTTGGTTTTTCGTTGGGGATATGCATGAGTTTTCCATCCCTTAGAGATGACCTTGCGCCCAGCCCACACAATGTCTGGATCTTCTCAATCCTGTTGTAACGCGATTCATCCATCTCCCCTGAGATCAGCCTGGGTCAAATCATCCCCATTTCCATGCATAAGCCAAAGTGTGGGAGAGGGGAGCTAGGGGGGTGGGTTGACATTTTCCTCACAGTAAGCACTATAGCCAATTACAAAGCAGCGTTTTCTTCCAGATTTCTGCTAGTGATTCTGCAGTACTCCAGAAAACCCAGGACTTTCTCCAGGGCAAACAACAACATGCATAGCATTTTTAGGATTCAGAACAGAAAAGTGTGGTCAAGAGAGCCTCGAACCCCCGTTAAAACTCCCATGCATAAAAGACCTTAATCTACGATTCTATGAAGTAGGTTAATTTTTTTTTTTAAGAATGTGGTCCTCGTGTTCTTCAGAAGATTGTTGGGTAAATTCAACTGAAGATGCTGAAACTTCTGACATTCTTCATTGCCTGCTGCGTCTTCCAGTTCATCTCCCCCAACTCTTTGATTAATTTGAGACTTACCTACGGGTCCCACACACCTTTCTTCGGCATGACCCGTGGCTAGAAAGACGGCTGCTGTTGCGACGAGGAGCCCAAACTCAGAGGACAGCATCCTTTTAGTTCAGCTGGAAAACACGTTCCCACCAAATGAAACAGCATCAACACAATTCCATTGCCTTCTCTGTACAGCAGCTTTGTCTTGTTCAAGCTTTTGTGGGAAGACAATTAATAACCTGATTTTTAAATCATAACACCCATCATTCTAAACTACTGCAATTGGTTTCAAAGGGCAGGATCTTACCTCGTGCAAACAAAAGTGACTTTAGCTCTTGCTTCCTCACAATTTCAAAAAATGTAAATTTCCTTTGAGTGTGTTGGAGCTACCCGTAAGGAAGTATTTCTGATTTTAATTGTCTTTTAAAGGCGATTTCAAATTTTCCCCCTTTCATTCTACTGAAGTACATTATTTCGTATGCTCACTTGGCAGTAGCAATATTCATAGTAAATGATTATTATATTTATTTACAAAATTTGTATCCCGCCTTTCTGTCCTTACAAGGGCTGCCAAGGCAGCTAACCATTTCAGGAAATAAAAATATAGCCAAGGCCAATGGTCCAAAATAGGTTAAAAAATTTATTATTCAGAATAAAAAGTCCCTATGCATTTACCCCAAGGGGCATCTTCAGGGGAATCTGTAGTTTTTGCAGTAGTCCTTATGAGCATTAAATTCTATAGCCCCTTGGGCGAAACGTGTAGGGAATTTTCATTCTGAGTAATTAAAAAATATTTTTACCTATTTTGCACCATTGGCCTTATTTTTATTTCCTGTTACTGGTGCAGCCCTTTTATTTCTTTTAGCTACCCATTTCAAACATGCATACAAGATGAGTAAATTAAAACAAAACAATTGTTTCAAGAAAAACATTACAGTCTAACCCTATGCATGCTTACTTGGAAGTAAATTCCACTGATTTCAAGGGAGCTTACTCTCAAGTACGTGTACAGGTTCTGGAAGTTTAAATCTACCCCGTATAAAGAAGTAAGCTTGAATTTACCTTCTTAGTCCAATGAACAGTCTTGAAGAAAAGGGTCAATTTATAGGGTAGCTTCAATGGATGTATGTGGTCATGCTTATTTGTTTCTTGGCTACGCTGGATCTTTTCTCCCTCCATTTTGTTTACATAGTCCCTTCATTACGGAAAAGATTTTGTGAGGGCAGAATGGGCATCAGACAATATTGACTTCCTTTCTTATAGAAATAAGATCCAGAGTAATGGTGTGAAACTGGGCGGGACAATAGATCTTTGGAAAAAATATTTCTGTTGAGAATTGCTGACAAACTATTAAATTTCCACAGGTCTTTAATCTAATTCATCAATAATGACATGTACAGTGCAATTTTCAGTGTTGTAGGGGGAGAAAATAAATCCAAGCAAAGACGATTCACATAAGCTGCAAGCTGTTCTCTGAACACCTCTATATAAAGTACACATCATTTGTATATAGGATTTGCCCACAGCTTCATAGTAGGCACACTGGAGACCAGAACTACAAGATTAGTAGTAATCTGATATACATGACCCAGAACATGCAATACCAGAAGGACATACCGTTTCCTCGATACCTAAAGCATAACAAAGGTAAGAACTTAAGTGTCTCTTGGTCAAGCATGCAGTCTTTTGTCCTGAGATCAATGCTATGGGCACGTTTGGCCTTGGATAGAAATGTATTTATTTATTTTATTTACATAATTTATACTCTACCTTTCTCCCCAATGGGACCCGAAGGTTTTGAACTGCTCTGTCAGCCACCTGGATCCTTGTCTTGGAGAAAGGCTGGTTAGGAGTGTATAAATACATAAATGAATATTTTATAGTGTGTGGCTGCTGTGAAAAAGGCAAATTCCACGCTGGCCATGATTAGACAAGAAATAGAGAATAAAACTGCTGCTATCATACTGCCCTTGTACAAATCTATGGTAAAACCACACTTGGAATACTATGTACAGTTCTGGTCACCACACCTAAAGGAGGCTATTGCAGAGCTTGAGAAGGTGCAGGAAAAAAGCAACCAAAATGATCAGGGGACCAGAGCAACTGCCCTATGAGGTTAAAACACTTAGGGCTGTTTAGCTTGGAAAGAAGGCGTTTAAGGGGAGACATGAGAGAGGTCTATAAAATTATGCATGGTATGGAAAGATTGGACAGGTAGACGTTTTCCTCCCTATCTCATAATACGAGAACATGGGGTCATCTGCTGAAGCTGCAGGGTGAGAGATTCAAAACAGATAAAAGGAAGTATTTCTTCACACAACGCATAGTTAAAATTGTGGAACTCCTTGCCCCAGGATGTGGTGATGGCGGCCAACTTGGAAGGTTTTAAGAGGGAGGGGACATGTTCATGGAGGATAGGGCTGTCAAGATTTCAAGGCTGTCAGATCAATTTGACAGGTGAAGGTTAAATCAGATGGATCTAGTAATGATGCAATCAGCCTGGCAAGTCCCTGGAGAGCTAGAGGGAGCTGACCTGATCCGGTTATGACCAGGTGGCTGATGCAATACAGGAGCCATGTCAGAATGACTAGGCATCTACTGTGATTGGTGGCTGCGTCCACCAGGTGTATATAATGGAGTGAAACTGAAGCTCTGTGTGGAATGCTATGAGCAGAGAGAGTGTGACAAGTATCTGTAATATATCTTTGCACTGTAAAATAAACTACACTTTTCTAAGTAGCAGAGGACTTTTCTGATGGTGTTATCCTGGACTGACTGCCAATCTGCTGGCATTTGCGTCAAGGGCTACTCATGGCTACTAGTAAAAATGGCTACCAATCATGATGCTTACCTGTTCTCTCTAGAATCAGAGGAGTAGGTCTATAATATTAGGTGCTTTGGAATTCAAGCAGGATAATGCAGCCTCAGTCGTTTGTGGGCTTCCTAGAGGCACCTGGATGGCCACTGTGTGAACAGACTGGTGGACTTGATGGACCTTGGTCTGATCCAGCATGGCCTTTCTTATGTTCTTACAGTGTGAATACAAAGGGGATGATTATCTGTGTATCAATTAAATAACTAATAGGTCCATCCCTACTTTAGACAAACATAAAATGGCCTGTTAAAGATGATTCTCTTTCACCTGGATGTCCCAGATCTCTTCTCTCTCCTTTTTCACCCTGTGGTACTTGCCTCCACTTTATCCTCACAACAATCCTGTGAAGTAGGTTAGGCCGCACACAACTGGCATAAAGCCACCCGGCAAACTTCCTCAGCAGTGGGGATTTGAACCTGGATGTCCAAGATCCTAGCCCAACACTCTAACCACTACACTGCACTGGCTCTCTGAAAAGAAAGAATGGCCTGCCACCATAATCTCCTGAACTAAAATTACAAGACAGGGCAACAGACCAACGTCAACAGGGGCTCAGTTCAGATGTGGTGCCACTCTTCGGTGGGGTGGGGTGGGGGAAGTATGCCCTCCTCCCCTACCACCACTCCACCCACATAAAACATGACTTATGGCTCCCCATGGGAACAGTGTGAATGCTGGTTCCTGTAATTCTTCTCACTGAAGAGAGGTGGGGAGATTTTGCATGTATCACATGTTATGGTGGAAGAGCTCTCCATATAGCTGAAGGAAGGTGCATTCCATCTGAACCACACCACTGAAATAACTGAAAGATGTTAGATTGGGACTATAAATGTATAAAGTGAGAGCCAGAGTGGTGTAGTGGCCATGAACGGCGGACTCTAATCTGGTGAACTGGGTTGGTTTCAACACTCCTCTACACAAAGCCTGCTGGGTGACCTTGGGCTAGTCACAGCTCTCTCTGAACTCTCTCATCCCCATCTACCTCACAAAAGTGTCTGTTGTGGGGAGAGGAAGGGAAGGTGATTGTAAGCCGGTTTGAGACTCCTAAAAGGTAGAGAAAATTGGGGTATAAAACCCAACTCTTCTTCTTCTTATATAATAATACAATAATTTTGTGTTTTCAGGTTGTGACCAACTCATAGCACCCCTGGACTATGGGGGTTTTCAAGGCAAGAGACGAATGGAGATTGTTTGCTGCTGCCTTCCTCTGCACAGCAACCCATCTTCTTTGGAGGTGTGTCGTCCAAATACCAACCATGGCCAACCCGGCTTAGCTTCCAAGCTCTGCAGGGTTTGGATGGTAAAGGCTATTAAGACTGCCGACCCTTATATATCAGTTCCTATATACCACTCAGAGGAATTTTTACATTGCACACTTAGAAGTAGCGGTGCTGAGAATTTCAACACAAATATGATTGCCCCGGATTGGACAGCCTCAATGTTTTTCTGTCTAAATTGATGTTAAGTACTGTGCTGAACGACTTTGCATGTGTGTAGTACCCTCGTGTACTAAAGGGTCAAGTTGTGCCTCAGTAATAAGTAACAAATAAGTTGCTGTCAGAGTATCAAGTTGGTTGTAATAATCTGACAGTAACAGCTGTGTGAGAGCTGTCAGATCTTGGAGATCTGAGAGGCCAAAGATGATGTCAGCAGAAGCAATAGCCTTGCTGGTACCAAAGGGAACTGCAGTAATCTGGATCTGGGCAGTTTGCTGATGTAATGCTTGGGAAGGTCCATAGGTGGCCTAATGCAGATCAGGTGCAGTGGGTGTATATAAGGCTATGTAACTGTGCTTCTGTAACTCACTCAAATACAAATCAATTACAGCCTGGAAGTAGTAGTGGAGTAGTGTACGTGATGGTATGTTTTATCTGTGCACTGTAAATAAAAGACACTGTTTCTTATAAAGCAAGACTGCTGGTGGTTATGTCCTGGAGGAACTCCTAAACCACTTGCTTCCACGTCAGGGTTATGGGCCCAGAATTTGCTTCACTGCGCAGGAGTCGTGTGGTGAGAGCTCAGCTGAGTTTCCAGGACGTCCAGAGGCTTTTTTGAAACAGTGAGAGATTGAGTGGGAGAGATGGCTCAATCTGCAATCCCAGTGGAGAAGCTCAATGCTGACAACTACTCTATATGATTGGTAAGAATTGAGCATTACCTTAAGAGAGAAGGTTTATGGGATGTTGTGGCCCGGACCCCCGCTGCTGCTGCTGATGAAGGGCAAGAGAAAGATAAGAAGGCACTTGCCAACTTAATATTGACTGTGGGGGATGGCCAGCTAGTATACATTGCCAGCAAGACCACGGCAAAAGCTGCGTGGGAGACTTGGCAAGGAGTTTATCGCAGAGACTCTGCTGGCTCTATACTAACACTAATGAGGCGATTATACAGGACTTATAAATCACCTCACATTCCTGTCTCAGCATTTGAGAGGTCTGGCTGACTTGTTTAGGCAGCTGGAACTGAGAGGGAAAGTAATTGCAGATGAGGATAAAGTTTGCATCATGCTGGGTTCCCTTGATGCAAGCTTTGATGTGTTAGTGGCCTCACTGGAATGCATGGCCGTGCAGCAGCTCACATATGATTATGTGACTGGAAAGATCCTGGAAGACGAGGAGCGTCGGCAGGAGGGACGTTTTCAGATGACTGCAGCCCCGCTGGGAACCAGACATCCCATGGATAGAGCAGTGCCTCGTCCATCTGCGGTGACAACAGCCCACGAGTCTTACACCCCAGAATTACACCCCCGGCAGAGAGGTTCATCACAGCCAACGCCGTTGACCTCAGCCCTGCAGCGGAGACAGCCTGTAAGTGGGAATGAAACCTACTCAGCGCAGACTTCGTTGAAGCAAGGCTTTGGAGCGGCCCGAAGGAGTGGGGTCTTCAATCAAGAGGGGGAGGACTGTGAGCTCTATGTGAAAAAATGTTATTCGTGTGAGAGCACCCAGCACCTCAGATGGAATTGCCCCCAGTTAAAGAAGAAGACGGCTAAGCAACAGGATAAGAATGCCACACACACAGCGGTTGTGCTGGCTGGGACTGCTAAGGGTGAGGATGTATGGCTGGTTGATAGTGGTGCAAGCAAGGTTTTTGTTAAAGACAGCGCCTTACTATCAAATAAACATGAGTCTGCAAGAACGCATGTAAGCTTGGCAGACGGGAAGCATTTAGAGGTCCAGTGTCAGGGCAGTTTAAACTTCCCTGAGTTAAGCCATAAGTTCCAAAATGTGCTCTGTGTGCCTCTCCTGGAGAATAACCTGCTAAGCGTATCTGCATTGACGAGGGCTGGTTTCTCTGTGAGTTTTACAGGAAACACCTGCCAGATAAGCAGAGAGGGAAAGACGCTGTTAGAAGGGCAGTTAAAGCAGGACGTTTATGTGGTGCGCAGAGGGGCTGGGGAAGCCACAAGAACAGTGGGAACTTCAAATGTTAATCCTCATTCTGAGTGCCTACATTTGTTACACCGGCGTTTAGGCCATGCCTCTTTTTCTACTATACAGAAAACCCTGAGCTTGTTAGGGGAAAATGAGGTAAAGCTTAACAAGTGTTAACACCTATCTTGATTGTACAGTGTGTAAATCTGTAAAGAGCAGAAGGTCCCCAGTAGCCAAAGTAAGCCAGAGAGTGACAGACAGACCCCTAAGGCTTGTCCATGTGGATATCTGTGGCCCATTCAATGAAAGTGTGTCTGGGAACAGATGGGCTCTGGTTCTGGTCGATGACTGGTCTAGGTTCGGCTGGATTTATTTGCTCAAGAATAAAAGTGAAGCCTGTAAGACAATCAAATACTGGGTAAAGAGAGTGGAAAGGCAGCTAGATTTGCCGCTTGCCAACCTCCAGAGTGACAGGGGGGGAGAATTCCTCTCTAATGAGTTAGCCCAGTGGTTAGACAGCAAGGGAATACAGCACAGACTTGCTAACCCTTGTGTTCCTCAGGAGAATGAAGTTGCAGAGCGAAGGATAGGCTATTTGAAATCCATGCTGCAATCTCTGTTAGAGGATGCTAATCTACAGCCAAGGAATCCAGATCTGGGCCCATAACCCTGACGTGGAAGCAAGTGGTTATGTCCTGGAGGAACTCCTAAACCACTTGCTTCCACGTCAGTTGCAGCTTGCCGTGGCTATTGCGCCTGCACAATCCCCAAACTAAATATCAATGGCTGGGTTATTAAATTCTGAAGCACAAAATTAATTGCAGTTCATCTCCTCTTTGTATGTACATAGCTGGGTGCATCCTTTAAATGACCAGTATTGGATACATAGCCTGCTTTTTGTACCTGCATATTTATTCAGCGGCATTTATTGTGAACTGACTACAAGAACTGATCATGAGTTTTGAATGCACTCAGAGACACTTAAGTAGTTAGTCTCAACTCACAAATCTCAGTAGTTCTTTTTCTTCTGTGCTTTTTCGAATCTTGAGGGGAGCAGCAAATAGGTAGAGAAAGAGGCAAAGTTGCTGTTAGAAAGCAGGCTGTAATCTGGCAAATTGACAGGTTATTGAACAACCCTTCTCAAAAAAGTGTTTGAGATTCTCTTGAACTCATGTGTGCACGTTGTTAATTTGAGACCCAAGATGTTCAGCTGTACATTCTGGTCAGTTCCACACGTTCTCCTCAATCTTTACAGTTAGTTATATAAGTTTGTCCTGTTTGGTTGACCAAATAGAGGTATGACCATATATGGAGGGGAAAAGTGGATTTGAATACATCACCTTGTTGCCCAACTTTAAGAAGAGTTGGTTTTTATACTCCACTTTTCTCTACCTTCAAGAAGTATCAAACTGCCTTACAATTGCCTCCCTCCCCCACAACAGACACCTTGTGAGGCAGGTGGGGCTGAGAGAGTTCAGAGAGAACTGTGACTGGCCCAAGTTCACCCAGCGGGCTTCATGTGGGGAATTGAAGCCAGTTCATCAGATTAGAGTCTGCCACTCATGTGGAGGAGCAAGGAGTCTCCCCAGTTCTCCAGATTAGAGCCCAACGGTCTTAACCACTACACCACGCTGGCCCTCAATGAATTCACATGAAGGTCTGAAGACAGCCCAAATCAATCAATCAATCAATCAATCAATGGCATTTCGGTGCATGGACAGAAGACTTCCTAAATGAGGCCTTCTAAGCACAGTGAACTGTCTTAAGTTATCTGGTGAGAAAAAGGCCCACTCATACACCGCACAGAACAATTAAGCCTTTTTACAAATAATGGCTCATAATAGATTTTCTCTCATTAAAGGTAAGAGGAGCTGGACAAGTTCCTAAAGACTCTTCAAGTGCACTGAATGTCCCAGTTCTCAAACATTCCACTGGAAATTAGTTCTCTCAGTAAATACTGAACCAGTGTTTACAAATGATTTATGTAACATTTAATTAGCTTTACACAGCTTAGCATTGATGCAGAGTATTTGAGGACATGGTCTCCCCCTCCCCCTAAGAATGCTGGGCTTATTCCTATCTGCATTTCTGCACAATCTTGCCCAATTCCCCTCCCCACTGCATCCCCTTTGGCTGGTCCTATAACCACCGGTTGAGTCTTTGGGGTACCCCAAAGAGGCTCTTTCTCCTGCTTGGTGTAGTGGTTAGGAGCAGTGGACTCTCATCTGGTGAACCAGGTTTGATTCCCCACTCCTCCACATGAGCAGCAGATTCTAATCAGTAGAAATAGGTTGGATTCCCCACTTCATCACATGAGCAGCAGACTTGAATGTGGTGAATCGGGTTGGTTCCCCCACTCCTCCACATGAAGCCAGCTGGGTGACCTTGGTCCAATCACAGTTCTCTCTGAACTCTCTTGGTTCCACCTACTTCACAAGGTGCCTGTTGTGGGGAGGGGAAGGCAATGGTAAGTCAGTTTGATTCTCCTTAAAAGATAGAGAAAAACCATATAAAAACCAACTCTTCTTCAGGAGGTGTGAATAAGGCATCCTGATTTGATGCCTACCCCATAACCCAAGTACCACAGCTGCTGACAAGACTAAGGGGAAGCATACTGCGTGACAACCCTAGAGATGACGAAGGGCTACTGGCATGTTCTGCTCAGAGTCCAAGATAAGGAAAAGACAGCATCGGGTTTGATTCCTCACTCCTCCACATGAGCGGCAGATGCTAATCTGGTGAACTGGGTTCATTTCCCCACTCCTACGCATGAAGCCAGCTGGGTAACCCAGTGCTAGTCACAGCTCTCTCTGAACTCTCTCAACCCCATTTACCTCACAGGGTGTCTGTTGTGGGGAGGGGAAGGGAAAGTGATTGTAAGCTGGTTTGATTCTTCTTTAAGTGGTAGAGAAAGTCAGCATATAAAAACCAACTTCTTCTCCCGACAACTGCCCATGTTCAAGAAACCCTATTCCCCATTAGAACAACTCGAGTTAATTTTGCATGCAATGTTTCTATTGTCGACACTTGTTTTTTCAGGATTTTGGTTTTGCTTCCTAGCTAAAATTGCGCTGAAAAATTGTGGACTTGGAAAATGTTTAAAAAACACAGTAAACTGGCCTATCTGCTCAAGTTTGTGTGTGTGTAAAGTACCATCAAGTAGCAGCTGACCCATGGCGACCCCTTATGGGGTTTTCAAGGCAAAAGACACTCAGACGTGGTTTGCCATTGCCTGCCTCTGCATAACAACCCTAGTATTCCTTGGTCTCCCATCCCAATACTAACCAAGGCTGATCCGGCTTAGCTTCCAAGATCAGGCTATACCAGTGGTTCCCCAAACTTTTCAGGCCACTGCCCCCTTCATCCCAGCACCCCCTACCCTATTCAACAACACAGTTGAAGGAGCCCACCTCTAGCATCCCCCTGCTGCCCTCTTGCCTCTTAGGTAATCCCACCGCCCCCCAGGCGGTGGTATTGCCCATTTTGAGAACCACTGTGTGTACCATGCTGCCTTCCTTCTCCTGCTCGAGGTTACTGACAATCAAATGCTATTACTATTTTATGATGATACTGAAAGAACAGTCCCTCAAGAATAGTGGGTCTTGGAACCCCTGCAACGTGTATATCGATAACATCTGCTATTACTCTTGATTTTGCTAGTCAATTATTCAGGACCACTCTGGAAGATGTTCTTGCTTAGATGAGTTTTTATTTGATTCGATTTGAAGTCGCCTGGAAAGGGCAGAAGAAAGATCTATTGTACAGCGGGGTGACTGCAGGAAACAGCCATGCATAAACAGCATATGTTTATGAGGTGGTTTGCCATTGCCTTCCCCAGTCTTTGGTCTGCTTTGGTTTAGCTCTAATTCTGAATGGATTTAGACATACTGAAAGAAGCATGTTTGGTCTAACTGTAATTATCTGTAAATGGTTGATTTAAACAATCTGGAAGTATTCAAAAGCTTGGAAATCCCAATTTTGGTTGAATCTGCATGCCAGTATGTTGGTTAAAAAGAAGTTTATTACATTATGGGAGAAAACGGTCTAAATTACCAGTTGAGTGGCAGAAAATGTGACATGAATTCCACAGGACATAGGTCTTTTATGCATGGCTGTTTCACTCATCGTCACCCCTTCGACGATTTCGGGTCTTTGTGTTGATTATGCGTTCCGTTTCCGACCATCAGGGGTAGCCTCGTTCTCCCCCTGCCTTTCCGTGCGTTTTCAAATTCGAGATAAAACAGGTCTCTGAAAACGCAGGCAAAACACAGGGAAACGTAGGGGGAGAGCAAGGTGACCTCTGAAGGTCAGAGACGGCACGCATAATCAATACAAAGACCCAAACTCTTTGTGGAGGGGTGATGGCAAGTGAAACAGCCATGCATAAACAACCTTACTCTACAACCTTAAAACCAGCTTTGTATCTATTTGACAGAAGTCTAACCTGCCCTCACAATACAAACGTTCCCTGAGAGAAGCAATGATCATCAAACACCTCGTAGTACTACAAATTCCCAAGAAGCCATGACAATTTAACTAGTTTAGGCATGTTATATAAATGAAGTGTGCGTGTTTAGAATTCGCAAATGGTGAGGCGATACTGGTTGCATTTCTTGTCATTCCATCCGCCGTCCGTGTACATCTCCACACAGTTTTCCACGCCTTTGCCATTGGGTTCGTACCGACGCCAGTTTGTATAATTCAGAGGTGACCTGTCCAAATAAAGGAAATCCCCTGGAACAGGGCCTTCCTTCATTCCCAGATAAGCGTATCGATTTCTCTCTTTCACAATACCCAGAATAGCTTCATTCTCTGCTTCGTTCTTGGGGGTTGCAATGGAACCCCAAGCATTTTGGCACGTTTGGCGTGTGGTTTCAAAATCCACTTCCTTCCCATCGGTAGCAAGTATTTTATCTCCCACTTTAGTTATCATTCCTTCCAAAGCAAGGACTGCAAATGAGAGAGAGAGAAAATAACAGTTAACTATTTGAACTGACCTTAGAAGCTAAAATGACTAAACTGAGGCTATCGTATTTTGGTCATATTATGAGAAGACAAGAATCATTAGAAAAGACAGTCATGCTAGGAAAAGTTGAGGGCAGCAGGAAAAGAGGAAAACCCAACAAGAGATGGATTTACTCAATAAAGGAAGCCACAGTCCTCAATTTGCAAGATCTGAGCAAGGCTGGCAAAGATAGGACATTTTGGAGGACAGTGATTCATAGGGTCGCCATGAGTTGGAAGCAACTTAATGGCACTTAACACACACATTTGATACTGCTACAGCTACTATGCTTATGTGCACATCCTGGTATTGTTGTCATCAAATGATTAAAATGCTATGCCACTACATCAAATTGCAAAAGAAGAAGATGAAGAAGAGGAAGAGGAGAAGTTGGAGGAGGAGATGGTTTTTAAATGTTGATTTTCTCTATCTTTTTTTTAAGGAGAAAAAAAAGGAGAAAACTAGTTTACAATCTCCTTCCTTTCCTCACCCCCAACAGACATCTTGTGAGGTATGTGGGGCTGAGAGAGTTCGGAGAGAACTGTGACTAGCCCAAGGTCACCCAGCTGGCTTCATGTGGAGGAGTGGGGAATCAAACTCTTGAGGAGCCATTTGCTGGGCGATATCCAAGTCCCTACCACTGAGTGTGCTGGGAATTAGACAACGAGCTTTGTCTAAGTCAGGACAACGAAGATAGTTAAAATGTTTATAGTTGTTTGCATAGTCACAGGGGACAGCGCTGGCCACTTAGCCAATGGTAATTGGTCAGTTAAGCTGGTACTGGTCATGTGACCTTCAGCTGCATTCCAAGAAGCAGCAGTTAAACTGCCGTTTTGTAGTTGGGAGAGACTTGCTATGTATAAGCACTTCTTCCTCAAGTTATGAGCAACATGACAGTTGCTATTTTGCATCCCACGTTTACACTCCCTATAATATAGTAAACATTTGTTTTGTTAAAAGAAAGCTACATGTTCAGAGTCTTTGTGAGTGTGTGTGAACCATAATCCACAAGATCATGATCTTTTCGCATTTAAACTCAACAGGGTGCCAGTAAAGAGGACAGAGGGATGTCATGCCCTTCCCAGAGGGTGTCAAGAGGAAGCGACAGAGCTACTGGGGCCCCAGCTGAAGAACTGCGTAAGCACGCATGCAGCTGTTGAGTGCCTAACTAGAACCTGGTGCCAGGAAGTGACATCATCACATCACACTGTGCACACATTTTCTCCTCTGGTGACCGTTGTTTGCATTGTTACTGGGTAGGGTTGCCAACCTCCAGGTGGTGGCTGGAGATCTCCCACAGTTACAACTGATCTCCAGCCAACAGAAATCAGTTCTGGAGAAAATGGCTGCTTTGGCCATTGGACTCTACGGCCTTGAATCCCTTCCCCTCTCCAAACCCCACCTTCCTCAGGCTCCGCTCCCAAAATCTCCAGGTATTTCCCAACTCGGAGCTGGCAACCCTATTAACAGGCCTGTCTGATCACTGTGAAAAATACATGGGGGTACTGGGGAAACAAAACCCCTCTCAAACCACTTTCAGTTCCCTTAAAAACTGTTAAGTGTCTACAGCCAAGCCTACTCAGGTAGGGTATAAAATTAGGATTTTTCAGCTGAGGTTATTCTTCACCTGTATTTTAAACTGGTATGAAAGATAATGAAAGATAATGAAAGCTGGACAGTGAAGAAAGCTGATAGGAAGAAAATAGATTCCTCTGAAATGTGGTGTTGGAGGAGAGGGTTACGGATTCCGTGGGCTGCTGAAAAACAAATCAGTGGGTTATAGATGAAATCAAGCCTGAACTGACCCTAGAAGCTAAAATGACTAAACTGAGGCTGTCGTATTTTGGTCACGTCATGAGACGACAAGAGTCACTGGAAAAGACAGTCATGCTAGGAAAAGTGGAGGGCAGCAGGAAAAGAGGAAGACCCAACAAGAGATGGATTGACTCAATAAAGGAAGCCGCAGCCTTCAATTTGCAAGATCTGAGCAAGGCTGTCAAAGATAGGACGTTTTGGAGGACTTTCATTCATAGGGTCACCATGAGTCGGAAGCGACTTGATGGCACTTAACACACACACATGAAAGATGATATAATCGGAACAACTACCTCCTTCAAGTCGCAGGATTTTCTGCTTCAGATGTCTGAGGGCTTTCTGCACTTCAGGGTCCAGAGAAGCTGGAAGACCTGCAAAGCAGTACGATAAGAAAAACAGTAACATTAAATGACATTTCTGGCCACCCCAAAATCACACGCTTTTGGTGTCGTTTCAGGAGAAAATTTATTCCATTCTTCTTCCAAAAATAAGACGTCTAGTTGCATACCTACAAGTCTGAACATTTAATTTTTTGAATGTGGTTCATTCTCAGAGTGTCAGAGTGCACGCAAGTTGCCTCGCATCAGTGGTCATCAGCCTATCTGGACCAGAGACCCACCCTTCACCCCTAGGGGACAGCTTGGGACCAACTAAGGTGCAAACACATAGGATCAATGTCATGTGACAGGAAGAGTAGGAGTCAATGTCTTTACAGTACAGTAAGCAACAGATCCAGAAATGAGGTACAGCTTCATTTAAGCGAAAGCCCCCTCCCCATATTTTAGAAATTTTATTATTATTATTATTATTGGTCTTACAACCCACCCTATACCCCAGCCAAAGCTAGGCTCAGAGCATCTATCAGTAATAAAATATTGCACACACTTACTTAAACGTAATAGGTAAAGGTCCCCTGTGCAAGCACCGGATCATTTCTGACCCATGGGGTGACATCACATCCCGACGTTTCCAAGACAGACTTTGTTTGCGGGGTGGTTTGCCAGTGCCTTCCCCAGTCATCTTCCCTTTACCCCCAGCAAGCTGGGTACTCATTTTACCAACCTCAGAAGGATGGAAGGCTGAGTCAACCTTGAGCCGGCTACCTGAAACCGACTTCCGTCGGGATCGAACTCAGGTAGTGAGCAGAGCTTATGACTGCAGTACTGCAGCTTAACACTCTGCGCCATGGGGCTCCTTTAAATGTAATACATATACATTAAAAGCTAGGCCATACACAATATATTATTAAAGATCAGTTGGCGTTATTGTTCGTCACAGGAGTACATGGTAGGCCGGGGAAAAGCAATCTCCAGTTGACACATACATATGGAAATTATAGAAGGGGGAGTAGGGTTGCCAGCTCCAGGTTGGGATATACCTGGAGATATTGGGAGGAGCCTGAGGGGGTGGGGTTTGGAGAGAGGCTTCAAGCCCATAGAGTCCAATTGCCAAAGCGGCCAATTTCTCCAGGGGAACTGATCTCTATCGGCTGGAGATCAGTTGTAATAGCAGATCTCCAGCTAGCACCTGGAGGTTGCTACGTGTGCTGATTAACGTTAGTTGAGAGAACAAACAGCACCACAGCTCAATTCACTAGAAGCGATTTTAGTGATTATAACAAAGAAATTAAACACATCAAAGTATACACGCAGGTATGGAGCCAGTCTGGAACCTCAAAATACAATGTAAATACAAAAGTACTATAAAGCTAAAGCTATCAGAGATAATAAGAAGCCTTATGGGTCGCTGTTCACCTATGGAGGTCGCTGTACCTGAGAGAATACAAAGATTTTGACTGAAGAAGCGACTGCGAAATGATTATAATATCCGGAGAGATCGTTTCATTTTGTTTTTACACCTACCTTGAATACTTACCTTGGAAGCATCTTCCACTATTTTTCGTTTACCTGGAACAACGGTGAAGTAACCTGCGTTTATTACTTTGGAATTTTGGTGAACACCCGGCAGTGGAACAGTTTGTTTTCTTACTACTGACGTTCAATTCTACTTTGTTTCCATTTGGAACCCACCACATGTGGACTACTTTAGCTTTATAGTACTTTTGTATTTACATTGTATTTTGAGGTTCCAGACTGGCTCCATACCTGCGTGTATACTTTGATGTGTTTAATTTCTTTGTTATAATCACTAAAATCGCTTCTAGTGAATTGAGCTGTGGTGCTGTTTGTTCTCTCAGCACCTGGAGGTTGGCAACCCTGGGGGAGAAGAGAGGACAGCCAAGATGGACACCATAGCTGATCTCAACCATAGGCCTGGAGGAACATCTCAGTCTTACAGACCCTACGGAACTGTGCAAAATCCCGCAGGGCCCTAGTCTCACTAGAAAGAGAGTTCCACCAGGTCCCGAAGATAAACATCAAAGATAACAAATATCAAAGAGACGGTCTTCTCAAATAACGTGAGAATAGATGGAAGAATTAGGGAATTTTGAAGAGCAGATAATGAACCAGTTCAGGTATTATCAACCTTGTCCCCTGAAACAAACAGAAGATGTCAATGTTATTTCTACTTTAACTTAGTTACAGGTGGATCTTCCTAATTTAATTTTCTTCAAAGGAAATGTACGGCATAACTTTCTATAAAAACTGTATTTAGCGTTGCATATCAAATATGTAATGTTATGCCAGCATAATTTCCCAACTGCTGGTAACCCAGGCTCAGACAGTTGAGAACTCTTTGAAGACTATTCCCCCTGCCAGATGAAAGGCAGAGAAAACTGATTCCCTAAAGGGCTCGGAGAAGAACAGGGATAATTAACAGGGATGATAAACATTTGTTGGTCGGGTTCTGATCCCCATCCCTATGACAGAAAGTGTGCGTAAGCGATGGTCTTTATTCGACGCTTTGTGAAGAGTGCTCAGTATTTTCCACGTAAGTGGGAACCTTGGCACATAGAAAGGTTATCCTGGATTGGTTCTTGTAGGTTATCCGGGCTGTGTAACCGTGGTCTTGGAATTTTCTTTCCTGACGTTTCGCCAGCAACTGTGGCAGGCATCTTCAGAGTAGTAACACTGAAGGACAGTGTCTCTCAGTGTCAAGGGTGTCAAGGGTGTAGAAAGAGTAATATATAGTCAGAAAGGGGTTGGGTTTGAGCTGAGTATTGTCCTGCAAAAGTATTGTCCTGATACTTACAGGACAATACTTTTGCAGGACAATACTCAGCTCAAACCCAACCCCTTTCTGACTATATATTACTCTTTCTACACCCTTGACACTGAGAGACACTGTCCTTCAGTGTTACTACTCTGAAGATGCCTGCCACAGTTGCTGGCGAAACGTCAGGAAAGAAAATTCCAAGACCACGGTTACACAGCCCGGATAACCTACAAGAACCAATGAACTCTGACCGTGAAAGCCTTCGACAATGTTATCCTGGATGTCTGGTCATTACTGGACTCTAGGGCAAGGTGCCAAACATTTTCTTTCTTTTTACCTTGTGGTCCAGGTTCCCCTCTGTCTCCCTTCTTGCCCGGTTCCCCTTTTTCCCCTTCTGGACCAGGAAGTCCATCTCTTCCAGCAGCACCTGGCAAGCCATTAGGAGGCCCCACAGGACCTGGAAGGACAGACAGACAACAACAAAACTCGCAAACCACTCTTCTCCACATTACACAGTGAGAAAAGGAAAAGTGAATGAATGCTTCCAAGGCAGCAGATGCCACTACAGGCTGGAGGAGGAGGACAAAGAAGAAGAGTTGGTTTTTATATGCTGACTTTCTCTGCTACTTAATGAAGAATCACACCCGCTCTTCTTCTTCATCCTGATTTATTCAACTTTTTTTTGGTGCCCATAAATTGCAGACACTGTTCTTCCTACACCAGACTCACAGGTTTTGGGGGAAAAGGTATCCCACTGATTTAAATGCACACGTGCAATATATATCTATAGGGAGGTCTCATCTTGGAGAAACCCAGTTTTCACAACAAAGATATCAAGATGGGAGGGGGGATTTTGCAGAATCAGAGTTGCTGCCCAATTCAAGTTTGCCAAGTTTCTTTGAATGCTATTCATTCGTTTACTAGAAAGATCAAGCACCGCATATTGAACAATTACCTGGCGGTCCCGGGTCTCCTTTCATACCATCCCTTCCATCTCTCCCAGGCAACCCGTTTGCTCCTGGTGTTCCAGGGATCCCGGGAATCCCCCCACACTTGTCCTCTGCATGACACGGCAAGGAAAACGCAGCCACCGCTACCACGGCACAAAGCAACTGGTGCAAAAGCCTCATTTCTGATCAGTTCTAAACGAAAGAATATGCATTTAAACTGCATGGCACTACATTACTCTTCGCCCAAACTGTATCATATTGCCCCTTTTAAAATTGCCCTGACCTGGATGGCCCCGGCTAGTCTGAACTCATCGGATCTCAGAAACTAAGCAGGGTCAGCCCTGATTGCTACTTGGATGGGAGACCACCAAGGAAGTCCAGGGCTCTTCCACAGAGGCAGGCTTGCCCTGACCTGGATGTCTCAGGCTAGCCTGATCTCATCAGATCTCAGAAGCTAAGCACGGTCAGCCCTGGTTTGTACTTGGATGGGAGACCACCATGGAAGTCCAGGGTCGCTAGGCTGAGGCAGGCAATGGCAAACCACCTCGGTTTTTCTGCCCTGACCTGGATGGCCCAGGCTAGCCTGATCCAATCAGATCTCAGAAGCTAAGCTGGCTTGGCACAGGTTAGTACTTGGATGGGAGACCACCAAGGGACTCCAGGGTTGCTATGCAGAGGCAAGAAATGGCAAACCACCTCTGTTCGTGTCTTGCCTTGAAAACCTTATGGGGTCACCTTAAGTCAACTGTGACTTGAAAGCAATTTTCAACCCCCCCCCCCCTGAAAATACGTCAGAAAAAAAGTGTTGGTCCTTAATTCCAAAGGAAGATGTTTTTCCCTCTATCCATCTTGTCATCTGTTCCTATGCTGTCAATTGCATCAGTGGCAGAACGTTGACTAAAGTCTCCCGTTCAATCCCTGGCATCTCTAGGATCTCAGACAGCTGATGCTAGGAATGGGTTTTCCTCTGCCTGAAATGTTGGAGAGAGCCTCCACCATTCACTATGAAAGACACTGAGATAGAGGAACCAACGCCTTAATAGAAGGCAGCTTCATCTGTGGTTAGGATGACGGCAACATTGACATCTATACAAAATTCAGCACCACAGGTTTGAAAATTTTCATTACCAGGTGTCGTTAAGAAATATCTTGAAATAATAATACTTTCAGCCAATGATGTCCGACAGAACAAATCTGACTGGAGTCACGTTCCAATTTCTGAGTTCCACTTACCCTTCCGTTGCACGACGCAATGAGGGAAGGGTTTCAAATCCACACACTTATATAGTGCTGCTGCAGAGGGTGGTTTCATATTGAAGTGGAAAGTCGATAAACACTTTTGAACGTAGGTGGAAATCTGATCAGGGTGAGTTTGAATGATTTTCATTTTCATTATGCACTCCATGGGCTGGGCAAATACTTCAAATGGTGTCAAGAACCCTATGATAGGCTCCATTCATGGTTGGGTGGAGAGGGGAATTACATTCTGATAGCAAAAAAAATGTTCTTGAACAAAAATGTAGATAAGAATAGAAAAAGAAAAGCTGTAATGAAAATAATTCAAAAGATATGAAGGTTTCCATGGAACTCCCAGCCTGGATTATTTCATTATCCTGATCCTTCTGCCTATTCACTGATTTCCTACCATACCCTACCATCAACCTCAATAAGAGAACTTAGTAACCTGTCAATTGCAGAAGAAGAAGAATTGGTTTTTATATGCCGACGTTCTCTACCACTTAAGGGAGAATCAAACTGGCTTACAATCACCTTCCCTTATCCTGTGAGGTAGGTGGAGCTGAGAGAGCTCTAAGAGAGCTGTGACTAGCCCAAGGTCACCCAGCTGACTTCATGTAGAGGAGTGGGAAACCAACCCAGTTCACCAGATTAGCATCCACCGCTCAGGTGGAGGAATGGAGAATCAAACCTGGTTCTCCAGATCAGAGTCCACCACTCCAAACCACTGCTCTTAACTACTACACCATGCTGGCCCTCAGAGGAGTATGGAAGATAGTATATAGTTAACAAACAGGATCTGGAGTCTGAGGAGCAGTGGGTAGTGACATTGTAGCCTAGTATTTACAGTGCTGGACTGGAACCAGAGAAAACTCCCCCCTCCAAATGTGAAATTCATCGAGTTCCCTTGAACCAGTCACTGTACGGCTAACCTACCTCACAGAGTTGTTGTGAAGGGGGGGGAACGTGATGACCCCAACCATGTACCCACATGGTTGAGCTCTTTGGAGAAGAAGTGAGGTATAAATAGGTAAGGTGATCTTCAAGTCACCATGGCTACTAGTCAAAATGGATACTAGTTATGATGCATACCTATTCTCTGCAGTACCTGAGGGGCATGCCTATTATATTAGGTGCCGTGGACATTATCTCTGCGAGCACACTGCATGCAGATAACCCCACCACCACCACAGCAAAGCTCCCGCCATTGGAAATAAAGCCTATTTATTGCCTTGAAAACCCTACGCATCACTAAGGGCAGCTAACATTTAAGGATACTGCACAATGAGAAGTTGAAAAGGACTGCAATTTTTCTTTTGCGGGGAAAGACTACCCTTGGCTCTGATGTGAATGAAAAAGAACACCGTGTTCACCTGCTCAGAGGGCTGTCCCATGCTCCCAATGAGTCAAGCACAAAGGGAACACTTGACTGTCCTTTAGCTGATAAACGTCAGGTTTTCCTGGCACAGATGGTGAGACCAAGATGCGGAAAAGGTGTTTATACTACAGAATGATTCACCCCCCCCAAACTCACACCGTTCTTCTGAAGCAGATGCTTCAACGTACCTGTTTTGAGTTGCAGAATGGGGAGAAGATTACAAAAAGAAGTCTGTTACTTCATGGACTCTCATCTGAGTTATGCAATTGGTTTAACCCATGCTTCTGTGGTTTAAGCAAAAGAAGGTTTTGCGCTTAGTACGGTCCAAGATCCAGGCATGCAACTATAGTGCTGGGAGTACAACTAGAGTCTGCCACTCATGTGGAGGAGTGGAGAACCAAACCTGCTTCTCCAGACTAGAGTCTGCCGCTCATGTGGCGGAGTGGGGAATCAAACCAGGTTTTCCAGATTAGAGTCTGCCACTCATGTGGAGGAGTGGGGAAACCAACCTGGTCCTCCAGATTAGAGTCCACCACTCTAAACGCCACACCACCCTGGCTCTTTGACCAATTGCGGGTTTTTAAAAAATGTTTGCTATAGCAGCAGCTTCCACATCGCACAAGGGTTTTCACTGTAACTGAGGGTAAGCTCTGGCAGCTGGTCTGTGGCTGGCTACACCTACTGTGGCTGCACCCGCCAGTGTATCACAGTTCCAAAGGTGCCCATAAGATCAGGCTTAAGACCCCCGATATAAACAAATACAGCACTAGAATTTCCACAGGTGTGTGTGTGTGTGTGGGGGGGGCGCTCTGATTTCTCCCCAAGCTTTTCCTGAGAGCCCCTGTTGTGGGCAGGTAGTAATATAGGCACATATATCTCAGAATCATAGAATAGCAGTGGCTGACCAGATGCCCCTAGGAAGCCTACAAGCAAGACAACTGCAGCAGTATCCTGTGGGATGTTGCAGTTAAGAGCGGTGGTTTGGAGCAGTGGACTCTGATCTGGAGAAACA
This sequence comes from Euleptes europaea, assembly GCF_029931775.1. Classification (NCBI taxonomy): domain Eukaryota; kingdom Metazoa; phylum Chordata; class Lepidosauria; order Squamata; family Sphaerodactylidae; genus Euleptes; species Euleptes europaea. The sequence goes on from NC_079316.1 coordinate 106,742,627, forward strand.
GGTTTGATTCCCCACTCCTCCACATGAGTGGCGGATGCTAATCTGGTGAACTGGATTTGTTCCCCCCACTCCTACACATGAAGCCTGCTGGGTGACCTTGGGCTAGTCACAGCTCTCTTAGAGCTCTCTCAGCCCCACCAACCTCACAGGGTGTGTTTGTTGTGAGGAGGGGAAAGGAAGGTGATCGTAAGTCGGTTTGATTCTTCCTTAAGTGGTAGAGAAAGTTGGCTTATAAAAACCAACTTTTTATATAATCTTTGATACTAGAGAGAACTGGTATGCATCATGACTAGCATTCATTTTGGCTATTAGCCATGAATAGCCCTCGCCTCCATGAACATGTCCACTCTCCTCTTCAAGCCATCCAAGTTTGCAGCCAGCACCACATCCTGGGGCAGTGAGTTCCAGAACGTAACTATGCGCTATGTGAGGAAATACTTCCTTTTATCTATTCTGAATCTCTCACCCTCTGGATTAAGCAGATGACCCCGCATTCTGGTATTATGAGAGAGGGAGAAAAAGTTCTTCACTCTCTCCATATTATGCATAATTTTATAGACGTCTATTATATCTCCCCTTATCCGCTTTCTTTCCAAGCTAAACAGCCCAAAGCGTTTTAACCGCTCCTCATGGGGTAGTTGCTCTAGCCCCCTGATCATTTTGGTTGCTCTTTTCTGCACCTTCTCAAGCTCTGCAATATCCTTTTTTAGATGTGGTGACCAGAATCGTACACAGTATCCCAAGTGTGGTCTCACCATAAGATTTGTACAAGGGCAGTATGATAGCTGGAGTTTTATTCTCTATTCTACATCAGTTATGGCTCCTTGAGGGTCCTTTGTAAGGAAGCACACAAATGGGTGTGTCTATGTTCCTTTCTCCTCGAGAATTACCAAAGTTGACACCTATTTCTCAGAACTGCTGTATTTGATTTGTTTACTTGAAGATTACCCACTTATTTCAAGTCCACCGGCTGTTCCACTCCGAGAACAGAATTTTGAAAAGTACACATTAGAACACTGAAGGAAAAACAAAAATGAAAACAGCATTATGTTAACAGCTGGTAGAATAAAAAGCCCGTTGAATTACATACTATCACACTGGGAGGTTAAAAGCCCCGCTGATAAAGAAAAGTCTTAACAGCCTGTTGAAATGGGGCCAAACTCAAATCTGTCAAACCTCGAGGGATAATAAAGAAGGAGAAGAGTTGGTTTTTATATACCAACTTTCTCTACCACTTAAGGGAGACTCAAACTGGCTTACAATCACCTTCACTTCCCCACAACAGAAACCCTGTGAGGTAGGTGAGGCTGAGAGAGTTCAGAGAGAGCTGTGACTACCCCAAAGTCACCCAGCTGGCTTCATGTGGAGGAGTGGGGAAACCAACCTGGTTCACCAGATTAGCAACCGCTGCTCATGTGGAGGAGCAGGGAATCAAACCTGGTCCTCCAAATTAGAGTCCACCGCTCTAAGCCATTACACCACACTGGCTCTCTGAATTCATCAAAAGGCAAGTCCGCAACAGGGAATGTGCCATTGAACACTCAATACAATCAAGCTACTAATGACTAAATAAATTATTATACATCAAATATTTGCAAGCTCAACTTTCTTCCAACATCATTACTATTATTATTAAGTTTATACCCTGCCCTCCCTGGCAAAACCCAGGCTCAAGATGGGTTACAACTAATTAGCTTGGGTTTTGATTCCTGTCTAAATGCTGAAAGCCTTCTTCGTTCTCTCAGGAATTTCTTCACAAAGAACGGGAAAAAGAAACATGGAAGGGGCTGCATCTGTCTGGGAAGGATGAACAGCAGCAGCTGTATACAGGAATAGAGTCTGTTCGTACAGTCCTTCAAGTACGTGCGAAGAGCTTTAAAGAACACCAGCATCTTGAACTGAACCTTGAAGCAAACAAGAAGCCAGTGTTAAGATCTCCATGTTAGCGTTGTATGAACAGAACCAATACAATCAGGAACAGAAGAAGAGGATTCCAGACACCCACATGAGCAACACGTACTTGCTCAACAGCTGAAAGACGAAGAATGAGATACCAGAGGAAAGGACCATGGTCCACACTAAAAATGGGGGTAAGAAATAAGACCCATGTGTGTGTGTGTGTGTGTGTATATATATATATATATATATATATATATATATATATATATATATATATATATATATACATACATACATACATATATATTTCCTTTTTTGACTTTAGGATGGATCTCCAATGTGTTTAAAACCCATAAAAAGAAACCTGAGTATCGGAGAGTGCCCTATGAGGACGGGCGTCTCCAGAAGCCTAATACCAAGTGGTATGTCTGCCCACTAAGTGGCTCACGTCCGGGTGGTACTGCATCATTGCCATCCTGAACCACCCCCAGCGGGACTGCTGGGAGGTCGGCACCACAGCAGGCCGCATTGGGGTCGGCCGTGTCACCCGGATCCAGCCTTTTCATGCCACGCCATGCCTTTACAGCTGTTTTGTTAAAATAAAATTGTGGCCGTTGCCATTTTTTCCAAATTCTGGTTCTTAGTGATTTTTGTAAGATTAAGTAGTGGATTTCACTCCAGGGACTAACCCTGGGCCAGCAAGCCAGCAATAACACTGGCTATTTTGATTCATGACAAGAACACCCCAAATGTGCATGATTCTACAATGATAGTCCCAGACAGAGAAGGAGCTGTTCTGCAAGGTACACAGAAAGGTATTCCTCACTGTACACATGTCCTTTGCTGCAACCATACTATAAAAGATGTAGAATACTGGGTTTCAGTGCATGAAGGAAGAGAAGCAAATAGGAAGGTTTACTCTAACAACATTCTTCAGCTGTTGGATTGTGAAAGTGAAAGGAGTTTCTGGAACTGTCTGGAAAACTGAAAGTCAAGTGGAGTGACAGCTTTTTTGGTTACTTTGAGCAGAAGCTGCAAAAAGTTCTTGTGACAAGCAGGGGCAGATGGCTATTGGAAAAAAATAGGAATATATAAGGAAACCAGTGGCATCACAACAAGTTGACCTAAAAGCATGAATGCCGGGCTCAAGGGGCTGTGTAATTATGCAATAATGTCCTTGGTGGGTTAAGAATCCCTTTGGTGGATGCTCAAGGGACAAATTCCACTTATTATTGTTGTCTGTGAATGAAGGGGGGGAGGGGAGAGAAGGTTAGTGGGGGAAATGCCCTCTATATTTCTCCTCTGGTTTTTCTGACCAGCCATTTTCTAAGATCTCTTTCCCTAAGGGAGTCCTGATCTGGTGGCTCCGAGTGAGAGGACTAAGAGACTGGGGAATGTCATGATGCTTGGCAATTTATGAAGCACTTTTAAGAGTTCATCATGCCTTGCATGGATCATATTGCAATTCTTTAAGAACCCTGCAGGGTAGGCCACCATTAGTTTCCCCAGATTACAATTAGAGCCTGTCTCAATCTCCTCCCCCTAATACAGTAAGTAAATAAGAATCTGCTCTGGGTACTCCTGTTGCTCCCTTTTTTATTGTCCTAGTTTGGAAACTCCTCCTTCCCCAGAGAGATCTGCCAGTTGAGAGACCAGTATACCTGAAAACAGATTAAAAAGGACATTGATGACACCCAGCTTTATCTGTTAATGGACGGCCATCCAGACTCCGCCCCAGACACACTTGTCAGGTGCTTGGATGCTGTGACTGGTTGAGGAAAAGTCGGATGAAACTGAATCCATCAAAGATGGAGGTCCTGTGGCTTGGCAGGGCCAGGCCGGGCATGGGGTGCCCGATCATGGCTCTTGATGGTGTGAGTTTAACACCTCTGTCCATAGTCAGGAGTCTGGGTGTGATTCTGGATGCTTTCTTATCTATGGAGGCCCAGGTCACAACCATGGTCAAAGAGGCCTTTTCCCACCTCTGCCATGCCTGGCAGCTGGTGCCTTATCTCTCCCGCCCCAATCTAGCCACAGTGATCTATGAGACGGTCACCTCTAGACTAGACTACTGTAATTCACTCTATGCAGGGCTGCCCTTGGGACTGATCAGGAGACTCCAGCTGGTACAAAATGAAGCGGCAAGGCTCCTTTCAGGGGCCTCACTGCAAGAGCACATAACTCCAGTGCTCGAATAACTGCACTGGCTCCAACTGGAGCATCCGATCAGGTTCAAGAGATGGTTTTGACCTTTAAAGCCTTACACAGTCTGGGACCATCGTACCTACAGGACCGCCTCTCCTTTACGCTCAATGAACAACTTACTGTTGGTCCCTGGCCCGCGGAGTGTGCAGTTGTCTGTGACAAGGGCCATGGCTTTTTCAGCCTGGCCCCATGGAACAGTCTCCCAAATAATATCAGGATCCTGCAGGACCTAAATCAGTTCCACATGGGCTGCAAAATGGAACTGTTCTGCCACGCCTACAACTGAGGGCAACCACAAGTTCTCCATTACTACCGGTGCTGGCCTACCCATCCTCCCCCCAACTTGGTTTGGGGGGTCCACTACCTGGCTAAGTTTCGCCAGTGCCTGCGATTGTATCTTGTATTGGTGCCATCTTGTTTTATTGTATTTATTGTGTTGGCTGGAGTTTATGATTTTAAAGTATGTTTTAGAATATGTTTTAATTGATGTTTTCTGAATTTTAATGTTGTGACCAGCTCTGAGTCCGATAAACAATGTGCAATTTTGGATCAATGGTTAAAAATATCAAAACGTAAGCCTCTAGGGGGCTACAGAACTGGATGGTAGCATAACCTTGAACTGCTCCCTCCTCCCGCTTTTTTATAAAATAAAAGGCAATTAGATACCCATTGGAACGTCCAAATGGTCAGGAAAGGGCCAAAAGATCACCCCACACCTGTCAGAGGCAAACCAGATGCGAAGCTGTTCTTTGCGGGGCAGAAAGAACTCAACAAAGAAAAGCTGCAAACCATGAAGGCAATAAAATGGCTGCCATAAATCAGGGAGAGGAACAGGAACAAGAGGAAAGGAGAAGCCGACCCAGAAAGGTGCCTGCCTCTAAAGAGAAACTCTTTAGACACACAGCAACAAATAATCAGCAGAATGGAGAGCCTGCTGGCCCCAATCAACACGCAGTTAACGGAGATCGAAAGTGGCCTCTTGGAGACAGCAGCAATAGCAGGGGAGGCTAAGGACATGGCCAGCTCTAACCAAATGAAAATTCAAAACCTGGAACGGAGAGAATCTGACCTCCTTCACAAGGTACTTGTCACTGGATGCTAAATTAAGGCAAAATAATTTACGATTTAGAGGATTTTTGGCTGGAGAAGAAGGAAGTGATCCAGCACTGCTTCTTTCAAACTGGCTATCGGGGGTGCTTGACTTGGAAGAAGGCATAGCTCCAGTTATTATTAGAGCATACAGGGTGGGCCCTCCACACAGAGTCCCCAACGTTTACAAGAGACATATTGGCAAGCTTTACTCATGAGAGGACAAAGGCTAAAGTCCTCAGAATGGCAAGGGAGAGCGGAACCCTAACCCAAAAGGGAAAGAAGATACAAATTTTTGCAGATATTGCCCCAGAAATTCTGGAAAAGAGGCAGAAGCTTAAGATGGCTGCTCAGGCCCTACGGGAGAACGAGATCCGATATAGATGGGGGTTTCCCGCCGAAATCATGGTATACCATGACAACCATCTTTTCACAGCCTCCGATGAGCAACAAGGCAAGCAACTGCTATATGATTTGGGCATCAGGAATCCTTTGCCTGGTAAATCTGCAAAAGCTTCAACTCCAACCTCAACTTCGCCATAGCATAACTGATCATTTTAAACAGAGCCGGGGGTTCCAGGTTTCTGCTTTTCAGCTGTATATTTTGACATACCTATAAGCTTTTTCTATATTTAGTATAATTCCAGAATACAACCTGGCCGATCGGCCGCAGAGCTGTGACTCGCTTGAGTTCTGTGCATGCTCCCTCTTAGTACAAATGCATTGGTCCTAATGGAGATCACTAAGGCATTTCCTTTATGGTTATAGATAGGTCCGTGTCTGAATGTGGGCCAACCCTTGAAGAGTGTACAGTTCATCTACAGTCTCATGCAGCCCCACATTGGGACTGCGTCTGAATGCAGGCCTGCCACCGGACTTGACTTTTTAGCTCCAAGACACCAGGGGGCTCTGTTTCCAAACCTGCGCATCGACAGTTTCCCACCCAAACAGTCACGCGCTCGGGGAGCTGCGCCCCCTGCCCCCCAGTTCCTTCTTTGCCGCCACCGAGATAGGACGTTTCTCTCATTGATCCTCTTTGCTGCGTGTGTTTTTTTCTACCAACTACTGTGGGTGTAGACAGCTTAAAATTGGCTTGTCTAACTGTTTCCCTTGCGGAGTCCCCACTTGTGGAGCAACCCATTTGCAATGTCAGCAAAACCCCTTTTCAAAAAGTGTTCGGGTTGTGGCACTAAAATGCCACAGACAGATGAACACGAAAACTGTGTAGTCTGCCTAGGCGAGACTCATAACATCTCTACCTGCCGCGTCTTGCCAAAAATTTACCAACAAGGCTTGATCTGACAGAGATGCCAGACTGAAAGCCGCTTTGTGGAAGAAAACTTTCACTTCCACCGGACCGCTCCCGGGCTCGGAGACTATTTATACAAGAAACACATAAAAACTGCTTTGAGACTTCTTAACATACCTTGGTTTTCCCAACAATTCCAGGCCCCTGGATCCTCTAAGGCAAGAGGAGTAGCAATACTAATTTCTAAAAATTACCATTTCCAGTTACAAGACTCAATGATAGACCCAAATGGAAGATTTATATTTATAAAAGGTATACACCATGGTGAAAAAATTACTCTTGGATATATCTATACCCCCAATGATCAACAACTTAAGTATAATGAGAAGGTTCTTTCTAAATTACTCTCATTTGGGGAAGGAGAGCTGGCTATAAGGTGATTTTAATTTAGTGCCCGATCCTGTATAGGATAAATCCAAATATAAAAAAGCAAGGGACTTCCTAAAAAATTCGAAATCTAACTTTAAAGACTTATTAGAGACCTTAGTATCAGACTCAGGAGTTTGTCCTCAGCATCCCTCAAGCAAAACACATCCAGGCAAAGGCTCTGAATCAGTTTAGACTTTATTAGGAGCAAAATTAGAAGCCGACTGCCTCCTGGGCATACAAGGCTACTAATGAGGAATCAGGGCAAGGATACATAGTTAAAATGCACTGCAGACTTCAACGATGGACAGGCAAAGGTAAACAGGCAAGTAGAAACCATGATAAGCTTTCTCAAGGTAGGAGGACATAACATGGCTATGCAGCTATGGTAGTTGAGGTAAACAGGATAGACATATCATACTGGGCATAAAAAGCAGGACACAGCTACTGTACAAAGGCATGAGAACCAGGCGCATGTGACCAAGGCCTTGATATCGAGCAAACTCTGGCCTCCTCCTCTCCCTGCCGGCTCCGACAAGTCAGCCTCTTCCATGTCTGCGTGGAAGCGCCACTCTACCGAGAAGAGGCAATCTACCGAGCCTGCTCCTAACACAAGCAGAAGCTTAAGCACTTGGAGACCACTAAGCCCTGCTCGGATAGAACGAAGGTGCTCAGCCCGCCTAAGACGCCCTCAATGGGCTCCATTTCTCCGGTTCCATCCCTCTCTGAAATGGATCTTGACCACCATTTCATGGCCCAATTTAGCCCTGAACCGGCCTTTGGCATGCAGGACTTTCCTACCTGGAACCAGCCATGGGTCCTCCCCCTCTAACCCCCTTTCTTCCCCCTGATCTATATCAGGATTGGGCCGAATTTTGCCAATCACGCCACCGAGTCATTTGCCAGACGTCCCGTGCAGCCTGTTTTCCAACCGGCCATGGCTCCCAATACCTCCCTCGGTTCCAGACCACCAGTTCCATCCCTGTCGGTTCCATTCGGATCCGAACAGGGTGAAGATGATGCAGACCCCTCCCTGGAAGGTTTGGACTGTAGATCTGAGATCTTCCCAGAGAAGAAGCCTACAGATACAGGGGCTAATCCATCTACCAAAGATGCCAAACGACATGTTGAGCAAATGCTCAGGATTTTCCAAGCCTATGAGCTCTTGACCCATCAAACCAGAAATCACCACAGAGACAATCAGATTCCAAGCAGATGGCTTTACTGGTCAAATAGGCAATACAGTGCATGGAAGGCAAGATGACAGCTATGGCTTGTCTTGCCCGTTATTTGGAAATATAAGGCAGAGAAACGGCGGGAGATTACAAAGCATAAACAGAGCATTATTTCCCAGGAGTGGCGTTCCCAGGCTTTGGTATGTGTAGCCGTCCTTGAGTCTGGACGGTTAAGCAGAGAAACGAAAGGAAACATCTAAACCGAGATAACAGCCTGACATCCTGCTCCCCTTAAGTCCCCCTCCCATCCGGCAAGGGGGCTGGTCTGTCCGGGTAGGCATCGTGAAAGGCGCTGACGAGTTTGGGGGCGGAGACATCCCGCGCGCGAACCCACTCGTCATAGGCAGGGGGGAAGTGTTTCCAGCGGATCAGGTATTGCAAGGCCCCATGGTGTATGCGGGAATCCAGGATTTTGGAGACCTCGAAATGTTCCTCCCCCCCCACCATTATGGGTTGTTCAGGAGGGGGCTCCGGGTGCCATTGAGGGGAAGCAACATGGGGCTTTAGAAGGCTGACATGAAAAACGGGGTGCACACGCCTCAGAGTTTTGGGGAGAGACAGTTCCACCGTGACAGGATTTATGAGGCGGGTGATGGAAAATGGGCCAATGTATCTAGCACTGAGCTTATGGCAAGGACGGGTGGAGCGCAGGTTCTTGGTGGAAAGGTATACCAGGTCACCCACTTGCAGGTCCATATTTGGGGAACGATGCTTGTCAGCCTGCGCTTTGTATTTGCGCTTGGCTCGGTCCAGGTTGCTAATCAGGCAGGGCCATGTTGTACGGAGGGTGTGAGCCCATGAGGCAATGTCGGCATCCCCCTCCCCCTCTGACCCTTCTACAGGGGAGATAGGACCGAAGTCCTGTCCATACACCGCATAAAACGGGCTGAAACCTGTGGATTGATGTACAGCATTATTGTAGGCATATTCTGCAAAAGGCAACAGTTCTACCCAGTCATCCTGGTGGTAATTGACATAACAGCGCAAATAACATTCAAGTACAGCATTGACACGTTCAGTTTGACCATCCGTTTGGGGATGGTATGCACTAGATAACCCTTGTTCCACCCCCACCAATTTAAGAAAAGCTTTCCAAAACTTAGCAACGAAACTACTTCCACGGTCGCAGATTATCTTGCGCGGAAACGAATGTAGTCTAAAGACATGTGACACGAAGAGGCGGGTCAACTTCTGAGCGGAGGGGATCCCCGCACATGGAACCAAATGTATTTGCTTAGAAAATAAGTCAGTGATAACCCATAACACAGTTTTTCCCCCGCTGAGAGGGAGATCCGTCATAAAATCCATAGCAATCACTTCCCAGGGTTTGCTGGGTATTTCAAGTGGTTGCAGCAGTCCTGGAGGTTTGCCTTGAGATCGTTTGACCGTGGCGCAAACAGGACAGCTGCGAACGAAAGAGTCAATGTCAGAGCGCATTCCCCCCCACCAGAACTGCCTGCGCAACAGGTGAAGGGTCTTTAGGAACCCAAAGTGTCCAGCTGTTTTTACTCCATGAGCCAAATGTAAGACTTCTTTTCGGAGTGTTTTGGGCACGTACAATTTCGAGTCTTTGTACCAACAACCGCCTTGTTCGATTATATCGGGAGGCAGGGTTTGAGTGGAGCGTTCCATTAGGCATTGTGCCCGAAGGGAATTTAAGAAAGACTCGGAGATGGGAACCCTCCCCTGTTTTACGGTGGAAGCAGGAGCAGATATGGGGGTCGACGAGGGGGAAGCGCTTACGTGCGGTGGTGCGCTGACTGCAGGCGGCTTGGCGGCCGGTTGGGTTGGAGGAGCTGGTGCGTCGGTCCCATGCTTCCGTTGTGGGGGCAGCGTTTGGGATCGGGTTTGTACAGCCAGCACGGGTAGGGCTTCTCTTTGCGCGGGCGTAAATAAAGAGTCTGTTGGCCGATTGAGTTTCACCGGGTACTGAGGCAGTCGGGAGAGAGCATCTGCGAGAACGTTTTGTTTTCCAGGGACATGCTTCAGGACGAAACGAAACTAAGCAAAGAAATCCGCCCAACGCTGCTGTTTCGCGGACAATTTATGGGTCCCCGTGAGGGCAGCTAGATTTTTGTGATCGGTCCAGACTTCAAAGGGTACTTTAGACCCCTCCAGGAATTGTCGCCATAGGGTAAGTGCATGGTGAACGGCCGATGCCTCTTTCTCCCAAATGGGCCAGTTCAATTGGGAGTGCGCAAACTTCTTTGAGAAGTAAGCGCAAGGGTGAAGGAGACCATCCGGTCCTCTTTGGAGAAGGGCCCCTCCCATAGCCACGTCGGAGGCATCGACTTGCACAATGAACATTTGATTCGGGTCTGGGTGCTGTAGCACGGGCTCCAAAGTGAAAAGGCGTTTGAGGGCTACAAAAGCGGCCTGGCATTGATCAGTCCACAGTATCTTAGCGGAGGGTAATGTAGCCGAGCTTCCTTTACCCTTTGTTTTCAGCAGGTCGGTAATGGGTAGCGCCACTTGGGCAGTTAGGGATGAACCCACGATAGAAATTAGCAAAACCTTGAAACTGTTGCACTTGTTTGCGGTTGCAGGGAGGAGTCCAATCGAGGATGGATTGGACCTTGGCCGGGTCCATGCTAAGGCCATGGTGGGAGATTATGTATCCTAAGAACGTTATTCTGCTCTGATGAAATTCGCATTTAGCCAACTTTGCAAAGAGTTGGTGATTGCGCAGGCGTTGTAGAACTTCTCGGACCAGAGCGACATGCTCATCCATGGTTTTTGAATAAATAAGAATGTCATCCAAATAAACCACCACCCCGCGGTACAGTAAATAGTGGAGGATTTCGTTGATGAGTTGCATGAAGACCCCCGGGGCCCCTTTCAACCCGAAAGGCATCACGAGGAATTCAAACATTCCAAAACAGCTAGAGAAGGCAGTGAGGGGTTCGTCTCCCTCGCGGATACGGACGCGGTAGTAGGCTTCTACTAAGTCCAACTTGGAGAATATACGACCCTCCTGCAACTGCCCCAAAATATCTGAAATCAGCGGTATAGGATAGGCGTTAGCTTGGGTAACTGCATTGAGCTTTCGGAAGTCGATGCATAGGCGTAGGTCGCCCTCCTTTTTTCGGACGAAAAATGCGGGGGCTGAGTTGGGGGCATTCGATGGGCGAATGAACCCTCTGGCAAGGTTTTTGTCCAAAAAGTCCCGTAGTACAGTGCGCTCGGAAGCGCTCATAGGGTAAATCTTACTCTTGGTTAATGTGCAGTCCTTCACCACCTCAATTGCAGTCAGTGGCCCGGTGAGGGGGCAAGGCATCACATTCTTTAATGTTGAAGACATCCGTAAAGTCCTGGTATACATCAGGTAGGGTCCGCGGCGATGGGACATCGGAGGTTAATGTTGGAGCGGGTGGAGACAGCACCGCGACTTGCTGTCGGTGCTGATCGCATTTGGGGTTGGCAAAGGAGATAGTGTTCGTCTCCCAGTCTATACTGGGACTATGACCTTTAATCCAGTTAATTCCCAGGACCACTTCAAATCGGATAGGGGCTATGGTAAAGTCTATTTGCTCCCAGTGGGAGCCAATACCCATTGCCACCTCTGTAGTGCGATAATCAACTGGGCCCCCCTTGAAATGGCTTCCGTCCATTTGGGCAAATTGGACGGGGGCTGGTAAAGCCTTGGATTTGACTTTGAGTGCTGCAAAAGTGGCCTCATTGATTAGAGTGCAACCGCAACCGGAGTCAATGAGTGCCTTAACGGGTAGTTGGGGACCACCTTTATAGTGTTGTAAAACTGCGTCCACATAAACGGTGGTTTCCACTTCCTTCACCTTGGTGGGAGCTTTCGGTTTAGCAGGAGATTCTGCAGGGGTCTGTAGAGATGCTCCACTCACCACAGACCGGAGCCGTTTTTGGACAAATCAAGGGGGGTTTCAAGGTTCAACGCTGGAGGATTCCATGGGTTCTCTTCGTCAGAATAAGGAGAGTTGTCCCCCAATGGGGCATTTGTAATCCGGGACCCGGCGGGGTCACTCGATGTAGGAAGGTGAGATGAGTCCTCAACGTGAAGTGCAGAGGGTGTGGGTCTCCCTGGCGCTGCGCTGCGGGTGGCCGCGGTGCCTCTGCGTTGAGGTCGTCCTCGAGCTCGGGGTGCCATGCTGGGGCGAAAGGGTTCAGGGCGATGTGGGCAGACTGCCGCAAAGTGGCCCAGTTCCCCACAAGTGAGGCAAGCTCCTCTTTGGAACCGTGTTTCGCGATCCTGGGGCGGACGCGCGGGCTTCCGTGGATTGGGGAGCGGTGCCTTGGGCTGGGGCTTTTGGACGCTTTTCTCCTTGTTTCTTTGGCGGACAAGGGAAATAAAGCGCCGGCGGCTTTCCACCTCCTCGGCTAATAGAATCCAATCCTCGAGGGTGTCGGGATCACCCCGCATATACGACCAGTTAAATATGTCAGGGTGTAAGGCTTCCCTGAAATGGTGAGTTAGGGTGGCTTCGGGCCAGCCCACAATTCTGCTTGCTAGTCTCTGGAATTCATTGGCAAATTCTCGAACTGGAGTAGAGCCTTGTCTTAGTTGTAGAAGCTCCGCTTTGGCTCGTTCCCCCAGAAAGGGATCCTCAAACCTCCTCCGTAAAGCAGTCATGAAATTGTTGAGGGAACGGATAGAGCGGGATCGGGTGTCGAACTGGAGGACCATCCAGTCAGCTGCTTTACCTGTCAAAAGGGAAGCCACATAGCGAACCCGGCTGTCCTCTGTAGGGAAGAACTGTCCTTGTTCTCGCATATAACTGTCTACCTGATGCAAGAAACAGGGCAGGGTTTCGAGAGATCCATTGTAAGTAGTTTTTAATTTGAGTTGTTTCCAAGGACCGGGCATGGGTTGGCCCGGTTACACGGGTGCCCTGGGTGCAGGTAGCACGGGACCTCCGGGAACCAGGGGTTGAACAGGCACATTAGCGGGTGGCTGGGCTGGCACTCCCTGTGGAATCGGTACTGCAGCCCCCTGTGGAACAGGTTGTGCCGGGGTTGTCAGGGCCTGCTGTAACTGCCTGTTGTCCTGAAGCAAGCGTTCCATTAGCTCCTGGAGTTGATCTACACGGCCAGATAGCTCCCGATTCTGAGCTCGTAACAGGTGAACATCCTCACCCGGGCCACCTGTACGATGAGGTTTGCTTGTGTGAAAACTTGTGGCCCATTGAGAACTGTCCCCATACAAGTCCTCTTCCTCAGACTCCTCGGAGTCTTGGCGTCGTTCTGTGAGGCAGCGTGCGCGTTGGGTCGTGCGCGACGGGGCAAATACCAGGGAAAACGACAGACCCAATGGAGGACTGCTCCGTCCGGAGTCTTTGGGGCGGCCTCCTGTCCGCGCCCGATCCGCAGCCAACTGCTGCTCTTTGTCCCTTGCGGCTTGAGCCTCGGCTTCCGCCTTAGCCGCTTCAGCAGCTTCCCTATCCACGAGAGCCTGTGCGCTTTCAAGTCTCAGAGCGGCAGCTGCGGTAATGTGCGGTAAAAGTTCTGTTTCCAGGAGCGTGAGTAGGGGTTCGGTTTCCCCACCTAACAATGGTTGCACTCGGACCGCGACCGCGGGTGCATCGGCCCCGAACGTCGGGGTCAAACGTTGAGCCAAGGTGGCTATCGTAGTATCCTTTGTACAATCCGCAAAGAGGAGGGCTGTCTGGATAGCGATCCTCTTGGCTTCAGCTTGACAGTCAGTAGCGTTGGGTACCAAGGAAAAACCTGCGACTCCCGCCATGGTACCTTCCCCCAAGGCGACAGGACGCTTTAGAGCCGTGGATGAGAGAGTCTCACGGGCAATAAGCTTATCCAATAAACCGGTTAGTATTTGTAAGTCCTCAGTTGCCAGCCGGGCATCATCCAGCAACTGATCAAAATCCTGGAGGTCTAAACAAGCATTAGTATCCTCCGACGTTAACATCCAGAGAACCCTCACTAGAGATCGCCACTGCGTCTGGACCAGTCCACTCAAGCGGCGAACCTCTGAATTAGTCCTAAAGAGTTCAGCTACTATGTCCCGTAGGAGGGTAGGATCCTCTGAGGAGGACTCCAGGGTTCCAAGAAGCAGTAGTCATGGTTCACTCGGAGAGCGCCCTCCTAGCTCCCATCCGAGTGGCAGGCGAACCCTCCAGGGCTCCAGCCTGACTAAAGAACTGACAAAGAAGGGATAGTGATAGCTGTCATAATGTGAGCTCTTGACCCATCGAACCAGAAATCACCACAGAGACAATCAGATTCCAAGCAGATGGCTTTACTGGTCAAATAGGCAATACAGTGCATGGAAGGCAAGATGACAGCTATGGCTTGTCTTGCCCGTTATTTGGAAATATAAGGCAGAGAAACGGCGGGAGATTACAAAGCATAAACAGAGCATTATTTCCCAGGAGTGGCGTTCCCAGTCTTTGGTATGTGTAGCCGTCCTTGAGTCTGGACGGTTCAGCAGAGAAACGAAAGGAAACATCTAAACTGAGATAACAGCCTGACAAAGCCTTGGATTTGGATGTCTCCACCTCCCAGAATAGACCCCAATACAAGATTCTCAGCTGTTTATACCCTGATGCACCTACTTTTGTCTCCTTCCCGTTGTTGGAGGGTCTGTTAGAACTTGCTGTGCTGATCTGGAAGAAACCTTCTTCTGCGGCAGCCACTTCCAAGAAACTTGAAAATCTCTACCGTATCAAGCAAGAATCTGCCGAGTTCTTATCCGTTCACCCCCGACCATCATCAATCATGCAATCATCATCATGCAATCTCGTCAGAGATTCGGTCAACATTCGACCCCAGCGGACAGGGAGAGCTGATGCCTTGGGGCGTAAGGTCTACAGTGCAGCTTCGCTGGGTTACAGAATCTCCAATTATCAAGTCATCATGGCTGGGTACCAGCTCCATCTTTGGGAGAAGGTTGGTCCTCTCCTCTATCCGTTCACGGAAGAGTTCAGGGTCCAGCTTCAACAGCTTCAGGCTGAGGCTCTGCAAGTCTCTAAGCAAGAAATCGCTGTGGGCAAAAACGCTGCAGAGACTGCTGCTAGGGCCCTGGCCACAGCTGTCACCATTAGACACCACTCCTGGCTTAGAAACACAGCCCTCTCTGTTGATCTTCGGACACAAGTTGAGGACTTACCTTTCGAAAGTACTACCCTGCTTTCCGCCAACACCACTGAATTCCTAACAGGTGTTGAGAAGGATGAGTAGACCGCAAAGTTTCTGGGAATACTACCGGCTCAGCAGCAGCAGGTGCAACAACCAAGAAACAGATTCAACCAACGCCCTCAGGGATTCTCCCCACCGTTCTTCAGGAACCAACATTCATACAGACCACAGTATCCTCCTCGCCCTCAGGGCTACCAACGAAAATTTCAACCTTATAAGAAATTCAACCCTTTCTCCAGACCCAGGTCTGGTTCCAACCCTGGCCCTCAGAAAGACCACCAGCAACAGGGTCGCTTCTGACTGTGTCCAATTACACCCTCTGAGCCTACCCCCTTTTTAGACCGTTTATCTCGTTTAACTCATGAATGGTCCCAGATTTGCTGATAGATGGGTGTTAGAAATCATCCAGTTTGGTTATCGTTTGGAACTTAAGTTTTCCTCACTGTCCACCCCCATGTTCAGCCAAGGATAATCCTTTTAAGGAGCTTACTATTCAGCTCTGCGAACTGCTACATAAAGGTGCAGTTCAACAGGTTCCCTTGACCCCTCCAAGTTTTGGTTTTTTCTCCAGGGTAGTCCTTTTCGATAAGAAGGATGGTGGTCGTAGGCCCATCCTTGATCTCAGGAGACTCGATAAAAGTTTACATGTTCAAAAGTTCAGAATGGTGTCCTTGCCCCTATTTTATTGAACTCCTAGCTCCGGGCTCCTGGTTTGCTGTCCTTGAACTCAAGGACGCTTATTTTCACATTGCTGTGCACCCGTCCTCCAGGAAGCACCTTTGTTTTCGCCAAGGACCCAACATTTACCAATATACAGTTCTCCCCTTTGGGCTCTCTACCGCCCCCAGGGTTTTTACCAAGTGTATGGCTGTAGTTGTGGCCCACCAAATATGTTTTATATTTAAGTTAATTGGTTAAAGCTGGCTAACAAGAGTATTCTATTTGACCCAAGAGCAATAACTACATAAGAAGCATGTTTCAGTTATAAACACTGTGTTGTACTGAATGTTTTCTGAGGGACATACTGCCTCAGAACTATATTTGTTACAGCTGTATACTAAGTATATTTAATTTGGGTTAAGGTCAATGCTGAGTAAAAAGGCAATTTTTATCTTTCTCAAAGCTAAAAAGAACGGAAGTTTATTCTGTGTATGAAAAGGGTGCAGCGGAGTCTGAAATAAGATACAGCTGCAAATGTTTTGTTAAACTTATTTAATTTTGTTTTTATAAAAAAGGGGGGATAGGAATTGATATCTTTTAATGGGTCTAGATATATTTAAGCCTTGAGGAAGAGCATTTCTAGAAGGGTATTCTAGTATAATGAACTTCCTTAGTTATAAGCAGTATGTGAAGCATATTTTAGTTATAGTTGAAAACTGAGTGTGAAGAACGTTCTACATGGTTTTAGGGACTTTTTGTGTTTTGAAGAGGGTTAATCTTCAAGGAAGGTGATACAACAAGTGGTTTTTAGGGCGACAACAGTCCAGTACACAGATTTCTCTTAACCCCCGCAAAAAAAGCTGAATATGAAGCATGTTTTAGTCACAGATGAATTAGGAGATTATAAATTTTATCATTTTTGCTGGGTCAGTCAAAGTGCTTTATAAAATTTGTTAAGTCAGTTACCGGAGCAACATCTGTGTTAAACCATGTTGCTTTCTCCAATTCTAAATGACCAACAAATATATTCCCTTTGTCCTGAAAGTTTAAGCTAATTATGAAGAATTTTCTAACTTAGGCCATGGAAAACATACAAAGTCAGGAATAAGGCTTGAAATCAAATCTTGAGGCTAAGGTAGCTTACAGCCATTTCAGATTAAACGTGGCTGACTGGCCTCTATGGGCTCTTAAATTGACTAAAGGATAACTTAGTTCTTGAAATGAGGTTGAATAATTTGATTTATTTATTTGATGACTTAACATTACCCTAGTATTTTTATTACATTGAAACCCAATTAGCATAAGTTAACTACGAGGGGAGGAGGACTGTACTCTTAACTGCTTCATTGAATGATTGTCTTATTATACTTATAATTTTAGTGAAGCTGACTATGACAAAAGAGCCACAGATGTGATGAATGCTCATTGCCTGCCTTCAGGTTTTAAATTAGGGGCCCAGCTGATCTCACAGGATATTTTGACAGAGGGCTCTAACTGATTATAGAATATCTATCAATTTCATATAGGAATAGATAGAGTGGGGGGAGAACATTTCTAGTGTGTAAACCACATCTCCCCAAAGACTTTAATCTTCATTGGATAGGGAGTTCCAAGAACTCTCTGAGGGAGTCATGAGAACTTCCTCACTCCCGAGAGGAAACACCTGCTTTCAGGTGTGCTTGTTGACACTCTTAATGTTTTGTTTTAGAGTGTCCAGTTTTTTTCCATTTGTTAGTTTTACGTTACTGTTTCATCAAGCATGGTACACCAAGCTACTAAAGATCAAAACTACAACATTATGTAGGAGGGGAAAGGAGTTCAGATTTTACAACTTGACAGAACCACAAAATCACATTTAGAATGCACTCTAAATCATGATATAGCTATACTAATAGTTTTCAAAAAACTGAAATGACGGGTTCAGTCGTCCAGTATATGACATATAACTGCAAGGGGCTGAATAATCCGATCAAAAGGAAAATAATTTCATTATTTTTGAATAAGGAGAGACCAGATGTACTATTTATACAAGAAACACATAAAAACTGCTTTGAGACTTCTTAACATACCTTGGTTTTCCCAACAATTCCAGGCCCCTGGATCCTCTAAGGCAAGAGGAGTAGCAATACTAATTTCTAAAAATTACCATTTCCAGTTACAAGACTCAATGATAGACCCAAATGGAAGATTTATATTTATAAAAGGTATACACCATGATGAAAAAATTACTCTTGGATATATCTATACCCCCAGTGATCAACAACGTAAGTATAATGAGAAGGTTCTTTCTAAATTACTCTCATTTGGGGAAGGAGAGCTGGCTATAAGAGGTGATTTTAATTTAGTGCCCGATCCTGTATAGGATAAATCCAAATATAAAAAAGCAAGGGACTTCCTAAAAAATTCGAAATCTAACTTTAAAGACTTATTAGAGACCTTAGTATCAGACTCAGGAGTTTGTCCTCAGCATCCCTCAAGCAAAACACATCCAGGCAAAGGCTCTGAATCAGTTTAGACTTTATTAGGAGCAAAATTAGAAGCCGACTGCCTCCTGGGCATACAAGGCTACTAATGAGGAATCAGGGCAAGGATACATAGTTAAAATGCACTGCAGACTTCAACGATGGACAGGCAAAGATAAACAGGCAAGTAGAAACCATGATAAGCTTTCTCAGGGTAGGAGGACATAACATGGCTATGCAGCTATGGTAGTTGAGGTAAACAGGATAGACATATCATACTGGGCATAAAAAGCAAGACACAACTACTGTACAAAGGCATGAGAACCAGGTGCATGTGACCAAGGCCTTGATATCGAGCCAAACTCTGGCCTGCTCGGACCAAGAGCCAGCAAGGAGCAAAGTCAGGCTAAGGCCGAGAGGCAGGTCCTGACACTTAGGACTTTCTGATGCATGGAGAATCTTACACAGGAGAGAGAGAATTACACCTTTTATTCTAATGTTCATAAAACTTATTCCCGCATAGATCTTTTAATAACAGCAGATATTGGACCAATTATTTGGTCCGACCATGCTTGGGTATCCTGCTCAACGAGCTCACTGGAAAATAAACAGCAATTTTCAGACTGGAAACTGAATAATTCTCTTTTATTGAAGGAAAGGATAATTTTGGAAACAATAACAAGTATTAAGGATTTTTTCTTGAACGACAAGGATTGCGGGGTAACATCGCAGGTGGTATGGGACACATTCAAGGTGGTAATCCAAGGTAAACTGATCTCCCTGGCTTAGTATGAAAAACAGAAAGAAAAAGAAAAACAGACATTATTGGAATCCATAGAGAAATTGGAAACCAGGCATAAAAAATTTGGTGGGAGGAAAACATATAAAAAACTCCAAAGTGAACACATTAAACTAGAATAGCTAGAATCACATGCAGTGCAAAAAATCTCTTATTCATGAAACAAAATTATTGGGGATCAGTTGCAAGGGCTAGCAAGCTGCTGGCCAGTAGGGTAGCACAATGGAAGGCATCTAATCTGATAGGCGCAATTAAAGATAAAACAGGAAAAATTAAAACAAAAAATGAAGAGATTTTAGAAATCTTTAAACAATACTACATGGATCTATATACGTCAAATAATTCAGATCATATACAAATATAATTTTTTTTGGAGCAGTGCTTCATGAAAAAACTCACCAGAGCACAAATCACTTTTAGACTCCCCGATTAGGGCTGTTGATTCAGTTCGGCCCGAACTGAAAAACAGCTGAATTTCCCCTGATTCGGTGGTTTTTAGTTCAGGACGAACCGAACTCAAAAATGGAGGGCAACCGGGGAAGCCGAATTCAGCGAGTTCGGGAGTTCACGAATAAATCCGGCCAATTCAGGGCGGCAGTAAGCAGCATAACCGTCAGTAAGCAGCATTCTCCATCCCCAGCCAATCGGTGGCCAAGCTGGGTCTTCTTCTGGCCAATCAGTCAGGATTGAGTACTGGAGGAATCAGCTGATGTGCGGCCCGGCCGGGGAGAGAGAGAGAGGGAAATCCTCGTGTGTGTGTGTGTGTGGGGGTGCTTGTGCACATTCACTCCTTTCTGTGGCTGCAGGGGGCGTATTTTTGGGGTACAGACCCCAAACTTTCAGCAGAGATTCAGACAAGCCTTCTTAAGATACCCCCCAAGTTTCATAAACATTGGGTCAGGGGGTCCCGAGATATGGGCTCCCCCTTTTTTCTTTCCATGGCTGCAGGGGGCGTATTTTTGGGGGTACAGACCCCAAACTTTCAGTGGAGCTTCAGATGAGCCTTCTTAAGATACCCCCCAAGTTTCGTAAACATTGGGTCAGGGGGTCTCGAGATATGGGCTCCACCCCTTTTCCCTCCCCCTTTTCCATTTATGTGGCTGCAGGGGGCGCTTTTTTGGGGATACAGCCCCCAAACTTTCAGCATAGCTTCAGACAATCCTTCTTAAGATACCACCCAAGTTTTGTAAAGATGGGTTCAGTGGGGGCAGAAATATTGGCTCCCCCCTTTTCTCTTTCCGTGGCTGCAGGGGGCACATTTTTGGGGGTGCAGATCCCAAACTTTGAGCGGAGCTTCAGACAAGCCTTCTTAAGAGACCACCCAAGTTTTGTAAACATTAGGTCAGGGGGTCCCGAGATATGGGCTTTCCCCTTTCCCCTATTGGGATGAATGGATCAGCTGATCCTGTATGCATCTCCAGAGCAAAACGTCCCGTGCCTAATTGGAATCGTCTTGGATTACAAGTCCTCCCCAGCCCCTCCTGATGGAACAGAAGACAGCCACAGTAAGACCCCTTTGGGGGCTTTAATCTATAATTTTTCTCCTGTGTGTGTGTGGGGGGGGGAAGCAGAGTCTGTGTGTGTGTGGGGAGGGAGCAGTTTCTGTGGGTGGGGGGGAAGCCAAAGGGGGCTTTTGCCGGTTCTGCCTGGGGGTGTGTTCCCCCTCGAGTCTCTCTCTCCCTGGTTTGAGGGGGGGTTTCAGTTGTGTGTCTTCAGGTTTTCCCTCATTCATAAGAGTGGTTAGGTCTATTTGGATGCTTGCTCAAAACTTGTTTTCAAATGGTGACTTAAAGAATGCATTTGGAGTCCCATGCAAAAGGGGAAATTCCACCCCTCCTGCTCATTATGCATAGCTAGCTGCCTCTGTCCCTTTCCATGGTTTGCAAACTCCCAGGTGTCAGGTGTTGCTTTGCACAGTTGCAAAGGTGTTGCTTCCAAGGTTGTGTTGCTTCGGGGCTGGGAGCTTTGTGCGTGGGCGGCAAGCTCTGCTCAGACATGCACATTAAGGGTGGGGGGACCCCTTTCGGGGCCCACATCTCAGCCCCCCGACCCAATCTTTACAAAACTTGGGGGGTCTTTCAAGAAATGTCCCTTGAAGCTCCGCTGAAAGTTTGGGACCTCTACCCCCAAAATGCCCCCCCCCAGAGCCGCAGAAAGGTACGGTTGTGTTTTTAATGGCTTTATTCGGCCGAATTTTTTCCCCGAACTTTGAATTCCCGCCGAATTGCACAGACCCGAAGCGGTGGAGTTCGGACTTCGGCATATCCCAAATCTAAACGGGCCGAATTCAGCCGAATCCGAACTATACCAAATTTTTTAAAATTCAACAGCCCTATCCCCGATATCAGAGGAAGAAATCAAATCGGCTATTAAAAAGCTGAAAAATAATAAAACTCTGGGCAGGGATGGATACACCGCAGAGTTTTATAAAGAATTCCAAGACATTTTAATAAAACCTATGAAGAAAATCTTTAATGAAGCTATTAAGAACGGAATGATTCCTGATTCGTGGAGTGACGCCTGGATCATTGTATTGCCAAAGGATGGAAAAGAGGCTACACCTTGGCATCTTCGTACCACCCAATATCCCTCCTAAACCACAATGCTAAGATATTTACATCATTGCTAGCCACCAGCCATAATCGGTTTGTCCATCAGTATATATCACCAGATCAAACAGGTTTTATCCCAAACAGATTGATCACGGATAATATTAGAACTCTTAATATTATAGAACATTGCAAGAATAAACACTTAGAGACCGCTATAATCTCTTTGGAAGCAGAAAAGGCATTTGACCGCCTAGAAAGTCTGTATCTTCATAAATTATTGGCTCATCTAAATTTTGGCCCAGGATTTTGCCAAGCCATTAAGGCATTATATAAATCACCCATGGCACACTTAACAATAAATAACTTAGTCATCTGAGTTTAAAATACAAAGAGGCACAAGACAGGGGTGTGTCCTCTTTCCCTTATTCTATTAGCTCTCTCAATCGAACCCCTAGCTGAAGCGATCAGAACGCATGCAGGAATAGAATAAAGATTGACGGCACACAATGTAAGATAAGTCTTTTTGCTGACGACGTTATTTTATACATAACAAAAACAACATCCACCTTACCTTGTCTAATGAAGATGATCCAGTCCTTCGGAGCTATAGCGGGATATAAGATTAATGATTCAAAATCTAATATAATTATATTAAATATGTCTGAATTAAACATTCTAAAGTTGAAGACAAATTTCTGATTAGACCATCTACCCCAAAACTGGAAGTACTTGGGAGTCACCTTATCGAAGGATATAAATGATTTGTATAAATTAAATTATGGCCCATTAATAACAGATATAAGAAAACCCTTAACGGAGTGGTCTAAGTTGAATTTGTCCTGGTTTGCTAGAATTCATTTAATTAAAATGATTATTTTACCCAAGTTCTTGTTTTTATTTACAACTCTTCCTATTAAAATCGAGGAAAAGGATTTTGTAACATGGCAACGACTTATTCATACATTCATTTGGAAAGGGAAGAAGGCAAGATTACTGGCCTCTACTTTAATAATGCCAACAAGTGCAGGTGGCTTGGGGGTGGCTATACTATGCAGCGGTTCAATTAAAAAGTATGTTCAACTATTTAAGCCCCATAGATAAAGGCTCATGGCCTCAGATAGAGCAAACTTCATGCATCAATATTACTTTGGATGAATTAGGCTGGCTTAAACCACTGGAGCGTACTAAACACATGGATAAAAACCCGATGTTGCAGAATACCCTAAGGGAGTGGGACAAATATATAAAAAAATTGATACCAGAGCTCTCTTCAATAATTACTTTCACTAGAAGTGCACTATACCCTCCAGGATGAGAGGGGGACAATTGTAACACATGGAGGCAACTTCATATAAACAGAATTCAGGATATTACAGAGCGGAAGACGGTCCAAAGCAAGACCGCACTACAACAAAAGTTGTGCCCCTTGATACTGTCATGGTACCAATATCTGCAATTGACACATTTTATTCAACAATATTTACACAGGCCTCCAACATGCTTTGAAGTAATGGCACGGACTAGGTAAGGTTACCCAAAGAAAATTATTGCCAAATTATAAAATTACTTTTAGAAAGTCTCCCACAGACCCCATCTTATATTAGTAAATGGGAAATAAACAGTGGTGGGGCAACCCCAAAAAAGAAAAGGGGAAAAATTGGAGAGCCTATCCCTTTAGATCAGCTGCAGTCAATATTAAAGAACAGGCGTACAAGGTGATGAGTAGGTGGTACATGACACCTGTCAGGTTGCATAAGATAAAACAGATGTATCCAAATAAATGTTGGAAAGGATGCGGGGGGAAAGCGGACTTTGCTCATTGTCAGTGGTCATGTCCTAGAGTCCAGGAATTCTGGGAGAAAATTATATCTGAAATAGAAAAAATAGTTTTGTACAAACTGAACCCTGTTTCTAAGAATTGTTCCACACGGTAAAGTTTATTATTTCACAAAGTGGACTGTATACCTTTCCTGTTGTTCCGGCTGCTGTTTTAGGGCCAGCCATTTCTGTTTCCGTCTTCAGTGGTGCTATCTGCGCTGTTATCCTTTTGACTGTTGGCATACTGCTGAGGCTTGATGTTTCAGCCCCTCCCCCAAAACACTGCAAACAGACTCAGCAAATTGGTGTTGGTGTTCCTTAAAATCAGTATTTAAGCTTTGTATAAGCTTGTTGTATTTGTTGCTATTTCTGTACCTTTGTTTTATATTGTTCTTTACCAGTCTTTGATCACTATTATTCTGTATAAATATTTTGGTGCACTGCCATACTTCGCAGTAGCATAATTGTTTTTGTACCAACTCTTTCATAGTTTCAGATCGATGCAGTTTCGTTTATGACAAGACAGTGTATACATGGATACTTTAGACTATTCTGGCCTCTGTGCTGTTATTTTCTCTTTTTTGTTAGTATAATTTACAGCACAAGGTTTTTTTCTTTTTCCCTATATTACCTGGGCCTCCCAGTCCCGAAGTCATTACCTGCATATTGTAAGTTCTGTAGTGGAAACTGCGGAAGACAATTGTACTACGAGGAGGTAGATGGTGGTCAATGCAGCCCTTCCCCATGTGAGAGCAATCTCAGGTCATTAACTTTCACACTGCACTGTAAATAATGAGCACCTGGTGATGGGGAAATAAATCTGGCTTCGCTCACTACTGAAGGGAGGAGGAGAAGAGGGCTCCAGATAAGAAGCCAGAGAAGGAGCGTCTGCAGAACAAGGACGGGCTACCAGACAGGACGAAGTGGCTTACCTCCCAGGAGACGACTTCCCATCTTCCTAAGGTTATTAGCCTGGATACAGGGTTATTTTTGTTTAATAAAGCTGCATACCTTTTCCTCCCCAATATCTGCCTATTGGAATCCATTTTTTCTGAACCATGGGTAATACAATTGGCGCTGTGAGCAGGATTCCAGAGGCAATATGGGGACAAAGGACTGCAGGGAATGTGCAAAGCTGTGTCCCAGGATGGTCATGTACCAGTGCATGGGCCCCAGCTGCGCACATGTTAAACTCAATAACCCCACCTACCAAATGGGATACTGAGCTGGAAAAAGCAGGAGGTCCCACACCCAGGGCAATAAGTAAATGCTTTAAAAAGATAGGAATAAGGGAAGGTGCAGGTGTGGAGGAATGTGGCAAAGTGGGTTGGCTACTTCTAACTGCACTAAGAATGGTCTGGGAGTTGTTGGAAGTCTCTTGGAAGCAGGTGGAAGAGCAGGCTGCAGAAATGCCTTAAAAGAACAGCAACTAATTCTGCAGGAAGCCTTGAAGAAGGCAAGAGAAGGCAGGAATGCTGCTGAGGAACAGGCAGGGGCTATAGCTGTTCGTGTCACAAAGATTAAACGGAACCGGCAGCAGAAGAAAGACCCCTACAAAATCAGAGCACTCAACATCCCTAAAGACTGGAGTTCCTCAGGTTCAGGGGATTCCAGTGAGGCAGAGTGGACTGAGGGGGAAGGTAGTAGCGAGGAGAAAGTGCAAGTAAGACCTCTGATTACCAACAAGGCCAAAGGGCCACCTGGAGGGCAAGCGCAGGTTACTCGCACTGTGAGGGATTTCAGCCAGCAGGAGCTGACTGAAATCACCAAAAATACTAAACAGCAGCCGGGGGAGTATTTAAGCCACTGGTTGGTACGGCTTTGGGACCAAGGCTATACAGGTGTGCATATGAGCCCCCAGGAGCTATTGAAATTAGGTGCTTTATCTAATGACGTGCTCATTAATGGGTATTTGAGGGGGGCTACTGGTCAAACACAGACCCTCTTTGATTGGGTTTGCCTGGGCATCAGACAACAGTACCCTGCCCCCATGGACTGGGAGGAACATCTGCCACCCTGGAACACCATTGCTGAGGCAACAGCACAGCTTAGGGGGATGGCAATGCAGACTGGGATATATATCCAGGGATTCCCAGGTCCTGACCCTATGCCCCTAACGGCAGGTATGAGAGCACGGCTAATTAGGGGAGCCCCGCCCAGTTTGCATGGTGCTCTATTAGCCCTGCTGGGACCTGCTCAAGGGCGAGCAGTGGGGGATGTGGTAATCCTTCTGGGACAGCTGGGGGATGTTCCCAGGGAAAACAAGCCCAGAGCACGAACTGCAGTAGAGAGGTCCAAGGATAGAACAAAAGGGCCAAAAATAATCCGAAAACAGATGTTTCTTGAGCTCCTTAGGCAAGGAGTGGAAAAGGAGAAGATTGATGGCCTTCCAACACCTGACCTGTTCCAGCTGTGGAGACGCAAATGTGCTCCTCAGGAGCAGAAAGGGAAGGTACCACAGACCAAAGGAGTCGAGGTGAGAGGAGTAACACCAACTGCTCCACCTGAGGAGGAGGAGGACTTCTGGTATTCACCTGCACCCAATATGTCAAAGGGGTGGGAGGTACCTATACCTTTAGATTAGGGGTGTGGCAAGGCTCCAGTGACAAGGCTAATAAAGACAGCCGTTCCTGGAGACTCACGCCCACATATACCCCTCACAATATATTGGTCTAAAGGCAACATACAGCGGGTACTGGCCTTATTGGATACAGGGGCAGAGGCCACTCTCTTACATGGAAACCCAGACAAGCATGTAGGACCTATTGTGCACATTAATGCATATGGGGATGGGGAGGAAAGCACAAAGCAAGTGCGAGTACATCTTGCTCTGGGAAAATCTGCACCCTTTTGGGCTACAGTTTTGGTCTCTCGAGTCCCAGAATACATAATTGGTACTGACTTACTCAAGGGAAAGGAATTCTGGACCCCTATGGGCAGGTTTGCTTTTGGCATTCGCTCCATCATAGTGGGGAGAGCAAAGTGGACTCCTTTGCATATTCCCCCACCGAAGCAGCCAGTGACCATAAAGCAATATCGCTTGCCAGGTGGGCATAAGGAAATTTCAGAGACTATAAAAGGACTCTTGGAGGTAGGAATCCTCAGGCCTGCAATGTCTGCCTTTAATTCCCCCGTGTGGCCTGTAAAAAAGCCAGATGGAAGCTGGAGAATGACTGTAGACTATCGTGGGTTAAACAAACAGGCTCCACCTTTGGCTGTAGCAGTACCAGATATGGTTACATTACTAGAAAAGATAGAAAAGAATGCTGGGGCGTGGCATGTTGTGATTGATCTGGCCAATGCATTTTTCAGCATAAGCATTGATAAGGCCTCGCAGGACCAATTTGCATTCACATGGGAGGGACAGCAATATACCTTCCAAGTTTTGCCACAAGGGTATTTGCATAGTCCCACCCTATGCCATGGACTCATAGCAAGAGATTTGAGTCAAGTGGTCCTGAGTCCTGTTTTGTTCATAGCCCATTATATTGATGATATCATGATTTCAGGCCCTACAGAACAGGAGGTGCAGCAAGGACTGACCACTGTAGTGGACCATTTGCGATCTCGAGGTTGGGAAATCAACCCAAAGAAGATACAGGGCCCAGCTCAACAGGTACAGTTCTTAGGGGTGGTTTGGGCCGGACCGGTGAGACACATACCGGAAAAAGTGCTACATGTAATAGCAGCCTTGCAGCCCCCTACCTCTAAGAATGAGGCCCAGCGCATCGTGGGTCTTATGGGTTTCTGGAGGCAACACATACCACATCTGGCTCAGATCTTGCGCCCCATTTATCAAGTGACTAGGAAGAAAGCTCAGTTTGAATGGGGGGAACGTCAACAGACTGCACTATCGGAGGCAAAGGCTGCTATAGAAACAGCAATGCCTCTAGGTCCTTATGTAAAAGGGCTCCCTTTTGAGCTACAAGTCTCCGCTAACCAAGACGTAGCTGTATGGAGCTTATGGCAAAAAGGGCAAGGAGGGAAACGTGTGCCTTTAGGTTTCTGGTTGCGAAGGCTGCCAGACGCTGCGGCAAACTACTCCCCATTTGAACGTCAGCTGTTGGCATGTTACTGGGCTCTAGTCGAGACTGAAAGACTCACCGGCCATGAGTTAGTAGTAATGAGACCTAGTATACCCATTATGAACTGGGTGAAGGATGAGCCAGCTAGTCCTCGTCATGGCAGGGTGCAGCAATCATCCATTATCAAATGGAAGTGGGATATTTCAGAGAGGGCTCATCCTGGCCCTCAGGGAGTGAGTGCCCTGCAGGAACAGGTATTGGCTCTCACTCCAGTGAATACAGAAATACCCGAAGATGTCACAACTCTAGAAGCATCTCCTATCAAAGAAGCTCCCCCATACCTGGAAGTAGATTGTGAGGCTGTGTGGTTTACTGATGGTTCAGCTAAATATAAGGGGGAGAACGAATCTGGCGTGCAGCTGCACTAAACCCCAAACGACAGCTCACTCTAACCAGAGCTGGGAAAGGAAAATCCAGCCAATATGCAGAGTTAATGGCTGTGGTATTGGCCATAGAACAAGCTGTAGAACAGAAGGAAGATGTTGTATATGTTTATACAGATTCCTGGGCAGTATATAAAGGATTGACCATGTGGTTTCCCAAGTGGAAACGGGAAGGGTTTACCATCCATAAGCGCCCATTATGGGGACAGGAGCTATGGCAACGTCTTGATAATGTGCTATCATATATATCTGTGTATGTAGGACATGTTGATGGACATGTTTCTGGCACTCCTGAAGCATTGTACAACCAAGCCGTAGATCAGTTGGCCCATGTGCGAGCTGTGGGACCCACGCAGAACCAGGAAGATGAACTGTTGATCCTTGCTCGATGGGCCCATGAAAAGTCTGGGCATTTGGGTGCCAAGGCTACCAGGGAATGGCCATTGCAGCGAGGTATTCCTTGTTCTATAGATGCAGCTACTACGGCAACTGCTAGATGTGACCTGTGTTCTGCTTTAAAGCAGGTTCCTCTTTCAAAGGTACCAATGGGGCAGTTACACCGAGGCAAGGCACCTGGGCAAATATGGCAAGTAGATTATATTGGTCCTCTACCTCAGCATGGCAGATGGCAATATCTACTAACCATGGTTGATACCTGCTCAGGTTACCTCCTAACTTATCCATGTGCCAGAGCCACCCAGCAGAACACCATCCGGGGTCTGGAACTTCTTATCAGAAGATATGGAGTACCCATGGCAATCCAGACAGATAATGCTAGCCACTTCCGAGGAGCACAGGTACAAGATTGGGCTCGTGAGTGGGACATCCATTGGGTGTTTCATATCCCCTATCACCCAAGGGGAGCAGGGTTAGTAGAGAGGATGAATGGGCTATTAAAACAAAAAATACGACAACTAACTCCTGACCACACCCTAAAGAAATGGGGAACTGTTTGGGAACTAGCAGAATTTGAGTTAAATAGTCGGCCTCTAGGAGCAGGCCAGACTCCCCTCCAGAGGATGGTGGGTTTAAAAGTACCTACCCCAGTGCCACACCTGAAGGTTTGGAAAGTTCATCCATATGGTGTGTTACCTATTCGAACCACCCCCAACAGTGCGGGGATGGATTTGATAACTCCAAAAGAGGTGACTATTCCTGCAGGAGGACAAACAAATGTACCCCTGGGAATTGGAGTCACAGTCCCTTCTGACACTTATGGACGGATTGCGCCACAATCCAGCCTAGCCCTCAAAGGCCTTCAGATACTAGGTGGGGTAGTGAATCATGATGACCAAGAGGAATTAAGTGTTATTCTGCATAATACCAGCCCATATGATCTAACCTGTGGGGCAGGTCAACGAATTGCCCAGTTATTATGTGAGCGAATACGCCTGCCTGCTATACAAGAAGTGGTGAACCCAAAGCAAGACTCCACAGATGTTGACTGCATCCCAGGGCAGAAAGTCTGGGTTGTATATCCAGACAAACCAAATCCGCCAGGAGAAATAATTTGTAAAGGACCAGGAGCGACGTATTGGGTCATAGTAGCGAATGCTCCT
Organism: Euleptes europaea; assembly: GCF_029931775.1. Classification (NCBI taxonomy): domain Eukaryota; kingdom Metazoa; phylum Chordata; class Lepidosauria; order Squamata; family Sphaerodactylidae; genus Euleptes; species Euleptes europaea. The sequence goes on from NC_079316.1 coordinate 106,772,173, forward strand.
TCTCCAATATGCCTGGATATGACAAAACTAAGGAAAAACCCAAGATGACTGTAAATAGTTGAACCCTGAGTTGCTATAAGGAACACATGGATGAAGGGTGTATTGATCACCAAGGGGTGGAATGTAGTGGAAACTGCGGAAGACAATTGTACTACGAGGAGGTAGATGGTGGTCAATGCAGCCCTTCCCCATGTGAGAGCAATCTCAGGTCATTAACTTTCACACTGCACTGTAAATAATGAGCACCTGGTGATGGGGAAATAAATCTGGCTTCGCTCACTACTGAAGGGAGGAGGAGAAGAGGGCTCCAGATAAGAAGCCAGAGAAGGAGCGTCTGCAGAACAAGGACGGGCTACCAGACAGGACGAAGTGGCTTACCTCCCAGGAGACGACTTCCCATCTTCCTAAGGTTATTAGCCTGGATACAGGGTTATTTTTGTTTAATAAAGCTGCATACCTTTTCCTCCCCAATATCTGCCTATTGGAATCCATTTTTTCTGAACCATGGGTAATACAAAGTTCTCAGCTGTTCCCAAATATAGAATTTTATTCTCCTGGGCAAGATTAAATGTTTTGCCATTGGGGGAACTGACAGGTAGACTTCAAGGAATCCCCTTTCAAGTTGATTATGTGATTGTAATTCAAGGGACCTAGACACCATTTGGCACTTTACAACATGGAGCGTAAGAAATGGATTTATAGATATATTCAAAAATGGAGCCCTGATACTAAGCAAGAGCTTGTAGCTAATATACTAGCAGAAACTGATCCAAATGTGTTCTTGGCAGTTGCAAAATTTTGTCTATGGCATTTAATGGTACTATCTTTTAAAATTTTAACTTGTATCTTTATTTAAAATGTGAAAACTGAAATGAATGTTATATACGATCTCAAGATATTTGGTTTGTTTTATATGTATTTCATTTTTTTTGCTTCTGACCTGTTGGTCTTTGAGCAGTAAATAAATGGAATTTCAAGGCACAAAGAAGAGTTCCTTCATGGCCCTGCCTCTTCTGTTTCTCATCTTTAGCATGCACCCCGTTTTTTTACAGTACTATTGTTTGTTTAAAGCCCATTCTGGCTTAGACCTTATCCCTGAAAAACATGCAATGACTAAGTTTGCAGGTGTCTCCAAGACAAAATGAAATACTTTGGCCACCCAACCCTTCAAGGAAGTGTGGTTTGTCCACTGTTGGCGGGAACATTCACACCTGGGGCCCTTGACACAGAAAGAGAGGTGGCTCAAGGAAAGGGCGCATAGGGCCCTGCATCAGGCTGACCCTCCCTCTTTGGGAAAGCGAACATCAGGAGGCAGCGAGGGAGACATGACAGCAAGGAGACCACAAAGGCCCACATGCAGGGTAAGTGTGTCAGTGCGAGGGTGTGCTCAACACAAGCAATTTGGAAGAGGGAGCGTTCCCAAGACAAGATCCAATATTTTACAACTATGTCCAAAAAAACCCTTCATTTGCTAGGAAATATTTTCCATAGTCCTAAAAATGCTGGTTTCAATCTGTCAACTGTTCTGAACGCCACATCTAAAAAAGGATATTGCAGAGCTTGAGAAAGTGCAGAAAAGATCAACCAAAAAGATCAGGGGACTAGAGCAAATGCTCTATGAGGAGCAGTTAAAACACTTTGGGCTGTTTAGCTTGGAAAGAAGGTGGTTAAGGGGAGACATGATAGAGGTCTATAAAATGATGCATGGTATGGAAAGAGTGGACAGGAAGAAGGTTTTCTCCCTCTCTCATAATACTAGAATGTGGGGTAATCTGCTGAAGCTGCAGGGTGAGATTCAAAACAGATTAAAGGAAGTATTTCTTCACACAACGCATAGTTAAAATCGTGGAACTCTTTGCCCCAGGATGTGTGATGGCTGCCAACTTGGAAGGTTTTAAGAGGGGAGTAGACATGTTTATGGTGGATAGGGCTATCCCTGGCTACTAGTCAACATGAATACTAGTCATGATGCTTACCTATTCTCTCTAGAATCAGAGGAGCATGCCTATTATATTAGGTGCATTGGAACACGGGCAGGACAATGCTGCTGCAGTCGTCTTGCTTGTGGGCTTCCTAGAGGCACCTGGTTGCCCACTGTGTGAACAGACTGCTTGACTGGATGGGCCTTGGTCTGATCCAGCATGGCCTTTCTTATGCTCTTACATTCTAACTGCTGGTTTTAACACACAGGTTGGAAAATTTCACAGAACTGCTGCAAAAGCTATTAACTTATGCACTGCTTTAAATTTCTGCAGCAGTGAAATATTAGTCACCTGAAGCAGACTCTGGAGAAAAAGGTTACACCTGTTATTTATTTAGGTTAGATTATTTTGATTATTATCATTTTTTTAAAAAAAAAAAAGGTGCTACGCAGACTAGTTCACCTTCGAGACTTTCCTGTAAGATCTAATACTGGAGACCAGGAGTGCGGTTTGCTAAAGAGTAGTTACTAAGAGTACAGTAATAGTCAATGTTATCCTCACCCTCTAAACTTTTTTGAAGGTACCTGGAAAAAAATTATCTTCTAACTAAACGTTTTGAACCAGCTTTAGGAAAACTAGAATAGGAGCAAATAAAAAAACAAACACAAGTTTTAACATAACTTGGCAGAAACTATAGCCTACTAGAAGCTAGGTTAACCAGTTGGAGCCTGAGATTCTGATAAAAGAAATTGTGATCAATAACAAATCATAATTTCCTCTTGTGCACTGTCAACATCTAACCTTCAGATATAACACTAATGAATATGGAGGATCCATTGTTCACTATTAAGGCTAATAACTCCAAGACTTCTTATTCCTTACCACGTTACACCAGAGTCAATGCAAAATAAATCTCTAATCATTTCCTGAAAAGATACCCCAATGTAGTGTTGGGTGTGATCTGTGTGCCTCCCTAACCTTTACTAATGCCCCCCCCCATTCTTTTCCACTCCCCTATGAAAGAAAAGCTAGGAGCCCCGTGGCGCAGAGTGTTAAGCTGCAGTACTGCAGTCAAAAGCTCTGCTCACGACCTGAGTTCGATCCCGACGGAAGTCGGTTTCAGGTAGCCGGCTCGAGGTCAACTCAGCCTTCCATCCTGCCGAGGTCGGTAAAATGAGTACCCAGCTTGCTGGGGGTAAAGGGAAGATGACTGGGGAAGGCACTGGCAAACCACCCCGCAAAGAAAGTCTGCCTTGGAAACGTCGGGATGTGATGTCACCCCATGGGTCAGGAATGACCCGGTGCTTGCACAGGGGACCTTTACCTTTACCTTTATGAAAGAAAAGCAGAACACCCGCAAATCCTCAACTCAAAGTAAAGTCCTGAACAAGGAAGTCTAAAACCAAATGCTCCCGACTGAATCCGCTTCCAGCCACTGTGCGGTTTTGCACATGGGAAATTTCCTGCAATTATCAGTATTGTTTCCAAATGAGTAAAAGCAGACACACAATGTCTGTCTCAGCTAGGGCAGGAAGGTTTTCTGGCTGAATAGCTCCTCTTTTAAAGATAAAAAAATTCATCTTTGAAAGTCTGCTAAATAGCTGTTGCCTGACTGGCAACTATGGAGGTAAAACTAACAGGCAACTTGTTCCAGATTGCAGAAAGCAATCGGAAACCCACCAGCTCACATCGCACAACCTTCCACCCACCAGCTGCAAACCCCAACCAAAAGGATACTGGCTGAACCAAGGAACAAAAGCTCAAAGGACCGTACCAACTCGCAAAATGAACGGGGGCGGAGAGAAAACAGGAGAGCTCTCGGTGCCCTCGAAGAATGAACCAACCAGAGCGCCTGGCTCTTCATCTCATCCCGCAATGTGGAAGGCAATGCCATTCATTCCTCAGCGCCAACTTCACCTAGAGTCTTCTTCCACCCCCCACCCCCCACCCCCGATTAATTGCCTTTTGGAACAACCCATCCCCTGTTGAAACTATGGTTTGCAATTGGCAATTTTGCAAACTGTGCAAACCGGAGGTGCAATACTATAGGGGGTTTTCAAAGCCTTCCCAGCAGAGATTTTGACAGTTTGCAGAGCGAATTAGGCAGCTAGCAATGGCTAAACACTAGTTATAAGGATGTAAGCCTATGTACGCTTATTTCAGTGTGACTGCAGTTTGCTTTCGTGCAAAATGATGCATTGGGTTAGGAAAATAAGTGGTTGCAGGCTCCGCAAATCTTCGTTTGTGGAGCTGCTACATTGCTTCTGTGATTTTTGCATACAGGCAAAATGTAATAGGCGCCTCTAAAGTCACTCAGATTCAAGTGCAAATCTAGCTTGTGAAAACTCGCTCTGTAACGAAGCAGTTCGAGAATGCCTGCTTTCTTCGAAGTAATTCCAGCTGGGCATGGTGATCCTTACCTGCAAGTAAACATATATGGGAGAGGACTGCATAACTACAATCTTATGCATACTTACTTAGGAGTAAGTGCAGTGAATTTCGATTGCATTTGCTTTCAAATAAAGCTTTATACAAGGAGCTGGGTGCAGGCTGATATCCTGTAAAGTGTAAACTCTCATTTACCTGGGAGTAAGCACTGCGGAACTCCGTGGGGCTTATTTTCTGAGGGAACATGCATTGGATTTGGGCTGCAAAATTCTACAATTGCTGTGTTCTAAGAATCACCAGATTGTGTTTCCCAGTTCTAAATTCTCCCTTGGCCAGCCCTGTTCTCTTAACTTCAGCCCTTCCGTTTGCAATACAGGAACTGGGATAATGGATTACCAAGCTGGGATATTGAGGAGGTGCAGCCAGTGTGGTGTAGGGTTTATCACTAGGGTTGCCATTCTTCAGGTGGGGCCAGGAGATCGCCTGGAATTACAACTGATCTTCAGACTACAGAGATCAGTTCCCTTGGGGAAAATGGTCACTTTTGAGGGCAGACTGTGTGGCATTATTTTTTTTTTATTGTTTCTTTTTATACAAATTTCAAATATATATTTCTTATTCTGCATACATTGCTTATATAACATATTTTTCTCATTCCCTTCCATCCCTCCCATCCCCCTCCCTAACCCCACTCCTTCTCTATATTTTTTAGTCTCTTAACCCCAGCCACGGGTCCTTCCTAGCCATAAAGGTTGCCATTTATTCCATACCTCTAGTGCTGTTCGTCTGGGACCTATAGTTAATTTTAAATCTTTACTTAAGACTTTTGAGAAAATGCCGAATCTACCTATGTCACTGTTAATCTTATTTTCAAATCTAACCCATTTCTGGTCACTTTCTTCTCCTATCTCTAATAATGACTTTAATTGAAATGTGGCGTAGTAGCTATTCAGATCCGGGGTACCCCAACCCAATTCTGATCTAAGGCTATATACCAACCTTTTTTTAGTTCTACATTTTTTGCTATCGAATATCCACCCTCTTATCATTCTATTCCAGTGTTCTATTTTTTTGTACTGATTCCTAGTGGTATCGTCTGAAATAAATACATTAATTTAGGCACCCAGAACATTTTAATACTTCTAATTCTAGAGGAAATTCCTAAAGTTTTTTTCCCTCCATCTTTTCATTTCCTTCTCTATCTTTCTCCATACCTTATTATAATTTACCTCTGATATTCTATTAATATTCTTTTGTAATATTATACCTGTATTTAAACTTTTTAGCTCCCAGTCCTATATTTGTAATTTTATTAATCTCTTTTTTTCATCCCTATTCACATTGACATATATTATTTCTGATTTAGCCATATTGACTTTTAAACCTGAACACCTTTCAAAGTCTTCTAATATAATCTTTATTTCTTTCATTCCTTCTTTAGGATTTGTCATAATAACCATAATATCATCAGCAAATAAATTAATTTTCATTTCTTCTTCCTTAATCTTATAGCCTTCTATCCTTGCGCTATTTCTTATCCTTTCTGCTAGTTGTTCTATCGCTATGATAAATAAGAGCGGCGAAAGCGGGCAGCCCTGACGAACTCCGATCTGAAATGCTTGCGAGTGATAGTTGTTAACCTTAACCACTGCTGTTCCATCCCTATATAACTCCTAAATTGCATTTAAATAATTACTTCCTATTCCGTATTTGCGCAAAACCTGCCACAGGTATTCTTGGGACAGAGTGTCAAAGGCTTTGAGTACATCCATTTTTAGGAGACCCAATTTTTTTCATTGACCATGTTGCAGGACATTAATTATATTTCTAATAGGGCGTGCTATATTCCTGCCTTTTACAAATCCATACTGGTCCTCTTTTATTATATTTGGGATAACCGTCTTTAGTCTATTTGCCAATATTTTTGCGAATATCTTATAATCTTGGTTGAGAAGGCTTATAGGTCTGTATGATCCTATCTCTTCTGGATCTTTCTGGGGTTTTAAAATCACTATTATTTCTGCTTGTCTCCATGAGTCTGGAGCTTTCTTGCCCAAGACTTCATTAAACACCTCCTGAAGTTCTGGAGCTAATATTTCTGCCATTTCCTTGTAGAATTCACTTGTAAACCTATCAAGACCTGGTGATTTGCCTTTTTTAAATTCTTTAATTACGTCTCTTATCTCTTGCAATGTGATATCGCCTTCCAATTTAACTTTCTCAGTCTCCTTCACTATTGAATTAATGTCTTCTTCAAAACCTACTGTGTCCCTTTTCTTATATAATTTTTTTATAATAGGACTCAAACGCCTCTTTAATTACTTTAGGGTTTTGTGATGATTGGTTATTGACTTTTATACTTTTGACCCTTTGTTTTTCCTTTCTATTTTTCAAATAATTAGCTAGTCTTTTTGCTGAGTTTATGCTATTTCTTTGGAATTAATTCCTCACCATAACATCCCTTTTCCATATTGTTGCCAGATCTAAAGCCTCTATCTGTTTTTTAAGTTCCATAATTTGTCTCTGTATATTAGGAATATATCTGTTTGTTTACTCTGTAAACTTTCCAGTTCCTGAATTTTAAGTTTTCTTTTTGAATACCACTCTCTTTTTATAATTCTTTCTTTTTTTATGCAATATCCCCTTTTGCAGCATCCCATAAGATATTAGTAGTGACCGACCCTCTGTTTTCCTGAAAATACAGCTTTATCTGCTCTTTCATATATTGTCTATCCTCTTCCTTAACCATTATTAGATTATTGTACCTCCAATGACTTTTTTTTTGTTCTTGGTTTATTGCTATTTCAATACTTATTGGGGCATGATCAGATATCAAAATTGGGTGAGTTATAATTCCTTTTATGTTCATATTGCTGTTCTTTCCTAAGATTATGTAATCTGTGCTTGATGCTGTTTTATGTCTACTAGATATATGAGTGGGTTTGGGTTGTAAGCCCATAAATTCATGCGCTTCTTTCAGACCCCATTCTCCCAAATTTATTGTTTTATCTTTTATAATATTGATGTTAAGATCTCCTGCTATGATGATTTCCCCTTCTGAAAATTGTTTGTTTTTTAAAAAAAATTCTACATAAAAACTTCTTTTGTCCTTTGTTTAGGGCGTAAATATTTACTATTGTATACCATTTACCTTCCAATTTAAATTTAATAAGTATCTACCATCTCTATCTACCATTTTTTCCATTTCCTCCACTTTGTATTTCTTGTGAATCAAGACTGCTACTCCTTTTGTCTTAGAATTGCTTCTAGCTTCTGCTAATGACACCCAGGCTGTATCTTTTAAAAGCGGCTTCTTATCATTTTTTTTCTTATGTGTTTCCTGAAGACATAATACATCAATCTTTTGGTCTCTTGCGAGTTTAGATATCCTGTATCGCTTAAGATCCGAAGTTAACCCATTGACATTCAGTGTAAGTAATGACTGTGTGGCATTATATGCTGCTGAAGTCCCTGCCGCACAGGGTTGTTGTGGAGACATGCTCTGGCCCCACTCTGCCATGAAGTCTACTCCAGCTTTTCTCACTCCTTCAGCCTAGCCTACTCCGTAGGGATAGAATGGGCAGTTTAGAGACACTCTCCCATAATTTCACAGTAATTTGTAAATTTATAATTTGTAGGGTTGCCAACCTCCAGGTACTAGCTGGAGATCTGCTGTTACAACTGATCTGCCAATAGAGATCAGTTCCCCTGGAGAAAATGGCCGCTTTGCCCATTGGACTCCATGGCATTGAAGTCCCTCCTCAGGCTCCGCCCCAAAACCTCCCACTGGTGGCGAAGCGGGACCTGGCAACCCTAATAATTTGGTAATTTGTAAACTTGTCCTACAATCGCGTGATCTTAGTTCTGGAACAAGCCTTAGTTACTGCGTGGTGTAGTAAAGAGTGGTGGACTCTAATCTGGAGAACCGGGTTGGTTTTCCCACCCCTCCACATGAAACCTGCTGGGTGACTTTGGCCCAGTCGCGTATAAAAAACAACTCTTCTTCTCCTTCTATAAATAATGATTTAGTTGTTCTTCATATTGAAGCTGTGTTCATCCCAAATTCTGTTAGTTTGTCTGTGTACCCAAAAATATTACAGAGTGTTAGAATTAAAGACTTGGATATGCACTACATTAAACTGATAGATATTTCCTTGCTAGAATCAGGAGGTGTGAGTACCAGACACGAAGAATGCTTACTCAGTACTGCTGAGGAGCAGGAACCTTACTAAATATATGTTACAATCACCTCCAGGCCTGCAGCCGTCAGGGAATATTGCAGATAGCTGGGGAAAATGTAGGCAAAAGTTTGTAGTAGGTCATCTGTAGAAGCAGAGAAGTAATAATGTATTCTTCAGCCTTATTGTTGCCAACCTCCAGGTACTAGCTGGAGATCTCCTGCTATTACAACTGACCTCCAGGCGACAGAGATCAGTTCCATTGGAGAAAATGGCTGCTTTGGAAGGTGGACATTGAAGGGCATTGAAGTCCCTGCCCTCTCCAAACCCCACCCTCCTCAGGCTCCACCCCCAAAATCTCCAGGTATTTCCCGGAGCTGGCAACCCCAATTATCCTACATATTGCTGGAGAAGAGGGTTTGGATTTGAGGTGAGAATATGAAAGTAGGTGAATATAATGTGCTTAAGTTCCCAGCTTTCTATTTACAAGACCTGAGCAAGGCTGTTGAGAGCCAGTGTGGTGTAGTAGAGCTGTGAACGCTAATCTGGTGAAATGGATTTGTTTCCCTACTCCTATGCATGAAGCCAGCTGGGTGACCTTGGGCTAGTCACCCTCTCAGCCCCACCTACCTCACAGGGTGTCTGTTGTGGGGAGGGGAAGGGAAGGTGATTGTAAGCTGGTTTGATTCTTCCTTACGTGGTAGAGAATGTCGGCATATAAAAACCAGCTCTTCTTTTTCTTCTAAAACATTTGCACAAAGGTTGCTAGTTTATTACATGGTGGCAGCCACACCTAGAAAGTGATCCGTGCATTTTAAAGATTAATAAAAACATTTTTAAAAAAGAAGGGCAAAGTTTAGGGTTGCCAACTCCAGGTGGTGGCTGGAGATCTGCTGCTATTACAACTGGTCTCCAGGCGACAGAGATCAGTTCTCCTGGTGAAAATGGCCACTTTGGAAGGTGGACTCTGGCATTATACCGCATTTAAGTCCCTCCCCTTCCCAAACCCCGCCCTCCTCAGGCTCCATCCCAAATTTTCCAGGTATTTCCCAACTTGGACCTGGCAACCCTAGCAAAGCTGTAGCCCTCCCAAGTACAGAGGAAAGCAGGATGACAAAATGAAATTGGTTTACATAATTGGCGTGATAGTTAAATATGCAAAATAATGCTACCCAGAGGAAATCTTGACCATGGCAGTCCTTGATCTGGGCCAGGTCCCCCAACCTTTTTCAGCCTGTGGGCACTGTAGACGTCTGACCCGAGGGGGGGGGCAACTAGAAAATGGCTGCTGCAGGTAGGGTGGCCTGCTCTGAGTTGGGAAATACCTGGAGATTTTGGGGGCGGAGCCTGAGGAGGGCATGGTTTGGAGAGGGGAGGGACTTCAATGCCATAGAGTCCAATGGCCAAAACAGCCATTTTCTCCAGGTGAACTGATCTCTGTCACCTGGAGACCAGTTGTAATAGGAGATCTCCAGCCACCACTTGGAGGTTGGCAACCCTAGCTGCAGGCACACACACACACACACACACACACACACACACACACACAGGAAGCCCAAGTGCAGGGAAGAAGGGGATAATTTTAAAAAATAGTTTGGAAATGAGGAGAGAATAAAACCAACACTCTGGTGGCAGCTGACGTTGAAACGACATTTGAATCTGTGCAGATCTCCAGTGGCCAATCAGAAGCCCTCCTGTGGCAAAGCCACACCTACTTTCTAAAAGCAGTTGGTGTGTACCAGGAAAGGTGTTGGCAGGTGCCACGGAACCCAAGGGCACCTCATCGGGGACCCCGATCTAGGCACTAGGGCTGCGGTCAGATGTCATGCTAAGCTGCAGTTTGCCACTAAAGCAGGGTTGCCAGATCCAGGTTGGGAAACTCCTAGAGATTTGGGGGTGGAGCCTGGGGAGGACCAGGACCTCAGTACAGTACAATGCCATAGAGTCCACCCTACAAAGCATCCATTTTCACCAGGGGGAGCTGATCTCTGCAGATGAGCTGTAATTCCAGGGGATCTCCAGGTCCCAAATGGAGGCTGGCATCCGTAGACTAAAGGCATGCCCAACTTGTAGCCTGGGGCCACGTGGTCCCCTCCTTCATCTCCTTTTATGGCACAAATATGGATGAAATATGGATGTCATCTATCCAGCGGCATCATTTTCATTTGGACAGCGTCCATCCCTAGGCCCCTTACTGCACAGCTATTTGTATGTAACTACGTAAGGGCCACACAATGTAGACTTGTCCTTTCTGGACCAAACGAGAACCCTGTTCCTTTTGTTGTTGAAATTTTGGACGGTGCTTTAAGTATTTTACATAGAGTGACTCACACATTAAGTAACGGAGAAATATAATGGACGTCAGCCATAAATAAGTTATAGGAGACGAATAATCTTGAAGGCTTCCAGAAGTTATCTGACATTCAGATGAAAAGATCCCAATCCCAAATGAAAACAGAGGGCTGTTGTCTCTAAGCAGAAATTCCCCCAAATGGTTTCTTCACTAGCTTATTATATTTTGGCACTTCATTGAATAAAGCAGAAATTGTTTTCTTAAAAATTCTCCCCCGGGAATTGAAGGCATGTGTCAGTATCATGATCTTCACTAAATGGCTGCTTAGTATGATGTTCGAATGCAACGCCAGGTCTGACCTTCCATTACCCGGCGGATGCTGGAGAGAAACTATTCATTTTCCAGAGTTAATGGTGATACAAGGATCATGTTTATTTAAAACGTTTTTATTCCACCCTTGAGAAAAGCTCTGGTTGGCGAAGAAAGATTAAAAATTTAAAAATGTTGTCCGACACACGCAGACTATTTAAAAAACTAGTTTAAGTATTTTGAAATCTCAAGCTTTCACTAGAGATATGGTGTACATTCATCCTAATATTGGTGCTTCCACACAACGTGGATTCACTTACTGTTTTCATCCACTTACTGTTTCCCCCCCTGCTTTGCTATGATGTTTTCCAAGCCAAGCGAAATTTGTGGAAATAAAAGGGAAATATAAACACCGTACATCCCTGAAGCAAAAGGGCGAGAGTCTTACCTGAATTCGGAGGAAGTAGGCAATTGTATCAGTAGATCTGGGTCACCAACATGGGCCCGCCAAGTGTTTTTAGAAAGTTGTCGGAGCCACGTGGGGCTTTTGACAGCAGCACTTTTGATTGGCTATTGGAGATTTGATTGGCGGTGCAGATTTTTTAAAAAACATTGCTTTTGCAGCAGCTTCCACCACAACACAAGGATCTTAACTGTGTGACTAAGGGAAATGGCAGCAGCCATTGGGTGGCTGGTGCGGCCTCCTCTGGCAGCCTTTATGACTGCGCCTACCACACAATGGTCCTTTATGCGTGGGTACATTCACTCACATTTGCCCCCGGTCTGACATGTTGTTCCTTGGAGTTATGCATGAGTTTTCCCTCCATTAAAGATGACCTCGCTACCAGCCCTGGCAAATCCCAGGTCCTGTTCCTGTAATAACCCGATTCTTTGATCTCCCCCTGAGATCAGCCTGGGTGAAATCTCCATGCGTAAACCAAAGTGCTCGACAGGGGATCTGTGTGTGTGACATTTTTTTCTCACAGAGAGCAGTACAGCCAATTACAAAGCAGCGTTTCAAGGGGCAGGGACTCATGCGCTTCCTGATTTCTCAGAGTTCTTTCTGAGCAGATTCACACAGGAAAGGATTTTAAAATGACGCTTGGGTTCCTCCCCCCTGGTTCCTTTTAGAGAGCTCCGTTTCTGGGAAAGGTTTGTAAAACGGCACTTGGGTTTCCACCGGGGGGAGAGGGGAAATTGACATTTCTCTCACAGAAGGCACTACAGTTAATTACAAAGCAGTGCTTCAAGGGACGGGAACTCAAATGCTTCCTGATTTGAGCTTGGTGACTGCTGGTGCATACATTTGCAACAGAAAATGTGGGTCGAGCGACCTTCGAGCCCCAGGTAAAACTCCCAAGCATAAAAGACCTATGTTAGAATTCCAAAGGTGCTTGCAGGATCATTATAGTGCTACAGCAAATCAGCAATTGCTGATTTTTTAAAAGCCCAAGCAAAGCCCTCCAGTAGTGTGGGGGACAAATAGCCACTGCAGGGGGTGGTGAGAAAAATGCAGGGGAAATTGTTCTGTGGATATTCGGTTGCTTCGCTGCCACACTGAGAGCTCAGTGGAAGCAGCCTAGGTCAAGGGTCCCCAACCTTTTTGAGCCTGCGGGCACCTATGGAATTCGACACAAGGTGGTGGGCGCAATCACAAAACAGCTGCCGCAGGAGGTGGAGCCAATTACAAAATGGCTGCCAGAGGAGGCAGCGCTAACCACAAAATCCAAGGGAGTGAGGTTATACAATTTGACAGTTTGGGCAGAAGTGCTGGCATTTAATCTGCACACCCAATCAGAAGCCCTGCTGTGCAAGTGCCCCACCTAACACCCCCCCACACACACACACTTTCTAAAAGTACCTGGTGAACACCAGGAAAGATGTTGGCCAGTGGCCACAGGTGCCATGATGGGGAACTCTGGCCTGGGTGAACTCCACAGGAAACTGTTGCTTTGTCATGCTCAGGAACCCCCGGCGCTAAACCATGCAAAACCCTGAAATGTCACTCTCTTTGTAAACAGGTCAGAATTCACAAATGATCAGACCGCTCTGGTCACAGCTGAAGTCGTTCCACTGCGCATTTTCAGGTATGATAATAACACAATCCTCCACTCCGTTGTAGTTGTTGGGTTCTCCCTTTTTCCAGTGGGTGTACCTTACTGCTGCTCCATTCGCACAGACAAAACTGCCCTCTGTCTGGATGTCGTTTATATTGAGGAAAGCGAACTTGGAACCTCTCTTTGCTAGTTCCTGAACAGCGGCGTTCTCGGCGGCGTTCATGGGGCAGGGCAGGGCCGCTCCTGCTTTGGCACACCGGGCTCTGCCGCTAGCGAAAGTCTCGTGCTGGTGAGTTGAAATGAAAGTTTTCTGTCCAACCGTCAACCCCTGCAATAACACCGCTGGGCACAGAGAGAAGACGTGTCAGCAATGAGTACCTCTTTACTTTTCCCCCCTTCCTAATCCCTCCTGAAGAAAGATCCCTGCAGTTCCCCTCTCCTGTGTGGCTGCATCATTTGCACCAACCACCTCCAGTGCGTCATCGCACCACAACAAATGGTGTTTGGGTGGATCTCCCGCAATAGCCCCTTAAGACCCCTCCAAAGTGATTGACACAGTCATGGAACACACATGAACGCACAAATAGGGTTGCCAACCTCCAGGCAGTGGCTGGAGATCTGCTGCTATTACAACTGATCTCCAGGCAATAGAGATCAGTTCCCCTGGAAAAAACGGCTGCTTTGGAAGGTGGATTCTATGGAATTATGCCCCATTGAAGTCCCTCCCATCCACAACCCTGTCCTCCTCAGTCTCCGCCCCAAAAACCTCCAGGTATTTCCCAACCCAGAGCTGGCAACTCTACACATGAAGCTGCCTTATACGGAATCAGACCATTGGTCCATCACAATGACTGTTGTGTACTCAGACTGGTAGTGGCCCTCAAAGGTCTCTGGCAGAGGTCTTTTACATCACTTACTGAAAACCCTATGGGGTTGCAGTAAATCAGCTGTCGCTTGAAAGCACTTTTCTCCATTGCCACCACCAGATTGTTTAACTGGAGATGCTGAAGATTGAACCTGGGACCTTCCACATGCCAAGCAGATGACCTACCACTGAGCCAAGGCTCCTCCCCATTGATCAAAAGCCACAGTCCTGCTTTGGCACTTTCTCCTTTAACTTTCAGCAGTAGTAATTTCAAGTCTTCGCTATTTTCTGCCAGTAATGTACTATCATCAGCATATATCAAATTGTTAATTTTCCTCTTCTCAATTTTCACTCCAAAATTCATCTAAATCTAATCCAGTTTTCCTAAATCTAATCCACCTTTGTTTGATTAACCCTCCACATGTGCCTGATGGATTTCCATGACCAATAAATATCCTTTGCTTAAGGGACTGTTGGGGAAGGGGAGCACGGGGAAAGGTTCACAAAGGGCTCATGACTCACAGAATTCAATGAAATATTGGTGAGGAGCATGGATGATTTTAAAAGGGGGATTAGACAGATCCATGGAGGAGAGGTCCCTCAGTGGCTACTAGCCACATCACCTTTACCTTGCTACGTGGTAATGCTCTCCCTTCAGCTATACTGGAAGGGAGATATAAAAAGATACCCTATGGTGAATGTTTATGCACTTGTTCTGATGGGAGCATAGAGACCCATGAACATGCCATTTTTGACTGCAAAAATTATAATAAAATTAGAGAAGACATTTCACTTGTAATAGCTGGCTACCCAGGGAGAACTAGAGCAACTCGTCTCTCTAACATGCTCTCAGATAAGGACACCGAGCTAACCTTTAAAATGGCCAAATTTGGATGGCGAGTAATGAAGACTAGGCAAGCATGGGTCGAACCTAATGGATGAGTGTTTTTATATTTATATATGGACTGTAACTGTGTTTTATTTAACCTTAGTTTTTAATGGTTCTCTTATGAGTGTATGATTATGTTTGACAAATATTTATTGATGTATATAGCTATTATTCTTTTATTATGTAAGCGTTTTTATTGTTGGTCTTGGACCGTATTAAACTATTATATATGTGTGTGTGTGTGTGTGTGTGTGTATGTATGTATGTGTGTATATATGTATGTGTGTGTGTGTGTGTGTGTGTGTGTGTATATATATATATATATATATATATATACGTATGTATACACACTAGCCACATCCAGAGAACTTCCACGTCCAGAAGCAGTACACCTCTGCATACCAGTGCTAGGCGGCAACATCAGAGGGCCTGTTTGTTGGCCCTCCGAGGCAACTGGTTGACCACTGCGTGAGACAGGATGCTAGACTGAACCTGGAACCTTCCCCGTGGCAAGCAGATGGCCCGGCCACTTGTCTGGTCCAGCAGGGCTCCTCTTATGTTCTTATTGCAATGATAACATATTTGCTGTATCTTACCTTGTTTGTAACTGTTAAATTCAGCTTGAAGAGCCTGGAATCTGTTTTCCAGAGCCTGCACTTGCCGCTGGAAGGTGTCAGTAGCTAAGGGAAAGCAACAGGGTTGGGAACAGCAGAATTCAGGAGCACCAAGGATTCAATTTATTGAAAGTAATGTTGCTCATAGTGGTTGACAGTGACCTCCTCTAGTCTCTGTATTTCACTTTACACATTTATTTTAGTGAATTTCTATGCAATGTCCCCAGAGCAACTATTTATTTATTTGTTTTATTCAAAACCTTTGTTATCCGACTTTCTACCTTGCGGAACCAAGGCGGCTTACAATGCAAACAAAACAACAACTGATAAAATCGCATAAAAGACCACAATTTAAAAACTTCAATTAGGACTGCCTATAAATTTAAAAAAAATAAAAAAAGAGTCAAATTGAGGGGGCCAGGCACACCTGCTCGGAGGGTTTTTCCACAATTATGGGGCTGCCACTAAAAAGGTCCTCTGTCTTTGCCCACCAGACTAACAGTGAAAACGCACAACAGTTAAAAAAAAATCCATGTGAATGACACTCAACAAGAACAACACAATAAGTCTGACATCTCTAGTAATAAAGCCAGCTAAAACGCCAGAACAATATGTGTCAGATTAGGATCTGGGAGATCCCGTATCCGGACTGTATGCTGGGTGACCTTGGGCCAATGACATACTCTCAGCCTAACCTACTTGGCAGGAGCATTGTGGGGCTAAAATGGGGAAAGGGAGAATGTTGTCAACCACTTCGGGTCCTCCTTGGGGAGAAAAGTGGAGTAACAATGAAGGAAATAAATATAAGAGGATGATGAGAACATAAGTATTAGCCTGTGAGAAGTACTCCCTTCTAAAAGAGGTGCAATAAAATGTCAATTAGAAGCATGGGTAAACGGATGTTTTAGCTAGGGTTGCAAACCCCCAGGTGCTAGCTGGAGATCTCCTGCTATTTCAACTGTTCTCCAGTCAATAGAAATCAGTTCACCTGGAGAAAATGGCTGCTTTGGCAATTGTATTCTGTGGCATTGACGTCCCCCCCCTCCCCAACCCCCCCTCCTCAGGCTTCACCCCAAAAACCTCCCGCCAGTAGCAACGAGGGACCTGGTAGCTCTAGTTTTAGCCTAGTCCCTAAAACACAATAGGGTAAGTGCAAAGCAATCCTGAAGGAAGCGGGTATTCCAGAGATAGGGTGCTACCACTAAAAAGGCCCTGCTTCTAGTTCCCACCTGCCTCAAACCTGTGGGCAGGGTCACAGAGAGTAAGGCTCGAGATGACAGTCGTAACTATTGTGCTGGACAGAATGGTAGGAGCCGTTCCTTCCTTCATATGTTGGCACAAATACATACGTTCATCACGGACACTAACAACCCCGCAGCCCTGTACAGAGACATCAAATGCAGCTAAGTAAGAAGGCAGGCAGGGAACATTTTTTTTTTTTTTTTTAACCTGAGACCACAAGAAGAAGTAACAGGCACAGATTACAAGACGGGAGATCTCAGATTTTCCCCCTACTAATTTTAACTCAGCTGTAGGAGGAGATCAGCCAAAGGTTCCCAGGGAGGTTTGTGGGATCCCATTTCTCGGAGGTTTGTCTCATAGGCACCTGCCATGCTACAGCATATCCTGCCTTGGTGCATGTCCCCATGGTGCTCTCTCTGTAAATTAGGTAGAAAACTCCACACATTTTGCCTTCTGTCTCTGGAGGCAGCAGGGCCAGAGACTTTATTTATTTTTCCAATGAAATCTGGGAATCCAAGATGCTCAGCAGGCCAGACAGGCAGTAGGTGACGCGCCCAGATTCCACAGAACATCCAAGTTGGCCGCCTGCAGGTGCCAATTGGCAAATGGGCAAAATCAAACATGGCCCCTACGTTTGCCTTCTTTGTTGTGGCCCCCGCCTTATGGAACGGCTGCCTGAGGAGTTAAAGAAGGTTTCCTCTCCTGGCTTCCCCCAACTGTGAAAAACTGAATTATTCAGGAGGGCTTTTCTACACAGGTAATAGGGTTGGACTGTACAAAATGATTCACAAATTTACTTCAATAAATTATTAGGGACTGTGGTCTATACTGCTTTGTATAGCTTGTTGTAAGTCAGGGGTGTCGAACTCAATTGTTACGAGGTCCAGATATGACCTAAATGTCACTTGGTCGGGCCGGGCCATGCCTCGCCAGCCCAGATTGAGTGTGTGTGTGTGGGGGGGGTTGCCTCGGCTGGCACACGGGCCGGATAAGAATTCTCAAGGGGCTGGATCTGGCCCGCGGGCCTTATGTTTGACACCCCTGCTGTAAGTAGTATCCTATAATTATGCATAATTTATGTGTCAAGTTAATATTAGGCTATTCTTCAGTTCTGTTTTTAGAATTCTAGTTGGTTGTAGAAACCTAATCCTATTGCATCATTTATTGAATGTCCCACCAGTCAATTGTATTGACTCACTCTGTGTAATCCACCTTGAGTCCAAGTGAGAATCGCCGACTATAAATAACTTCAGTAAACCGGGGAGGGGGATGCTGTCCTGCGAAATACCTTACTACAGTGAGGGGGGGAAAGTATTTGATCCCCTGCTGAATTTGCCCGTTTGCCCTCTGACGAAGAAATGACCGGTCCATAATTTTAATGGTAGGTCTATTGTAGCTGTGAGAGACAGAATAACAACAGGAAAACCCCCAGAAACCCAGAAGACAAAAGTCAGAGATCGATGTGCATTATAATGAGTGAAATTGTGAACTCTAGCCCTGCGGCAAACCATAAACAGATTCCAGCAGACAGCAAATCCACGAAAGCAGTTTTATTGGTTATCATCGACAGGTTTCAGAAGCCATATTCAGAAGGACACTAGTAAGGGGCAAAGGCAAGGTGCAGAGCAACAGGAGATAACTGGTAACCTAGGCAACCCCCCTCTCAGAAGCAGGAAGGAGCACTTGGCAACCGTATGGGAATTTAGGAAGACTAAACATGGGGCACAGAATGGCCTTGGACAGAACAGCACAACAGCACCTGGGAGCAGCACAATTGCACTACCGCATACCATTCTCATGGCTTGCTCCTGACAGAAATAAGTATTTGATCCCTTTGCAAAAGATTACTTAGTACTTGGTGGCAAAACCCTTGTTGGCAATTACAGAGGTCAGACGTTTCTTGTAGGTGGCCACCAGGTTTGCACACATCTCAGGAGGTATTTTGGCCCACTCCTCTTTGCAGATCCTCTCCAAGCCAGTAAGATTTTGAGGCTGATGTGTAGCTACTCGAACCTTCAGCTCCCTCCACAGATTTTCGATGGGATTAAGGTCTGGAGACTGGCTAGGCCACTCCAGGACCTTAATGTGCTTCTTCTTGAGCCACTCCTTTGTTGCCTTGGCTGTGTGTTTTGGGTCATTGTCATGCTGGAATACCCATCCTCGACCCATTTTCAATGCCCTGGCTGAGGGAAGGAGGTGCTCACCCAAGATTTGACAATACATGGTCCCGTCCATCGTCCCTTCGATGCAGTGAAGATGTCCTGTCCCCTTAGCAGAAAAACACCCCCAAAGCATAATATGTCCCCCTCCATGTTTGATGGTGAGGATGTTGTTCTTGGGGTCGTAGGCAGCATTCCTCCTCCTCCAAACACGGCGAGTTGAGTTGATGCCAAAGAGCTCGATTTTGGTCTCATCTGACCACAACACTTTCACCCAGTTCTCCTCTGGGTCATTCAGATGTGCATTGGCAAACTGCAGACGGGCCTGTACATGTGCTGTCTTGACCTTGCGGGCTCTGCAGGATCTCAGTCCTTCACGGCGTAGTGTGTTACCAACTGTTTTCATGGTGACTATGGTCCCAGCTGCCCTGAGATCATTGACAAGTTCCTCCCGTGTAGTTCTGGGCTGCTTCATCACTGTTCTCATGATCATTGCAACTCCACGAGATGAGATCTTGCATGAAGTCCCAGACCGAGGGAGGTTGACTGTTAGGGTTAGGGTTGTCACCTTCTCACCAAGCTGCTTGGCAATAGTCTTGTAGCCCAGTCCAGCCTTGTGGAGGTCTACAATCTTGTCTCTGACATCCTTGGACAGCTCTTTGGTCTTGGTCATGGTGGCTAGTTTGGAATCTGATGGATTGATTGCTTCTGTCGACAGCAGAACCCTAACCCTAACCCTATGTGAGCTCTAGTCCTGTGGCAAACCCATAAACAGATTCCAGCAGATGGCAAGTCCACGAAAGCAGTTTTATTGATTAGAATCGACAGAAGCCATATTCAGAATGGCACTAGTAAGGGGCTAAGGCAAGGCACATGGCATATATGGAAAAGAAAAAGGAGATAACCAGTATCTCCAGGCAACCCCCCTCCCAGAGGCAGGAAGGAGTACTTGGCATTTCCCACACTAAAGGAATCGATGAAGGACTCTATGAAGTCTAAACACAGGGCACAGACTGGCCTTGGAGAGAACTGCAAAACAGCACCTGGGAGCACAACCATGAACTGTCTTCATGGCCTGTTCCTGACACCCTAACCCTAATCTGGCTGGTTGATAGGGGATCAAATACTTATTTCACTCATTATAATGCACATCAATCTCTGACTTTTGTCTTCTGGGTTTCTGGGGTTTTTCCTGTTGTTATTCTGTCTCTCACAGCTACAATAAACCTACCATTAAAATTATGGACTGGTCATTTCTTCGTCAGAGGGCAAACGGGCAAATTTAGCAGGGGATCAAATACTTTCCCCCCTCACTGTATATATTAAATGCAAAAGCTTGTAACCTGGGCCTAATGGCGATGGAGAAAAAAACTTCAGGAAATAGTTTTTTAAGTGAACAACGGCTTGTGGAGAGGCATTACTTTTAAGTCTTCCAGCGTGATGTAGTGCTTAAGAGCGGTGCTTTGGAGCAGTGGACTCTGATCTGGAGAACCGGGTTTGATTCCCCACTCCTCCACATGAGCGGAGGAGGCTAATCGGGTGAACCGGGTTGGTTTCCCCACTCCTACACATGAAGCCTCCTGGATGACCTTGGACTAGTCACAGCTCTCTCATCCCCGCCTACATCACAGGGTGCCTGTTGTAGGGAGGGAAGGGAAAGTGATTGTAAGCTAGTTTGATGCTTCCTTAAGTGGTAGAGAAAGTTGGCATGTAAAAGCCAACTCCTCTTCCACCTCCTCCTGTCTGGTTACCAGTAGAAAAAAGCAAGAGTCCAGTAGCACCTGAAAGACTAACAAAATTTCTGGCAGGGTATGAGCTGTGGCTCACGAAATCTCATACCCTGCCAGAAATTTTGTTAGTCTTTCAGGTGCTACTGGACTCTTGCTTTTTTCTACTTCTGCAGACAGACTAACACGACTACCCATTGTGATCTATCTGGTTACCATTACGCATTTCGCCATGTGATGGAGACTAATGCCAGAAGAGCTGACCATCAAAAAAGAAGAAAAAGAGATCTTACCTGCTGTTTCTCCCTTTTGTCCTTTATGACCCACAAGTCCTGGTGTTCCCATTGGGCCCTCTAGGCCTGGAGGTCCAGCCTTTCCAGGGAAACCCTGTTGGCCTTTCTGTCCAGCCCCTGGGGTTTGACAAAAGGAAGGCTGAATGCCTGCATGGTTTAATTCCTTCAAACAAAGAGCAACCACGAGAAAGCTCCTTCAAATCACCACCACGGTGGCCGCCTTCATGTGACAGTCCATGTGCCACAGCATTTCCCTCCGCTAAAAGGCACTTAAGGGCACTGATAGTAA
This sequence comes from Euleptes europaea, assembly GCF_029931775.1. Lineage (NCBI taxonomy): Eukaryota > Metazoa > Chordata > Lepidosauria > Squamata > Sphaerodactylidae > Euleptes > Euleptes europaea. The sequence goes on from NC_079316.1 coordinate 106,793,398, forward strand.
TAATCTCATAAACTGTCAGGCATTTCTGTTTATGCATATCACACTGTATAATTATGTGGTAGCGAATTATAAACATGATACCTTGGTCTCCCTTCTCTCCTTTGGCGCCATCCCTTCCATCTCTGCCTGGTAAACCATTGAGTCCTGGATTGCCACATGCCATCACTGTGCATGTGTTCACTTCAGAAGCTTCAGAAGCTGCTGTGCACCCCAGAGAGGTTCCCACCACCAGGGCAGTGAACAGTTGGAGTATATGCATTGCTGAGGCCTTAGAGACAATGAGAAAAAGTATTTTTGGAGGCTGTTCAGTCACCGCTCTCTTGTTCTCTGTGTGAGGACCTTCTTTAATCTCTGAAGATTATATTCTCACTTCTTTTAGACCTACTTTAATCAATCAATAAACCTTTAATGGCATATCCAATATTACAAAGAGGAAAAAACAGTATAAATACAACTATCAGCTAAAAAGCTAAAACAAACATAAAATCATAACACAGAGTTTCCCAAATTTTTCATTGTTAACACATCAACTAAGAAATTGGCCACCGCCACAGTGATCTCTACTGTTGTATCATTCAATAAAATTTGACATTTTATTTTATTAGGAAGATAATATTTAGAATGTATCCAAGTATTTAACCATTTCTTCCTAGCGGATGCGTATAATGAGCAATCTAGCAATATGTGCTCGATTGAGCCCAAAGAATTGGAGCCACATTCACATTTCCGTTCATGTTTAGGAATATTTTGAAACCTTCCATATAACAGCTTCGATGGGAAGGCATTTACTCGCTCAAGAGAAAAAACTCTGTGATGGCTAGGACTATCAAGATTGTATAGATAATAGGGGATACATCCCGCAACATTCTTAAGTTTTAATATAGCTGATGAACAGACAGGGGGTTGAGACGGCTGTATTTTTTGAAGTTCAATATCTAAAAGCCTCTGTTTAATCGTCTTAAAAATATAAACTTCCAAGGAGAAAGTTAACTCCTCCAGGGAAATGCCAATGGATCTTATTTTAGATCGAATTTTATGATCCCAAGAGGTTTTATAAATTTTCTTTAATAAAAAAACCAGAAGCGAACCATCATCAGTACTAAAATACAGTTTAAGCCAATAACGAATAATTAACATCCATGCCTTAGTTTCAATTAAATTTAATCCTAATTCAGAACACAATGCATAATAAGTGTGAGGGCCATCTGGTTTTAGCCCTTATCTGTTGCTATCTCTACCCCTTTGAACTCGTACAAGCAGTTCGCACCTCTATGTATCTTCCTGAGTCCCCCGCCTCGTCCATCTTGCCCAGGTGCCACCTCTCCTCCCCTGCTGTGCTTTCTGCCTTCACTCCCTCGGGCCGAATCCGGCCTTGAAATGCAGATAGCCCTCACTGCTTCTCTAGGACTGTTTGATGTTTTGTGTTGCACCGATTTGCCTTGTAACCTCCCATGCCTCGCAAGCGTGTGAACCTTCGTGCCCTGTAGTAGATAAATACTGTAACCCCGATAAGCTAGTCACTCGCAACTTTGAATCCATGAGCCTGTCTTCTCTATCTGAAGCCTTCAATAAATCTTTTGTTTCTGCATCCAAGTCTGAGCAATTGATTTGGCGAAGTTTGCCCAGCTAGGTTGGGGACTCTCACATTAAGTTGCGAGTCTTTGCCTCTTCGTTCTGCACCTGTACCCTACGGGACAGCCATGTCAGCCGACGAGGAAAAAACAACCCCTCCGGCCTCACCGGATGGAAGCGGTGCACCGGACAAGCCGGCCCCGAAGGACAAACCGGACCAGAAGGTGCCAGGCATGCCCCACCCGGGACCGGGTCCGGGCACGCGTCCCAAGACCACCTTTAACACTTGGCTGGATTCGCCGAAAAGTTGGTCGCTTTCCCGGACTGAGGCAAAGCACCGCCGCTTGGCCTTAACTGGTACGGGGTTCGAGGACGACCCCGCTCGTCGGGACGCTCTGATGGATGAGGAGCGGAGACAGTGGCAGGAGGAACGCCAAGCGATGGTGGAGCGCATAGATGCCATGCAGCTGGTGATGGAGGAGATGGCCGCTGCCATGGACGCGCTGAAGGTACAGCCCCCGCCGGGTAACCCTCCGGGTGGGACACCGGCGGCTCCCCCCGCGCCTCCTCCCAGCACCCCGGCCCGCCGGGACTTGAAAATCACGTATGATGGGTCGGGGGACCAGTTGACCTTTTTCATGGTCCAAGTGGACATTTTTATGCGGGAGCAGGGCAGGACCTTTACCTCCGAGGAGTCCCAGGTCCAGTACGTGGCCTCCCTCCTGCAAGGCGAAGCGGCCGCGTGGATGGTGTTACAGTACGAGCTCCGCTCCCCTGTGCTACGGTGTTTGGATGACTTTATGATCGCACTCCGTAACCGGTTCGAGGACCCGAATCTGGGGGAGCGGGCCAAAGCCGCTCTGATGCAACTGCGCCAAGGGACCAGGTCTGTGGCGCAGTATGCGAGCGAGTTCCAGTCCTTATCGAGTCGGATTCTGGACTGGAGTGAGGCTACCCGGGTGCAGTTGTTCAGGGAGGGCCTAAACCCGGACCTGCAGCATTGGGCCTTTATGCAAGGTAACCCCCCTGACGTTGAGGGTTGGGTGCGCCACGCCGCCGATATCGAAAATAGGAAGCAGCTCCTGAACCTGTCCAAGCAACGTTCCGGCCGCGACTTTAAACCAAGAGGAGACAAGTCTAGTGGGATCCGTGACCCTCGCACCCCAGGCGGTGCCGGCCCCACGTCAGCGGAGCGCCGCAAGCGCTTCGAGGCAGGGGTGTGCCTGGTCTGTGGAGGAAAGGGCCACTTCGCCTCCCAATGCCCATCCCGCTCCGGACGCCCGGCTTCCGTTCGTCCCGTTCCGAGCGAACCTGAGAAAGCCCCCGCAGAGGGTCAACCGCGACGCCGAAGCAACGCTCCAGGACGACGGAGCACTCCCTCGGCACTACACGCGCACGCCCGGGATGGGTCCGCCAACTCGACCGGTCCATCGGGACCCCGGATTACTAGCGCGATCTCGGACTCTGCCGAGTCACGGATTACAAATACCTCGTCCCCCTCGTCCAGCGAGGAGGAAGAGTGGGATGTGCCGGCAAAAAACGCCGTCGGTCTGCTGTAAGGGGGGCTCCTCAGCAGACCGCGCCGTCCGTTGTGCAAGGAGCTCCACCGATGGTAAGCGCCCAGGAAGATAATGTTTATATCCGGGTTCACCTATCCCTACCTAAGAGGGGTCCAGTTTTAGAGTTCCCCGCACTCGTGGACTCGGGGTGCGCCCGTACGTTAATTAGTGAGGAGGCGGCTCGGAGATTGCAAGTCCGCCGCAAGCGCCTCCCGGGTCCCCTCCGCTTCTCCCAGATGGACGGGAGTGACTTTAAAAAGGGGCCTGTCACTCACCGAACTACCGCGGTAGTCATGACTGTAGGGGAGCATTGGGAACAGCTGTACTTTACCATTGCCCCCATAGTTGCACCTGTAGTTCTGGGAATGAACTGGCTGCGGGCCACAACCCCTCCATTGATTGGGTCAAGCGGACCCTTACCTTCCCAGAGGATCCCTGCGCCATGCATGACAGGGACCGCATGACCAGCACCCCGGCGGCCGCCCTAGTGGGCTCCCCAGAACCCGGTTCCAATACCCCCAATCTGCCCTCGGAATACTCCCAATATTCGGACGTATTTGATGTGCGGGAGTGTGACGAACTGCCACCGCACCGGGAGACCGACTGTGCGATTGAAATTGTTGGGGACGGCAAGTTATCCAAGGGAAAGGTGTACCCCATGAGCCCCAGTGAAAAAGCAGTGTTGCGGGACTATTTGGACACCAACTTGGCGAGGGGCTTTATCCGCCCCTCCAAAGCTCCGTACTCCGCCCCCGCCTTTTTTGTCAAAAAGAAAACGGGTGACTTAAGACTGTGTATTGACTTTCGGAGACTCAACGCTGTCACGCAGTCTAACGCTTACCCCCTCCCTCTCATTCCAGACCTGCTAGCACAATTGAAGGAGGGCCGGATTTTCACCAAACTGGATTTAGTGGAAGCCTATCACCGCATCCGCATAAAAGAGGGGGACGAACCAAAAACGGCTTTTTCGAGCTGTTTTGGCATGTTTGAGTATTTAGTAATGCCGTTCGGACTTTCTGGGGCTCCGAGTGTGTTCATGCAGTTAATCAATGATGTGTTACATGATTTACTGTTTCGGGGGGTGGTGGTATTTTTGGACGACATACTCATTTATTCTGAGACCATGGAAGAGCATGTCCGGCTAGTGCGGGAGGTCCTTCAGCGGTTACGGGACCACAAGTTATATGCCAAAGTGTCTAAGTGTGAATTCCACCAGCCTTCCATTACCTTTTTAGGCTACGTAATCTCCCACCAGGGGTTGGAGATGGACCCCGGAAAGGTTCAGGCAGTGCGGGATTGGGAACCCCCTACTACGCGCAAACAACTGCAGCAGTTCCTGGGGTTCGCCAACTTCTACCGCAATTTCATTCCTAACTTTGCACAAGTGGCTCTCCCTCTCACTTCCCTTCTGCGCACTAAGGGAAAGGGTGCCAGTGCCGCTTTGCCCTCGGCCCGATTGCAGTGGTCCCCCCCCTGCCAACGGGCTTTTGAGGACCTGAAGCTTCTCTTCTCGTCCGAACCGGTCCTGGCCCACCCGGACTGCACCAAACCGTTTGTGGTCCAGGTAGACGCCTCCGATGTGGCTATGGGAGGGGCCCTCCTGCAGCGGGACGAAAGTGGCGCTTTAAGGCCATGCGCCTATTTCTCCAAGAAGTTTACCCAGTCCGAAATCAACTGGGCCATCTGGGAGAAAGAGGCCGCGGCAGTTAAGCACGCCCTCACCGTGTGGAGGCATTTTCTGGAGGGGGCAGAATCCCCGTTTGAGGTGTGTACCGATCACAAAAATCTAGAGGCCCTAAAAGGGGCTAGAAAGCTCAACGCCAAGCAAATACGTTGGGCTCAGTTCTTTGCCAAATTTCGGTTCACCCTCAAACACGTACCCGGCAAGGAAAACGCCCTAGCGGACGCTCTATCCAGACTGCCCCAGTACCGTAACGATTTTGACCGTCCTGTGGACTCTCTCTTCACTCCTGAGCAAAGGGGAGAGATCCCCGGCTTGGCGGTCTCTACCCGGTCCCAAACCCGCCACCCCAGTGGTCCCTCGCTCAGGGGAATCCCGGAGGCTTTTCAGCAACGCCTCCGGGAAGCGTCCCTACAGGAGGCGGAGCAGCAGACGCTCCCATCCGGTATGGAACAGCAAGAGTCCTGGTGGGTGCAGGGAGGGAAACTCTATGTCCCAGCCTCCCTTCGCAAGGAGGTTTTGGGACTGGTCCACGGAGCCAAGCTGGCCGGTCACTTTGGGTTTGTCAAGACGTTGCATTTGGTACGACGGCAGTTCTGGTGGCCGGGCATGAGAGGGGATGTAGAATTGTACGTTCGCAGTTGTCCCATATGCGCCACTGCCAAAAACAGGGGGGGCAAAACCCCAGGGCTTCTGAAACCTCTGGAGATCCCCACCCGGCCATGGGAGGTGATCGCCATGGATTTCGTCACCGATCTACCCCCCAGCAGGGGCAAAACCGTACTATGGGTTGTCACAGATCTCTTCTCCAAGCAGGTCCACTTTGTCCCCTGCACTGGACTCCCGTCAGCGCAGGGGTTGGCCAAAATGTTTGTCACCCATGTTCTCAGGCTTCACTCGATCCCTAGGAAGGTCCTCTCCGACAGAGGGGCTCAGTTCGTTGCCAAATTCTGGCGGGCCTTTCTGAAACTTATGGGGGTGGGGGAACAGGGTCTCTCGTCCGCCTACCACCCTCAAACCGATGGCCAAACCGAACGGGTGAATGCCGTAATCGAGTGCTACCTCCAATGCTATGTCAATTACCATCAGGATGACTGGGTTGACCTGTTACCTTTCGCCGAATACGCATACAACAATGCCCCCCACTCCTCCACGGGGTTTAGTCCTTTCCGAGTGGTATACGGAACCGATTTCGGCCCTTTCGGTGCCGCCCCCGTCACCCCCGAACTCGAGGCAGTGCCCGAGATGCAGGAATGGATACAGGCAGTCAGTTCCACTTGGCCCTGGTTACAAAAGAACCTAGAGCGGGCCAAGCGGAAATATAAGGAACAGGCTGACAAACACCGGTCGCAGGGGTGTGAGCTGCGGGTAGGAGAACAGGTGTATCTGTCCACGAAAAATCTGCGTTCCCTCCGACCCTGTAAAAAACTCAATGACCGTTATGTGGGCCCCTTCCCCATTACCCGGGTGATAAACGAGGTAACTGCGGAGCTGGACCTACCCAAAACTCTTCGGGGAGTACACCCCGTTTTCCACATTAGTCTACTCAAACCGTTCGTCTCCGCTCCCCAGTTCCACCCCCCTTCAAAGCCAGAAGCGCCCACTGTTGTGGGCGGCGATACCCACATGGAAGTATCCAAGGTCTTGGACTCCAAGTGGAAAAAGGGAAAGCTGTTTTACTTTGTACGGTGGAAACATCTGGGCGCTGCGCACGATGAATGGGTAGCAGCCCCCCATATGGCAGCCCCCCGGCTCGTACACGAATTCCATTGCGCTTATCCCGAGAAGCCTCGACCTCCTGAGCTCGCGGGAGGGGGGCCTTAAGGGGGGCAGAATGTGAGGGCCATCTGGTTTTAGCCCTTATCTGTTGCTATCTCTACCCCTTTGAACTCGTACAAGCAGTTCGCACCTCTATGTATCTTCCTGAGTCCCCCGCCTCGTCCATCTTGCCCAAGTGCCACCTCTCCTCCCCTGCTGTGCTTTCTGCCTTCACTCCCTCGGGCCGAATCCGGCCTTGAAGTGCAGATAGCCCTCACTGCTTCTCTAGGACTGTTTGATGTTTTGTGTTGCACCGATTTGCCTTGTAACCTCCCATGCCTCGCAAGCGTGTGAACCTTCGTGCCCTGTAGTAGATAAATACTGTAACCCCGATAAGCTAGTCACTCGCAACTTTGAATCCATGAGCCTGTCTTCTCTATCTGAAGCCTTCAATAAATCTTTTGTTTCTGCATCCAAGTCTGAGCAATTGATTTGGCGAAGTTTGCCCAGCTAGGTTGGGGACTCTCACAATAAGAAACACAGTTTGGGAAGCCCATAATTTGTCTAAAAAAGGATGCTTGAATCACCTCCACTTCATGATTAAAAGCGTTAAACCATATAGGAACCCCATAAAGAACCTGAGGTAAAATTTTAGAGTTAAAAACTTTAACAGCGGCAGGAACAAATTGATTTCCTTTGGAAAAAAAGAAGGCTTTTAATTGATTGGAAGACAATTTCCCCAAATTAATAGACCTTCTCCTATGAGTTACCCATTGAAGGTTAAAATTAAATGTAACGCCCAAATATTTATAACACTTAACTTGTTGGATCTTGTTCTTACCAATATGCCATCTATAGGAGACCCACTTTTTATTAAAAACCATAACATTGGACTTGGAATAATTAATTTTGAGCTCATTAAGGTTGCAGTATTTCTCAAAGGCCATCAAATAACGCTGAAGGCCAACTTTGGTAAAAGATAGAATTGCCGTATCATCTGCGTATAGAAGGCAAGGCCACCTAATTTGCCACCTAATTTGGGAGGGTGGCCGTCCACAGACTCCAACGCTCCAGGCAGATCAGAAAGAAAGAAATTAAAAAGAAGGGGGACAAGAACACACCCTTGTTTTACACCCTTGTTGGATGGGATTTTGTCAGTAATAAAACCATTTGAAGAAAATTTGACCCGGCACGAAGTACCAATGTGAAGTTTCTTCAAAAGGATTAAAAGGTGCTGATCTATTCCTAGATTGCTCAACTTAGCCCAAAGTTTATCTCTTATAACTGAATCAAATGCACTTTTTAAATCAATAAAGGCAATGTACAGTTTCTTCATGCCAATTTTCAAATACTTCTCAACCAGGGTTAGTAAAGTTAAACAATGGTCCAAGGTTGATTTATTTTTAGAGAATCCAATCTGTTCAGGTCCAATAATATTGTTGTCCTTTACCCAGCTGCGCAAGCGCTGTTCTAGATGTTTCGCATATAGTTTGCCAGTTACGGATAAGAGACTAATAGGGCGGTAGTTAGACCTACATATCAATGAGCTTTCCCCATAGGATTGCCAGCTCCAGGTTGGGAAATATCTGGAGATTTGGGGTTGGAGGCTGAGGCAGGCAGGGTTTGGAGAGGGGAGGGATTTCAATGCCATAGAGTTCAGTTGCCAAAGCGGTCATTTTCTCTAGGGGAACTGATCTCTGTTACCTGGAGATCAATTGTAATAACTGGAGATCTCCAGCCACCACCTGGAGGTTGGCAACCCTATTTCCCCATGTTAACTGAAGCGATGGACACATCAACATGATAATCTGGAACCAGCCAGAGAAACCAACTTGAGGAGGTCAGAGCTCCACGCAAAGGATTGTGGGAGTTCTGATTTTACATGCAGCTGAGGAAAATTTGGACAGCAATATCCAGCCCCTTCAAACCTTGACAGAGAATCCTGCTGATTAAACAGCTTGGGAAGTGGTTTAAAACAAGTTCCATGTATAAATTAAGAGATGTGGAAAGCACATTTTTGTAGCTGGGAATTGGAATCGTAATTCAGAAGAGCATCAAAATACATATTGACTATGGATGTCATCTGTCCAATGCCATCTTCAGTTGGAGGCTCTGTATTCTCCAAGTCTATTCATGTGCAATTATTCTTATAGAAATACAACTGGAAGCACTACAGAATGTAGAATTTCCCTGTTGGTATCAAAAGACAACTCTTCGCTTTTTGTAAATGTTGCATGTTGCTTTGAGTACTTATATGCTCATAAGTGCAGTCAAGTTGCAACCGACTTATGGTGACCCCAGCAAGGGGCTTTCAAGGCCAGTGACAGGTGGTTTGCCATTGTCTTCCTCTACAAAGCCTTCCTTGGTGGTCTCCCATCCAAGTGCCGACCCTGCTTAGCTTGTAAGATCTGATGAGATCAGCCTCTACCATGCCACTTTTCTTCTCTTTGGCTACTTATATCAGCTGTTAAAGTGACTAATGCATTTTAGAAATAAATGCAATTAATGTAGGACATAAAGATTATCTCTTTGACGGTTAATTGCAAATAATGAATCGAACCCTCTGTATGAAGAAGAGTTGGTTTTTATAAGCCAACTTTCTCTTCCACTTAAGGAAGAATAAAACCGGCTTACAATCACCTTCCCTTCCCCACCCCACAACTGACACCCTATGAGGTAGGTGGGGCTGAGAGAGCTCTAAGAGAGCTGTGACTTGCCCAAGGTCACCCAGCTGGCTTCATGTGGAGGAATGGGGAAACCAACCCAGTTCACCAGATTAGCATCCAACACTCATGGGAAGGAGTGGGGAATCAAACCCGCTTCTCCAGATCAGAGTCCACCGCTCCAAAGCACTGCTCTTATCAACTACACCACATATGCCTCAAATCCCAATATAAAAATAGAAGGATGTCGTTTATAAGGAGAGATTCTATTAATGTTTTCATTGCCAGCTTATTATTTTTTAGCCCTTTGTGGTATAAAGCTCAGCGCAGGCTCCAGCACTGTGATTTTCAGTAAATGAATACTGAATTGTGCTAAACATGCAAAGATTCAGAAACATGCTTTCCCCAACCATCCAAGATATATAAAATAACTGAATTGGCATTGGCCAACATTGAGAGAATGGCCCCGATCCTGTTATACTCATCAAGCACCAAGAATTGTTAGTGATCACTAGTAGTATGTGAGAGGGGGCATTTTCAGCCACAGGGCAATTCAAGTAGAAATATAGAGATATGCCCACCAGCCAATGGAGTGTGGAGTGAAAAATGCACATCTTGAACACACACAAATACTAGCATTCGACAAGCACTGATATATCTTCACTACTAGAAATCACACCAAGGCTGATTCAATGATGTGAGTCCTCTGGGTACCTTTGCTTGCTCTGATCTGGAGTATGAGCCTCCATTGTGAGGTAAAACTCATGCCCCAATGTTGGGCTGTGAAATGTACAGATGTCCCATTTTTATGCTAGCATAGTAATCTGCTGCCTGGAACACTAAATTTCATGTTAGTGTGTGACAGTAGCTTAACTATTTTGGGTGATACCTTGTGCCCTCCTTTTGAGAGAGAGAGATGCCCAAATATTCCATTTTCAGACTTCCCTAGTGATCAGGGAGCCTTGGACTACGTGTGGGAAAATGTTAGCTTTCTAGCAGTTGTGGGAATATCTTTGACCCATTGTGTGTGTGTGTGTAAAGTGCCGTCAAGTCACAGCCGACTTATGGCGACCCCTTTTTGGGGTTTTCATGGCAAGAGACTATCAGAGGTAGTTTGCCAGTGCCTTCCTCTGCACAGCAACCCTGGTATTCCTTGGTGGTCTCCCATCCAAATACTAACCAGGGCTGACCCTGCTTAGCTTCTGAAATCTGACGAGATCAGGCTAGCCTGGGCAGTGAGGGATAAATGTACAAATGTCCCCCTTCTGGTATCCAATGGCCTTCACACTTTATGTATATACATGTTAGTGAGAAGAAGAACAAGAAGAGTTGGTTTTTATATGCCGACTTTCTCTATCAATTAAGGGAGACTAATCGGTTTACAATCTCCTTCCCTTCCTCTCACTACAACAGAGACCTTGTGAGGTAGGTGGAGCTGAGAGAGTTTGGAGAGAACTGTGACTAGCCCAAGGTCACCCTGCTAGCTTCATGTGGAGGAGTGTAAGCTCTAGCCCTGCGACAAACCCATAAACAGATTCCAGCAGAAGGCAAGTACACGAAAGCAGTTTTATTGGTTAGGATCGACAGGTTTCAGAAGCCATAATCAAAAGGACACTAGTAAGGGGCAAAGGCAAGGTACACAGCATATATGGAAGAGCAAAAGGAGATAACTGGTAACCCAGGCAACCTCCCTCCCAGAGGCAGGAAGGAGTACTTGGCAATCCCCACAGTATGGGAATCTATGAAAACTAAACACGGGGCATAGACTGGCCTTGCATAGAATAGCACAACAGCACCTGGAAGCAGCACAATCAGACTACCGCATACCATCCTCATGGCCTGCTCCTGACATTCTGCCCCCCTAAAGACCCCCCTCACCCTCCCACCGTGGGTTTGTGAGGATAGGTGGCATGGAATTCTTGTACTAAGCGGGGGGCAGAGACATCACAGGTGCGCACCCATTCATCCTGGGCGAGACCAAAATGTTTCCAGCGGACCAGGTACTTGGATCTGATCCAAGGGTAGCGGGTTCGTGCTAGGAGCCCTGGAAGGCTTCCATCCATGGTCCCTTCCGTTGGGAACGCCGGCTGACGACCCTGAACTCATACGGGACATTATAGATGAGCTACATCGAACCGATGCAGAAGTCAACCGCTTGACTGGACTTGTTCGAGCTCAGTGGCGTTCCCTAGCCGCAACGGTCCCCTGGACGTCTGACATTGCGGATACCAGCGCCAGCCAACACCTTCAGACCCTTGACCGGTTGGTGGATGATGCTCGGTTGGCAGCTGAGGATTTACAACTGTTGACTAGCCTGTTGGCTGGACTCACCACTTGTGAAACACAACCGATTTTGACCGCGGTCCCGATCCGTTCTGCCGACATGGCGACCCCGGTCACACCACCCCCCGAGCTCTGCCAAATGGAGGCAACAGCGGTAGCCACGCGGGTGTCTGCCCTCTTCCAGGGTCACACTGCGGCCACTATTTCTGTGGCAGATCTTACGAAGCATCTCACCCCCGATTTCGGTGCCAATGCGGCGGCCTTGGCGGTACAGATCCAACCGATGTTGGACCTGCAGGATGACCGCGCAGAGCTCCTCTATTTTTTGGAACAGGAGGCCCTTCCACTCGTTATCGCGACGTTGACCGCCAAACTGGCAGCCGACCAGACCCTGGCTGAGCACAAGAAAGTGGAGGAGCAAGCGCGGGCGGCGGCTGAAGCCGAGGCGAAGGCTCGGGCAGAGCAGGAGGAGAGGGAGCGCTTAGCCCTCGAACGGGCGCGGACCGGCGCACCCCCCCGACAGCCCGGGGGCTATGAATTACCCCCGTTTTCCCCGTCTTTCGTCCCATCTCGTAGCGTTCAACGTTCCTGCAGGTTGGCAGGGATTTTGCCCGAGATACCTGACGATTCCGACGAGGAGGACTTATATACAGGGGAATCTCGCTGGGCCACTAATTTACGGGCCAGTCAGTCCCGCCGGACTGGCAGCACTGGCGATGAGATATTTGTGCTACGGAACCGAAATCTGGATCTTCTGGAGCAAGTAGCACGCTTGCAGGATCAACTGACCGCAGTGCTCAGGGACAACGACCAGTTACAACGGGCCCGAACTGAGCCCGTTGCCCCCACACCCGCAACACTGCAGCAACCTCCGCAGCAGCCCGCTGCTCCGGCGGCTCCTCCCGGCAGAGGCCCCGTGGCGCCGGGTGGAGGACCCATGGTTCCTGGCGGGAATCCCGGCGCTCCTGGCCCCGCAGTGCCCGGTGGAGGGCCTGTTGCACCTGTTGCACCGGGGGCACCAGCATTACCAGGACCCCTAGCTCCTGTATATCCGCCTGTGCCTCCAATGCCATGGAAGCCGCCGAAACTGAAGATTACTTATGCCGGCTCTGTCGAAACCTTACCCCGCTTTTTGCATCATGTGGATAGTTATATGAGGGAGCAAAGACAATTCTTCCCAACCGAAGATAGCCACGTCCATTTCGTTGCCTCTCTGTTAACGGAAAAAGCGGCCGACTGAATGATTCTCCAGTTTGATACGCGGTCCCGCACCATCTGTTCCCTCGATAATTTTATGTTCGCCTTGCGGCGGCGCTTTGAGGATCCCTTCTTGGGAGAATGAGCCAAAGCGGAACTTTTACAACTTAGGCAAGACTCCTCTCCAGTTCGGGAATTCGCAGATGAATTCCAACGACTCGCGAGTACGGTAGTAGACTGGCCCGAAGCTACCCTCATCCACTACTTTCGTGAGGCATTGCACCCAGACATTTTGAACTGGTCTATATGCGGGGCGACCCTGATACTCTTGAGGATTGGATTTTACTGGCTGAAAAAGTTGAAAGCCGCCGGCGATTTGTTTCGCTAGTCCGAAATTGAACCAAGGAGAAGGGCAGACAAAAGCCGCCCACCAAACCTTCGACTCCCAACCCGCGGAGACAAACCTGACCCCCTCTGGATCATGAGTCTCGGTTTCAGAGAGGGGCCTGTCTCGTTTGCGGTGGAATGGGTCATTTTGCAGCGGCTTGCCCTCAACGTCTGGAACCCACTCGCCCAAGCATACCGACTCGAGCTCGAGGATGACTCAACGCAGAGGGACCGCGGCCACCCGCAGCGCAGCGCCGGGACGACCCACACCCTCTGCACTTCACGTCGGAGAATCGTCTAACCTTCCTGCACCAATTGACCCCGTAGGGTCTTGGATTACAAGTGCCCCAGTGGGGGACAGCTCTCCTTCTTCTGACGAAGATAATCAATGGAATTCCCCAGCTTTAAATCTAGAATCCCCTCTTGACCTGTCAAAAAACGAATACGGTCTGTGGTGAGTGGAGCGTCTCCACAGACCCCTGTGGAATCTCCCGCAAAGCCCAAGGCTCCTGTCATGGTGAGTGAAGTTGAAAACACTGTTTATGTGGACGTAGTGTTACAACACTATAAGAAAGGCCCCCAATTACATGTCAAAGCACTCATAGACTCCGGCTGTGGACGCACTTTAATCAATGAGGCCACGTTTGCAGCCTTGAAAGTCAAATCCGAAGACCTACCGGCTCCCGTCCAGTTTGCCCAAATGGATGGCAGCCATTTTAGAGGGGGGCCAGTCGACCGTCGCACACGGGGGGTAGCGATGGGTATCGGCTCCCATTGGGAGCAGATTGATTTTACTATAGCTCCCATACGTTACGAAGTTGTTTTGGGGATTAACTGGCTCAAAGGTCACAGTCCCTACATAGACTGGGAGGCTGACACAATTACGTTTACCAATCCTAAATGCGAACAGCACCGACGTGAAGTCGTGGTTGTACCTCCACCCGCTCCAGCCTTAACCTCCGATACCTCATTGCCGACACCATTACCCGAGGTATACCGAGACTTTGAAGATGTTTTTGATATCAAGGAATGTGATGCTTTGCCCCCCCCCCACTGTACCACGGACTGTGCTATTGAAGTAGTAAAGGACTGCACATTGGCTAAAAGCAAGATTTACCCTATGAGCGTTTCTGAACGTGCTGTATTGTGGGACTTTTTAGATAAAAATCTCGCTCGGGGGTTTATTCGACTGTCAACCGCCCCCAACTCAGCCCCTGCTTTCTTTGTCTGTAAGAAGGAGGGTGACTTGCGTTTGTGTATTGACTTCCGAAAACTCAACACAGTTACCCAAACCAACGCCTACCCCATACCGCTAATCTCAGACATTTTGGGACAATTACAAGAGGGGCTAAATTAGACTTGGTTGAAGCTTATTACCGGGTCCGGATTCGTGATGGGGACGAACCCCTCACAGCCTTCTCTAGCTGTTTTGGGATGTATGAATTCCTTGTAATGCCTTTCGGATTGAAAGGGGCCCCGGGGGTCTTCATGCAACTCATAAACGAAATCCTCCATGATTTACTATATCGTGGCGTGGTAGTTTATCTTGATGACATTCTCATTTATTCAAAATCCATGTATGAGCACGTTGCTCTGGTCAGAGAAGTGTTGCAACGTCTACGTAATCACCAGCTCTATGCAAAGCTGTCCAAGTGCGAGTTCCACCAAGAGCAATTAACTTTTTTGGGGTATATAATTTCCCATCAAGGCCTCAGCATGGGCCCTGCTAAAGTTCAATCGGTACTTGATTGGACTCCTCCCACCACCCGCAAACAAGTGCAACAGTTTCTAGGCTTTGCCAATTTCTACCATGGTTTCATTCCCAACTTGGCTCAGGTGGTGTTACCAATCACCAACCTTCTGAAAACAAAGGGTAAGGGGGTCTCTGCTACGTTGCCTACCGCCAAAATACATTGGGCTGATCAATGTCAATCTGCTTTTGTAACTCTCAAGCAGCTTTTCACTTCTGAACCAGTACTGCAGCATCCCGACCCAGATCAAATGTTTATTGTGCAAGTTGATGCGTCCAATGTGGCCATGGGGGGGGGGCTCTCCTCCAAAGGGGACCAGACGGTCTTCTTCACCCCTGTGCTTATTTTTCAAAGAAATTTGTGCACGCCCAACTGAACTGGCCGATTTGGGAGAAGGAGACATCAGCCATCCATCATGCTCTTACTCTATGGAGGCAATTTTTGGAGGGGTCCGGGGTCCCCTTTGAGGTCTGGACCGATCACAAAAATCTAGCTGCCCTCACGGGGAGCCATAAATTGTCCGCGAAACAACAGCTTTGGCCGGACTTCTTTGCTCAATTCCGATTTGTTCTCAAACATGTACCCGGAAAGCAAAATGTACTTGCTGATGCTCTTTCCAGGTTGCCCCAATACCCAGTAAAGATTGATCGTCCTACAGACTCTTTATTCACCCCAGCGCACAGAGGAGCTCTGCCCGTGCTAGCCGTACAAACTCGGTCCCAAACACTGCTCCAATCCCAGACCCGAACAAGGGACAGCAGAGTGTCGGGCACAAAGGAGCCAACTCTCTCACCAGACCCATTTGCGCCGCCTGTCACTAACGCCCTGCAGCAACCGGTTCCCCCCCCCCGCTCTGCCACCGTCACCAGCGGCTCCCGATTCACCCTCCTCTGCAGGGGGGGAGTGACCTTATCCGATTCCTTCCTGGACTCTCTTCGTACACAGTGCTTGGCTGAGCGCACCACTCAAATCCTACCCCAAAGTTTGCTTGAACAAGGTGGTTGTTGGTACAAAGACTCGAAATTATATGTGCCGAAAGTACTTCGGAGGGAAGTCCTGCAATTGGCCCATGGAGCTAAAACTGCAGGATACTTTGGTTTCCTGAAAACCCTTCACTTGTTGTGCAGGCAATTTTGGTGGGTGGGCATGCGTTCGGATGTGGATTCCTTCATACGCAGCTGTCCCATTTGTGCCACTGTCAAACGGTCCCAACGCAAGCCCCCGGGACTACTACAACCACTAGAAATTCCCAGCAGACCCTGGGAAGTAATTGCCATGGATTTCATGACCGATCTCCCACTGAGTGAGGGGAAGACTGTACTGTGGGTTGTTACTGATTTATTTTCCAAACAGGTACATTTGGTTCCATGTGCAGGTATCCCCTCCGCCCCCAAGTTGGCCCGCCTTTTTGTGTCACATGTTTTCCGTCTCCATTCCTTCGCGCGCAAGATAATTTGCGACCGTGGGAGTAGCTAAGTGGTGAAATTTTGGAAAGCTTTTCTTAAATTGGTGGGGGTGGAGCAAGGTTTGTCTAGCGCTTATCACCCCCAAACGGATGGGCAAACTGAATGTGTCAATGCTGTATTGGAATGTTATTTATGTTGTTATGTCAATTACCATCAAGATGATTGGGTTGAGCTGTTGCCCTTTGCAGAATATGCTTACAATAATGCTGTGCATCAATCTACAGGTTTTAGCCCTTTCTACGCTGTATATGGTCAGGATTTCGGTCCTATTGCTCGTGTAAATGTCACTGAGGGGGAGGGAGATATCGATGTAGCCTTGTGGTCTCAGGCTCTCCGCAACACCTGGCCCTGGCTGGTGAAAAATCTGGACAGAGCCAAACGCAAATATAAAGCTCAGGCAGATAAGCATCGTTCTCCCAGCAAAGACTTTCAGATTGGTGACTTAGTGTACCTTTCCACCAAGAACCTACGGTCCACCCGCCCATGCCATAAGCTCAGCGCTAAGTACGTGGGGCCATATCCCATTGCCCGGATAATTAACCCCGTCACTGTGGAACTAACTCTCCCTAAAACCTTGAGGTGTATCCACTCAGTCTTCCATGTCAGTCTCCTCAAACCTCATGTCGCTTCCTCAAATTGGCACCCGGAACCGCCTCCTGAGCAGCCTGTGATGGTGGGGGGGGAGGAGCATTTTGAAGTGTCAAAATATCTGGACTCTCGTATACGTCATGGTTCTCTACAATATCTGGTTCGATGGAAACACTTCCCCCCTGCCTACGATGAATGGGTGCATGCACAGGATGTCTCCGCCCCACACTTAGTGCACGCCTTCCACACCGCCTATCCCGACAGGCCATCCCCCTTGCAAAATGGGTGGGGGCCCTAAGGGGAGCAGAATGTCAGGTCTGTAATCTCAGTCAGTTTCGTTTTCCCACCAGTTTGCTCTCAAGGTTTGTTTTGCATTTTTTGGACTCTTTGAAGCCGACAGTAGTTCTTGGGAATCACGGTGCCTCTGTATTGTTTGTATTCTGTAATCTCTTGAAGCTGTACTGTTCTGTTGAATGCTTTTTTCAATGCTTTTATAATATCAAGTGCTAGCCAACTTTCCCCATTGCTGTCTTGGGTTCTCTGTGCTCTGTTTAACCTATGTGACCAGTAAACCAACTTCTTTGGACAACCCTGTTTCGGTCTGTGGTTTGTGGTTCTCATTAGGCCAAGGGCTTACACACGTTCAGTTTGCCCATCAATCTGAGGATGGAATGCACTAGAGAGACCTTGCTCCACTCCCACCAACTTAAGGAAAGCTTTCCAAAATTTGGCCACATAGGTGCCCCCCCTGTCGCTCACTATCTTCTGTGGGAAGGAATGCAGACGGAAGACATGTGACACAAAGAGGCGGGCCAGCTTCGGGGTGGAGGGAATACCTGCACACGGAATGAGGTGCATTTGTTTGGAGAAAAGATCCGTAACAACCCATAAAACAGTTTTACCCTCACTGAGAGGGAGGTCAGTCATAAAATCCATTGCAATCACTTCCCAGGGTCTGGAGGGGGTTTCTAATGGTTGCAAGAGTCCAGGGGGTTTCCCTTGAGAACGCTTGACCGTGGGCCAATCCGGCAACTGCGGATGAAAGAGTCCACGTTGGCACGCATGCCTGCCCACCAAAACTGCCTACGCAACAAGTGGAGGGTTTTTAGAAATCCGAAGTGTCCTGCAGTTTTGGCTCCATGGGCTAATTGCAGGACTTCCCTCCGCAGCCTTTTAGGCACACACAGTTTTGAGTCTTTGTACCAGTAACCATCCCGTTCCAGGAAGGAAGGGGGAAGTGTCTGAGCAGTGCGTTCAGCTAGGCATTGGGTATGAAGAGAGTCTAGGAAGGAACCGGGCAGGTCCACTCTGGCTGTGGGGGAGGGGGGAGCAGGACTAGATGGCAACGTCGGTGGGGCAGATTGTGCAACTGGTTGCTTCTGTGTTCTTGGCGCAGGAGGTGTAATTGGGACTGGTGAGGGGGTCAGGCTGATCAGTTGTATGGATGGCTCCCCCCCCTCAGGGGTGGTGATGTCCGCTGGTCAGGATTGGGATTGAAGCAAAGTTTGAGACCGGGTTTGCACCGCCAAGGTAGGTAAGGCACCCCTTTGTGCTGGGGTGAACAAGGAGACCGTTGGGCGATCGACTTTCACCAGATACTGGGGGAGCCTGGAAAGAGCGTCTGCTAGCACATTCAGCTTTCCAGGCACATGCTTAAGCACAAAATGAAATTGAGCAAAGAAGTCAGCCCAACGCTGCTGTTTCACGGACAACTTGTGGGCTCCCGTAAGGGCTTCCAGGTTTTTGTGATATGTCCAGACCTCAAAGGGGACCCTGGAACCCTCCAGAAACTGCCTTCGAGTTTGGCGGTGAGGGCCGTGGTAACCAGTGGCAAGGCCTCCAGTTCCAATGTCAAGAGGAGTTCGGAGGGATCGGTAAGATCCAGCATCGGCTGGATCTGAACCGCCAGGGCTGCCGCATCAGCACCGAAGTCAGGGGTCAGATGCTTTGTGATTTCAGCCACAGAAATTGTGGCCGATGTCTTTCCTTGAAAAAGCGCGGCCACCCGTGTTGCCACTGCTTTCGCCTCTGCTTGGCAAAGCTGGGGATCTGGCACGGCTGGAGTCGCCATGTCTCGCGGTGCAGCAGGACAGACCGGGACCACTGCCTGGTCCAACTGCGTGTCACTTGAGGTTAGTCCCGCCAACAAGCTAGTCAACAACTGTAAATCCTCTGCTGCCAACCGAGCATCCTCCACTAACCAGTCCAAGGTGTGGAGGTCGTGGTGGGCACTGGAATCCACGACCTCGGACATCCAAGGAACCGTCGCAGCCAGAGAACGCCACTGAGCCCGAACAAGTCCAGTCAGGCGATTGACTTCCGCGTCAGTGCGATGTATCTCGGCTAAAACGTCCTGCACTAGGTCAGGGTTGTCATCCGCCGAACCCAATGGAAGGAACCAAGGATGGAAGCCTTCCAGGGCTCCGGGCAGGAACCCACCACCCAGGGAGCGATCCTGCTCCCACCCGGGTCCCGGGCGAACCACACGGGGCTCCAGCCATGGGCAGGTAACTTGGAGAGCACCGTCCCAGCTCCGATCCGAGCGCCAGGTGAACCCTCCGGGGCTCTAGCCTGGCAGTGAAAAAAAAGAAGGGTTCCTGCCTTAATGTAAGCACTTTTTTCCACTGAAAGTCCAATAGCCACATCAAGAGACAGATAGTCCAAAAGAGTTGGTTTATTGGTAACAGGTATGCAGAGCTTAGAAATCAAAAGGCAGGAACGAAGGGGGCAGGGTGTACACTTGGTTATATGGAGGAAAACAGACAGTACAGTCATATCATGATAACACTGTTCAGACTACTAGGCTCCCACAAGGCTCCCACAGCCTGAGAAGCTATGCCAGCTGGAGGCTGTTCCTGATAAGCAACCTTGAAGCTGGAGGCAAACGTAGAATCCACAAGTCAGCCTGACACAGGATGCCATTTTTGGGAAGGAACATACAGTTTTAAAAGACTGACATGGAACACAGGATGAATTCTGTGTAAGGACTTGGGCAAGGAGAGTTCCACAGCCACTGGATTAATAATCCGGGAAATGGGGAATGGACCCACATACTTGGCACTGAGTTTATCACACGGGAGGGTGGACCATAGGTTCTTGGTGGACAGATAGACAAGATCCCCCACTTTGCATTCCATACTGAGGGAGCGATGTTTGTCAGCCTGAGCCTTGCAACGTCGTTTGGCCAGCTCTAGATTTTTATCCAGCCATGGCCAGGTTGTTTGAATTGAACGTACCCATCTGGCCACATCAGCTCCCCCCTCCTCCTCAGAAACATCAATATGACCAGTGGGGCCAAACTCTTTAACATGGACAACCGGGAAAGAGCTGAACCCCGTGGATTGGTGAACCACATTATTATAAGCATGCTCAGCAAAAAGCAACAGGTCTACCCAATCATCCTGATGGTAATTAACGTAACAGCGTAAATAGCATTCCAACACCGCATTCACCCATTCTGTTTGACCGTCTGTTTGGGGATGGAAGGCACTAGACAGTCCTTGTTCTACTCTGACCAATTTGAGAAAAGCCTTCCAGAATTTGGCCATGAAAGTTGACCCCCTGTCTGTCACTATCTTGCGCAGAAAGGAATGTAGACGGAAGACATGTGACACAAAGAGGTGGGCCAATTTCGGGGTGGAAGGGATACCTGTGCAGGGTACAGGATGCACCTGTTTCGAAAATAGATCAGTAATCACCCAAAGAACTGTCTTTTCCCCACTAGGGGGTA
Organism: Euleptes europaea; assembly: GCF_029931775.1. Taxonomy (NCBI): domain Eukaryota; kingdom Metazoa; phylum Chordata; class Lepidosauria; order Squamata; family Sphaerodactylidae; genus Euleptes; species Euleptes europaea. The sequence goes on from NC_079316.1 coordinate 106,814,033, forward strand.
GGTCCGTCATGAAGTCCATTGCAATTACTTCCCACGAGTCTCTAACGATTGTAAAAGTCCGGGCGGTTTGCCCTGAGATCGTTTGGCCGCTGCACATATGGGGCAGCTGCGGATGAAGGAGTCCACATCTGACCACATGTCCGCCCACCAAAACTGTCTCAGTAGCAAATGCAATGTCTTGAGAAATCCGAAATGTCCGGCGGTCTTGGCGCCATGAACCAAACCCAAAACCTCCCCCGCAATACTTTCAGAACATACAATTTAGAATCTTTGTACCAAAACTCCCCGCGTTTAAGTAAAGTAGCTGGAAGGGTCTGCGAGGACAGTTCCGTTTGGTAACTGTGAAGGAGAGTCTCCTTAAAGGAATCAGATAGTCCTTCCACCCCCTCTGGAGAGGAGTCAGCGGGCAGCTTGACCGGGGACGGAGCTGACACCGGTGCAGGGAGCGACTGAACGGGGCACTCGGGCCCCCGCACTTCGGGAACTGTGGCTGTCAGTCGCTGAGGGGGAGGAGGAAGCGAGGCAGGCTCCTCCCCATCGAAAGCAGCGGCGGCGTTGGGGATTGGGTCCGAGATCGGGTTTGTACGGCCAAAGTGGGCAACAGACCTCGTTGGGCAGGGGTGAAGAGCGACTCTGTGGGCCGATCAACCTTGGTGGGATATTGGGGAAGTCTGGACAAAGCGTCAGCCAGAAGGTTTTGCTTCCCTGGTACATATTTTAGGACAAATCGAAATTGGGCAAAGAAGTCCACCCAGTGTACGTGCTTTATGGACAGTTTGCGCTCCCCCGTTAGGGCCTCTAGATTTTTGTGATCGGACCATACTTCAAAGGGCACCTTGGAACCTTCTAAAAACTGCCTCCACATTGTCAGGGCATGCTTTACCGCAGCGGCTTCCTTTTCCCAAACGGCCCAGTTGAGTTCGGATTGAGTGAACTTTTTAGAAAAATAAGTGCATGGATGCAGGTGCCCATCCTCCCCCCACTGCAGGAGTGCACCCCCCATCGCTATGTCGGAAGCATCTACATGCACTACGAATGGTTGATTGCAGTCCGGGTGCTGCAAAACAGGCTCGGATGTAAAAAGCTGTTCAAGACTATCAAAGGTGGCTTCACACTGGGGGGTCCACTCCACCCGGGCATTAGGTAAGGTGGCTGTATTCCCCTTTCCCTTAGACTTAAGGAGGTTCGTGATGGGTAGCGCAATCTGAGCGAAATGTGGGAGGAACGCCCTGTAAAAATTTGCGAACCCGAGAAATCTTTGGACCTGTTTACGAGTAGAGGGTGGTTCCCAACTGAGCACCGCTTGCAGGATCCATACTTCAGGATCCATACTTAGTCCCTGGTGTGAGATAATATATCCTAGGAACATCAATTGCTTTTTATGGAATTCACATTTAGACACTAGCAGACAGCTGATTGTCTCTGAGACATTGCAGCACCTCTCGAACCAAGGCAACATGCTCATTCATGGTTTTAGAGTAAATGAGAATATCATCTAAATAAACTACCACTCCTTTGAACAGTAGATCATGGAGGATCTCATTAATGAATTGCATGAAGGCCCCCGGGGCCCCTTTTAATCCAAAAGGTATCACCATAAATTCTTTTTTTTTGAACATTTTATTGGTTTTTATAATATAAATTTTCCATGTTAACAAACAACAATAAAAGTAATATAGAAAATTAAGTCATAAGTAATGTTGTTATAGTTATTTAAGTACTTAATAAAATAAAAAAACAAAGGAAAATTTGTTGACTTCCCCATCACCTCCGTCCGCCTCTTAATAAAGTATTCTATCCCATCGTGATATAGTCTGATCTTAATTACTCTTATATCTCAGTTAAATTTCAATCACAATATTCTGTTAATATAATTAATTACACTTCTTTATATTAGCAATGTCATCTAGATCAGATTAAAAGGTACTCTTCCATTTTTCCTAGTCCTAGTTCATATTCACAATATTTCATCCAAGCCTCCCATTCCCCCATAAATTGAACATTGTCCTTTTGGTTTAAAGTAGCTGTAAGTTTTGCCATTTCCACCAGTTCAAACATTTTCATAATCCAGTCTTCTTTCCCAGGAGTGTCTGCCCCTTTCCATTTTGCTGCATAGAGCAATCTTGCAGCTGTTGTCGCATAGATCAAAAAAGTCCTTTGTATTAACAAGTCATCAGGTATCATGCTTAATAGCATCATTTCTGGTGTTTTGGGTATATTTTTGTGTACTATTAGTCTTAATTCATTATAAATCATATCCCAAAAATCCTTAGCTTTGTCACAAGTCCACCACATATGATAAAAAGAACCAACTTCTTTATTACATTTCCAACATTTAGGGGATGTCACTTTATAAATCCTTGCCATCTTCTTAGGTGTTAAATGCCATCTATACATCATTTTATATATATTTTCTCGAATTGACTGCGCATTTATTCCTTTCAGGTCTTTCACCCATAATCTTTCCCATTTATTTAAAGCAATATCATGTCCCACAGTTTGAGCCCAGTTAATCATTGTTGGTTTAATTATTTCCTGCTCACAATAAATTGTTAAAAGAAGATTATACATTTTAGAAATCAGTTGAGTGTTATTATCTAATAACATCCTGTGAAAAGGCGATTTCTCTTTAGAGAATCCATTCTTCATATCTTGTGTAAATACTGGTTTAATTTGATAATATTGAAGCCATTGTAAATCGTCTTTAAGTAACTGAAAGTCTTTTAGTGAGCTTTTTTTCCCTTCCCAGTTAATTAACTCTTGGTAGGTGATAAATTTGTCCAATCTAAGTGGGCGTAATGTCAACATTTCTTGAGGTGATATCCACATCGGTGTTACTGGTTCAAGAATATGTTTATATCTCATCCAAGTATTAAATAAGGAGCACCTGATTATATGGTTACGAAATGATGCTTGTATCTTAATTTTACCATACCACAAATAGCCATGCCATCCACTTATATTGTTAAAACCTTCAAGGTCTAACAAACGCAAGTTAGATAAGTTCATCCAGTCCTTTAGCCATACTAAAGCGGCCGCTTCAGCATAAAGTTGAAAATTAGGTAATGCTAAACCTCCTCTAACTTTAGAGTCCACCAAATGTTTGTAAGCAATCCTCGGCTTTTTCCCTTGCCAGATGAAATTTAATACGTCTTTCCTCCAAGTATCAAAATATTTAACATGTGATATTATAGGCAGATTTTGGAATAAGAAAAGCATCCTTGGTAAAATATTCATTTGGACTGTTGATATATGTCCCAAAAGTGACAGCTTTTTATTTGACCAAATGATCATGTCAGTTTTTATTTTATCCCATAATTTAAGATAGTTATTAGTTATCAATTCTTTGTTCTTCGCAGAGATCCAGATTCCCAAATATTTGACCTTATTAGCCTTGTCCCAACCTGTATATGATATAAATTCCTGCTGTTCCATTTCTGGTAAATTCTTAAATATTGTCTTTGTTTTTTCTTGGTTAACTTTAAACCCCGATACACTTCCAAAGTCGTCCAAAGTTTCCAGCAATATCTTCATTGATTGTGTTGGGTTCTCCAAAATTAACAGAAGGTCATCCGCGAAAGCTCTCAATTTAAATTCATGTTTTTTAATTTTTAATCCGCGAATGTCCTCCATACTCCTTAGCTTACAACATAGTGATTCCAACTCCAACAAAAATAGTATTGGGGACAGGGGACATCCCTGTCTAGTTCCTTTCTTGATTGAACAATTATCAGACATCGATTCATTCACCAATATTTTTGCCTGTTGGGATGTGTATATGGCCGATATACCTCTCAAGAAGCGGTCTCCAAAATTTAATTTTTCCAATATCTTTTTCATAAAATCCCAGGAGACCATATCAAAAGCTTTCTCTGCATCCAAAAATACAAAGGCCGCTATTTGTTGAATATTCTGGTCATAATATTCCAATGAGTCTAATAAAACTCTTATGTTATCTTTAATTTGCCTTCCTGGAACAAAACCTGCTTGGTCTTCATGTATAAGGTCCTTAATAAAATGCTTTATCCTATTCGATAAGACCGAAGCATAGATCTTATAATCCACATTTAACAGCGAGATAGGTCTATAGTTTGAAGTTTTTTCTGGATCTCTTCCTTCCTTAGGTATCAACGATATAAATGCATGTGACCAAGTCTCTGGGGATGCTCCCTTATCCAAAATTGTATTACAAAGTAATACAAAAAAATTCACTAAATTGTCACTGAATGTTTTATAAAATAGTGCAGTAATTCCATCTGGTCCTGGTGTCTTATCCGTTTTTTGTTTCATTATTGCTTCTTGTAGTTCCTCCTTTGTAATTGGAGCATCTATCCATTCTTGGTGGGGCTTTGAAAGGACATTCATCTGTATTGAATTTAAAAACTTGTCTATTTTCTTTTTTGAGATATTTTCTTTCTGATATAACTTAGTATAGAATGAAACAAATTCTTTTTGTATATCCGTAGTTGTATAAACTGGTCCTTTAGCGGATTGAATTTTTATTATAATCTTCTTTTGAAATGAATCTTTCAGTTGGGTTGCTAAAAATTTTCCAGGTTTATTAGCATGTTCAAAGTATTTTTGTTTAGCAGATTTTAAATTTTTGTTCATATCCTCCATTATTATCAAATTTAGTTGGTGTTTAGATACAGAGATCTTCATTTGTATATCATTTTTCTCTTCTTCATATAGAGCCATAACCAATTTTTGCTCCAAATTTTGTAAATCCCAGAGTATATTATTGGTAAGTTGTAGTTGGGTTTTCTTCCACGCCGTGTGTTTCTGTATCATGTCCACTTAGAACAGCTTTGAATGCATCCCAAACTGTATTTAGCGAAGTTTCCCCATTAAGATTTATTTCAAAAAAATCTTTAATTAGGTCCTGTAGTTCTTTTTGAATCTTGTTATCCTTTAAAAGTTTATCATTTAATTGCCATCTAAATGCTTGTTTATTGTTCCATTCAAATGTAATTGGATTGTGATCAGAAAAAGTTCTTGGTACAATTTGAATTTTACGTAGTTGCGTAAAAATATATTTACTAGCCCATATCATATCTATCCTTGAGTGTGTCAGGCTGTTATCTCGGTTTAGATGTTTCCTTTCGTTCCTTTACTGAACCGTCCAGACTTCAAGGACGGCTCCACATACCAAAGCCTGGGAACGCCACTCCTGGGAAATAGTGCTCTGTTTATGCTTTGTAATCTCCCGCCGTTTCTATGCCTTATATTTCCAACTAACGAGCAAGACAACTCATAGCTGTCATCTTATCCTCAATGCACTGTATTGCCTATTTGACCAGTAAAAGCCATCTGCTTGGAATCTGATTGTCTCTGTGGTGATTTCTGGTTCTATGGGTCAAGAGCTCACATTATGACAGCTATCACCTTCATCACCCTTTTCATCAGTCAGGCTGGAGCCCAGGAGGGTTCGCCTGCCGCTCGGATGGGAGCTACGACAGAGCTCTCCGAGTGAGCCCGGTGTGGTTCGCCCCGGTCCCGGTGAATCTGTTCCCCGGAGCTGGAGCCCTGGAAGGGTCTCCTCCTTGATACCTTCCTTTGAGGACGCCCTAGACAACGTTCATCGGGCAGAAGTGGAACGTAGCCGCCTGACTGGACTTGTACGGGCGCAGCATGGAGGCCAGTGCCCGCCACGACCTCCTAGTGTCAGATTGTCTAGTGGAGGATGCTCAACTGGCCCGGTTGTGCGGAGCCGGGTTAAAAGCACTGGCAAAACGGATGGTTGCGCTCCTCCACGGAATGACCTCGACCACCGCTTCAATGGCCGGGATTGCTAAGCTGTCAACCCCCGTCTTTGGCGTCAACGCAGCGACCTTAGCGGTTCAGGTCCAGCCGCAACTGGATCTTCCGGATCAAGCCGGCTCTATTTCGGCATGGGAGCAGGAAGCTCTGCCACTAGTGACCACGACCCTGACCACTAGTGACCTGAAACGGATCAAGTTTTAGCGGATCGTAAGGGGACCAAAGAGGGCTTGCACTATGAGGAAACTCTCTGGACTGCAAACCTCCGAATCAGCCAGCCCCGTCGCTTAGGTGATGCGGGCAAGGATATGTTTTTGCTCCGACAGCACAATCGGGAACACATAGACCGGGTGGCCCACTTGCAGGGTCAAATGCACGTTTTGCTTCACGACAACGACTGCTTGCAGCAGATACAAGCCGACCCAGATGGCTCGGCCCCAGCTCCACAACCAGGGTCTCCTGATCAGGCTCAACCGCAGCAACCTGCGGCACCTCTGGGTGAAGCTCACATGTTGCCAGTAACTCTAGCAGTGCCTCTGGCGCCCGGAGACCCCAGAACTCCCGTCCTACCACCACCAGGAAGTCCAGGGGCCCCGTTGCTTGGATCTACACCAGCACCCGTACTACCTCCAGTTCCATGGAAACCACCCAAACTGAAGATCTCTTTTGCCGGCTCGGCAGAGATACTACCTTGTCAGCGACCCAAGGTGAGGGGAGACCAAAAGCCTCCCCCCGAAGCCTCCATTCCCTGCCCGCAGAGATCAGCATGGCCCCCTCAAGATCGCGAATCCCGATTCCAAAGGGGAGCTTGCCTCGTTTGCGGCACGATGAACCACTTTGTTTCAGCATGTCCTCAACGCCTGGAACTCCCTCGACCGAATGCATTGCCCTGAGCTCGGGGACGACCTCAACGCAGAGGCACCGCGGCCACCCGCAGTACAGCACCGGGACGGCCCACACCCTCTGCACTTCCTACTTCTGCAGACCCCTCCGGGTCCTGGATTACAAGTGCCCCATTGGGGGACAATTCTTCGTCTTCGGACAGGGATCCTCCCTGGGATACCCTAGCGTTAACCCTGGACTCGCTTCCTGACCTCTCACAAAACCGGGGAAGGTCTCAACGCGGAGGCGCCGCGGCCGTCCGCAGTATAACGCCAGGTCGGGGACGACCTCAACGCAGAGGCATCGTGGCCACCCGCAGTACAGCACCGGGACGGCCCACACCCTCTGCACTTCCACTAGAGAAAGTAGAATGCCCCGGTCCAGAGACTGCCTGACTCTCGAGGAGGAGCGATATCATGCCTGGGCCCGAGCAGAGCGGAGCAGGGCTGGACGAAGAGATGAGTGGACAGACCGGGAGGAGAATTATAATTCCATGAGACGTTTGAGACCGAGGAGGGTCCAATGGAGAGATGATTTGGTGTCTGAAGGTAAGGAAGATTTCTCCCCATACAGAGCCAGAAGCCAGAGGGACTCCCTTGCCACTTGGAGAGCTAACAAAGATCTGTTGCCCTCATATGAGGATGGTATGGATATTGTGGCCTATTTTGTGCTTTTTGAGAGGGCTTGTGTGAGGGTCTCTGTCTTTGTGTCTCTGCTTTCCATCACCTGCGGTGTTATCAGTGAACTCGTAAAAGCAGTTCACACCTTCTGGTCTCAGGCGCCAGGCCTGATGGCCCATGTATCTTCCCCCCCCGCTGTTCTTCCTGCCAGTACTCCCTCAGGCCGGTGCGGCCTTGGAAGTGTGATAGCCGCACCAGACTTCCTGGGATCCGTCTGATGTTTTGTATTATGCCAAGCTTGTAACTTCCCATAACAATAAGTGTGAACCCCAGTGCCCCAGTGCCCTGGAGTCAATATATTCTGTAAACCCGTATAGCCCCTCACTTGCAACTTTCTACCTGTGCCTGTCTCATCTCCTGAAGGCTTCAATAAATCTATTGTTTCTGTATCAACGTCTGAGCAACTGATTTGGAGAAGCAAACTCAGAGAGGGGATCTCTCACATTAAGTTGCAAGTCCTTGCCTCTCGGACTGCAGCTGTACCGCTTTGGACAGAATGTCAGCCGACGAGGACACCACCCCTAACCCCGATGCCCCCAAGGAACCGGACGAGCCGGAGAAGCCGGACCCGAAGGAGGAGGGAGCCAAGCCAAAGAAACCGAAGGGTCGCGCACCCGACCAAGATCGGGACGGACGTCCCGGGGGGCTTACTTATTGGCTGGACTCTCCCAAGGGCTGGTCGCTCTCGCGGACTGCGGCGAAGGATCGCCGGTTGGCCTTCCCCAGCACGGGACTCGAAGGGGACCCGGCCCGCAAAGAGGCCCTCATGGAGGAAGAACGAAAGCAGTGGCAGGAAGACCGCCGGGCTATGCAGGAGCAGATGGAGATCATGCAACGCGTAATGGGTGAGATGGCCACGACCCTAGATGCGCTGAAGTTGCAACCTCCAGCCGGTGCTCCCCCAGACGGGGCGCCGGTAGTTCCGCCCGCAACCCCTGCCCCCCCGGCCCGTCGGGACCTGAAAGTCACGTATGACGGGTCGGGAGACCAGTTGACCTTTTTTATGGTCCAAGTAGACATTTTTATGCGGGAACAAGGCCGAACCTTCGTTTCTGAGGAGTCCCGGGTGCAGTACGTGGCTTCCTTACTGCAAGGGGAGGCGGCTGCCTGGATGGTGTTGCAGTATGAACTCCGCTCGCCGGTGCTGCGAACCCTGGACGAGTTCATGGTAGCACTCCGAAACCGTTTTGAGGACCCGACTCTGGGTGAGCGGGCTAAAGCCTCCCTGATGCAACTGCGCCAAGGGACTAAGTCGGTGGCGCAGTATGCAAGTGAGTTCCAGTCACTGGCTAGCCGGATTCTGGACTGGAGTGAAGCTACCTTGGTACAATGTTTCAGGGAGGGTCTCAACCCAGACCTCCAACATTGGGCCTTCATGCAAGGGAACCCCCCGGATGTGGAAGGTTGGGTTCGCCATGCTGCTGACATCGAGAATCGCAAACAACTCCTGAACTTGTCCAAGCAACGGCTTGGGCGAGACCCCAGGCCCCGAGGTGACCGTGGCCGGGAACTCCGGCAAGGGGGTGGCGGGGGTCTCTCGGCCGCGGAACGCCGCAAGCGGTTCGAGGCCGGCGTCTGCCTGATCTGCGGGGGAAAGGGTCACTTTGCATCGCAATGCCCCTCTCGCTCAGGCCGTCCGACCCCCCCCCGCCAAACCCAGGCCGAGCCGACGAAACCGGCCGCCGACAGCCAGCCTCGCCGCAGAAGTGGACCACTGAGCCGGCGCTCCGGCGCACCCTCCGCTCTCCACGCGCGCCCCCAGGATGGGGCATCCGACTCTACGGTCCCATCGGGGTCCCGGATTACAAATACCGTCTTTGATTCGGACGGCTCCCCGGAAGCCACCACCCCGTCCCCCTCTTCCAGCGAGGAGGAAGAGTGGGAACAGCCGGCAAAAAACGCCGTCGGTCTGCTGTAGAGGGGGCTCCGCAGCAGACCGTCCCTATCGTTGTGCAAGGAGCTCCACCGATGGTAAGCGCCCAAGAGGACAATGTATTTGTGCGTGTTCATCTGTCCCTACCCAAAGGGGGTCCCCCGTTAGAGGTCCCCGCGTTGGTCGACTCGGGGTGTGCCCGCACCATGATAAATGAGGAAACTGCCAAGAAGTTGGGTGTCCGGCGCAAGCGGCTTCCGGGACCCCTCCGTTTTTCCCAAATGGACGGGAGTGACTTTAAACGGGGCCCTGTGACCCACAGAACTGCAGCCGTGATTATGTCCGTGGGGGAACATTGGGAACGGTTGTATTTCACCATCGCCCCTATTGTAACCCCTGTGGTGTTAGGGATGAACTGGTTAAGGGGACACAATCCCTCCATTGATTGGGTTAAACGGGTGCTTTCCTTCCCCGAAAACCCCTGTGGGTTGCATGACAAGGAACGGGTACTCAGAACTCCAGCCGCCGCACTGGTAGGGTCCCCCGCCCCAGTCTCTCCTCAATTACCCTCTGAGTACTCGCAGTTTACTGATGTTTTCGATGTTAGAGAGTGCGACGAACTGCCTCCCCACAGAGAAACGGACTGTGCCATCGAGATTGTAGGGGAAGGCAAACTGTCTAAGGGAAAGGTTTACCCCATGAGCCCTAGTGAAAAGACTGTATTGCGAGACTATCTGGATGTCAATCTGGCGAGGGGTTTCATACGCCCCTCCAAGGCTCCTTATTCAGCCCCAGCTTTCTTTGTAAAGAAAAAGACGGGAGATTTAAGACTGTGTATTGACTTTCGCAGACTGAACGCAGTCACCCAGTCTAATGCTTACCCCCTCCCTCTTATTCCTGACCTTCTAGCACAATTAAAGGAGGGCCGAATCTTCACCAAACTGGACTTGGTAGAAGCCTACCACCGCATTCGCATCAAAGAAGGAGACGAACCCAAAACGGCCTTTTCCAGTTGTTTTGGGATGTTTGAGTACCTGGTCATGCCGTTCGGACTTTCGGGGGCTCCGAGTGTCTTTATGCAATTAATTAATGAAGTTTTGCATGATTTACTGTTTCGGGGGGTGGTGGTATTTCTCGATGACATTCTTATTTACTCTGAGACCATGGAAGAACATGTGCGCCTAGTGCGAGAAGTGCTCCAGCGGCTGCGGGAGCACAAACTGTATGCTAAGGTGTCCAAGTGTGAATTCCACCAACCTTCTATTACATTTCTGGGGTATGTGATTTCCCACCAAGGGTTGGAAATGGACCCCGCCAAGGTCCAGGCGGTGCGGGACTGGGAAACCCCCACTACCCGCCGCCAACTTCAACAGTTTTTGGGGTTTGCCAACTTTTACCGGAATTTCATTCCCAACTTTGCCCAAGTTGCGCTTCCCCTCACTGCCCTGTTGCGTACCAAGGACAGGGGGGCTAGCGCCGCACTCCCCTCAGCCCGTCTGCAATGGTCTCCCCAGTGCCAGCAAGCTTTTGAACGTTTAAAGCTACTTTTTTCATCCGAACCCGTTTTGGCTCACCCGGATTGCACCAAGCCCTTCGTGGTGCAGGTGGATGCCTCGGATGTAGCCATGGGCGGGGCCCTATTGCAGAGGGATGAGGGGGGACGGTTGAGGCCATGCGCCTACTTCTCCAAGAAGTTTTCCCAGTCCGAAATCAACTGGGCCATTTGGGAGAAGGAGGCAGCAGCGGTCAAACATGCCCTTACCATATGGAGACACTTCTTAGAGGGGGCCGAGCTGCCGTTCGAAGTGTGCACAGATCACAAGAATCTTGAGGCTCTCAAGGGAGCTAGAAAACTCAATGCCAAACAAATTCGGTGGGCCCAATTTTTTGCAAAATTCCGGTTCACCCTCAAACATGTCCCTGGCAAAGAAAATGCCCTAGCTGATGCTTTGTCACGACTTCCCCAGTATCGCAACGATTTCGATCGCCCCGTCGACTCCCTGTTCACTCCCGAACAGCGAGGGGAAGTCCCTGGCTTGGCCGTCACCACCCGATCCCAAGCCCGCCAACCGGAGACCCCCCCTACGCTCAAAGGTATCCCGGAAGCATTCCAACAGCGACTCCGGGACGCCTCCTTACAGGAGGAGGAGCACCATCTCCTCCCCACTGGCTTGGAACGAACCAACACTTGGTGGGTGCAAGGGGGGAAACTATATGTCCCATCTTCCCTTCGCAAAGAAGTATTGGGACTTGTACATGGGGCCAGGCTAGCGGGTCATTTTGGTTTCATAAAAACGCTTCACCTGGTTCGAAGGCAATTCTGGTGGCCCGGTATGAGATCTGATGTAGAGTTGTATGTGCGCAGCTGCCCCACCTGCGCCACAGCCAAGAAACGGATGGGAAAACCCCCGGGGCTTCTCAAACCGCTTGAGAACCCCTCCCGTCCCTGGGAAGTCATCGCCATGGATTTTATCACCGACCTACCTCCAAGTCGGGGGAAGACGGTTCTCTGGGTTATCACAGACCTCTTTTCCAAACAGGTTCATTTCGTTCCATGTGCAGGTCTTCCTTCAGCCCAGGGCTTAGCTAAACTGTTCATCACGCACGTCCTCAGGCTACACTCGATCCCGAGGAAGGTCCTCTCCGACCGGGGGGTCCAGTTTGTTGCCAAATTCTGGCGGGCTTTCCTAAAGTTAATGGGAGTGGAGGAACAGGGCCTTTCTTCCGCCTATCACCCCCAAACGGATGGTCAAACGGAACGAGTAAATGCGGTAGTAGAATGTTATTTGCGTTGCTATGTAAATTTCCACCAGGACGACTGGGTCGACCTGCTGCCATTTGCCGAATATGCGTACAACAATGCGCCTCATTCCTCTACCGGCTTTAGTCCCTTCCAAGTTATATACGGGACGGATTTTGGCCCTTTCGGTTCTGCCCCCGTCTCGCCAGAGCTCCAGTCTACCCCTGATCTTCAGGAGTGGATTCAGGTGGTTAAATCCACCTGGCCATGGTTGCTCAAAAATCTGGAAAGGGCAAAAAGCAAGTACAAGGAACAAGCAGACAAACACCGGTCTCCGGGATGGGAACTCAAGGTGGGGGAGCAAGTCTATCTGTCCACCAAAAACCTCCGCTCTCTTCGCCCCTGCAAAAAACTGAGCGACCGTTATGTAGGACCTTTCCCCATTACCAGAGTAATCAACGAGGTTACCGTGGAACTGAGTCTCCCTAAGACTCTCAAGGGAGTTCATCCAGTCTTCCATATAAGCCTCCTCAAACCTTATGTAGCAGCTCCCCAGTTCCACCCCCCTCCCGCTCATGAGATTCCTACCGTAGTAGGAGGGGATACCCATTTGGAAATATCCAAGGTTTTAGATTCCAAATGGAAGAAAGGGAAACTGTTTTACTTTGTTCGCTGGAAAAACCTTGGCTCCGCTCATGACGAATGGGTGGCCGCACCCCACATGGCAGCTCCTCGCTTGGTCCGAGAATTCCACCTCGCTTATCCCGATAAGCCTCGTCCTCTCGGAGGGGGGCCTTAAGGGGGGCAGAATGTGAGGGTCTCTGTCTTTGTGTCTCTGCTTTCCATCACCTGCGGTGTTATCAGTGAACTCGTAAAAGCAGTTCACACCTTCTGGTCTCAGGCGCCAGGCCTGATGGCCCATGTATCTTCCCCCCCCGCTGTTCTTCCTGCCAGTACTCCCTCAGGCCGGTGCGGCCTTGGAAGTGTGATAGCCGCACCAGACTTCCTGGGATCCGTCTGATGTTTTGTATTATGCCAAGCTTGTAACTTCCCATAACAATAAGTGTGAACCCCAGTGCCCCAGTGCCCTGGAGTCAATATATTCTGTAAACCCGTATAGCCCCTCACTTGCAACTTTCTACCTGTGCCTGTCTCATCTCCTGAAGGCTTCAATAAATCTATTGTTTCTGTATCAACGTCTGAGCAACTGATTTGGAGAAGCAAACTCAGAGAGGGGATCTCTCACAGCTTGTTTGGACTTTTCAATCCCTACCAAGTACTGGATGTGGGTGCTGAGAGCCCAGATATCTGGACGGTTACTGGACCTTATGGGAAATTTGCCACCAAGTAAAATAAGGGACTATGTGGAGTTTAAACAGTTGGCTAAACAACATTTTGGCTTGTCAGCTGAGTCCTACCGCAGAGCATTTCGGAAGGTGGACTGCTCTGAAAGTAAGAGTTACCCGGCAATAGCAGCCCAGTTATCTAGGAACTTTGACAGTTGGCTGGCCGCAGAAGGGGTGCAGACTTTTCAGGATCTAAAGGATATTGTGTTACTGGAACAGTTTTTCCATCTGCTGCCAGGGGAACTTGGAGCTTTGGTGAGAGATGGGAACCCTTTGACTTTAGCAAGCGCTGCTGAGGGTGCAGAGAAATTGAGAGCAAACCGGCAGAGGGACCAAAAACAGCCAGACTACTTAAGAGAAGAGCTACGTGAAACTGTACCTGTCTCAACAGAGGAGCAGAGGGCTGTGCAAATGGCTGTGACTGATTGTTGCCAAACTTGCTGAACAGGATGATGGTGGTCTGAAGAAAACATCAACTGAAGGCCTCTTAGAGATCACAGGGTCTCATAAGCCACCATAGGAGCTTTAAAGAAGCTATTAGTATTTTTTGGAGGGCCTGTGTGAATTCAGATATATATATGGGTTAAGTATAGAACTAACTGTTGGTTATCTTTTGTATATGGTTTTAGTTTTTTGTGGAATAGAATGTGTGTGCTCTAACCATTTGTTCCTTTCTGTATTTGATTTTAAAGTTTTGGGGTATCCTATTAAGGCTAATAAATTTGGAAATAGACTTTGTCTACCTAAGGACTGTCTGATATAATATGTTTTATGTTCAGGTTTTAGAACAGAGTAATATATGGTTTTAACATTTACTCAGTCATGGTAGATTAGAGCTTTTAGGTAAAATTAAGGTACCCCTAATTTCACCTGGAATAAAGGGAAGGATGTCAAGAAGTTGAGGCCTCTCAATTTCTTGGATTGCATGATTTTTTGGTTCAGGCCTGGGAGGCCTATGAATTTTGTGTTATTGGGATTTTAGACCAGAAAAATAAATTTCCTTTGAAAACTGCTTCTGTGGAGGGAGTAACCCCCAGCTGGTGCTAGTTAACCTTTCCCCTTTTTGGAATGCAAGGCCGTGCATTGCCATGGTAATTAAATGGTCAGCCATCATGACAATGTCCAGGTGCAGGTAGTTCTGCAGGCTTCCTCACCTGAACACATCTCTGAATGAGTCAGCAATTCTGACCAAGCGATTAATTAACAGCTAAGTGCTTGCGTTTTCTCAATTGGCCTCTATGAGCTCATGCCACTGAGAAAACGAATATAAGGACAAACCAACCCTTGAGAAAACTATGCATGCTTTGGGGTACAGCAGGAGAGCTGTGCTGGCTGCATCACAACCCATTTGATTTTGGCCCTACGGGGAAACTCTGGTCAAGCTGACCTGCTTGGAGAAACCTTTGGACAACCTTTTGAAACTCTTGAATGCTGGAAGCATCTTTGGAAGTTGGTAACTATAAACCTGATGCAAGAAACCTTTGCCAATCCTTTTGAACCAAAAAGGCTTTTGAATGTATTAGCTAGTTATGCTAAATAGTTTATTGTTTTCTTGCTTAACACTTCATGACTTTTCTTTCCTGTAAACCAGCTTGAATCTTATAAATAAATTGTTAGCCTTTAAATGGCTTGTGTCTGTGATTTTGGGATTCCAAGCCTAAATTCTAAGTGCCTTGTGTGAGTGTAAAACCACCTACCAAAAACCTAAGACATTTTGGGAGTGTAATCTTTCCCTGGCAGGCCTCTACCTTGCAGGGTAAGCATTGCACTCAATTTTGGAGTGAGTTGGGAGAGGATTGCCCTTATCTTCCCCCTGGAGCTCAATCTTTTGAAAGGGCTGGTGGCAGCTACTCCTTGGGCTTGGGGCGAAAGCCTGGAGTTCAAGGTTTTGTCTTTTGAAAAACCTTTGACCAAACCAAAGCAGCCTCCAACTGGTGGAGACAGGTTGGGGAGCTCTTTGACACTTCCTACTTCTGCAAACCCCTCCGGGTCCTGGATTACAAGTGCCCCAGTGGGGGACAATTCTTTGTCTTCGGACAGGGATCTTCCCTGGGATACCCCAGCGTTAACCCTGGACTCGCTTCCTGACCTCTCACAAAACCGGGGAAGGTCTCAACGCGGAGGCGCCGCAGCCGCCCGCAGTACAACGCCAGGTCGGTTCACACCCTCTGCACCAGTTCAGAGACTCTCCCAATCTTCCTGTTTCTACAGACCCCTTCGGGTCTCGGATTACAAGTGCCCCAGTGGGGGACAATTCTCCATCTTCAGACGGGGATCATCTCCAGGATACCCCAGTGCTAAACCTGGACTCGCCTCTTGACCTGTCTAATAACCGGTCACAGTCTGCGGTGAATGGAACGTCCCCGCAGACCCCCGCAGTTTCTCCTGCAAAACCTACGAAACCGACGAAGGTGAAAGAAGTAGAAAATACGGTGTATGTGGACGCAGTGTTGCAACACTATAAAGGGGGTCCCCAACTGCCTGTCAAGGCACTTATTGACTCCGGTTGCGCTCGCACTCTCATCAATGAGGCCACATTTGCAGCACTCAAAGTCAAGTCCGAGACTTTACCAGCCCCCGTCCATTTTGCCCAAATGGATGGGAGCCATTTCAAAGGGGGCCCAGTTGATCATCGCACTATAGGGGTGGCAATGGGAATTGGCTCCCACTGGGAGCAAATAGACTTTACCATAGCCCCTATCCGATTTGAAGTGGTCCTGGGAATTAACTGGATTAAAGGTCATAGTCCCAGTATAGACTGGGAGACGAACACGATCTCCTTTGCCAAACCCAAATGTGACCAGCACCGACAGCAAGTTGCGGTGCTGTCTCCACCCGCTTCGGCATTAATCTCCGAAGTCCCATCACTGCCATCCCTCCCTGATATATACCAGGACTTTGCGGATGTCTTTAACATTAAAGAATGTGATGCCTTACCCCCCCACCGGGCTACTGACTGTGCAATTGAAGTGGTGAAGGACTGCACATTAACCAAGAGTAAAATTTACCTAATGAGCACTTCCGAGCGCACTGTACTACGGGACTTTTTGGACAAAAACCTTGCCAGAGGGTTCATTCGCCCATCGAATGCTCCCAACTCAGCCCCCGCGTTTTTCGTCCGAAAAAAGGAGGGCGACCTACGCCTCTGCATTGACTTCCGAAAACTCAATGCAGTTACTCAAGCCAACGCCTATCCTATACCGCTAATTTCAGATATTTTGGGACAACTGCAAGAGGGACGTATTTTCTCCAAATTGGACCTAGTAGAAGCCTACTACCACGTCCGTATCCGCGAGGGGGACGAACACCTCACTGCCTTCTCTAGCTGTTTTGGAATGTTTGAATTCCTTGTGATGCCCTTCGGGTTAAAAGGGGCCCCGGGGGTCTTCATGCAACTCATCAACGAAATCCTCCATGATTTACTGTACCGGGGGGTGGTAGTTTATTTGGATGACATTCTTATTTATTCAAAAACCATGGACGAACACGTCACTTTGGTCCGACAATCCGTCCTCGATTGGACTCCTCCCTCCAACCGCAAGCAAGTACAACAGTTTCTGGGCTTTGCTAATTTCTACCGCGGATTTATCCCTAACTTGGCCCAAATAGCGCTGCCCATCACCGACCTTCTGAAAACCAAGGGTAAAGAAAGCTCTGCTACATTACCCTCCGCTAAGATACTGTGGACTGATCAATGCCAGACCGCCTTTGGAGCCCTCAAACTCCTTTTCACATCGGAACCTGTACTACGGCACCCAGACCCAAATCGAATATTCATTGTACAAGTCGATGCCTCTGACATAGCTATGGGAGGGGCCCTACTCCAAAGAGGACCAGATGGTCTCCTTCACCCCTGCGCTTACTTCTCAAAGAAATTTGCGCACTCCCAATTGAACTGGCCTATTTGGGAGAAAGAAGCCTCAGCTATTCACCATGCACTTACTCTATGGCGACAATTCCTGGAAGGGTCTAAAGTCCCCTTCGAAGTTTGGACCGATCACAAGAATCTAGCCAATATCATTGTTAAATACTGATTATAAATTATTTGTAACAGTTTTAGCTACAAGATTAAAAAGAGTACTAAACCAAGTAATACATGAGGATCAAGCTGGTTTTTTACCAGGAAGGTTGATGAGTCAGAATGTGAGGGTAGTAATTGATCTCTTAGAATATGCAGAGCAAGATACAACACCAATAGCTTTGATATTTTTGGACGCTGAAAAAGCTTTTGATAATGTTAATTGGCAGTTTATGTTTAAGGTATTAGATTCTATGGATTTTGGTGAGAATTTTAAAACAGCTATAAAAGGTATATATACACAACAATCTGCTAACTTGATTATAAATGGGTCGTTATCACCCAAAATTGAAATTCAAAGGGGAACGAGACAGGGGTGTCCTCTTTCCCCTTTATTGTTTATTTTAGTATTAGAATTATTATTGCATAATTTTAGAAATAGTGATGTAGTTGGTGTACGAATAGGTAGAAATCATTATAAGTTTAAAGCATATGCGGACGATGTAGTATGTTTTTTGACTGATCCGATTGAACAAATTGACAGATGGAATAAAATTTTGGAGGTTTATGGAAAGCTTTCAGGGTTTAAAGTTAATAAAACTAAAACTAAGATTTTAACTAAGAATATGACTCTCTCACAACAACAAATATTAATAAAAAAGACGGGGTTTAATATTGAAAATAAAGTTAAATATTTAGGTATATGGTTATCAAACAATAATCTTAACTTATTTCAAGATAATTATGTGAACCAATGGCAACAGATAAAAAAGGATCTGATAAGTTGGGAAAAATTGCCATTATCGTTATGGGGAAGAATTTCAGTAGTTAAAATGATGCTATTACCTAAAATGCTTTTCCTGTTTCAAAATCTCCCAATAGTTAAGGGTGTACAGATATTTGATGTTTGGAAAAAAGATATTATGAGATTTCTCTGGGGTAAAGAAAGACACAGGATTGCATATAATAACTTAATTGAGCAAAAAGATACGGGAGGATTTGGATTACCAGATTTAAAAATGTATTATCAAGCAGCATGCTTCACCTGGATTAAAAATTGGATTCTCTTAGAGAATCCGAAACTATTAGAATTAGAAGGTTTTAAATTGAGATTCGGGTGGCATGCTTACTTGTGGTATGATAAAGAGAAAGTAAATAAAGAATTTAATTCTCATATTATCAGGAAAAATTTATTGCAAATTTGGAATAAATATAAAGAAGTTTTTGAAAGTAAAACACCCGGTTGGATTAACCCTATAGAAGCATTTATGAGAAGAGGTGTACATTTAAATTTGGATTGTGATAACTACAGAGAAATAACAGAATACAAAGATGGTATATGGGTACTGAAATCAAGAGAAGAAATTCTGATTAAAGATTGGTTTATGTATTAGAAACTAAGAGATGTTTTTAACAAAGATAATAAATTGGGTTTTAATCAAACCAAATCAAAATTTGAGATTATACTATCTAAGGGAAATAAAGGATTGATAGGTAGGGTTTATAAATTACTTATAGAAATAAATTTAGAACAAGAAAGGATTAAGTTAGTGATGCTGAAATGGATGAGAGACTTAGGTTATAATATAGATTTGGAAATTTGGGAAAAGTTATGGAAAAAAGAATTTAAGTTTACAATTTCAAATGAAATAAGAGAGAATTTGTATAAAATGTTTTATAGATGGCATATAACCCCAGTATTATTAAGTAAAATGAAGAAAGATGAGGAAGCTATATGTTGGAAATGCGGTACAGAAATAGGCACATTTATGCATGTTTGGTGGTTTTGCAAAAAAATAAGGAGGTTTTGGAGATTAGTTTTGAATGAAACTAATGATTTGATTAAATCAAAAATTAAGTAAGACCCCGCCTTTTGTTTATTGGGTATACCAAAAAAAGATCTGGATAAAGGTGATAGAGTCATATGCCAATATAGTTTTGCTGCAGCAAGAATTATAATTGCTAAAAAATGGAAGCAAACAAATAAACCTTCAATCAAAGAGTGGCGAGAAAAATTATGGATGTATATGCGGATGGCCAAAATTACAGCATTTTTACATGATAAAGATATGGAGGAATTTAAATGTACGTGGGTAAAGGCCACCGCATATTGGGATAAAGTGGCAAAAACGGATTTTAAAAGTATAGTTAACGAATTATAGTACAATATGATTTTTAATATGGTATAATAATAGATTTTTTTCTGATATGTCATAACACTCCATCGGAAGTCCTATGGTGGAGGGCACTGGTGGGGGGATGGGTTCTGGATTCAGGGCATATGGCTTATAGAGTGATTTGAATATTATATTAGCGGATAAATAGTGTCCTGAACATGTAATTTCTGTTTTTCTTTTTATGTATATGTACTTTTTATTTCTTTTTTTTTCTTTTCTTTTTTTTGTGTTTATTATGAAAATAAAAAAAATTATATATATAAAAAAAAAAGAATCTAGCCGCCCTCACAGGAACCCATAAGTTATCCGCAAAACAACAGCGTTGGGCGGAATTCTTTGCTCAGTTTCGTTTTGTCCTGAAGCATGTCCCAGGAAAACAAAACGTCCTCGCAGATGCTCTCTCCCGGTTGCCTCAATACCCGGCGAAACTCGATCGGCCAACAAACTCTTTATTTACGCCCGCGCAAAGAGAAGCCCTGCCCGTACTGGCTGTACAAACCCGATCCCAGACGCTGCCCCAGCGAAAGCACACAGTAACCGGCGTGCAAACTCCTCCAGTCCTACCGACTGCCCAGCTGCCCCCGCAACAAAAACCCACAATGACCGGCGCTCCAGCTCCTCCAACCCAACCGGCCACCCAACCGCCTGCAGTCTGCGCACCACCGCACGTAAGCGCTTCCCCCTCGTCAACCCCCATAACTGCTCCTACTGCCGCTGTAAACAGGGGGGGGTCCCCGTCTCCGAATCTTTCTTAAATTCCCTTCGGGAACAATGCCTTATGGAACGCTCTAATCAAATCCTGCCTCCTGGTGTAATCGAACAAGGAGGCTCTTGGTACAAAGACTCGAAATTGTATGTGCCAAAAGCGCTCCGAAAAGATGTCTTACACTTGGCTCATGGAGTAAAGACAGCTGGACACTTTGGATTCCTAAAGACCCTTCACCTGTTGCGCAGACAATTTTGGTGGGGGGGAATGCGTTCTGACATTGACTCTTTTATTCGCAGCTGTCCTATTTGCGCCAGTCAAACGATCTCAAGGCAAGCCCCCAGGACTACTGCAACCACTTGAAATACCCAGCAAACCCTGGGAAGTGATTGCTATGGATTTTATGACGGATCTCCCTCTCAGCGGGGGGAAAACTGTATTATGGGTTATCACTGACTTATTTTCTAAGCAAATATATTTGGTTCCATGTGCGGGGATCCCCTCCGCTCAGAAGTTGGCCCGCCTCTTCGTGTCACATGTCTTTAGACTACATTCGTTTCCGCGCAAGATAATCTGCGACCGCGGAAGTAGTTTCGTTGCTAAGTTTTGGAAAGCTTTTCTCAAATTGGTAGGGGTGGAGCAGGGGTTGTCTAGTGCATACCATCCCCAAACGGATGGTCAAACCGAACGTGTTAATGCTGTACTTGAATGTTATTTGCGCTGTTATGTCAACTACCACCAAGATGACTGGGTAGAACTGTTGCCTTTTGCGGAATATGCTTACAATAATGCTGTACATCAGTCCACAGGTTTCAGCCCGTTCTATGTGGTGTATGGACAGGACTTCGGTCCTATCACCCCAATAGAAGGTTTGGAGGGGGAGGGGGATGCCGACATTGCCTCTTGGGCACACACCCTCCATACCACATGGCCCTGGCTGGTTAGCAACCTTGACCGAGCCAAGCGCAAATACAAGGCGCAGGCTGACAAGCATCGTTCCCCCGGTGGGGACCTGCAAGTGGGTAACCTGGTATACCTTTCCACCAAGAACCTGCGTTCCACCCGTCCGTGCCATAAGCTCAATGCTAAGTACATTGGCCCATTTCCCATCATTCGCATCATAAATCCTGTCACGGTGGAATTGTCTCTCCCCAAAACCCTGAGGCGTGTGCACCCCGTTTTCCATATCAGCCTTCTAAAGCCCCATTTTGCTTCCCCGCAATGGCACCCGGAGCCGCCTCCTGAACAGCCCATAATGGTGGGGGGGGGAAAGAACATTTCGAAGTCTCCAAAATCCTGGATTCCCGCATACACCATGGGGCCTTGCAATACCTGATCCGCTGGAAGCACTTCCCCCCTGCCTATGACGAATGGGTTCGCGCACGGGATGTCTCCGCCCCCAAACCCGTCAACGCCTTTCACAATACCTACCCAGACAGACCAGCCCCCTTGCCGGATGGGAGGGGGCCTTAAGGGGAGCAGGATGTCAGGCTGTTATCTCGGTTTAGATGTTTCCTTTCGTTCCTTTGCTGAACCGTCCAGACTTCAAGGACAGCTCCACATACCAAAGCCTGGGAACGCCACTCCTGGGAAATAGTGCTCTGTTTATGCTTTGTAATCTCCCGCCGTTTCTATGCCTTATATTTCCAACTAACGAGCAAGACAACTCATAGCTGTCATCTTATCCTCAATGCACTGTATTGCCTATTTGACCAGTAAAAGCCCTCTGCTTGGAATCTGATTGTCTCTGTGGTGATTTCTGGTTCTATGGGTCAAGAGCTCACAGAGTGTGCATCATGTCTTCCTGAAAATAAGTATATTCTTTAGCTGTTGTATTCATTGTTCTCCAGATGTCTTGTATTTCCAATTCCGAAGCCATGGTGAAGAAGGTTTTAGGCAAACATCCTTCATTTTCATCTTTTGCTTTTGCTTTTTTATCCAAAGTTGAGAGAATAACACCATTGAAGTCGCCCATCAAAAGAATCTGATCATTTGCATATTGGGAAATCAGTTCGTGTAGTTGTCCATAAAATTTTGCTTTTCCTTCATTGGGTGCATATATTCCTACCACAATCGTCTTTTGCCCCAATATTTTAGTTTTGATAATTACAATTCTCCCTTCATCGTCTTTGTACAGTAATTCAGGACTAAGGCTAGAATGAGCATATATCACTACTCCCTTTGTTTTTGTTTTGGCCGATGCGACAAATGCTTGTCCAAGCACTTGTCTATCCAGGTATCTTTTATGCTTTGTTGCTATATGAGTCTCTTGCAAACAAATTAGGGAGTATTTGTATTTCTTTAAATATTTAAAAATTCTAGCCCGTTTAGTTTTTTCATTCAACCCATTTACATTCCAAGAAATTACTTTTGCCATGGTGTAATAATTATTGAAGCAAAATATTCAGTCTATAACTCAGCACCTCCCTCTGCTCCCTGTGATTCCTCTTCTTCTTCTTCTTCCTCTTCCTTTTGTTCCAAGGTTAATCCTTTAAGTTCTGTCTTATATTTCCTCAAAAATTTTCCCACATCCGTTGGTGATAAGATTGTCATTTTCATTTCTTTGTAAGTGAAGGCCAAGCCTTGTGGCATAATCTAACGATATTTAATACCATTAGCTTTCAAAACAGACACAAATTCTTTGTAATTGTTCCTCTGTGAGAGTAAATGTCTTGGTATTAGTATTAGAGGAGTATCTCCTGCAGAAACCGGATTGTCATAATGGATCTTCATGATCCTATCCTTAATCCTTGTATCATAAAAAACAATCATGAGATCTCTTGGTTTAGATCTTTTCATTCTGGCAGGTAATGGTATTCTATAAACTCTGTTAATGGCTTGGCTCAACACTTGTTCTTCTATTTGAAATAAGTAAGCCAGATTTGGAACTACAGTTTCTTTGTTATCTCCCATCATATCTGGTAAATTGCGCAGACGAAGGTTGGTCTCTCTTACTCTCATCTCCATCATGGCTATCTGGTCTTTGGCTGCTGTCTGATTAGTTTGTATTGTTTCAATCTGTTTTTCTTGGCTTACTAATTTTTTCTTTGTATCCTTGTGTTCTTCCATCACTTTCTTAATTGATAAGTCCATTGTTTGCATATCCGTCTTCATAGTATTCATTTGAGTCTTTACCTCTTTGAGGTCTTCTCTAACCACATCCAGTTTCTGGTTGATGGCTTGAGATGCTTGTCCAAGATTTGTCATTATAGAAGTCAGCTGTGCCATCTGTGTTGACATCTGTTCAAACTGCTTAGTTGTTGCTTCTGTTTGTTTGGCTAACATGTCTTGTAATTTCTTATCCATAGTTAAGATTTGAGCGGTGTCTTTCAATTTTGTGTAGGCAGGGCTATGTAATGAACCAGAACGGGGGCGAGATCCAGACATTTACATTGAAATAAGGCTGGTAAAATACATGCCGTCAGACAGGGCCCTCTGACTTGTAGTTGATAAAGAATGGTTCAATGATCAGCTTAACAATTTTTCCGAATTTAAAAGGTCCAAGTTTCACTTTAAAACAGCTTGTTAAAGATTTAGAATACAAGCGAGTTTTGCCGGACGCTCTAGGTCGGATCAAACCAGGAAGTATTCCGGAAGTTGATTTCGCCGCGGACCTTCTACTGCCTCTTCAAGATGGTTGTTTCCTTCAGGAATTATTTCTATGTTGCTCGAGTGCGACGTGTATCCAGTCCTACGACTTACTTCCTGTTGTTGTGGATCAGATGATAGAGAGGGTGGTATAGAGGGTCTTCCAGTCCAAGGAATCCCTTGCTATGCAAACGTGGCAGGAAGTTCTTTTTCACCGGGAACTCAGAGAGTAATTCTCCCTCCCCTTCCCTCTAGGTTGCTTCTCATTGGTAAAGATTTTAGTCCGTCTCATAAGCGTCCTTCTAACTTTGTTTTGATTTAAGCTGATCAACTTGATAAGGCTCCTGTCTCCAGTCTTGGCGGATTTTGTAAGTCAAACTTATCCAATTCAATTAAGGGAGGAGTAAGGGTACTGGGAATATCTTCATTTACCCCCCCCCCCCCGGTTATTCAGTAACGCCAGTAAGAAAGAGGAATTCTTGTGTACTCACTTGGGCATCTAGAGGTGGGGTTCTTATCTTAAAGTAGTCCTTATGTTGGTTATAAGGTGGTGGAGGGTAGAGTCTTATGCCGAAGTTGCGTTTTGGCGATTTCTTTCCCTCAGTGCCCAGGCAGGACCGGCATCCAAAACTCCGGGGGACTTATGGAAGCTCCCTCAGAGTATTTAGGAGGTCAAACTGCAGAAAAGGGCTGCAGGGAATTCCTGCTATCAAACCCACTTGCAAGGGTCGGGTTGGGGTGTATAAAACTCCCCAAAGTTAACGCAAACTTGGATTTCACCCAGGAGCTCCTGGGCAAACATGGCACTCACCCCAGCGACACCACCGGAAGTCTTGAAAAAAGGTATCACCATAAATTCGAACATCCCAAAGCAACTGGAAAAGGCTGTCAGAGATTCATCTCCCTCCCGGATTCTGACTCTGTAATAAGACTCGACTAAGTCCAGTTTGGTGAAAATGTGTCCCTCTTTCAGTTGTCCCAAGAGATCAGAAATGAGGGGGATGGGATAAGAATTCGTTTGAGTAACAACATTGAGTTTTCGAAAGTCAACACACAAACGCAAATCCCGTTTCTTATGTACGGAGAAAGCTGGTGCCAAATAGGGCGCGGTGGAGGGTCGGATAAAACTGCAAGCCAAGTTTTTGTCTAAGAATTCGCAGAGCCCCGTCCGTTCCATAGGACTCATAGGATAGATCTTACTTTTTGGCAGTTTTCCACCCACCACCAATAGTACAGTCCATCCAACGGTGGGAGGGGGGGGTAACACATCACACTCCTGCACATTAAACACATCTGTAAAGTCCTGATATTCGGGCGGCACTTGGGTCGGATTGGAGGTGTCTGAGGCCAGAGCAGGAGTTGGTTTGATTACGGTTTTAACAGCCACTTCATATCGGTGTAACTCACACAGCGGGCTATTGAACGTTAGTCTCAGCTTCCCAGTCTATGGTGAGACTGTGTCCTTTGAGCCAATTTGCACCTAGCACCACAGCATATCGAACATTGGGCACAATAGTAAAATTAATTTGTTCCCAATGGTGGTCAATTCCCATTGCCACTCCGTCAGTGCGACGGTCTACTGCCCCCCCCTGAAATCACTGCCATCCATTTGAGCAAATTGAACAGGTGCCGGCAAAGGGACTGACTTCACTTGGAGCGCCCTAAAGGTGGTTTCGTTAATTAATGAGTGGGCACATCCGGAATCTATTAAGGCTTTAACTTGTAATTGATGACCTTTTCTATAATGTCATAATATCACATCTACATACACAGTCTCTTCTACTTCACTCACCATGAAAGGAGCCTCGGGTTTCACAGGAACACCTGCGGAGGTCTGCGGTATCGCTCCCTCTACCTCAGACCCAGTCTGTTTATTGGCTGTTCGAGGGGAGACTCCAAGTTAAGGGCGGGGGAGTTCCAGTGGTCACCCTCCTCTGAAGAATCGGAGCTACCCTCCCCAGGAGTAGTAATTGTAATCCTGGACCCCGACAGGTCCGCTGGCGAAAGGTCCGTTGCCACTTCTCCGGCGTACAGAGCTGAGGGCACTTTTCGTCTTGGAGCGATGCTCCGCTCGGCTGCGGTGCCCCTCTCTCGAGCGTGTCCTCTCCCGCGAGGAGTCCCCTCTGACTGGGGAGTAAGACTCGGCAGTCCCGGACGTGACGGACAAGTGGCAGCGAAGTGACCCATGGCACCGCAAACGAGACAGGCTCCCCTTTGAAACCGCAACGCTCGGTCTTGCGGAGGTAGAGCCGGCCTCCACGGGGCCTGAGGAGCGGCAGGTTTGGGAGGGTTTCTCTGGCTTCCCCCCTCCCTGGCCTGCCGTCAGGCAAGGGAAATAAACTGGCGGCGGCTTTCCACTTCCTCCACCAGCAAAATCCACTCTTCCAAGGTGGTTGGGTCTCGCTGCATGTATGCCCAGTTTAGAATCTCAGGATGCAACGCTCCTCTGAAGTAATGCACCCGGGTAGCTTCAGTCCAATCCACTATTTTGTTAGCGAGTCTTTGGAACTGATCCGCAAACTCTCGGACTGAGGAGGATCCTTGACGGAGTTGTAGGAGGGACGCTTTGGCCTTCTCCCCTTGAAACAGATCCTCGAAACGTCTCCTTAACTCTCACATGAATTCATTAAGCGACCGTATGGAGCGGGCCCAGGTATCAAACTGGAGAACCATCCATTCTGCAGCCTTTCCAGCCAAAAGTGAGGAAACGAACCTTACTCGGCTGTCTTTCATGGGAATGGTATGCCCCTGTTCTCTCATGTAACAGTCCACTTGGTGTAGAAAACAGGGCAACGCGTCTGCGGAGCCATCAAATGTCACTCGCAAACGGGGTTGCTTCCACTGCACAACCGGGACCACAGGGGGTGGTGCCGGTGGTTGCCCAGGGGGCGGCTGCCCGGAAGCCGGTTGCGCCGGGGCTGGCTGCCCCGGAGGCGGTTGCGGCAGAGGTTGCCCTGGAGCCAGCTGCATCGGAGGCTGCTGGCTGGGGGGCTGTTGGCCCAGGACCAGTGCCTGCACAGGCACCACTTGAGCTCGCTGTAGGCGACTGTACTCACACATCAACACATCCATTTGGTTCTGCATACGAGCCATATGATCCAACAGTTCTCGGTTTTGAAATCTCAAGGCATGGATCTCCTCCTCAGCCCCCCCAGTCCATCGGGCTTGGCTGGCACGGTAGTTCCTATTCCAGTCGTCCTCCTCTGCGTACAAGTCCTCCTCATCCGAATATTACTGTAGATCAGGAGCAAAGGTGAGCCGTTGCCTGAGTGCCACGTCCCGGGGCAGGCCAGGTTCCGGTGAGCCCAAAGAAAATGAAGGGAAAGACCAGTCCAGTCCCCCGCTAACTTTCGACCGCGCTCCAGTTCCTGCCGTCGCCTGCGCCCGTGCATCCGGTCAGCGAGCGCTCGGTCCGCCTCGAGTTTGGTGGCAGCGGCAGCCGTCACAATTGGTTCGGCCACATGCTCCAAGAGCATTTGGATTTCCTTGTGCTGGCCCAACAGCGGTTAGACCTGTTGAGCCAGGTCCGCAGAGGCAGGACCAAATTCAGGAGTTGGTATCTTTTTGACTTTGGCTGCTGTCTGTCAGGCCTGTATCTCGGTTTCTATGTTTACTTTCGTTTCTCTGCTGCACTACTCAGACTCAAGGACGATTACACATACCAAAGCTGTTTGAAGTCTTGGGAACACAAATCCTGGGAACTGTTGCCCTGTTTATGTTCTATAATCTCCCGCCATTTCTATGCTTCTTAAAGCCAAATAACGGACAGCTAACTCATAGCTGTCACCCTGCCTTTCATGCACTGTATTGCCTAAATGACCAGTAAAGCCATCTTCTTGGAATCTGATTGTCTCTGTGGTGATTTCTGGTTCGATGGGTCAAGAGTTGACATTGTGACAGCTATCTCTCCTCATCGATTCATCAGTCAGGCTGGAGCTCTGGAGGGTTCGCCTGCCACTCGGATGGGAGCTGTGAGGGCGCTCTCCGAGTGAACCGTGACCGACACCCCGGGTTCCCCCCCAGCCTCGGGAGGACAGTTTCCCGGAACCCTGGAAGTCCAGTCGTGGACCCTACCCTTGGAATCCTTGTCGGAGG
Source organism: Euleptes europaea (assembly GCF_029931775.1). Taxonomy (NCBI): domain Eukaryota; kingdom Metazoa; phylum Chordata; class Lepidosauria; order Squamata; family Sphaerodactylidae; genus Euleptes; species Euleptes europaea. Next base: position 106,841,898 of record NC_079316.1, read on the forward strand.
ACCCTAACCTCCTATGAGACATCGTAGCTGAACTATTTAGGACTACTTCTGAGGTTGGCCGCTTAAACGGACTGGTCCAAACGCAGTGGCGATCTCTAGTGAGAACTCCCTGGATGTCAACATCGGAGGATTCTAATGCTTGTTTAGACCTCCAGGACTTTGATCGGTTGCTGGATGATGCCCGACTGGCAACTGAGGATTTACAAATACTAACTGGTTTTTTGGATAAACTCATTGCCCGTGAGACTCTCCCAGCCACAACTCTGCGGCGCCCCGTCACCTTGGAAAAAGGAGCCATGGCGGGAGCCGCACCAGCAAGTTTTTCTCTGGTACCCAATGCAGCTGAGTGTCAAGCTGAAGCCAAGAGGATTGCTATCCAGACAGCGCTCCTCTATACGGATTGTACAAAAGATACCACGGTAGCCACCTTGTCTCAACTTCTGATCCCGATGTTCGGGACCGATGCGCCTGCGGTTGCGGTCCGAGTACAGCTGCTGTTAGGGGGGGAGCCAGACCCCCTCCTCGCTCTCCTAGAGAAGGAACTTTTGCCACACGTTACCGCAACTGCCGCTTTGAGGCTTGAAAATGCCCAAACTCTTGCGGATAGGGAGGCTGCTGAAGTGGCTGAGGCAGAGGCCAAAGTTCAAGCAGCAAGGGGCAAAAAGCAGCCGTTGACTGCAGATCACGCATGGACTGGCGGCCGCCCCAAAGATTCCGGATGGAGCGATCCTGCGGGGGGACTGTCGTTTTCCCCGGTATTCGCTCCATCGCGCACTACCCAACGCGCCCGCCGTCTCGCTGAACAATGCCAGGACTCCGAGGAGTCTGAGGAAGAGGACTTGTATGGAGACAACTCCCAATGGGCCACGGGTTTTCGGGCAAGCAGAGCTCACCGTACAGGCGGCCCTGGGGAGGAAGTTCACCTGTTGCGAGCCCAAAATTGGGAGTTATATGACCGTGTGGATCAACTCCAGGATCAAATGGAACACTTGCTTCAGGAAAACAGGCAATTACAGCGGGCCCTGACAACCCCTGCACAACCCGTTCAACAAAGGGCCGCGGTACCGATTCAGCAGGGAGTACAAGCTCAGCCACCCGCTAACATCCTATTCAACCCTTGGTCCCCGGAGCACCCGCTCCCGGGGCACCCGTGCAGCCGGGACCACCCATGCCTGGTCCCTGGAAACAGCTCAAACTAAAAACGACCTACGATGGATCGCTTGAAACTCTTTTTGCTCTATTCGTTCCCTCAATAATTTCATGACTGCCTTGCGGAGGAGATTTGAGGACCCCTTTGTGGGGGAACGAGCCAAAGCAGAGCTTCTGCAACTCAGACAAGGCTCTACACCAGTCTGAGAATTTGCCGACGAATTCCAGAGACTAGCTAGTAGAATTGTGGACTGGCCCGAAGCCACCCTAATTCACTATTTCAGGGAAGCTTTGCACCCTGACATTCTGAACTGGTCGTATATGCGGGGTGACCCTGACACCCTCGAGAATTGGATTCTATTAACCAAGGAGGTGGAAAGCCGTCGGCGCTTTATTTCCCTCGTCCGCCAAAGACACAGGGAGAAAAGCGTCCAAAAACCCCAGTCCAAGGCACCACTATCCAACCTGCGGAAGCCCGCGCGCCCATCTCAGGACCGCGAAACACGGTTTCAAAGGGGAGCTTGCCTCACCTGTGGGGAACTGGGCCACTTTGCGGCAGTTTGCCCCCAACGCCCAGATACCTCTCGCCCCAGCATGCCAACGCGAGCTCGAGGACGACCTCAACGCAGAGGCACCGCGGCCACCCGCAGCGCAGCGCCGGGAAGACCCACACCCTATGCACTTCACGCTGAGGACTCGACCAACCTATCCACATCGAACGACCCTGCCGGGTCCTGGATTACAAGTGCCTCATTGGGGGACAGCTTTCCTTCTTCTGACGAAGACAACTCATGGAACCCTCCAGCTTTGAACCTGTAAACCCCCCTTGATTTGTCAAAAAACGGCTTCGGTCTGTGGTGAGTGGAGCGTCACCACAGACCTCTGCAGAGTTTCCTGCTACACCGAAAGCTCCCACTAAGGTGAAAGAGGTGGACACCACCGTTTATGTGGATGCAGTTTTACAACATTACAAAGGGGGTCCCCAACTACCTGTTAAGGCACTCGTTGACTCTGGTTGCGGTCGCACTTTAATTAGTGAGGCCACATTTGCAGCACTCAAAGTCAAGTCTGAAGCTTTACCAGCCCCCGTCCAATTTGCCCAAATGGACGGCAGCCATTTCAAGGGGGGGCCAGTGGATCATCGCACTAAAGGAGTGGCGATGGGTATTGGCTCCCACTGGGAGCAAATAGACTTTACCATAGCCCCTATCCGATTCGAGGTGGTCCTAGGAATTAATTGGATTAAAGGTCATAGTCCCTATATAGATTGGGAGACAAACACTATCTCCTTTACCAGTTCCAAATGTGAACAACACCGACAGCACGTCGCGGTGCTGGCTCCACCTGCTCCGGCATTGACTTCTGATACCCCATCGCCGCCGTCCCTGCCCGATGCATACCAAGACTTTGCCGATGTCTTTGACATTAAAGAATGTCAAATCAGCCTTACCACCCCACCGTGCCACAGACTGTGCAATTGAAGTAGTGAAGGACTGCACACTGACCAAAAGCAAGATTTACCCTATGAGCGCTTCCGAGCGCACTGTGCTTCGGGACTTTTTGGATAAAAATCTTGCTCGGGGGTTCATCCGACCATCGAACGCTCCTAACTTTGCTCCTGCGTTCTTTGTCCGAAAAAAGGAGGGCGACCTGCGTCTATGCATTGACTTTCGAAAGCTCAACGCAGTTACCCAAACCAACGCCTACCCCATACCATTGATTTCGGATATTTTGGGACAGTTACAAGAGGGATGTATATTCTCCAAATTGGACCTAGTAGAAGCTTACTACCGCCTCCGTATCCGCGAGGGGGACGAACCCCTCACTGCCTTCTCCAGCTGTTTTGGAATGTTTGAATTCCTTGTGATGCCCTTCGGGTTAAAAGGGGCCCCGGGGGTCTTCATGCAGCTCATCAACAAAATCCTACATGATTTACTGTACCGCGGGGTGGTGGTTTATTTGGATGACATCCTTATTTATTCGAAAACTATGGAAGAGCACGTCACTCTGGTCCGGGAAGTTCTGCAACGCCTACGCAGCCACCAGCTCTTTGCAAAATTGGCTAAGTGCGAATTTCATCAAAGCAAAATAACTTTCTTGGGATATATAATCTCCCACCATGGCCTTAGCATGGACCCAGCTAAAGTCCAATCTGTCCTCGATTGGGCCCCTCCCACCACTCGCAAGCAAGTACAACAATTTCTGAGTTTCGCTAATTTCTACCGCGGATTTATCCCTAACTTCGCCCAAGTGGCGTTGCCCATCACCGACCTTCTGAAAACGAAGGGCAAAGGAAGCTCTGCTACCTTACCCTCTGCCAAGATACTGTGGACTGATCAGTGCCAAGCCGCCTTTGTAGCCCTCAAACGCCTTTTCACTTCGGAACCCGTGCTACGGCACCCAAACCCAAACCAAATGTTCATTGTGCAAGTCGATGCCTCCGACGTGGCAATGGGAGGAGCGCTTCTCCAGAGAGGACCTAATGGTCTCCTTCATCCCTGCGCTTACTTCTCAAAGAAGTTTGCGCACTCCCAACTGAACTGGCCCATTTGGGAGAAAGAGGCATCAGCGGTTCACCATGCGCTTACTCTATGGTGGCAATTCCTAGAAGGATCTAAAGTCCCATTCGAAGTCTGGACAGATCACAAGAACCTAGCTGCCCTCACGGGGACCCATAAATTGTCCGCGAAACAACAGCATTGGGCGGACTTCTTTGCTCAGTTTCGTTTTGTCCTGAAAAATGTACCTGGAAAACAAAATGTACTCGTTGATGCTCTCTCCCGATTGCCTCAGTACCCGGTGAAACTCGATCGGCCAACAGATTATTTACGCCCGTGCAAAGAGGAGCCCTACCCGTGCTGGCTATGCAGACCCGATCCCAGACTCTGCCCCCACAGGGGAAACAATCGATGGCCGACGCACCCAACCTTCCGACCCAACCGCCGCCCAGCCACCTGCACTCAAGCCGCCTGCCGAGCAGTCTGCACCCGACACGACACCGCACGTAAGCGCTTCCCCCCCCCTCGGATCCTTCTACTACCGCAAAAAAGGGGGGGTTCCCGTCTCCGATTCTTTCTTAGACTCCCTTCGGGCGCAATGCTTAGCAGAACGCACTGCTCAAACCCTGCCTCCGGGTGTAATCGAACAAGGGGGTTGCTGGTATAAAGATTCGAAATTGTATGTGCCCAAAACGCTACGAAAAGATGTCTTGCGTTTAGCTCACGGAGTAAAAACGGCTGGAAACTTTGGGTTCCTGAAAACCCTCCACCTAATGCGCAGACAATTCTGGTGGGGGGGGATGCGTTCTGATATCGACTCATTTATTCGCAGCTGTCCGGTTTGCGCCACAGTCAAACGATCTCAAGGCAAACCCCCTGGGCTACTGCAACCACTTGAAATTCCCAGCAAACCCTGGGAGGTTATCGCTATGGATTTTATGACGGATCTCCCTCTCAGTAGGGGAAAAACTGTACTATGGGTAATCACTGACTTATTTTCCAAGCAAATACATTTGGTTCCGTGTTCGGGGATCCCTTCCGCTCAGAAGTTGGCCCGCCTATTCGTGTCACATGTCTTCAGACTACATTCGTTTCCGCACAAAATAATTTGCGACCGCGGAAGTAGTTTCATTGCTAAGTTTTGGAAAGCTTTTCTTAAGCTAGTGGGGGTGGAGCAGGGATTATCTAGTGCATACCATCCCCAAACGGATGGTCAAACCGAACGTGTCAATGCTGTATTAGAATGTTATTTGCGTTGTTATGTCAATTACCACCAAGATGACTGGGTAGAATTGTTACCTTTTGCGGAATATGCCTACAATAATGCTGTGCATCAATCTACTGGTTTCAGCCCCTTCTATGCGGTGTATGGACAAGATTTCGGTCCTATCGCCCCTATAGAAGGTTCCGAGGAGGAGGGGGATTCTGATATTGCCTCATGGGCATACACCCTCCGTACGACATGGCCCTGGCTAGTTAGCAACCTGGACCGGGCCAAGCGCAAGTACAAGGCGCAAGCGGATAAACACCATTCCCCCAGTCCGAACGTGCAAGTGGGTGACCTGGTATATCTTTCCACTAAGAACCTACGCTCCACCCGTCCTTGCCACAAACTCAGTGCCAAATACATTGGCCCATTTCCAGTTACCCGACTCATAAAACCAGTCACTGTGGAGCTGTCTCTCCCTAAGACTCTGACACGTTGTCAGGCTGTTATCTCGATTTAGATGTTTCCTTTCGTTTCTCTGCTGAACCGTCCAGACTTCAAGGACGGCTACACATACCAAAGCCTGGGAACGCTACTCCTGGGAAATAATGCTCTGTTTATGCTTTGTAATTGTCAAGGAGTTCCGGCCTGCCCTCCAGCAAACCGGTTCCTCCTTGGGTCAAAAGTTGCCAAATGTTTCCCTAAGGAAACCCAAACTTCCTACTGGGCTTCAGGATTCCCCCTAAAGCACAATGTAGGTAGATTCTACCACCGTGTCGAGGAGACTCGGTCTGCTCTCCGGCAGGCCGGTTCCTCTTTAGTTCAAAGTCACTAAATGTTTCCCTAAGGAAACCCAAATCCCTTACTGAGCCCCAGGATTCCCCCTTTGAGCGCAGTACAGGTATATCGCCACCAGCTCTCAATTCCAAAAGGCTGGCTTTCCCAGGGATGAGCTGAGAGCTACTCTTCCCCAGCCAGTTTCCCAAAAGTCAAAACAAGCAAAAACCATCCCTGCAGAGTAGAGCTTCTGCCAGGGGAGGCTTATTGCCACAAAACCCTAGGGTAGGTAGTTTCTCACACACACACACACACACACACACTCAGGCACTTGGATTTAGCCCTGAGACCCAAAAAAGGTTTCTCAGACTTCAATATAAAGTCTATAAGTTTATTTAATAAAATGTGCTCGTTACAGAAAGGAAATTGTTTGTGAGGCAAATAGCATAAAAACAAGAAATCTTAGCAATCTCTAACTTCACAGTAGTTCTTTAAGTTTCAGGCAAAATAGGCAAAGTTTCCAAGACAGTAACAAATGCAAGGTTTTAGCTGATTTATAGTTACCAAGACCCAGTTCTGGTCCTAACACGCAGAGTGTCAGCCCTTCATGGTTGCCAGATGATGATCGCTTGGAGACATGACCAGCATGTCTCCCTCCCAAGCTTCATGATTTTGATTAGAACAGAGTTCATATTTATCTCTCCCATCTCATTGGGTGATGGCCATTCCGCCCAATGAGATGTTGGGGACGCAATAAACTTGTAAGATATTTGGCATGACACCTCTAGGCCTTTTGAAGTTACAGATGTATTTGCATCTCTGCAGCAATACAAAACATCTGGGCTCCTTCAAGCTTTTGAGATGTCAGGCTTCTAACGGGATTGTCACCAAGAGAACAGATAGCTGATTTACAATAGGAAGGCTTTGAAATGGAGCTGCTTTGAAGTGGAGGTGATGGTGCCTCCGGTCTCCACACCTTCCCCCCCCCAAAGTGAGGTGGCTTCCCATGGGAAATGGGAATGGTTTCTCACGGGAATGGTTTGTGAGAGAGCTGGTCATCAGCTCCCAGAGTCTGATATCAAGACATTGAAGACATAGAAGGCCGCAGCCTGAACCAAAGTTTGGTGATCAGAAGAAGAGCAAGGTTGCTTTTCTTTACATCTTCCCCTTTCGGGGAGATGAAACTACAGAAGTAAGCTGAGTTTCATCTTAAAGAAGGTCTAAACTACAACAGTCAAGCAAAATCACCTAACATCTAAATTGGAACATAAGCTATTATCAAAAACACATATGAGGCATATAGGCCTTAGAGCAACACATACACTCATGGCATCATACTGATGCAGACAAATCACATACAGAAAGCAAAACAAGGTCAAACAGTAGAATCATGACTGTATACTCAAAATATCATAACACAGTACAAAAGGGAAAACAAGATTAAAACCTTTTAGCTTACAAAATAACTCAGAGCTCTCACAAAACACGACCTCAAGGTAACAGGACCAGGAAGAGTGTCAGAAACTTTATTAAAATACTGCTTTGGTCCCTCAGCTACTCCATCCGTCAGTTGAGCTAATCCATGGCACAGCACAGGCAAGTTGTCAGCAGCCATCAGCTTATCAGGTTGCCCAGAATTCATGCAGGGTTGAGTCAAACCCTCATCATTAGGAGTCAAAGCCGCACAGGAATGCGAGGGGGAATTGGCAGGCTTATGGGGTCCCATGTCCCCCCTCCTTTCCCCTCCCTCAGCCTTCGTTGACCCCTGTTGGGTTGGCACTCCGCAGGGTTGTGTGTTTACAGGCAAGGCCTCCCCAGCAATAGTTACATGATTAATCCTTGCAGTTCTCCCAAACCGATTGGGATTTACTGCCCCAAATTGTTCCACCATCACATTCAGCCTAGCAGCTAATATGTCTCTCACCTCCGGATCTAGCCCCATCTCCTCTGACTCTCCAGGCGGTTGGCAAGCAGAGGATATTTCTAGCATCCTAGGGATTTGCCCATAGCATCGTTCCAGGGGATGTACAGGGTTTTTTAGCTGTAAAGACTTTTTCGGCATCTCATGCCCCTTAAGTGTATCATTTGCATCTGTAAGGGAAGAATGTACAGGACCCTCTGGCTGCAAGGCCGGTTTCACTGTCAAGACTGGGAGAGAAGGATCCTTTTCTTTCAACCACAACATCAGCATTTGCAAGGGAAGAATTCACACCAGTCTCTGCTGTAGGAGAAGAGCTGGCTGTCAGCACCAGAGAGGAATTTCTCCCCCCCACCTCCGTTGTTTCTCCCTTTCCCACAGGGTTACATGCCCTCCCAACGGTCATATCATTCCCCTTCAACTCACAACCAAAATCAATAAACGCCATCCGCACAGTCTCTAAGTCTCTAGACGTCCCAGCAGGCGCAGTTTCTGGCAGCTGTTTCCCGGCAGGCCGCCGTCTCACTGGGTCGCTTGAAGCCGTCGCCCTGCTCTCTGCAGCGATCTCAGCTTCCCAATCCCCCACCGCAGGTTGTTGACTGGGTTCAATCAGACGCATCCTTGGGGCAGGAGTGGGGGGTGTAGATTTCCTCCCCTCCCGTTCCTGCATGACAGGGCAGTCAAGTTTCTTGTGCCCCCTCTGTTTACAAACGAAGCACAGGCCGGATTCCACAGAGACGCGAGGATTAACTGCTCTTTGGGATCGGGCCCAGTAAGGAGAAAAATCCTCATCTTCATCCGAAGTGTAGTAATCTCTCCTTCCCGTCCTCCATCGCTGTGGGCGCCTCAGGGGCTCAGGGTCTTCCCTCCCGCCGTCAAGGTCGCCCCTCCTCTGGTCTCGGTGCCGCTCCAGGGAAGATGCTCTCCTGCTAGGTCTCCAATCCCCTCCTCTGTAAGTCCGCTCTCGGTCAGGGTAAAGTCGGGATTTCCTCCCCTCATCCCTCCTGACAAAGTCTCTCTGCCTGGGCCGCCCTCGCTCTGGTGAATCCCCGGGTTGGGGTTTTGGGGAGTATTCTCGAACCACTTCCCCTCTCCCTTTCCCAATCTCACCAAATTCGCCTGCAGCACTATAGGTTGTCACGGGCGGTTCCTTTGGCACACAGCATCTCCGCTCCCGGCTGCCTTTCTCCAGCTCTTGGAGTCGGGTTACAGGGGAATCCGCTTGGAAAGTCCTTTCCTTCCCCCTCCCGTTCTCACCGGTATAGTCAGCTGGGTTGTAATGGGTCACCTTCTGTTTCTGAGGGTCTGCGCCGGGGTTCCTCCGTCCACGTCTCTGGGTGCCGCTCGCGGGCCAGAGGGTTAGGGCTCCCGGCCTCCAAGGTATCAGGAAAGACCACAAAGGTGCTGGGCAAAGTTTGCTCACCAATGTTGTTATCGGAATTCAAACGAAGTCGCCTCTCCTTCCACTCTTCCTTCGGGAAAGTCCAAATGGTGGGTTCGGCCACCGTTTCTTCCAAAAGGCCAGCCTGGTCAACCGTCTCGAGGTTGCTTTCCTCCTGGCTCTCAAACGACAGCCTGCCTATTGCCTTTGCTGTCCTAACTCAAACTTCCAAAAATAACAAAACTTGCTAGGTGCCCCACTCTGCAACCTCAGCACAAAATTGATTTAAGGAAACCTTTCAGGGTCCCAATTCAGATCACGCACGCTGCCACCATGTCAAGGAGTTCCGGCCTGCCCTCCAGCAAACCGGTTCCTCCTTGGGTCAAAAGTTGCCAAATGTTTCCCTAAGGAAACCCAAACTTCCCACTGGGCTTCAGGATTCCCCCTAAAGCACAATGTAGGTAGATTCTACCACCGTGTCGAGGAGACTCGGTCTGCTCTCCGGCAGGCCGGTTCCTCTTTAGTTCAAAGTCACTAAATGTTTCCCTAAGGAAACCCAAATCCCTTACTGAGCCCCAGGATTCCCCCTTTGAGCGCAATACAGGTATATCGCCACCAGCTCTCAATTCCAAAAGGCTGGCTTTCCCAGGGATGAGCTGAGAGCTACTCTTCCCCAGCCAGTTTCCCAAAAGTCAAAACAAGCAAAAACCGTCCCTGCAGAGTAGAGCTTCTGCCAGGGGAGGCTTATTGCCACAAAACCCTAGGGTAGGTAGTTTCTCACACACACACACACACACACACACACTCAGGCACTTGGATTTAGCCCTGAGACCCAAAAAAGGTTTCTCAGACTTCAATATAAAGTCTATAAGTTTATTTAATAAAATGTGCTCGTTACAGAAAGGAAATTGTTTGTGAGGCAAATAGCATAAAAACAAGAAATCTTAGCAATCTCTAACTTCACAGTAGTTCTTTAAGTTTCAGGCAAAATAGGCAAAGTTTCCAAGACAGTAACAAATGCAAGGTTTTAGCTGATTTATAGTTACCAAGACCCAGTTCTGGTCCTAACACGCAGAGTGTCAGCCCTTCATGGTTGCCAGATGATGATCGCTTGGAGACATGACCAGCATGTCTCCCTCCCAAGCTTCATGATTTTGATTAGAACAGAGTTCATATTTATCTCTCCCATCTCATTGGGTGATGGCCATTCCGCCCAATGAGATGTTGGGGACGCAATAAACTTGTAAGATATTTGGCATGACACCTCTAGGCCTTTTGAAGTTACAGATGTATTTGCATCTCTGCAGCAATACAAAACATCTGGGCTCCTTCAAGCTTTTGAGATGTCAGGCTTCTAACGGGATTGTCACCAAGAGAACAGATAGCTGATTTACAATAGGAAGGCTTTGAAATGGAGCTGCTTTGAAGTGGAGGTGATGGTGCCTCCGGTCTCCACACCTTTCCCCCCCCAAAGTGAGGTGGCTTCCCATGGGAAATGGGAATGGTTTCTCACGGGAATGGTTTGTGAGAGAGCTGGTCATCAGCTCCCAGAGTCTGATATCAAGACATTGAAGACATAGAAGGCCGCAGCCTGAACCAAAGTTTGGTGATCAGAAGAAGAGCAAGGTTGCTTTTCTTTACAGTAATCTCCTGCCGTTTCTCTGCCTTATATTTCCAAATAACGGGCAAGACAAACTATAGCTGTCATCTTGCCTTCAATGCACTGTATTGCCTATTTGACCAGTAAAGCCATCTGCTTGGAATCTGATTGTCTCTGTGGTGATTTCTGGTTCGATGGGTCAAGAGCTTACATTATGACAGCTATCCCTACTCTTCTTCATCGATTCTTTAGTCAGGCTGGAGCCCCGGAGGGTTCGCCTGCCACTCGGATGGGAGCTAGGAGGGCGCTCTCCGAGTGAACCGTGACTACTGCTTCTTGGAACCCTGGAGTCCTCATCTGAGGATCCTACCCTTCTACGGGACACAGTAGCTGAACTCTTTAGGACTAATTCAGAGGTTTGCCGCTTGAGTGGACTGGTCCAGACACAGTGGCAATCTCTAGTGAGGGTTCTCTGGATGTTAACGTCGGAGGATACTAATGCTCGTTTAGACCTCCAGGATTTTGATCAGTTGCTGGATGATGCCCGGCTGGCAACTGAGGACTTACAAGTACTAACCGATTTATTGGATAAGCTTATTGCCAGTGAGACTCTCTCATCCACGGTTCTAACGCGTCCTGTCACCTTGGGGGAAGGTACCATGGCGGGAGCCGCACCGACAGTTTTTTCTTTGGTACCCAATGCAGCTGACTGTCAAGCTGAAGCCAAGAGAGTTGCTATCCAGACGGCCCTCCTCTTTGCAGATTGTACAAAGGATACCACGATAGCCACCTTGGCTCAACGTTTGACCTCGACGTTCGGGGCCGATGCACCCGCGGTCGTGGTCCGAGTGCAACCATTGCTAGGTGGGGATCCCGACCCCCTACTCACGCTCCTGGAAACGGAACTTTTACCGCACATTACCGCAGCCGCTGCTCTGAGACTTGAAAGCGCAAAAGCTCTCGCGGATAGGGAAGCTGCTGAAGCGGCTAAGGCGGAAGCCGAGGCTCAAGCCGCAAGGGATAAAGAACTGCAGTTGGCTGCGGATCGGGCGCGGACAGGCGGCCGCCCCAAAGACTCCGGAAGGAGCGGTCCTCCATTGGGTCTGTCTTTTTCCCCGGTATTCGCCCCGTCGCGCACGACCCAACGTGCACGCCGCCTCGCGGAACGATGCCAAGACTCCGAGGAGTCTGAGGAAGAGGACTTGTATGGGGACTGTTCTCAATGGGCCACAAGTTTTAGGACAAGCAAACCTCATCGTACAGGTGGCCCGGGTGAGGATGTTCACCTGTTACGAGCTCAGAATCGAGAGCTATCTGGCCGTGTAGATCAACTCCAGGAGCTAATGGAACGCTTGCTTCAGGACAACAGGCAGTTACAGCAGGCCCTGACAACCCCGGCACAACCCATTCCACAGGAAGCCGCAGTACCGGTTCAGGGAGCGCCAGCCCAGCCACCCACTAATGTGCCTGTTCAACCTCCAGTTCCCGGATGTCCCGTTTTACCTGCACCCAGGGCACCCGTGCAACCGGGCCAACCCATGCCCGGTCCTTGGAAACAACTCAAGTTGAAAACTACTTACGATGGATCTCTCGAAACCCTGCCCTGTTTCTTGCATCAGGTGGACAGCTATATGCGAGAACAAGGACAGTTCTTCCCTACAGAGGACAGCCGGGTTCGCTATGTGGCTTCCCTTTTGACAGGTAAAGCAGCCGACTGGATGGTCCTCCAGTTCGACACCCGATTCCGCTCTATCCGTTCCCTCAACAATTTCATGACTGCCTTACGGAGGAGGTTTGAGGACCCCTTTCTAGGGGAATGAGCCAAAGCGGAGCTTCTACAACTAAGACAGGGCTCTACTCCAGTTCGAGAGTTTGCCGATGAATTTCAAAGACTAGCAAGCAGAATTGTGGGCTGGCCTGAAGCCACCCTAATTCACCATTTCAGGGAAGCCTTACACCCTGACATTCTGAACTGGTCGTATATGCGGGGTGATCCCGACACCCTCGAGGATTGGATTCCATTAGCCGAAGAGGTGGAAAGCCGCCGGCGCTTTATTTCCCTTGTCCGCCAAAGACACAAGGAGAAAAGCGTCCAAAAACCCCAGCCCAAGGCACCGCCCCCCAATCCACGAAAACCCGCGCGTCCACCCCAGGATCGCGAAACCCGATTTCAAAGAGGTGCTTGCCTCACTTGTGGGGAACTGGGCCACTTTGCAGCAGTCTGCCCACATCGCCCTGAACCCTTTCATCCCAGCATGACAGCCCGAGCTAGAGGACGACCTCAACGCAGAGGCACCGCGGCCACCCGCAGCGCAGCGCCGGGAAGACCCACACCCTCTGCACTTCACGTTGAGGACTCATCTATCCTTCCTACATCGAATGACCCCGCCGGGTCCCAGATTACAAATGCCCCATTGGGGGACAACTTTCCTTCTTCTGATGAAGAGAACCCATGGAATCCTCCAGCTTTAAACCTGGAATCCCCCCTTGATTTGTCAAAAAACGGCTCCGGACTTCCGGGCGGAGACTGAGCTCGCCAGACGCGAGCTTTTTCGCGGCTTCCCAACCGCTTCTGTGGAGACCCCCCCCAGGCCTGGGGGGAGTTGGCCATATAGGAGAGATCCTCCATAAAGCCCCCCCGGTCCAATTCCGGGGGTCCAACTGCCAGCAAAACGCCCGATGTGCGTCTGGTGAAGAAGGAAGCAGCTGGGGGTGAGTCTACTGAGACTATGGCGGCCGTCCACTCAAACCTTCCCTCCCCCCCCACTCTTTTAAAACAATATAAAAACAAACCAAGAATTACAATAATTTTAGAACTCATTCTAATATTGAATTGACTTTGAATACCTGCTGGAGGGGGCTGCGTTCGAGCGAAGACAACCGGAGGGGAGAAGAGAGAGGAGAGGAGGGGGGGATTTTCCTTGTGGCTGCATGTTTCAGGCTGGAGGCGGCTGAGGCTTCCCTTCTGGGTGTCCGTGCCGGGAATCAATCGCGGGTCTCTGTGCAGCTGCCCTGGTCCTGTTGGCCCACCCGGGTGCGGGCGGGCGGATAGGGGCAGGGCGGGCTGTAGGAGACCGGGCAAAGAGGTGGCGGCGGCGGCGCAGCGGCAGTTCCAGCTGGAGATTCAGTTTCCTCCCTGCTTTCTTCTCGACCCCCCCTCCAAGAATTACAACATTCGCATGGGATTTAGCTCCGTGCCCCCAGGATTATATTGTTTTCTTTCCTTCTTTTTTTTTTACTTCTCTGCTGCAAGGCTTTTAATCTGAAGTGGACTTGAAATGGTGCAAAAGGGGAAAAAATGGAGTCTGGCTGTTAAAGTTAACTTTCGTTTCTCCTTCTGAAAGAATTAAAGAACACTTTGCTGCCCTCCTGTGGCTGTTGGATCAACTGCAGTTAATTTCCCTCATCTATCTCCATCCTATACCAGACTGAGACTCTGTTTTTTTTTTGATTCAATGACAAATCAACTTTTAAAATAATATATCACTGACAATCATAGCTTGAGCTTCAAGGGAGATAATAAATGAATTATTATTGATTTTTTCATATGCAATTTATATAACCTCCGTTTTAAAATACACTGACTAATTTCACTATTGATATATAATCCAATCAGTTTTATTTTTGAAACTATATAAACTAATATTGTGACTTGATCTAGTATATTGAATGCACAGTAAAGCAATGAATTGTCAGATTTAAAGATATTTGCTTTTTATGTTCTGTGGGCGGGAGAGTGAACAGAATACCACAACTTTTAGTGTGTGCAATTTGAATTGATATTTTTTCAGGTTTCTTTTAATTACTATGAGGAAGAGATTCACAAGTTTTGCACATCGACAATCTCAGAAGCTGAAAGGTAAACAACAACAAAAATTCTTAGAAGAATTCGTAGTCTCCGAAGAAGAAGAACAAGAGGTTAACGTTGCGAAATTTAAGCCTACATCAGAGACTCCACAGGACGAAAAAAATAAAAGTTTGGTCATGGCCAAAGAAAGTCAAGATTTTTTTCTGCGTACACAGGAGATGATACTGGATATGAAAACTTCTCTACAGAAATCAATACAAGATTCAGAACAAAAGGTGCTTCAAAGTATTTCCAAGGTTGAAGAGAAACTTGAACTTAACTCTCAAGAAATTGTAAAAATTAAACAGAAACAAGACAAAATCGAGACATCAGTAACACAACATACTACAGAACTTCTGGAACAATCGAAAATAATTTAAGATCTTTCAATCAAAGCTGACGCTCACAAAGTGAAGCTTAGGGACAAGAATATTTCGCGGGATTCCTGAACACTTCGGGAAAGAAAGCCTAGAATAAGATATTAGGACACTACTCCATGATAATTACGACTTTGAAGAAGACGATACTCTTTTAGAATTCTGTTATAGAATAAACTCATTCTACGCCACCAAGTATAAAAAACCAAGAGATATATTGGTGAGATTCGTTCACAAAAGAACCAGAGATTTGCTGCTAAAGACACAAAGAGACGATCCATTGATCTGGGAAGGGAACTCAATACAGATCTTAACTGATCTTCCGAGAAGCTGTGAGGGCCATGTGTTTCTGACTTTTCCGTATCCTCTATCTCAACCCCTTTGAACTCGTAAAAGCAGTTCACACCTCCCTATGCTTTCCTGGGACCCGGCGCCTCATCCGTCTTTCCCAGGTGCCGCTTTTCCCTCCCCTGCTGCGCTTCCTGCATACACTCCCTCAGGCCGAATTCGGCCTTGAAGATCCGATAGCCCTAACTGTCTCCCTGGGACCGTTTGATGTTTTGTATTGCACCAATCTGTCTTGTAACTTCCCATAACAGAAGTGTGAACCCCAATGCCCTGTAGTAGATATATTCTGTAACCCTGATAAGCTAGCTCACTTGCAACTTTTCAACTCATGTCTGCCTAGTACCATCTGAAGCTTTCAATAAATCCTTTGTTTCTGCATCCAAGTCTGAGCAAGTGATTTTGCGAAGTTAGCACAGTTTGGTTGGGACTCTCACAGAAGCGTTCTAACAAAAAGAAAAGAGTACAACGATCTGAAGCAAGAATTGGCTAAGCGACAAATTAGGTTTCGTTGGCTTATTCCATATTCATTAGAGATCTCCTTGCCGCAAGGGAAAAGGATAATCCATAACCAACTTCAAGCAAAAGACTTACTTTGAAGAAATAAAAACTTTAGAAGACACTGCTCCAAAAGACACTGAAGATTCCCCAGAAGAAGGCCCTAGCAAACCCCAACCGACTCAGAAGGGAAAAAAACAACCGCTTGAGAAGCGAGAACTCAGAAAATACAAGAAGACTCCTGAAGGAGACAAATCAAATCAAGCAGCTGCTTTGTAGAATTGAATCTTAATCTCATCATGAATCATCTACAGATAACATCACTGAATATCAATGGCCTTAATTCTCCTAACAAAAGAAAAAGAGTTTTTCATAGCCTAAAAAAGCAAAAGAAAGACATTGTTTGTCTTCAAGAAACCCATATAAAAAAAATCATGAAAAAATTCTACACATAAATCATCTTGGAACTCCCTATCTCGCATCGGCTCAGGTAAAGAAGAGAGGCCTAGCTACTTATATCAATGAGAAAGTTTTGACAGTAAAAACCCACATAGCAGACCCAGATGGACGTTATCAGATTTTAATCCTTTTTGGATCAGATGGAATTTGCTTCACAATAGCACATATCTATGCTCCAAACGCTGCTAAAGAAACTTTCTACGAAACATTGTTTAAGAATCTTGCAGAATGCCATCAAGGAGAAATCATAATTTTAGGAGATTTCAATGCAGTTGCGAATCCTACGATTGACAAGACCCATAACAGCACATCCGGGAAGTTGCCGAAGAGTGTTTTTAAATCAATGAAAGAATTTGATTTAATTGATATATGGAGAATGAAAAATCCAAAAACAAAAGATTATACCTTCTATTCAAATTGTCACAAATCACACTCAAGAATTGATATGTGCTGGACCTCCAGATCAATGACAACAAGTGTGGAGAAGATACACATTGCACCCAGGATATTGTCAGACCATAATCCAATTGAACTGACCTTGATAAGAGGCAAAACAGGGATCAGAAGATGGCGGATGAATGATCAAATACTGCAGAACAAGCAAACTCTCGAACAATGCAAGCATGATTTGAAAGAGTTTTTTATTTTAAATAAAACAGAAGACATGTCCGATCTTGTTATATGGGACGCCAGCAAAGCTTTTATAAGAGGAAAAATGATAGCCCTGAATTCCAAAAAGAAAAAAGAAAGACAGAAGAAAATCAAAGAATTACAAGATCAATTAAGAAAACTGGAAAAGAAAGTCCAAGTTAAGCCAGATAAAACTATTCTACATGACATTAAGATGACTAAGCACCAAATAGAGTTGATAGAAACAGAAGAAATCAAAATAAAAGTCAAATATGCTAAGCAAAGGTTTTTTGAAAGAGCAAATAAACCAGGTCGTTTCCTAGCCAATCAAATTCGACAACAAGAGAAGAAAAGGAAGATAATCGGTGCCAAAGCTAACGGGATAACTTACAACAAACAAGAGGAAATCGAAAAAATATTTGTGGAGTACTACAAGCAACTTTACTCAAAAGATGATCTGCGAGAACAAGGACTTTCAACTTATTTAGCAAGTGCACAACTACCTAAACTATCACTAGAAGAACAAGAGATTCTTAACCAGAAGATAACAACTCAAGAAATTGTAGATGCCATTAATAATTTAAAACTAGATAAGGCACCTGGTCCGGATGGCTTAACACCACAATACTACAAGTTGTTAGAACAACAACTAATTCCGGTTTTACTCTCTCTTTACAACGAGGTAATTGAATACGGCAAGATCCCTCTGTCATGGCAGGAAGCACATATCTCTTTGATCCCAAAAGAAGCTGCAGATCAATATCTTCCTCAAGCTTACAGACCAATATCGTTACTGAACATTGACTATAAAATTTTTGTCTCTATAATCACCAAAAGATTTCAAAAATATATCAGAAACTTGGTACATCCAGATCAAACAGGTTTTATTCCTAAGAGACTAATGAGAGACAATGTGAGACTGGTTCTTAGTGCAATAAAATATGCAAAGTCAAAATCATTAAAAACAGCAATGATATTTTTAGATGCAGAAAAAGCTTTCGACAACGTCTCTTGGCACTTTATTGTTAAAACATTACAACAAATGGATTGTGGAGAAACTCTACTTAAAGTTTTCAACACGATATATTCGGCGCAAAGAGCTCGTCTCTTGATCAACGGTCAGTTG
This sequence comes from Euleptes europaea, assembly GCF_029931775.1. NCBI lineage: Eukaryota > Metazoa > Chordata > Lepidosauria > Squamata > Sphaerodactylidae > Euleptes > Euleptes europaea. The sequence goes on from NC_079316.1 coordinate 106,859,710, forward strand.
TCAACAGAATTAAACATTACAAAAGGTACAAGACAAGGCTGTCCTCTTTCTCCATTTCTATTCGATTTATCAATGGAGGTCCTCTCAAACCATATAAGAAATGATCCAAAAATCAAAGGTTTAACAATAGAAAATGAAGAACACAAAATCAAAAGCTACGCAGATGACGTTGTCTTAATTTGTCAAAACCCTGAACAAACACTTCCACATGTTTATAATCACCTCATCGAATATGCAAAATACTCCGGTTATAAACTTAACAAAACGAAGACGAAAATTTTGACTTTCAATCTAACAGCAGATGAAGACAAGCATATTGAAGATATCATCGGATGTCGAATTACTAAAGAACCAGTGAAATATTTGGGTGTCAACATATCCTCACAAAACAATACACTTCTAAGGTCAAACTACTTGAAAATTTTGGGAGAAATAGAAAAAGATTTGAGTTTATGGTCAAAAATGAACATCTCATGGATAGGAAGGATATCGACGATAAAGATGAATGTTCTTCCTAGACTAAATTTTTTATTTCAATTTTTGCCAATTGACATCCCTGATAGGACACTAGAGAACTGGCAAAAACAAGTTAACCGATTTGTTTGGAATGGGAAAAAACCGAGAGTCAGATTTAAAGTCCTTCAAGACGAAAAGAAAAGAGGAGGGCTGGCATTGCCTAATCTCAAATTATACTACCACGCTGCCTGCCTAACTTGGATAACCGAATGGATAAAACATCCTAAAAGCCGGCATGTTATTTTAGAGCGGGCGGACTTGGGACAAGGTTTCCATAAAGTTTTGTGGGACTTCAAATCAAAAATTCAAAAAGACAAAGTATCAGAAGATTGCGATGTCAAAACAGTGTTACTGAAAGTGTGGAAAAGATACAAAAAGAGAATAAGTCCTTCTCCGCCACCCATAATGTCACCAACTGAAGCTTATCACGATAATGTTAAACTGAAACCGGGTGTTCATTTTACCTACAATGATATGATAGCGTCCACGGGAGAAATTAAGACCATGATTAAACTTCAAGAAAAATTTCAAAAGTTGAATTGGTTAACTTATCTACAATTGAGGTCCAACTTGCAAAAAGACTGTTTATACCCACAACCACTTCGTGAATTAACAGAATTTGAGCAGTTAATATCTAAAAATGATTCACACGTCTTAGGAAAAATATACAAGCTTCTCCTGAAATACGATACAGAAGAAGAACAAGTGAAAACAAATATGATAAAGTGGATGCAAAATTTCGGAGAAATGATCAATATGGACCTATGGGAAAAACTTTGTTCTTCTGAATTGAAATACACTGTCTGTCAAGAAGTGAAAGAAAATTGGTACAAAACTTTTTACAGATGGTATCTGACTCCTAATATGCTTTCCCAGATGACAATTCCAGGGAAAAAAGGTGCATGTTGGAAATGTCAAGAGTCAGACGGCTCTTACTTTCATGTTTGGTGGACGTGTTCAAAACTACAACTATACTGGAAAAGAATTCATCGGGAACTACAGATGATGTTAGATATGAAGTTTACATTTGATCCTAAATTTTATCTATTCAGTATAGTGCCGTCAAATTTACCTTTGAAATCGCATGACGTCTTCAAATATGCTACAACAGCTGCCAGAACAATTTTAGCAAGAACCTGGAAACAAACTCACATACCTGAAATTGATGACTGGAAAGAAAAACTTCTGGAATATGCAACCATGGCCAAAATGACTTTTGAATTAAATCCTAAACCTAGTGAATCTACTGAGCAATTCGAGGAGAAGTGGGCATCTTTCTATACTTACATGAAATGCAGCTAACCTAAACGAAGTATGTTTAAACATTATAATAAACTCTGTATTATATTTTCTTATTTCAATTAACTGCCAAGTAGAATATGAATTTTTAAAATATTAGAAATCAGTCTGATGCAAGTATAACAAACTAAAGATATTCTGTAATTATGTTCTATTCAGAAATCATTTTACAATACTGTATTGTTTTTATAATGATAACGTTTACCCCTTCCCCTTTTTCTCTTCCTGTACCCTCCAATTATATAAATAAAATAATAAAAATAGAAGAAGAAGAAAAAAAACGGCTCCGGTCTGTGGTGAGTGGAGCGTCTCCACAGACCTCTGCAGAATCTCCTGCTAAACCGAAAGCTCCCACTAAAGTAAAGGAAGTAGAAACCACCGTTTATGTGGACACAGTTTTACAACACTATGAAGGTGGTCCCCAACTACCCGTTAAGGCACTCATTGACTCCGGTTGCGGTCGCACTCTCATCAATGAGGCCACATTTGCAGCACTCAAAGTCAAGTCCGAGGCTTTATCAGCCCCCGTCCAATTTGCCCAAATGGATGGGAGCCATTTCAAGGGGGGCCCAGTTGATCATCGCACTATAGGGGTGGCGATGGGTATTGGCTCCCACTGGGAGCAAATAGACTTTACTATAGCCCCTATCCGATTTGAAGTGGTCCTGGGAATTAACTGGATTAAAGGTCATAGTCCCAGTATAGACTGGGAGACGAACACTATCTCCTTTGCCAACCCCAAATGCGACCAGCACCGACAGCAAGTTGCGGTGCTGTCTCCACCCGCTCCGGCATTAATCTCCGATGTCCCATCACCGCCGTCCCTACCTGATGTATACCAGGACTTTGCGGATGTCTTCAACATTAAAGAATGTGATGCCTTGCCCCCTCACCGGGCCACTGACTGCAATTGAGGTGGTGAAGGACTGCACATTAACCAAGAGTAAGATTTACCCTATGAGCACTTCCGAGCGCACTGTACTACGGGACTTTTTGGACAAAAACCTTGCCAGAGGGTTCATTCGCCCATCGAATGCTCCCAACTCAGCCCCCGTGTTCTTCGTTCGAAAAAAGGAGGGCGACCTGCGCCTCTGCATTGACTTCCGAAAACTCAATGCAGTTACTCAAGCCAACGCCTATCCTATACCGCTAATTTCAGATATTTTGGGGCAACTACAACAGGGATGTATATTCTCCAAATTGGACCTAGTAGAAGCCTACTACCGCGTCCGTATCCGCGAAGGGGACGAACCCCTCACTGCCTTCTCTAGCTGTTTTGGAATGTTTGAATTCCTTGTGATGCCCTTCGGGTTAAAAGGTGCCCCGGGGGTCTTCATGCAACTCATCAACGAAATCCTCCATGATTTACTGTACCGCGGGGTGGTAGTTTATTTGGATGACATTCTTATTTATTCAAAAACCATGGACGAGCACGTCACTTTGGTCCGAGAAGTTCTGCACCGCCTGCGCAATCACCAACTCTTTGCAAAGTTGGCTAAATGCGAATTTCACCAGAGCAAAATAACTTTCTTGGGATATATAATCTCCCACCATGGCCTTAGCATGGACCCGGCCGAGGTTCAATCCGTCCTCGATTGGACTCCTCCCTCCAACCGCAAGCAAGTACAACAGTTTCTGGGCTTTGCTAATTTCTACCGCGGATTTATCCCTAACTTCGCCCAAATAGCGCTGCCCATCACCGACCTTCTGAAAACCAAGGGTAAAGGAAGCTCTGCTACATTACCCTCCGCTAAGATACTGTGGACTGATCAATGCCAGACCGCCTTTGTAGCCCTCAAACGCCTTTTCACTTCGGAACCTGTGCTACGGCACCCAGACCCAAATCGAATGTTCATTGTACAAGTCGATGCCTCCGACGTAGATATGGGGGGGGCCTGCTCCAAAGAGGACCAGATGGTCTCCTTCACCCCTGCGCTTACTTCTCAAAGAAATTTGCGCACTCCCAATTGAACTGGCCCATTTGGGAGAAAGAAGCCTTGGCCGTTCACCATGCGCTTACTCTATGGCGACAATTCCTGGAAGGGTCTAAAGTCCCCTTCGAAGTTTGGACCGATCACAAGAATCTGGCCGCCCTCACAGGAACCCATAAGTTATCCGCGAAACAACAACGTTGGGCGGAATTCTTTGCTCAGTTTCGTTTTGTCCTGAAGCATGTCCCTGGAAAACAAAACGTTCTCGCAGATGCTCTCTCCCGATTGCCTCAATACCCGGCTAAACTCGATCGGCCAACAGACTCTTTATTTACGCCCGCGCAAAGAGAAGCCCTGCCCGGCTGTACAAACCCGATCCCAAACGCTGCCCCAGCGGAAACACACGATAGCCGACGCTCCAGCTCTTCCAACCCAACCGGCCGCCCAGCCGCCTGCAGTCTGCGCACCACCGCACGTGAGCGCTTCCCCCTCGTCAACTCCCATAACTGCTCCTACTACCACCGTAAACAAGGGGGGGTTCCCGTCCCCGAGTCTTTCTTAAATTCCCTTCGGGAACAATGCCTTATGGAACGCTCTGCTCAAACCCTGCCTCCTGGTGTAATCGAACAAGGAGGCTCTTGGTATAAAGACTCGAAATTATATGTGCCCAAAGCGCTCCGAAAAGACGTCTTACACTTGGCTCATGGAGTGAAAACAGCTGGACACTTTGGGTTCCTAAAGACCCTTCACCTGTTGCGCAGACAATTTTGGTGGGGGGGAATGCGTTCTGACATTGACTCTTTTATTCGCAGCTGTCCTGTTTGCGCCACAGTCAAACGATCTCAAGGCAAGCCCCCAGGACTACTGCAACCACTTGAAATACCCAGCAAACCCTGGGAAGTGATTGCTATGGATTTTATGACGGATCTCCCTCTCAGCGGGGGGAAAACTGTTATGGGTTATCACTGACTTATTTTCTAAGCAAATACATTTGGTTCCATGTGCGGGGATCCCCTCCGCTCAGAAGTTGGCCCGCCTCTTCGTGTCACATGTCTTTAGACTACATTCGTTTCCGCGCAAGATAATCTGCGACCGCGGAAGTAGTTTCGTTGCTAAGTTTTGGAAAGCTTTTCTCAAATTGGTAGGGGTGGAGCAGGGGTTGTCTAGTGCATACCATCCCCAAACGGATGGTCAAACCGAACGTGTCAATGCTGTACTTGAATGCTATTTGCGCTGTTATGTCAATTACCACCAAGACGACTGGGTGGAACTGTTGCCTTTTGCAGAATATGCCTACAATAATGCTGTACATCAGTCCACAGGTTTCAGCCCGTTTTATGCGGTGTATGGACAGGACTTCGGTCCTATCACCCCAATAGAAGGATCAGAGGGGGAGGGGGATGCCGACATTGCCTCTTGGGCACACACCCTCCGTACCACATGGCCCTGGCTGGTTAGCAACCTAGACCGAGCCAAGCGCAAATACAAGGCGCAGGCTGACAAGCATCGTTCCCCCGGTAGGGACCTGCAAGTGGGCGACTTGGTATACCTTTCCACCAAGAACCTGCGCTCCACCCGTCCGTGCCATAAGCTCAGTGCTAAATACATTGGCCCATTTCCCATCACCCGCCTCATAAATCCTGTCATGGTGGAACTGTCTCTCCCCAAAACTCTGAGGCGTGTGCACCCCGTTTTCCATATCAGCCTTCTAAAGCCCCATGTTGCTTCCCCACAATGGCACCCGGAGCCGCCTCCTGAACAACCCATAATGGTGTGGGGGGGAAGGAATTTCGAAGTCTCCAAAATCCTGGATTCCCACATACAGCACGGGGCCTTGCAATACCTGATCCGCTGGAAACACTTCCCCCCTGCCTATGACGAATGGGTTCGCGCACGGGATGTCTCCGCCCCCAAACTCGTCAACGCCTTTCACAATGCCTACCCGGACAGACCAGCCCCCTTGCCGGATGGGAGGGGGCCTTAAGGGGAGCAGGATGTCAGGCTGTTATCTCGGTTTAGATGTTTCCTTTCGTTCCTTTGCTGAAACGTCCAGACTTCAAGGACGGCTACACATACCAAAGCCTGGGAACGCTACTCCTGGGAAATAATGCTCTGTTTATGCTTTGTAATCTCCCACCGTTTCTCTGCCTTATATTTCCAAATAACGGGCAAGACAAACTATAGCTGTCATCTTGTCTTCAATGCACTGTATTGCCTATTTGACCAGTAAAGCCATCTGCTTGGAATCTGATTGTCTCTGTGGTGATTTCTGGTTCGATGGGTCAAGAGCTTACAGACGTGTTCACCCCGTTTTCCATATCAGCCTCCTAAAACCTCATGTTGCTTCCTCGCAATGGCACCCAGAGCCGCCTCCCGAGCAACCCGTAATGGTGGGAGGGGAAGAACATTTCAAAGTTTCCAAAGTCCTAGATTCCCATATACATCATGGGACCTTGCAATACCTGATCCGCTGGAAGCACTTCCCCCCTGCCTATGACAAGTGGGTTTGCGCACGAGATGTCTCCACCCCCAAACTCGTCAACGCCTTCCACACAGCCTACCCAGACAAACCAGCCCCCTTACCAGATGGGAGGGGGTCTTAAGGGGAGCAGGATGTCAGGCCTGTATCTCGGTTTCTATGTTTACTTTCGTTTCTCTGCTGCACTACTCAGACTCAAGGACGATTACACATACCAAAGCTGTTTGAAGTCTTGGGAACACAAATCCTGGGAACTGTTGCCCTGTTTATGTTCTATAATCTCCCGCCATTTCTATGCTTCTTAAAGCCAAATAACGGACAGCTAACTCATAGCTGTCACCCTGCCTTTCATGCACTGTATTGCCTAAATGTCCAGTAAAGCCATCTTCTTGGAATCTGATTGTCTCTGTGGTGATTTCTTGTTCGATGGGTCAAGAGTTGACACTGTCGCCATAATCGGCGTGAAATCCACAAGAACCAGGACTCTCCTGGCGGCAGCGTTCTGTGCTTCCCGGTGGCATAGGGCGGGATCCGGAACAGTTTGCAGAATGTCCCCCCCCCTGAGCCCCCGCCATTGGGAAACAACTCAGGCCCTTGATTGGGGCCGCCGACTCCTGTTGCATCCCATGGAGTGCAAGCTCAGCCAACAACTGGGCTAGGAGCGCTAAGTCCTCTTGCGCCAACCGGGCCTCCTCCAGCAAAGTATCTAGCCCCAAAAGGTCGTTGCGGGCACATAGATCAGCGTCCTGAGTCCTCCAGGGGGTCCCCGCTGCCAGGCAACGCCACTGATCAATAACCAGCCTAACCAGGCGTGTGGACTCCGCGTAAGTCCGCTGTGCCTCCTCCAAGACGGCACGCAGAAAGTCGTGGTCCTCGGGGAGCTCGTCCTGCGCCCCAAACTGAGGACCCCAACGGGTCTGCTGTCGAAAGGTCTGTTGCCACATTGTCTAGGCGAACCCTCCAGGGCTCCAGCCAAGGTCAACAAGTAAGGATAGCACTAGTGTCCTAATGTAAGCTCTAGCCCTGCGGCAAACCCATAAACAGATTCCAGCAGGTGGCAAGTCCACGAAAGCTGTTTTATTGGTTAGGATCGACAGGTTTCAGAAGCCATATTCAAAAGGACACTAGTAAGGGGCAAAGGCAAGGTACATAGCATATATGAAAGAGCAAAAGGAGATAACTGGTAACCCAGGCAACCCCCCTCCCGGAGGCAGGAAGGAGTACTTGGCGATTCCCACAGTATGGGAATCTATGAAGACTAAACACGGGGCATAGACTGGCCTTGGATAGAATAGAACAACAGCACTTGGAAGCAGCACAATCAGACTACCGCATACCATCCCCATGGCCTGCTCCGTCAAACCCGATTCTCAAGATCAGAGACCACCGCTCTTAACCACGACAGTTAAGGAATTCTGCCTTTTACAGTGCAATCCTAACAAGAGTTACAATTAGGGCTGCCAACTGCCAGGTAGTAACTATAATAAATGGCAGCATGTGGCTTCAAAGATAATGTAATGTGAAATATACCAACTGGAAAAGAAAACAATAATATAGAATATAATAATTCTATTTTTTGTTTTTTGGAAAATCCAAAACACAACATATATTCATAAACACTGTGTTGAAAGCCACACCGAAATCTCACTGGGTCTGAAATAACAAAAAATGTATAGATACAGATTGCTTTTAACAACAAAACATGAACAACATAAATTCAAGAATTATTTCTGTGGCCTTAAGAAAGGCTCATGTATACTCAAGAATTATAGTCCATGAAAAATCACGAAGAGACAAAGGTCCAAGGTGGGTCTATCACAAGTACATGTTTCGGAATCCAATCCTTCCTCAGCTTGGCAACCACAACGATGTTTAAAGAGACCAATAATAATGTATTCTAAAAATAATGATAATCATAATAATAATAATAATAAGGCTTATCAAAATGGCTGCAGTGACAACTTATGAGTGTTGAGAATACATCTGTAACAACATGGATGCAATTTCAAAAATAAGACTGCTTACCACTGCTTTTCAAAAAGTCCAAAGAATCTTCAAAAGGAAATTCATGGGAACAATTTTTTCCTATGGTACAATGAAGCTAATCAATAAGGCTAATGTTAAAAATGAGCCAAAGATTGAACAACTCTCCATACTAAAAATGAATTCTTACCCCATATGAAAGGGATCTAGAAAGAGTAATCAATCCATTCAGAAGTCAGTATTCTTCGAAGTGAGAACAGGAATGCAGGGACAAACTCACACAGCTGTGAGAAAAATTTCTCAAAAGGATCCAACTGATTAAAGTGACCACGTTACAAAAAACAAGAGAGGTCAAATTCTGTATTTAAGCCACTAGCTTAAATACATTTTAACGTTTTAAAACGAAACGTTTTAACGTTTTAAAAAGAAAAATGAAGCGTCTTTCCTGGCAATTGAGAATCTTCTTAACATCTTGTGCCTGGTATGCTTTAGGCTGGTATTGCCAAAGAATTTGACCATGAGAGACAAAATGGCTGACAATTGGGGTGTCCTGAGTTCAAGCCAGGTAGTAGCAGGAGATCTCCTGCTAATTCAACTGATCTCGAGCCGATAGAGATCAGATCACCTGGAGAAAAATGGCCGCTTTGGCAATTGAACTCTATAGCATTGAAGTCCCTCCCCTCCCCAAACCCCGCCCTCCTCAGGCTCCGCCCCCAAAATCTCCCACCGGTGGCGAAGAGGGACCTGGCAACCCTAGTTATAATGCACTTACAAGGATTTAACTCTATTCAGGATTGCACTATTAACCAGACAAATACATTTAAATATTTATGATAATTATCAGATTCCCAACAGAGGGACCTTTTATTCAGTACCCCAAGGTACTGAATAAAGAAAAGCTGTCACCCACATAGTTAAAAAGGAAGGGAAGCTTATTATTTTCTTCTCTCCCTGTGACTGAAAAATGTCTCAAGCATCATTAATTTAAAAAATAAGTAAAGGAGCGCTTAACTAATTTAAAAGTTTTCAATAATCAATTCAAACTGGAACCCACCCATAAACATACAAAAGCTTTAATCTAGCAATGAACCCAGGTACATATTGGAGCCATAATGCGACAATATATATTTAACGGGCTGTAACCAAAAACATCCAAAGTTTAGGAAGCACAAATTCAATCTGAGTGGGGAAGTTAAACAAACAAACCAGTCAATGGGATAATAATGCAGCATGATTCTAAACCATTATTGCTTACCTGAATGAAGCGTGTAGCTGTGATCAATTGTAGCAGTTTATTTGATCTGAAAAGATGTGGGGCAGGCCAGCCAAGAAAGGCAGAAAATCTCGGTTTAGAACAATCAAGGCAAGCAGCAAGAAACAGAATTGCTCAAAAAGGGGCACAACTTTGTCTTTGCCCTTGCATAATTCTGTGGATTGCAAAACTGGACTTCATACTTCCCCATTCACTGGCTCTGCACACAATGCAATCTTGCCCAATCAATTTACTGGCAAAAAAGAGAACAAATTCTAATTGTTGACATTTCAGATCACCCTTCCTCCTTCTCTTCATGAATGGATCTGCATGTGTACTATGAGGAGGAGGAGGAGAAGAAGAGTTAGTTTTTATATGCTGACTTTCGTTTTTATATGCCAAATCAAACTGGTTTACAATCCCCTTCCCCTCCCTACAACAGACACCCTGTGAGGTAGGTGCCACTAGGATCCTTACCTGCAATGGATGGTATCCTTCTACTTACCTCTGTTGGGGAAGTATAGTATATTTTATTCATAAATGGGTTATTCGGTTGAAACCTGAGACTATGGATGATGATGAATAATTGCACGCAATATAATCTTGAAGAACTGAGGAAGAATTGGGCTGTGTGCCTTGAAACGATCGTCTTCTCCTGCAATTAATCAACTGCTGCTAAGAAAAGAAGTACATCTTTAAAGACATTTCAATTGACTTTATTCCATACTTACCTTACATAGGAATTGTTGTGAACTTGTGCTTTGGGGAAATTTAACATGGAAAAGAAATAAATACATATGCTTGTTGGGAATATATGTCATTGGTGGGTATATTACCACGTACTGTGAATATATAGCCAGAATACTGTTGGCATTGCTCATAGCTATTCCTATACTGAATTTCTCATCTTATGATAAGTGTATAGAGGTGTCTGATTTGGTTTTCAACCTCCAGGTAGTAGCTGGAGATCTGCTATTACAACTGATCTCCAGCTAATAGAGATCAGTTCTCCTGGAGAAAATGGCTGCTTTGGCAATTGGACTCTATGGCATTGAAGTCCCCTCCCCAAACACCACCCTCCTCAGACTCCTCCCCCTAATCTCCAGGTGTTTCCCAACCCAGAGCTGACAACCCTAGGGACTGTACTACAGGGCCTTTCAACAAAACTCCAAGAAGACCATAGGAGCTGAGGCAATAAATTCCAAATAGGGTGGCCAACTCTGGGTTTGGAAATACCTGGTGATTTGGGGGTGGAGCCTGGAAGAGTGGGGTTTAAAGAGGGGAGGGACCTCAGTAGGGTATAATGCCATGCAATCCACCTTCCGAAAGAGCTATTTTCTCCAGGAGAAGTACAATAGACATTTAAATAAACAAATTATAAATAAAAAAGCAATGTATGTAGTCTAGAGATTGGTGTAATTCCAGGAGATATCCAGCCACCACCTGGAGGTTGGTAACCTATTTCCAAGACAGGTGAAAGTTGTTTTGAGACTAGCTTCATTTCCTATGGTCTGTCCCAGTTCCCCAAGATTTCTGCTGTCCCACCGTGGCCTGTGGTCAACTAGGTTTTGCAGATTTTTTTGAAACCTTACAAAGTCTTGCAAAGCCTGGAAACCAAAGGGGGAGATGTGTATCTCAAGTGGAATGATGCTCCCTCTTCCAGCTCACTAAAAAACTATCATTTGTGTCTCGCCTTAAAGACCATCATTTTTGAGGTATTTTGGAGAAACCTAATGGAGAACAGGAAGAACTGGCAGTTGTAGGGTTGCCAGGTCCCTCTTCGCTACCGGCAGGAGGTTTTTGGGGCAGAGCCTGAGGAGGGCGGGGTTTGGGGAGGGGAGGACAATGCCATAGTGCTCAATTGCCAAAGTGGCCCTTTTCTCCAGATGATCTCTATCAGCTGGAGATCGGTTGTATTAGCAAAAGATCTCCAGCTAGTACCTGGAGGTTGGTAACCCTAGGCAGTTGCCACACCACTATTTAAGTCAAAACCTAAAGTGGAAACGGGGCAGAAAAGGTGGCTTCATTGGGAACATGAACACACTTATAGCAGCCTTATACCGAATCAGATCATTGGTCTGTCAAGGTCAGTATAGTTGACTCTGATTGGCAGCAGCTCTTCATGGTGACGGGTAGAGGTCTTTCCCGTCACCTATGACCTGATGCTTTTAAATAGAGATGTTAGAGATTGAATTTAGGACCTTCTACATACAGAGTAGATTATCTTCCATGGAGCTGAGTTAGGGTTACCAGCTCTGGGTTGGGAATTACCTGGAGATTTGGAGGGGTGGAGCCTGAGGAGGGTGGGGTTTGTATAGGGGAGGAACTTCAATGCCATAGAGTTCAATTGGCAAAGTGACCATTTTCTCCAGGGGACCTGATCTTTGTCGCCTGGAGATCAGTTGTAATAGCGGGAGATCTCCAGCCACCACCTGGAGGTTCAGCAAACTAGAAACAGCACTTCACAAAGCTAGACACAATGATTATAAAGTAGTGGTATTTAATAACATATCCACCACTGATAGTATGTAGGCAAAAACATGTGTAGTTAATTATTCCCTTAAAAGTAACGCCGAAGAGAGGACTATGCCTTGTTACAAACAAATAACAGTATTATAGGTAAGCCCATGAAAGGGGGTGCCAACCTCCCTTTCTTCCACAGATATGCTTCTTGAGAGTAGCAATTCAGTAGTGCAGTTGTTCTCAACAGAAGCCCGGTGATCTTTCGGCGATTAACGCCTTCTTCAGGGACCACTATATCATAAATTAGTACATAATACTAATTAACAAATAATAATTAACATGAATATGCTAGCAATTGGCTTAAACAAGGGAGAAAATAGAGAGAAGATAGAGCATCATACTCACATGCTGGCTGTTATTAACATTCTCTGCATTGGCAATTTACCAAAGATACTGCCCTTAATTTTAAATGGTGCAGTCACATGTAAGAATCAACCTGTGAGGGCCATGTGTCTTTGACTCCCTTTCTCCTTTCTGTGTCCTTCATCCCTCTCCCCTTTGAACTCGTAAAAGCAGTTCACACCTCCCCGGGTCCAGGCGCCTCATCTGTCTTTCCCAGGTGCCGTCTTCCCCTCCCCTGCTGCGCTTCCTGCATGCACTCCCTCGGGCCAGATTCGGCCTTGGAGATCTGATAGTCCTAACAGTCTCTCTGAGACCGTTTGATGTTTTGTATTGATGTTTTGTATTGCACTTGTAGCTTCCCATAACAGAAGTGTGAATCCCAGTGCCCTGTAGGAGATATATTCTGTAACCCTGATTGTTAGCTCACTTGCAACTTTAAACTCGTGTCTGCCCAGTACCATCTGAAGCTTTCAATAAATCCTTTGTTTCTGCATCCAAGTCTGAGCAAGTGATTTTGCGAAGTCAACACAGTTTGGTTGGGACTCTCACACAACCATTAAAGAGACAGTTACATTTTACATTGCAGAAAAACTGAAATCAATTAAAGAGACAGCTGTTACATATATTATGTTACAAATAGCATGCTAAATCCATCAAGGTATTCAGTCCTTTAGGATACAAAGTATCAAACATGTGGATGTATTTAGATTCTTGACGTCTTAATATGAGATCCACATCAGACCTATCATATTTCTGTTGATTGAATCGCCATAACACAAAAAATGAAAGATCCTCATCAGTGTGATTATTGTCAAGGAAATGCTGTGTTAGAGGGGCCTCCAATACACGTTGCCTAATCCTGGACCTGTGTTCACTTATGCGATATTTGAGTTGTCTATGGGTTTTTCCAATGTACCAAAAATGGCAAGCACATGCTAACAGTCAAAGAAATCATTAATCCAGCTGCTGGCCAAAAGTTCATGATTGAGAGTTTTAACAACTGTGATTCCAAACATTTAATTTGTGTGATAAAATGTGCTTGCCATTTTTGGTACATTGGAAAAACCCATAGACAACTCAAATATCGCATAAGTGAACACAGGTCCAGGATTAGGCAACGTGTATTGGAGGCCCCTCTAACACAGCATTTCCTTGACAATAATCACACTGATGAGGATCTTTCATTTTTTGTGTTATGGCGATTCAATCAACAGAAATATGATAGGTCTGATGTGGATCTCATATTAAGACGTCAAGAATCTAAATACATCCACATGTTTGATACTTTGTATCCTAAAGGACTGAATACCTCGATGGATTTAGCATGCTATTTGTAACATAATATATGTAACAGCTGTCTCTTTAATTGATTTCAGTTTTTCTGCAATGTAAAATGTAACTGTCTCTTTAATGGTTGATTCTTACATGTGACTGCACCATTTAAAATTAAGGGCAGTATCTTTGGTAAATTGCCAATGCAGAGAATGTTAATAACAGCCAGCGTGTGAGTATGATGCTCTTTCTCTCTATTTTCTCCCTTGTTTAAGCCAATTGCTAGCATATTCATGTTAATTATTATTTGTTAATTAGTATTATGTACTAATTTATGATATAGTGGTCCCTGAAGAAGGCGTTAATCGCCAAAACAGAAAGAACACCGGGCTTCTGTTGAGAACAACTGCACTACTGAATTGAATTCTCAAGAAGCATAACTGTGGAAGAAAGGGAGGTTGGCACCCCCTTTCATGGACTTACCTATAATACTGTTATTTGTTTGTAACAAGGCATAGTTCTCTCTTCGGCGTTACTTTTAAGGCAATAATTAACAACACATGTTTTTGCCTACATACTATCAGTGGTGGATATGTTATTAAATACCACTACTTTATAATCATTGTGTCTAGCTTTGTGCTGTTTCTAGTTTGCTGAGCATCCTACAGCACGCTAACCTTTGTTTACCACACCATCTGGAGGTTGGCAACCCTAAACTGAGTTCTAGCGATATGATGGGGAAAGAGTTCTGTCTCCTTTCACTGCAATATACCTAATTTTGTAACTTCTGTCATGTGAAAATGTGTACAAAACAAACTGAAAATGCAATACACCATGGGGAAAAACTCACAACAATTATTTACTACGTCAACGATTGGCACAAGAAAAACGAGTTGTGGCCAAACAGTAAAAATGTATACAAAGGTAAAGGTCCCTTGTGCAAGCACCAGGTCATTCCTGACCCATGGGGTGACGTCACATCCCAACCTTTCCAAGGCAGACTTTGTTTTTTACGGGGTGCTTTGCCAGTGCCTTCCCCAGTCATCTCCCTTTACCCCCAGCAAGCTGGGTACTCGTTTTACCGACCTCGGAAGGATGGAAGGCTGAGTCAACCTTGAGCCGGCTAATTGAAACCGACTTCCGTTGGGATCGAACTCAGGTTTTGAGCAGAGCTTGGACTGCAGTACTTCAGTTTACCACTCTGTGCCACCTAATTTTTACAGTGGTAGGGAAAACGTGGAGCCCCGTGGCATTTCGCCACCGGTGGGAGGTTTTTGGGATGGAGCCTGAGGAGGGTGGGGTTTGGGGAGGGGACTTCAGTGCCATAGAGTCCAATTGCCAAAGCGGCCATTTTCTCCAGGTGAACTGATCTCTATCAGCTGGAGATCAGTTGTAATAGCAGGATGTCAGGCTGCTATCTCGGTTTCTGTGTCGGTACTGTACTGTACTGTCTAGCCTCAAGGCCGACCACACATACCAAGGCCTGGGAATACTGCTCCTGGGAAAGTTGACTTTGTCTGTGTATGCTGATGTTGTATAATCTCCCGCCATTTACTGCCTTATATTATCGTTCGGCTAGTAAGACTCTCATAGCTGCCATAGTTCCCTGTATGCACTGTATTGCCTTTTTGACCAGTAAAAGCCATCTGCTTGGATTCTATACGACTCTGTGGTGATTTCTGGTTCGAAGGGTCAGGAGCTTACATTATGGCAGCTATCAATCATCTTCTTTATTGTACTACTAGTCAGGCTGGAGCCCAGGGGGGTTCGCCTGCCGCTTGGATGGGAGCTGAGAAGCTCTCCGAGTGACCTACTATCCTGGATTCCTCTCGGAAGGATCCCACCCTGTTACAGGACATAGTCGCTGAACTCTTCAGAACTACCCTAGAGGTTTGCCGCTTGAGGGGACTGGTACAGGAGCAGTGGCAATCTCTTAAAGGGACTCTCTGGATGTTGACGTCGGAGGATACTGATACTCGTTTAGATCTTCAGGTCTTGGATCAATTACTGGACGATGCCCGGTTGGCAACTGAGGATTTACAAGTACTAACTGGACTTTTGGATAATCTTATTTCTCGAGAGACTCTTTCCTCTAGTTCTATCATGGCAGGAGCCCCGCCGGAGGGTTTTTCCCTGATCCCGGATGCGGCCAGCTGTCAGGCTGAAGCCAAGCGAGTCGCTATTCGCACCGCTCTTCTCCTTGTGGAATGTACAAAGGACACCCCGGTCGCCACCTTGGCTCAGGCTTTGACCTCAACTTTTGGAGCCGATGCACCTGCACTGGCGGTTCGAATACAACCCTTGCTGGGCGGGGAATCCGACCCCATACTCTCACTCCTGGAAACAGAACTTTTACCGCGCATTACGGCGGAGGCTGCCCTAAGACTTGAGAACGCCAAAGTTCTTGCGGATAAGGATGCCGCCGAAGCGGCTAAGGTCGCCAGAGAGAGAGAGGCTGCTGACGCAGCCAAGGCGGCAGCAGCAAGGGTTAGGGATCGGGCGAGAACGGATACGCGCCCCAAGGGCACTGTACAAGGGCTATCAGGTCTGTCTTTTTCCCCGGCGTTTGTCCCGTCGCGCGCGACCCAACGCGCACGCCGTTTGGCTGACCGACGTCTAGACTCAGGAGAGTCTGAAGACGAGGATCTTTATGGAGATAGCTCTCAATGGGCCACGAGCTTCCGGACCAGTAAGCCTCATCTCACTGGTGGCCCAAGTGAGGATTCTTACGAGCCCAGAATCGGGAGCTCTCCGACCGTGTTGATCAACTCCAAGAACTAATGGAACGTATGCTTCAGGATAACAGGCAATTACAACAAACCCTGATAGCCCAAGCACAGCCTGTTCTGATACCGGGTCAGGGGGTGCCCATCCAGCCACCCCAACCACCCGCTAATGTGCCTGCTCCACCCTTGCCTCCCGGAGCTCCCGTTGTTCCTCCGCCCGGACCACCCGTGCAACCGGGCCAACCTGCGCCCGGCCCTTGGAAGCAACTTAAATTGAGGACTACGTACGACGGATCTCTCGAGACTTTGCCTTGTTTCTTGCATCAAGTGGACAGTTATATGCAAGAACAAGGACAACTTTTCCCCACGGAAGATAGCCGGGTGCGTTATGTAGCTTCCCTTCTGACAGGTAAAGCAGCTGACTGGATGGTCCTCCAGTTTGACACCCGCTCTCGAGCTATTCGTTCCCTCAACAACTTCATGACTGCTCTAAGAAGGAGGTTTGAAGACCCCTTCCTGGGGGAAAGAGCCAAAACGGAACTCTTACAACTCAAACAAGGCTCTGCTACAGTTCGAGAATTTGCCGATGAATTTCAACGACTGGCAAGCAAAATTGTAGGCTGGCCCGAAACCACTCTAATTCATCATTTCAGGGAAGCCTTGCACCCTGACGTTCTGAACTGGTCATACATGCGGGGCGATCCCGATACCCTTGAAGACTGGATTCTATTGGCCGAGGAAGTGGAAAGCCGCCGACGCTTTATTTCCCTAGTCCGTCAAAAGCACAAGGAAAAAGGCACCCAAAAGCCACAATCCAAGGCACCACCGTCCGTCCCACGAAATCCTCCACGTCCGCCCCAGGAACGTGAAGTCCGATTTCAGAGAGGTGCCTGTCTTACTTGCGGAGAAATGGGCCACTTTGCAGCTGTTTGCCCGCACCGCCATGAATTATTTCGTCCCAGCACGACGACCCGCGCCAGAGGTCGTCCACCACGCAGAGGCACCGCGGCCACCCACAGCGCAGCTCCGGGAAGACCCACACCCTCTGCACTCCATGCCGGAGACCCAGCCTCCCTGCCTACTACCAACGACCCCGCCGGGTCTCGGATTACAAGTGCCCCATTGGGGGACAACTTTCCCTCTTCGGATGAGGAAAACCCTTGGAATTCTCTAGCCTTAAATCTGGAATCTCCCCTCGACTTGTCAAAAAACGGCTCCGGTCTGTGGTGAATGGAGCGTCTCCACAGACCTCTCAGGATCCTCCTGTTAAACCGAATGCTCCTACCAAAATCAAAGAAGTGGACTCCACCGTCTACGTGGATGCAGTTTTACAACACATTAACGGTGGCCCACAACTACCCGCCAAAGCACTAATCGACTCCGGTTGCTGTCGCACTCTCATAAGCGAAGCCACTTTTGCTGCACTCAGAGCCGAATCTGAGGCTTTACCCGCCCCCGTCCAATTTGCCCAAATGGACGGGAGCCATTTCCAGGGGGGTCCAGTTGATCACCGCACCATAGGGATAGCAATGGGAATTGGCTCCCACTGGGAGCAAATAGACTTCACTATAGCCCCTATCCGTTTTGAAGTGGTCTTGGGTATTAACTGGATTAAAGGACATAGTCCCAGTATTAACTGGGAAACAAAAACTATCTCCTTCGCCAGCCCCATGTGCAATCAGCACCGGCAGAACTTTGCACTATTATATCCGCCCGTACCAGCATTGGCCTCCGATGTCCCAGCACTTCCAGTCCTACCTAATGTATATCGAGACTTTGCGGATGTCTTCGACCTTAAAGAATGTGATACCTTACCCCCCCACCGGGCCTCAGACTGTACAATTGAGGTGGTCAAGGACTGCACATTAACCAAAAGTAAGATTTACCCTATGAGCGCTTCCGAGCGCACTGTTCTCCGGGACTTCCTTGACAAAAACCTCGCCAGAGGGTTCACTCGCCCATCGAATGCCCCAAACTCGGCCCCCGCGTTTTTTGTTCGGAAAAAAGAGGGCGACCTTCGTTTATGCATTGACTTCAGAAAACTCAATGCGGTTACCCAAACCAACGCCTATCCTATCCCATTAATATCTGATATTTTGGGACAGTTACAGGAGGGCCGGGTGTTCTCCAAGTTGGACTTGGTGGAAGCCTACTACCGAGTCCGCATCCGCGAAGGAGATGAGCACCTCACTGCCTTCTCTAGCTGTTTCGGTATGTATGAATTCCTCGTGATGCCGTTCGGATTGAAAGGGGCCCCGGGGGTCTTTATGCAACTCATCAACGAAATCCTTCATGACTTGCTGTATCGCGGGGTGGTGGTTTACTTAGACGACATTCTTATTTATTCAAAAACCATGGAAGAGCATGTAACTCTCGTCCGAGAAGTTCTGCAGCGCCTGCGCGACCACCAACTCTTTGCAAAACTGGCTAAATGCGAGTTTCATCAAAGCCAGCTCACATTTTTAGGATACATAATCTCCCACCAAGGTCTTCGCATGGACCCTGTCAAAGTCCAAGCCGTTCTCGATTGGACTCCTCCCACCAACCGCAAGCAAGTGCAACAGTTTTTGGGATTTGCGAACTTTTATCGAGGATTCATTCCTAACTTCGCCCAAGTGGCCCTACCCATTACTGATCTACTAAAAACCAAAGGGAAAGCAAACACAGCTACCTTACCCTCCGCAAAAATCCTGTGGACTGATCAATGCCAAGCCGCGTTTGTGGCTCTCAAACGCCTCTTCACATCCGAACCCGTACTACAGCACCCGGACCCAAACCAAATGTTTATTGTGCAAGTCGATGCCTCCGATATAGCTATGGGAGGGGCCCTCCTCCAAAAAGGTCCGGATGGCCTCCTTCACCCGTGCGCTTACTTTTCGAGAAAATTTGCGCACGCACAATTGAACTGGCCCATTTGGGAAAAAGAGGCAGCGGCCGTTCACCATGCCCTGACTCTATGGAGACAATTCTTAGAGGGGTCCAATATCCCCTTCGAGGTTTGGACCGATCACAAGAATCTACCTGCCCTCACGGGGTCCCATAAACTATCAGCAAAACAACAACGTTGGGCTGAATTCTTCGCTCAGTTTCGTTTCGTCCTAAAACATGTTCCTGGGAAACAAAACGTTCTCGCAGATGCCCTCTCCCGGTTGCCACAATACCCGGTAAAACTCGAGAGACCAACTGACTCTCTGTTCACCCCTACGCAAAGGGGAACCTTTCCTGTACTGGCCGTGCAAACCCGATCTCAGCAACAGCACCCCAGACCCAGTTCTCCAGCACCTCCAACCCGAGCGGCTACCCAACCGCCCTCGCAACAACAACGAACCGACGATTCCACTCCTCCAACCCCACCGGCTGCCCTACCGCCTACAATCTGCGCACCACCGCACGTAAGCACTACCCCCATAGCTGGTCCTAAGACTACTATAGCCGGGGGGGGGGGGTTCCCGCCAAGGTTCCCATCTCCGAATCCTTTTTAAATACCCTTCGGGACCACTGCCTTTCTGAACGCTCCACTCACACCCTACCCCCTGGGGTAATAGAACAGGGAGGCTCATGGTACAAAGACTCTAAATTGTATGTACCCAAGGCACTTCGAAAAGACGTCTTACACTTAGCTCATGGAGTAAAAACAGCTGGACACTTTGGATTCCTAAAAACTCTCCACTTATTGCGCAGACAATTTTGGTGGGGGGGAATGCGTTCCGACGTTGACTCTTTTATTCGCAGCTGCCCTGTTTGCGCCACAGTGAAGCGATCACAAGGCAAACCCCCGGGGCTACTGCAACCTCTAGAAACACCCACCAGACCATGAGAAGTGATTGCTATGGACTTTATGACTGATCTCCCTCTCAGCGGGGGGAAAACTGTGTTATGGGTTGTTACTGATTTGTTTTCCAAGCAAATCCATTTAGTTCCATGCGCAGGGATCCCCTCTGCTCAAAAAATGGCCCGCCTCTTCGTTACACATATCTTCAAATTACATTCGTTTCCGCGCAAAATAATCTGTGACCGCGGCAGTGGCTTTGTTTCCAAGTTTTGGAAAGCATTCCTCAAGTTGGTGGGGGTTGAACAAGGATTGTCTACTGCATACCATCCTCAAACCGATGGTCAAACTGAACGTGTAAATGCTGTCCTTGAATGTTATTTACGCTGTTATGTAAACTACCACCAAGATAACTGGGTAGAACTGTTACCTTTTGCAGAATATGCCTACAATAATGCTGTACATCAATCTACAGGTTTTAGCCCATTCTATGCAGTATATGGACAGGATTTCGGTCCTGTTACGCCCAAAAATAATGTGGAGGGGGAGGGAGATCCTGACGTTGCTTCCTGGGCACACACCCTCCGTACCACTTGGCCTTGGCTCGTTAGCAATCTCGACTGAGCCAAGCGCAAATACAAAGCACAAGCTGATAAACATCGTTCCCCCGGGAGCGAACTGCGAGTGGGTAAATTGGTCTATCTTTCCACCAAAAACCTACGTTCCACCCGTCCGTGCCTTAAACTCAATGCTAAATTCATTGGCCCTTTCCCGATCACACGGGTCATAAATCCTGTCACGGTGGAATTAGCTCTCCCGAAAACTCTGAGGCATGTGCATCCCGTTTTCCACATTAGCCTCCTGAAACCCCATACGGCCTCTCCACAATGGCATCCCGATCCGCCCCCCGAACAGCCCATTATGGTGGGGGGGGAAGAGCACTTCGAAGTCTCCAAAATCCTTGACTCCCGTGTTCACCATGGCAACCTACAGTACTTGGTCCGTTGGAAACACTTCCCCCCTGCCTACGACGAGTGGGTCCGCGCACGAGATGTCTCCGCCCCCAAACTAATCGATGCCTTTCACACTGCCTACCCGGCCAGACCATCCCCCTTGCAGACTGGGAGGGGGCCTTAAGGGGAGCAGGATGTCAGGCTGCTATCTCGGTTTCAGTATTGTTTCTGTGTCGGTACTGTACTGTCTAGCCTCAAGGCCGACCACACATACCAAGGCCTGGGAATACTGCTCCTGGGAACGTTGACTTTGTCTGTGTATGCTGATGTTGTATAATCTCCCACCATTTACTGCCTTATATTATCGTTCGGCTAGTAAGACTCTCATAGCTGCCATAGTTCCCTGTATGCACTGTATTGCCTTTTTGACCAGTAAAAGCCATCTGCTTGGATTCTATACGACTCTGTGGTGATTTCTGGTTCGAAGGGTCAGGAGCTTACACAGGAGATCTCCAGCTAGTACCTGGAGGTTGGCAACCCTAAAATTCTGTGATATTAGATGTGTTGTTACACATTCTCACAGGAAAGGCCTTGCAAGATGCTACATGAGCCAAGGAGGCATGTGATAACAAAACCTTGGCATCATCTGACAAACGGCAGTTGCAGGGTTACCATATTCCCTGTTGGTCATGCTGGCTTCAGCTGGCAACATGGGGATTAATGATGGGAAATGAAGGTTAGAGCGTGCAAACTTCAAAGAAGAGTTGGTTTTCATACCCCTCCTTTCTCTTCCAAAAGGAGTCTCAAAGTGGCTGACAATCTCCTCCGCCCCATCCCATAACAGACACCTTGTGAGGTAGGTGGTGCTGAGAGAGTTCAAAGAGAACTGTGACTAGCCCAAGATCTCTTAGCAGGTTTCTTGTGGAGGAGTGGGAAAACCAACCCGGTTCTCCAGATTAGAGTCCACTGCTCATGTGGAGAAGTGGGGAAACCAATCTGGTTCTCCAGATTAGAGTCTGCTACTCATGTGGTGGAGTGGGGAATCAAACCCAGTTCTCCAGATTAGAGGCTGCCGCTGTTAACCACTACACCATGCTGTCTCTGTGGTAGAACCCTACCTTTCCAATTCTGCCAGACAGCTTTCTTGAAAGCTTCATTTGCAATACCATTCCAGTCCCGTGGTATGTCTCCTTGGCATTAAAGATGTCAGAATGACCTCACAGTTAGACCTTATGTCATCATAGCCTGGGTTGGATCCAACCATCTTCTTGACTGGTGCGAGAGAGGGAATGGTCTTTGACCACCAAAAAGGCTACACTGGGGATCATGGGATCTGCCTGGACAAAAGCCACATAGAATGGGGGATGTAATAAGGAGGGGAATTAGGTGATTTTGAAGGAAGTTGGCTAGACCCAAACCCCTATTTATAACGCAAAAGCACTGTTGTGATTCCTCAAGGATGAGGTAAATATTAATGTCTGTTATTTATTTATAACAGTGGCTGAATTGCATACATACATACATACATACATACATACATACATACAAAGCAGAAATTGTTTTCTTTAAAATGCTCCTTGCGAATTCAGGGCACGCATCAGTCTTGTGTTTTTCAGTAAATGGCTGCTTAGCATGACATCTGAACACAGCGCTAGGTCTGACATTTCATTACTCAGCGGAGGCTGGAGATACGTTATTAATTTTTTGGAGTTAAAGGTGTGACAAGGACCATATTTATTTAAAACATTTCTATCCCACCCGTTGCAAAAGCTCGGGGGGGGGGCTAAGAAAGAGTAAAACTTTTGTCTAACACACATAAACTATTGAACAAACGCAGCTGAATTGTGTGGAAAACTTAAGCTTTTGCTAGCAATACCCTCTCGTACGCATTCATCATAACCTTTCTGGCATTTAGCAGCTTGTTGTGATATTCCCATGTTCTTTTGATGAGGGGTGATAGTGGACAAAAGAAAAATCAGCGCTTCTGCACAATGTGGATTCCCCTAATCATTGACTAAGTGGATTTACCCTACTTTGCTGTGACCAAACTAGGTTTGTGGAGCTAAGAGTCAACAGTGCACATCTCTGAAACAAAAGGGATAGAGCAGGGGTATCAAACATTAGGCCCATGGGCCGGATCCGACCTCTTGAGAGCTCTTATCCAGCCAGCAGAGCCAGCCACCTTCCCCACCCCACTCTCGATCTGGGTTGGCGAGGCATGGTCCGGCCAAGTGACATTTATGTTATATCCGGCCCTCGTAACGATTGAGTTTGACACCCCTGGGCTAGAATCTTACCTTTTTTTCAATAAAAGCTGGGCCTATGGAGGAAATAGGCAATTGTGCCAATAGATCACTACAGCACTATAGCGACCTAAAAACTGCTGTTTTTTTTTTTTTAAAGCCCAAACAAAGTAGGGGCAAATGGTGGTTACAGGGGATAGCAAGACAAATGCAAGGAAAGTGCTACATCTACATTCTGTTGCTTTGCGGCCGCAATGAGAACTCCATGGAAGCAGCCTGTAAAGGCCCCGGAGGGTGGCTTGGTAAGCTGAACCCTCAAGGACTCTCATAAGGCTTCCCGGCTCCAGCATTTTGAACAGAGGCTATCCCTTGTAAAGTTGAAGGTGGAAGACCTTTACTCTTCTTCTGTAGATCAATGTAAAAACATGTGGCCAAATTGATCTGTGCTGGAGATAAGAGTTACACTCAGTTTGTTTCTCGGAGGACATGTTCTCCATTTGCCCTGGTTCTGTTACCTAAGGGTAATCTTCCTTCCTTTCTGGATTCTCTGGTTAGTCCAAAGTTATGTAGAATCTTTATGCTTTCAAGATGTAATTGCCCTTTTTCAATGGTTTTGCTGGGCCGTATGCTAAAGATCCCTTTTTCAGACCTGCTGTGTCCCTGCCCTCTTCAGTCAGTGGACTCCTTGGTACATATCCTTTTGCACTGTCTTTACGTGTACCAATTTAGGCTAATATGGATTATACCATGTTTTAACAAACGGTCCGCGTTTTCTTGAGCAACTTTGGAGCAAAAGGTTCGGTTCCTCTTAGAGGATTCTGACACTCAGCGTACTTATTTTGTTGCTTGTTTTTGGGAGGCTGCAGAGAAGAGTCGAAGGGAGGCGTTTTTAGAGATGGGTCTTATTTAAGTTTTATTGTTCAAGACCTCAGCCTAAGAACAGGGGGAAAGAGAGAGAAACAGCCTGTGTGAACTCCGCAGGAAACAATAACTTTGTCAATGCCAGGGAATTTCCCTTTTCCAGCCTGAAATGTAGAGTGAAACCGGTGAGTGCCAGAACACGCAGAACTCTGAAACGTCATTCTCTTTTGTGAGACTCCAGCACCTCGTTGCATTTCTCTCATAAGGAACTGTACTCCAGACATAATCGCGAGTTAAAAAGTTTTATTTAAGAAAGCCAGCGAGTTCAGTAGGTCTATTGAGACATAAGGCTAGAATGCAGACATGGGGAAACACCAGTACATTTAAAGGATACATACAATAGGATTGATTAGTTTCAGGACATAATATAAACGGGCCGAGTTGACGCAGAGTTGTCTTTATGGCTTAGGTATAAGGAAACAATACAGAAGGTAACAGCCGGTAACTACTCACAGGAAAAACCATACATGAAACTAATGCATGAAATAGCTAGGTGATTGCCAGGGCTCCCAGGCATTGTTCAGCAGAAACTGTTAACATACTAATGATTAGCCGGGCAGGTCTCCATTGAGGTGTAGATGGCGGGGGGATGGGCAGAGGCCGAAAGCCAGGAAGCCTTAGCTGACATCTTTGCAAACAGGTCAGAATTCACAAATAATGAGAGATGTGTGTGCACAGTTGTAGTCATTCCACTTTGCGTTTTCAGCCAAGATAGTGGCGCAGTCCTCGGATTGGTCACTGTTGTTGGGCTCTCCTTGATTCCAATTGGTGTAGCCAACCAGCACACCATTTGCATACACAAAAGTGCCCTCCCTCTCCATGTCGTTTATATCAAGAAAAGCCCACTTGGAATCCCTCTTTGTTAGTTCTAGCACGGCGGAGTTCTCGGCGGCGTTCTTGGGGGAGGCCATGGCTGCTTCTGCTTTCGCACACAGGGCTCTGCCGTTAGCAAAATTGTCCTTCTTGTGAGTGGAAAAGAAAGTTTTCTTCCCGACTGTCAACCCCTGCAGCAACACCACTGGGCCCAGAGGAAAAAAAGAGTTAGCAGTGAGAATCTCTATTTTTTTAAAACCCTCCCTGAAGAAAGACCCCTGCAGTTCACACACACACACACACACACACACCGGTGTGGTTGCATCATTCGCACCAACCACCTACAATGTGTCATGGTGTGACAAGGGTTGTAGACTAGGAATGACTCTCAGGATATAAGAACATAAGAAGGGCCATGCTGGATCAGACCAAGGCCCATCAAGTCCAGCAGTCTGTTCACACAGTGGCCAACCAGGTGCCTCCAGGAAGCCTACAAACAAGACAGCTGCAGCAGCATTGTCCTGCCTGTGTTCCACAGCACCTAATGTAATAGGCATGCTCCTTGGATACTGGAGAGAATAGGTATGCATCATGACTAGTATCCATTTTGACTGGTAGCCATGAACAGCCCTCTCCTCCATGAACATGTCCATTCCCCTCTTAAAGCCTGCCAAGTTGGCAGCCGTCACCACATTTTGGGACAGGAAGTTCCACAATTTAACTATGCATTGTGTGAAGAAATACTTCCTTTTATCTGTTTTCATATATCATATGGGATGGGTTTTCATGCGCTGACCTCATGGTTAAGCTTGCTGTTTTTGCGTACACCAAAGTCAGCATTTTTCCAAAAAAAGGTGAAAACAAAATATTTGGGTGGTGTCGTACTACCACTCACAAAAGTCTTTGTATTGGTGGATCTCCCCCAGCAGCCCTTTCAGATCCCCACCCCCACATGAACACACATGAACACACATGAAGCTGCCTTATATTGAATTAGACCCTTGGTCCATCACAAGCCTGTTATGCATGGCTGTTTCTTTCGCCATCATCCCTCTGATGACT
Source organism: Euleptes europaea (assembly GCF_029931775.1). Lineage (NCBI taxonomy): Eukaryota > Metazoa > Chordata > Lepidosauria > Squamata > Sphaerodactylidae > Euleptes > Euleptes europaea. The sequence continues at coordinate 106,885,794 of NC_079316.1, forward strand.
TCGGGTCTTTAGTTGATTATGCATGCCGTTTCCAAGCATCAGAGATTGCCTCCCTCTCCCCCTCCATTTCCTCGCGTTTTGCCTGCATTTTCAAGGACCTTTGTTATCTCAAATTTCAAAATGCGGGGAAATGCAGGGGGAGAGCGAGGCGACCTCCGAAGGTCAGAAACGGCATGCATAACCCCAACAAAGACCCAAAGCTGCCGGAAAGGGGACTGCGAGGGAAACAACCATGCATAAAAGGCCACAGACATTATTGTATCTGCAGACTGGCAGGAGCTCTCTAGGGTCTCGGGCAGATGAATGTCACATCAACTACCACCACATTCTGGGTTCAATCTCGTCGATCGAAAGCTGCAGGGCATGCAATCTCACAGTAAGGAAGGGAAATATGGGGAAATCGCCCCATCTTGCTGTTGCACTAATGGAAAGTGGGCTTTGTTCACTTCCTGGGACTACAGGAGGAAGGAGGGATGGTTTTGCCTAATTAACCCTCCTCATGTATCTGATAGACTCCAATATCTTTTGCTTAAGGGGCTGCTGGGGGAAGGGGAGCATGGAGAAAGATTCACAAAGGGCTAATGATTCATAGGATGCAATCAAGTGTTGGCCATGAGCATGGATGACTTTAAAAGGGGGATCAGACAGATCCATGGAGGAGGGGTCCCTCAGTGGCTGCTAGCCACAGCGACTAAAGAGAACCTCCACATCCGGAGGTAGTATACCTTTGCATACCAGTTCTCGGCAGCAACAGCAGGGGCCCTGTTTGTTGGCCCTCCGAGGCAACTGGTTGACCACGGCGAGAGGCAGGATGCAAGAGTGGATGGACCACTGGTCTGATTCAGCAGGGCTTATGTTCTTAATGCAATAAAAACATATTTCTTATATCTCACCATTTTTGTATTTGTTAAGTTCAGCTTGGAGAGCCTGTAACTTGTTTTCCAGAGCAGTTACTTGATACTGAACGGCATCAGTAGCTAAGGGAAAGAAACCAGGATGGGGAAAGCATGATTCAGCATTAAGGATTCCATTTATTGAAAGCAGTGGTGAATGGTCATTATGATGGACAGTGATACACGCACGCACCCCAGTCCCTGCAGTTTACTGTGCACATTTATTTAAATGAAGTTTTGTAAGCCACTTCCCCAGAGTCCTGCTCGTTGTGGCTAACAATTAAAAGGCACAACAATGAAAACATACACGTGAATAGCAGTAGAAAAGAGCCAGAGTCCAGTAGAACATTAAAGACTATCAAAATATCTGGCAGGGTGTTAGCTTTCATGAGCCATAGCTCATTTCTTCAGAACTGAAGAAGTCCTGTTTCCACTCCTGTTTCCATCTCGCCCTCCTTAGGCTCCACCCCCAAAATCTCCAGGGATGTCCCAACCGGAGCTGGCAACCTTAGTGCCCTGGCCTGCGCGGGCACCATGTTGGAGACCTCCACTCTACTGCCAGAACAGTTGACATCAAAAGCTGAGAGCTTACCTGCTGTTTCTCCCTTTTGTCCTTTTTCACCTGTAGGTCCTTGCATTCCCACCAGGCCCGGAGGTCCGGCCTTCCCAGGGAAACCCTGTTGGCCCTTCAGTCCGACCCCTAGGGGTTGACAAAAAGAATAGCTGAATGCCTGTGAAGTTTAATTCCTTCAAACAAAGAGCTACTAAGAGAAAGCTTCTTCAAATCACCACCCGTGTTGGCTGTAGGGTTGCCAACCTCCAGATGGTGGCCAGAGATCTCCCACTATGACAACTGATCTCCAGGCAACAGAGGTCAGTTCACCTGAAGAAAATGGCCACTTGGGAAGGTAGACTAAGGCATTATACCCCATTGAAGTCCCTCCCCAAACCCCACCTCAGGCTCCACCCCCAAAATCTCCAGGTATTTCCCAGTCCGGAGCTGGCAACCCTAGGTGGCTGCCTTCATATGATAATCATGTGATAACCAATGTGCCACAGTATTTGTGTACTGGATAAGACTGGTGGTTTGGAGTGGTGGACTCTAATCTGGAGAACCAGGTTTGATTCCCCACTCCTCCACATGAGCGGCAGAGGCTAATCTGGTGAACTGGGTCTGTTTCCCCACTCTTCCACATGAAGCCTGCTGGGTGACCTTGGGCTAGTCACAGCTCTCTCAGCCCCACCTACCTCACAGGGTGTCTGTTGTGGGGAGGGGAAGGGAAGGTGATTGTAAGCCGGTATGATTCTTCCTTAAGTGGTAGAGAAAGTCGGCATATAAAAACCAACTCTTGTTATTATTATTCTGTAGATTTCTGCCCCAATCCTCAGCCAGAGCACTCTTATAGACGCACTATAGATCAATACAAATATAAAAACCGTATCCTCGAAGTTAAACCCCATCACATTATACTAAATCAGTCTATGTATCTAAAACTTCCCATTACCTTGGAGATTTTGTTCTGCCACGTAGCCCTCCACATGGTCCCAGGTGTAAGAACTCCTTCCTCCAAGATGGAATCAACCAAACATTGCTTCCCCTCCTTGCCAGGGATTTTATTATCGCTTGTTTGCCCTCCACATTTATGCATCTAAGAAGCAGGGTTGCCAACATCCAGGTGGTGGCTGGAGACCACTCGGATTTACAGCTGATCTTCAGGCTACAGAGATCAGTTCCCCTGGAGAAAACAGCTGCCTTGGATGGGGGTCTCTTTGGATTATACCCTCCTGAGGTCCTTCTATTCCTCAACCCCCACCCTCCCCAGGCTCCACCCACAAAACCTCCAGGAATTCCAATCCCAGGGCTGGCAGCCCTATGAAGAAGCCTTTCCTTAAGTCTCCAGGAAGAGACTGTCTAGCATTTTAAACCTCCCAAACATCTCTTCCCTGGGAGTTGTCATCGTTTCCAAGCAGTGGTGATAGCATTTCTAAAGCCTAGGTGGAAGAGACTTGATCCCCCCACTCCCCGGGGCTTGTTCTATGCTAAGAGAGAGAAAAGCTCTTTAAAACTAGAGGTGAAGGTTTTATACAGTCCAAAGTAAAATGCATTTCTCCACAATCAGATAGAATCAAAACATACATATCAGTAAAATGAATAATAAACATCAGAGAGCCAGCGTGGTGTAGTGGTTAAGAGGGGGTGGTTTGGAGCGGTGGACTCTGATCTGGAGAACTGGGTTTGATTCCCCCACTCCTCCACATAAGCGGCAGAGGCTAATCTGGTGAATTGGGTTGGTTTACCCACTCCTACGCATGAAGCCAACTGGGTGACCTTGGGCTAGTCACAGCTCTCTTAGAGGTCTCTCAGCCCCACCTCCCTCACAGGTGTCTGTTGTGGGGAGGGGAAGGGAAGTGTTAAGACTTCAGTACCTCGTTGTATATCAGTAATAGTAAACTTCACTCCAGACGGTGCAGTGAGTTAAAAGTTTTATTAAGAAAGCAAAACGAGTTCAGTAGGTCCATACAAACTTAAGGTCAGAATACAGATGGGGAAGATACTGGTCATCTTTATAGGGAACATACAATAGAATTGATTACACGTAATGGCAGAACACAAAAGGATGAGATGCAGCAGAGCTGTCCTGAATGAGAAAAGATACAAGTTTACAATAAGGAAGTATTTGCCGGTGATTGCCCATTAAGAGACATACTGGTGAAATTGACTAGTAGACGACCGGGCGATCTCTCGGGCTCCCAGGCATAGTCCTGCGGCTCCAGCTAGCTCACAGCAGATGTCTATTGAAAGGCTAATGCTGAGCGAAAGAATGAGCACGGGGGGGGGGGGGAGAGGGAAGAGAATGGAGCTTGCTTATCCGGGGCCCGAATGGATGCCCTGGCTGACAGGAAGGTGATTGTAAGCCGGTTTGATTCTTCCTTAAATGGTAGAGAAAGTTGGCATATAAAAACCAACTCTTCTTTTTTATGATAGGCAGTAGTATTCTCATAAGCTGCCAAGCATTTCTATTTATACACATCACGTTGAATTATTATGTGGTAGTGGATTGCAAGCATGATACCTTGGTCTCCCTTCTCTCCTTTGGCGCCGTCCCTTCCGTCTCTGCCTGGTAAACCACTAGCGGCACATGCCACCACTGGGCACGTGTTCGCTTCAGGTCTGGTTGCTTCTGAAGCTGCTGCGCATCCCAGAAATGTTCCCACCACCAGGACAGCAATAAGCTGGAGCAGATACATTGCTGAGACCTTAGAGACAATGAGGGAAAGTATTTTTGGAGGTTGTTCAGTCACCGCTCTGTTGTTCTGTGTGTGGGGGACCTCGTTTCATCTCTGAAGATTATATTCTCAAGTCCTTTAGACCTATTTATCAATGTGCTTTCCCCATGTTGACTAAAACAACTACATGATAAAATGACTACATGATAATCTGGAACCAGCTGGATTAACCAACTTGAGGAGGTCAGAGCTTCACGCAAAGGATCTTGGGGGTTCTATTCTTATACGAAGCTGAGGAAAATTTCACTTCGCAGCACTATAATTCCCAGGAACATTTGATATGGAACTTCGCCAATGGGACAGCTCAGATAGAGGCTTAAACACAGATATGCCATGTTCAAATAAGGAGATCCATATGTGGAACCAGGTTTTTGTATGCAGGAATGGCAAACGTAATTCAGCAGAGTATCACAATGCATATTGGATATGGATACGATCTGTCCAACGCCATCTTTAGTTGGAGATTCTGTATTCTCCAACTTCATTCTTATGCAGTTCTTATATAACTGTGCCAATGCCCCTGGCTGGACCATAGAATGTAGAATTTCCCTTTCGCTATCAAAATTAAACACTGCTTACTTTTAAAAAACATTACATGTTGTGATGAGTACTTATATCAGCTATTAGTGTCTAATGCATTTTACAAATAAATCTGATTTAAGATTATACTGTTAATCAATCAGTTAAATGTATTTAAATAAACAAATATAGTTATTATCAGATACCCAACAGAGGTGACTTTTTAAGATATTGAGATATTGAATGAAGAAAAGCTTTCACCCACATAGAAAGAAATAAGGATTATTTTTCTTCTCCCCCTATGAAAGAAAAACATTACGACCAGCATCAACTAAAATGATTGGTAAGGGAGTCGTTAACTCAGTGAAAAGTTTTCACTAACCAATTCAAACTGAAACCCACCAATAAATGTACAAAATATTTAACAATCAATCCATTTATGTATTGGAGCTATAATATGAAGGTGTATATTTAACTAGCTGTGTAACCGGAAATATCCAAAGCTTAAAGCACACAAATTAAATCTGAGTGGGGAAGTTTAGGAAAACAGAATATGGGATAACCCACCATTAATCTAAACCAGGATTGCTTACCGGAATGAAATATGTTGCTGTGATCAACTGAAGAAATTTATCTGATATGAAAAGAAGCGAGGAAGACCAGCCAAGAAAGCCAATAGATCTTTGTTTAGAACGATCAAGAAAAACAGTAGGAAACAAATCACTTGGGCAGTATGCACAACTTTATCTTTACTCTTGCATAATTCTGTGGATTGCAAAACTGGACTTCAAACTTTGCCATTTACAGGCTCTGCACACAGTACAATTTTCCCAAATTAATTTACAAGCAAAAAAAGAGAAGAACAAATTCTAATTAACATTTCAGATCACCCTCTTCCTCAGAGATGGGCCTGCTATTGTACTATGAATTAGAGGGGTATGTCTTACAGTACTTGGCAATTTTTGACTTTTTAAAAGGTTGGGCTGCCCACCTTCTGATAATATTATATATAGGAAACCTCTCAGGATAAATAAGCAATTCCTAAAACTTGAGGTAATTTCTAAGACTGGTGAAAGTTGTATGAAATTAACTTCATTTCCTGTGGTATGCGGACAGCATGGTGTAGTGGTTAAGAGCGGTTGTTTTGTTAGCCTAATTGCTCGGTTATGAAATTATTTGAGGAAATTAGTGTTCTGTAACCGGCAGTGGGCATAACCTAAGGATCGTTTAACCACCGTTTACAGGAGTCCAATCCGAGATTCAATAGGAAAGACGAAGGCAAATGGGTTCAGTTTAAAGATTTTTACTTAGTCAATTAGGTATGTATACAAGCATACAAATTTCATATATTCAAAGTTCATACAGATTCTAGTAGCAAAATGAGAGGAGAAGAGTGATGGTAGCCAGTGTGGCAGGGATCGATGACGGGTAATACATTACCTGTCCTGTAGAGGAGGTGACCTCAGTTCCATGGACTAAAACACTAAGAAAAAGGAGTGGAGGGGTACCCAGGGAGGGGGAGAGTGGGGGTGAGCTACACAAAGCTCCACACACAGAGTAACGGCAAGGACGTCAATGGAAGATCTAAGGTAAGGTATGGATCCAGGGGACCCCAGTTATACTATTTTCCGAGGGGGATGGTGATGAGATTACCCTCACGGTTCCCAAGCTAAGACAAAAGGTGACAAAAGGATTAACGATCGGCTGCCTGGGTGGTGAGATATCATAATTTGGTAGACTATACTGTCTCCATTGATTTGCGCAACCCTAGGGGAATCAGGATGCTCTCGCTGATGGGTTCTGCTGCTTATACACTGGTTGCGATGTCCGGGAAGGCATTCCTTTGCATAGCCGGAGGAGTAGCGTTTATTTGTTTGTCTTAACGTCTCTTAATGCTGAGTTAATTAAGAAGATCAACTCGGGGGGGAAGCGCTGCCAGTGGTTGCAGGCTGTTAGCTCCCTGCAATATGGCTTCCATTGGAATGGGGGCACTGCAAATGGTGGACTCCCTCTGGTTCACTGGAGGGTTGACCTGGCCTCCGCTCCTTGACTTCCGGCTCACAGGATGACAGAGCGCTCCTCTCCAAGTGGCTCTGGGCTTGCTGCTTGGTCTGGAGAGGTGGGGGCATGCATGGACTGGGGTTGCCATGACCAGTCCGGGGGACAAGCAGTCCATATCGTAACAGTTTGGAGCGTTGGACTCTGATCTGGAGAACCAGGTTTGATTCACCACTCCTCCACATGAAGCCAGCTGGGTAACCTTGGGCTAGTCCACAGCTCTCTCAGCCCCACCTACCTCACAGGGTGTCTGTTGTGGGAAGGGGAAGGGGACTGAAAGACGGTTTGATTCTCCCTTAAGTGGTAGAGAAAATTGGCATATAAAAACCAACTCTTCTTCATCATCATCATCATCACTATGGCCTATGGTCAAGCAAGTTTTGAAAAACCATACAAAACCCTGAAAAACTTGTTTACCAGAAAAAAAGATGGGTGCATGTGACCCAACAGGAACTATACACCCTCCAGCTCACTATTTAAGTCAGGGGACCCCCCTTGTGATGCCCATGGGCACCCGCCGACCACTTTTTTTGGCACTGGCCAAATGTTTTTAGGAAGTAGGTGGGACCAGGTAGGGTTTTTGTCCAGCAAGGCTTCTGATGGACTATTGGAGATCTGATTGGCTGTGCAGATTTTTTTTTAATGTTGCTTTGGCAGCAGCTGCCAACACAGCACAAGGTGATAATGGATGAAGTTGGCTAGACCCAACCTCCTGTTTTGGTGTGTCACATTAAATTCTTCCAACTGTTGTACCAAATGTAAAAGCACCATTGTTACTCCTCAAGGATGAAGTAAGTATTAATGGCTATTGTTCCTTTATAATGTCAGTATTTGTTTGTATGTATGTATGTATGTATGTATGTGTGTGTGTGTGTGTGTGTGTGTGTGTATATATATATGTATATATATGTGTGTGTGTGTTTATATATATATATATATATGTATATATATGTATATATGTGTGTGTGTGTGTGTGTATATATATATATATATATAACTCCTGTAATGGTACCTCTATGTAATGCTCTGAAGTAAGAACATAAGAAAGGCCATACTGCATCAGACCAAGTTCCATCAAGTCCAGCAGTCTGTTTACACAGTGGCCAACAAGGTGCCTCTAGGAAGCCCCAAAACAAGACAACTGCAGCAGCATTGCCCTGCCTGTGCTCCACAGCACCTAATGCAATAGGCCTGCTCCTCTGATCCTGGAGAGAATAGGTATGCATCATGAAAGGTATCCATTTTGACTAATAGTGATGGATAGCTATCTCTTCCATAAATATGTCCACTCCCTCTTCAAATCTTCCAAGTTGGCAGCCATCACCACATCCTGTGGCAGGGAGTTCGACAATTTAACTATGTGTGTTATGATCTGTATTATGCTGCCTCCAAGACTCACTTAGCGCTCCCTAAGAGTAAACATTACTTTGCCCAGTAAAAGAAAAAAAAATCTCAATGTCAAATATAAGTATTAGCAATATATAAAAAGATATTATGGAATGTTAGTTAATCATCTTAATATTTTAAAAACTAAAAACTTATAATTCTTTAGTTCACCATTATAGTTGTATTTATCCACATATTAAAATAACTTCTAACACAATATGACTGACTAGACATGATGTAGAATTCTACTAAAATTTTAGATCTTAAAATTTAGATCTAAAATTTCTACTAAAATCCATTTGTGCACTATTTGCAGGTTTATTTAATAATTTCTTTGACGAACTTTATAAATTATAGCACAGAATTTGGCAACCTCATCAGTTAGGTATGGATTCTCATCCAAAAGAAGCTTTCTGATCCGAAGTTTGTCAGAGTATCCTGAAATGTTATCTGTCAGAGGTCGAATTAGTTTAAAACGGGCTACCTTATAAAATGAGCATCAGAAAAACACATGTTCCAGTGTTTCGACTTCGCCAGAATTACATGGGCCAAATCTCTCTAAACTTGGTGTCTTATTAAATCTCCCCTGTAGAACTGCCGAGGGTAAGGCCAATCACCTGGCTAAGGTAAATGCCCTCCTATGGCTATAAACTTCTAAAGAAGAGAGATAGGCAGCTGGGGCAGGAATGTTTCTAGTCATGGGGCAGACATGAATACAGGTGATTTTGACAGATCATACTGCCGTTCACTATCTTTGACTCTTTGAATTATGATTTTCTTTGCTTGGTCTCTACCCAACTCTAGTAAGGCCTGTGAGGAGAGACCAAGTCTCTCCAACTTGCTTCCCACAGTCTTTTGCCACTTAGATTCAAAGTTGTCAATTAAAATCAGATGAAGAAGGCCATGAGGATTGGATAGTGTCCTTAGCCATAGAAGGAAAGATGATATGCATACTCTAGCTTCTTGTCAGGCTTGCTTTCCACAGCTCTAAGCAGCCTGTCAGACTCTGACTGTTTACTTTCGGTTCTACCAGGTGCCTCTCAAGGCCAAGCTTGCTAACTGCTGAATTCCTGTTCCAGTGCTATCTCCCGTGGGAACGGTTCCTCAGTAGAAGGGGGGCCACCTTGACCCGTTGTGACTAATGCTTTCCCTTATAGGCCTACCCCGTGCTCCCAATTGTCATTCGTGCCAATGTACCTGTAAGCTCTGCATACCTGAGTGTTTTCCATTAAATCAGCTCTCTTTTGGACTCTTTGTCTCTGGATGCTGTTTGTGGGACTACCACGGGAAAAGTGCGCACACTTCTACTCTCAACTTTCTAGATGTGCCAAAGAATTTGATACGCATCTGGGGACCTGAAGGGCCAGTCTGAGAAACTTGGACTGGACTCGTTCCAAAGGTGCGAAACAGGAAGAGGCTGGTCCAAGATGTGTTCCATAAAGCAATTGTGCCATTGTTTTGGCCTGGTAAAGCTTGAGAGCTGCTGGAATAAAGTGCGCCCCCTTCGTACGGAGGAATTAGATTATACTATAGGCTGATCTGCACCTACACTGGCCACGTGATTGCTGTGGGCCAGCTTTGATCCTGAATCCTGTATAACTACTCCCAAATACCTAAAACTGTTGACCTGCTCTAACCTATGCCCTTTTATATACCAGACTCTAGATTTTGGACGGTTGCCAAAGGCCATAATCTTTGTTTTTTGATCATTTATGGTTAGTTTTTCATTATCACAATATAAGGCAAACCTGGTGAGGGCTCTTCTAAGACCTATAGGGGTCCTGGATAATAGAACAGTATCATCGGCATACAATAATACCGAGATATGTCTATGCACCAATTTGGGAGGTTGCAAGTCGGCTGCGTTTAGGCAATTTGGGATGTTGTTTATGTAATAGCTAAATAGTGCAGGGGCTAAAAGACAGCTTATAGGTATTATAGGTATTGATTGCATCTGTGAGGTGTCCTTCTTTGTTGCATCTTACTCTTAATGTGGTCTGATTATGAAGGGCACGTATGAGAAAAAGAAGCCTCCTGTCAATGGAAGAGGATTCCAATTTGGCCCGTAATAGAGATCTGGAAATAGAGTCAAATGCCGCCTTTAAGTCGATAAAGGTGGAATATAATGAGAGTTTTCCATTTGAAGAGTATTTTTCTATAAGGTGTTCTATGGTCTATTGTAGATCTCCCTTCCCTAAATCCAGCCTGTTCCTGAACTATTATATCCTCTTGATCGAGCCAGCTGACAATTTTTTCTAATAGGTGTCTTGCATATATTTTACTTATAATTGTGAGGCTCTCCAGCCCCCCTGGGCAATTCTCAAAAAGCCACTCGCTCAGACGATCAAGTCAGAAGCAGGTAAACTTTATTGAAGAAGCAACAGTTTCAGCCAGGCCCTCGCAAAGGCAAAGCTGCTAGTGACTACTTAGAGAACATTGCATAGTTATAAACATGTCTACATCACAGGTGCGCAGCCCAGAGCCTGGGAAAGGGTTTGATAACAGCGTCTAGAGCAGGAAGGCGAAGCAGACATCAAAACATAGTCTTGGGCTTGCTCGTTAGCAGTTGCTTGTTAGCAGTCAAGGACACGGGGGGAGGGAATCACTGGGAGTGAGAACATCCCGGCCGAGGCCTGACTCACGTCAGGAGCCTTCGTGCCAGACCTTAGCCGCTTGTACGGGCAAAACCGAAATAAATGCAACACAGTACCTCACATTCTGCCCCCCTTAAGACCCCCCCACCCCTGCCAGTTCCGGGTGTGGTTTGTAGGGGTAGGCAGCGTGGAACTCACGGACTAGGCGAGGGGCCGCAACATGTGGAGCTGCTACCCATTCGTCGTGGGCAGGCCCTAGGTGTTTCCAGCGAACCAAATAGAAGAGTTTTCCCTTATTTAGCTTGGAATCCAACACTTTAGAGACTTCAAGATGAACCTCCCCACCCACCACAGTAGGCACCTCCGGCTTAGGTTGAGGGTGGAAATGGGGAGCTGCAGAGTATGGCTTGAGAAGACTAATATGGAATACTGGATGCACTCCCCTGAGTGTTTTAGGGAGGGCCAACTCAACAGTGACTTAATTGATTACTCGAGTGATAGGGTAAGGACCCACACTTGTCACTGAGTTTCTTGCAAGGACGTAACGACCGCAGGTTTTTGGTGGACAGGTACACCTGATCTCCCACCTTCAATTCCCACCCAGGGGAATGATGTTTATCAGCTTGTTCCTTGTACTTGTGCTTTGCTCTCTCTAGATTTTTCTGAAGCCAAGGCCATGTGGTCTGTACCACCTGCACCCAGTCTTGGACTTCATGCACCCCCTCAATCTCAGGGGTAAGAGCTGTTGTACCAAAGGGCCCAAACTCCCTCCCATAGACAACCCGAAAGGGACTGAACCCTGTGGAAGAATGAGGAGCATTATTGTAAGCATATTCAGCAAAAGGTAAAAGATCTACCCAATCATCTTGGTGATAGTTCATATAACACCGCAAATAACACTCCACTACAGCATTGACACGTTCTGTTTGTCCATCAGTTTGAGGACGATAGGCAGAAGACAATCCCTGTTCTTCCACCCCCATCACCTTAAGAAAAGCTTTCCAAAACGTAGCCACAAATTGTGGTCCTCTGTTGGAGAGGACCTTACGTGGGATCGAATGATGTTTCACCACGTGTGTAACGAACAGGTGTGCCAACGTCTGGGCTGAAGGCAACCCTGAACAGGGAACGAAATGAACCTGTTTGGAAAACAAATCAGTTATCACCCACAACACAGTTTTACCCCGGCTGGGAGGCAGGTCTGTAATAAAGTCCATGGCTACTACCTCCCAGGGAACAGTTGGGGTTTCCAGAGGCTTGAGAAGTCCTGGCGACTTTCCCATAAGTTTTTTTGCAGTGGCGCAGGTGGGGCAACTGCACACAAACAAATCCACATCGGCCCTCATTCCTGGCCACCAAAACTGGCGTCGCAGCAAATGCAAAGATTTGACAAATCCAAAATGCCCCGCAGTTTTGGCTCCATGAACCATCTCCAACACCTCCCTCCTAAGCTTCTCAGGTACATACAGTTTGTTCCCATGAAACCATAAGGTCCCTTGATGGGTAAGGGCTTGAGAGAGGGTTTGGTTCCCTTCCTCCTGTTGTGCGGCTTCGCTTAGCTTTGTTTGAAAAGTTTCTGTGACCCCGCAGTGGGGAGTAGAATCCTTAGCTCGAGCTTGAGCTCGAGTAGTCACCGCCAGTCCAGGAGTTTCCCCTCGCTGCTCTGGGGTAAACAGTGACTCAATCGGACGGTCGAAGTGATTTCGGTATTGGGGGAGCCGAGACAAGGTGTCTGCCAAGGAATTGTCCTTCCCTGGTACATGTTTAAGGACAAACCGAAACTTAGCAAAGAATTGCGCCCAACGAACTTGCTTGGCTAACAATTTTTTAGCCCCTTTCAAGGCTTCCAGATTTTTGTGATTGCTCCGGACCTCAAAGGGGACCTCAACCCCCTTCAGAAAATGCCTCCAGACAGTGACAGCATGTTTTACGGCTGCCGCTTCCTTCTCCCAAATAGCCCAATTGATTTCCGCCTGGGAGAACTTTTTTGAGAAATAAGCGCACGGCGTCAACTGACCACTTTCATCTCTTTGCAAAAAGGCACCCCCCATGGCAACATCAGAAGCATCCACCTGTACCACAAAAGGCTTCTCGCAGTCGGGGTGCACTAAAACGGGCTCGGACGTAAATAACTGTTTGAGCGTATCAAACGCCTGCTGACAGTCTGGAGTCCACTGCAGTTTAGCGGATGGCAAGGTAGCGGCCGCCCCTTTCCCTTTTGTGCGCAAGAGCGAGGTAAGGGGCAACGCTACCAGGGCTAAGTTTGGGATGAAGTTCCGATAGAAATTAGCAAACCCGAGAAACTGCTGTAACTGTTTGCGCGTAGTGGGGGCGTCCCACTCTACCACTGCTTGAACCTTCTCGGGGTCCATCTCCAAACCTTGATGGGACACTACATACCCCAAAAAGGCAATGGAAGGCTGATGAAAGTCACATTTAGAAACCTTGGCATACAGTTTATGGGAGCGCAACCACTTCAACACTTCTTGCACTAAACACACGTGTTCCTCCATCGTTTTGGTGTAAATAAGAATATCGTCAAGATAAACAATAACTCCACGGAACAACAAGTCATGTAAGACCTCATTAATCATGTGCATGAACACACTTGGAGCCCCCGTTAATCCGAATGGCATCACTAAATACTCAAACATCCCAAAGCAACAAGAGAAGGCCGTTTTTGGTTCATCCCCTTCTCTTATTCTGATGCGATGGTAAGCCTCCACTAAGTCCAGTTTAGTAAAAATCCAGCCCTCCTTCAAATGTGTGAGCAGGTCTGGAATGAGAGGAAGGGGGTAAGCATTAGACTGAGTGACCGCATTCAGTCTACGGAAGTCAATACAGAGTCTCAAATCCCCCGTTTTCTTCTTCACGAAGAAGGCGGGTGCCGAATACGGCACCTTGGAGGGACAGATGAACCCCCGTGCTAAATTGGCATCCAGATAGTCTTGTAACACTGTCTTTTCCTTAGGACTCATTGGGTAAATTTTCCCTTTTGAAAGTTTACCGTCTCCCACCACTTCAATCGCACAGTCAATATCCCGGTGGGGGGGGTAATTAATCACATTCCCTGACATCAAACACATCAGCAAACTGGGCATACTCATTAGGGAGTTGGGGCGAATGAGTCTTGATCGATGGCGATCTCGTCAAAGCGGCCGCTTGGTCTCTGAGTGCCCTCTCCCGCCTGTGTCGGTTACAAAGGGAGCGCGGGAAAGTGAGAGTTCGTTCTCTCCAATCTGTAGTCGGATTATGACTCAGTAGCCAGTTCATCCCCAACACGACAGGGGCCTTTATGGGGGCAATGGTAAAATAGAGTTGTTCCCAATGTTCTCCCATGCCCAGTACTACCCTGGCTGTACGATGAGTGACTGGTCCACCCTTAAAGTCACTACCGTCCATCTGGGAAAACTGTATGGGCTCTGGTAGCTTAACCCGTTTAACTCGTAGCTCTCGGGCGGTCTCCTCACTTATTAAAGTGCGAGCACAGCCTGAGTCAACTAGAGCCGCCACTCGTACTAGAGGTCCCCCTCTGGGCAACATAAGGGCAACCTTCACGTATACATTGTCCTCCTGGTAGCATACCATGATCAGAGCTCCCTGCTCAAGGTTCGGAGCAGTCTGCTGAGGAGCCCCCTTTACAGCAGACCAACGGCGTTTTTTGCCGGCGGGACCCAATCCTCCCCGTCACTAGAGGAGGGAGAGTCGGAATTTGTAATCCGCGGCTCCGATGAGCCCATAGTTTCGTTTGTATTCCGTGGCCCCGATGGGCCAGTAGCTTTCGACAGTCCCTGGTCGGGCTGCACTTGCAGAGCCGAGGAGGTACTCCGTCTTCCTGGTACGCTGCTTCGGCGATGAGACTGTCCCTCGGAGCGTGCTTTTTCCGGTTCTCTTGCCGTTGGCTGAGACGGTCCCGGCTTCCCGGCACGGGATGGGCATTGAGAGGCGAAGTGTCCCATACCACCGCAAACGAGACAGGCCCCACTTTCGAAACGCTTGCGGCGTTCCGCTACCGACTGCCCCCCTGAAGGGAAACGAGAGTCCTTCGGGGCGCCAGGCCTATCTCCACAGGGTTTAGCCTCTCGCCCCATCCTCTGCTTGGACAGGTACAACAACTGCCTTCGGTTTTCGATGTCGGCTGCGTGCCGAACCCAGCCCTCCACATCCAGAGGGTTTCCTTGCATAAAAGCCCAATGTTGCAGTTCAGGCTTAAGTCCTTCATGAAAATATTGCACCCGGGTGGCTTCACTCCAATCCAGGATTTTACTCGAGAGCAGCTGAAACTCGCTAGCATACTGCACCACCGATTTAGTCCCTTGGTGCAGCTGTAGCAAAGCGGTCTTGGCCCGCTCACCCCGGTGCGGATCTTCGAACCGGTTCCGGAGGGCTATCATGAAGTCATCGAGACTTCGCAGCACCCGGGAACGCAATTCATACTGCTGTACCATCCAAGCTGCCGCCTCTCCCTGCAGCAACGAGGCGACATGCTGTACACGGCTTTCATCCGAAGCAAAGGTCCCACCTTGCTCCCTCATAAAAACATCCACTTGGATCAAAAAATACGAGAATAGATCACTCGACCCATCAAAGATGATCTTCAAGTCCCGCCCCACTGGTGGAGCGGGACGCACTGGCGGAGCGGGCGCCACGGGCTGTCCGGCCCCCGCGGGCGCCACAGGCTGCTGCAGGTTCTGTCGCAAGTCATCCAACTTGCAAGCCATGTCAAACATTATGGCCTGCATGGCGTCCATCCAGTCGGCCATCTCCTGCCGCTCCGAACACCACTGCAGACGTTCCTCTTCCATCTGGTGCTGCCACACCGCTTCTTTTCGGGCCGGGTCCTCCTCGAACCAAACACCTGTGAATCCGGGTCTCCGAGCCCGTGAGTCCACCCCGACACCGCCCAGTGTCAAGGGGACTCCAACCAGGCGCTCACCCGGGTAGTCTTCGTCTTTGCGCTGTGACAGCAGGTAGACTTCCCCTGACTATGGAAGCTCCACTGATTTAGCAATTTGTAATAATCTCTTTTCCTTTCTGTAAAATGTATTAGGACAGCCAGGGAATAGCTTGTTGCTGGGCAGAATATCCCTGTATGTCTGTGTGCTAAGGAAGTGGGTTAAGAGTCATGGAGAGTCAGAGTGTACTATAAACATTGATAGGAGAAACTGGATAGAACTGAACTGTACTGCGCTGCCTCTATGTCTGGAGTGCTATCAGCCTACCCTGAATGTTGATGGGTTGTCATATCTTGAATTTGGATAAATATCCCTTCCTCAGTATGATCGGGGCTCAGAGATTTTTACTCGGTAGAGTGCTCTGGGTCGCAGCTGCCAGAATAAACTGTTTTCTTGAATATTGATCTGCAGGTCTCTCTCTCCCCCCACGAACCCCCGTTTGCCGTATCATTTCTGGTGCCGTGACTCATGAAGGGGGGAGAGATGGGGTGTTGCCCCCCTCTTACCCACCCGGCTCGGGGTTCTGGACCAGGGTGCCCTTGAGTCCTTTCTGCCGGCACGACCTTTTTTGGTTGAGAGAGTTACGCATGGACACCCTGGCCTCACTCACCCTGGTAGGGTGTTGTTGGAACCCAACAGGATCACAAGAACCAGCCCAGCACCTCCGGAGGAAATCACAGAAGGCAGGTGAGAATCAGGAAAGGGGTTTTAGTTCAGTTCTGGTGCCCTCTGCAATCAGAGGGAGGTCTGATCAACTTCCAGATTCTGCCCTAGTACAGCCATCAGGTTTGGTTGGAAACCGCAGAGATCTTAGGTCTGACAGGAAAAGGTTTGGAAATGGTGGGTGGTGTGTGAGAGTGAGTGAGTGATTTTGTGTTTGATTGAAGGGGTGGATTGATTGTGTGAGAGACTGTTGTGGAACACTTTTGCATACATTTGTATACATTTTGGGAGGAATGGGTGGAAAGAAAGCTCTTGTGAGGGCCATCTGGTTTTGGCTCCTATCTGTTTCTATCTCTCCCTCTTTGAACTCGTACAAGCAGTTCGCACCTCTGTGTATCTTCCTGAGTCCCCCGCCTCGTCCTTCTTGCCCAGGTGCCACCTCTCCTCCCCTGCTGTGCCTTCTGCCTTCACTCCCTCGGGCTGACTCCGGCCTTGAAATGCAGATAGCCCTCACTGTCTCTCTAGGACTGTTTGATGTTTTATGTTGCACCGGTTTGCCTTGTAACCTCCCATGTCTCCCATGCGTGTGAACCTTCATGCCCTGTAGTAGATAAATACTGTAACCCCGATAAGCTAGTCACTCGCAACTTTGAATCCATGAGCCTGTCTTCTCTATCTGAAGCCTTCAATAAATCTTTTGTTTCTGCATCCAAGTCTGAGCAATTGATTTGGCGAAGTTTGCCCAGCTAGGTTGGGGACTCTCACATTAAGTTGCGAGTCCTTGCCTCTTCGTTCTGCATCTGTACCCTACGGGACAGCTATGTCAGCCGACGAGGAAAAAACGACCCCTCCGGCCTCCCCGGATGGAAGCGGTGTCCCGGACAAGCCGGCCCCGAAAGACAAACCGGACCAGAAGGTGCCAGGTGCGCCCCGACCGGGCCCAGGACCGGGCACGCGTCCCAAGACCACCTTTAACACTTGGCTGGACTCACCGAAAGGTTGGTCACTTTCCCGGACTAAGGCAAAGCACCGCCGCTTGGCCTTAACGGGTACGGGGTTCGAGGACGACCCCGCTCGTCGGGACGCTCTGATGGATGAGGAGCGGAGACAGTGGCAGGAGGAGCGCCAGGCGATGGTGGAGCGCATAGATGCCATGCAGCTTGTGATGGAGGAGATGGCCGCTGCCATGGACGCGCTGAAGGTACAGCCCCCGCCGGGTAACCCTCCGGATGGGACACCGGCGGCTCCCCCCGCGCCTCCTCCCAGCACCCCGGCCCGCCGGGACTTGAAAATCACGTATGATGGGTCGGGGGACCAGTTGACCTTTTTCATGGTCCAAGTGGACATTTTCATGCGGGAGCAGGGCAGGACCTTTACCTCCGAAGAGTCCCAGGTCCAGTATGTGGCCTCCCTCCTGCAAGGCGAAGCGGCCGCGTGGATGGTGTTACAGTACGAGCTCCGCTGTCAAGCTGCTATCTCGGTTTCGTTATTGCCTCTGTCTCTGTGCTGTATTGTCTGCCCCCCAAGGTCGCATACCTAGGCCTGGGAACTCAGCTCCTGGGAAACTGTATTCATGCGTGTAATCTCCCGCCTTTCCTGCCTTATAATATCTCCCAGCTAGTGAGCCTCTCATAGCTGTCATTTTATTCGTTTGCACTGTATGCCTATTTGATCAGTAAAAGCCATCTGTTTGGACTCTATATGACTTTGTGGTGATTTCTGGTTCTGTGGGCCAAGGGCTGACATTATGACAGCTATCTCTCATCTTCACCGTTCTCCTAGCCAGGCTGGAGCCCAGGGGGGTTCGCCTGCCACTTGGATGGGAGCTGTGCAGCTCTCCAGGTGATCTACTACCCTGGAGCCCTTCTCAGAGGACCCTACTCTGTTACAAGACTTAATCGCTGAACTTTTCCGGACGACCCGAGAGGTTTGCCGCTTGAGGGGACTGGTACAGGCGCAGTGGCAATCTCTTACAGGACGTCTCTGGATGTTAACATCGGAGGATACTGATGCTCGTTTAGATCTTCAGGACTTGGATCAATTACTGGACGATGCCCGATTGGCGACTGAGGATTTACAAATATTAACTGGACTTTTGGATAATCTTATTTCTCGACAAACTCTTTCTACCATGGCGGGAGCCCCGCCGGAGGGTTTTTCCCTGATCCCGGATGCGGCCAGCTGCCAGGCTGAGGCCAAGCGAGTCGCTATTAGCACCGCTCTTCTCCTTGTGGAATGTACAAAGGACACCCCGGTAGCCACCTTGGCTCAAGTTTTGACCCCGACGTTTGGAGCCGAGGCATCCGCACTGGCGGTTCGAGTACAACCTCTGCTGGGCGGGGAACCTGACCCCATACTCTTGCTCCTCGAGACAGAACTTTTGCCGCGCATTACAGCAGAGACTGCCCTAAGACTTGAGAACGCCAAAGTTCTTGCGGATCAGCAAGCCGCCGAAGCGGCTAGGGTCGCAAGAGAGAGAGAGGCGGCGGAAGCAGCCAGGGCGGCTGCAGTAAGGATTAGGAATCAGGCGAACGTGGACACGCGCCCCAAGGACTATGTACTGGGACTATCAGGTCTAACTTTTTCCCCGGCGTTTGTCCCGTCGCGTGCGACCCAACGCGCACGCCGTTTGGCTGACCGACGTCGAGACTCAGATGAGTCTGAAGACGAGGATTTATATGGGGATAGCTCTCAATGGGCCACGAGCTTCCGAACCAGTAAGCCTCATCTTACTGGTGGCCCAAGTGAGGAGGTTCATCTTTTACGAGCCCAGAATCGGGAGCTCTCCGACCGTGTTGATCAACTCCAGGAAGTAATGGAACTTATGCTTCAAGAGAACAGGCAATTACAACAAACCCTGATAGCTCAGAGACAGCCCGTTCCGATACCGGGTCAGGGGGTACCCGTACAACCACCCGCTAATGTGCCTGCTCCACCCTTACCTCCTGGAGCTCCTGTTGCTCCTCCGCCCGGACCACCCGTGCAACCACCTGCTAATGTGCCTGCTCCACCCTTGCCTCCTGGAGCTCCTGTTGCTCCTCCGCCCGGACCACCCGTGCAACCGGGTCAACCCGCGCCCGGCCCTTGGAAGCAACTCAAATTGAGGACTACGTATGACGGATCTCTTGAGACTTTGCCTTGTTTCTTGCATCAAGTGGACAGTTATATACGAGAACAAGGTCAACTTTTCCCCACGGAAGATAGCCGGGTGCGGTACGTAGCTTCCCTCCTGACAGGCAAAGCGGCTGACTGGATGGTCCTCCAGTTTGACACCCGCTCTCGTGCGATTCGTTCCCTCAACAACTTCATGACTGCCCTGAGAAGGAGGTTTGAGGACCCCTTCCTGGGGGAAAGAGCCAAAACGGAACTCTTACAATTAAAACAAGGCTCTGCTACAGTTCGGGAATTTGCCGATGAATTTCAGCGACTGGCAAGTAAAATTGTAGGTTGGCCCGAGACCACCCTAATCCATCATTTCAGGGAAGCCTTGCATCCTGACATTCTGAACTGGTCTTACATGCGGGGCGATCCCGATACCCTCGAAGGCTGGATCCTATTAGCCGAGGAAGTGGAAAGCCGCCGCCGCTTTATTTCTCTCGTCCGTCAAAAGCACAAGGAGAAGGGCACCCAAAAGCCTCAACCCAAGGCACCACTGCTCGTCCCACGAAATCCCCCACGTCCGCTCCAGGAACGTGAAGCCCGATTTCAGAGGGGTGCCTGTCTTACATGCGGAGAAATGGGCCACTTTGCAGCCGTTTGCCCACGCCTCCATACGGAGACCATCAAAGAAGTGGACTCCACCGTCTACGTGGATGCAGTTTTACAACAACTTAACGGAGGTCCACAAATCCCCGTCAAAGCACTAATTGACTCCGGTTGCTGTCGCACTCTCATAAGTGAAGCCGCGTTTGCTGCACTCAGAGCCGACTCAGAGGCTTTACCCGCCCCCGTCCAATTTGCTCCAATGGACGGGAGCCAATTCCAGGGGGGTCCAGTTGATCACCGCGCCATAGGGGTGGCAATGGGAATTGGTTCCCACTGGGAACAAATAGACTTCACTATAGCCCCTATCCGATTTGAAGTGGTCTTGGGAATTAACTGGATTAAAAGGGGCCCCGGGGGTCTTCATGCAACTCATCAATGAAATCCTACATGACCTTCTATATCGTGGGGTGGTGGTCTACTTAGATGACATTCTCATTTATTCGAAAACTGTGGACGAGCATGTGACTCTGGTCAGGGAAGTTCTACAACGCCTGCGTAACCATCAACTGTTCGCTAAACTAGCTAAGTGTGAATTTCACCAAAGCAAACTCACGTTTTTGGGATACATCATCTCCCACCAAGGTCTTCGCATGGACCCCGCCAAAGTCCAAGCCGTCCTCGATTGGACTCCCCCCACCAACCGTAAGCAAGTACAGCAATTTCTGGGATTTGCAAACTTCTATCGGGGATTCATCCCTAACTTCGCCCAGGTGGCTCTACCCATTACGGACCTGCTGAAAACTAAGGGAAAAGTAAGCTCGGCTGCCTTGCCCTCCGCAAAAATCCTATGGACTGAGCAATGCCAAGCCGCCTTTCTGGCCCTCAAACGCCTCTTCACTTCGGAGCCGGTGCTACGGCACCCAGACCCAAATCAAATGTTCATTGTGCAAGTCGATGCTTCCGATGTAGCCATGGGAGGGGCTCTCCTCCAGCAAGGACCGGACGGTCTTCTTCACCCTTGCGCTTACTTTTCAAAAAAATTTGCGCACGCTCAATTAAACTGGCCCATCTGGGAGAAAGAGGCCTCTGCAGTTCATCATGCACTGACTTTATGGCGGCAATTCTTGGAAGGGTCTAAAGTACCCTTTGAAGTTTGGACCGATCACAAAAATCTAGCTGCCCTCACGGGGTCCCATAAGCTATCGGCGAAACAACAACGGTGGGCGGAGTTCTTTGCTCAGTTCCGTTTCACCCTGAAGCACGTCCCTGGGAAGCAGAACGTTCTCGCGGATGCCCTCTCCCGTTTACCACAATATCCGGTAAAACTCGAAAGACCCACCAACTCTCTGTTCACCCCTATGCAACGTGGGGCCCTACCTATGCTGGCTGTGCAAACCCGATCCCAGCATCAGCACACCTTCCCTAACTCGCAAGCTCCGCCAGCCCAACCGGCTGCCCAGCCGCCACCGCAACAGACCGGAGTTCCCGCCCCTCCTACCCCTCCGACCGCTCAGCCGCCTGCAGTCTGCGTGCCGCCGCACGTAAGCACTAGCCCTATAACTGTTTCTCAGATCTCCATGACCGACGGGGGGGCTCCCTCCAAAATCCCCATCTCCGAATCCTTTTTAACTGTCCTTCGGGACCAGTGCCTTTTAGAACGTTCCGCTCATACCCTACCTCCTGGTGTTTTGGAACAAGGGGGGTCCTGGTACAAAGACTCAAAATTGTATGTACCCAAAGCTCTCCGGAAGGACGTTTTACATTTAGCTCATGGAGCCAAAACAGCTGGGCACTTTGGGTTTCTGAAGACCCTTCACTTATTGCGCAGACAGTTCTGGTGGGGGGGAATGCGTTCCGACATTGACTCCTTCATCCGCAGCTGTCCCGTTTGTGCCGCTGCGAAACGATCGCAGGGCAAACCCCCGGGACTGCTACAACCTCTTGAAACGCCCAGCAGACCTTGGGAAGTGATTGCTATGGACTTCATGACTGATCTCCCTCTCAGTGGGGGTAAAACTGTGTTGTGGGTTGTTACTGATTTGTTTTCTAAGCAAATACATTTGATTCCATGCGCAGGGATCCCCTCTGCTCAGAAACTGGCCCGCCTCTTCGTGACGCATATCTTTTGTTTACATTCGTTTCCGCGTAAAATAATTTGTGACCGCGGAAGTGGTTTCGTTTCTAAGTTTTGGAAAGCTTTCCTCAAGTTGGTGGGGGTGGAACAGGGATTGTCTAGTGCATACCATCCTCAAACTGATGGTCAAACTGAACGTGTCAATGCTGTACTTGAATGTTATTTGCGTTGTTATGTTAACTACCACCAGGATAACTGGGTGGAACTGTTACCTTTAGCAGAATATGCCTACAATAATGCCATGCATCAATCCACAGGTTTTAGCCCGTTTTTTGCTGTGTATGGACAAGATTTCAGTCCCATCGCTCCTACAGATGATGTAGAGGGGGAGGGGAACCCCGACATTGCCTCCTGGGCACACGCCCTCCGTACCACTTGGCCCTGGCTCGTTAGCAACCTCGACCGGGCCAAACGTAAATACAAAGCGCAAGCTGACAAACATCGCTCCCCCGGGGGTGATCTGCAAGTGGGTGCTTTGGTTTACCTTTCCACCAAAAACCTCCGTTCCACCCAACCGTGCCATAAACTCAGCGCCAAATTCATTGGCCCTTTCCCCATTACTCGGGTCATAAACCCTGTCACAGTGGAACTGGCTCTCCCCAAATCCTTGAGGCGTGTGCATCCTGTTTTCCACATAAGCCTCCTCAAACCCCATGTTGCTTCTCCACGGTGGCATCCGGACCCACCGCCTGCGCAACCCATCATGGTGGGGGGGGAAGAACACTTCGAAGTCTCCAAGATCCTTGACTCCCGTATTCACCATGGCAATCTGCAATATCTAGTTCGTTGGAAACATTTCCCCCCTGCCTATGACGAATGGGTGCGCGCACGGGATGTCTCCGCCCCCGACCTCGTCGACGCCTTTCACATTGCTTACCCGGACAGGCCAGCCCCCTTGCGAACTGGGAGGGGGCCTTGAGGGGAGCAGAATGTCAGGCTGCTATCTCGGTTTCGTTATTGCCTCTGTCTCTGTGCTGTCTTGTCTGCCCCCCAAGGTCGCATACCTAGGCCTGGGAACTCAGCTCCTGGGAAACTGTATTCATGCGTGTAATCTCCCGCCTTTCCTGCCTTATAATATCTCCCAGCTAGTGAGCCTCTCATAGCTGTCATTTTATTCGTTTGCACTGTATGCCTATTTGATCAGTAAAAGCCATCTGTTTGGACTCTATATGACTTTGTGGTGATTTCTGGTTCTGTGGGCCAAGGGCTGACGTCCCTGTGCTACGGAGTTTGGATGACTTTATGATCGCACTCCGTAACCGGTTCGAGGACCCGAATCTGGGGGAGCGGGCCAAAGCCGCTCTGATGCAACTACGCCAAGGGGCCAAGTCAGTGGCGCAGTATGCGAGCGAGTTCCAGTCCCTGTCGAGTCGGATTTTGGACTGGAGTGAGGCTACCCGGGTGCAGTTGTTCAGGGAGGGCCTAAACCCGGACCTGCAGCATTGGGCCTTTATGCAAGGCAACCCCCCTGACGTGGAAGGTTGGGTACGCCACGCTGCCGATATCGAAAATCGGAAGCAGCTCCTGAACCTGTCCAAGCAACGTTCCGGCCGCGACTTCAAACCAAGAGGAGACAAGGCAAGTGGGATCCGGGACCCACGCACCCCAGGCGGGGGCGGCCCCACGCCGGCTGAGCGCCGCAAGCGCTTCGAGGCAGGGGTGTGCCTGGTCTGTGGAGGAAAGGGTCACTTCGCCTCCCAATGCCCATCCCGCTCCGGACGCCCGGCTCCCACTCGTCCCGTCCCGAGCGAACCAGAGAAAGCCCCTGCAGAGGGTCAACCGCGACGCCGAAGCACCGCTCCAGGACGTCGGAGCACCCCCTCGGCACTGCACGCCCACGCCCTGGATGAGTTCGCCAGTTCGACCGGTCCATCGGGACCCCGGATTGCCAGTGCAACCTCTGACTCCGCCGAGTCACGGATTACAAATACCACGTCCCCCTCGTCCAGCGAGGAGGAAGAGTGGGATGTGCCGGCAAAAAACGCCGTCGGTCTGCTGTAAGGGGGGCTCCTCAGCAGACCGCACCGACCCTCGTGCAAGGAGCTCCACCGATGGTAAGCGCCCAGGAAGATAATGTTTATATTCGGGTTCACCTCTCACTACCCATGGGGGGCCCAGTTTTAGAATTCCCCGCGCTCGTGGACTCGGGGTGCGCCCGCACATTGATTAGCGAGGAGGCGGCCCGGAAATTGCAGGTCCGCCGCAAGCGCCTCCCGGGTCCCCTTCGCTTCTCCCAGATGGACGGGAGTGACTTTAAAAAGGGGCCTGTCACTCACCGGACTACCGCGATAGACATGACTGTAGGGGAGCATTGGGAACGGCTGTACTTTACCATTGCTCCCATAGTTGCCCCTGTAGTACTGGGAATGAATTGGCTACGGGGCCACAACCCTTCTATTGATTGGGTCAAGAGGACCCTTACCTTCCCTGAGGATCCCTGCGCCATGCATGACAGGGACCGCATGACCAAGACCCCGGCAGCCGCCCTAGTGGGTTCCCCAGGACCCGTTTCCGATACCCCAACCTACCCTCGGAATACTCCCAATATTCGGATGTGTTTGATGTGCGGGAGTGTGACGAACTGCCACCACACCGGGAGACCGACTGTGCGATTGAAATAGTTGGGGACGGCAAGTTGTCCAAGGGAAAGGTGTACCCCATGAGCCCCAGTGAAAAGACAGTGTTGCGGGACTATTTGGACACTAACTTGGCGAGGGGCTTCATCCGCCCCTCCAAAGCTCCGTACTCCGCCCCCGCCTTTTTTGTCAAAAAGAAAACGGGAGACTTGAGACTGTGTATTGACTTTCGGAGGCTCAACGCTGTCACGCAGTCTAACGCTTACCCCCTCCCTCTCATTCCAGACCTGCTAGCACAATTGAAGGAGGGCCGGATTTTCACCAAGCTGGACTTAGTAGAAGCCTACCACCGCATTCGCATAAAAGAGGGGGACGAACCAAAAACGGCTTTTTCGAGCTGTTTTGGCATGTTTGAGTATTTAGTCATGCCGTTCGGACTTTCTGGGGCTCCGAGTGTGTTCATGCAGTTAATCAATGAAGTGTTACATGATTTGTTGTTTCGGGGGGGGGGTGGTATTTTTGGATGATATTCTCATTTATTCTGAAACCATGGAAGAGCATGTCCGACTAGTGCGGGAGGTCCTCCAGCGGTTACGGGACCACAAGTTATATGCCAAGGTGTCTAAGTGTGAATTCCACCAGCCTTCCATTACCTTTCTAGGCTATGTAATCTCCCACCAGGGGTTGGAAATGGACCCCGGAAAGGTTCAGGCTGTGCGAGATTGGGAACCCCCTACCACGCGCAAGCAACTGCAGCAGTTCTTGGGGTTCGCCAATTTCTACCGCAATTTCATTCCCAACTTTGCGCAAGTGGCTCTTCCTCTCACTTCCCTCCTGCGTACGAAGGGAAAGGGTGCCAATGCCGCCTTGCCTTCGGCCCGACTGCAGTGGTCCCCTCCCTGCCAACAGGCTTTTGAGGACTTGAAGCTACTCTTCTCGTCCGAACCGGTCCTGGCCCACCCGGACTGCACCAAACCGTTTGTGGTCCAGGTGGACGCATCCGATGTAGCTATGGGAGGGGCCCTCCTGCAGCGGGACGAAAGTGGTGCCTTAAAGCCATGCGCCTATTTCTCCAAGAAGTTTACCCAGTCCGAAATCAACTGGGCCATCTGGGAGAAAGAAGCCGCGGCAGTCAAGCACGCCCTCACTGTGTGGAGGCATTTTCTAGAAGGGGCAGAATTCCCGTTTGAAGTGTGTACTGATCACAAGAATCTGGAGGCTCTCAAAGGGGCTAGAAAACTCAACGCCAAGCAAATACGTTGGGCCCAATTCTTTGCCAAATTTCGGTTCACCCTCAAACACGTACCCGGCAAGGAAAACGCCCTAGCAGATGCCCTATCCCGACTGCCCCAGTACCGCAACGATTTTGACCGTCCTGTGGACTCTCTTTTCACTCCTGAGCAAAGGGGAGAGATCCCGGGTTTGGCAGTCTCCACCCGGTCTCAAACCCGCCACACCAGTGGTCCCTCGCTCAAGGGAATCCCGGAGGCTTTCCAGCAGCGTCTCCGGGACGCATCCCTACAGGAAGCAGAGCAGCAGACGCTCCCTTCCGGTATGGAGCAGCGAGAGTCCTGGTGGGTGCAGGAAGGGAAAGTCTATGTCCCAGCCTCTCTTCGCAGGGAGGTTTTGGGACTGGTCCACGGGGCCAAACTGGCCGGTCACTTTGGGTTTGTCAAGACGTTGCATTTGGTACGGCGGCAATTCTGGTGGCCGGGCATGAGAGGGGATGTGGAATTGTACGTTCGCAGTTGTCCCACATGCGCCACCGCCAAAAACAGGGGGGGAAAAACCCCAGGGCTTCTGAAACCTCTGGAGATCCCCACCCGGCCATGGGAGGTGATCGCCATGGATTTCATCACCGATCTACCCCCCAGCAGGGGCAAAACCGTACTGTGGGTTGTTACAGACCTCTTCTCCAAGCAGGTCCACTTTGTTCCCTGCGCTGGGCTCCCGTCGGCGCAGGGGTTGGCCAAGATGTTTGTCACCCATGTCCTCAGGCTTCACTCGATTCCTAGGAAGGTCCTCTCCGACAGAGGGGCCCAGTTCGTTGCCAAATTCTGGCGGGCCTTCCTGAAGCTTATGGGGGTGGGGGAACAGGGGCTCTCGTCGGCCTACCACCCGCAAACTGATGGTCAAACCGAACGGGTGAATGCCGTGGTCGAGTGCTACCTCCGATGTTATGTGAATTACCATCAGGATGACTGGGTGGACCTGTTACCCTTCGCCGAATACGCATACAACAACGCCCCTCACTCCTCCACGGGGTTTAGTCCGTTCCGTGTAGTATACGGAACCGATTTTGGCCCTTTCGGTGCCGCCCCCGTCTCCCCCGAACTCGAGGCAGTGCCCGAGATGCAGGAATGGGTGCAAGCGGTCAGTTCCACTTGGCCCTGGCTACAGAAGAACCTTGAACGGGCCAAGCGGAAATACAAAGAACAGGCTGACAGACACCGGTCACAGGGATGGGAACTCCGAGTGGGAGAACAGGTTTATCTTTCCACGAAGAATCTGCGTTCCCTCCGACCCTGTAAAAAACTCAGCGACCGATATGTGGGCCCCTTCCCCATTACTCGGGTCATTAACGAGGTAACTGCGGAGCTGGATCTTCCCAAAACCCTTCGCGGGGTACACCCCGTTTTCCACATCAGTCTGCTCAAGCCGTTCATCTCTGCTCCCCAGTTCCACCCCCCTTCTAAGCCAGAAGTGCCCACTGTTGTTGGAGGGGATACCCACATGGAAGTATCCAAAGTCTTGGATTCCAAGTGGAAAAAGGGAAAGCTATCTTACTTTGTTCGGTGGAAACATCTAGGCGCCGCACACGATGAATGGGTTGCAGCCCCCCACATGGCCGCCCCCTGGCTCGTACATGAATTCCATTGCGCTTATCCCGAGAAGCCTCGACCTCCCGAACTCGCGGGAGGGGGGCCTTAAGGGGGGCAGAATGTGAGGGCCATCTGGTTTTGGCTCCTATCTGTTTCTATCTCTCCCTCTTTGAACTCGTACAAGCAGTTCGCACCTCTGTGTATCTTCCTGAGTCCCCCGCCTCGTCCTTCTTGCCCAGGTGCCACCTCTCCTCCCCTGCTGTGCCTTCTGCCTTCACTCCCTCGGGCTGACTCCGGCCTTGAAATGCAGATAGCCCTCACTGTCTCTCTAGGACTGTTTGATGTTTTATGTTGCACCGGTTTGCCTTGTAACCTCCCATGTCTCCCATGCGTGTGAACCTTCATGCCCTGTAGTAGATAAATACTGTAACCCCGATAAGCTAGTCACTCGCAACTTTGAATCCATGAGCCTGTCTTCTCTATCTGAAGCCTTCAATAAATCTTTTGTTTCTGCATCCAAGTCTGAGCAATTGATTTGGCGAAGTTTGCCCAGCTAGGTTGGGGACTCTCACAGCTCTGTAGTGTCACCTCAGTGGGTGCCACACAACTTTCCAAAACTCTATCAGAATGTGGCCCTTCGTATATTTTGTGAACTGGACTGTGTTGCATATAGGGTCGGCTGGTCCGAAGGTAGTGTGTCATAGTTATTTCAACTGATTGTTCTCTGTTCTCAGTCACAGACTGAGGGCATTGCAATAACTGTCTTGTGTGATTTGCATTGTACAATAGTGGTGTAAAGCAATTGGTAAATGTCAGAAGTGTTGAGCTTGGTATTTACTGGGGAAGGGTTTCTCCATTTGAATCAGGTCCCGTATATTGATGGGTGGAGTGACTCTGTTACAAGAAAGTTGCCAAAATCTGCTTTTCGGGCTCACGAGAATTAGTGCCGTGTCATGGTTTTATGACTCACTCCTCCAAAGCCGGCCGAAGGAAGAGCAAGTCCCACGCCGTGCGGCCCCTGCTGCCCCTATCTCCAGGCAGCATCCGTATGCCTCCCCAACACCGTATCAGCCCTGTCCGTGCAGTTAGTCCCGGCTCCCCACGCCGTGCCAATGCTGTCTGTGCCTCCAGAATAAACAGCCCTCTCCTACCCATTTAACATAGGGAGAGGAAGAATGTCTATTAAGCTTGTACCCAGCCGGCACATCAGTCAGGAATTTTGTTAGATCAACCGTGCCCAACGCTCCAGTTTTAAAAAGTCAATTCCCGAAAGCCCCAGCAAAAAGAAGCCTCAGAACTGTAGCCCAAAAGACGCTCACCTCCCCTGCATGCCCAGCACTCCGATAAGAAGTCAGCCTGTATTTGCATACCAGAGAATGGGGAGAGGGGAGGCTGGAGGAACAGACGGACAGAGAGAGAGAAGTAGAAAATGCATGGGGGCTCGAAAGCAGCAAATCTCTGCTTCCTCAAAGCAGCAGCCAAAATGCATACTGTCCTCAGCAGTCCTACAGCCTGTGAGTAACTTTTCCTGGACATACTCACTATATGATCACAGGCATCTGGGAAAGTGAAACGTAGGAACTTGAGAAAAAACTCCTCCGGCTCCCACATGTACCAGGAGCAGCCTAGCCGACCAGACTTTTCTGGAAAAGCAGACCTCCCTTCAGTCCTCCCAAGCAGCCCCCTCAGACCCCCCCTCCAAGCCTCCGTGTGAAAGCAGGATCAGTCTCACCGGCCCAAACTCGCCACAGAGAGCTTCCCATGATAGCAGCGTCTCCAGTGGGGGGGGGGCTACAAGAAGCCGCTCTTTTCCCTGCAGCTGAAGCCCAGGTTGGAGCTTTGTTCCCCGTGCCGCTGTCTGAAGGGGAGCCACAGGTATTCCAGTGCAAAAAGAAAAGGGTTTGAGCAGCCCTCTGGGACAAGCCCCGAAATGTACAGGCAAATGCTGGGCAATGGGCAGACCAGATGTTCCCAGATAGGATCCATGGCAGGAAATCCAGAAGAAGAAAGGCAGGAGCAGGGGAGGGGCCCTTCCCGTGGACACTGACTGCCTCTCCGTAATTAGCTGGCAACCAGCTGGCCCCCTCAAGTCAGGAGCGGGGGAAAAGGAATGGGGCAGCCCAGATAAACTGATCCCTCTGTCTTAAGATTGAAGCTGACCCTAAGGAAAATAAACTTCCCACTGAAGATCTGCATTACTCCCCAGCTGTGCATACCCCAGCTCCAACAGCCCCTGCTGCTTTTGGGCTAAAGTTCCACAGCCCAGTATTTCTCAGCTCAGTGCATCCATGCCTTCTGCAGCTGACAGACACTAACCGTTGCCTGGCTTCCAGCTTCTGTAATTACCTGCCTGGTGGCCTCCCCAGTAACCACAGCGCAAAGGAATCCAGGCAGCCTGATACTGAGCTACACACCACATGAAGTCAGCTTTGCCTGGAGCTTAAAATGACTGAGGCTGCCCTTGGCTGCATGAACTTTAAGAAAAGTGCACCCCACCCTGATAGACTGAGTGCCTACCAACGTTCCAGAGTTAACTGTACCCAGGATGCCCTGAGTAAAAGCCATTCTGGCTGCGGCCGGACCTCTTTGAAATCCCCCAAAGCAGCCAACCGCTCCATTCCAGACATTGCATCCAGCTCTGCAGCAGCCCAGCTCTTCTAAGTCTCAACAGGTCCCTCCGACTGCCTTCCAAAGTTACTTTTCATCAGCTAGAGTGCCCAGCGACCAGATGTGGGGAAAATTCAGATGCCGCAAGGACAGTGGGTCAAGAACTTGGCAACACAGATGCATGTTCAAGCCCAGCCAGTGCCAGAGAGTTTGCCCTGCATTTAGTTCAACTGTTTTCAGATACACAAGTAAAATACTGCAGGACTTCTTCCTGGGTGCAGGTTTATAGCCCCAGGAGGTGAAAACTCTGCTCAGGGACCTCCAGAGGTCATGATGACATTGTTTTTTTGTCTCAGAACTTTGATTGCCACTCTCTCGGACATGGACAGCAACACGGTTGCATTAAAGAGGGGGGAGGTTATGGAACTGAGTAGAACACCGATAGAAAGCTCAGATTCAAGAGAAGCATCTGGAATTTCAGATGACAAGGGGAGGAAGGTTGCAGTCTGTCCCATACCCTGAACACAGGAGAATTCAAGAGTTGTTGGGAAACAGCTGGAGTCTGTTGTATGTGGATCCTGGATTTTACCCTTCCAGCTAAACCCAGCCGCTTGTGGTGAAGAGAAAGGTTTTTTTTTTTAAAAAATGGACATGTTGTTATTGCCCTAATGGATGTTAAAGAAATTATGGACTTTGAACAAATATTGAAAGAACTGTTGTGTGAAAAATCTACTCCTCTCCCTTGTGACCTGCAAAATTTTCCCCAGCTGCCTGTTTTACAGATGGAAAGTAAATGCTGTTGTGATTTGCAAGCGACAGGTTGAAGCACAGGAAAGCTGTCAACCCCACGGATCCGAGAGGGAAGATTCTGACCTACTGTATTGAAATCCTGGTCATGTTTCAATAAGGGAAAAATACTGGACATTGCACCTCAGATAGCTGAGAATGCAGGGAAAGGGGGGACGAGTAAAACACCAGCCCTGCTAAGGACCCATCCAGACTCATCTGGAACCTGAAAACAGGAGAAGGCGCATAAAAGAACCAGCTTACCCTGCTTGGAACAAGACAGATCCAACTGTTGCACAAAGACTGTATGCAGCTGCCCCCAGGTATTCCAAAGTGATTTGAAAGTATTTCAAAATGGACAGTCTGTTTTTTCATGTCTGCAGTGTGTAAAACCTGAGTCGAGTTTAAACAGTTCAGCAAAGGACCTCGGAAGCTAGTCTAAACTCTGGAAAACTGCTGTGTAGGGGTTGACTTTGATAAGATGTTTAGGTCACAAGAAAAGCAGTGGTTGCTGACTTCTTTACAAAATGCGACTTGTACTGAAATGAAAAAAATTGTCAAAAATACTGCTGGAATGGATCCAGACTTTAGTTTCAGCTCTGTCTACATCACAGCGCTGGCCCTCTTTTGCTCCCTTCCATTGGAGTCTGTCTCTCTTTGAACTGATATATGTCTGGCCACCCCCGTTACCCAGGGCCAAAAGTGGGGGGGATTTACAGCTTTAACCCCTACCGTTGACCAGGAGACGCCTGAGCCCCCCTTCGTTATTCAGCCCCGCTTCAACGGCTAAATTAATCAACTTGGCTCTCCCTCTGGAAATGCTCCTGTTATGTCACAAACCCTAGTGCCCAGGCGTTGGCATCTTCCTGATGCAGATGGAGGAAGAGAGACAAAATGAAGGGAGAAAGACTACCTCAGCTATCCAGAGGTGAGTGACAAGGGACTGGGGTGAAGAAAGTAGAAGAAGGGGGGCCAGCCAGGAAAATCAGTGCCAGGAACAAGGGACAAGAGGGCTGAAGACAACTTTCCTAGCATCAAAGCCAGTTCTTGGAAGGTCCAGCCAGACAAAGGGGTCTGCCATCATTTATGCCTTCCTTGCCCCTGGTGTGAACCTAGTTTTCGTGACTTTAGATGGAGGTTTGGGAAAATGGAACCTCTGCTTGTGGACTGTCTAGATGACCTTTGGGTACATGTTATTTTTGGGTCAAAACTTTGCTTGCAGTTTGTTCTGGTCTGTGCAGCACCTGGGATGTGCTTGAAAAAGGAGGAAAACACCCTTTTGAGGCTTGAGGAGGCTTGGAAAGTTAATGAGGTTTGGCAAGAACTTTGCAGAAATTGCCACCCCACAAGCAACAAGAAACATCTTTTGGGTTTTGGGTCTGTTCTCCTGATGGCCGGAAGCAAGTAAAGAAGATTTTTGAGTGTTTGGGCGAAGTGACAATGGTTGCTTATTAGGTTCTGAGATATTTACTTGGTCTGTCAACAGCTCTCTTGAGCATAATAGCGTCACTGTTTCCTGTGTGTCAGAAAACAGGTGAAGGGGGGAGGACAGTCCTCTATGAAGTCCCTCTATGTCAACAGTTTTTCCATGCAATAACTGAATTAATTGTCTTTTGAGTTTTCCAGGTTTTACTTCCAGCCACTCCTGCCTTTACAAACTTTTGCTATGAACATTGCCTTTGGACATTGCTTTTCTATTGGTTCTGGTAGGTTATCAGGGCTATGTGACCGTGGTCTTGGTATTTTCTTTCCTGACGTTTTGCCAGCAACTGTGGCGGGCATCTTCAGAGTAGTAACACTGAAGGACAGTGCTTTTCTACTTTTTCAGCTAAGCTCTATAGACATTAAGGGCACTCTGTGTAGGCTCTTGATATTTTTGTCTTTTACAGTCTGGTTCCAGATATTTCAACGTACCCTATTTTTCCTGATACCAGATGAAGTTTTTTCAGCAAATGACTGTATCTATGTTAACATTGTTCCTGCGGCTTCAGTTGTTTACTGGGAGTCATTCGAGAGGGGCCTCCTGCCTCCTGCCTGAGACTGTGGATTTGTCTCCCCCGCCCTGCAGTAGCAAAGGGGGGCGGCTTCAGTTGTTTCTGTTTGTGTCTCAGACTCATTTGTTTTACAGCTCCTGTGGAAAGACTGGTGATTTTTAGTTCTGATTCTGTGGCAGTCATGCCTATTCTAGACTGCCTGAGTTATCTGGTGTTTCTCTTTGTAATGATCTCAACTGTATGACTATTGTGAAAGGTTGTGTATGTTTCCATTCAAAGTTGACAAAGGACTTTTGATTTTTGGGATGCTTTGTTTGAAGAAAGGATAAAGGGATGGTGTTGTTTTATAAAATGTACCAATGCGGGATTGATGTTGCTGCTATGTATCATGCATTCTGCAATGTCTTAGAAGTCTATGTGTTCTTCCATTAATGTATCTTGTTCAAATGTGTTCCTGCTTCTTCCAACTGTCCTTCCTGAGTTTTGGATTTTTCAATAAAGCTGTTTTAGGGACCTCCAGGAATTTCCTGGAATTATTGCCCACAGAAAAAGATATTTCACCTGTGGCCATATCAACTGCCTGTGTACATAAGCAGGTGCAAGAATCTCACCTTTAGCCGTGCGAATATGTCCCCTTCCTCTGTCTTTTCTCTGACTTTCCTCTTGTCTTCAACTGACAGAGTCTGCATAAGCACCCACACAGTACCATTCTTTAAATAGTAATGTTGCCAGACCTAGTTGGCTTCTTAATGCTGTTAAATTGTTTGTTGGATCTATTGTAAGGGCCTTTGTGTTCCAGCAATTGGTTTATTGTGGAAATTGTCTGTTGGATTTCAGTGGCAAGAACGTATTTTGAGATGGGATGTATTTGTGAGATCAATTGTTAAGACTGTATAAAATGACCTGAATTAATTGTGCCCAGGATGGGAATTAGAAAGTTGGTCAGAATGAGAATTAGGAAGTCGATTGAGTGGTGGAGTGAGTGGTTTACTGAGATAAGAGGGTTCTGGAATGTGTATTTTGTGATAGAAAGTATGATGAAACGGAATACAGGAATGATTGACAAGCCATATGTATGTCTTGTATCATAAGGGGGGGGAATGTGACAGCAGGTAGACTTCCCCTGACTATGGAAGCTCCACTGATTTAGCAATTTGTAATAATCTCTTTTCCTTTCTGTAAAATGTATTAGGACAGCCAGGGAATAGCTTGTTGCTGGGCAGAATATCCCTGTATGTCTGTGTGCTAAGGAAGTGGGTTAAGAGTCATGGAGAGTCAGAGTGAACTATAAACATTGATAGGAGAAACTGGATAGAACTGAACTGTACTGCGCTGCCTCTATGTCTGGAGTGCTATCAGCCTACCCTGAATGTTGATGGGTTGTCATATCTTGAATTTGGATAAATATCCCTTCCTCAGTATGATCGGGGCTCAGAGATTTTTACTCGGTAGAGTGCTCTGGGTCGCAGCTGCCAGAATAAACTGTTTTCTTGAATATTGATCTGCAGGTCTCTCTCCCCCCACGAACCCCCGTTTGCCGTATCAGCGCCCAAGCCAGATCCAGAGTCGGCCCCGCTGGGCGTTTTACCGGCCGGCTTCTCCCCCTTGGAGTCAGGATCGGGCCCTTCTGGCACAGTCTTGTCCTCCTTGTCATCTCCATCCCCTGCCATGGCTATCCAAACGTGGTATAGGAGCAGAGGCTGGAGCAAAGACTAGCAGCTTAATGTGAGGCTCTCCAGCCCCCCAGGGCAATTCTCAAAAAGCCACTCACTCAGACGATCAGGTCAGAAGCAGGTAAACTTTATTGAAGAAGCAACAGGTTCAGCCAGGCCCTTGCAAAGGCAAAGCTGCTAGTGACTACTTAGAGAACATTGCATAGTTATAAACATGTCTACATCACAGGTGCACAGCCCAGAGCCTGGGAAAGGGTTTGATAACAGCGTCTAGAGCCGGAAGGCGAAGCAGACATCAAAACATAGTCTTGGGCTTGCTCGTTAGCAGTTGCTTGTTAGCAGTCAAGGACACTGGGGGGAGGGAATCACTGGGAGTGAGAACATCCCGGCCGAGGCCTGACTCACGTCAGAAGCCTTCGTGCCAGACCTTAGCCGCTTGTACGGGCAAAACCGAAAGAAATGCAACACAGTACCTCACAATAATGTTCAGGAGGCTAATGGGTCTATAATTCGAAGGATCGTCTCTCCTGCCCTTCTTAAAAAATGGGGCCACTACAGCCAACCCCAGTCCTTTTGGATTTGGCCTGTTGTATCAATATAGGTAAAAAGTGATGATAGAAAAGGGGCCCACCAATCAATGTTTTCTTTAAAAAAAACTCTGGGGGAATACCGGTGTTATGTATGTAAATAGTTGGGATAGTAAGCAGGGGGAACCCAGGAGCTTGAATCCCCAATGAAGGCTCCTGGCCCCTGCTCATGCTATTGGCCCTTATCAAAGCACCCCATTGGCCCTAAGCCGGGACATGCCATTGGCAACCCAGGGGTTGTTCCCGCCTATCATGGATCAGGGGTGGAGTGGCCGCAGGCGGCCAGGGGGGCATATAAGCAGGGCCCCTTTGCACAGTTCTCCTTTTCTGTTCTGTACCACAATAAAGCATTGCTGTTTGAACTCCGTCTCTGACCTCGTGAATCCTTCCCACGTGGACTTAATAGTTGTGACGAAGACTGGAGAGTGGCCCGGCTGACCTGCTGAATCACTCTCGCTCCGCCATTTCATAAGTGACCGGTAGGCAGCCCGGTCTGCATCGCTGAATCACATTCCGGCTAGGGCTGTTGAAAAAAAATTCGGTAAAGTTTGGATTTGGCAAAATTCCGCATGTTTTAATTTGGGAAATGCCGAAGTCCAAACTCCCCCAATTCGGATCCGTGGAATTCAGTGCCTAGTTCAAGTTCGGGGGAAAATTCGGCCAAATAAAGTCATTGAAAAAGCATTCGTGCCTTTCCGCGGCTCCGGGGGGGCATTTTTGGGGGTAGAGGTCTCAAACTTTCAGGGTAGCTTGAGGGGACGCTTCTTGCAAGAACCCCCAAGTTTTGTAAAGATTGGGTCAGGGGGTCCCAAAATATGGAGCCCGGAAGAGGTTGCCCCCCCCCAAAATTGCCCGCAGGAATAAAGCCACTTAAAGAACATGATTGGAGCTTTTCCACGGCTCCGGGGGGGCATTTTTTGGGGTAGAGGTCTCAAACTTTCAGGGTGGTTCTGCGGGTCCCTACTTGCAAGGACCCTCATGTTTTGTAAAGATTGGGTCAGGGTATCCCGAGATATGGGGCCCAGAAAGGGTCGCCCCACCTAGGTTCCCAGGTGACAAAACCACGCCGCGCCTCCCAAATCCCCTTCGAAAGGCGATAGGAGAGAGAGAGGACAGCCCCCTTCTCCATTTTTCTTTCTTTTGACCATATTAGGAAAGGTCTCACCCAAGGGAAATATACTTTTTGCTTAGAAGCACCATTGGGAAGAGATTTCTGGTATTTTGAACTCATTTACTCAAAGGCTGGGAAGATGAGTCCAGAAACCAGGGCGACACCCGTGCAGTCAGTGATCTAACAACTACGGCCACTGAATGGGTGCACACTCCCAGGTGGTTGCATGATTGCACCACTAGGAAGGTTTTTTTTCATACTATTTCTGCATCAGGACCCAGAGGGCCCCGCATCGCTATCTCCCTTTCAGCAATGGTTGCGGCCAAATCTTTCACCAAGTATTTTTCTAATGTGTGTTGTGATGCAAAACAAAGAATGGCCTTACAAGCGCCATGGATTATGATGTGGTTTTAAAAAAATTATTTGTAAAAGTTAAAGTATGCGCAACCAGAATGCTTAGCGCCATATGCAAATATCTCCCCACCTCCCTCGGACTAGCCCAACCCCGGCCAGCTCCGTCGAAAGACAGTAATGCAGAAGACTGCACAACCGAAAGTATTAATTAACGCCTCCGGAAAGACCCGAGCTCAGCCGGGAGTGTTCGGAGTTCAGTGTCCCCCCACCCCCACTTTTTTTTTTTGTAAAGGTCTATTCTTTAACTTCCAAAGGTGGGGCTAACATTTCAGCTTGCCCCTGGGATAAAAATTATCAGGAACTGGGTGGCATTTTCAGCACGGCCCTCAAACGAGGTGATCGTGCTTGAGTCAGCATCACTCACTGATAACAGTGTGAATCTGACCCATTTTGCAGCGACCTATGAGGGTTCTCTCTGCACTGTTGCCGCACCGGTTTCGGACTGACAGCCCACAGGCGCGGCCGGCACAAGGCCGGCTCGGTAAAGAGTACAGGCTGAAGGTCCACCGGGTCCACGGCATCTCCACCTTTTTCTAATATGGCGACCATCCAAGCTCCCCGGTAGCTTACACTACAGAAGTTGAAGAAGTCCCCAGAGTCTGACCGCATCTCCTCCATGTATTCAATAAACGCACCTGGTACATAGCCGCACCAGGAGCAATCGCAGGTGCCCCTACCCAGCATGCTCGTGTGCCCGACATTTGCATACGACCACCCCTCTGAGTCTAAGGCGTTTTGCATATGCCACCCCCCCCCCAGACAAATGGTGTGGAACCTAAAGATGTATATAATGTGTTGTGATTATAAGCTTATTGTGTAAGTGTATTGGTTTCAAGATCTATCTTTTACCAAGTAAAGGGAGGCCCTTCCCGAGGAGGTGATTCCAGCCTGACCTTTTAGAATCACCGCGTTAGAAAGAGGCCTCGATGGTTCGCCTGGACAACCCGCCCCGCAGGATCATCCCGTCTGAAACCAGGGCAGCGCTAGTGCAGCCGGCCAAGTCATTTGTTGGTGACCTGCCGGAAAGCGTTACCCGTTTAATGGGCCGTGCTGAGGACTGTGCGAGCGCGAGACCTCATAATTGATGGGTTGGCTGGGAGGATAGCCAAGCCACCCACTATAGAGGATCAGCTTTCTGAAATAGGGTGGACATAGAAGTCGTATATAAGAGAGACCGTGGATGTTTAGCCTCGCTCGCCGCAAAAAAAGATCTACTGGTAAAAGGAATAAAAGTTTGTATTGCACCATTTGCCTTGTTCCAAGTTAGACCAGCATGCCTTGCAGTCAGTATGTAAATTGCCCCACGCCTCCTCGGCCTGCCCCTCCCATGCCGGCCCCCGAGAAAGGCAAGGACTCGGAGGGAAGCCGAAAAGTGCTGCCGAAAAGGCACGAAGGACACCCGAGGCCAGCCGACTGCAAGCGGAAGAAGCAAGAAAGTTTTGACAAAGCCCTTCCCCACTCTTTTCCACATCTTTGTGGGGAAGAGCCCTGTGCAGCCAGCAGCTAGGAACCAGATGCAAGGACAATCTCCGGTGAACTCGAGAGACTCCGTGTTCCTGTGCAAAGCCTGTTCCAGCCACAGTCATGTAGTGGAAAGCATGCAGTCATGTAGCCAGTGGTGCCAACCCCCCTTCCCATTGCAACATCAGCAGCTTCATGGGCTATCAGCAGCGATCCTGATATCAACATGACTCGTTACTCCAGTTCTGTGGCAGCGATTTATCTTTTTGTTCCAGACAGTTAATCACTTCAGCAGAGACCCCCCGGTTCCTCCCGGGTTGTTCAAGCCATTGGAATTAGAATAAAATTTACAAATTCTCCATAGGCCACCCCGGTATCCACTGATTAATCCATTGCCAGCAGTAGAAACAAGGAAGCTTTTGTTAACCCTTCCCCAATCCTTAAACCTAGTGGGGAAGTGTACTTTAAATCCGCCACGCATTTATTTTTGCTTTCACCCTTTTACTGGGGGGGGGGGAGATGTGTTGTTCTTCTTTCTAAATATGCCTGCAAATCAGCGGTCCATCTCACTATTTTCTTTCACTATTTATTTTAAAAGGTGCACAGTTTTTTCCTTCCCACATTCAGCAGTCTGTTTTTCTTTGTATCCTTTGATCACCTTATGAATAAAGGTGTACATGTATCTGATTACAGTGTACAGTTTTACAAAGTAAGGAGTTTCCGGAAGACCCGCACATCAGCTGCCCGGGCAACGTAGCAGTTTAAACCCCCACCTCCTGGTTTCCTGGGAGTCCTGGGTAGCCGTCGGGGGCCTTTCAGCCATGGGTATTCTGGCCCACCAGGGCGGGGTGCTCCTGTAGCAGCGCGGTGCTATCAAGAAGCCTGCAGCAGGCGGGGCAACAGGCTGGGGTTTCTGAAGCCGAGGCTTCTACAGCTGGCAGCTGTACTAATTGGGAATGGGAATAGTAGGTGCAGTCCAGTAACAGTCCAAAAGTCAGTCAGGGTGAAAGGCAATTCGTCAGAGCAAAAGGCAGAGTCAAGGTCGGGCCGGTCCAAGGTCAGGCAGGGAGTCCAGAAGAATTCAGGGTTGAGAAAGCAGTCCGAATCAATACACCGTCAGCCAGAGTGGAGTGCCGCAGGTTCATCATGTGTTGCTTCCACAGCTTCTACTGACTCAGCCCTCCTAAATACTTGCAGCTGTCTGGGGGAGGCACCTTCTGTAAAGACTCACTCCCTATCTTCATGGCTGTCCCGGTTCCTTCTTTGTTGTTCCAACCTGGCTGAACGCCGGCATTGTTCTGCCAAGACCTGGCCCATTTTCCTTCGACGAGTCCCAGGAGGCATCTGTTCCTCATGGTCTCCCGGCTCCCTGGGCAGCTTCCTTGATGTTCCCGGTTCGGCTGGCGTCTGGTTTTCCTTAGGCTGCTCTTTAGCCAGTAACTTTAAGGTTTCTCTTGGCAATACATCGTCATCAGCTGTTTTCTCTGTCAGTATGGGTGGGGAAGGAGGACTCTGTCCCTGGATCTGGTCTTCATCAGAGTCTGAATCTGTTGTCAGGCAGTCTCTGACAATGGGTCTTTAAAGCGATCTTCGCCGCCAGAGCTGGCAGCGTGGATCAGTCTACAGAGCCACCCCGACCCCCTTCCCGGGAGCCTGGAGAAGGGGTGGGGGTGGGTCTTTACAGCAATCTGCATCGCCAGGGCTGGTAGCGTGGATCAGTCTACAGAGCCACCCCAACCCCCAGTGCGTAGATTTACCCCATGAGCGCTACTGAACGGTACGTGTTACGTGAATTCTTGGACAAGAATTTAACGAGGGATTTCATACTGCCATCAACTGCCCCTTCTTCGGCCCCAGCCTTTTTTGTGCGCAAAAAGACAGGTGACTTGCGCTTATGCATCGACTTTCAAAAACTCAATGCAGTCACCCAATCGAATGCCTGTCCCATCCCTCTGATCTCAGATCTCTTGGGACAATTAAAGGAAGGGCGCATTTTTATGAAACTTGACTTGGTAGAAGCCTACTACAGAATCAGGATTCGAGAGAGCAATGTGCCTCTCACAGCCTTTTCCAGTTGCTTTGGCATGTATGAATTCTTAGTGATGCCTTTTGGACTGAAAGGGGCCCCGGGGGTCTTCATGCAATTCATTAATGAAATCCTACATGACTTGTTGTATAAGGGCGTGGTGGTTTATTTGGATGATATTCTTATTTACTCTAAAAGTATGGACGAACACATTGCCTTGGTGAGGGAAGTATTGCAACGCCTCAGACAATCAGCTCTATGCCAAGGTGTCTAAATGTGAATTTCACCAAAAACAGTTAACCTTCCTGGGCTATATAATTTTGCACCACAGACTTACCATGGATCCTGACAAGGTGCAGTCGGTAACCGATTGGGAACCACCCTCCACCCGTAAGCAGGTTCAGCAATTTCTGGGGTTCGCTAACTTCTACAGGGGATTCATCCCCAACTTCGCTCAAATCGCACTCCCCATCATGGATCTCCTTAAGACAAAGGGGAAGGACACCACCGCCACGTTGCCCTCAGCTAAAATCAATTGGACCCCCCAGTGCCAAACCACCTTTGATACTCTCAAACGACTGTTTACCTCTGAACCAGTGTTAAAGCACCCAGATCCTGATCAAATGTTTATAGTTCAGGTTGGTGCCTCAGAGGTGGCGATGGGGGGTACTTTTACAGCAGGGAAGGGATGGTCTTCTGCATCCATGCGCTTACTTCTCTAAGAAGTTCGCGCAATCTCAGCTCAACTGGCCAATCTGGGAAAAGGAAGCAGCTGCCGTCCACCATGCCCTTACAGTGTGGAGACAGTTTTTGGAGGGGTCTAAAGTCCCTTTTGAAGTGGGAAGCGATCACAAGAACCTGGAGGCGCTCACGGGGACCCAGAAACTGTCCACGAAACAAGTTCACTGGGCGGACCTCTTTGCTCAGTTCCGTTTCATATTGAAACATGTGCCGGGGAAGCAAAATGTCCTGGCTGATGCTCTATCCAGACTTCCCCATTATCCCACCAAGGTTGAACGCCCCACGGAGTCCCTGTTCACTCCTGCCCAAAGGGGTTTGCTGCCCACTCTAGCAGTCCAAACCCGAGCGCAAACCCAGCTCCCACCACAACCCCCACAAGGGGAGGGCACTTCAGGCCCAACCACACCGGTCAACCCAACCGTGCCACCCCCCTCGCCTCCTTCGCCAGCTCCGTCGGCACCCAGTCACTCCGACAATCCAGCCGTCCAACCCCCCTCAGGGACGTCCCCTCCCTCCACTACAGAGCCCACACCGCCAGATGGATTGGATCTCACAGACTCTTTTGTAGCCTCACTTCGTTCCGCTTGCCAAGCCGAACTCTCTGCGCAGACCCTCCCATCCACTCTAACTGAACATAGATGCTTATGGTACAAAGACTCTAAGCTGTATGTGCCTAAAGAGCTCCGGAAAGAAGTCCTACAGCTGGTCCATGGGGCCTAGACCGCGGGACACTTAGGATTTCTAAAAACATTGCATTTACTACGGAGGCAGTTTTGGTGGGCGGGCATGCGGACTGACGTGGATTCCTTCATTCGCAGTTGTCCAGTCTGCGCTACAGTCAAAAGGACCCAAGGGAAACCTCCCTGGTGTGAGGGTTCCCAACCCCCTGTGCAGTTTCCATAAAATCACTTGCTCAGACGATCATTCAGAAACAAGGAAGTTTATTAGAAGGTACAGGAGACTAGGCCCTTACAGGATCAAAGTTGCAAGTGCTTTCTATTTCCCAAAGACAGCAATATAATCCATTCTACACAGCAGATGCCCGTTACATGTTTTGAGAACCATGAGATAATCGTGCCTAGCACAGGAACATCAAAAGGTCTCAAGAAGCTCGTTACTGCAATCTACAATCTACAAACGCCAAGGCCAGAGAAAGCAGGGGGGAGCTGTAGCAAGCGAGGGAAGCGGGGAGGGACATTCCAGCCTGGGGCCTGCTGGAGCTGACAGTTGCAACAGCCTGAACCAAAGTTAGCAAAAGGGCCGCTCGGCTGCTTTTACGAGCCAAAGCGGAAACACACAGGAACGAAGCATACAGAACCTCACATTCTGCCCCCCTTAAGGCCCCCCTCCCCCAAACTCAGCTGGATGGGGCTTGTCAGGGTAGGCAGAGTGGAACCCCTGTACCAGGCGTGGGGCAGCAACATGGGGAGCTGCTACCCACTCATCCTGAGCGGGACTGAGATGTTTCCAGCGAATCAAATAAAACAGCTTCCCCTTTTTCAGTTTAGAATCCAAAACTTTAGAAACCTCAAGATGTGTCTCCCCCCCTACAACCGTGGGAATCTCGGGTTTGGGAGGAGGATGGAACTGAGGAGCTGCCACGTATGGCTTGAGCAAACTAATATGGAACACCGGATGCACTCCTCGCAGAGACTTGGGGAGTTCCAATTCCACAGTGACGTCATTGATGACCCGGGTAATGGGGAAAGGACCCACATATTTGTCACTGAGCTTTATACAAGGCCGAAGGGACCGTAGGTTTTTGGTGGAGAGATATACCTGCTCCCCCACCCTGAGTTCCCACCCCGGGGGTCGATGTTTATCGGCCTGGTCCTTGTATTTGTGCTTGGCTCATTCCAGATTCTTCTGAAGCCAAGGCCAGGTAGTCTGCACCACTTGTGCCCAATCCTGGACCTCCTGTATTCCTTCGAGTTCAGGAGGGATGGTAGGGGAACCAAAGGGACCGAATTCCCTACCATACACCACCTGAAACGGACTGAAACCTGTGGAGGAATGGGGGGCATTATTATAGGCATATTCAGCAAAAGGCAACAGGTCTACCCAATTGTCCTGGTGGTAGTTAACGTAACACCTCAGGTAACACTCTACCACAGCATTTACACGTTCGGTTTGGCCATCAGTCTGAGGGTGGTAGGCTGAAGAAAGACCTTGTTCTTCCATCCCCATGACTTTCAAGAAAGCCCTCCAGAATTTGGCAACAAATTGAGCCCCTCTGTCGGAGAGGACCTTCCGCGGGACCGAATGATGTTTTACCACGTGATTCATAAACAACCTTGCCAGTTTTTGAGCCGAGGGTAATCCTGCACAAGGAACAAAGTGAACCTGTTTCGAAAATAAATCCGTTATCACCCACAGTACAGTTTTACCCCGGCTTGGGGGTAGGTCAGTAATAAAGTCCATAGCAATAACTTCCCAAGGCATGGTTGGAGTCTCCAAAGGTTTCAGAAGACCAGGGGACTTTCCCATCCGTCTCTTGGCGGTGGCACAGATGGGGCAGCTGCCCACGAACAGTTCCACATCAGCTCTCATGCCTGGCCACCAAAATTGACGCCGCAATAAATGCAGAGACTTTACGAACCCAAAATGTCCTGCTAGTTTGGCCCCATGAACCATCCCCAAAACCTCCTTTCTAAGTGTTTCAGGAACATAGAGTCTATTCCCTTGGAACCAGAAGGGACCCTGTCGTTTAAGGTTTGCGGGGAGGCTCTGTAACTCCTCCTCCTGCTTTGAGGCTTCCAAAAGCCTTTGTTGGAAAGCCTCCGGTACTCCTTTCAGGGGAGTTAGCTCTTGGGTCCGGGCCTGGGATCGGGTGGTTACGGCCAGTCCGGTGATTTCCCCCCTCTGTTCCGGGGTAAACAGAGACTCAATTGGGCGATCAAAGTCATTGCGGTACTGGGGAAGTCTGGACAGGGCATCAGCCAATGAATTATCCTTCCCTGGCACATGTTTAAGGACAAATCGAAACTTGGCAAAGAACTGTGCCCAACGAACTTGCTTCGACGTGAGCTTTCTAGTCCCCTTTAAGGCCTCCAGATTTTTGTGATCGCTCCAGACCTCAAAGGGAACCTCCGCTCCTTCCAAGAAATGTCTCCAAATGGTGAGGGCATGTTTTACTGCTGCCGCTTCCTTCTCCCAAATGGCCCAATTGATTTCAGATTGGGAGAATTTCTTGGAAAAATAAGCACATGGTTTCAGCTGGCCGTGTTCGTCCCGCTGCAAAAGCCCCCCCCCCATGGCAACGTCTGAAGCATCCACTTGAACGATAAAAGGTTTTTCATAGTCTGGGTGAGCGAGAACTGGTTCGGACGTGAACAACCGCTTGAGCGTCTCAAACGCCTGCTGGCAGTCCAAAGTCCACTGCAATTTAG
The DNA here is from genome assembly GCF_029931775.1 of Euleptes europaea. Lineage (NCBI taxonomy): Eukaryota > Metazoa > Chordata > Lepidosauria > Squamata > Sphaerodactylidae > Euleptes > Euleptes europaea. The sequence continues at coordinate 106,930,176 of NC_079316.1, forward strand.
CAGAAGGCAAAGTGGCAGCCACCCCTTTCCCCTTCGTGCGCAACAGCGAAGTGAGAGGGAGTGCTACCTGGGCAAAATTTGGGATAAAGTTCCGATAAAAGTTCGCAAAACCTAAAACCTGTTGCAAATGTCCACGCGTGGCAGGGGGGTCCCACTCGATAACCGCCCGAACCTTGTCAGGGTCCATTTCCAAACCCTGGTGAGAGATCACATACCCTAGAAAGGACTTGGTAAACTGGAGGAAAAAAGAGGCCCTATATAAAAATTGGAGGAGCTTGATTACAGCTATAAACAACAATGATAATTCAACCTTCTGGCGGACTGTGAATTCTTTAAGTAATGGCTATGTCAGAGTCCCCACATGTATCCCGTCTTCGGTCTGGGTAGCTTACTTCAAGAGCCTCTTCTCCTATTCTGTGGAAAACCAGGGTCTTATACCTGTAGCACCTTCTATTTTGCTGAATTCCTGGCCAGATGTGTCTCCTAAGGACATTAAACTGCTCATTGATCGCCTACGCTCAGGCAAAGCCCCAGGTCCTGATCTAATTCCCTACGAACTTTTTAAAGTCAACAGCGAATGGTGGGCCAACATTCTTGCTCCTGTATTCACACAAATTAATGCATCAGGAGCTATTCCAAAATCTTGGAGACATACCATTATCGTCCCAATCTTTAAAAAAGGTCAGCACTCTGACCCAAGCTGTTATCGTCCAATCAGCCTTTTGTCTTGTTTAGGCAAATTGTATTCCTCCTACTTATTAAAGAGGCTGTTGGACTGGGTTGAGAGTAATGACATCCTTGGCTGGGAACAGATTGACTTCAGAAGGGGTTGGTCTGTCATGGACCACTGTTTAGTGCTCTCCCATCTAGCCGAGAAATATTCCTCCCCCCGAAATGGCACCCTTTATGGATCTTATGGATCTTAAGGGAGCTTTTGATACCATCCCGAGGGAGAGGCTATGGTTGAAACTATCACATTCTACTATGGATAGGAGGTTACTATGGCTTATCCAGCAATTTCATACTGACCTCACAGCTCAGGTTCGCTGTGGCAACCAAGGAGAACTAACCGAGCTTTTTGAACTGGCCAAGGGAGTTAGACAAGGTTGCCTCCTTGCTCCTCTCTTGTTTAATCTATACCTGAATGATATGGCAACCAATTTCTCAGAGTTTTGCCACCCCCCAAAGCTTGCAAGCCATTCCACCCCGATTCTACTCTATGCTGACGATGCAGTTCTCCTGTCCCACACAAGAATTGGTTTGAAAAGATCTTTGCAAACTTTTTCTGAGTACTGCTCTAGGGAAGGTCTTAAAATAAACCATCATAAATCTAAGATCATGATCTTAGAGGAGAAAAATGCCTCTTTTTCGCTGGGTATTAGATGGCTTTGAGGGTGACCAAGTCAAGGAGTTTGTTTACCTTGGCATTCTGTTTTCCCATAAGCTAAATTGGAATGCCCATCAGAAAGCAGTGTCCAACAAAATTAAACCTGGGGTTGTCAATTTTTTTCACACCAAAGGTGGCAAATATATTCCAGGGGCTATTCAGGTTTTTAACCTGAAAATTACCCCAATTATCCTCTTTGGTGTTGCCATCTGGATTACAGTCATCAATGAATCTATAGATCGTCCACTGCTTCAGTTCTTACGAAAACTCCTAAATGCCCCTCGATGTGTTGCTGGCGTTACTCTTCGTTCCGAGTTTGGCCAAATGTCACTTGAAGCTAGGGCGTGGTGGGCAGCCTTTAAACTCCACCTTAAACTGTGCTTTAGCACTGAGGGGTTCCTAGCTTCTCTGAAGCATGACCCTTTCAAATCCTCATGGCAAAAAATCTTATGAGAAACTGGTGTTGCTGGGCTTCTCGCAGGATATGATATCAGATCTTGGGAAAACTGAAGCTTTTGCCAAAATTAAAAAGCGCATTAAAGAGCTAGATTATAACAGCACTACTTTTCGTGCTCGTCGCGTCTGTTCATCCCAGTTCTTCGGAATACCCCCTCCACGTGGTCTGCCTGCCTATACATATTATCTGACAACTCCTCGTCTCTGTAGAGCTTTTTGCTTGCCTAGATTGAATGCTAATCCTTCTATGGTAATGCAGGGCAGAATTCTGAATATACCATACTCAGACAGGATCTGCCCTTGCTCTTCTGGCTCTATTGACACATTAGCCCATGCCCTTTTGGAATGCCGCTTTTACGAGGAACTTCGATCGCACTATATTTCCCCCCTTTTAACATACAAATCCAATGCCTCTGTGACTGACATAATGCCTTTTTTATTAATCGACAGGGACCCCAAGGCTACATTGTCAGTGGCAAGATTTGTTTCAGTCCTTATATCCCTCCAACACTAGATATATGCTGCTCAAGATCAAGGAGCTTAAAAAGAAAGAAAGAAAGAAAGAAAGAAAGAAAGAAAGAAAGAAAGAAAGAAAGAAAGAAAGAAAGAAAGAAAGAAAGAAAGAAAGAAAGAAAGAAAGAAAGGAAAGAAAGGTGATGGAAGGTCGATGAAAGTCACATTTAGAAACTTTAGCAAATAGTTTGTGCTCGCGCAACCGCTGCAGCACATCTCGGACCAATTGAACGTGCTCTTTCATGGTTTTTGAATAAATGAGGATATCGTCCAAGTAAACCACCACTCCGCGGAATAATAAATCATGTAACACTTCATTAATTAATTGCATGAACACACTCGGAGCCCCAGAAAGTCCGAACGGCATCACCAAATACTCAAACATTCCAAAACAACTAGAGAAGGCTGTTTTAGGTTCGTCCCCTTCACGTATGCGAATGCGGTGGTAGGCTTCCACCAAATCCAGTTTAATGAAAATCCGGCCCTCCTTCAATTGTGCGAGCAGGTCTGGAATGAGAGGGAGGGGGTATGCATTAGACTGAGTGACTGCATTCAGTCTACGGAAATCGATACACAGTCTCAAGGCACCCGTCTTTTTCTTGACAAAGAAGGCGGGGGCCGAATACGGCGCCTTCAAGGGACGGATAAAACCCCGCGCCAAATTAGTGTCCAAATAGTCTCGTAACAAGGCCTTTTCATTGGGACTCATGGGATAAATTTTTCCTTTGGACAACTTGCCATCCCCTACCACTTCAATAGCGCAGTCAGTTTCTCGGTGAGGAGGCAATTCATCACATTCCCGCACATCAAACACGTCAGCGTACTGAGAGTTGGGAGTTGGGGTCGAACAGCCTCGGTCTGAGGGGCCCCCACAAGAGCGGCCACTTGGGTTTTGAGCACTTGATCCTTATCATGGTGCTCACACAGGGTATGGGGGAAAGTGAGCGTCCGTTCAACCCAATCTATGGAGGGGTTATGTCCCAGCAACCAGTTCATTCCCAACACAACGGAGGCCTGGATGGGAGCGATGGTGAAATAGAGTCGCTCCCAATGTTCTCCCACGCCCATCACAACCGAAGCCGTGCGGTGGGTAACTGGGCCCCCTTTAAAGTCACTACCATCCATTTGGGAAAAGCGGATGGGTTCGGGCAACCGCTTCCGTTTAACCCGCAGTTGCTGGGCGACTTTCTCACTTATCAGGGTACGAGCACAGCCCGAGTCAACAAGGGCTGTCAGTTCAAACGAAGGTCCCCCTTTTGGCAAAGTGAGAGTAACCTTTACATATACATTGTCTTCCTGATCGCTTACCCTTAGGGGAGCTCCTTGTACAACTTTCGGAGCGGTCTGCTGAGGAGCCCCCTTTACAGCAGACCGACGGCGTTTTTTGCCGGCACGTCCCATTCCTCCTCCTCGCTGGAAGAGGCAGACTCAGCATTTGTAATCCGTGACTCCGGTGAGTCGTAAGTTTCATTTGTAATCTCGGACCCCGATGGGTCCGTAGCTTTCGAAGCTCCAAGCTCGGTCCTAGCGTGCAAAGCCGTCGGCGTGCTCCGTCGACCAGATGCGCCGCTCCGGCGGCGGGGTTGCCCCTCGGGGGGGGGGGTCTTTTCGGGTTCAGCCGCTGCCGGCCGAGATGGTCCCGGACGTCCGATCCGGGAAGGGCACTGAGACGCAAAGTGTCCCTTACCTCCGCAAACGAGACAGGCCCCGCTCTCAAAGCGTTTGTGGCGTTCGGTCACAGACGGCCCTCCCCCCGGGGGGAAACAAGAGTCTTTCGGACCGCCGGGTCTGTCTTTGGTCTCTCGGCCGGTACGTTGCCTGGATAGGAGCAGCAGCTGCTTCCAGTTCTCGATGTCGGCAGCATGCCAAACCCAACCCTCTACATCTGGGGGGTTACCTTGCATAAAAGCCCAGTGTTGCAATTCCGGGTTCAAACCCTCGCGGAAATATTGCACTCTGGTAGCTTCACTCCAGTCCAAAATCTTACTCGAGAGCGACTGAAATTCACTTGCATACTGCGTCACCGACTTAGTCCCTTGGCGCAATTGTAGCAAGGCTGTTTTGGCTCTCTCACCCAAGTGTGGATCCTCAAAACGATGCCGAAGGGCTATCATTAAATCATCGAGACTTCGCAAGACAGGGGAGCGGAGCTCATACTGCAGGACCATCCAGGCGGCCACCTCACCCTGCAGTAGAGAGGCCACATATTGGACCCGAGACTCTTCCGAGGTGAAGGTCCTGGCCTGCTCCCGCATAAAAATATCCACTTGCACCATAAAAAATGTCAGCTGGTCGCTCGACCCATCATACGTGATTTTCAAATCCCGCCGGACCGGCGGAGTAGGACGGACGGGTGGCGGAGGGGCCGCGGGCTGCTGTCCTCCATCCGCCGGGGCTGCAGGCAGCTGCGATGGGTTTACCCGCAGATCATCTAGTGCTTGAGCCATCTCCAGAATTACCGTATTCATGGTATCCATTCGTTCCAGCATCTCCTGCCGTTCTCCCTGCCACTGTTGGCGTTCCTCTTCCATCTGGTGCATCAGGAGGGCTTCCTTTCGGGCTGGATCGTCCTCGAAGCCAACCCCGGGAACTCCGGTCCTCCGCACCCGTACGTCGCTCTTAGGAAGCGACCAACCTCTTGGGGACTCCAGCCAGGTGTTTAACCGGGTGGATTTAGGCTTTGTACCCAATCCCGAGTCAGCTCCACTGGGCGTCTTCCCAGCCGACTTCCCTTCCGAGGGTTTCGGATCGGGTTTCTTTGGTACTGTGTCATCCTCCTCTTTCTTGTCATCCCCGTTGCCTGCCATAGCTGTCCAAACGTGGTACAGGAGCAGGAATCGAGGCAAGGACTTGCAACTTAATGTGAGGGTTCCCAACCCCCCTTTGCAGTTTCCATAAAATCACTTGCTCAGATGATCATTCAGAAACAAGGAAGGTTATTAGAAGCTACAGGAGACTAGGCCCTTACAGGATCAAAGTTGCAAGTGCTTTCTGTTTCCCAAAGACAGCAATATAATCCATTCTACACAGCAGATGCCCGTTACATGTTTTGAGAACCATGAGATAATCGTGCCTAGCACAGGAACATCAAAAGGTCTCAAGAAGCTCGTTACTGCAATCTACAATCTACAAACGCCAAGGCCAGAGAAAGCAGGGGGGAGCTGTAGCAAGCAAGGGAAGCGGGGAGGGACATTCCAGCCTGGGGCCTGCTGGAGCTGACAGTTGCAACAGCCTGAACCAAAGTTAGCAAAAGGGCCGCTCGGCTGCTTTTACAAGCCAAAGCGGAAACACACAGGAACGAAGCATACAGAACCTCACACCGGGTTGTTGCAGCCATTAGAGACCCCGACTAGACCTTGGGAGGTGATTGCTATGGATTTTATGACTGACCTCCCCCTCAGCGAGGGAAAAACTGTACTTTGGGTAATCACAGACCTGTTCTCTAAACAGGTGCATCTCGTCCCGTGCGCAGGTATCCCATCCGCCCCGAAACTGGCCCGCCTCTTTATGTCACATGTCTTCTGTCTACATTCCTTTCCACGCAAGGTGATAAGCAACCATGAAATTAACTACGTGGCTAAATTTTGGAAAGCTTTCTTAAAATTAGTGGGGGTGGAACAAGGTCTCTCAAGTGCTTTCCACCCCCAAACTGATGGCCAAACAGAACGAGTGAATGCTGTGTTGGAATGCTACTTACGCTGTTATATTAACTATCATCAGGATGATTGGGTTGAATTGTTACCCTTTGCTGAATATGCGTATAATAATGCTGTGCATCAGTCAACTGGGTTTAGCCCCTTTCAGGCCATTTATGGGCAGGACTTTGGTCCCATAAGCCATAATGATGTCTCCGGGGTGGAGGGGGGAGAAAGTGTTGCTGACTGGGTGCACACGATTCAGACAACCTGGCCTTGGCTGGTACATAATCTAGAGCGAGCTAAACGTAAATACAAAGATCAAGCTGATAAGCATCGCTCACCAGGCAAAGACTACTCAGTGGGTGACATGGTTTATTTATCCACCAAGAATCTACGGTCCAACCGCCCATGTAACAAACTCAGTGCCAAATACATGGGTCCCTTCCCCATTGCTCGTGTCATCAACCCAGTCACTGTGGAACTTTCACTCCCAAAATCACTCAGGAGAGTCCATCCTGTCTTTCATGTCAGTTCGCTAAAGCCACACGTGCCTTCCCCCGAGTGGCATCCTGAAACACTTCCTGATGTACCAGTGATGGTTGGGGGGGAGGAACATTTTGAAGTTGCGAAAATCTTAGACTCTCGCGTCCGTCATGGGTCTCTCCACTACCTGGTCCGTTGGAAACATTTCGGTCCCTCCCACGATGAGTGGGTACGTGCACGTGACATGTCAGCACCCCGTTTGGTCCACCAATTCCATACTGCCTACCCTGACAAGCCTGGACCGGTGGTGGACAGTGGGGGGGGGGCTAAAGGAGGGCAGAATGTCAGGCCTGCTTTCCACAGCTCTAAGCATCCTGTCAGACTCTAACTGTTTTATTTTTTATTCTACCAGGTTCCTCTCAAGGCCAGAGTTGCTAACTGCTAAATTCCTGTTCCAGTGCTATCTCCCGTGGGAATGGCTCCTCAGTAGAAGGGGGGCCGCCTTGACCTGTTGTGACTAATACTTTCCCTTATAGGCCTACCCCGTGCTCCCAGTTGCCATTCGTGTCAATGTACCTGTAAGCTCTGCATACCTGTATGTTTTCCATTAAATCAGCTCCCTTTTGGACTCTTTGTCTCTGGCTGCTGTTTGTGGGATTACCACGGGACAAATGCTTACACTCAACCACCAGAATGGTGGTTAAAAGAATTTAAATGTTTTGATTTGATTCACATGTGCACAAAGTAAGGAACATCGGTGCTAGGTCAGACCTTCCATGGGTACATGTAGTCCAGCATCCTGAGCATTACGCAGTGAGCAACCATGTGCCTTCAGGAAACCCACAAGGAATATGACCACAGCTGCATTGCCCAGCCTGTTTTCCAAAAACATAGGGACTTGCATTGCAATAACTGGGGATATCTCACAGTTGCAGCCCTTGCTGACATGAGTAGTTAGCTATGTCGGGTAACCTCCAGAGTACAGAGATCAGTTCACCTGGAGAAATGATTGTTTCAGAGGATGGACTCTATTGGGTTATGCACATTGAGATCCCTCCCCTTACCAATCTGCGCCAATCTTGTTGAGATATGTTGCGGATTGCTTCCGGCTAAAGGGATGCTGGCTGGAACATTGAGTAACATAGCCACCCAGCTTCCAGCTCAGGTAACCAACACCTGTGTTACCAGGAGGAGACTATCTCACAATTGTTAGGTTATCATGAGACTTCCACCAAATCCCCACATTTTTGCAATGGTCTGGATTTGGATTGATAAAAGGAGGGGAGATCAGGGGCAGGGCACCATAATAACATGAGCAAAGAGTCACCAGAAGAAAGGTGATTTGCACATCTATACATAGGAAAACCCATTGCAAGACCTAGCGCCATTAATAAGTGGCCGAAACCTGAACTTTTCTTTTTCTCCCTCCCTACAGAGGCAGAAAGCAGAGACTGCGGGGAAGGAGACGGCCGCCGTTTGGCACAGTCAAGGTGAGTAAAGTGAGCTTATAGGGTCAGTTCAACCTTGATGTGATCCATGATCACCCATTGATCTTGGATTCTTTTACCTCCTTTGCTGGTCCAAATACTGTGCATCACTCTCCTCCTGCTCCAACCCCTCTGCATTTTATTAAAAAAAACCGCTTTGTATACTACCACAACAGAAATTAGTAATGAACAGAGCATGTCTTAGAGCGTGTTAACAGTGCCTTCCCCTCAGCAGTGACTACTTATTCATGTAGGTGTGTTACTTAGCGAGCTTTAAATTTTAAACATCTCTGGCCAGAATGACAATTTGCATCTTTCACAGATCAAGGCCTCCTGACCCAGATTCTGACCTCAGGGCGGTTGTCGAACGACTGCAGGCCTCAAGTGAGTGCAATGAGTGCTGGGAGCGTTGGTTGGGGACCAACATCTTCCTCCACCTTGTATTCTTTTTTAGAGAAAGTTTCCACTGGCGTTGCTCTCCTCACCTTGTTCCTTCCCTTCCCCCCCCCCAGTTGACCATCCACAGATGCACTGATTAAGATTTAAAACTTTGAAGTAGAAAAATATTTAAGGTGAATGATAACTGTTGAAAAAAGGGTTAACATAATCCGTAGAGCACTGGTGTAAGGTGAAACTGCACATTAACCCACGTTTTCCCCATGGAATGATTATACATGGCATCATGCGGGTGAGGTATGTTCCCCCCCCGTGTTGCCGACCAACCCCTTCATCCCACAGACTAATCTCTTCTTTCTCTCCCCCCCCAACCCCTGTGCAGTTGAACACCTGGAGCGCCGTGTTCGTCACCTAGAAGAGGCACTGCTTCCCGGGCCAGGCAGAACTTGAAACTTGAATCAAAAATTCAAACAGTTGAAAGGTTTTAAAAGTTGAATAATTTTAAAAAAAGTTTATTTTTGTTAATCACTGTTGTTAAAGGTTAACAAAAAAAAAAAAAGCCAAATGTAGATTATGGTTGATCGAGGTTTTTAAAAGTTGGTTATCATAAAAAAAGTTAGCAAAGGCACAGCAGCACACACACCCACGTTGAGCCCATGGAAGGATGGCCTCAGACATTGAGAGGGAGGGGTTGGGTCGCACACAGGGCCACCTCCTCTCTCTCTGCAGTCTCGCACATCATCGCACGGCCCACCAGGTGGAAGCTGTGACTCTGCGTCTGCATTTCATCGTCACTGACTCTCCTATTCCATCTCCCACCACCCACCCCTGAAAAGAAGAAGAAACATTAAGGGTTGCACATCACATGTTATGGCCTTGGGAAGGGGAGACAGTGCAATAGGGCCAAATCAATTCGAGGATGTGACTTGCCATTGGTGTTTTGGTGGCATCAGCGTATTAAGTTTTCAAATGCATTATCACTTCTAGGCTGGATGAGGGGTGTGTGTTTCAGGTTCATGTCCAGGTTTTCATTTTGCGGTCACAGCTCTCATTTGGGTGCGGACACTTGATTTCTTGGGGGGCTTGGGCCCCGTTGGGAGGGGCGCAAGCAGGATGGCGGAGATGGGAAGTCATATGGACTGCTCTGCGTGTGTGGGGGAGGATGTGACACACTAGTGAGGCGAAAACAGACCAAAAGAGGGTGCAGGCCGAGAATTGTCACCACAGTTCAAGTTTCCCATCCCACTTCCCCCCCCCACCTCAGTATTTAGGAATGCCAGAATGGCACGAACTGCCACGTTTCCCCCATGGATGGTAGGCCTCAGACATTGAGAGGGTGTGGTCTCACCTATCTCCTCCTCCTCCCTCTCTGCAGTCTCACACATCATCACACACGGCCCAGCAGGTGGACTATGTCATTGTGCGTCTGCCTTTCATCATCACTGGCTCTCCTATTCCATTTCCCACCACCCTCCCCTGAAAAGAAGAAGAAACGTTAAGGGGTGCACATCATACTTTATGGCCTTGTGAAGTGGAGGGCTAATTGGGGATGTGACCTGTCCGTCTGGAGTATGAGAGGCAGGGGAGGGCCTGGATCAGACCAAGCCCTTCCTTCCTTCAGCTGGAGTTCAGGTGGAGGGGCAGCTGCCTGGGTGGCCCCAAGCAGAATGGAACAGTTGATCTCTGAAGAACAAAAACAATAATATAAAGAAAGGTTTATAAAAGTTGCACAGGTTAGTCTCAAAAGATCAGTTAGTGTTCCACTATTTTCAGACGTTATTCACAAAATAAAACCAAAACCTTTTCTACTCTTTCAAATGATAAATATATATAAAAAAGGATGAGTAGGGTGTGTGTCAGGTGTTATGTCCCGCTTTTCATTTTGTTGTCACAGCTTTCACTTGAGGATGGAAACTGGAGATTTTTTTTGGGGGGGACCCCATTGGGAGGGGTGTGTCAGGCCTGCTTTCCACTGCTCTCAGCAGCCTGTCAGACTGTTTTGGTTTCGAGGCCTTTCAAGGCTAACTGTTGCATTCCTATTCCAGCGCTATCTCCTGTGGGAACGGCGCCTCGATGGGAGGGGGGTTACCGTGACCCATTGTGATTCATGCTTTCCAATATAACTCTCGTACTATGCTACCCCCCCCAGTCGTGCCAATTTACCTGTTGCTCTGCAAACCTGTATGTTTTCCAATAAATCAGCTCTCTTTTGGACTCCTCATCTGTGGATGCTGTTTGTGGGATTACCACGGGGACAAGTGCTTACATCTTGGCACGACTCCCTTCTCAATTTTTTACCTGCCTGGCTGGAGCCCTGGAGGGTTCACCGGGTTCTCGGATTGGAGCAGGGGATGTGCTCTCTGAGTGAATTGTCTGTGGCTGGAGCCCCGGAGGGTTCGCCTGGGTCCTGGGTGGGAGTTGAGACAGCACTCCCCAGGTGGAGGGTTTCTTTTTTTCTTTTCTTTTTTTGTTAAATATTTTATTGGTTTGTAATATTAGATAGGGATACAGGAAAAAAGAAAAAGGAGGGGGAAAACATCAGCAAGAAAATACACATTTCTACCCCCTTATAAAATTCAAATTATTGTTTGATAACATAATATATTTAATCATCGTTTTAACTTTCATAACAGTTATAAAATTTTATTGTTTTTTTTTGGGGGGGTTAGTATATTCATAGAAGGCGTGCCATTTGTCTTTGTTTACTCTTTGAGTTTTCATTTGCAATAGTTCTGTTAGGTGTGCCATTGTTATGAATTCATATGCTTTATCAATCCAAATTTCGATTTGTGGTATTTTATCTGTTTTCCACTGTGATGCTAACACTATTCTTGCCACTGTTATTAGGTATTTTACTATGATCTGTTGGTCTATGCTGCATTCATCTGTTATTTTGCTCAGGAGGAAGAGTTTAGGATCATATGCGATAGGTTGACCAATAATACTTTCTATGTTCTTATGAATTTTCTTCCAAAATCTTTGGACTAAAATACACGTCCACCAACAATGATAGAAAGTACCTCTAGCTTTGCCACACTTCCAACACAAACCAGATGTCGAACTATTCATGTTCTGGATGTCGCTCGGCGTAATGTACCATCTATGCAACATTTTGAGCCAATTTTCTTGGATCCCTTGACAGAGGGTGAATTTAAGATTACCACGAAATAACTGTTCCCATTCGTCCGTTGTTATAATCTCGTTCAGGTTTTCCATCCATTTAATTTGACATTATTTTATTTGTTCATCTTCCGTATCATACATCAGCAATAGCTTATAAATTTTTCCTAAAAGATGGTCTGCTGGCTTGCTTATCAACTGTTCGAAATCTGTTTTACTTTTTAGAACTCCCCGGGTCCAGCAATCCTCTTTAAATCTTGACATTAGTTGGTGATATATCAACCAAGGCATCTGCGGGTAGTTAATTTGTAACTCTATTAGTGTCTTGAGAGAGCCATCTGTTTTTACCAGATCCTGATATTGTAATGTCCCGTATTTCTTCATGTCAGCTGCTGAACCATAAACATTGAAGGGCGCCATCAATAATGACCCTTCAAAACTCAGTCTAGATTTCAATTTCCGCCATACTGCAACCATGTTTTCTACAGTTGAATGTCCTCCCAATTCTTCTAGACTCTTTCTCCAGTTCTTTCCCCATAATAGATGATGCGCTCCACCTTGCAAACTTGCCAGCTCTAGTTTAGTAGTCCTTTCGTTTGTCTGCATAATCCAGTCTTGACCCATACCAAGGTTGCCGCTTCATGATATATTATTAGGTTTGGAAGAGACATGCCCCCTCTTTTCTTTTCATCAGTCATAATTTTGAATTTTATTCGGGGACGTTTTTTGTCCCATACAAATCTGTTGATTTTTCATTGCCAAGACTTTAAATCCTTGTCTGGGATTTTAATAGGAATCGTTTGGAATAGGAAGTTGAGTCTTGGAAGTATATTCATTTTAACTATAGATATTCTGCCCAGCCAGGAAACCTTCAACTTGGCCCAAGTTTGAAAGTCACGTTCTATCTTGTTCCAGACCGTTTGATAATTGTGGCTATATAGACCTTGATTTTCTTTTGGAAAGGTTATTCCCAAGTATTTTATTGGTTTAGTTGATATTGTAAATCCTGAAATAGTTGTTATATCTAATTCCTCTTCTTTAGTTAGATGTTCTAAAAAGATTTTTGTTTTGATTTTATTGAGTTTGTAACCCGCCAATCGTCCATAAGCCTGAATATCATTCATAAGTTCTTTGATGCTAGTCTTTGGTTGCGAGATTGTTAGCAAGACATCATCAGCATATGCTATTTTAAATTCTTCTCCTTGTACACTTAAACCAGTTATTTTCTGATTTGTTCTAATTTTATTTGCCAATACTTCCAGTGTTAAGTTGAATAACAATGGGGACAGAGGACATCCTTGTCTGGTTCCTTTTTCAATGTTGATATCTTTTGTTAAAGTGCCGTTTATTATAAGTTTCGCCTGTTGCTCTGTATATATACTGGATATCCAGTAAAATAAGTTGCCTTCATTACTTATACTATGGATTACTTGTCTTATAAAATTCCACGAGATGTCAAAAGCTTTCTCTGCATCGACGAAAATAAAGGCCATCTTTTATTTTCTGTGCTTTACAATCTCCCTCGCGTTGATCAGGAACCTAATATTGTCTGCCATATGATGTTTAGGTATAAAGCCTGTCTGATCTGGATTAATTAGTGTCTCTACCTGAGCTAGCAATCTGTGCAATTATCGTTGTAAATATTTTGTAATCTGTATTAAGCAAAGGTATTGGCCTGTATGAGGAAGGTAACGTTGGGTCCGTTCCTCCTTTGGGGATGAGTGTTATATATGCTTCTTTCCAAGAATCTGGCACCTTCTTTTTCTTATATATTTCATTTATCACTTTCATTAACGTTGGGGCAACTTCTTCTATAAACGATTTATAATATATGGCTGTAAAACCATCTGGCCCTGGAGTCTTCATACTCTTTAGTTTCTTGATTGCCTGTTTTACTTCTTCTATAGTGATTTCTTGATTTAAAAAGGTTATATCTTCCTTGGAAAGATAATTCAAATGGTTCTGTTGGATATATTTTTTTATCTCCTCCGTTTGTTCATTTTGTCTTTCCTTTTTGTACAAGTGATCAAAATATTCCAAGAAGCACTGTGCTATTTCATCTTCTTTATGAGTTATCTGTCATTTTATTTTTGCCGCGAGTAATGTTCTTTTCTGTTTTTCTGTTTTTATCATCGATGCCAGGTACTTGCCCGGCTTATTAGCATTTGCAAAATATCTGTTTTATAAATTTCAATTTTTTTTGCCATCTCTTCTGTATAGAGTAAGTCAATTTCATGTCTTACCCTTTTAAGCTCTTTCAAAGTTTTTTTGCTATTTGTTTGTTGATGAGTTTTTTCTAATTGTGCGAGATTGGTTTGGAGATCTATCAGGCGTTTTTCCCTATCTTTTTTATTTTTTTGAGTTTATTGAAATAAAGATACCTCTCATGTAGGCCTTTGAACAGTCCCAGGTTGTTGCTTGACTCATTCCTTGTGTTTCATTTCTCTGCAAAAATTCCTTAAGTTCTTCATGACCTATATTGAGATCTATCTCTTTATTAAGTAAAGCATCATTTAATCTCCATCTGAATATTGTCTTTTTCTGTTTTTGCCATTTTATTATTGGATTGTGATTATTATTTATTGGATTGTGATCTGATAGGATCTGAGGTAGTATTTTCATATATTCTAGATTTTTCACCAAAGTAGTTGAAATCCAACACATATCGATTCTTGAAAAGGTCCTGTGCCTGAATGTAAGGCCTGCTCGCTGTATCTGAGATGGTTTCTGAGATGCTGCTGCTTTTCTGGTGTTCTCATATAATCAAGTGCTTGCCATTGCCCCCCCCCCATTCTCAGCCCCCGCTTTCTTTGTCCGAAAGAAAACGGGCGACTTACGCTTGTGCATTGACTTTCGGAAACTCAACGCAGTCACCCAAACCAGCGCCTACCCCATTCCTTTGATCTCAGACATCTTAGGACAGCTGAAGGAGGGGCGCATTTTTACCAAACTGGACTTGGTTGAAGCTTATTGCCGGGTCCGGATTCGTGACGGAGACGAACCCCTTACAGCCTTCTCTAGCTGCTTCGGAATGTATGAATTTCTAGTGATGCCTTTTGGATTAAAAGGGGCCTCGGGGGTCTTCATGCAGCTCATTAACGAGGTCCTCCATGATTTATTATATCGAGGCGTGGTAGTTCATCTCGATGATATCCTTATTTACTCTAATTCCATGGATGAGCATGTTGCCCTAGTCAGGGAAGTGTTACAGCACCTTAGAGACAATAAACTCTACACTAAGGTTTTTAAGTGTGAATTCCACCAGAAACAAGTAACCTTCTTGGGTTACATAGTTTCACACCAGGGGCTCACCATGGACCCTGCTAAGATACAATCTGTGCTTGATTGGGCTCCTCCCTCCACCCGCAAGCAAGTGCAGCAATTTCTCAGCTTTGCCCATTTTTACCGTGGTTTCATTCCCAACTTTGCTCAAGTGGCGCTGCCACTCACTGACCTCCTGAAGACCAAAGGTAAAGGGGTCTCTGCCACATTGTCCACCGCTAAGATTCACTGGACGGATCAGTGTCAAGCTACCTTTATGACTCTCAAGCAGCTTTTCACTTCTGAACCAGTGCTAAAGCATCCTGATCCTGACCATATGTTCATAGTGCAAGTGGATGCGTCTGACGTAGCTATGGGGGGGCTCTTTTGCAAAGGGGGCCAGACGGTCTTCTCCGCCCCTGTGCTTACTTTTCAAAGAAGTTTGCACACTCCCAACTGAACTGGCCAATTTGGGAGAAGGAGGCTGCAGCTGTCCACCATGCTCTCACTATGTGGAGGCAATTCCTGGAAGGTTCCAGGACCCCCTTTGAGGTCTGGACCGATCACAAAAATCTTGAGGCCCTCATGGGGGCCCACAAACTATCCGCGAAACAACAACGTTGGGCTGACTTTGCTCAATTCCGTTTTGTGCTCAAGCATGTGCCTGGAAAGCAGAACGTACCGGCTGATGCCCTTTCCAGGTTTCCCCAATACCCGGTGAAAATCGACCGTCCAACGGTCTCCTTGTTCACCCCGGCGCAAAGGGATGCTCTACCAGTTTTGGCTGTACAAACTCGATCCCAAACTCTGCCCCAGATCCAGCCCCAAACAGCAGTCAGCAAACCCTCTGTCAGGAGGGAATTGACTCCCTCACCGGATCCATCTGCGCCTCCTGTGCCTAGTGCCCCACCTCAACCAAGCCTACCCTCCGCCCCACCACCATTGCCAGCAAGCCCTGCTTCACCCCCCTCTGTGGTGGGAATGATCCTTACCTGGACTCCCTTCGAGCCCAATGCCTGGTTGAACACACTTCGCAGGCACTGCACCCGTACCTGCTAGAACGAGGTAGGTGTTGGTACAAAGACTCGAAATTGTATGTGCCCAAAGTACTTCGAAAGGAAGTCCTGCAGTTAGCCCACGGCGCCAAAACTGCTGGACACTTTGGCTTTTTAAAAACCCTCCACTTATTACGCAGGCAGTTTTGGTGGGCAGGCATGCGCACCGACGTGGACTCCTTCATCCGCAGTTGTCCGGTCTGCGCCACTGTCAAGTGATCCCAAGGGAAACCCCCTGGACTGCTGCAACCATTGAAGATCCCTTCTAGACCCTGGGAAGTAATTGCTATGGATTTTATGACTGATCTCCCCCTCAGTGAGGGAAAAACGGTTTTATGGGTTATTACCGACTTGTTTTCTAAACAGGTGCATCTCGTCCCGTGTGCTGGTATTCCCTCTGCCCCAAAGTTGGCCCGCCTCTTTGTGTCACATGTCTTCCGACTACATTCGTTTCCGCGTAAGATTGTGAGCGACCGCGGAAGTAGTTATGTTGCCAAATTTTGGAAGGCTTTCCTCAAACTAGTCGGGGTGGAACAGGGTTTCTCCAGTGCTTTCCACCCCCAAACTGATGGATAAACTGAACGGGTCAATGCAGTTTTGGAATGTTACCTTCGTTGTTATGTGAATTACCACCAGGATGATTGGGCTGGGTTGTTACCTTTTGCTGAGTATGCTTATAACAATGCTGTACACCAATCCACAGGTTTCAGCCCATTTCAAACTGTGTATGGCCAGGACTTCGGTCCCATTGGCCATGTCGACATTTCGGGGGAGGAGGGTGGTAATGATGTGGCAGCTTGGGTGGACGCAATTCATACCACCTGGCCCTGGCTAGTAAAGAATCTGGAGCGGGCTAAGCGTAAATACAAAGCTCAAGCTGACAAGCACCGGTCCCCTAGCCAGGACTTTAAAGTGGGAGAGTTGGTCTACCTGTCCACAAAAAACCTCCGGTCCACCCACCCGTGTAATAAACTCAGTGCCAAATACATGGGTCCATATCCCATTTCTCGCATCATCAACCCAGTCACCGTGGAACTCTCGCTCCCAAAGACTCTGAGGCGCATCCATCCAGTTTTCCATGTAAGCCTCTTGAAACCTCATATTGCATCCTCACAATGGCATCCCGAACTTCCTCCAGACCAACCTGTGATGGTGGGAGGGGAGGAGCATTTCGAAGTTGCTAAGATCCTGGACTCTCGTATCCGTCATGGCTCTCTTCAGTACCTGATTCGTTGGAAACATTTCCCCCCTGCCTATGACGAATGGGTTCGTTCACGGGATGTTTCTGCCCCGCACCTAGTACGCGCCTTTCACGATGCCTACCCTCACAAGCCGTCCCCCTTGTAGGATGGGAGGGGGCCCTAAGGGGAGCAGAATGTCAGGCCTGCTCGCTGTATCTGAGATGGTTTCGTTTTCTCCCAGACTCTCGTTCAAGGACTGTTTTATCTAAACGCTTGCATTCCTGTCTCCTTTGAAGCTCGTAGGTGCCCGTGGGAGCCTTAGTGTTTCTAGACTGTTTGGCATTATCCCATGTGACTGTATTGCTGCTGCTTTTCTGGTGTTCTCATATAATCAAGTGCTTGCCTTGCCCCCCCCCCATTCCTGCCTTAGGATTTCTAAGCTGTTTCCCTTTGTTACCAGTAAACCTACTCTTTTGGACTCTTAAGTCTCCTGGTGTGGTTTTTTGGATTTCTATAGATCAAGTGCTTACACTGTCTGAGTAGAATGTGTAATCCTTAGTATTGGGATTCTTGGTTCTCCAGATGTCCTGCAAGTTGAGACGCTGCATATCTAATTTTACAGTTTTTGGAAGTTTGCCGCTTTTTTGATTTTTAGATCTATCCAATTTGGCATCCAGAACTCCATTCATGTCCCCGATAACGATAATCTCATATTCCAGTTGTTCTTCTACTGTTGTAAAGAGCTCTGTGAAGAATTTTTCTTTTGATGTCAGTGGTGCATATATGGAGGTTAATATTTTTATTTCTCCTGTTTGGAATTGTAATTTAAGTGTTAGCTGTCTGCCTTTGGCATCCTTTATAGTTTCCAAGACTTTAATGGTAGGATCTCTGATATATATTGCTATGCCTCTTTTTCCCCCCGATGTTGAGGATGTGTATACTGTACCGAGTCGTTTGTTATTTAGTAGATAGTTGTATTTTCTTTTTATATGCATTTCCTACAAACATATTATATTTGCTTTATACTTAGAAAGTGCATGAAAAACCTTATTTCTTTTTTGTGGTACGTTCAGGCCATTTATATTAATGGATAATATTTCTAGGCCGTCCGTCACATTGTTTTTTATTTGAAGGCTGCCGCCTCATCCATCAGACCTTCTTGATCTGCTGCCGCGTTCTTGTCCTTATTCCGTGGTGAGCCTGATCTACCAGCTCTAGTATCTTTTCCTTGGTCTTCATTTTGAGTTCTCCTTCTAAGTCATAAGCTTCTTCTACCGTTCGTATCAAGATTCTACCAGAGGGAAGTTGAATACAAGTACGGACCCACCCATCTGTATCTTATCTCCCATTCACGTAGTAACTTGCTTAGAGAATCAAATTCACGCCTTTTTTTCCTCACTGAGAAAGGCAAGCCTGGGAAGATCTGTATTTCTTTTCCTTTATACACTAATGGGTCTTCTCTTTGCTTGTTCAATATATCCTCTTTTATTCTTTTGTCCACAAATTTTATTAGAATTTCTCTTGGTAGTTTTTTTGAAATCGGGTATTTAGAATTAACCCAGTATATCTCTCTGATGTCAATAGCTTCCTCATCAATTTCAAGATACGTGGCAAGCAACTGTGTCTTATTTTCTTCTAAACTTTCTTGGGGCATATCTTCTGACACTTTTTGAAAACAGGTTGTTTTCTGTCACTTGCATTTCCGTTGTGGCTAATCTGTTTTCTGTTTCTTCTGTCCAGGCCTTATGATCGAGTTGTATTCTCTCTGTCTTTGTTTTGCTTTAAGTTTCTTTATATCTTCTCTGTTGTCCAGTATGTCCTTGGTGTTCTCCTCTATTTTTTGTTTAATGTCCTGGAGTCCTGTAACCAACTCCTGTTTGACTGTCTTCACTTCCGTCTGTACCATAAGTACATCTGTTCTGACCGAATTACATTCTTTGGTCAACCTTTCTAGCTTTTTATTTACCTTGTCCATCTTGTTATTTATTTGATCCACTTTTGCTTCTAATCTTTGTTCTGTACCCGTTAGTTGTGTTGTTAGTGCCATCAGTTGGGTGGCCAATTTTTCCAATGCCTTCTCCATAGTGGCCTTTGCCTTGCTAGGTTTCTTTTGTTGTGCTTGGTAGCTTATAGTTTCTTCCCCGCTGTCTGTCTCTTCTTCCTTCTCCTCTTCTTCTAAATTTTTCCTTGAGGTCGGGTTGCTGGTTTTATTTGTTGTTGTTTTTTTTCCATTAAATTATATCTATATGTTTTCCTTCTCGTTTGTAGTTCTGTATAAGTACCAGACATGCACCGTTACAAACCGTAGTAATTAGTAATTTTTTTTATTTAGTTGTTTTTTGTTTTGTCTAGTTAATGACCAATCTTATTTGAATGGTACAATATGTAATAATTGATATTATAGTTTTAGTTTAGTTAGTAGTTAGTCCCATTCAAATAATCAGTTGTTATTAAAGATCACTTATATTAATTATGGCAATTAATTCAATAGGATCCCTTTGATTTTTACACAGACAGAGAAAGGGGAAAAATTTATATGAATTATTTAAGTTCAATAGGGCTGTCAAAAAAAAAATTCGGTACAGTTCGGATTCGGCCGGATTTGGCCCTTGTGGGTTCGGTACGTGCCGAAGTCCAAACTCCCCCACTTCGGATCCGTTCAATTCGGCGGGAATTCAAAGTTCGGGGAAAAAATTCGGCCGAATAAAGCCATTAAAAACACAACCGCGCCTTTCCGCGGCTCTGGGGGGGCATTTTTGGGCTTAGAGGTCCCAAACTTTCAGCAGAGCTTCAAAGGACGTATATTGAAAGACTCCCCAAGTTTTGTAAAGATTGGGTCAGGGGGGGCTGAGATATGGGCCCTGAAAGGGGTCCCCCCCACCCTTAATGTGGATCTCTCCGCAGAGCTTGCCGCCCACGCACAAAGCTCCCGGCCCGACAAACAGCTGATGAGAGCAAGGGCGGGGCAGGTGCTAAGAACTTTGCAAAGCAACACAACTGCAGAGCAACCCCTTTGCAAATATGCAAAGGGCGGGGCAGGTGTGAAGAATTTTGCAAAACAATACAACTGCAAAGCAACACAAGCACGCAATGCAAAACCTTTGCAACAGTGCATAGCAACACCTGACACCTGGGAGTTTGCATACCATGGAAAGGGACAGAGGCAGCTAGCTATGCATAATGAGCAGGAGGGGGTGGAATGTCTCCTTTTGCATTGGACTTGGGACCAGGCAGATGCATTCTTTAAGTCACCATTTGAAAACCAGTTTTGAGCAAGCATCAATAACCTAACTGATCTTATGAATGAGGAAAAACCTGAAGAATAAAAATGAAGCCCCCCCTCAAACCAGGGAGAGAGAGACTGGAGGGGGAACACACACCCCAGGCAGAACCGGCAAAAGCCCCCTTTGGCTTCCCCCCCCCACCCACAGAAACTGCTCCCTCCCCACACACACACACAGACTCTGCTTGCCCCCCCCACACACACACAGAAAAGAAAAAATATAGATTAAAGCCCCCAAAGGGGTCTTACTGTGGCTGTCTTCTGTTCCAGCAGGAGGGGCTGGGAGGCTGGGTAATCCAATATGATTCCATTTGTATCCAATATAAGATCCATATGTATGCATCTCTCAAGGGTGATCCATTCATCCCAATAGGGGAAAGGGGAAAGCCCATATCTCGGGGGGCCCTGACCCAATGTTTACAAAACTTGGGTGGTCTCTTAAAAAGCCTTGACTGAAGCTCCGCCGAAAGTCTGGGATCGGCACACCCAAAAATGCGCCCCCTGCAGCCATGGAAAGAGAAAAGGGGGGGAGCCAATATTTCAGCCCCCACTGAACCCATCTTTACAAAACTTGGGTGGTCTCTTAAGAGGGATTCTCTGAAGCTATGACAAACGTTTGGGGGCTGAACCCCCCCAAAAAGCGCCCCCTGCAGCCACGAAAATGGAAAAGGGGGAGAGGAAAAAGGGGTGGAGCCCATATCTCGGGGGCCCCTGACCCAATGTTTACAAAACTTGGGGGGTATCTTAAGAAGCCTAGTCTGATGCTCCACTGAAAGTTTGGGGTCGGCACACCCAAAAATGCGCCCTCTGCAGCCATGGAAAGAAAAAAGGGGGGGAGCCCATATCTCGGGACCCCCTGACCCAATGTTTACAAAACTTGGGTGGTCTCTTAAAAAAACCTGTCTGAATATCCCCTGAAAGTTTGGGGTCGGTACCCCAAAAAATGCGCCCCCTGCAGCCACGGGAAGGAGCGAATGTGCACAAGCACCCCCTCACACACACATGAGGATTTCCCTCTCTCTCTCTCTTTCCCCGGCCGGCCGCACATCAGCTGATTCCTCCAGCACTCAATCCTGACTGATTGGCCAGAAGACGACCCAGCTTGGCCACCGATTGGCCGGGGGAGGAGAATGCTGCTTACTGAAGGTTATGCTGCTTACTGACGGCCGAATTGGCCGAATTTATTCACCGAACTCCCGAACTCGCTGAATTCGGCCCCCCCGGTTGCCCGCCAGTTTTGAGTTCGGATCCGTCCGAACTAAAAACCGCCGAATCAAGGGAAATTCGGCTGATTTTCAGTTCGGGCCGAACCGAATTGACAGCCCTAAAGTTCAATAAATTCAAAAAAATATTACAGATAGATTATTATCCTAAGCACACTTATCATAGACTATTATCATAAGCACACTTAATCATTATTGCCACCCTTCTATGCTTTGCTGCATTCTTTGTCCCAATCAGATTTCCCCAGTTAATTGTAGTTAGGTTCCTTCTGTCTCCAAAGCACTGTATTGAGCTTGTCTGAAATAGTCCCAAAGGCTCTTGGGAGTTGTAGTTTTAGGAAGTACTGGTTAACATCACCAGTAACTTCCGCCGCCATGAACTTCTACAGGCCAACTTTACCTGTCCTCCTCACTGAGAGCCACCTCCTCTAGAGTCAGAGCCGCTATGCTATCACGTCGCCGACCTCCGGGGTTTCGTCTCCTCCTCTGGAGTAAGCACTGCCGCTCTCTTTCACGCCGCTGGTCTCTGGGGCCTCGTCTCCTCCTCGGGAGTAAGCGCTGCCGCTCTCTCTCACACCACTGGTCTCCGGGGCCTTGTCTCCTCCTCAGGAGTAAACGCCGCCACTGTCAGCCCTTGGCCTATTGAGAACCACAAACCACAGACCGAGACAGGATTGTCCAAGGACGATGGTTTACTGGCAGCATAGGTAAGCAGAGCATACAGGATCTAAGACAGCAATGGAGAGCACTGGGATACACTTGACTATATAAAAGCATAGGAAAAAGCATTCAGCAGCTTAGGACAGGCTCATGAGATTACAATTTCAAAACAGTCTAGAGATGCCTCCGTTCCCACGGAGTACTGTCTACTTCAAAGAGTCCCAAAAATGCAAAACAATCCTTGGGAGCAAGTTGGTGGAAAAGTGAAACTGAGACACAGGCCTGACATTCTGCTCCCCTTAGGGCCCCCTCCCAGTCGGCAACGGGGACGGTTTATTGGGGTAGGCGGTGTGGAAGGTGTGCACCAGGTATGGGGCAGAGACATCTCATGCCTTCACCCATTCATCATAGGCAGGGGGGAAGTGTTTCCAATGAACCAGATACTGTAGAGACCCATGACATATACGAGAGTCTAGAATCTTAGACACTTCGAAATGTTCCTCCCCCCACCATCACAGGCTGCTCAGGGGGCGGTTCCAGGTGCCAATCTGAGGAGGCGACATGAGGCTTGAGGAGACTAACATGGAAGACAGGGTGGATACGTCTCAAGGTTTTCGGAAGAGTCAGTTCTACAGTGACAGGGTTAATTATCCGGGCAATGGGATATGGCCCCACATACTTGGCACTGAGTTTATGGCAAGGTCGGGTGGACTGCAGATTCTTGGTGGAAAGGTACACTAAGTCTCCCACTTGAAAGTCTTTACTGGGAGAACGATGCTTATCTGCTTGAGCCTTGTATTTGCGCTTGGCCCTGTCTAGATTCTTTACTAGCCAGGGCCAGGTGTTGCGGATGGCTTGAGTCCAGGAATCCACCTTGACACTCCCCTCCACCCCCGTCATATCCACATGAGCAATGGGGCCGAAATCCTGACCGTACACTACATAGAATGGACTAAAACCTGTGGACAGCATTATTGTAAGCATATTCTGCAGAAGGCAACAATTCAACCCAATTGTCCTGATGGTAATTGACATAACAGCGTAAATAACATTCCATGACAGCATTGACACGTTCAGTTTGCCCATCCGTTTGGGGGTGATAAGCACTAGACAAACCCTGCTCCACCCCCACCAACTTGAGAAATGCCTTCCAAGATTTAGCCACGTAGCTACTTCCGCGGTTGCAAATTATCTTACATGGAAAGGAATGTGACAGGAAAAGGCGGGCCAACCTGGGAGCGGAGGGAATACCCGCACATGGAACCAAATGTACCTGTTTGGAAAATAAATCTGTAATAACCCAAAGTACAGTTTTTCCCTCACTGAGAGGGAGGTCAGTTATGAAATCCATGGCAATCACTTCCCAGGGTCTGCTGGGAATTTCCAGTGGTTGTAGTAGCCCCGGAGGCTTACCCTGGGATCATTTGACAGTGGCACAAATGGGACAACTGCGAATAAAGGAATCCACATCCGTACGCATGCCCACCGACCAAAATTGTCTGCGTAATAAGTGAAGGGTCTTTAGGAAACCAAAATGTCCTGCCATCTTAGCTCCATGAGCTAATTGTAGGACTTCCCTTCGAAGCACTTTTGGCACGTACAGTTTCGAGTCTTTGTATAAACATCCACTCCATTCAAGTAATGTCCGGATGCAATGCCTCATGAAAGTAGTGGATGAGGGTAGCTTCGGGCCAGTCCACTACCTTTCTCGCGAGTCTTTGGAATTCATCTGCGAATTCTCGAACTGGAGAGGAGCCTTGCCTAAGTTGTAAAAGTTCCGCTTTGGCTCTCTCTCCCATGAAGGGATCCTCAAAGCGCCGCCGCAAGGCGAACATAAAATTATCGAGGGTATGGATGGTGCGGGATCGCGTATCAAACTGAAGAATCATCCAGTTGGCCGCTATGTCCGTCAACAGGGAGGCAACGAAACGGACGCGGCTATCTTCGGTTGGGAAGAATTGTCTTTGCTCCCTCATATAACTATCCACATGATGCAAAAAGCGGGGTAAGGTTTCGACAGAACCGTCATAAGTAACCTTCAGTTTCGGCAGCTTCCATGGTATTGGAGGCACAGGCGGGTATACAGGAGCTAGGGGTCCTGGCAATGCCGGTGCACCTGGTGTGACAGGTGCAACAGGCCCTCCACCGGGCGCTGCGGGGCCAGGAGTGCCGGGACCCCCGCCAGGAACCATGGGTCCTCCACCCGGCACCACGGGGTTTCCGCTGGGAAGAGCTGCCGGAGCAGCGGGCTGCTGCAGAGGTTGCTGAGGTGTCGCGGGGGTGGGGGCAATGGGCGCAGTTCAGGCCCGTTGTAACTAGTCGTTGTCCCTGAGCACTGAGGTCAGTTGATCCTGCAAGCATGCTACTTGCTCCAGAAGATCCAGATTTTGGTTCCGTAGCATAAATACCTCGTCGCCAGTACCGCCAGTTCGGCGGGACTGACTGGCCCGTAAGTTAGTGGCCCAGTGAGATCCCCCTGTATATAAGTCCTCCTCGTCGGAATCGTCAGGTATCTCGGACAAAGTACCTGCCAACCTGCGGGAAAGTTGAACGCTACGAGATGGGACGAAAGACAGGGGAAACAGGGGTAATTCATAGCCCCCGGGCTGTCGGGGACGCTTGCCGGCCCTCGCCCACTCGAGGGCTAAGTGTTCCCTCTCCTCCTGTTCTGCCCGAGCCTTTGCCTCGGCTTCAGCCGCCGCCCGTGCTTGCTCCTCAGCCAGGGTCTGGTCGGCTGCCAGTTTGGCGGTCAGCATCGCGGTGACAAGTGGAAGGGCCTCCTGTTCCAAAAAATAGAGGAGCTCAGCGCGGTCATCCTGCAGGTCCAACATCGGTTGGACCTGTACCGCCAAGGCCGCCTCATTGGCACCGAAATTGGGGGTGAGATGCTTCGTAAGATCTGCCACAGAAATAGTGACCGCAGTGTGTCCCTGGAAGAGGGCAGCCACTCGCGTGGCTACCGCTTGTGCCTCCATTTGGCAGAGTTCGGGGGGGGTGACCGGGGTCGCCATGTCGGCAGAACGGATCGGGACCGCGGTCAAAGTCGGTTGTGTTTCACAAGTGGTGAGTCCAGCCAACAAGCTAGTCAACAGTTGTAAATCCTCAGCCGCCAATCGACCATCCTCCACCAACCGGTCAAGTGTCTGAAGGTCTCTGCTGGTGCTGGTATCCGCAATGTCAGATGTCCAGGGGACCGTTGCAGCTAGGGAACACCACTGAGCTTGAACGAGTCAAGTCAAGCTGTTGACTTCTGCATCATTTCGATATAGTTCCTATATAACGTCCCATATGAGTTCAGGGTCATCAGCCGGCGTTCCCAACGGAAGGGACCACGGATGGAAGCCTTTTAGGGCTCCTAGCAGGAACCCGCTACCCGGGGATCAGATCCACCGAGCCCGAGGCGAACCACACGGGGCTCCAGCCACGGTCAGATCACTCGGAGAGCATTGGCCTTGCTCCCATCCGAGTGGCAGGCGAACCCTCCGGGGCTCCAGCCTGACAGGTGAAAGATGAAGGGATTGCTGTCTTAATGTCAGCCCTTGGCCTATGGAGAACCACAAACCACAGACCGAGACAGGGTTGTCCAAGGAAGATGGTTTACTGGCAGCATAGGTAAGCAGAGCATACAGGATCTAAGACAGCAATGGAGATCACTGGGATACACATGCATAGGAAAAAGCATTCAGCATTCAGCAGCTTAGGACAGGCTCATGAGATTACAATTTCAAAACAGTCTAGAGATGCCTCCGTTCCCACGGAGTCTACTTCAAAGAGTCCCAAAAATGCAAAACAATCCTTGGGAGCAAGTTGGTGGAAAAGTGAAACTGAGACACAGGCCTGACAGCCGCTTTCTTCCACGCTGCGGGCCTCCGGAACTTCGTCTCCTCCTTGAAGTTAACCTGCCGGCCCCTCTCACTCCATCGGCCTCTGAGACTTCTCCTCCTTGGGAGTCAGCGCCGCCACCCTCCTGCCTTTTCGAGAGTCGGTGTTGCCGTTCTCACGCCGTTGGCTGGTTCCTCGGCAAAATCAAAAGAAAAGAAAGTTAGTGAAGTTCTTATCAATTTAATATTTGAAAATGTTAAGTTTCTATGTGCAAAGAAGGGGGTATTGTTGTTGGGGAAGGGAAGAGGAGGGGGGAAAGGCTGGGGGGGATAGTCGATTGGGAGGTCGGAGCTATACAGGACTTGCCTGAAAATGCCTGCTGGTACGTCCAAGGCCCTTTTTGGGTTGCGATGTTCCTCCTCTCTCTTGAGAGTTGGGTTTCTTGAAGGAAATCTTCTGAACCAGGGCTAAAGTATAGAGTTTTTAGCCACAAAACAGGTATTTTTGCTCCCGCTCCAGAAAGGTGCGGTCACTCCGCCATCTTGCCCAACCGCACTCCCGGGTGGAGGGTTTCTGATCGAAACCCTGGAGGGTCCTGAACCTTGGTACCCTCCGTTGGAACCGTCGGATGAGTACCCCGACGACTCTTCCTTGCTAGATGACATTCATGCTGAGGCGCTGCAGACGGATGCGGAGATCAATCGACTGATTGTACTCTTCAAGTTCAGTGACGTCGCCTAGCTGACATGACCCCCTGGACGGACCCCGACGTAGATCAAAGTGCCCAGCATGAACTCTGCATACTGGACGGCTTGGTGGAGGAAGTTCAACTGGTGCAGGAGGATTTAGCAACTTTTACCCGTTTGCTAGCGGGGTTAACTATATGTGAAAAGCAACAGGAACCGGCAGCGGCCCCGATCCGTCCCCGATCCATGGCGGGGGCACGGCGGAAGATGTCCCCGTCCCAACCGCTCCTGACCCCAACTTGTGCTTGGCAGAAGCACGGAATGTCGCGGCCCGGACGGCCTTACAGTTTGTTGGACTGACCTCGGCCATGGCCACGGTGGCTGAACTCACGAATCTTCTAACCCCTGGGTTTGGGGCAGACGCTGCTGCTCTGGCTGTTCGGGTTCGACCGTTGTTGGACCTAAAAGATCCCTCTGAACTCCTTCTACTTTTGGAGAATGAAGCTCTCCTGATCATCACCACGGCGATTGCCGCCAAGCTCGAGGCCGACCAAGTGCTCACAGACTGACAGCGAGCCGAGGAAAGGTTGCGGGCAGCGGATGCGGCGGCGGCTCAGGTGCAGGCTGTGCAAGAAGAGGAGCAACTTTTGGCCGCCGCTCGAGCCCATGCGATCACTGACGTGCGTCCCAGAGACAGCACCGGGTTTGGATTTGTTCCCTCATTTTCCCCGAGTTTTGGTTCATCTCACGACGCACAGCGCGCACGTTGGCGTGCAGGTCGCTTCACTGATCCGAACTACTCAGATGAGGAAGACCTGTATGGTGAGAAACCCCACTGGGCTTCTGATCTCCAGGTCAGCCAGTCCCGATGCACGGGGGGAGCTGGGGATGAAATGTGTCTCTTGCGGGGACAAAACCGGGACTTGATTGATCATGTGGCCCGTCTGCAGGACCGAATGGAACAATTGCTTCGAGAAAATGAACGCTTACAACAAGCCCAAACTACCCCAGTCCAACCGGTACCAACTCAGCCGACTCTGCCGGCCCCACGACCGCAGCTTCTGCTGCTGGGGGCACCACTTCTCCCCCCTCCGAGACTGCCAACTCAGCCGGTTCCCGGAGCACCAGTTTTGCCAGCTCTTGGAGCACCAGTTTTGCCGGCTCCCGGAGCACCTGTTTTGCCGGCCCCTGGAGTGCCTGTTTTACCGGCCCCAGGAGCACCAGTTCTACCGCTTCCAGGGCAACCGCCAGCGCCCCTTCCCATACAATGGAAATAACCTCTGTTGAGAGTGACCTACGGCAGCTCAGTGGAAGCCCTACCCTGTTTCCTACACCAAGTGGACAGTTATATGCCGGAACAGGGACAGCACTTCCCCACCGAAGACAGCCGGGTATGCTTCGCTGCCTCCCTCTTGACTGGAAAAGCCGCTGACTGGATGGTCCTCCAGTTTGACACTTGGGCCCAATACATACGCTCACTCAACGAGTTCATGCGAGCGTTACGGCGCCGTTTTGAGGATCCTTTCCTGGGAGAAAAGGCCAAGGCAGCCCTCCTACAACTTCGACAAGGCTCTACACCAGTGTAGGAATTTGCGGACGAATTCCAGAGGCTCGCCAGTAAAATAGTGGACTGGACCGAGGCTACCCAAATACATTATTTCTGGGAAGCCTGTCAGGCCTGTGTCTCAGTTTCACTTTTCCACCAACTTACTCCCAAGGATTGTTTTGCATTTTTGGAACTCTTTGAAGTAGACAGTACTCCGTGGGAACGGAGGCATCTCTAGACTGTTTTGAAATTGTAATCTCATGAGCCTGTCCTAAGCTGCTGAATGCTGAATGCTTTTTCCAATGCTTTTATATAGTCAAGTGTATCCCAGTGCTCTCCATTGCTGTCTTAGATCTTGTATGCTCTGCTTACCTATGCTGCCAGTAAACCATCTTCCTTGGACAACCCTGTCTCGGTCTGTGGTTTGTGATTCTCAATAGGCCAAGGGCTGACATTAAGACAGCAATCTATCTTTTCATCAGTCAGGCTGGAGCCCAGGAGGGTTCGCCTGCCACTCGGATGGGAGCTAAGGCAGTGCTCTCCGAGTGAATCAACTGTGGCTGGAGCCCCGTGTGGTTCGCCCCGGGCCCGGTGGATCTGATCCCCGGGTAGTGGGTTCCTGCTGAGAGCCCTGGAAGACTTCCAGTCATGGTCCTTTCCCTTAGAAACATTGTCTGACGACCCCGACCTCGTACGGGATGTTATAGCTGAACTACTTCGGACTAACACTGAAGTTAGTCGCTTAAATGGACTGGTACAGGCCCAGTGGCGTTCTCTAGCCACGACAACCCCCTGGATGTCCGACGTTGCGGATGCCAACGCCTGCCAAGGCCTCCAAGCCCTTGACCGGTTGGTAGATGATGCCCGGTTGGCGGTTGAGGATTTACAACTACTAACTGATTTATTAGACGAACTTATTGCTTTTGAAACCCAACCAGATCTGACCGCGGTCCCAATCCACCCTGCTGACATGGCGACCCCGATCACACCATCCCCCGAACTGTGCCAAGCTGAAGCAAAAGGGGAGGCCGCACGAGTGACTGCCCTCTTCCATGGCCACACTGTGGCCACTATCTCTGAGCCTGAACTCACAAAACACCTCACCCCTTATTTCGGTGTGAATGCAGCAGCTTTGGCGGTACTGATCCAACCGATGCTGGACCTGAAGGATCATTGCGCTGAGCTCCTCTACACTTTGGAAGAGGAGGCTCTTCCGCTCATTACCGCGAAGCTGACCGCCCAACTGGCAACTGACCTGGAGTTGGCTGAACATAAGAAAGCGGAGGAACAAACGCGAGCGGTGGCTGAAGCCGCAGCAAACGCTCGGGCAGAGCAGGAGGAGAAGGAACGCTTGGCTCGGGAATGGGAGTGAAGTGGTACACACCCCCGACAGCCCAGGGATTTTGAGTTACCCCCCCGTTCCTTCCGTCGTTTGTTCCGTTGCGTAGCGTCCAACGAATCCGCAGGCTGGCGTGAACTCTACCCGAAAGAGCAGATGATTCCGACGAGGAGGACTTGTATACAGGGGAATCACTTTGGGCCAGTGGTTTGTGGACCAGCCAGTCCCGCCAGATTAGCGGTGCAGGCAATGAGCTATTTTTGCTACGTAACCAAAACATGGACCTTTTGGAACAGGTAGCATGTTTGCAAGACCAACTAGCCTTAGTACTCCAGGACAACGACCAGTTGCAACTGGCTCCCACTGCACCCGTTACCCCCGCTCCCGTGATACCGCAGCAGCTGCCGCAACAACCAGCTGCTCCGGTCAGTGGCGGGGGTCCTGCTGGAGGCGGGGGTCCTGCTGGAGGCAGGGGTCCTGCTGGAGGCAGGGGTCCTGCCGCACCTGGAGGAGGACCTGTAGTACTGGGCGGAGGCCCGGCGGCCCCAGGCAGAGGCCCCGTTATTCCGGGCAGGGGTCCTGCTGCACCCGGGGGAGGACCTATCGCACCCGCATTTCCAGGAGTTCCAGCCCCTGGATACCCACCAATGCCTCCACTGCCATGGAGACCGCCTAAACTGAAAGTTACTTATGACGGCTCTGTGGAAACCTTACCCCGCTTTTTACATCATGTGGATAGTTACATGCGGGAGCACAGGCAATTCTTCCCAACCGAAGAGAGCTGCGTCCGCTTCGTCGCCTCCCTGTTAACGAAAAAGGTGGCCGACTGGATGATTCTCCAGTTTGATACATGGTCCCGCTCCATTCGTTCTCTCGACAACTTCATGTTTGCCTTACGATGACGCTTTGAAGATCCCTTCATGGGAGAGAGAGCCAAAGTGGAACTTTTACAACTCAGGCAAGGCTCCTCTCCAGTTCGGGAGTTTGCAGTCGAATTTCAACGACTCGCTAGTAAAATTGACGACTGGCCCAAAGCTACCCTCATCCACTACTTTCGTGAGGCATTGCATCCAGACATTTTGAACTGGTCCTATATGCGGGGCGATCCTGAGACTCTTGAGGATTGGATTTTACTGGCTGAGGAAGTGGAAAGCCACCGGCGATTCATTTCGCTAGTCCGGAATAAAACCAAGGAGAAGGGCGGACTAAAGCTGTCCACTAAACCTTCAATTCCCAACCCGCGGAGACCAACCCGACCCCCTCTGGATCGCGAGTCTCGCTTTCAGAGAGGGGCCTGTCTCGTTTGCGGTGCAATGGGTCACTTTGCAGCGGCTTGTCCTCAACGCCCAGAAAACACTTGCCCCAGCATACCGCCCCGAGCTCGAGGACGACCTCAACACAGAGGCACCAAGGCCACCTGCAGCGCAGCGCCGGGACGACCCACACCCTCTGCACTTCACATTGAAGAATCGTCCAACCTTCCCACACCAATCGACCCCGTAGGGTCCCGGATTACAAGTGCCCCAGTGGGGGACAGTTCTCCTTCTTCTGAAGAAGATACCCAATGGAATTCCCCAGCCCTTAATCTGGAAACCCCTCTCGATCTGTCCAAAAACTGGCACGGTCTGTGGTGAGTGGAGCGTCCCCACAGACCCCTGCAGAATCTCCTGCAAAACCTAAGGCTCCTGTCTAGGTGAGTGAAGTGGAAAACACTGTTTATGTGGACTTAGTGTTACAACACTACAGAAAGGTCCCCAAATACGTGTCAAAGCACTCAAAGACTCTGGCTGCGGACGCACTTTAATCAATGAGGCCACGTTTGCAGCCCTAAAAGTTAAATCCGAAGAACTACCGGACCCCGTCCAATTTGCCCAAATGGACGGCAGTCAGTTTAGAGGGGGGCCCATCGACCGTAGCACACAGGGAGTGGCGATGGGTATCGGTTCCCATTGGGAGCAAATAGACTTTACCATAGCTCCCATCCGATACGAAGTTGTTTGGGGGATTAATTGGTTCAAGGGTCATAGCCCTTACATAGATTGGGACGCTGACACAATTACATTCACCAGCCCAAAATGTGAGCAACACCGACGTGAACTTGCGGTTATACCTCCACCCGCGCCTGCCTTAACCTCTGATGCAGTGTTGCCAGCACCTTTACCCGAGGTATACCGAGACTTTGCAGATGTTTTTGACATGAAAGAATGTGATGCTTTGCCCTCCCCCATCGTGCCACAGACTGTGCAATTGAAGTTGTGAAGGACTGCATACTGTCTAAAAGCAAGATTTAACCTACGAGCGTCTCCGAACACGCTGTATTGCGAGACTTTTTGGATAAGAATCTTGCTCGGGGATTCATTCAGCCATCAACCGCCCCCAATTCAGCCCCCGCTTTCTTTGTCTGTAAGAAGGAAGGTGATTTGCGTTTGTGTATAGACTTCAGAAAAGTCAACGCAGTTACCCAGACTAACGCCTATCCTATTCCATTGATTTCAGACATCTTAGGACAACTACAGGAGGGGCGTATTTTCACCAAATTGGACTTGGTGGAGGCTTATTACCGGGTTCGGATTCGCGACGTAGATGAACCCCTTACAGCCTTTTCTAGCTGCTTCGGCATGTATGAATTTCTTGTGATGCCTTTCGGGTTAAAAGGGGCCCCGGGGGTCTTCATGCAGCTCATTAATGAGATCCTCCATGACTTATTATATCGTGGCGTGGTAGTTTATCTTGATGATGTTCTCATTTATTCCAAATCCATGGAGGAACACGTTGCTCTAGTTCGGGAGGTGTTACAACGTCTCCGGGATCATCAACTCTATGTGAAGTTGTTTAAGTGTGAGTTCCACCAAGAACAACAAACCTTTTTGGGGTACATCATTTCACATCGGGGTCTCAGCATGGACCCTGCTAAAGTACAAGCGGTTCTAGACTGGACTCCTCCCTCCACCCGTAAGCAAGTGCAGCAGTTTCTGGGCTTTGCCAATTTCTACAGCGGTTTCATTCCCAACTTTGCTCAAGTGGCACTGCCAATCACCGACCTCCTCAAAACTAAAGGTAAAGGGGTCTCAGCTACATTACTCACCGCCAAAGTGCTTTGAACTGATCAATGTCAAACCACCTTTACAGCCCTCAAGCGACTTTTCACCTCAGAACCGGTGCTGCAGCACCACAACCCAAACCAAATGCTTGTTGTGCAAGTAGATGCGTCCGATGTGGCTATGGGGGGGGGCTCTTCTCCAGAGGGGGCCTGACGGTCTTCTCCACCCTGTGCTTACTTTTCTAAGAAGTTTGCGCACGCTCAATTGAATTGGCCGATTTGGGAGAAGGAGGCAGCAGCCGTCCATCATGCCCTCACCCTATGGAGGCAGTTTTTGGAGGGATCCGGGGTCCCCTTTGAGGTCTGGACCGATCACAAAAATCTAGAGGCCCTCACGGGGACCCACAAACTGTCTGCAAAACAACAGCGTTGGGCTGACTTCTTTGCCCAATTCCGTTTCATACTTAAACATGTACCTGGGAAACAAAACGTGCTTGCTGACGCTCGTTCCAGGTTGCCCCAATATCCAGTAAAAATTGACCGTCCTACGGACTCTTTATTCACTCCGGCGCACAAAGGAGCTCTACCCGTCCTGGCGGTAAAAACTCGGTCCCAAACTTTGCTCCAGTCCCAGACCCAAGCAATGGACAGCAGAGCATCGGGTGCAAGAGAACCAGCCCCCTCTCCAGATCCACCTGCGCCGACAGTCACCGGTGCTCCGCAGCTCCCCCCCCACTCCATCGCCAGCGCCAGCAGCTCCGGATTCCTCCTCTTCTGTTGGGGGGGGAGTGATCCTGTCCAATTCCTTCCTGGACTCTCTTCGTACTCAATGACTGGCCGAACACTCCGCTCAAACTCTACCCAATGGCTTGCTTGAACGAAGTGGATGTTTATACAAAGACTCGAAACTGTACGTGCCTAAAGTGCTTCGCAGAGAAGTCCTACAATTAGCTCATGGAGCTAAGACGGCAGGACATTTTGGTTTCCTAAAGACCCTTCACTTATTACGCAGACAATTTTGGTGGGTGGGCATGCGTATGGATGTGGATTCCTTTATTCGCAGTTGTCCCATTTGTGCCACTGTCAAACAATCCCAGGGTAAGCCTCCGGGGCTACTACAACCACTGGAAATTCCCAGCAGACCCTGGGAAGTGATTGCCATGGATTTCATGACTGACCTCCCTCTCAGTGAGGGGAAAACTGTACTTTGGGTTATTACTGATTTATTTTCCAAACAGGTACATTTGGTTCCATGTGCGGGTATTCCCTCCGCCCCCAGGTTGGCCCGCCTTTTCCTGTCACATATTGTCCATTTACATTCCTTTCCACGTAAGATAATTTGCGACCGCGGAAGTAGCTACGTGGCTAAATTTTGGAAAGCATTTCTCAAGTTGGTGGGGGTGGAGCAGGGTTTTTCTAGCGCTTATCACCCCCAAACGGATGGGCAAACTGAACGTGTCAATGCTGTCCTGGAATGTTATTTATGCTGTTATGTCAATTACCATCAAGATAACTGGGTTGAATCGTTGCCTTTTGCAGAATATGCTTACAATAATGCTGTGCATCAGTCTACAGGTTTTAGTCCATTCTATGTAGTGTACAGTCAGGAGTTCGGCCCCATTGCTCATGTGGATATGACGGGGGTGGAGGGGAATGTCGAGGTGGATTCCTGGACTCAAGCCATCCACAACACCTGGCCCTGGCTAGTAAAGAATCTAGACAGGGCCAAGCGCAAATACAAGGCTCAAGCAGATAAGCATCGTTCTTCCAGTAAAGTCTTTTAAGTGGGAGACTTAGTGTACCTTTCCACCAAGAATCTGCAGTTCACCCGACCTTGCCATAAACTCAGTGCCAAGTACGTGGGGCCATATCCCATCGCCCGGATAATTAACCCCATCACTGTAGAACTGACTCTTCCGAAAACCTTGAGACGTATCCACCCTGTCTTCCATGTTAGTCTCCTCAAGCCTCATGTCGCCTCCTCAGATTGGCACCCGGAACCGCCCCCTGAGCAGCCTGTGATGGTGGGGGTGAGGAACATTTTGAAGTGTCTAAGATTCTAGACTCTCGTATATGTCATGGGTCCCTACAGTATCTGGTTCATTGGAAACACTTCCCCCCTGCCTATGATGAATAGGTGAAGGCACGAGATGTCTCCGCCCCAGACCTGGTGCACGCCTTCCACACTGCCTACCCCGATAAACCGTCCCCCTTGCCGACCGGGAGGGGGCCCTAAGGGGAGCAGAATGTCAGGCCTGTGTCTCAGTTTCACTTTTCCACTAACTTGCTCCCAAGGATTGTTTTGCATTTTTGGGACTCTTTGAAGTAGACAGTACTCCGTGGGAACGGAGGCATCTCTAGACTGTTTTGAAATTGTAATCTCATGAGCCTGTCCTAAGCTGCTGTATGCTGAATGCTTTTTCCAATGCTTTTATATAGTCAAGTGTATCCCAGTGCTCTCCATTGCTGTCTTAGATCTTGTATGTTCTGCTTACCTATGCTGCCAGTAAACCATCTTCCTTGGACCATCCTGTCTCGGTCTGTGGTTTGTGGTTCTCAATAGGCCAAGGGCTGACATCCTGAGATATTGAACTCGGCTTATATGCAATAAGACCCAGACACTCTTGAAGAATGGATTCTACTGGCCGAGGTAGTGGAGAGTTGTCGCCAATTCATTTCGCTGTCCTGCCGTCGAGCCAAGGAGGGGGGCAACCAAAAGCCCCAGAGTAAGGCCGCAGCTCTACCGCCGCGGAGACCTGCTCTACCCTCACAAGACCACATGTCTTGGTTTCAGAGGGAAGCCTGTCTCGTTTGCGGAACCATGGGCCACTTTGCAGACACCTGCCCGCTTCGGCCGGATCGGTTGCCCCCTGCTCAACAAGATGGACCACCCCGGAGTCGGGGGCAACCTCAGCGCAGAGGCACCACGGCCAACCGTAGCGGTGCTCCTGGGCGGACTGTGCCATCAGCTCTCCCTGTCGGAGATGCACCCCATGAACCTGCACCAGCGAACCCATCAGGGTTCCAGATTACAAGTGCCCCACTTGGGGACAACTCACCATCTTTGGATGAAGACAGGGACTGGGACTCCCCTGCCTTGAATCTCGAATCTCCTCTAGATCTGTCAAAAAACGGGCAGTGTCTGCGGTGAGTGGAGCGATACCGCGGACCCTCGCAGCTATTCCTGCAAAACCCAAAGCTCCGGTGAAGGTGAGTGAGATTGAAGAGACTGTGTATGTGGACGTAGTGTTACAGCGCCATAAAGGGGGCCCCCAGTTACAAGTTAAAGCACTCATAGACTCCGGGTGTGCCCACTCCCTGATCAACGAAACCACTTTCAAAGCACTCAAAGCCAAGTCAGAGACCCTGCCCGCTCCCATCCAGTTTGCCCAGATGGATGGCAGCGACTTTAAAGGGGGGCCAGTGGATCGTCGCACTCGCGGGTTGGCGATGGGCATTGGCCACCACTGGGAACAAATTGACTTTACCCCTATCAGATATGACGTGGTATTGGGAATTAACTGGCTCAAAAGGCACAGCCCTAGAATTGACTGGGGGGTTGGAACTATAAAATTCTCTGATCCTAATTGCGATCAACACCGTCTTGAGGTAGCTGTTGCACCTCCGTCAGCCTCGGCTTTAGTCTCGGACCCCCCCTCGTCCTTTCCTCTACCTATTGAATATCGAGACTTTTCGGATGTTTTTGATGTACAGGAATGTGATGTACTGCCCCCCCCACCGCTGGACACACTCTGCTATTGAAGTGGTGGGACATGAAAAACTGCCCAAAAGTAAGATTTACCCTATGAGCGCTACTGAACGTACCGTGTTACGTGAATTCTTGGACAAGAATTTGGCGAGGGGTTTCATCCAGCCATCTACCACTCCCTCTTCGGCCCCTGCCTTCTTTGTGCGCAAAAAGATGGGTGATTTGCACTTATGCATCGACTTCCGAAAACTCAATGCAGTCACCCAATCCAATGCCTATCCCATCCCTCTGATCTCGGATCTCTTGGGACAATTAAAGGAAGGGCGTATCTTTACAAAACTTGACTTGGTGGAAGCCTACTACAGGATCAGGATTCGTGAGAGCGATGTACCTCTCACAGCCTTTTCCAGTTGCTTTGGCATGTATGAATTCTTAGTGATGCCTTTCGGATTAAAAGGGGCCCCGGGGGTCTTCATGCAATTCATTAATGAGATCCTACATGACTTGTTGTATAGGGGCGTGGTAGTTTATTTGGATGATATTCTTATTTACTCTAAAACTATGGACGAACATGTTGCCTTGGTAAGGGAAGTATTGCAACGCCTCAGAGACAATCAGCTCTATGCTAAGGTGTCTAAGTGTAAATTTCACCAAAAACAGTTAACCTTCCTGGGCTATATAATTTCACACCATGGACTTACCATGGATCCTGACAAGGTGCAGTCGGTAACCGACTGGGAACCACCCTCCACCCGTAAGCAAGTTCAGCAATTTCTGGGGTTTGCTAACTTCTACAGGGGGTTCATCCCCAACTTCGCTCAAATCGCACTCCCCATCACGGATCTCCTTAAGACTAAGGGAAAAGGCAACGCCGCCATGTTGCCTTCAGCTAAAATCAACTGGACCCCCCAGTGCCAAACTGCCTTTGATACTCTCAAGCGACTGTTTACCTCTGAACCAGTATTAAAGCACCCAGATCCTGACCAGATGTTTATAGTTCAGGTTGACGCCTCAGACATGGCAATGGGGGGGTGCACTTTTACAGCAGGGGAGGGATGGTCTTCTGCATCCATGCGCTTACTTCTCTAAGAAGTTCGCGCAATCTCAGCTCAACTGGCCAATCTGGGAAAAGGAAGCGGCTGCTGTCCACCATGCCCTTACAGTGTGGAGACAGTTTTTGGAGGGTTCTAAAGTCCCTTTTGAGGTATGGAGCGATCACAAGAACCTGGAGGCGCTCACGGGGACCCGGAAACTGTCCGCGAAACAAGTTCACTGGGCGGACTTCTTTGCTCAGTTCTGTTTCGTATTGAAACATGTGCTGGGGAAGCAAAATATCCTGGCTGATACTCTATCCAGACTTCCCCAATATTCCACCAAGGTTGAACGCCCCACGGAGTCCCTGTTCACTCCTGCTCAAAGGGGTTTGCTGCCCACTCTAGCAGTCCAAACCCGATCGCAAGCCCGGCTCCCACCGCAACCCCCACAAGGGGGGGCACTTCAAGCCCAACCATGCCGATCAACCTGGGCGCACCACCCCCCTCGCCTCCTTCGCCAGCCCCGCCGGCATCCGGTCACTCTGACAATCCAACCGTCCAACCCCCCTCGGGGACGTCCCCCCCCTCCAACACCGCCGAATTGGTTGGATCTCACAGACACTTTTTTGGCCTCACTTTGTTCCGTTTACCAAGCTGAACTCTCTAGGCAAGCCCTCCCCTCCGCTCTAACTGAACGTTTATGATACAAAGACTCTAAGCTGTATGTGCCTAAGGAGCTCCGAAAAGACGTCCTATAGCTAGTCCATGGACCCAAGACCACGGGACACTTTGGGTTTCTAAAAACATTGCATTTGTTACAAAGGCAGTTTTGGTGGGCGGGCATGTGAACTGACGTGGATTCATTCATTCGCAGTTGCCCGGTCTGCGCTATGGTCAAAAGAGTCCAAGGAAAACCACCTGGATTGTTGCAACCATTAGAGACCCCCCACTAGACCCTGAAAAGTGATTGCTATGGATTTTATGACTGACCTCCCCCTCAGCGAGGGAAAAACTGTACTTTGGGTAATCACAGACCTGTTCTCTAAACAGGTGCATCTCGTCCCTTGTGCAAGTATCCCATCCGCCCCAAAACTGGCCCGCCTCTTTGTGTCATATGTCTTCCCTCTACATTCCTTTCAGCGCAAGGTGATAAGCGACCGCAGAAGCAGCTATGTAGCTAAATTTTGGAAAGCTTTCTTAAAATTAGTGGGGGTAGAACAAGGTCTCTCAAGTGCTTTCCACCCCCAAACTGATGGCCAAACCGAACAAGTGAATGTTGTACTAGAATGCTACTTGTGCTGTTATGTTAACTATCATCAGGATGATTGGGTTGAATTGTTACCCTCTGCTGAATATGCATACAATAATGCTGTGCATCAGTCCACTGGTTTTAGCCCCTTTCGGGCCGTTTATGGGCAAGACTTCGGACCCATAAGCCATAACAATGTCTCCAGGGTGGAGGGGGGTGAAAGTGTTGCTGACTGGGTCCACACGATTCAGACAACCTGGCCTTGGCTGGTATGAGATCTGGAGCGAGCTAAATGTAAATACAAAGCTCAAGCTGATAAACATCACTCGCCAGGCAAAGACTACTCAGTGGGAGACATGGTCTATTTGTCCACCAAGAACTTAAGGTCCAACCGCCCGTGTAACAAACTCAGTGCCAAATACATGGTCCTTTCCCCATTGCTTGTATCATTAACCCAGTGACTGTAGAACTTTCACTCCCAAAGTCAATCCGGCGGATCCATCCTGTCTTTCGTGTCAGTTTGCTGAAACCACATGTGCCTGCTCCCGAGTGGCATCCTGAACCACTTCCTGAAATACCGGTGATGGTTGGGGACCAGGAGCATTTTGAAATTGCAAAAATCTTGGACTCCCGTATCCATCATGGATCTCTCCACTATTTAGTTCATTGGAAACATTTCGGTTTCGCTCACGATGAGTGGGTACACACACGTGACGTGTCTGCTCCCCGTTTGGTTCACCAGTTCCATGCTGCCTATCCTCACAAACCAGCGCCACCAAATGGACCGGTGGGGAATGGTGGGGAGGAGGCCTAAAGGAGGGTAGGATGTCAGGCCTGCTTTCCACTGCTCTCAGCAGCCTGTCAGACTGTTTTGGTTTCGAGGCCTTTCAAGGCTAACTGTTGCATTCCTATTCCAGCGCTATC
This sequence comes from Euleptes europaea, assembly GCF_029931775.1. Taxonomy (NCBI): domain Eukaryota; kingdom Metazoa; phylum Chordata; class Lepidosauria; order Squamata; family Sphaerodactylidae; genus Euleptes; species Euleptes europaea. The sequence continues at coordinate 106,969,668 of NC_079316.1, forward strand.
TCCTGTGGGAATGGCGCCTCGATGGGAGGGGGGTTACCGTGACCCGTTGTGATTCATGCTTTCCAATATAACCCTCATACTATGCTACCCCTCCAGTCGTGCCAATTTACCTGTTGCTCTGCAAACCTGTATGTTTTCCAATAAATCAGCTCTCTTTTGGACTCCTCATCTGTGGATGCTGTTTGTGGGATTACCACGGGGACAAGTGCTTACAGGGTGCAAGCAGGATGGCGGAGATGGGAAGTCATCTGGACGTGAGCCACTTGGTGATTCCTCCCCCGCCACTTGCAGTTGACGTTGTGGGGGTTGGCCTAATCAATATGGGAAAGTGACCTGAGGCTAGATGCTGATTTTTTTATTAGGGAGAGAGCGCTTCACCCAAACCTCACAAGTCAGGCCCCGAGGAGATGCAGTCACAAGCAAGTGCTCACCTCATGCATCCTCAAAGTCCAGGTCAGGGAAGCCAAACAGAGGCAGGTTGATCTTGAGGAAGACTAACTGCTCTGCGTGCCAGGGTCCCAGGCTTGTGCGATTTGGGCGAATCACTTTGCCCAAAAGGGAAAAAAGGCGCTCGCTCTGGACACTCGTCGGAGGGCAGGAGAGGAGCCTCTGGGCCACTACAGAGAGGTGCGGCCAGACCAACACCTTAGCAGCCCAGTAGCTCAGTGGACACATGGTCTGCGTCTCGTAGGGCTCCGCAAGGTACTCCCTCACCATCGCGTCCGCTGTTTCCTGTTTCTTGCGCCTAGCCGACCCCTGGGAGGGGCCAACCGCCCACCCAATCATGTCCATCTCCATCGTCATCGAGGTGGTTGCTGGGAGGGGAACAGTCCTAGATGGTGAAGTTGGGGGATAGGCAGCAAGGGAGCTGTCCCCCGCCCCCACCTTCTCAGGTGAAATCCCCCTCTCGGCCCACGCTTGCTCCACATGCTGGGAGAGCTCGTCTCGCCAGCACAGCAGCTTGTCAGCCCGGTCGGCAATGCTGCCCTTGATGCTTGCCAACATGTACACCTTCTGGGTGAAAGGCAGCAGACGGTTTGTCACACCGTCTCAAGCCTCTCAACCAGGGCGCTCACGGCTGGAACAAGCTCTGCATGTTCTTCAGCCGGCTCCAGAAAGGGGCCCAACCTCGCATGAAGCCTGTGGGCAATGGGGGTGAACAGAGCCAGCGTCGCTGTGTCAGAGGAGAGCATTTCTGTGCAACGCTTGAAGGGCTCAAGCACCAGCACAGTCTGAGAGATAGCCAGCCACTCACGCAGGTTGAGCTGCCTCTCAGGCCCCATGGCCTCTGTTTCCTGGAACAGTGCCATGAGGGCCCTCTTCTGCTCCACCAAACACACGAGCATGGCATGGGTGGAATTCCAGCGCGTGTCGACGTCGCCCTTCACACGGTGCTTGGGCACGCCATCTCAGGCCTGCCTGTCACGCAGTGCGTAGTTGTCCTTCGGACTGCGCAAGAAGTGACTCGCAAGCTGCCAGCATTTCATGATGAGATGCCGGAACCGACTGGCCTCGACATCCAGCCTGGAGCCCAGTTGGGAGCCCATGCCCAGGGCATCCTTGACCATGAGGTGGAGAAGGTGGGCTGCACAGTAAATCCATACCTCCACGCCCAATAACCCTGCTGCCTCCCTGATGTTGGCGCCGCCATCCGTCACCATGAAACCCTTGGTGACACCCCTGCCTAACCAGGACTCTATATGTGGTCTCAGGACTGCGGCGATGTTGGCCACTGTGTGCACCTCCGCGAACTCCTGTGCGTGGAGCATAGCCTTGCGATAGCCAGCCCAGCGGCTCTCTCCTTGCCTAGCGCTGCCCCCACCCACCCATGAGATCCTTGGGTTGCCACCAGTGCACGGTGAGGGAGATGAACGATTCCACGTTACGGCTTGTCCAAATGTCGGATGTGAAGTGCACAGTCCTCCTGGCAGCGCGGGACAGCTGTGCCTTCACATGTGCCCTGGCGCCCTCGTACAACGATGGCACAACGGTTTGTGCCATCGTGGAGCGAGCTGGAAACTTGTACCAGGGTGCCAGGAATTGGATCAGCCTCCGGAAGCCAACCTTCTCTACCACACAATAGGGTTCATCATCCACGACAATCAGCTCGCCGATTAGACGAGTCGCCTTTCTTGTCGCTGCTCTAACCCCACCTCTCGGCATCCTACCGACGCCACCCTCCCCACCAAACATCTCGGAAAGAGTAGTTTGGCGTGCCTTTTCTACGGTGGTCGCTGCACGGGGTGCAATGGGGAGAGCACCTGATGGCGGTGTACTGGTTCTTGGCCCCTTGGCCAATGAAGAACCAGCCTCTCTCTCCCCCTGGAGCAGAACCGCGTTGTGGTGCTTCTGGAGATGGTTCCGGAGTGCGGTGGCCGAGAAATGATGGACATCTTTCCCTCGACTGACCCGTGCCCTGCAGAGCTGGCACCTAGCGAGTCATGGATCATCCTCTGCCACCTGGAAGTGCTTCCAGGCTGGGGATGTGAAGTGGCTCCCATGCGGCTTGGCCGCTGCTGTTGCCACAGGAGCAATCCTGCCTGGAGGTGCTCGGGGCAGACATGTCGTGTCTAGGGAACTTGGGGGGAGGTGGCGGCAGGGGAAGGGGTTGAGATGGCAGGCACACCTGCACCACCTCCATCTCTTTCTCTTGCACCTCCTCCACCCTCTCCTCCCATTCCCCTGTGGGAGAACTGCTGCTGGGGAGTGAAGAAGCAGGAAAAGTCGGCAGGCTGTCCAGCGACCATGCAAACTCCTCCATCACCTTTTTTGAACTGGGGGTGAGATACGACAACGCATCCGTGTCCAAGAAGCTCAGCCCCACCTCCTCCCCAGACTGCCCCCCCTCCACAACAACAGCAACAGGAGGAACAGGAGGAGGGACAGTCTGAACAGCAGCAGCAGTCCCCCGCCCAGTGCCAGCGTCACCTGTCGTCACCTGTGCAGGGGTGGCAGCTTCAGAGGCCCCCTCGGTAAAGAGGATCCGCCGCTGGATCCTGGAGGGCGCCACCACAGCTGATCCCCGTGCAGGCCGGGGGTGAGCTGAAGCCCTCCCCTCCCCCTCCCCTCCACCCCTCTAGTCTTCTGCTGTGCTCCCCCCCGGGGCCCCTCTTTCCTGCACCTCTGCCACTCATTGTTCCCCTTGGCCAAACTCTAGCTAACTAGTGCACTGTGGGAAAGGTTAGCTGTCTAGCTACCTGTACCTCACCTGACCACTTTTTTATGAACCCTCCCCAAGATATCTAACTGTGAACAATTGGCCCAGCCCTAACCTAACCTAACCCAAATAACTGCCAATATGTTAGATTCAGTACCTGGGGAACCTAGTCTAGAGACCTGTCTAACCCTGGAGATGGATTTTTAAACTTTTTAACAGGGGGAGGTAATGGCTGGGATAAGTTACACCCTATCTAAATCTGCACTCCAACAATGGTTCCCTCAGGAACCAGGAGGAATGTTCTCCCTGCAAGGATGGACACTACTTCCTCACCTTAGACTATATCTAGTAGCAGCAGCCATCCACAAGACAGGCTAGGAGCTACCCAACAACTGTTTCACCTAGTTATAGTCTACTTAAAAAGTCAAGATCCCTTGCCGCTTTTAAAATCCTAGCAGGCCCTAGTCTTTTGAGAAGCTGACCGGCCCTACAGCTTTGGTTTTTATTGCGAGGGCCCTAGGCCAGATGGAGCCTAAACAATCTTATTAATGCCGGAAAGCCAGTGAGGACACACACCTGAAGCCCACCCTTCAAACCAGGGATAGAGAGAGGCGAGCTGATACACCCCAGGCAAGGGTGCCCAGGGAAAAAAACTGGAGAAGGGACACAAAAATGAAGAGTGCAGCACACAACCCCCTCGGCGGAACGGGAATAGGCCCCCTTCCCTTCTCAAAGCAATGCCGCTGGGCTCGGCAACGGTGGACCCCAACAAGCACGGGGAAGGGGGAATCAAAAAAGCACTAGGTGCTCCCGCCTAGCGGTAGCAGCAGACACAGGCCCCTCACTCTGCTGCACTGTGCCCCCTCCCCCTCTCAAAGCAACCCTATGGGGCTCGGCTACGGTGGACCCCCAACAAGCATGGGGAAGGGGGGAGATCAAAAAAGCACTAGGCGCTCCTGCCTAGTGGCAGCAGCAGGCGCAGGCCCCTCTCTCTGCCACTCTGTGCCCCCTCCCCCTCTCAAAGCAACCCCGTGGGGCTAGGCTACGGTGGACCCCCAACAAGCATGGGGAAGGGGGAATCAAAAAAGCACGAGGCACTCCAAACCAAACCCTCAAACCAAAAGACCCCCAAACACCCTCAAACCAATTCCGCTGGCTGGACTCGGCTGGATCTCTCACTCCACCAAAATGGAAGGCAATGGGACAGGGTGGGAGGGGTAGGAGTTTTTAAATTCTTCTCCTGGCATTTTGAAAAGTGAGAATCCCTGCTCTGATTGGCCAGGAGAAGACGCTGCTTGGCTGCCATTGGCCATGGGAGAATGCAGCTTAACAATGCCAACTGACGGTTATGCTGTCGTGCCAAACCCCGAATTTGCTGAATTTTTTCACCGAACACCCCGAGCTTGCTGAATTCGGCTCCCCTTTTTCCCGCCTTTTCTGAGTTCGGCTCCATCCGAACTAAAAAACGCCAAATCGGGGGAAATTAGGCTGTTTTTCGGTTCAGGATGAACTGAATTGACAGCTCTAACGCCGGCTGCCCCACAGCTCTTGACTCGCTCTGCAACCTCGCTGTGCCCGGTACGCAGCCCGGCCCGATTGCTGATTCACTTGGATTCTCGGGAGAGACGCAGCACCTCGCTTCGATGGCCACCCGAGGCTCACTGGAACCGTTCGACTCCGCCAGCCCCAGCGAGTGGGAAAGCTACGCTGACCAAGTAACATGCTTCATGGACGCCAACGACGTCACTGATGCCGGCAAGAAGCGCTCGCTGTTCCTCGCCCAGTCCCTGCTGGCTCCCGCAAAGATCCTTGCCGTTCCCGGAGATAATGGCCGCTCTGGGCGACTATTTTGCGCCTAAGCCGATGTGCATGGCCCGTCGCCTGCCCTTTCACCTGAGGGACCAGGAGCCCGGAGAGTCCACCGCCAACTACCTCGCCGCCCTCCGCCAGACAGCCTGTTTCTGTGAATTCGCGGACCTCAACTGCACACTCCTGGACCGATTCGTCTTCGGCCTGAGAAACAAAAAGCTGCACCACCGGCTCATCGCTCACAAGGACATCACCCTCACAACTGATTGGGATATGATCTACAATGAATGGGATATGATCTACAATGAACTGAGACTAATAGTACAAAAAAATATACCCAAAACACCAGAAATGATGCTATTAAGTATGATACCCGATGATTTGCTAACACAAAGAACTTTTTTGATTTATGCTACAACAGCTGCGAGACTGCTATATGCAGCAAAATGGAAAGGGGCAAAAATTCCCGGGAAAAAAGACTGGATTGGTAAAATGTTTGAATTGGTGGAAATGGCAAAACTTACAGCCATTTTAAACGAAAAAGACAATGTTCGATTTTTAGGGGAATGGGAGGATTGGATGAAATATTGTGAATATGAATTAAAACTGGGGGAAATGGAAGAATACTTATTAATCTGATCTAGAAGATACAATTAATATTAAAATTTATAATCATTTATATAAATAGAAGATGTTTTATGAAGGTTAAATGAGTTTATGAATAGTTAAGATCAGACCAATTACGATGGGATGAATATTTTATTAAGAGGCGGACAGAGGTAACGGGGAAGTCATAAATTTTCCTTTAATTGTTTTTTTTTTGTTATGAATTTAAGAAATTATAACAACATTGAGTTAGAATTTTAAATTTCATATTACCTTTATTGTTGTTTATTATCATGGAAAATTTGTATTATAAAAACCAATAAAATTATTATATAAAAAAAAACAACTGCCGTCAAGGAAGCCACAGCTGCCGACTACTCTTCCAGGGCTGACCGCCTGGGCGGCCGGGTCACCGCGCCTCCTCCTGCAGGTCCAGCTTCCGTCCATTACGAGATTGCCAGTGACGGCGAAGCTGAGGCTCACAAAATGGCCGCCCAGGGACACAGGTCGTGGGGCCAGATTCCCCACCCATGCTCCAGCTGTGAGGACCAGCACGACCGCTGCACGTGCCACTTTTGCGATGCCGTCTGCCATGGATGCGGCTGTAGCGGCCACCTCGCCAAAGTCTGCTGTTCAGCCAAGAAGGGTCGACCGGCTCTTCCCAGCCAGAAGACCCGTCACGCGGCCAGTGCACAAGTTGCCACCGGGGCTTATGCCGTACCCTACCACTACTATCCCGACGACCAGCTGCACAGTATACACCTTCACAAGGTCCATGGCACAGTGAAGGTCTTGGTCACTGTCGAGATCGAGGGCGCCCCCTGCAAGATGGAGGTCGACTCAGGCTCGGCCCTCACCCTAATCTCTATGGACACTCACCGCGCCCTGGGGCGCCTCACTGTCTTGCCCGCGCTGCTACCGACTGGCATCACCATTTCGGACTACCAGCGGTGGCTGGTGCCGGTCCGGGGCGTCGCCCACGTGGACGTCCGTTTCCAGCAACGTTCCGGTCGCCTCCGCCTCGTCGTGGTCGACGGCCCCCATGCCAGTCTCCTGGGCCTCGAGTGGTTCCCTGTCCTTGGGATCCATTTCGCGGGCATCAACCACATCGGCCAACCCTCCCTCGATGCTGTATGGTCCGAGTTTGAGGATGTCTGGAAGGGGCCCCGGTTGCTACAAGGTGTCAGGCTGCTATCTCGGTTTCGTTATTGCCTCTGTCTCTGCGTTGTATTGTCTGCCCCCCAAGGTCGCATGCCTAGGCCTGGGAACCCAGCTCCTGGGAAACTGTATTCAGCCTGTACGTGTAATCTCCCGCCTTTCCTGCCTTATAATATCTCCCAGCTAGTGAGCCTCTCATAGCTGTCATTTTATTCGTTTGCACTGTATGCCTAATTGACCAGTAAAAGCCATCTGTTTGGACTCTATATGACTTTGTGGTGTTTTCTGGTTCTGTGGGCCAAGGGCTGACATTATGACAGCTAGATTTTTGTGATCGGTCCAAACCTCAAAGGGGACTTTAGACCCTTCCAAGAATTGTCGCCATAGAGTCAGTGCATGATGAACTGCTGAGGCCTCTTTCTCCCAGATGGGCCAGTTTAATTGAGCGTGCGCAAATTTTTTTGAAAAGTAAGCGCAAGGGTGAAGAAGACCATCCGGTCCTTGCTGGAGGAGAGCCCCTCCCATGGCTACATCGGAAGCATCGACTTGCACAATGAACATTTGATTTGGGTCTGGGTGCTGTAGCACCGGCTCCGAAGTGAAGAGGCGTTTGAGGGCCAGAAAGGCGGCTTGGCATTGCTCAGTCCATAGGATTTTCGCGGAGGGCAAGGCAGCCGAGCTTACTTTTCCCTTAGTTTTCAGTAGGTCCGTAATGGGTAGAGCCACCTGGGCGAAGTTAGGGATGAATCCTCGATAGAAGTTTGCAAATCCCAGAAATTGCTGTACTTGCTTCCGGTTGGTGGGGGGAGTCCAATCGAGGACGGCTTGGACTTTGGCGGGGTCCATGCGAAGACCTTGGTGGGAGATGATGTATCCCAAAAACGTGAGTTTGCTTTGGTGAAATTCGCACTTAGCTAGTTTTGCGAAAAGTTGATGGTTACGCAGGCGTTGCAGAACTTCCCTGACCAGAGCCACATGCTCGTCCATAGTTTTCGAATAAATGAGAATGTCATCTAAGTAGACCACCACCCCACGATATAGAAGGTCATGTAGGATTTCATTGATGAGTTGCATGAAGACCCCCGGAGCCCCTTTTAATCCGAACGGCATCACAAGGAATTCATACATTCCGAAACAGCTAGAGAAGGCAGTGAGGTGCTCATCCCCTTCGCGGATACGGACTCGGTAGTAAGCTTCCACCAAGTCTAATTTAGAGAACACATGGCCTTCCTGTAATTGTCCCAAAATATCGGATATTAATGGGATAGGATAGGCATTGGTCTGGGTAACCGCATTGAGCTTTCTGAAGTCAATGCATAGGCGAAGGTCGCCCCCTTTTTTCCGGACGAAAAACGCGGGGGCCGAGTTTGGGGCATTCGAAGGGCGAATGAACCCTCTGGCGAGGTTTTTGTCCAAAAAGTCCCGGAGGACAGTGCGCTCGGAAGCGCCCATAGGGTAAATCTTACTCTTGGTTAATGTGCAGTCCTTTACCACTTCAATCGCACAGTCTGAGGCCCGGTGGGGGGGTAAGGCATCACATTCCTTAAGGTCGAAGACATCTTCAAAGTCCCGGTATACAGCGGGTAGAGCCGGTGGTGCTGGGGCAGTAGAGGTTAATGCTGGAACGGGCGGATATAGCAGAGCAAAGTTTTGCCGATGCTGGTCGCAGGTGGGACTAGCGAAGGAGATAGTGTTTGTTTCCCAATCAATACTGGGACTATGTCCTTTAATCCAGTTAATTCCCAAGACCACTTCAAATCGGATAGGGGCTATAGTGAAGTCTATTTGTTCCCAGTGGGAACCAATTCCCATTGCCACCCCTATGGTGCGGTGATCAACTGGACCCCCCTGGAAATGGCTTCCGTCCATTTGGGCAAATTGGACGGGGGCGGGTAAAGCCTCAGAGTCGGCTCTGAGTGCAGCAAAAGTGGTTTCGCTTATGAGAGTGCGACAGCAACCGGAGTCAATTAGTGCTTTGACGGGGATTTGTGGGCCACCGTTAAGTTGCTGTAAAACTGCATCCACGTAGACGGTGGAGTCCACGTCTTTAATTTTGGTAGGAGCATTCGGTTTGATAGGAAGATCCTGAGAGGTCTGTGGAGACGCTCCATTCACCACAGACCGGAGCCGTTTTTTGACAAGTCGAGGGGAGATTCCAGGTTTAGGGCTGGAGAAATCCAAGGATTTTCCTCATCCGAAGAGGGAAAATCGTCCCCCAATGGGGCACTTGTAATCCGAGACCCGGCGGGGTCGTTGGTAGTAGGCAGGGAGGCTGGGTCCCCGGCATGGAGTGCAGAGGGTGTGGGTCTTCCCGGAGCTGCGCTGCGGGTGGCCGCGGTGCCTCTGCGTGGTGGACGACCTCGGGCGCGGGTTGTCGTGCTGGGACGAAATATTTCCTGGCGGCGTGGGCAAACGGCTGCAAAGTGGCCCATTTCTCCGCAAGTAAGACAGGCACCCCTCTGAAATCGGGCTTCACGTTCCTGGGGCGGACGTGGGGGATTTCGTGGGACGAGCAGTGGTGCCTTGGGTTGAGGCTTTTGGGTGCCTTTTTCCTTGTGCTTTTGACGGACGAGAGAAATGAAGCGTCGGCGGCTTTCCACTTCCTCGGCTAATAGGATCCAGTCTTCGAGGGTATCGGGATCGCCTCGCATGTAAGACCAGTTCAGAATGTCAGGATGCAAGGCTTCCCTGAAATGATGGATCAGGGTGGTCTCGGGCCAACCTACAATTTTACTTGCCAGTCGTTGAAATCCATCGGCAAATTCTCGAACTGTAGCAGAGCCTTGTTTTAATTGTAAGAGTTCCGTTTTGGCTCTTTCCCCCAGGAAGGGGTCCTCAAACCTCCTTCTCAGGGCAGTCATGAAGTTGTTGAGGGAACGAATAGCACGAGAGCGGGTGTCAAACTGGAGGACCATCCAGTCAGCCGCTTTACCTGTCAGAAGGGAAGCTACGTAACGCACCCGGCTGTCTTCCGTGGGGAAAAGTTGTCCTTGTTCTCGCATATAACTGTCCACTTGATGCAAGAAACAAGGCAAAGTCTCGAGAGATCCGTCATACGTAGTCCTCAATTTGAGTTGCTTCCAAGGACCGGGCGCAGGTTGACCCGGTTGCACTGGTGGTCCGGGCGGAGGGACAACAGGAGCTCCAGGAGGCAAGGGTGGAGCAGGCACATTAGCGGGTGGTTGCACGGGGGGTCCGGGCGGAGGAGCAACAGGAGCTCCAGGAGGCAAGGGTGGAGCAGGCACATTAGCGGGTGGCTGTACGGGTACCCCCTGACCCGGTATCGGAACGGGCTGTCTCAGAGCTATCAGGGTTTGTTGTAATTGCCTGTTCTCCTGAAGCATACGTTCCATTACTTCCTGGAGTTGATCAACATGGTCGGAGAGCTCCCGATTCTGGGCTCTTAAGAGATGAGCCTCCTCACTTGGGCCACCAGTAAGATGAGGCTTACTGGTCCGGAAGCTTGTGGCCCATTGAGAGCTATCCCCATATAAATCCTCGTCTACTGACTCTTCTGAGTCTCGACGTCGGACAGCCAAACGGCTGTTCATCTTCACGTCGACCCCGCCGCCACCCCCATCCGCCTGAAGCCTCGCCGGGTCCCCTTCGCCCTCACGGACCGCATCGACACCAAGCTCGACTGTCTCATCGCTCAGGGTGTTTTGCTGCCGGTGTCAAACACAAAGTGGGAGACCCCTATTGTGACTCCTCTGAAGCTCAACGGGCATTCCGCATCTGCGCAGATTACAAATGCACCCTCAACAAGGCGCTCAAGTCGCATGCCTACCTGATGCCGGTCGTCAGCCACCTGCTGGCCTCCCTCGCCGGGGGCCGTGTCTCCGCTAAATTGGACCTTGCGCAAGCCTACCAGCAGCTACCAGTGGACCCAGAATCGGCCGAGGCGCAGACCATAGTCACCCACAGGGGCGCCTTCAGGGTGACTCGACTGTAGTTCGGGGTCAGCACAGCCCCAGGCATCTTCCAGAACTTGATGGAAGACCTCCTCAAGGGCTTGCCGGGAGTCATCCCCTACTTTGACGACGTCCTAGTCGCCGCCACTTCCGAGGGTGAGCTGCTGGAGTGGGTCCGCCGGGTGCTCAGCCGTTTCTGCGACACAGGCCTCACGGTGAAGCAGGAAAAATGCCAGCTGGGCCTGCCTCAAGTGGAGTTCTTGGGGTACTTGATCGACACCAATGGCATCCACCTGACGGCTGACAAGGTCAGGGCCATTCACTGCGCCCCCCCCCATCCAGGTGCAAGCAAGAGCTCCAGTCTTTCTTTGGACTGTTGAACGTTTACCATGCCTTCTTGCCAAATAAGGCGTCAATTGCGGAGCCGCTACACCACCTCCTGGACAAGTCCACCCCGTGGCAATGGGGCAGGACTCAGCAGCGGGACTTTGAGGCCGCCAAGGGACTCCTCTTGTCCTCCAGCCTGCTCGTGCACTTTGATGAGCGGCTACCGGTTGTGCTGATGTGCGATGCCTCACCCTATGGCATCGGCGCGGTCCTCAACCACCGCATGCCTGACGTTCGGGAGGCCCCAATCGCATTTTACTCCCGGACTCTGTCTCTTGCCAAGCAGAACTATGCCCAGATAGACTGGGAGGCGCTCGCCGTCGTAGCCTGCGTTAAAAAATTCCATGACTACATCTACGGCCGGCCGTTCAAGATTGTCACCGACCACAAGCCGCTCCTGGGCCTTTTCGTCGTGGAGCGACAGACGCCCCAGATCCTGTCGCCTCGGATGCTTTGCTGGTCCATATTTTTGAATGCCTACAACTTCCGCCTCTCGCACCGCCCGCGGAAGTCCATCAGCCACGCAAATGCCCTCAGCCGCCTACCGCTCGAAGTCTCCGACCCAGCACCTGCCCACAACGTGCTGCTCATCAAGTTGCTGCCGGAGATGCCCCTACACGCCTCGGATGTCACACAGTGAAGGATTGCACCCTCATTCGTGTCCTTAACTGGGTGGGGAAGGGGTGGCCTGTGGCTCGGCCGGGGGAGAAGTTTAAGCCCTTCACAACCCAGCAGCACGAACTCTCACTCCACAAGGGGTGCCTACTCTGGGGAAGATGTGTCATTGTCCCGTGCAAGCTCCGCTCCAGGGTCCTGGAAGCACTCCACGCCAGGCACCCGGGCATCATCCGTATGAAGGCGCTTGCTTGCAGCTACATCTGGTGGCCGGGCATTGATGCCACCATTGAAGAATGGGTAAGCCATTGCCAGCCCTGTCAAGAGTCCCATCCTGAGATGCCATGGGCTCCGGTCCAGCGATGGGAATCCACCCACACGCCCTGGTCCCGCCTACACATCAATTACGTGGGGCCCTTCCAAGGCAAGACCTTTCTAGTCATTGTGGATTCCTACTCCAAATGGCTAGAGGTTGTGGCTGTGAAGTCCCTTGCCTCGCGGACCATTGTCCGGGAACTGCGCCGACTCTTCGCCACCCACTGGCTTCCGGACAATGTTGTCTCGGACAACGGGGCTCAATTCACGTCGTCTGAATTCCAGGAGTTCATGGTGAGAACTTAATCCGCCATGTAACCTCGGCACCATTTCACCCCTCCACCAACAGACAGGCAGAAAGAATGATCCAAACGACCAAGGATGCACTTCGGCGCATTGTTCACGGAGACTGGGATGTGCGGTTGGCAAACTTCCTGCTGACTCAGCACATCACGCCCCACTCCGCTACGAGCCGAAGCCCTGCTGAACTCTTGATGGGTCGCCGGCCAAAAGGACTACTTGACCTCCTGCACCCCAACCTTGCTCTGGAGAAAACCTGCCAAAACAGCCCCGCCATCCCCAGGGCAGTGAAACAGGATGACCTGGTCTACAAAAGGAACTACAGCGTGGGCCCAGCCTGAATCCCGGCCACGGTCCACGAAGCAGCCAGCCCCGTATCCTACAGGGTCGCCACTCCGGATGGGCGAGTCTTGTGGTGGCACATCGACCAACTGCGCCGCCACCCTGCAGACTCGTCTAACTTGGACATAGCTCTCGAGCTGGTCCAGGGTCCGAGCATCCGAGAACAAGCCGTCTCCGAGACTCCGGCATCCGATCAACCCACCTGTTCCCCGCCTGCCAGCGAGACCGCCCAGCCCGGCTTCGGAACTATGAGAGGCCTAGTCGCTGCGAGCAACAGCCACTCTGAACCCGCAGACCAACTGGCATCCTCGCCGTTCCCAACGAGCTCAAGCACAGCCGGGCTACCTCAGAGACTATGACTGTTCCTGGGTTGTTCGGACTTAGGGGGAGAGGTGTTATGTATGTAAATAGTTGGGATAATAAGCAGGGGGAATCCAGGAACTTGAATCCCCAATGAAGGCTCCTGGCCCCTTCTCACACTATTGGCCCTTGTCAAAGCACCCCATTGGCCCTAAGCTGGGACATGCCATTGGCAACCCGGGGGTTGTTCCCCCCCATCATGGATCGGGGGGGGAGTGGCCACAGGCGGCCAGGGGAGCATATAAGCAGGGCGGCTTTGCACAGTTCTCCAGTTCTGTTCCGTATCACAATAATGCGTTGCTGTTTGAACTCCATCTCTGACCTCGTGAATCCTTCCCACGCGGACTTAACCATCCTGGCCTGGTGCTTTGCCCCTTTCTAGCTGGCCGATAAGTGATTTTATCTCTTTTTGCGAGACAGGAGGCCATGATGGATATTTTATTAATTCTAATGTTGAGAGAATCGGTGGTTCTTCATTGGCATACATATTCTGAAAGAAGGAGGTCCATCTATCTGGGGGAATAAGGGAGTCTAAAGGAGAAGTGTCTTTCAAAGCTTGACCTGAGGTCAGTCACCAGAAGAGGGCCGTATTTTTATCTTTGGCTGCCTTAATCAACGTACTCCATAGTTCTCTGGTGTATTCCTTTTTTTATTATTATTATTTTTAATAATAATAATAAAACAACAAAAACAACAAAAAAAAGAAAAAAAAGTATACATATATGTGAATACAAATAATAATAAAAAGAAAACATCAACGTAAACAATACAAAAAAATACTTATTGCGCACTAGTATATCCTAAACTAATACATTCATCATTACTATCTATTCAAAAAACTATAATGCGCCATAACCTACCACCCACCCAAGTGCCCATCACCATAGGACTTCCGGCGAGATGCTATGGCAGAATATAAAAACATCCTATTAATCTAAAACATAATTAAATTTCTTATAAAACTATAATTCGTTAAAAATCACTTTAAAATCTGTTTTTGCCGATTTATCCCAATATGCGACGGCCTTTGACCAGGTATACTTAAATTCATCTACATCTTTACCATGTAAAAAATCAGTAATTTTGGCCATCCGCATATAAAACCATAATTTTTCCCTCCATTCTTTAATTAAAGGTTTATTTGTTTGCTTCCATTTTTTAGCAATCGTAATTCTTGCAGCCGCAAAACTATATTGACATATGACTCTATCAGTTTTATCTAACTCTTTTATTGGAATTCCCAGTAAACAAAAAGCAGGATCTTTTTTAATTTTTACTCTTATCATATTATTTGTTTCATTCACAACCCAGGACCAAAACCTCTTAATTTTTTTACAAAACCACCATGCATGCATAAATGTTCCTATATGCGTTCCACATTTCCAACATAAAGCCTTATCCTCTTTCTTCATTTTTCTCAATAAAACCAGAGTTAAATACCATCTATAAAACATTTTATATAAATTCTCTTTAATTTCATTTGCAACAGTAAATTTAAACTCCTTTTTCCACAAATTTTCCCATATTTCCAAGTCTATATTATAACCTAAATCTCGCATCCATTTCACCATCACCCCTTTAATCCTTTCCTGTTCTAAATTTATTTCTATAAATAATTTATAAATCCTTCCTATCATTCCTTTATTCCCCTTAGATAATATAATCTCAGGCTTGGATTTAACTTGATTAAAGCCCAATCTATTATCCTTATTAAATATTTCTTTTAATTTGTAATACATAAACCAATCTTTAATCTGAAGTTCTTCTCTAGATTTCAAAGTCCATCTACCTTCTTTATATTCAATCATCTCTCTATAATTATTACAATCCAAGTTTAAATGTGCACCTCTTCTCAAAAATGCTTCTGTAGGGTTAATCCAACCGGGTGTTTTTGTTTCTAAAGAATCCTTATATTTATTCCATATTAATAATAATTTTTTTCTAATAATATGGGAGTTAAATTCTTTATTTATTTTCTCCTTATCATACCATAAGTATGCATGCCATCCAAAACATAATTTAGATCCTTCTAATTCTAATAGTTTCGGATTCTCTAAAAGAATCCAATTTTTAATCCAAGTAAAACACGCAGCATGATAATACATTTTTAAGTCAGGTAAACCTAATCCTCCTGTTTCTGTTAATTTTTTAAATTATTATAGGCAATCCTATGTCTTTCTTTACCCCAAAGAAACCTAATTATGTCCTTCTTCCATTCTTCAAATATCCGTGTTCCTTTCAAAATTGGTAAATTTTGAAACAAAAAAAGAATTTTAGGCAATACCATCATTTTAATTACTGAGATTCTTCCCCACAATGATAATGGGATACTTTCCCAACTTGATTTGCTAATTGTGTTGATATAAATTGAGGTTATTATTTGATAACCATATGTTCAATAATAAATTCTGTCTTTTTAATTAATATTTGTTGTTGTAAAGGGGTCATATTTTTAACCAATACTTTAGTTTTGGCTTTATTAATTTTAAAACCTGAAAGCTTACCATGATAATACATTTAATATCGTATATACTGTTATATATGGCATGCAGTGGTATTATTATTAGTATCTTCCAGCAATAGATCAATAAACAGAAAATGTGTGCTCTCTGGTTCTTAAATGATTGTGTCAAAATTATCTGGAGACTTCACTTTTTAGACTTGGGATGTAATTTTGAATCCTTCCTTATGCACCAGCTATTTGAAGGGGAAGATGGTGCAATGTTTGGAAGGGACCATAGAGTTACAATTAGGCCAGATGGGTCACACATCCTGTATCCTTTCCTTAGCTTGGCTGGTCTCCCTTTATTTACCCTGAAGTCTAATCTCAGGGGTTCCTTCCTTCCCACCTTCCCACCCATTACTTCTTTTCCTCCATTTCTCACTCACCACCATGAAGTCGGCACGTGCTGTATGCAGTCTCTCTCCATCCCAGTTTAGACAAATAGTTAGAACCCGTTTCTCTGTTTTTCC
Organism: Euleptes europaea; assembly: GCF_029931775.1. Lineage (NCBI taxonomy): Eukaryota > Metazoa > Chordata > Lepidosauria > Squamata > Sphaerodactylidae > Euleptes > Euleptes europaea. The sequence continues at coordinate 106,985,601 of NC_079316.1, forward strand.
TATGCAATATGGAGCTCCATAAAAATTACTCCTTCTCTTCTAAAGCAACAAGCCGTGTGTGGACTTTGTTCCCTAAGCAGCATCTCCTTTATTCTTTATTTGGGTAAACATAGGCCATTTATGCAGGGTCACTTTTGATGCTTGCTCAAAGCTGTTTTTTTTTTAAATGCGACCTTTAAAATGCCTATTCACGGTACCGAAACAAAAGGAGAAATTCCATCTCCCCCCACTCACCTTCTCCTTTGTTCCTTTGTTTGCATAGCCATTAGCAATAGCCGTTTCAATAGCTAACGCACAGCTGTTATTTTGCATGCTTCCTTGCTGGGATTCTTTGCTGTGGGGGCAGAGCAAACACAAACAGTCACGTTAAAGGGGCTCTTTAAGATATGTGAAGCAGATATGTGCAGGCTGAAATGACGGTTCAGCGTAAAAAACTCAAAAAAATATGCGGGGCACTTCAGCCTGTAACGCGCTATTTACCAAGCATAAATGGCCATAAAGTTATGCCTCTAAATATAATTTAGAAAAACTCTCCACAAAACAAAACTGCTAAAGATTCTGCTGTGTATCCATTTAGTACACTGTTTAATGTCATATTTATTTATAATATTTTAAATTTTAAACTAGGGTTATTCCAAGGGAGTTGGGTGCGGGTAACCAAATATGGGGGGGGTGGGACATACTCCCTTACAAACCCATATGATCCCTACAGTCATCTTCAGAGACCCTGCTTTGGGTGCCCCCGGCCTTCTGAGATTAGTAGGGCGGCAACCCGGGAAAGAGCCTTCTTGGTCACGGCACCAAAGCTCTGGAATTCTCTCCCCAGGGAGATTCATCTGTCCCTTTCTGTTGCCAGCAGGTGAAAAAAAATATTATGTTTTGGTTTGGCGTTCCCTCAGTGATCCCTCCTTCCTGACTATTTTTTTAAATTCCTGTTTCTATGTGTTTGTACATATTCTAATTCTGTTTTTGTTTTAATGATGTGTGTGTGTGTGCGTGTGTTTTGGGGGGTGATTTTACTGTAGATCAGTATCACACTGGCATTGTGACCCCAGCTGTTGCCAACCTCCAGGTACTAGCTGGAGATCTCCTGCTATTACAACTGATTCCCAGCCGATTGAGATCAGATCACATGGAGAAAATGGACACTTTGGCCATTGGACTCTGTGGCGTTGAAGTCCCTCCCCTCCCCAAACCCCGCCCTCCTCAGGCTCTGCCCCAAAAATCTCCAGGTATTTCCCAACCCGGAGCTGGCAACTCTACAACAGAACCCACAAGCCTTGGAGTCGTCGCAGGGGTGACAACGAGGGAAACAGCCATGCATAAAAGACCAATGCTATCCCGCAGGCGTGACGTGGGGCTCTCCTGGAATTACAGCTCATCTCCAAACTACAGAGATCACTTCCCCTGGAGCACAGTGGTGTTTTAGTGTTGTTGTGCTGGCAACAGTTTGGTACTGCATGCATCGGTATTCACAGTGGCTTTAAACAAAGTTTGCCGTGTATTCTTGGTGGTAACTGAACAAAGGTATTGGACAGAATTAACAAACGTGAAGGGGGGCAATCAGAAATGGTGCTGCATCTCGCAGACTAGGCATGGAAATTTGGGGGCCGTACGTTGTTAAATAGACACAGATTTTAAGAAGTGGGGTTGCCAGCTCCGGGTTGAGAAATACCTGGAGATTTTTTTTTGGGGGGGGGAGCCTGAGGAAGGCGGGTTTGAAGGGACTTCAACGCCATAGAGTCCAATTGCCAAAGCAGCCATATTCTCCAGGGGAACTGATCTCTGTCACCTGGAGATTTACTTCCCCGATGGATAAAGCCACGGCGAAATGGGGCTTACCGGGTTCCCATCTCGGGATGAAGTTCATTTATGCCATCTAGTAATTAGAAACTAGCTGTGTTGTTGGGTTTCTAATTCAGGAAAAGCTGACTTCCCCCGCCACAAAGCGGCAGAAAAATGGTAGAAAATCCAGTCCGGGTTTTCTTCAATCATTGGAGTGTTCAGTCTCCACCCCAACTACAGCCGGGACGTTTTTTGTTGAGCTTCTTGCAGCCGCGTTGCTCTCAAGTGTAACAACTCTCTGTAACTGCGTACAGACTTGGGAATTTGTTACAGTATTGCATATTTTGTGAGATTCGTGTTATATCGTTTTGTGTGTCATCAGTGCTTGGTATGTTTGTTAAACTTCCTATACAAGCACGAGGTTTTTTTGTTTGATTCCCCACCACCTGGAGGTTGGCAACCCTATTAATAAGGGCATTCCTCCTCTGCACAGAGCCACAATAACAACTAATTTAACTTCTAGAACTTGCCCCATTTTGGCCCCTCTAGTCCAGCCTCCCCCCCCCCCGCCTTTTTGAGTCTGGGGGATTCTATCACAGGGTGCTGGGCACGGCCACAAAACAGCCAGCCACAAAATGTCAGAGGAATATGGTAGTAACTCTTCTCAACATCTCAAGGAGATGTTCTGTTTAATGAGGGAGGGGAAATCAGTCTCTCTCACTCGGACTCATACACATACACACACACACACACACACACAACACAAACGAGCCCATGTACAGGGGAGAAGGGGGTAATTTTAAAAACGTACACGGGGTAAAGGGAGTAGAGAATAAAATCTGCACTAGGGTGGCAGCTGCCAGTGAAACACTTTTCCTTTCCTTTCCACAATTTTATTTTAACAAACTCAAAGAAACAGCCCTAAACACATCAAAACGTCAAAACATAAGCTCAATATAACAATGTATATGGAGCTTGCGGTTCAAAATTACAGTTTTGTTGTTAAGTAGCGATATAGGTATATGTATACTTTTTATTTTGATTGAAGAATATTAAACTTGTATAATCACTTGTTACACATTATAGTAGATGATGCAGTAGACATTATAAGTATAGAGTAATAGATATTAAGATTTACATGGTCAACTTTGTATGAGGGGGAAGGATAATTATGTTTAGGGTTGCATCTCCACTCAAAGGGAGGAACATACCTTGTTTAAGACATGTTTTAGATATGGAGCAATGTTTATGTATATGGAGTGTATGTTTTATGTTGTTTGTGTTGCAGTTATGTTGTTATGTTTGGGGGGGAAATAAAAACAAAATTACAATTTGATTGTCAACCTCCTTGAATTACACTACTCTTTGTTTATCACAAATTCGTCCATATCAGTTATCACATTTATTACATTACCTAAAACTCGTTCATTTTATCTAAGTTTGATTCAGTTCTGTTCCAAACTTCTAGCTATATAATTTTTTTAAAAGACATTCCATTTTTCCAGACTGAAACAATTTTTTTAAAAAAATCTCCACAACCAATCAGAAGCCCTGCTGAGCAAGAGCCCAACCTGGCCCCACTTGCTTCTAAAAACACTTGGTGGGTACCAGGAAAGGTGTCAGCAAGTGTCGCTGTGCCGATGGGCACCCTTTGGGGACTTTCCTGAATCCACAGTAAATTCTGTAGTATATGAGCTCTTCACTTTGTTAGTCAGTTCGGAGGAAACAGCTGAAGTTCCCTTTTTGTCTGTTCCATTCAAGGCATTTTACATTTTACCCCAAGACTCAAGGAATAAGTGGGCAAAAGAGCACTCCCCCCCCCCAGGTGCTACATGTGGAATCTATGGCAACTGACAGTATGTCTTGTACTGAGGTATTTTCCAGTGCTGTTACCTAACATTCTTTGATCTGGATTGAATTTGGAATTATCCTGCAAGCAATGGCCTTTTAAGCATGGTTGTTTCCCTCACTGGCACCCCTCCGATCACTTTGGGTCTATGTTTTGATTGTGCATGCTGTTTCCAGCCTTCAGAGGTCACCTCGCTCTCCCCCTGCGCCTCCCTGCGTTTCGCCTGTGTTTTCAGGGACCTGTCTTATCTCAAATTTGAAAACGCAGGGAAATACAAGGGGAGAGCGAGGCACAGGGGGTTACCACACTTTGTATTCCCAGCGATGTATTAAGAGTTTGAAAATGTTACAAAAAACATCGCTTTAAAAGGGTTTTTGGATACTACGGCTTATAAATGGTTGGAAAACGTTTTCACAGATAAAGGGGCCAAACAAAGTGCAAACAATATTTGTTTATAACGTTTTCAAACTGTTAATACATTGGTGGGAATACATAGAAAGTGCAAACAGTATTTTTTATAACATTTTCAAACTCCTAATACATCGCTTGTAATACAAGTGCAGTAACCCCCACACTCTAAAGGCCGGAAACAGCATTGCATCATCAGCACAAAAACCCGAAATCGCCAGAGGGGTGACAGCGAGGGAAGCAACCATGCTTAAAAGGCCAATGTGTGTACTCTGTTCCACTAATCTACACCACTCCTTTTCCCAGTCCTGTACCAATCTTTTCTCCTCACTCAAGTAAGCACATAACAATTACACTATAAGGTATCAGGCAAGCTGTCACGGTCTCTGACATATATATGGTATTTTGTGAACATGTGCAGAATTAATTCCATGTAATTCCACATGTAAAGCTTGAATATAACATGCAAACTGAACCACAAGCTACAGAGGCTTGTATAATGAAATGCTTGTGTAATGCAAATGTCCTTAGAACAGACTGACTGAATTCTCCCAAGGTCAGCTCTATCAAGATCAACTAAGTTACCCTAATCTTATCCTTGAAGGGGAAGAAAAGAGCACTTTCCTTATCCGTCAATAAGATGTGACCAAAATCACCTTTCTGACTCAGCTGCGGGATGTCAGAATCTCACAAGCAGAACACTTTTGCCCTTCTCAAGATATCTTAATGTGCTAAGAGTGCATTAATAGCTTAAACTATGCTTTTTATAGCTCAAACGGCATTAAAGTTCTCTCAAAGATATAATGTGCTTTCTTGCTTTCTGTAAGATATGCAACTGACCAGATGTTTATAAAGTGACAAATGTAAACAATAATTGTGTTTTATGAGTTATACAGTTAAATATTGTGCTACAGATTTCTAAATAATCTCATTTAATGCATATTGTCCTAACAAAGAGGATGGTATAAAAATTAAGTATGTAACATGATCATGAAACCCAGAAATAAGTGTTTATACTTTAAGCTAAGTGGACTGAAAGGAAGGGAAGTCCATATATGGACATAAGGAGCTGAGCAGCTGCTACTAAGCCATTTCTGCACAATGTCAGGTTGTCTTTGAACTCTGGCTGCCTTGGCTGCCTTTGAACTTTTGTTTCGGCTCAGATTCCAAGGTTGCTTATCTAAACCGCTAGCTTCACTTTGTTTCCCAGGGTCGAGGAGACTCGGGAGAGACTTGGTGCTTCTAGGTTGTTTGGTATTATCTCATGAGACTGTACTGTGCCTGCTTTTGTAGTGTTCTCATATAATCAAGTGGAATGCCATTTCCCTTCATTGCTGCCTTTTGATTTCTAAGCTCTGCTTACCCGTGTTACCAATAAACCAACTCTTTTGGACTACTAGTCTCCTGGTGTGGCTATTGGGAATCCTAGGGACCAAGTGCTTACATTAAGGCAGCAATCAATCTTTTTCACCTATCAGGCTAGAGCCCCGGAGGGTTCGCCTGGCACTCAGATTGGAGCTGGGACAGTGCTCTCCGAGTTACCTACCTGTGGCTGGAGCCCCGTGCGGTTTGCCCTGGACCCGGGTGGGAGCAGGATCGCTCCCCGGTAGTGGGTTCCTGCCTGGAGCCCTGGAAGGCTCCCATCCTTGGTTCCTTCCGTTGGGGACGGCGGATGATGGCCCCGACCTAGCACGGGATGTTTTAGCCGAGATACACCGTACTGACGCGGAAGTCAATTGCCTGACTGGACTTGTTCTGGCTCAGTGTTGTTCTCTGGCCGCGACGGTTCCCTGGACGTCCGATGTCGCGTATGCCAGTGCCCGCCAAGACCTCCATACCCTGGACTGGTTGGTGGAGGATACTCGATTGGCAGCGGAGGATTTACAGTTGTTAACTAGCCTGTTGGAAGGACTAACCTCCAGTGACACACAGTTGGATCAGGCAGGGGTCCTGATCCGTCCTGCTACGTCGCCAGACATGGCGACTCCAGCTAAGCAGAGCGTGGTTTATTCTTAGCTCCAGCTAAGCGGAGGCAAAAGCAGTGGCAACACAGGTGGCTGCGCTCTTTCAGGGCAAGACCTTGGCGACGATTTCTGTGGCTGAAATCACAAAGCTTCTGACCCCTGACTTCGGTGCTGGTGCGGCGGCCTTGGCTGTGCAGATCCAGCCGCTGCTGGATCTTACCGACCCCTCCGAACTCATCTTGACATTGGAACTGGAGGCTCTCCCACTGGTTACCATAGCCCTCGCTGCTAAGCTTGAGGCCGACCAGGCCTTGGCTGAACGCAAAAGGGCCGAAGATCAGGCGCGGGCAGCGGCAGATGCCGCAGCCAAAGCTCAGGCAGAACAGGAGGAGAAGGAACATTTGGCCGCCAAACGGGCGCAATTCGGCACACTTCCTCGAAACACCGGGGGCTATGGATTTCCCTCATTCTCCCTGACTTTCGTCCTGTCTCGCAGCATCCAATGCGCCCGTAGGTTCGCGGGAACTTTATCCGCTGTACCGGATGACTCTGATGAGGAGGACCTATAAGGTGGGGAATCACTCTGGGCTACTAACTTACGGGCCAGTCAGTCCCGCCGCACTGGCGATGCCGGCGGCGATGTATTCCTGTTGCGGAGCCAGAATCGGAACCTTATGGAACAGGTGGCGTGCTTAGTTTTCCATGACAACGACCAGTTACAGTGGGCCCAAACCGCACCCGTTGTCCCGGCTCCAGCTGTGCCGCAGCAGCCGCCACAGCAACCGCCACAGCAACTGCCACAACAGTCAGCAGTGCCGGTGGTTCCTCCCGGCGGAGGACCCGTTGCCCCTGGCGGAGGACTCGTTGCCCCTGGCGGGGGACCCGTTGTGCCCGGCGGAGGACCCAGTGCGCCAGGAGTTCCTGCCCTGCCGTTATTACCGGGTGCCCCCATCCACCGGTGCCCCCAGTCCCATGGAGGCAACCCAAGTTAAAAATTTCATTTGATGGCTTGGTGGAGACTCTGCCCCACTTCCTACACCATGTGGACAGTTACATGAGGGAGCAAAGGCAATTCTTCCCTACCGAGGACAGCCGCGTCTGTTTCGTTGCCTCCCTGCTAACGGAGAAGGCGGCCGACTGGATGATTCTCCAGTTTGACATGCGGGCCCGCTCCATACGCTCCCTCAACAACTTTATGTTTGCCTTGCGAAGAGGTTTCGAGGATCCCTTCATGGGGGAACGAGCCAAAGTAGAACTTTTGCAACTCAGGCAAGGTTCCTCTCCAGTCTGGGAATTTGCAGATGAATTCCAACGACTGGCTAGTAAAATAGTGGACTGGCCTGAAGCTACCCTTATCCACTATTTTTGAGAAGCCTTGCACCCGGACAGTCTAAACTGGTCATACATGCGAGGTGACCCAGATACCCTGGAGGTTTGGATTTTACTGGCGGAGGAAGTGGAGAGCCGCCGACGATTTGTCTCCCTGGTCTGGCATAGGACCAAAGAGAAGAGCAGCCAAAAACCTCCCCCCAAAACGTCGCTTCCCGGACCGCGGAGACCTACGAGCCCCCCTCAGGATCGCGAGTCTCGATTCCAAAGGAGAGCCTGTCTCGTTTGCTGTGCTATGGGCCACTTTGCAGCAACTTGCCCTCAGCATCCAGATCTTCAACGACCGGATACGCCGCCTCGGGCTCGGGGACAACCTCAACACAGAGGCACCGTGGCCGCCCGCAGCATAGCACCGGGACGACCCACACCCTCTGCACTCCACGTCAGGGAACCCTCCACTCTCCCTATGCCTATGGACCCCTCAGGGTTTTGGATTACAGCTCTCCTTCCTCAGACGAGGATCGTCATTGGGATTCCCCAGCCCTTAACCTGGAATCTCCTCTCGACCTGTCAAAAAATGGACACGGTCTGCGGTGAGTGGAGCGTCCCCACAGACTCCTGCAGCTTCTCCTGCAAAACCCAAGGCTCCGGTTATGGTGAGTGAAGTCGAAAATACTGTGTATGTGGACGTTGTCCTACAACATTATAGAAAAGGTCCCCAGTTACATGTTAAAGCTCTCATAGATTCTGACTGCAGACGCTCCTTAATCAATGAAGCCACTTTTGCAGCTCTCCAAGTCAAAGCTGAGAATTTACCAAATTGAAATTCAAAAACCTTTATTGGCATAACAAATCGTGCAAGGTATTCCAGAATTTGGCAAATGATGAAACATCAATATCGCAATCTGTAGCAATAGATATGAATAAAATGAGGTATGTCGGAGTACAGTGAATATAAGGTGTATATAGAAAACTAGTGTCTACAGGTAACTGGAATAGCAGCTGTTATATTTCTTGTTTGATTTTTATCATTAGAGCTTGCTTCAAAAACATGGCTACTATTTCTGTAGTTTCTGGATCATACCCGTTCAGTAAAAGTCTGAACAAAGAGTGGGGGGGGAAGAGTTCCTATCCAAAATTGATGGCATTAAAAATTTAGTACGTAGGTCCGCTAGCATTTCACATTCCAATAAAATATGATAAATGGAGTCTATCTGATTCAAGCCACAGCCACAAATTCTCTTTTCCAAAGGGGTACCATTAAATCTCCCGAATAAAACTGCCGATGGAAAGGCGTTTAGTCTAGCTAGCATAAAGGCCCTGCGGAGGGAAGGATCACTTAGAAAGTAGAAGTAATCCTGGAGGAGTCCAAAATTGGCAGAAAGACCCAATTTGGATGAAGAACAAGATAAAGGAGTTGCAGGCAGGATTGTTTGTCTTTCATGGTCAAGTAGTCTTTGCTTAATAACTCGGAAAATGGTTTGGCTGTCCAGCATCAATAAGTTGTCTATATCTAATCCCAAGGTTTTCAGTTTGTGTGGGATAAGCGTGAACCACTCTGTATCTGCAGCTTCTTTTAATAAAAAGGTAGTAAGACGATTTTCATTTGGAGAAAATGAATCTTAATCCAGTATTTAAAAGTTGAGAGCCAAGCTTTGGTCTCTAAAGTCATCATCCCAGTTTCACTAAGGATAGATTGGAATGGGAAGCAACTAGGAAGTCCTAGTATTTGGCGGAGGAAGGAAGTCTGTACAGCTTCCACATTTTTATTCAATGCTTCTATCCAGACAGGTATTCCATACAGTAGTTGCACCAAAATCTTAACTGTAAAAACATGAATAGCTGCAGGTACATATTGGTTTCCTTTTAAGTAAAAAAAATCATTTAATCTGTGATGCTGAATATTTAGCTAAGTTGATGACATTATTTCTGTGATTTGTCCAAGTTAAATTGTAGTTAAAAGTGAGATCCAAATATTTAAAAGTCTTGACCTGCTCTATTGGTACATTGTCGATGGACCATTTTGAAAGATGCCAGCTTTTGGTGAAAACTAGAATTTTGGTTTTGGCATAATTAATTTGCAATTTGTTATGTTTACAATAATCTGCGAACAGTTGTTAGGTGTCTTAATAAGCCGACCCTTGTAAAAGATAAAATAGCGGCGTCATCGGCGTAAAGTAACAGTGGAATTTTTAGGTTTCCAATCTTAGGGGAATGACCATCAATTGAGTTAAAAATCTTTGGAATATCAGCTAAAAATAGATTAAAAAGATTCGGGGCTAAAATGCAGCCTTGTTTCACTCCTTTTGAGGTAGGAATTTTGGGTGTTAAGTGGCCTTCATCCAAGAATTTGACCTGGCAAAAGGTACCTGTGTGGAGTTGTTTAATGAGATATAAAAGGCGGGGGTCTATGTTCAGGGACTCTAATTTGTTCCAGAGAAGGTTCCGATCAATTGAATCAAAAGCTCCTTTTAAATCTATAAAGGCAACATATAACTTTTTTGTGCCCGATTTCATATATTTTTTTGCTAGACAAGATAAAAGGAGACAGTGGTCCACTGTGGAACATCCTTTTATAAATCCAATTTGTTCAGGGCCAATGATTTTATTATCCTGTGTCCATTTAACTAGTCGCTGTTCTAGATATTTAGCATAGATTTTAGATATAATGTTCAAGAGGCTGATTGGGTGATAATTTTTGGGACAGTCTAATCCTCCTTTTTTATAGATTGGTATTATTATTACACTTAGCCAATCTTCAGGAATAGAGCCAGAATAGTTGATGGTAGTAAATAGCTTTGCTAGTGGATCTGTCCACCAGTCTGCATTTTTTTTAAAGAGTTCTGGAGGCAGCGCGTCCAAACCTGGAGACTTCCCAGATTTTAATTTCAAAATTATATATTTTAAATCCTCTGATCTCACTGGTTCCCATGAAGGGTAAAGAGAGTCAGTAAGGGCAGCTGGGATTATATTGGTTTGTGGAGGGCAATCATTATCCGCATAAATGGAAGCAAAGTAATCCATCCAGGTTTGGGGGGAAATAGTTGACGCTGGTGGGTTTTGATTTTTATTGATGTTACTGGAAAGCATCCTCCAAAATAGTTTACTGTTATTTGTGGTAAAAGCTAAATATAGTTGGTTCCATTCGTTTTGGAAGAATATCTCTTTCTTTTTCCGAATCAGCTCTCGAAAAGCTTTTTTTTGCATTTGGTATTTGGCATAGTGATCAAGGTCCCCTGACATACAGTAGTCATGAAATATGGTTCTCAACTGTATTTTCTTGGTTAAACAATTGGTGTCAAACCAGGAATGTGTTCTAGGTCTTGAACAATTTATGGGTGCAGCTTTAGATTTACATTGGTTAATTATTTGTAAATAAGTTGAAATAGTTTCTTCAGGAGTAATTGCAATCACTATTTTCTCTCTCAGCACAGTTAGTGTCTCAGAGTATAGTAAGGAAAACATTGCTGTCTCATTTGCAATGGACCATGTGATCCGTTTCAGTTTTTCTCCTCCCGGTTCGTCGCTTCGTTTATCATTATAGTTTTTCCCTTGGGTAAGATCAATAAATATTTCTAAGGGAAGATGGTCACTCTCAGTGCGATATGCTAAATTTGCACGTTTCACATTTTTTAATATTTCAAGTGAGCATAGTCCATAAATGATCATGCTACAGCCAGTAGGGGCCCTGAAAGTGTATTCATCTGAGTTGGAAAATTGACCAAGGCCATTTAGAATAATAACATTTTGAGCTATGCAGAATTCATAGAGTCTAAGGCCAGCTCTGTTAATTATTTTATCTTTAGACAAGCGAGTAAAAGTCAAAGGCCAGGGTAAAGGGTCGTCCTCATCATAGCCCAGCAGAGAAATTATTTTATCGAGGTTGTTGCCTGAGCGAGAATTGAAATCACCGGCTATAACAAAGACTGCTGTTGGGTGTCTTTTAGATATAGATGTAACGAACTCAGAGAGGGAATCTCACTGAGCGAGGATTTCGTTAGTTGATGGAAGGTAGACATTAATTATGATTAATTGAATCTTAGGGAAAGTTAAGCTGATAGCTTGGGCAATAGAAGCACAGGGTCCGAGATCCAGGGGTATGCAATTACAGGTTAGTTTGAATAATATGGAAAGACCACCTTTGCATCTACCCTTTTGCCTGGGTTTAGTAGCTAGGAGGTTGAATGAGTTGAAGCCTTTTAAATTCACGTCCGTTTCTGACCATGTCTCTTGTAAAAGGATACAATTAAATGAGGTTAAGTAGTCTGTGAAGTCCTGGTCTCCGCATTTACTTTTCCATCCTGCATTCACCGACCCGGTCTGTGAACAGCAGACCCCCCTTTAGCCCTGTTACCCGATGACTACCAGGATTTTGCTGATGTTTTCGATGTCAAAGAATGCGATGTGTTACCCCCCCCCCCATCGCAGGACAGACTGTGCTATTGAAGTAGTAGGAGACTGCAAACTATCCAAAAGCAAAATCTACCCTATGAGCGTTTCGGAGCGTGGCGTATTGCGGGACTTTTTGGATAAGAATCTCGCCCGAAGGTTTATTCGGCCATCAACTGCTCCCAGCTCAGCCCCCACTTTCTTTGTCCGTAAGAAGACGGGTGACTTGCGCTTGTGCATTGACTTTTGAAAACTCAACGCAGTTACCCAAACCAGAGCCTAACCCATCCCTTTAATCTCGGATACCTTGGGACAATTAAAGGAGGGGCGCATTTTCACCAAACTGGACTTGGTCGAAGCTTATTACTGAGTCCGAATTCGGGATGGGGATGAACCCCTCACAGCCTTTTCCAGCTGCTTTGGAATGTATGACCTTTTGGATTAAAGGGGGCTCCTGGGGTCTTCATGGAGCTCATTAACAAGGTCCTCCATGATTTATTGTATCGGGGCGTGGTGGTTTATCTTGATGATATCCTTATCTACTCCAACTCCATGGAAGAGCATGTTGCTCTGGTCAAAGAGGTGTTACAGCGTCTCAGGGACAATCACCTCTATGCTAAAGTGTCTAAATGTGAATTTCACCAGAAGCAACTAGCGTTCCTTGGTTACATCATTTCACACCAAGGCCTCACCATGGACCCTGCTAAGATACAATTGGTGGTCGATTGGGCTCCTCCCACCACCCACAAACAAGTGCAACAGTTCCTCAGTTTTGCCAGTTTTTACCGAGGCTTCATTCCCAACTTCGCTCAAGTGGCACTGCCACTCACTGATCTCCTTAAAACCAAGGGTAAGGGGTCTTCTGCCACGTCGCCCACCGCCAAAATTCAATGGACGACTCAATGCCAAACTGCCTTTGACTGCCTCAAACGGCTATTCACGTCTGAACCAGTGTTAAAGCACCGCGACCCCGACCAGGTGTTTGTAGTACAGGTGGATGCTTCCGACATGGCCATGGGGAGTGCTCTTTTGCAACGAGGTCCGGACGGTCTTCTTCACCCCTGCGCTTATTTTTCTAAGAAATTTGCGCACTCCCAACTGCACTGGCCTATTTGGGAGAAAGATGCTGCAGCCGTCCACCATGCCCTCACTATGTGGCAAAAGTTTCTTGAGGGGTCCCAGGTCCCCTTTGAGGTCTGGACAGATCACAAAAATCTGGAAGCCCTTACGGGGGCCCACAAATTGTCCGCGAAACAACAGCGTTGGGCTGACTTCTTTGCTCAGTTCCGTTTTGTGCTCAAACATGTGCCTGGGAAGCAAAACGTACTGGCAGATGCTCTTTCTAGACTTCCCCAGTATCCTGTGAAAGTGGACCGTCCTACGGTTTCATTGTTCACCCCAGCCCAGAGGGGTACCTTGCCTACCTTAGCAGTACAAACCCGATCTCAAGCTTCACTCCAGACACAGTACCAACCAACTGACCTTAGCACTCCGCGACGGGGAGGTCATCTCCGCAAACGGTCAGCTCACCTCCCTCACCTAACCCTCCGGTGAGCTCAACTGTGCCAACCTCCCCACCAATGCCACCGTCGGGCCCCGATTCGCCCCCCTCACCTGTTGGGATGGACTTGCCTGATTCTTTTCTAGACTCTCTTCGTGCCCAATGCCTAGCTGAAGCTAATTCTTCGATGCTACCCTCGTCCCTGCAGGAACGGGGTGGTTGGTGGTACAAGGACTCTAAGCTGTACGTGCCCAAAGTGCTTCGGAAGGAGGTCCTGCAATTGGCCCATGGAGCCAAAACTGCGGGGCACTTTGGATTTTTAAAAACCCTTCACTTACTACGTCGGCAATTTTAGTGGGCGGGCATGCGTACCGACGTGGATTCTTTCGTTCACAGCTGCCCCATCTGTGCCACTGTCAAACGATCCCAGGGCAAACCCCCCGGACTATTGCAGCCGCTTGAAGTTCCCACCAAGCCCTGGGAAGTGATTGCCATGGATTTTATGACTGATCTCCCTCTCAGCGAGGGTAAAACCATTCTGTGGGTGATAACTGACTTGTTTTCCAAACAGGTGCATCTTGTTCCGTGTGTAGGCATACCCTCCGCCCCGAAGTTGGCCCGCCTCTTTGTGTCACATGTTTTCCGTTTACATTCCTTTCCGCGTAAGATAATCAGCAACCGCTGGGGCAGTTACGTAGCCAAATTTTGGAAAGCTTTTCTCAAGTTGGTAGGGGTGGAACAAGGGTTGTCTAGTGCTTTCCACCCCCAAACGGATGGGCAAACTGAACGTGTTAATGCTGTGTTAGAATGTTATCTGCGTTGTTATGTTAATTACCATCAGGATGACTGGGTTGAACTTTTGCCTTTTGCTGAATATGCTTACAACAATGCTGTACATCAGTCTACTGGTTTCAGTCCTTTCTATGCTGTGTATGGTCAAGATTTCAGTTCTATTGGCCAGGTTGATGTTACAGGGGAGGAGGGGGGTGAAGATGTAGCTTCTTGGGCTCAAGCTATCCACACCACTTGGCCCTGGTTGGTAAAGAATTTGGAGAGGGCTAAACGTAAATACAAAGCTCAAGTGGACAAACACCGCTCCCCCAGCAAGGACTTTCAGATTGGTGATTTGGTGTACCTATCCACCAAGAATTTACGGTCCACCCGGCCGTGTGGTAAACTCAGTGCCAAGTACGTGGGACCGTACCCCATTGCTCGAGTAATTAACCTGGTCACTGTGGAACTGACCCTCCCTAAAACTTTGAAGCGCATCCATCCTGTCTTCCATGCCAGCCTCATTTTGCCGCCCCAGACTGGCATCTGGACCCGCCTCCTGAACAGCCTGTAATGGTGGGGGGGGGAGGAGCATTTTGAAGTCGCCAAAATTCTGGACTCCCATTTGCATCATGGCTTTCTTCAATACCTTGTTCGTTGGAAACACTTCCCCCCTGCCTACGATGAGTGGGTGCACTCCCGCGATGTATCCACCCCCTGCTTGGTGCGCGCATTCCATCACGACAAACCAGCTCCTCGAGGTGGGAGGGGGCCTTGAGGGGAGCAGAATGTCAGGTTGTCTTTGAACTCTGGCTGCCTTGGCTGCCTTTGAACTTTTGTTTCGGCTCGGATTCCAAGGTTGCTTATCTAAACCGCTAGCTTCACTTTGCTTCCCAGGGTCGAGGAGACTCGGGGGAGACTTGGTGCTTCTAGATTGTTTAGTATTATCTCATGAGACTGTACTGTGCCTGCTTTTGTAGTGTTCTCATATAATCAAGTGGAATGCCATTTCCCTTCATTGCTGCCTTTTGATTTCTAAGCTCTGCTTACCCGTGTTACCAATAAACCAACTCTTTTGGACTACTAGTCTCCTGGTGTGGCTATTGGGAATCCTAGGGACCAAGTGCTTACACACTGCTCCTGATATATGATAGAGGGAATAAAAGGTGTCCCTCTTGATGGATAAGAAAGAGGGGATAAATTATTTCTCTGTACTCTTAATGAGTCTAGAAACAGTATAAATACAGCCACAGTTAGCCCAGAGATTTAGAACCTTCCAGAAGGCTCTCAGAAAAGGCTGAATGGTATGTATGGATTAAATACTTTACTCTAGACTTTGTGAATTAGATACTTTGAACTGAATCAGAATAATTTGACTGTTATATTTTATAAGTTGGATTTTGAAACTGAATAGTATGTAAGACTTGCTTGCTCTTACTGCATACATTGCTTTTACTGCATACATTGCATATATTTACTGCATATATTGAAATACATACATTGTATTTTTACATGAGTTTTTATAGAAGTGTTAAAGACTTGATAATCTGCATTTACATATATTTTGCTAGAAGTATATCAATAAAAAGACTTGCTTTTCAAAAGTAAGTAAAGTTGTTAAGTCCTGCTTACTCAATGATTGGCTGAATAAGATACCTTCACCTCAGTAAGTGGAACATTCTAAGAGCCTGTCATTCGAACAGCACGACCCACTTCAAAGCGAGCAGAATAACAGTGGAAATATCACCACAAAAGCAGCACGCTGGTGAAAGCACAATTAGTAATGCATCTAGAGCTGAGCAGTTAATAATTCCATGCAGCAATAAACATGATATCCAATTTATTAATGTTTTGGTCACAGACCTTAAAAATGCTCAGATTAAAACCATACACAATGTAAAACCCACAACACCCAGAGTTACATGAATAAAATTTTTAAAATGTTACAGGCAACTACATATATACATATTTGTTACTGAATTGGATATAGTTCTCCTAAAATTATTCTTCCTGTGTCAGCTTTGGGGTCTAATTTGTAACAAATTTCTTCCTTAGCTTAGAAGCTAACATGATATAAAAGGCCACACTAAGCGTGATTTTTGGATTAACATCTGCCATTAAAAAACTAACTCGACCCTCAACTGTGTCTAAAACATCTGGGATGTGCTGGGTTAATTTAAAACGAATAGAGTTATAAAATGAGCAACTAAACAAAATGTGAGGGAGATCCTCTATTAAACCTGAGGAGCAGGGGCATAGTTGTGAGGGTCTGCATGTCTCTGTCTGTCGGTCCCCTCCCTCCCCCTGTGCTTTGAACTCGTAAAAGCAGTTCACACCTTTTGGCATTTCCTGGGTTCAGGCGCCGTATCTGTCAGGCCCTGGCTAGTATGTCTCCTCCCCAATAGATGCCTCCCCTGCTGTGCTTTGTATTCACTCCCTCTTGCCAGATTCGGCCTTGGAGACCAGATAGCCCTAACAAGCCCTCTGGGGCCGATTGATGTCTGTATTGTACCTATCTATCTTGTAGCTTCCCATAACATAGGCGTAAACTTTGATGCCCTGTAGGAGATATAACTCTGTAGCTTTGGAGTCTTGCTCACTTGCAACTTTAACTCGTGTTTGACCTACTGTCTGAAGCCTTCAATAAACTCCTTGTTTCTGTATCTAAGTCTGAGCAAGTGATTTAATGAAGTTTGCACAGTTCAGCTGGGAACTCTCACATTAAGTTGCAAGTCCTTGCCTCTTCGTACTGCTCCTGTACCGTCTCGGGACAGCCATGCAAGACGATGGGGATACACCTGAACCACAAGAGGACCCGCAGGACAGCGGGGTACCTATGCGGCCCGACCCCAAACCCTCGGAGGGTAAGTCGACGGGGAAGGTGCCTAGCGGACCCGACTTGGGGCCGGGATTGGGTACGAAACCCAAAACCACCTTTAATTCCTGGCTGGACTCTCCCAGAGGGTGGTCACTCTCCCGGACCGAGTCGCGAGCGCGGCGGATTGCGGTCCCCAGTATGGGGTTCGAGGAGGACCCCGCTCGGAAGGAAGCCTTGTTACTTCACCAAATGGATGAGGAACGAAAGCGGTGGCAGGAGGAGCGCCAGGGGTTGATCGATCAGATGGACACTATGCAAACTATAATGCTTGAGATGGCCAGCGCACTGGACACACTGAAGGTACAAACCCCCGCCGGCGACCCTCCGGACGGAGCTCCGGCCGCACCACCCACCCGGCCCACTGCACCGGCTCGCCGGGATTTGAAAATCACGTATGATGGGTCAGGGGACCAACTGACCTTTTTTATGGTACAAGTGGACATTTTTATGCGTGAGCAGGCCCGAACCCTCACCTCAGAAGAAGCCCAGGTTCAGTATGTGGCATCTCTTCTCCAGGGTGAAGCGGCCGCTTGGATGGTGTTACAGTATGAACTCCGCTCCCCAGTCCTGCGAAGCCTTGATGACTTCATGGTAGCACTCAGAAACCGTTTCGAGGACCCGAACTTAGGGGTGCGGGCCAAAGCCACCTTGATGCAGCTGCGCCAAGGGACTAAGTCGGTTGCGCAGTATGTGAGCGAATTTCAGTCGCTGTCAAGCAGGATTTTGGATTGGAGCGAAGCTACGCGAGTACAATGCTTCCGGGAGGGACTGAACCCGGAGTTGCAACACTGGGCCTTCATGCAAGGTAACCCCCCCCCCAATGTCGAAGGTTGGGTCCGTCACGCTGCCGACATCGAGAATCGAAGGCAGCTATTGACCCTATCCAAACAACGCACCGGGCGCGATTCCAAACCCCGGGGAGACAGACCCGGCGGCACGAGGGACTCCCGTCCTCAAGGTGGAGGGGGCCCTTCTATGGCCGAACGCCGCAAACGCTTTGAGAGCGGGGTCTGTCTCGTGTGCGGGGGAAAGGGACACTTTGCCTCCCAATGCCCGTCTTGCCCAGCCGCGGCCGAACCGGAGAAGGCCCCAACCGAGGGACAACCTCGCCACCGGAGCGGCGCAACCAGCCGTCGGAGCGCACCTCCTGCCCTGCACGCACGCACCCAAGCCGGAACCTCGTCCTCAACTGGTCCATCGGGACCAAGGATTACAAATGAAGCCTTTGACTCATCGGAGTCACGGATTACAAATACCACGTCTACTTCCTCCAGCGAGGAAGAGGATTGGGAAGTGTCGGCAAAAAACGCCGCCGGTCTGCTGTAAAGGGAGCTCCTCAGCAGACCGCTCCGAACGTTGTGCAAGGAGCTCCATTGATGGTAAGCGCACAGGAGGACAATGTGTATATTAGGGTCCACCTTTCACTGCCCAAAGGGGGTCCCGTACTAGAATTCCCCGCTCTGGTTGACTCTGGCTGCGCTCGCACCTTGATTAGCGAAGAAGCGGCCAAGAAATTGCGCGTCAGACGTAAACGTCTCCCAGACCCCCTCCGCTTCTCTCAGATGGACGGTAGTGACTTTAAGAAGGGGCCCGTTACTCACCGCACAGCCGCGGTGGTCATGGCCGTGGGGGAACATTGGGAACGACTTTACTTTACCATTGCCCCCATAGTCGCACCCGTAGTACTTGGAATGAATTGGCTGCAGGGCCACAATCCCTCCATAGACTGGGTGAAACGAACACTCACTTTCCCCAGGGACCCCTGTGAATTGCACGATAAGGACCGAGTGCTCTGCACTCCGGCAGCCGCCTTGGTGGGGTCCCCTGTATCCGCCACCCCACCACCCCAACTGCCCAACGAGTATTCCCAATTCGCCGATGTGTTTGATGTGCGGGAATGTGACGAACTACCCCCCCCCCACCGAGAGACTGACTGTGCTATTGAAATTGTGGGGGATGGCAAACTGTCCAAAGGGAAAGTTTACCCCATGAGTCCAAATGAGAAGGCGATACTGCGAGAATATTTGGACACCAACCTGGCGAGGGGTTTTATCCGCCCGTCTAAGGTGCCATACTCGGCCCCCGCTTTCTTTGTCAAGAAAAAGACGGGAGACTTGAGACTGTGTATTGACTTTCGCAGACTGAATGCTGTCACTCAGTCTAACGCTTACCCCCTCCCTCTCATTCCAGACCTTCTAGCGCAGTTGAAGGAGGGCCGAATCTTCACCAAATTGGATTTGGTGGAGGCCTATCACCGCATCCGCATAAAAGAAGGGGACGAACCTAAGACTGCCTTTTCTTGTTGTTTTGGAATGTTTGAGTATTTAGTAATGCCGTTTGGACTTTCGGGGGCTCCGAGTGTGTTCATGCAATTGATCAATGAAGTGTTACATGACTTGTTATTTCGTGGGGTGGTGGTCTTCCTGGACGATATCCTCATTTACTCGGAAACCATGGAAGAGCATGTAAAGCTAGTACGCGAAGTCCTCCAGCGGCTACGGGAGCATAAGTTGTTTGCTAAGGTTTCCAAATGCGATTTCCACCAACCCTCCATTACCTTCCTGGGCTATGTGATTTCCCATCAAGGCTTAGAAATGGACCCCGAGAAAGTGCGGGCGGTTATGGACTGGGAGCCCCCCACTACACGTAGGCAGTTGCAACAATTTTTGGGCTTTGCCAATTTTTATCGAAATTTCATTCCCAACTTTGCGCAGGTGGCCCTTCCCCTAACCTCCCTTCTGCGCACCAAGGGGAAAGGGGCAGGCGCCACTCTGCCCTCCACCCGGTTGCAATGGTCTCCGGACTGCCAGCAAGCCTTTCAGACACTTAAGCTACTCTTCTCGTCCAAACCTGTGCTGGCTCACCCGAACTGTAATAAACCTTTCATGGTTCAGGTCGATGCCTCAGACGTTGCCATGGGGGGGGGGCCCTCTTGCAGCGGGACGAAAACGGTGACTTAAAACCGTGCGCCTATTTCTCCAAAAAGTTTTCCCAGTCCGAGATTAACTGGGCCATTTGGGAGAAGGAAGCGGCTGCCGTTAAGCATGCCCTCACCATTTGGAGGCATTTTCTGGAAGGGGCGGAGACCCCTTTTGAAGTGTGTACCGACCACAAGAACCTTGAGGCTCTAAAGGGGGCTAGAAAGCTCAACACAAAACAAATTCGTTGGGCCCAATTCTTTGCTAAGTTCCGGTTTGTCCTGAAACATGTGCCCGGGAAAGAGAATGCTTTGGCTGATGCCCTCTCCCGGCTCCCCCAGTACCGTAACGACTTCGACCGGCCAGTGGACTCCCTGTTCACCCCCGAGCAGAGAGGGGACGTTCCGGGACTCGCAGTAACCACCCGGTCCCAAGCCCACCGCCAGGAAGCCCTCCCGCTCAGAGGTGTCCCAGAGGCTTTTCAGCAGCGGCTCAGGGACGCTTCTCTGAGGGAAGCAGAGCTACAGACTCTTCCCGCTGGCATGGAACAACAAGACTCTTGGTGGGTACAGGGGGGTAAACTTTACGTTCCTGAACTTCTTCGCAAAGAAGTGTTGGGAATGGTTCACGGGGCCAAACTTGCGGGGCATTTTGGGTTTGTTAAGACTTTACATTTGGTGAGACGTCAGTTTTGGTGGCCCTGCATGAGAGCCGATGTGGAACTGTACGTTCACAGCTGTCCCATCTGCGCCACGGCCAAAAAGCGGATGGGAAAGCCCCCCGGACTGTTGAAGCCTCTGGAAACGCCAACCATGCCCTGGGAAGTGATCGCTATGGATTTTATCACTGACCTACCACCCAGTCGGGGCAAAACTGTACTATGGGTGATCACTGACCTATTTTCCAAACAGGTGCACTTTGTTCCTTGTGCAGGGCTACCTTCAGCCCAAAAGTTGGCTAAATTGTTTGTAAATCACGTCCTGAAACATCATTCGGTCCCCAGGAAGGTCCTCTCTGACAGAGGAGCCCAGTTTGTTGCCAAATTTTGGAGAGCCTTCTTGAAAATCATGGGGGTAGAAGAGCAAGGACTTTCTTCTGCCTATCACCCCCAAACCGATGGTCAAACAGAGCGTGTCAATGCTGTAGTCGAATGTTATCTCCGATGTTATGTTAACTACCCAGTTAACTACTGGGTGGACCTGTTACCTTTTGCTGAATATGCCTATAACAATGCCCCCCATTCCTCCACAGGTTTCAGCCCGTTCCATGTGGTGTATGGGAAGGACTTTGGTCCTTTTGGGTCGGCCACCATCACCCCTGAGCTCGAGGGAGTTCAGGAGGTCCAGGATTGGGTGCAAGTGGTACGGTCCACTTGGCCTTGGTTACAAAAGAACCTTGAAAGGGCAAAACGTAAATATAAAGATCAGGCATCGGTCCCCGGGATGGGAACTCAAGGAGGGGGGACTAGTTTACCTCTCCACTAAAAACCTGCGTTCCCTTCGACCCTGTAAAAAGCTGAGCGACCGGTACGTGGGTCCTTTCCCCATATCCCGAGTGATCAACGATGTCACTGTGGAGTTAGAACTCCCCAAATCCCTCCGGGGGGTGCATCCTGTGTTTCACATCAGTCTGCTCAAACCCTTTGTGGCTGCACCTCATTTCCATCCCCCCCCTTAAGTCCGAGATTCCTACAGTTGTGGGGGGGGGGGGAGACACATTTGGAAGTTTCCAAGGTATTGGACTCTAAGATAAGAAAGGGTAAAGTGTTCTATTTGATTCGTTGGAAACATCTGGGTCCCGCTCATGATGAATGGGTGGCGGCTCCCCATGTGGCCGCTCCCCGCCTGGTTCGGGAGTTCCACTCCGCCTACCCCGATAAGCCTTGACCGCCTGGGCTCGGGGGAGGGGGGCCTTAAGGGGGGCAGAATGTGAGGGTCTGCATGTCTCTGTCTGTCGGTCCCCTCCCTCCCCCTGTGCTTTGAACTCGTAAAAGCAGTTCACACCTTTTGGCATTTCCTGGGTTCAGGCGCCGTATCTGTCAGGCCCTGGCTAGTATGTCTCCTCCCCAATAGATGCTTCCCCTGCTGTGCTTTGTATTCACTCCCTCTTGCCAGATTCGGCCTTGGAGACCAGATAGCCCTAACAAGCCCTCTGGGGCTGATTGATGTCTGTATTGTACCTATCTATCTTGTAGCTTCCCATAACATAGGCGTGAACTTTGATGCCCTGTAGGAGATATAACTCTGTAGCTTTGGAGTCTTGCTCACTTGTAACTTTAACTCGTGTTTGACCTACTGTCTGAAGCCTTCAATAAACTCCTTGTTTCTGTATCTAAGTCTGAGCAAGTGATTTAATGAAGTTTGCACAGTTCAGCTGGGAACTCTCACAATAGTCTTAGGTTATGAGGAATTTTTTTAGATCTACCATGGGTGAATGCTGAAGGCATCGTTTGGAATCGTGCCATACTAAATGCTCTCCTTAACCCTGGGTCCGAAAGTTCCATTAGGTAGTTTGAAAAGAACTTATTCGATTTGAATAACGGATACCATGGAGAGAACTTGGACTTTTGTATTAGGCATATATCATTATCAGGTAAACATGATATATACAGTAAGATATGGAATCGTCTCAGGTTTAAAATCTTCCACGCCAGTGACTCTTCGAACTGTACAGCCACTGAAATGGGACACAATTACAACTGTGCACTGGAGCATTCCTGTTGGTACCAAAGAAAATAAAAATAGAGGACATTTTAGAATTGGCAAATGATTAACCACTCGAGTTCACACCGTCGATCATGCCATTTGCCATCTGGATGTATTTCTCCGCAGTCTTCGTTTTCAAGATTATTTGGTTCTCCTGATGCCCAGTTGGAGTAGCCTATCATTTCACCCTTCATATTGACAAAACGGCCTTCTTGTTTGACGTCACTGATTCCTAGAACAGCATTCTTGTTCTGCCACTGGACTATTTGTTGTACCGCTCTGTTCTCCGCAGTATTCCTTGGCGAGGCAATCGTCGCACCCATTCGGGCACAGAGGGTTTTCGCGGTCTCGTAGTCACCTGTGGTGCCGTCGGTTTTGAATATTTTGTCACCAGCCATCACGCCATTGGGCATGAGGAGAACTAGAAGGAGACAGAATGGCAGAATTTCTGCATTGTTCATACTGAAAAGTGCTGAGTGCATCCATGGCAAGGGGCCATTTCAGTAGACGGGCAATGATTTTGCAACTGTGTCTACTGAACCCCCATTTCTCCATACTGTCAATGAGTCCTGGCTTTTAGCATTCCATTTCTGATTCACTAACCATTTGGCCAGCCATAGTTTACAAAACCATTAGAGGCATGCTGCGATCTTTGCCTCATACATGTTTGCCTGGC
Organism: Euleptes europaea; assembly: GCF_029931775.1. Classification (NCBI taxonomy): domain Eukaryota; kingdom Metazoa; phylum Chordata; class Lepidosauria; order Squamata; family Sphaerodactylidae; genus Euleptes; species Euleptes europaea. The sequence continues at coordinate 107,008,774 of NC_079316.1, forward strand.
AAACATACCATTCAAAATTGGGAAGGTAATTTTGTTGCATTTCCATGCTGAGTGTGAATGGCTCTCTCAGTCATTTATGATGCCAGAACCTCATGGTCGCATCCATTATTGTATCAACCAAACCCCGCTTTTCCCTTCTTACCTTTCAGGGTCTTGTTGACTGCGGCTCGGTAAATGTTGAGTTGTGTTTGTAAGTCCCTTATTTCCTGTCTAAGGCGCTCAAGCTCTGAATGAAAAAAAAATTGCAGTCTTACTATCATACATCAAATTATAGAAGGGATTTTTAAAAAGAAGAAGCTATGAATGATCAGTGTAAGGTCTGTGGAAATTGTTCTGTGTGTTCCCTTAAAAATGTATGAAGTGTTACTTGGAAATACTGTCCTCCAAAACCATTAACCTGGTTTAAGTCTGTAGTGTAGGTAGGTGAAAGATATTGGTCTTTTAGGCTTGGCTGTTCCACTCGCTGTCACCCCTTCGATGACTCCGGGTCTTTGTGTTGATTATGTGTGCCGTTTCCCACCACCAGAGGTCGCGTCGCTCTCCCCCTGTCTTTCCCCGCATTTTGCCCGTGTTTTGAGGGACCTGTTTTATCTCGAATTTGAAAACGCGGAAAAAACGTGGGGACATGCAGGGGGAGAGCGAGGTGACCTCTGATGGAGGGAAATGGCCTGCATAATCAACACAAAGACCCAGTTATCGGAGGGGTGACTGCGAGGGAAACAGCCATGCATAAAAGACCATTCATTGTCAAAGAGGTAAGGATCTCTAGAAGACACTCTGGTGGAAAGTGTTGTCAAGTCACAGCTGACTTATGGAGACCCTGTAGGGTTTTCAAGGCAAGGGACGTTCAGAGGGGGGTTTGTCATTGCCTTCCTCTGCATACCGACCCTGAAATCCCTTGGTGGTCTCCCATCCAAATCCTAACCAAGGCCCATCTTGCTTGGCTTCCAAGATAACAGTGTTATCTGTCCCAGCAGTTTCCCAAACTGGGCCCCTGAAAGATATATTTGCATGCTTGCAAATATTTTTTTAGGTGTATATTTGGAATATTGTCAGGCCTGGTGGTCTGAATGCAAACAGGAAGGCCAGAACAAGCAGTCAGAGCCCAGTCTATATTGAATGATGACATTGCTCTGATCAAGGGCATGAGGCCAGAGTCAGTAGCTCTATAGGGCCAGGTGAAACCCTGTTGGCCTTTATATATAGCTCAGTACGGTTCCTGACTTGTCCGACTGCAATGCAGAACAGCAGAGAGCTGATGCGTTATTCTCTCTTCCAACAACCCTACCGAAGCGTGGCCGAGTTCCCCGTTTAAAAAAACCCAAGTGCCTTATAAACATCTTGCCTGTACCACACTGAGTAGTCCTCGGTGATTTTTGACAGATTATAGTCTCTCGTCTTATCCTTTCTCAGTGGGGGGCTGTGAAGATGAGTAAAATATTCTAAAGCCCTTTGTGTACTGAAAAAGTAAAGTAGAAACGGCGCATAATGATAATAATATGACTCATAGGCCTTTTATGCAGGGATGTTTCCCCACGGTCACCCCTACTGCCTGCTTTCAGGGCTTCCTTGCGATTCTGCATGCCTTTTCTGCCCATCATAGGTCGCCTCGCTCTCCCCACGTGTTTTACCTGCATTTTCCAGATTCTGGCTAAAACAGCACCAGGAAAACACCAGCAAAACAAAGCCTTGAAGCAGTCAGTGGGGGTGACCGCAGGAAAACGTCCCTGCATAAAAGACCATAGTTAGATCAGAACCCTCTATGTCCCTTTAGTGCTATGCACAAGAGCAGTGTATTTTTAATTTTTTTACTGACCTACTTGGTTAGTGTCTCTTCTTGATCTCTTTTTACGTATTGCTCTATCATCTCTTTGTGGCCCATGGATGCCGAGTGTTCCTACCCGACCCTGGACACCTAGAATGGAAGTATGGAATTCACCTGTGATGTAAGTTAACAAGCTACTTTTACATTGTGCTTTTCTCTTGGGGTTCCTGAGGTAGAAATAAATCAAACCCTGAAAGCAGAACAAATTCCCTGTCACAACCAAGTCTAGTTTGAAAATTATAGGTCTTTGGTGCCTTTTATTCTTGCTTATGGTAAGTGCTAAGTGTAAAAAAGCAACATAACGTCATCAAACACACAACAGAGTCATAGGTCAACAGAGAACTACAGGATGCTGTAGAATGGGGTGTCAAACTCATTTGTTACGAGGGTCGGATATGATATAAATGTCACTTGGTCAGACCAGGCCATGCCTTGCCAGCCCAGATCGGGAAGAAGAAGAAGAAGAATTGTTTTTTATATGCCAACTTTCTCTACCTTTTTAAAGGAGAATCAAACTGGCTTACAATCGCCTTCCCTTCCCCTCCCCACAACAGACACCTGGTGAGGTAGGTGGAGCTGAGAGAGTTCGGAGACAACTGTGACTCGCCCAAGGTCACCCAGCTGGCTTCATGTGTAGGCGTGGGGAATCAAACCCTGTTCTCCAGATTAGAGTCCACCACTCTTAACCACTACACCACACAGGGAGGGGAGGTGGTTGGCTTACGGGCTGGATAAGAGCTCCCAGGGGCCGAATGCGGTCCATGGGCCGTATGTTTAGTACCCCTGCTGTAGAACCTTAAAGACTGATTCAAAGTAGTTTAATTTTCCTGTATGTGATGTTGATATGCTTTCTAATGCACATCTGATAAAGTTACCTTTTGCTTGCAAAACTTAACAGTGTGGCTACCATGAAATAGGGCATTTCTTTACCTTGCTGCAGGGAGTGAACTGTACCAAGAAGGCAGCCCCAAAACAGAAAGTCCCTGATTTGAAAGGCCCCTCCTGCTGAAGAAGTGTTGAACTCTTGTCACTCTTAACCTCATGATACCTCACCCCACCAATCCTGCTAGCCCATATAAACTAGCAGTGAATGGTACAGATATTGGGCATGTTTGCACAGGTGTGACTAGGGTTGCCAACCTCCAGGTACTAGCTGGAGATCTGCTGTGACAACCGATCTCCTGCCAATAGAGATCGGTTGACCTGGAGAAAGGGGCCCCTTTGGCAACTGGACTCTATGACATTGAAGTCCCTCCCCTTCCCAAACCCCACCCCCCTCAGGCTCCACCCAAAAAACCTCCCACCGGTGGCAAAGAGGGACCTGGCAACTCTAGTTGTGACTGAGTTGGTACCCAGTGTGTTGGTCGCCTGCTTTCCTATTACTACAGCACCCGGAAAAAGTCGATGTCTAGAAGCTGCCTTCAGCTTTGAAACAGGGTTCATTTCTCATGAAACATCAAACCACGGCTTGTTGTTGGGGGAACAAGTCCATCCTCCTCCCCTTGAACATGCCTGGGTTAATTAATTATGTCCACATTACCATCTTTGGTCATTACGTTTGAACCACAAATGATGGTTTGTTCCCTGGCCCCTCCCAAAACCAGGATTAAGCCAGAATTCAACCCCACAGCAACGTCAAAGTATAGAAACAAACAACTCCATTGCTCTCAGTTTCATTTACAAGAAAAAGAAGCAATGAGACTGTTTTTTTTCATGTGAATGTTATTGTATTGCTAATCAACGTACATTTTGGGAAGCAAAAGACCACTACCAGTATTCCTCATCAGTGGAAAGTGCTGTCAAGTTGCAGCTGATTTAGGCTTGCCAATCTCCAGGTGGTGGCTGGAGATCTCCTGTGATGACAACTGATCTCCAGGCAACAGAGGTCAGCTCACCTGGAGAAAATGGCCACTCTTTGGCAATATATCCCATTGAAGTCCCTCCCCTCCCTAAATCCCGCCCTCCTCCGGCTCCATCTTCATAATCAACAGGTACTTCCCAACCCAGAACTGGAAGCCCTAATTTATGGTGACCCCATAGGGTTTTCAAGGCAAGACATCCTTGGTGGTCTCGCATCCAAGTACTGACCAGAGCCAACCCTGCTTAGCTTCCAAGATCTCGTGAGGTCAGGCCAGCTTGGCCTGCCAGGTTAGGACAGTTCTTTATCAGGGGATCTTGAATAAAACATATCCCTTCTGCAGTGCCCCTTCTGTTGATGAATATCATTCCAGTTCATGGGCTGCATATTGCTTCTAAGGGGTGCCAATTATACCATCAATCCTTTTCATGTGTTTACTCCCGTTAGTTGAACAGTGTGGCCCAAAATAATACAGAAGTCAGCCATCCTTCCTGTAGTGCACCAAGCGAGTAAAAGCCCGCCTCCCCTATGAAGTTTTCAGTACCTTGATTTCCATTTTCCTCTTCTGGGTTTCTTTCAGGTGGCGGACACACAACCAGTGTGCAAGCGTTTGGAACCCATCCTTTTAGAACATAACTTGTAGGGGAGCTTGTGACCTTCTGTGTTGATACACCCAGGGCTGGCAGACATAGTATTAGAAGCCGCAGCACCATTTGGATATATGGTCTGGAATCAAAAGAAGGATCAAAGGGATGTGAAGTTATGGGACTTGTAAAACTTTTGGAAGTTGTGTGCAAACCTCCGGTAATTGAAGAAAATAAAAATCTTTACATCATGTTATGATAAGTAAGTCCTGGTTTTCGGGAACCAGGCAATGTCATAAGAACATAAGAAAAGGCCCTGCTGGATCAGACCGAGGCCCATGAAGTCCAGCAGTCTGTTCACACGGTGGCCAACCAGGGGCCTCTAGGAAGCCCCCAAACAAGACGACTTGCAGCAGCACCATCCCGCCTGTGCTCCAAAGCACCTAATGTAACAGACCGGCTCCTCTGACCCTGGAGAGCACATAGCGACATTTTGAGGTCCCTCTTCTTCGTACTGCCCCTTCCCATGTTAAAGTAACGGCAGGCATTTCACATTCTACCTCATAAGCAGATGTCTTCCAGACACTGCACCATTTAAACTGCCTCTGCTTTCAAAAGAAACTTGGTTCACGCAGAAAGAACCCGTCGCCTTCACACCGATCATTTTGATTATTGAGACCTTCATTGGGATTCCCCCCTGTCTGAGGCTGAGTTAAAAAAAAACCTAGTAACTTACTGTGTCATTTTTGGGTGTTCCACAGATGTCTTAGTGAGAACAAAATTCACAGAAGTGCACTCCCCTTTATAAACTATGGATTATGTAACCAGAGCATAACGTGTTTCTTAAGTAAATCACCTTAACAATAAGCGTTGACTTTGGGGCCAGGATCCTTAAACAAGCTACCTTATTCAGTGTGGGCTGGCTGATTTCTTGTGGGACATTTCAAGAACTTGGCTTCCTGCCGTGATTTCATGGGTTCCAGTAAGGCAAAAACCACACACAAAGAAAGGCATTGTCTGGTCACGGTGAGCATGAGTGACGGGCAAGAAAGTTGTTCACGTCTGACTGAAACTAAACCGCGACGCCTTGTTAACTCATTCATATGGCAGAAAAAGTCTCCTCTGAGGTTTCTGAATAGTGGGACAAAGTTGGAGAACATTGGTAGGGCTAGTACGGGGCTAGGGGTTTCAGGTCCCTCTTCACCACTGGCAGGAGATTTTTGGGGTGGAGCCTGAGAAGGGCGGGGTTTGAGGAGGAACTTCAATGCCATAGAGTCCAATTGCCAATGTGGCCATTTTCTCCAGGTGAACTGATCTCTATCGGCTGGAGATCAGTTGTAATAGCAGGAGATCTCCAGCTAGTACCTGGATACTGGCAACCCTATGCGGGGCCCAGGAGTAGTTGCATCCAACCTGTCCATAAATCCAGTCCCAGTACCTTGTGGGGCTTGTAAGCACTCGGCTAGAAGAAGGTTAGGAATTCTTACTCACCTTGGTCTGTAACTTGTTTCTGAGCTCTCTCTGGTGCAACCAGCGGTGTCTTAATTGGCCAACTTCTGATTGATGTGGGATGCCGTTGAACAGCTATTTAGGAAGCAGGGTTCCCCCGCAATGAGGAGGCTCAGCTGCTTCTTTCTCTCTCCTCAGAAGCTTTTGGGTACATCCAGGAATGCACTCAGCCCTGTACAGCTATGTTCCCTGTCTATTTCCTCCTTCTCTCGTAATACGGGACAAGGGGTAGTCTGCTGAAGCTGGAGGGTGAGAGATTCAAAACTGACAAAAGGAAGTATTTCTTAATACAACACAGTGTTAAATTGTAGAACTCCCTGCCCCAGGATGTGGTGATGGCTGCCAATTTGGAAGGCTTTAAGAGGGGAGTGGACATGTTCGTGGAGGAGAGGGCTGTCCATGGCTACTAGTCAAAATGGCTACTAGTCATGATGCATACTTATTCTCTCCAGGATCAGAGGAGCATGCCTGTTATATTAGGTGCTGTGGAACACAGGCAGCATACTGCTTCAGTCGTCTTGTTTGTGGGCTTCCTAGAGGCACCTGGTTGGCCGCTGTGTGAACAGGCTGCTGGACTTGATGAGCCTTAATCTGATCCAGCATGACTTTTCTTATGGTTTTACGTTCTTATTTTATAATTGTCATTTGCTCTGAATATCCACACAAAGCAAAATGAAGAAGCAACTTGAAGAAGCTGGCTAGCTTCATTATTCTTAGGTGGTGTATAACGTGCATTTAAGCCTCTTCCTAGTTCTGTTAAGGATCTCTAACAGAATCCAGTGCACTCTTACCAAACTATGACTGCCAGAATGGAGGGAGGGGAGTTCTGACATATGGCCCCATGTTGACGGGGGCAACCCAGATGTTTAACAGAAGGATTATGGCCAAGTTCCTTTTATTTTATTCAGTGTAATAATTTTTCCTGTGTATATGTAATTAATTTGTGGTGTAGTGGTCAGGAGCGTTGGTTTGGTGTGGTGGACTCTGATCTGGAGAACCAGGTTTGATTCCCCACTCCTCCACATGAGCGGCAGAGGCTAATCTGGTGAACTGGGTTGGTTTCCCCACACAGCTTGGTGACTCTCTCAGCCCCCCTACCTCACAGGATGTCTGTTGTGGGGAGGGGAAGGGAAGGTGTTTGTAAGCTGTTTTGATTCTTCCTTAAGTGGTAGAGAAAGTCGGCATATAAAAACCAACTCCTTCTTCTTCGATAACTGGGCTTCTTTTACACTCGGCTGTTATTTCTGGCAGCCTGCACCCCCTCGGAAGTTTTATAACTGAGAGCATGAGAATTATAGGGACATAATAGCAATGTAATTTTGTAGTGTAAATATTTCCTACTTTTCAAGTGACAGAACAGCTGAACGCTATGACCTTGATAACAGTTTCTAGCACTGTTTCCCCTGCTCCCCGGTAGTCTGCAGGTAAGTCCAGGCATTCCCCCACCCTTGGACAGTTTGACAGTTTACAAACCCAAAGCTGTCTAAGTGCTTTTCTTCGTAAAACAAACAATTGTTTTCCCTTCCCTTTCTGATACAATCTAAAACACTGGCATACAGTTAATTCCAACAGAGCTTAATCTCTTCCTGTGCCGCTTGGCAAAAGACAGTACACAGTGAGGGTTAGCTGGCTGCTGAAAGATGGGAGTTTGGGGCTTGCGACACTGAGCTGGCAATTGGGATCGAGGGTGGGGTTTTGTTTGGTTCTTGACATGCTTTGCTGTGGCTTTGTGGAGGCATATCAGTTTGGCTTCACCAGAATGTGTACGATTTAAATTGGTCACAAATTGGTTGTACACTATGGGTATTTGGGGAGGTAAGAGAGGGGACAGTTGGTGAGCAGCTTAATGCATTAGTGCCAGCGTGGTGTAGTGGTTAAGAACGGTGCTTTGGAGCGGTGTGGACTCTGATCTGGAGAACTGGGTTTGATTCCGTACTCCTCCACATGAGCGGCGGATGCTAATCTGGTGAACCAGGTAGGTTTCCTCACTCCTGCACATGAAGCCAGCTGGGTGACCTTGGCTAGTCACCTTGGCCTAGTCACCGCTTTCTCAGCCCCACCTACCTGTCTATTGTGGGGAGGGGAAGGTTTCATTCCCAACTTCGCTCAAGTGGCGCTGCCAATCACTGACCTCCTGAAAACGAAAGGTAAAGGGGTTTCTGCAACGTTGCCCTCTGCCAAAATACTGTGGACTGATCAATGCCAATCCACTTTTGTAGCCCTCAAACGGCTTTTCACTTCTGAACTTGTCCTGCAGCACCCAGATCCGAACCAAATGTTTATTGTACAAGTCGATGCGTCCGACGTAGCCATGGGGGGGGGGGCCTTCTCCAGAGAGGACCAGACGGTCTCCTTCACCCCTATGCCTACTTGTCGAAAAAGTTTGCACATGCCCAATTAAACTGGCCCATTTGGGAAAAGGAGGCATCGGTCGTCCACCATGCCCTTACTCTGTGGAGACAATTCCTGGAGGGATCCAGGGTCCCCTTTGAAGTCTGGACCGATCACAAAAATCTAGCTGCCCTCACAGGGACTCATAAGTTGTCCGCAAAGCAACAGCGTTGGGCAGACTTCTTTGCTCAATTTCGTTTTGTTCTTAAACATGTGCCCGGGAAACAGAACGTGCTCGCTGATGCCCTATCCAGGTTGCCTCAATACCCAGTAAAACTTGATCGGCCAACAGACTCTTTATTCACCCCGGCGCACAGAGGGGCCCTGCCCGTGCTGGCCGTGCAGATCCGGTCCCAAACTCGACCCCAGCATGGAAACCGCGCAGTGGCCGACAAGGTAACCAACCCTACCCAGCAGGCTCCCTCGCCAGCCCCCCCTGCGCCATCTGAATCCGGCGCCCCGCAGCAACCAGTTTCCCCCCTCCCATCTCCGCCAGCTCCTGGTTCACCCTCTCCCGCAAAAGGAGGGGGGGTGATCATCTCCAACTCCTTCCTGGACTCGCTTCGGGCTCAGTGCTTGGCCGAACGCACTGCCCGGACCCTGCCCCAAGGTGTACTTGAGCAAGGTGGTTGTTGGTACAAAGACTCGAAATTGTACGTGCCTAAGATACTTCGAAGAGAAGTCCTGCACTTGGCCCATGGAACTAAAACTGCGGGACACTTTGGGTTCCTGAAAACCCTTCACTTGTTGCGCAGACAGTTTTGGTGGGGAGAATGCGTTCTGATGTGGACTCCTTCGTTCGCAGCTGCCCCATTTGTGCCACGGTCAAACAGTCTCAAGACAAGCCCCCAGGACTGCTGCAACCGCTGGAAGTTCCCAGCAAGCCCTGGGAAGTGATTGCCATGGATTTTATGACGGATCTCCCACTTAGCGGGGGCAAAACTGTACTATGGGTTGTTACTGACTTATTTTCCAAACAGGTACATTTGGTTCCGTGTGCAGGTATTCCCTCCGCCCCCAAGTTGGCCCGCCTCTTTGTGTCACATGTTTTCCATCTCCATTCGTTCCCGCGCAAGATAATCTGTGACCGCGGAAGTAGTTTTGTTGCTAAGTTTTGGAAAGCTTTCCTCAAGTTGGTGGGGGTGGAGCAAGGTTTATCTAGTGCCTATCATCCCCAGACGGATGGGCAAACTGAACATGTCAATGCTGTGCTAGAATGTTATTTACGCTGTTATGTCAATTACCACCAAGATGATTGGGTAGAACTGTTACCTTTTGCAGAATATGCTTACAAGAATGCTGTACATCAATCTACAGGTTTCAGCCCATTCTATGCTGTGTATGGTCAGGACTTCGGTCCTCTTGCCCCTGTAGAGGTACCCGAGGGGGAGGGGGATCCTGATGTAGCCTCTTGGGCGCATGCTCTCTGTACCACATGGCCCTGGCTGATGAGCAATCTTGACAGAGCCAAGCGCAAATACAAAGCGCAAGCAGATAAGCATCGTTCTCCCAGCAAGGACTCAAATTGGGGAATTAGTGTATCTGTCCACCAAGAACCTGCGGTCCACTCGCCCTTGCCACAAACTCAGTGCCAGGTATATAGGGCCATATCCCATTGCCCGGATCATTAATCCTGTCACTGTGGAACTGACTCTCCCTAAAACCTTAAGACGTATCCACCCAGTCTTCCATGTCAGCCTCCTCAAGCCTCATACCGCCTCCCCGGAATGGCACCCAGAACCGCCTCCCGAGCAACCCATGATGGTGGGGGGAGGAGCATTTCGAAGTGTCAAAGATCCTGGATTCCCGTATACGGCATGGGTCCCTTCAATACCTAATTCGCTGGAAGCACTTCCCCCCTGCGTACGACGAGAGGGTGCGTGCACAGGATGTCTCCGCCCCACACTTAGTCAATGCCTTTCACACCGCCTACCCGGACAAGCAGTCCCCCTAACAAGCCGGGAGGGGGCCTTAAGGGGGGCAGAATGTATGGCCTGTATCTCAGTTGCTTTCGTTTCCTTTCGATTTCTCACTGATCAGACTCAAGAACTCAAGGACATACCTAAATGCCTTTGAAGCTGTGTGAACCACAGTGCTGTTTGTGTTCTGTAATCTCTTGCGTTTTTTCATGCTTTTATATTACCAAGTTCAAGCCAGCAAAAGCCATTGCTGTCACCTTTTCCTTTATGCTCTGTTAACCTATTTTGACCAGTAAAAACCAGCTTCTTTGGACCTGACTGTCTCTGATGTGGTTTTTGGTTCGAATTGGGCCAAGGGCTTACATTGGGTAATGAAGAAGAAGAAGAATTGGTTTTTATATGCTGACTTTCTCTACCTTTTAATGAGAATCAGACCGGCTTACACTCGCCTTCCCTTCCCCTCCCCACATCAGACACCTTGTGAGGCAGGTGGGGCTGAGAGAGTTCGGAGAGAACTGTGACTAGCCCAAGGTCACCCAGCTGGCTTCATGTGGAGTGGAAAACCAACCCAGTTCACCAGATTAGAGTTTGCTGCTCATGTGGAGGAGTGGGGAATCAAACCCGGTTCTCCACTTTAGAGTCCACTGCTCTTAACCATTTCACCATGCTGGCTATTTGCGCAAAGGCCATCCCTTGACCATTAAACTAAGTATAATTCCTGATGTTGCCTTACTGATAAGAAAATGACATCCAAATGATCAGGGGTCCATTTTGCATTGGGTAATGCAATGACACCAGTCAGTTCCTTGAATCATGTGGTTACTCCTCATTCCACCACTACATTTCCTTGATGCCACTGGTACTGGTGTGGGAAGTATCACATGGTTTTCTATGCATACATTACCTGCTTAACATAGAATGCCCTCACAACGAAGCATTTTTTAAAAATACAACACACACATATCGCTGAAGTAACATACAAATTGGACCTAAGTCCCACTGTCTTCAAAATCGTTCAAGGAGGGGGTACAAGAATGGTAAGCCAGGGTCTCTGTTCCATAATTTTGTGTCCCTCACAGGATTTAAGGCCTCACAAGCTTTAAAAATAGATGTACGAATTTGGAAGATTGGGGCCTTTCCCATGTTATATTTAGGTGGCATAGGTGCGCTTGCCCATTCTTGGGGCCAAATGTCAAGAATGACATTGTACAGTTGTTTGAAAGCAAGCCGGAAGATGTTACAAAACAAAACACTGTCCTAGTGAGTGAAGTTCCGGGTATATGTTAGGCCTGAGGGCATTTCAGACAATGAGACTGTGGAAGATGGATAAGTGTTTTGTTCTGTCATGACAAGAATCCTGATATGCCAAAACCATAAGCTACTTATGTTGGTGAAGGACTTTGCGCTGTCTCTTAACTTCAGACTCCAGAGGGGGACAAGACTAGTGAGTCAGAGAGATAGAGGGGACAAGATGCTGGGGCATCATTTCTCTACTTCTCTGACCTATCCCTTTGATATGTAGATTGCCACTCTTAGGGAAACTTCCTTCCTTCCCGCTTCTTCCTCACCTCCTCACACACACTGGCCCTCTTCTCCATCTTGCCACCATGAGGGAAGGTCGCTTGTCCTGGATCTCCCTCCATCCTAAGTTAGAATAGATAGGCAACTATACTTTACTCTATCGGTCTATCCTATCCAGAAATGGATTTCCTACAATAAATGAAGTATATTAGTTGAATAGACAAAAGGCTCCTAGAAATTTTGTTCCTGTCACACACAGAGGTTTGGATGAACTTCTCTGCGCACAACAGCCTTTGAGCACTCTGCTAATTTAACAGGGATTTGGGCATAACAAAGCCCTCACAATCCAACAGGTTATGTGGCCCAGGTGTGAACGCCACTGTATCAACCACAAGAACATTCCAACAGTTGGTATCTTCTTGTGAGGCTGGAGGGGGGACTGATTTCTGATAAGGTCAGTACCAGAGTATCTTCACTGACTTCCAGCCCATTTCTGAGACCCATTCTGAGTTAGGGACCTAAATATGTCACAGACTGCCTTTGCCTTTATTATAGAGTTGCCAACCTCCAGGAGATGGCTAGAGAACATTGATCTCCACCATTCTGACACGGATATTCTATTCTGCTTAACAAGAACATAAAACATTGTTCAACGGAGCTGATGAAAGCATTGAAACGTGCACCAACGACTAGCCACATGTTCTCTTCTTAGTTGAACTGATTTATTGACTTTTGGACCTCTTATACAGTATACATTGGAACGGATGTTTTCAGCTGACCTGAGGTTTCTTGGTATCATAACGTGGAGTTGTTTATCCACATAATGTATGGGTTTTGAGTTTGTGATTTAACAGTTGATTTCACATTTGTTGTTGCATGAAGTAATGCCTTCATTATAATTTTTTTATATATACATTTACCAGTTGGTGTTTATTATTGAGCCTCCGTGCTGCCAACCTCCAGGCAATGGCTAGAGAACTCCTGCTATTACAACTGATCTCCAGCCGATTGAAATAATAGAATCATAGAGTTGGAAGGGACCACCAGGGTCATCTAGTCAAACCCCCTGCACAATGCAGGAAATTCACAACTACCTCCCCCCTTACCCCCAGTGACCCCCTACTCCATGCCCAGAAGATGGCCAAGATGCCCTCCCTCTCGCAATCTACTTAAAGTAATAGATCAGTTCCCCTGGAGAAAATGGCCGCTTTGGCAATTGGACTCTATGGCATTGAAGTCCCTCACCTCTCAAACCCCGCCCTCCTCAGGCTCCTCCCCAAAAATCTCCAGGTATTTCCCAACCCGGAGCTGGCAACCCTACTATACGATCATGTCCACATGCTCCAATCTTCTGCAGAAAGAGCTCTGTGTCCCACCCTCATCTGAAATACGGCAGGCTGGTACATGAGATAGGGGCCTTCTGGCAGCAATGCCCAGCTGCTGGAAATGTTCTGACCTTGGAGGTCCGCTTAGCTCCCTCTCTCCTCATACCTTCAAGCCTGGTCAAAGAACTAGTGTTTCAGTGTGCTGTGGGTTTATGCTGATGGAATATTAGGTTGTGAATGTGATTCTGTCTGGCTTTACTGTAGATTTTTTGCTTTATTTTTGTTGGCTTATTGTATATTATAAGTGATGCTTTCATTTTGAGGTCTTGCTATTTTATGCTTTTATTTGCTGGGGCCTGACGTCCGTCTCTCAGGTGTAGGTGTGCCTATTGCTGTTCTACTTCCTCTGTTGGCCCCTCTCTATTTCTTCCCCTTTCCATTTCCACCTAATCCACCCTGACCCTCAGTGAGAAGGTAAATAAAATGAGTTCCGCCTACCTCACAAGATGCCTGTTGTGGGGATGGGAAGGGAAGCTGCAAGCTGGTTTGAGACTCCTTAAAGGTAGAGAAAATCAGGGTATAAAACCCAACTCTTCTTCTCTTCTAAATTGGGAAAACATTCTTTGAGAGGGAACAATTTGATGAATCTGATTTATGGTTGTTATAATGGACAGATAATGGCCATTTAGCTATGAAGCAGAGAAAAATATTTTGAAGAAGAGCAATTAAAATATACTTTTTTTCATTCTCGAAGCAATAACTTCTGAAAGAAAGAAACTTCATAGGCCCCCTTACATAATGTGAACACCATTTTATTGTATATTGTGCGTTCATTATATTGTGTATATTTTTATTATACTGACCTTGCAAAACAGCTGTTAAAATTTGCACTGTTTTCTATCAATAAATCGAGCCATCTGGAGCTCCTGTAAATATTTTCCATTTGTTTTAATTAGAGTAGCTTGAAGGGTCTGCGAGGAAAGTTCCGCTTGATAACTGTGAAGGAGAGTCTCCTCAAAGGAATCAGTCAGTCCTTCCACCCCCTCCGGAGATGTGCCAGTGGGCAGCTTGGCCGGGGACGGAGCCAACACAGGTGCAGGGAGCGGCTGAATGGGGCGCTCGGGTCCCTGCACCTTGGGAACTGTGGCTGTCAGTTGCTCAGGGGGAGGAGGAAGTGAGACGGGTGGCGCTTCCCCTCCCACCGAAAGCGGCGGCGGTGGGGATCGGGTCTGAGAACGAGTTTGTACGGCCAAAGTGGGCAATAGACCTCATTGGACAGGGGTGAAGAGCAACTCTGTGGGCCGATCAACCTTGGTGGGATATTGGGGAAGTCTGGATAAAGCATCAGCTTCCCTGGTACATATTTCAGGACGAATCGAAACTGGGCAAAGAATCTGGGCCCAGTGTACGTGCTTAGCGGACAGCTTGTGAGCCCCCGTTAGGGCCTCTAGGTTTTTGTGATCGGACCACACTTCAAAAGGTACCTTCGAACATTCTAAAAACTCCCTCCACACTGTCAGGGCATGCTTTACCACAGCGGCTTCCTTTTCCCAAATGGCCCAATTGAGTTCGGATTGAGTGAACTTTTTTAAAAAATAAGCGCACAGATGCAGGTGCCCATCCTCCCGCCACTACCTCGGAAGCGTCTACGTGCACTATGAATGGTTGATTGCAGTCTGGGTGCTGCAAAACAGGCTTGGATGTAAAAAGCTGCTTAAGACTATCGAAGGTGGCTTGACACTGGTGGATCCACTCCACCCGGGCATTGGGTAAGGTGGCTGTATTCCCCTTTCCCTTAGTCTTAAGGAGGTTCGTGATGGGTAGCGCAATCTGAGCGAAATGTGCGAGGAACGCCCTGTAAAAATTTGAGAACCCAAGAAATCTTTGGACCTGTTAATGAGTAGAGGATGGTTCTCAACTGAGCACCGCTTGCACCTTTTCAGGATCCATCGTCAGTCCCTGGTGTGAGATAATATATCCTAGGAACGTCAATTGCTTTTTATGGAATTCACATTTAGACACTTTAGCATACAGCTGATTGTCTCTGAGACGTTGCCACACCTCTCGAACCAGGACAACATGCTCATCCATGGTTTTAGAGTAAATGAGAATGTCATCTAAATAAACCACCACTCCTTTGAACAGTAGCTCATGGAGGATCTCATTAATGAGATGCATAAAGACCCCCGGGGCCCCTTTTAAATTCGAGCATCCCAAAGCGACTGGAAAAGGCTGTCTCTCTGACACCCCCTCCCAGATTCTGACTCTGTAATAAGCCTCGACTAAGTCCAATTTGGAGAAAATGTGTCCCTCCTTCGATTGTCCCAGAAGATCAGAAATGAGGGGGATGGGATAAGCATTCGTTTGAGTAACAGCATTGAGTTTTCGAAAGTCAATACACAAACGCAAATCCCCTGTTTTCTTATGCACAAAGAAAGCCGTGCCGAATACGGCGCGGTGGAGGGTTGGATGAAGCTAAGTTCTTGTCTAAGAATTCGTGAAGCACCGTCTGTTCCGTAGGACTCATTGGGTAGATCTTACTCATTGGCAGTTTTCTGTCCCCCACCACTTCAATAGCACAGTCCGTCCGGCTGTGGGGGGTAACACATCACACTCCTGCACATTAAATATGCAAAGTCCTGATAGTCGGGTGGCAATTGGGTCGGACTGGAGGTGTCTGAGGCCAGGGCAGGAGTTGGTTTGATTACGGTTTTAACTGCCACTTCATATCGGTGTAACTCACATAGTGGGCTATTGAACGTTAAAGTCTCAGCTTCCCAGTCTATGGTGGGACTGTGTCCTTTGAGCCTATTTGCTCCTAACACCACAGCATATCGAACATTGGGCACAATAGTAAAGTTGATTTGTTCCCAATGGTGGCCAATTCCCATTGCTACTCCATCAGTGTGACAGTCGACTGGACCCCCCCTGAAATCACTGCCATCCATTTGAGCAAATTGAACAGGTGCCGGCAAAGGAACTGATTTCACTTGGAGCGCTTTAAAGGTGTTTCGTTAATTAACGAGCGGGCACATCCAGAGTCTATTAAGGCCTTAACTTGTAATTGAGGAACTTTTCTATAATGTTGTAATATCACATCTACATACACAGTCTCTTCTACTTCACTCACCATGAAAGGAGCCTCCGGTTTCGCAGGAACACCTGCGGAGGTCTGCGGTATCGCTCCTTCTACCGCAGACCCAGTCCGTTTTTTGGCTGTTCGAGGGGAGACTCCAAGTTAAGGGCTGGGGAGTTCCAGTGGTCCCTGTCAAGAAGTTGAGGTCCCTCAATTTCTTGGATTGCAGGATTTCTTTTGGTTCAGACCTAGAAGCCTATGAATTCTACGTGGTTGGGATTTTAGACCAGCAAAATAAGTTTCCTTTTGAAAACTGCTTCTGTAGAGGGAGTAAGGTAAGCCTCAGCTGGTGCTCGTTAAAGCCTTCTCTCCCCTTTCTGGAATGCAAGGCCGTGTAGGGCTGTTGAAAAAAAAAATGGTATACTTCGGCTTCAGCAAAATTCAGCCCATTTTTATTCAGGCCATGCTGAAGTCCGAAATCCCCCACTTCGGATCCCTGG
Organism: Euleptes europaea; assembly: GCF_029931775.1. Classification (NCBI taxonomy): domain Eukaryota; kingdom Metazoa; phylum Chordata; class Lepidosauria; order Squamata; family Sphaerodactylidae; genus Euleptes; species Euleptes europaea. The sequence goes on from NC_079316.1 coordinate 107,025,282, forward strand.
AAATTCGGGGGGATCCGGAGTTCGGGGAAAAGTTTGGCCCCCCCGTGCGCCTTCAGGGGGATTTAAACGGGGGGCCTTTAAACAGGTCTGCGTCTCCCAGCCAGGAGGCACAGATCTATTTAAAGGGACCGCCGCGCGCCTCCAGGGAAGCTCCCTTGAGGCGCGCGGGGGACTTCAAACAGATCTGTTCCTCCCGACTGGGAGGCACAGATCTATTTAAAGCCCCCCCAGTCCTGCCGGGAATCCCGGCAGGGCTGGCGGGGGGATGGCAAGACCCTCTGTGCTGTCTGTGCAGACATTGCAGAGGGTTTCTAGACCACCACCCCCCAGCCCTGCTGGGACTCCCGGCAGGGCTGGCGGGGGGCTGGCAAGACCAGGAGTCCCAGCAGGGCTGGGGGGGGGCTTTAAATAGATCTATTTAAAGGGCCCGCCGCACGCCTCCAGGGAAGCTCCCTGGAGGCGCGCGGGGGGGGGGGACATATCTGCGCCTTCCAGCTGGAAGGCGCAGATCTGTTTAAAGGGGCTGAATTTGCCGAATTTATTCAGGAACACCCCGAACTCAGCGAATTCGGCTCCCCGGTTTCCCCCACTTTTTGAGTTCTGTTCATCCGAACCGAAAAACCGCCGAATTGTGGGAAATTCAGCTCTTTTAATGTTCAGACCGAACGGAATCAACAGCCCTAAGGCCGTGCATTGCCATAGTAACAAATCGGTCAGCCATCATGACAATGTCCAGGTGCAGGTAGTTCTGTAAGCTTCCTGACCTGAACACATCAATTCAGGAGTCAGCATTTCTTACCAAGCGATTAATTACCAGCTAATTGCTTTCGTTTTCTCAATTGGCTTCTATGAGCTCATCCTTTTGAGAAAACGGATATAAGGACAAACCAGCCCTAAGCAAACTATGCACGCTTTGGGGTACAACCCATTTGATTTTTGCCCTTAAGGGGGAATCTCTGGTCAAGCTGACCTGCTTAAAGAAAACTTTGGACAACCTTTTGAAACTTTTGAATGCTGGAAGCATCTTTGGAACTTGGTAACTATAAATCTGATGCAAGAAACCTTTGCCAATCCTTTTTGAACCAAAAAGGCTTTTAAATGTACTAGTTAGCTATGCTAAATAGTTTATTATTTTCTTGCTTGAAACTTCATGAACCTTTTCTTTCCTGTAAACCAGCCTGAATCTTATAATAAATTGTTAGCCTTTAAATGGATTGTGTCTTTTGATTTTGGGATTCCAAGCCTAAATTCTAAGTGCCTTGTTTGAGTGTAAAAACCACCTACCAAAAGAACCTAAGATATTTTGGGAGTGTAATCTTTCCCTGGCAGGCTTCTACCTTGCAGGGTAAGTGTTGCACTTAACTTTTGAAGCTTGGCAGGGGGTACTCTGGACCCCGTGCCTGGAGGCTTAACTTTTGGTCCAGAGTTGGTGGCAACTACTGATTAAACCTAGGGTGGAGACCCAGAGTTTAATGTTTTGTCTTTTGGGAAACTTTTGACTAAACCAAAGCAGCTCCAGCTGGTGGAGGCTGGTTGGAGCTCTTTGACAGTCCCCCTCCTCTGAAGAAGTGGAGCTACTTTTCCCAGGAGTAGTAACTGTAATCCTGGACCCCAACGGGTCCGCTGGTGAAAGGTCCATCATCACTTCTCCAGCGTGTAGAGCTGGGGGCTCTTTTCGTCTCAGAGCAATGCTCCGCTCGGCTGCGGTGCCTCTCCCCCGAGTGCCTCCTCTCCCACGAGGAGTCCCCTCTGGCTGGGGAGTGGGACTCGGCAGTCCCGAACATGACGGACAAGTGGCAGCGAAGTGACCCATGGCACAGCAAATGAGGCAGGCTTCCCTTTGAAACCGCAACGCTCGGTCTTGCGGAGGTAGAGCCGGCCTCCACGGGGCCTGAGGAGCGGCAGGTTTGGGAGGGTTTTTCTGGCTTCCCCCCTCCCTGGCCTGCCGTCGGGCAAGGGAAATAAACTGGCGGCGGCTTTCCACTTCCTCCGCCAGCAAAATCCACTCTTCCAAGGTGGCTGGGTCTCGCTGCATGTAAGCCCAGTTTAGAATCTCAGGATGCAACGCTGCTCTGAAGTAATGCACCCGGGTAGCTTCAGTCCAATCCATTATTTTATTAGCGAGTCTTTGGAACTCATCCGCAAACTCTCGGACTGAGGAGGATCCTTGATGGAGTTGTAGGAGGGACGCTTTGGCCTTCTCCCCTTGTAACAGATCCTCGAAACGTCTCCTTAACTCTCGCATGAATTCATTAAGCGACCGTATGGAGCGAGCCCGGGTATCAAACTGGAGGATCATCCATTCTGCAGCCTTTCCAGCCAAAAGCGAGGAAACGGATTTCACTCGAATGTCTTCCGTGGGAAAGGTATGCCCTTGTTCTCTCATGTAACTGTCCACTTGATGCAGAAAACAGGGCAACGCGTCCACGAAGCCATCGAAAGTCACTCGCAAACGGGGTTGCTTCCACTACACGACCGGGACCACAGGCTGGACCGGTCCCACTGCTGGTGGTACCGGCGGTTGTCCAGGGATGGGGTGTCCTGGGGCTGGCTGCCCGGGAGCTGGTTGTACCGGGGCCAGCTGCCCCGGAGGCGGTTGCACCAGAGGTTGCCCTGGGGCTGGCTGCAGCGGAGGCTGCTGGCCGGGGGGTTGTTGGCCTGGGACCGGTGCCAGCGCAGGCGCCGCTTGAGCTCGCTGTAGGGGACTGTACTCATTCATCAACATGTCCATTTGGTTCTGCATACGGGCCATACGATCCAACAGCTCTTGGTTTTGAAATCTCAAGGCATGGATCTCCTCCTCAGCCCCCCCAGTCCATTGGGCTTGGCTGACTTGGTAGTTCGTATTCCAGTCGCCCTCCTCTGCATACGTCCTCCTCCTCCGAATATTCTTGCACATCAGGAGCAAAGGTGAGCCGTTGCCTGCGCGCTACCTCCCGGGGCAGGCCAGGTTCCGGGGAGCCCAAAGAAAATGAGGGGAAAGACCAGTCCAGTCCCCCGCTAACTTTCAACCGCGCTCCAGTTCCTGCTGTTGCTCGCGCCCAAGCGGCAGCCGCATCCACCAACAGTTGCTCCTCCGCCCGCCTCCGGTCAGTGAGCGCCCGTTCCGCCTCGAGTTTGGCGGCGGCGGCAGCCATCACAATTGGTTCGGCTGCTTGCTCCAAGAGCATTTGGATTTCCTTGTGCTGGCCCAACAGCGGTTGGATCTGTTGAGCCAGGCCCACAGAGGAAGGACCAAACTCAGGTTTTAGTACCTTCTCGACATCGGCCGCTGTTGGCGTGGTTGGCGGTAAGTCCATGAGGACCAGGACTGTCCTGGCGGCAGCGCTCTGTGCTTCCCGGCGGCATAGGGTGGGATCTAGAACAGTTTGCGGAACGTCTCCCCCCTGAGCCCCCGCCATTGGGAAACAGAACTCGGGCCCCTGGATTGGGGCTGCCGACTCCTGTTGCATCCCACGGAGCGCAAGCTCAGCCAATAACCGAGTTAGGAGAGGAAAGTCCTCTTGCGCCAACCGGGCCTCCTCCAGCAAAGTATCCAGTCCCAAAAGGTTGTTGTGGGCACATAAATCAGCATCCTGAGTCCTCCAGGGGGTTGCTGCTGCCAGGTGACGCCACTGATAAATCACCAGCCCAACCAGCCGGGTGGACTCTGCGTAAGTCCGCTGCGCCTCCTCCAAGATGGCACGCAGAAAGTCGGGGTCCTCGGAGAGCCCGTCCTGCGCCCTAGCCGAGGAGACGAGTGTCTAGGCAAACCCTCCAGGGCTCCAGCCAAGGTCAGCAAGTAAGGATAGCACTAGTGTCCTAATGTAAGCTCTAGTCCTGCGGCCCCCTTAAACAGACTTCAGCAGACAACAAATCCACAAAAGCAGTTTTATTGGGTAGAATTGACAGGTTTCAGAAGCCACTAGTAAGGGTCAAAGGCAAGGTACATAGCATATATGGAAGAGCAAAAGGAGATAACCGGTTACCCAGGCAAACACCCAAGAGGCAGGAAGGAGTACTTGGCGATTCCCACAGTATGGGAATCTATGAAGACTAAACACGGGGCATAGACTGGCCTTGGACAGAATAGAACAACAGCACCTGGAAGCAGCACAATCGCACTACCGCATACCATCCTCATGGCCTGCTCCTGACAGGTTGCCAACTTTTGGGGGATGTGCTTGTTGCAACACCAAAAGAGAGGGAGGCAGAGAGAGCAAGAAAAGGCTGAACAGGGAGGAAGGCGTTTAAACGCACCGCTCTGCTCACCCTTATAACCCAAACTGTGTGAATGATTTCAGGTGAGATTCATAGGTATTTGCTGATCTCCCCCAGAACACTCTCGTGTCATTCGGTTCACAAAGGTGATAAGAAATTAATGAATATTTTTAGAAGGCTGCTTCCTTGTTCCTTACATTATAAGCAAGAACCCTCGTATGGCAACTGGTCTGAAGGAAAGAAAAATCAACCTCCAGGTAATAGCTGGGTTGCCAACCTCCAAGTACTAGCTGGACATCTCTGGCTATTACAACTGATCTCCAGCCGATAGAGATCAGTTCACCTGGAGAAAATGGCTGCTTTTGCAATTGGACTCTATGGCATTGAAGTCCCTCCCCTCCCCAAACCCCGCCCTCCTCAAGCTCCACCCCCAAAATCTCCAGGTTTTTCCCAACCCGGAGCTGGCAACCCTATACCGGCAGAGAAGTGACTAGAGCTAGATTTGAGTCCAGTAGCACCCAAAAGACCAACAAGATATTCGGAGTGTGAACTTTTTGAGAGTCAAGTGGATTGAAAGTGCATTATTTGGCATACATGAAAGCGAACTCAAGTTTCGTACAATGTTTGTGAAGCTTTCCTATATCCTGAAATTGGCCCCACATCGTATCAAGAGGGAGGGGACTTCTGGGGATGATTTTGTAGTATGCAAAAACAACAAGCAAGTTTATTTTGGCATTTAAATAACAATTAGTTGGACAATATAAGTTGATTTCATAACAATCAAATGTGCCTTCACATAATTCATCACCGAAACATGTAAATTTTGTATCATTGTGTTAAAAATCACACAATTTCATATTTTCTAAGTATAAAATGCTTGTAACGCTACAGGATTGACAGTGCAATACATTCAAAATTCAGCATCTTTACATCGTAAAAAGGTAAAGGTCCCCTGTGCAAGCACCGGGTCATTCCTGACCCATGGGGTGACGTCACATCCCAGCGTTTCCAAGGCAGACTTTGTTTGCGGGGTGGTTTGCCAGTGCCTTCCCCAGTCATCTTCCCTTTACCCCCAGCAAGCTGGGTACTCATTTCACCGACCTCGGAAGGATGGAAGGCTGAGTCAACCTTGAGCCGGCTACCTGAAACCGACTTCTGTCAGGATCGAAAGGTCGTGAGCAGAGTTTTTGACTGCTGTACTTCAGCTTAACACTCTGTGCCACGGGGCTCACAAGTATATTAATGGCAAATTCTGTCATGATCTCTGTATTTACGAGCTCTTTCCTACTGCTTGCTAATTTTTTGCAAGTGATTTGCTGATTTTTGCAACTTGCCATTGGAAGTGAGTGTATTTAAAGTCTGTTAAAGGTCTCACACAGTTCAGTGCTGTGATCATGGAAAAAATGTTATTGGCCATCTGTGGCATCTGTTACTGGCCATCTGTGTGGCATATTTTACAAAAGACCGACTTTCATCTGAACCTCCCCGTGTGGTAAATGAGACAAAAAGTTTGTATGTACAGGTGGAGTATCCCTTATCTGGACATCCAAGATCCCATATCTGGACTGATCCAAAAAACGGACCCTTTGAGCCGGCATGCAGGCAGATTCGTGCTGCCTGCTTTTAAGGTTTCCTCTCGCCTAAATATATTTATACACACACACACACACACACACACACACACACACACACACACACACACACACATATATATATATATATATATATATATATATATATATACAGTATATATACTGTATATATATGTGTGTGTGTGTGTATATATATATACAGTGTAGGCTGCAACATATGTGGAGACTGAAAGCCTGACGTTGTTAGTTTAAGAAGAATATAAGAAAGGCCCTGCTGGAACAGCCCATCAAGTCCAGCAGTCTTTTCACACAGTGGCCAACCAGGGGCTTCGGGGAAACCCACAAGCAAGATGACTGCAGCAGCACCATCTTGCCTGGGTTCCACAGCACCTAATATTAGACATGCTCCTCTGATACTAGAGAGAATAGGTATGCATCATGACTAGTAGCCATTTTTGACTAGTAGCCATGAATTGTCCTCTCCCCTTTGTTTGTTGATTGTTGTTTTTGTTGCTCTTGTTTAACAGTTGATACAGGCATTCTGGTGGGATAGTTCCACCTTTGCTTTCGGATGGTTCAATGTACACAAAATTATTTTAAAAGGTTCTTTAAAATTACATTCAGGCTATGTGTATGAAGTGTATATAAAACATAATTTGGGTCCCATCCCCAAGATTATCTCATTATGTATATGCAAAAATTCCAAAATATTCCAATCTAGGGAAAGATCTGGTCCCAAACAGTCCGGATAAGGGATACTCAACCTATAGTGGATCACTGAATACAGCCTTAATGGATCTAGACACAGGCAGTTTAAATTTCACACACTGTTAACCGGATCAAACTGCATGGAACATCATTCCAATTGCCATCCATATATATTTCTATACAATCCTCATGGGGCCCGTTGGGTTCGTGTGGGGCCCATTTTGAGTATTCCATTCGATCGCCATTTAAATGCTTAAAGATGCCTTCCGTTTCCTGGTCGTTCATTCCAAGGAGTGCGTTTTTCCCAAACTGGGCAACAAGACTCTGCACGGCCTGGTTCTCCTCCTCATTCCTTGGGGAAGCAATTTGCATGCCGAACTGGGAGCACGTTGTTTTTGAAAGCTCATAATTCCCTTCCTGTCCGTTGGTTACAAATTTTTTCCCTCCTGCTGTTGTGCTGTTTGGAAAAATTTGACCTAGAAAGGCTGGAAAAGAATACAACCAAAGTTAATTTTTTTCCATACACACTTTTGTCATAACAGTCCAGTCTATCTGAATTATGCTGCATGTTTGGCTATGCATGTGAGAGCCAGCATGTTGTGGTGGTTAAGAGTGGTGGTTTGGAGCAGTGGACTCTAATCTGGAGAACTGGGTTTGATTCCCCACTCCTCCACATGAGCGGTGGACTCTAATCTGGAGAACCGGGTTCGATTCCTCACTCCTCTATATGAGCAGTGGATTCTAATCTGGTGAGCTGGATTAGTTTCCCCACTCCTTTGCATGAAGCCAGCTGGGTGACCTTGGGCTAGTCACAGTTCTCTCCAAACTCTCTCAGCCCCACCTACCTCACAGGGTGTCTGTTGTGGGGAGAGGAAAGGACGGTGATTGTAAGCTGGTTTGATTCTTCCTTAAGTGGTAGAAAAAGTTGGCATATAAAACCCAACTCCAACTCCTCCTCCTCCTTCTTCTTCTAGAGCATTGCATATCTTGAGTGAATATGATTTATGGAATACAGCTTTCTGTCTTACCTGTTTTACTTGTGGTCGACTGGAGATCCTGTAGCTGCTCTTGTAAATGATTGATCTGAGTTTTAAGTAGTTCAAGTTCTAAAAGGAAAAAAAAACATTACTCTTGTTGTATTTTTTTCATCCTTCACCAACCCTGAATAATTAATCCTTGAAGAAGACTCTATTCCTACGATTAGTCTTATCTGGAAGGTTTCCTGGTCGTTCATTCCAAGGAGTGCGTTTTTCCCAAACTGGGCAACAAGACTCTGCACGGCCTGGTTCTAGAGCATTGCATATCTTGAGTGAATATGATTTATGGAATACAGCTTTCTGTCTTACCTGTTTTACTTGTGGTCGACTGGAGATCCTGTAGCTGCTCTTGTAAATGATTGATCTGAGTTTTAAGTAGTTCAAGTTCTAAAAGGGAAAAAAAACATTACTCTTGTTGTATTTTTTTCATCCTTCACCAACCCTGAATAATTAATCCTTGAAGAAGACTCTATTCCTACGATTAGTCTTATCTGGAAGGTTGACTTCCAACTCGGGTTGCCAACCACCAGATCGTGGCTGGAGATCTCCCACTATTACCACTGATCTTCAGGCTATCAAAATCAGTTCCCCTGGAGAAAATGGCTGCTTAGGCAATTGGACTCTATGGCATTGAAGTTCCTTCCCTCTCCAAACCCCGCTCTCCTCAGGCTCCGCCCCAAAAATCTCCTGCCGGTTGTGAAGAGGGACCTGGCATCCCTAAGAAGAGAGAATAGGGTTGCCAACTCTGAGTTGGGAAATTCCTGGAGATTTGGGGGGTTGAGCCCAGGGAGGGCAGGGTTTGGCAAGGGGAGTGACCTCTGTGGGGTAAAAGGCCACCCTCCAAAGCCGTCATTTTCTCCAGGGGAACTGATCTCAGTTGTCGAGACCAGTTGTAATTCCGGGAGATTGTAATTCTGGAGCCTGAGGGGGGCGGGGTATGGGAATGGGAGGGACTTCAATGCCATAGAGTCCAATTGCCAAAGTGGCCATTTTCTCCAGGTGAACTGATCTCTATTGGCTGGAGATTAGTTGTAATAGCAGGAGACCTCCAGCAAGTACCTGGAGGTTGGCAACTCTAGGATCATCCCATATTCTTATTGGGTTTATGCATGAAAACAAAACATACAATAAAAAATCACTTATTGTATAGATTCCCCTCCCCGGAGACCTCTTACCTCTGATTCCACTGTCCCCTTTGGGTCCTCTTTCACCTTGATCTCCTTTAAGCCCAGGAGGGCCGGCTTTTCCTGAGGGTCCCTGTATCCCTCGTAATCCTGAAAATGCATTATAGCGATGAACAGAAATGATGTGACAAAAACCCTCGGCTATTCTCCTGGGTAGATTCTTAAATCAACCCAGAGAGCTGAGAAAATGCTCATGTACGGTGGGAGCAGAAGAGTCCCTGTCACACATTTTATTACATTGTGAATTTTATTTGGAATTTAGAAGATTCACAATTGAACCGTGGTTACAACAATTTGGCTTTTTTACATCAATCTATAACCAAAGAGAGTTTAATTATTCAATTTCTGCTCGAGGATAAAAATCCTGCTTTATCCTATGATGTAGCCAGATTTTGTTGGAAGGCTATTTTTCTTCTTCTTCTTTCCCCCCCAGTATGTTGATAAATGTATTTTAACGTCTATTTTAGGATATTTTATTTTATTCTCTCCACTTAATGGCATATATGTACCTGCATTGTTTTGTAATTTTATGCTGGCCATTGGCTGTAACAACAATAAACAATGATGTGACAAAAAGGACAATAAGAACCAAATGCTCTTATTCAACAAAATTCAACAATAAGAGTATTGCTCAACAGAATATTCTGAAGCAAATAAAACGAGAAACCCACGTTGTTGTTGTTTTTTGGAAGGCAATGATATTAGGTCCTTTCTACCCTGTGAAGCCTCCTATTCAATGCTGCACAGTATTGAATAGGAGGCTTCACAGGGATCATTCTCTATGCCCCCTTTTTTGAACCTTTTTGAACTTTCGCTCCCAAACCAATTGTTCATTTGTTCATTCATTCATCTTACAGGAACGGCACGCCCGGGGTGCATACTATATGGAGAAGGAGGCTGATGCCTGCAATTAGTTCAGTATATGCACGTGCAATGTAAGGGAAGCTAGTGCCTTGGCAATTCTTAGGGGTGCATAGTTTGCACAACAGGCTCTGCTCTCAGCACTTCATTTTTGGCCATTAATCATCATTTATACATCTTTGTGGGAGACTGCACTTATAGTGTGGGCTGTAGACTTTAACATCACTGTCATTAACATCATTGTCATTACAGTTGTCAGAATATAATGGCTTTGTATATTATATTATTGTATTAGACATAGGAATATTTATTGTCACATAGAAAAGTGTAATAGTGTATGTATATGCTTATATTGTTATTTAACAATACAACTTGAATTGGTATAGGAATTCTATTTGGTTTTTTAGTTTCTATTATTGGAGTCTTGTGCTGCTTCTTGGGTTGTGTCACACATTCTGCAGCATTGGTGTTTCTCTCTATTCATTTCTAAACCTCCAGCTGGTGATCTCCTGCTATTACGACTAATCTCCCGGAACTCAATTGATCTCCAGAGATTAGTTCCCCTGGAAAAAATGGCACCATCAAACTCTATGGTACACTATAGAGTCTATATGAAATCAAAATATTGTCGAAGGCTTTCACGGTCAGAGTTCATTGGTTCTCATAGGTTATCCGGGCTGTGTAACTGTGGTCTTGGTATTTTCTTTCCTGACGTTTCGCCAGCAGCTGTGGCCGGCATCTTCAGAGGTGTAACACTGAAGGACAGTGTCTCTCAGTGTCAAGTGTGTAGGAAGAGTAATATATAGTCAGAAAGGGGTTGGGTTTGAGCTGAATCATTGTCCTGCAAACAGTAACAAAGGTAATGTGCTAACCATTGTCCTGTAAGTATCAAGATAATGTGCTAATGAGGGTGTGGTATGTTAATATGGAACCATTGTATCCTGAAGTGATGTTAATGTGTGAAATCCAAAGCTAATCTGCATGGCTATTGTTGACTGTAGTCTTTGTTAGTCTGGAGGTTTTTAAGACAGGAAGCCAAGCCTTATTCATTCTTAAAATCTCTTCTTTTCTGTTAAAGTTGTGCTGATGTTTATGAATTTCAATGGCTTCTCTGTGCAATCTGACAAAATAGTTGGTAGAATTGTCCAGTCTTTCAGTGTCTTGGAATAAGACCCTGCGTCCTGTTTGTGTCAGTCCATGTTCAGCCACTGCTGATTTCTCAGGTTGGCCCAGTCTGCAGTATCTTTCATGTTCTTTTATCCTTGTTTGTATGCTGCGTTTTTTTGTCCCGATGTAAACTTGTCCACAGCTGCAAGGTATACGATATACTCCTGCAGAGGTGAGGGGGTCTCTTTTGTCTTTTGCTGATTGTAGCATTTGTAGTATTTTCTTGGTGGGTTTAAACACTGTTTGTAGGTTATGTTTTTTTCAAAATTTTCTTCATCCTATCAGTGACTCCTTTAATAAATGGCAAGAATACCTTTCCTATGGGAGACTGTTTTTCCTGAGTTTTCTGATTTTTGTTTGGTTTAATGGCCCTTCTGATTTCATTCTTGGAGTAGCCGTTTGCTAGCAGTGCGTGATTTAGATGATTAGTTTCTTCCTTGAGAAACTGTGGTTCACAGATCAGTCTTGCACGGTCCATTAATGTTTTGATTATTCCTCTTTTCTGTCGGGGGGGGTGGTTGGAGTTTTTTGTAAGTAGCGATCTGTGTGAGTTGGTTTCCGGTAGACCTTGTGACCTAACTGAAAGTTTGTTTTACGGATGACAAGGGTATCAAGAAATGGGAGTTTACCCTCAATTTCCTTTTTCATGGTAAACTGAATGTTTGAATGGATATTATTAAGATGGTTTAGAAAGTCCATTAATTTTTCTTCACCATGGCTCCAAATAGTAAATGTGTCATCTACGAACCTGAACCAGACTGTAGGTGCCGATTCTAATGCTGTCTTTTCAAAATATTCCATGTAAAAGTTTGCTATTACTGGACTGAGTGGACTTCCCATAGCTACTCCATCAATCTGTTCGTAAAATTCTTTATCCCATAGGAAATAACTTGTTGTCAGACAATGGTGAAATAAGGCTGTTATATCTTCTGGAAAAATCTGATTAATCAATGAGATTGTGTCTTTTACTGGAACTGTGGACAGGTTTACATCGGGATAAAAAAATGCAGCATACAAACAAGGATAAAAGAACATGAAAGATACTGCAGACTGGGCCAACCTGAGAAATCAGCAACATGGACTGACACAAACAGGACGCAGGGTCTTATTCCAAGACACTGAAAGACTGGACAATTCTACCAACTATTTTGTCAGATTGCACAGAGAAGCCATTGAAATTCATAAACATCAGCACAACTTTAACAGAAAAGAAGAGATTTTAAGAATGAATAAGGCTTGGCTTCCTGTCTTAAAAACCTCCAGACTAACAAAGACTACAGTCAACAATAGCCATGCAGATTAGCTTTGGATTTCACACATTAACAGATCACTTCAGGATACAATGGTTCCATATTAACATACCACACCCTCATTAGCACATTATCTTGATACTTACAGGACAATGGTTAGCACATTACCTTTGTTACTGTTTGCAGGACAATGATTCAGCTCAAACCCAACCCCTTTCTGACTATATATTACTCTTCCTACACACTTGACACTGAGAGACACTGTCCTTCAGTGTTACACCTCTGAAGATGCCGGCCACAACTGCTGGCGAAATGTCAGGAAAGAAAATACCAAGACCACTGTTACACAGCCCGGATAACCTACGAGAACCTATATGAAATCCCTTCCCAAATTCCTCCATAGGCACCTTCCCCCATCTCCAGGAATTTCCCAGACCAGAGTTATCAACTCTATATGCCTGGTTGTACTTTAAAAAAAAGAAAAAGCCCTATGAAGCATAGGTTCATCCAAGGGTTGCCAGGCCCCCCTCCGCCACCAGGGGGATTTTTTGAGGGCAGAGCCTGAGAAGGGCGGGGTTTGGGGAGGGAAGGGACTTCAATGCCATAAAGTTTAATTGCCAAAGTGGCCCTTTTCTCCAGGGGAACTGATCTCTAGCGGCTGGAGATCAGTTGTAATAGCGGGATATCTCCAGCCACCATCTGGAGGTTGGCAACCTTTGTTCAACCACTAAACCTGGGGTCCCCAATCTTTTTGGGCCTGTGGGCACCTTTTTAATTCTGACACAGGTTGGTAGGCACAGCCAAAAAATTGGCTTCCACAGCTTACCTTCAATCCCTGTGCTGTGGTGGCAGCTACTGCCAAATCAGTGGATTTGTAAAAATCTGCAAAGCCTACCCAGTCTCCAGTGGTCACTCAGAAGCCTTGCTTGGGCAGAAACTCCACCTGGCCCTGCCCACTCTCTAAAGACACTCGGTGGGCACCAGCAAAGGTGTTGGCAAAGGCCATGGCATCCGTGGGTACCACGTTGCATCAAACCATGACTCTCCTGTTGATGCTGATATTGGATGCTACCCAATTGTTCAGTCCTTACCTTGGTCTCCCTTTTCACCATTTGGACCTTCCTTTCCATCTCTTCCTGGTAACCCCTGACTCCCAGGGGTCCCTGGCAGTCCATTGGTCCCCGGAGTACCGGGCAATCCGTTCGCTCCAGCCAGGACAGTGCAGGTGTTGATTTTCTCTTCACAGTTGCAAGGCTCAGGGTGGGAGGCTCGCACCAATGACACCCCCAACAGAAGGACGCAGAAAAAATGAAGCCGCATAGCTCACAGAGTGAGTTCTGTGGGAGAAATAACCACATCTATATTGTTAGGTCAAGTATTGTTGTGCCTAGAAAACGCTATCCAGATAGGTCCGATCAAGGATAATGCACTGGAGATCAGGAATTATTTTAACAGCTTACTATTTAATGGTACCAAGTTTTAAACAGTACAAAGCTGGGATCAAATCTCTCCAGCCCAAAAGCAAAAGAAAGAATCACACTTGCCGTTCTCCAAGCATCAAGCTTTATACATTTCTAACAATGGATTTCAGTATACAATCCTAATTTTCTCATGCTGTCATCCTTAACAAACAATTTCTGCATTAAGCCAGTTCTTTAGCTGAGACGTGAAGGTCCCGTTACCAAGATAAGCTAGCGAAGCACAGGAAAGCCGGCACTGTTTGGCAATGTCGCAGATTAAGGAATGTATGTGAGTGCTTTTATGCAGACTATGTCAATAGAAAGCAAGAGGAAAGAGAGGAAGGGGGGGTTTCTTGACACACATTTATCTACATGGGTGTCACGTCTAAAAAGGAGGATCCCTGCACCTGTTTATGTACTCAGGGGCAGTTAATAGTGCCACGGGTAAAATACCTTTATTTGGGGCAGTTCAGTATCACATAGAAAAGAGGTAAAGGAAGAATATCAGACCAGAGGTCAACAACAAGAATTCAAAGAATTATTATTTTTTACAAAAATTGTGTATAAAATTTATGAAAAGTGAACTACGAAAATAAATAAATTTGTGTCACAATATGACAGACAATTCCTCAATACATCAGTATCTAATAGGTCATTTGCCTGAAGAGGAGATAACTGAGAGATGATATGATAACCATCTTCAAGTACTTGAAGGGCTGTCATATAGAGGAGGGTGCCGAGTTTTTTTCTGTTGCCCCAGAAGGTCGGACCAGAAGTAATGGGTTAAAATTAAATCAAAAGAGTTTCCGTCTAGACATCAGGAAGAATTTTCTAACAGAGCGGTTCCTCAGTGGAAAAGGCTTCCTCGGGAGGTAGTAAGTGCTCCTTTCATGGAGGTTTTAAGGAGAGGCTAGACAGCCATCTGTCAGCAATGCTGATTCTATGACCTTAGGCAGATCATGAGAGGGAGGACATCTTGGACATTTTCTGGGCATGGAGTAATGTGAGGGTCTCTGTCTTTGTGTCTCTGCTTTCCATCACCTGCGGTGTTATCAGTGAACTCGTAAAAGCAGTTCACACCTTCTGGTCTCAGGCGCCAGGCCTGATGGCCCATGTATCTTCCCCCCCGCTGTTCTTCCTGCCAGTACTCCCTCAGGCCGGTGCGGCCTTGGAAGTGTGATAGCCGCACCAGACTTCCTGGGATCCGTCTGATGTTTTGTATTATGCCAAGCTTGTAACTTCCCATAACAATAAGTGTGAACCCCAGTGCCCCAGTGCCCTGGAGTCAATATATTCTGTAAACCCGTATAGCCCCTCACTTGCAACTTTCTACCTGTGCCTGTCTCATCTCCTGAAGGCTTCAATAAATCTATTGTTTCTGTATCAACGTCTGAGCAACTGATTTGGAGAAGCAAACTCAGAGAGGGGGATCTCTCACATTAAGTTGCAAGTCCTTGCCTCTCGGACTGCAGCTGTACCGCTTTGGACAGAATGTCAGCCGACGAGGACACCACCCCTAACCCCGATGCCCCCAAGGAACCGGACGAGCCGGAGAAGCCGGACCCGAAGGAGGAGGGAGCCAAGCCAAAGAAACCGAAGGGTCGCGCCCCCGACCAAGATCGGGACGGACGTCCCCGGGGGCTTACTTATTGGCTGGACTCTCCCAAGGGCTGGTCGCTCTCGCGGACTGCGGCGAAGGATCGCCGGTTGGCCTTCCCCAGCACGGGACTCGAAGGGGACCCGGCCCGCAAAGAGGCCCTCATGGAGGAAGAACGACAGCAGTGGCAGGAAGACCGCCGGGCTATGCAGGAGCAGATGGAGATCATGCAACGCGTAATGGGTGAGATGGCCACGACCCTAGATGCGCTGAAGTTGCAACCTCCAGCCGGTGCTCCCCCAGACGGGGCGCCGGTAGTTCCGCCCGCAACCCCTGCCCCCCCGGCCCGTCGGGACCTGAAAGTCACGTATGACGGGTCGGGAGACCAGTTGACCTTTTTTATGGTCCAAGTAGACATTTTTATGCGGGAACAAGGCCGAACCTTCGTTTCTGAGGAGTCCCGGGTGCAGTACGTGGCTTCCTTACTGCAAGGGGAGGCGGCTGCCTGGATGGTGTTGCAGTATGAACTCCGCTCGCCGGTGCTGCGAACCCTGGACGAGTTCATGGTAGCACTCCGAAACCGTTTTGAGGACCCGACTCTGGGTGAGCGGGCTAAAGCCTCCCTGATGCAACTGCGCCAAGGGACTAAGTCGGTGGCGCAGTATGCAAGTGAGTTCCAGTCACTGGCTAGCCGAATTCTGGACTGGAGTGAAGCTACCTTGGTACAATGTTTCAGGGAGGGTCTCAACCCAGACCTCCAACATTGGGCCTTCATGCAAGGGAACCCCCCGGATGTGGAAGGTTGGGTTCGCCATGCTGCTGACATCGAGAATCGCAAACAACTCCTGAACTTGTCCAAGCAACGGCTTGGGCGAGACCCCAGGCCCCGAGGTGACCGTGGCCGGGAACTCCGGCAAGGGGGTGGCGGGGGTCTCTCGGCCGCGGAACGCCGCAAGCGGTTCGAGGCCGGCGTCTGCCTGATCTGCGGGGGAAAGGGTCACTTTGCATCGCAATGCCCCTCTCGCTCAGGCCGTCCGACCCCCCCCCGCCAAACCCAGGCCGAGCCGACGAAACCGGCCGCCGACAGCCAGCCTCGCCGCAGAAGTGGACCACTGAGCCGGCGCTCCGGCGCACCCTCCGCTCTCCACGCGCGCCCCCAGGATGGGGCATCCGACTCTACGGTCCCATCGGGGTCCCGGATTACAAATACCGTCTTTGATTCGGACGGCTCCCCGGAAGCCACCACCCCGTCCCCCTCTTCCAGCGAGGAGGAAGAGTGGGAACAGCCGGCAAAAAACGCCGTCGGTCTGCTGTAGAGGGGGCTCCGCAGCAGACCGTCCCTATCGTTGTGCAAGGAGCTCCACCGATGGTAAGCGCCCAAGAGGACAATGTATTTGTGCGTGTTCATCTGTCCCTACCCAAAGGGGGTCCCCCGTTAGAGGTCCCCGCGTTGGTCGACTCGGGGTGTGCCCGCACCATGATAAATGAGGAAACTGCCAAGAAGTTGGGTGTCCGGCGCAAGCGGCTTCCGGGACCCCTCCGTTTTTCCCAAATGGACGGGAGTGACTTTAAACGGGGCCCTGTGACCCACAGAACTGCAGCCGTGATTATGTCCGTGGGGGAACATTGGGAACGGTTGTATTTCACCATCGCCCCTATTGTAACCCCTGTGGTGTTAGGGATGAACTGGTTAAGGGGACACAATCCCTCCATTGATTGGGTTAAACGGGTGCTTTCCTTCCCCGAAAACCCCTGTGGGTTGCATGACAAGGAACGGGTACTCAGAACTCCAGCCGCCGCACTGGTAGGGTCCCCCGCCCCAGTCTCTCCTCAATTACCCTCTGAGTACTCGCAGTTTACTGATGTTTTCGATGTTAGAGAGTGCGACGAACTGCCTCCCCACAGAGAAACGGACTGTGCCATCGAGATTGTAGGGGAAGGCAAACTGTCTAAGGGAAAGGTTTACCCCATGAGCCCTAGTGAAAAGACTGTATTGCGAGACTATCTGGATGTCAATCTGGCGAGGGGTTTCATACGCCCCTCCAAGGCTCCTTATTCAGCCCCAGCTTTCTTTGTAAAGAAAAAGACGGGAGATTTAAGACTGTGTATTGACTTTCGCAGACTGAACGCAGTCACCCAGTCTAATGCTTACCCCCTCCCTCTTATTCCTGACCTTCTAGCACAATTAAAGGAGGGCCGAATCTTCACCAAACTGGACTTGGTAGAAGCCTACCACCGCATTCGCATCAAAGAAGGAGACGAACCCAAAACGGCCTTTTCCAGTTGTTTTGGGATGTTTGAGTACCTGGTCATGCCGTTCGGACTTTCGGGGGCTCCGAGTGTCTTTATGCAATTAATTAATGAAGTTTTGCATGATTTACTGTTTCGGGGGGTGGTGGTATTTCTCGATGACATTCTTATTTACTCTGAGACCATGGAAGAACATGTGCGCCTAGTGCGAGAAGTGCTCCAGCGGCTGCGGGAGCACAAACTGTATGCTAAGGTGTCCAAGTGTGAATTCCACCAACCTTCTATTACATTTCTGGGGTATGTGATTTCCCACCAAGGGTTGGAAATGGACCCCGCCAAGGTCCAGGCGGTGCGGGACTGGGAAACCCCCACTACCCGCCGCCAACTTCAACAGTTTTTGGGGTTTGCCAACTTTTACCGGAATTTCATTCCCAACTTTGCCCAAGTTGCGCTTCCCCTCACTGCCCTGTTGCGTACCAAGGACAGGGGGGCTAGCGCCGCACTCCCCTCAGCCCGTCTGCAATGGTCTCCCCAGTGCCAGCAAGCTTTTGAACGTTTAAAGCTACTTTTTTCATCCGAACCCGTTTTGGCTCACCCGGATTGCACCAAGCCCTTCGTGGTGCAGGTGGATGCCTCGGATGTAGCCATGGGCGGGGCCCTATTGCAGAGGGATGAGGGGGGACGGTTGAGGCCATGCGCCTACTTCTCCAAGAAGTTTTCCCAGTCCGAAATCAACTGGGCCATTTGGGAGAAGGAGGCAGCAGCGGTCAAACATGCCCTTACCATATGGAGACACTTCTTGGAGGGGGCCGAGCTGCCGTTCGAAGTGTGCACAGATCACAAGAATCTTGAGGCTCTCAAGGGAGCTAGAAAACTCAATGCCAAACAAATTCGGTGGGCCCAATTTTTTGCAAAATTCCGGTTCACCCTCAAACATGTCCCTGGCAAAGAAAATGCCCTAGCTGATGCTTTGTCACGACTTCCCCAGTATCGCAACGATTTCGATCGCCCCGTCGACTCCCTGTTCACTCCCGAACAGCGAGGGGAAGTCCCTGGCTTGGCCGTCACCACCCGATCCCAAGCCCGCCAACCGGAGACCCCCCCTACGCTCAAAGGTATCCCGGAAGCATTCCAACAGCGACTCCGGGACGCCTCCTTACAGGAGGAGGAGCACCATCTCCTCCCCACTGGCTTGGAACGAACCAACACTTGGTGGGTGCAAGGGGGGAAACTATATGTCCCATCTTCCCTTCGCAAAGAAGTATTGGGACTTGTACATGGGGCCAGGCTAGCGGGTCATTTTGGTTTCATAAAAACGCTTCACCTGGTTCGAAGGCAATTCTGGTGGCCCGGTATGAGATCTGATGTAGAGTTGTATGTGCGCAGCTGCCCCACCTGCGCCACAGCCAAGAAACGGATGGGAAAACCCCCGGGGCTTCTCAAACCGCTTGAGAACCCCTCCCGTCCCTGGGAAGTCATCGCCATGGATTTTATCACCGACCTACCTCCAAGTCGGGGGAAAACGGTTCTCTGGGTTATCACAGACCTCTTTTCCAAACAGGTTCATTTCGTTCCATGTGCAGGTCTTCCTTCAGCCCAGGGCTTAGCTAAACTGTTCATCACGCACGTCCTCAGGCTACACTCGATCCCGAGGAAGGTCCTCTCCGACCGGGGGGTCCAGTTTGTTGCCAAATTCTGGCGGGCTTTCCTAAAGTTAATGGGAGTGGAGGAACAGGGCCTTTCTTCCGCCTATCACCCCCAAACGGATGGTCAAACGGAACGAGTAAATGCGGTAGTAGAATGTTATTTGCGTTGCTATGTAAATTTCCACCAGGACGACTGGGTCGACCTGCTGCCATTTGCCGAATATGCGTACAACAATGCGCCTCATTCCTCTACCGGCTTTAGTCCCTTCCAAGTTATATACGGGACGGATTTTGGCCCTTTCGGTTCTGCCCCCGTCTCGCCAGAGCTCCAGTCTACCCCTGATCTTCAGGAGTGGATTCAGGTGGTTAAATCCACCTGGCCATGGTTGCTCAAAAATCTGGAAAGGGCAAAAAGCAAGTACAAGGAACAAGCAGACAAACACCGGTCTCCGGGATGGGAACTCAAGGTGGGGGAGCAAGTCTATCTGTCCACCAAAAACCTCCGCTCTCTTCGCCCCTGCAAAAAACTGAGCGACCGTTATGTAGGACCTTTCCCCATTACCAGAGTAATCAACGAGGTTACCGTGGAACTGAGTCTCCCTAAGACTCTCAAGGGAGTTCATCCAGTCTTCCATATAAGCCTCCTCAAACCTTATGTAGCAGCTCCCCAGTTCCACCCCCCTCCCGCTCATGAGATTCCTACCGTAGTAGGAGGGGATACCCATTTGGAAATATCCAAGGTTTTAGATTCCAAATGGAAGAAAGGGAAACTGTTTTACTTTGTTCGCTGGAAAAACCTTGGCTCCGCTCATGACGAATGGGTGGCCGCACCCCACATGGCAGCTCCTCGCTTGGTCCGAGAATTCCACCTCGCTTATCCCGATAAGCCTCGTCCTCTCGGAGGGGGGCCTTAAGGGGGGCAGAATGTGAGGGTCTCTGTCTTTGTGTCTCTGCTTTCCATCACCTGCGGTGTTATCAGTGAACTCGTAAAAGCAGTTCACACCTTCTGGTCTCAGGCGCCAGGCCTGATGGCCCATGTATCTTCCCCCCCGCTGTTCTTCCTGCCAGTACTCCCTCAGGCCGGTGCGGCCTTGGAAGTGTGATAGCCGCACCAGACTTCCTGGGATCCGTCTGATGTTTTGTATTATGCCAAGCTTGTAACTTCCCATAACAATAAGTGTGAACCCCAGTGCCCCAGTGCCCTGGAGTCAATATATTCTGTAAACCCGTATAGCCCCTCACTTGCAACTTTCTACCTGTGCCTGTCTCATCTCCTGAAGGCTTCAATAAATCTATTGTTTCTGTATCAACGTCTGAGCAACTGATTTGGAGAAGCAAACTCAGAGAGGGGGATCTCTCACAGAGTAGGGGTCACTGGGTGTGTGGGGGGGAGGTAGTTGTGAAATTCCTTCATTGTGCAGGCGGTTGGACTAGATGACCCTGGTGGTCCCTTCAAACTCTATGTTTCTGTGTAATGTGTGAAAATACTTAACAACTGTTTACAAAGTCACACATCAAAAATTGCATTCACAGTAAGTGATGATTCTTAACAAATATAAACAGAGTCACACAGCAAAATTACAAACAGCAAAATTACAAAGACAGAAAGGCCAGCTAATATTTCCTGTTTCGATTTCTTCATCAGTCCAAATGACCCATAACTACTAAATCAACATTTCCCAGCAGAATCAAAACATGAATAATCAACTGGGTTCATGTCCTTGGGTCAGTAAATATTATGCGTTAAGTGTGCTGGTAAATGTGGGAGATAGCGCTTGGAAATAAAAACAGAAGGAACAAGGAGTTGAAACGTGAAAGATCCATGATCAGATATCTCAGCTTTCATTTAAAAGCAGCCAGGAGGCAAAGCGACTTTGACCACCACCCCTTCCCAAGCTACTGTCAGGAGCAGGCCATGAGGATGGTATGCAGTGGTGCGATTGTGCTGCTTCCAGGTGCTGTTATGCTATTCTGTCCAAGGCCAGTCTATGCCCCGTGTTTAGTCTTCATAGATTCCCATACTGTGGGAATCGCCAAGTACTCCTTCCTGCCTCTGGGAGGGGAGTTGCCTGGGTTACCAGTTATCTCCTTTTGCTCTTCCATATATGCTATGTACCTTGCCTTTTCCCCTTACTAGTGTCCTTTTGAATATGGCTTCTGAAACCTGTTGATTCTAACCAATAAAACTGCTTTTGTGGACTTGCTGTCTGCTGGAATCTTATGGGTTTGCCGCAGGGCTAAAGCTTACATTAGGATACTAGTGCTATCCTTACTTGCTGACCTTGGCTGGAGCCCTGGAAGGTTCGCCTAGACTCTCGTCTCCTCGGTTTGAGGCGCAGGACGAGTGTCAGACTTCAGTAACTCGTGGCTTTTCAGCAATATTAAACTCCACTCCAGATGCTACAGAGAGTTTAAAAGTTTTATTCAGAAAGCATAACAGGTTCAGCTAGTGTATAAAAACTAAAGGTTAGAATGACTATGGGGATTTTACAGGTCAGCTTTATAGGACACACACACTAGGTTTGATTACACATATAGCATTTGAAATGCAAAACATCAGAGTTCTCTCAGACTTCAAGAGAAACAGGGTTCCGGCAGAATCCCACCTTGAGATCAGAACAGATTTACAATCGGAAGGCTGCTTTGAAATGGAGGCATCAGAGCCTCTGGCCATAGCACCTCTGTCCCAACTGAAAAGACATTCCCACGGGACCAGGAGGTGGCGGGGGAGGACACAGAGCTTGCTATCTGGGGCTCGACTGCATGCCCTCGCTTACACTCCGCCTCCCCAAAGGCCCCCCCGGGGGGTTTTGGTTTGGCGGGCTAGTGGCAATGGAAATCCGCTACTAGGGTGGGGGCTTGTAAATGTACAGCAGACACCCACTCATCGTGACAGGAATTCAGATGTTTCCAATGTACGAGATTTTCCCCCTCCGCACCCAAGAATCTAATACCTTGGAGATCTCAAAGTGCTGTTCCCCTTGGACCATGATCGGGATCGCAGCTGCAAGTTCGGGATGCCATCTGGGCGCCGGTACAAAGGGTTTTAACAGACTCACATGAACCACCGGGTGCACCCCCTGTAAGGTTTGTGGCAGTTCCAACTCCACTGTAACCTCATTGATGACCCGGGAGATTGGGAACGGCCCCACAAATATTTGACTTAGTTTCCTGCACGGGCATAAAGACCTGAGATTCTTGGTGGAGAGGTACACCTTCCCACCGACCTTTAACTCCCACTGGGGCGCCCTGTGTTTGTCTGCTTGTACCTGTCCTTCTCCTGTTCTAAGTTTTGTACAAGCCAGGGCCAAGTATTCCTCACTGTGTTAGCCCACACAGACACCTCAGGAGGGTCGCCGTCCGGCGGGAGGGGTATGGCCCCCAAGGGTCCGAACTCCATCCCATGCTTTGAACGGGCTTATACCGGTCACAGAGTGTACCGAGTTATTGTAGGCATATTCCACCAAAGGCAGCAGATCGACCCAATTGTCTTGGTGATAATTTACAAAACAACGCAAGTAACATTCCACCACCGCATTAACCCTTTCGGTCTGCCCATCCGTCTGCGGGTGATAGGCTGAAGATAAATCCTGTTGTACACCCACAAGTCCCAAAAATGCTTTCCAGAATTTTGACACGAATACGGACCCCCTGTCACTCATGACCTTCCGCGGAAAGCCGTGTAATCTGAAGATTTGGTGTACAAACAAGCAAGCCAGTTTGTGTGCAGAGGGCATTGTGAGGGTCTGTACGCCTTGCCTTGGGTGAGGCCTTTGCCTTGTATGTTCCCCCCCCTCCCTGGACTCGTAAAAGCAGTCCAGGCCTCTTGCCTTTCCTTGGTTCAGGCGCAGCGTCTGACAGACCCCAGGTTGGAATGTCTCTTCCCTCTTCCCACGTCCCTCCCTTGCTCTCTCTGACTCCCTTCTACCAGCTATGGCCTTGGTGGGTAGATAGTACTAACAAGCTCTGAGTTCTTTGATGTTTTGTACCATGCACAATTATTGTACCAGGCAGTTATCTCGTAGATTCCCATAACATACGTTTGACATCTGCCTCCCTGTAGGGGTTATAATTCTGTCTTTGTGAAACTGTATTCACTTGCAACTTTACCAGTGTAAGGCCTGTACTACCTGAAGCTTCCAATAAAGTTCCTTGTTTCTGCATGACAGTCTGAGCAAGTGATTTTATGGAGTTTGCACAGGAAGGTTGGGAATCCTCACATTAAGTTGCAAGTCCCTTGCCTCGTTGTCCTGCTCCTGTACCGTTCTTGGACAGCTATGGCAGGCAACGGGGATAACGACGACAAGAAGGACAATGCTGTACCCAAACAGCCTGACCTGGCCCCTTCGGAAGTCGACTGGGAAGACGCCCAGTGGAGCTGACTCAGGATCGGGTTTGGGTGCTAAGCCCAAGCAAACCCGCTTGGATACCTGGCTGGAATCTCCCCGGCATTGGTCGCTCCCGCAGAGCGACGCGCGGTCAAGATGGACTGCGGTTCACGGGTTGGGGTTCGAGGACGATCCCGCCCGAAAGGAAGCCCTGCTGCTTCACCAGATGGATGAGGAGCGGCAGCGCTGGCAGGGAGAGCGCCAGGAGTTACTGGACCGGATGGATGCCATGAACGCAGTGATGCTGGACATGGCCCAAGCCAAGGACGACCTGAAGGTTCAGACTCCACCCGTGGCTCCGGCGGACGGAGGGCAACAACCAGTGGTCCCCGCGCCTCCCATCCGTCCCGTTCCACCGGCCCGCCGAGATCTGAAGATCACGTATGACGGGTCGAGTGACCAGCTGACGTTTTTTATGGTGCAAGTGAATACAGTTTCACAAAGACAGAATTATAACCCCTACAGGGAGGCAGATGTCAAACGTATGTTATGGGAATCTACGAGATAACTGCATGGTACAATAATTGTGCATGGTACAAAACATCAAAGAACTCAGAGCTTGTTAGTACTATCTACTCCCCAAGGCCATAGCTGGTAGAAGGGAGTCAGAGAGAGCAAGGGAGGGACGTGGGAAGAGGGAAGAGATATTCCAACCTGGGGCCTGTCAGTTGCTGCGCCTGAACCAAGGAAAGGCAAGAGGCCTGGACTGCTTTTACGAGTCCAGGGAGGGGGGGGAACATACAAGGCAAAGGCCTCACCCAAGGCAAGGCGTACAGACCCTCACAGGCATTCCTTCGCACGGGACAAGATGAACTTGCTTAGAGAAGAGATCAGTGATCACCCAGAGGACCGTCTTCCCCTGGCTAGATGGAAGGTCAGTTATGAAATCCATCCCAATCACCCGTCAGGGTGCCTCTGGAGTCTCTAGGGGCTTTAGCAATCCCAGGGGCTTCCCCATCAAGCATTTGCTTGTCGCACACACAGGACAAGACTTAATGAACACATCGAAGTCCTGGCGCATCCCCGGCCACCAGAACTGCCTTCTTACTAGGTGCAAGGATTTCACGAACCCGAAATGCCCCCCCCATTTTGGAACTGTGGCTCCATTCCAACCTCTCGCCGCAGCTCCAGGGGGACATAGTGTTTGTCCTTATGGGTACCATTCTCGTCCGTCACCTGGGATGGGAGAGCCTCTCCCCTCTGCTCCTACCGAAGACCCCCCTCCCACCTCCTCTTGACGGCTTTGGGGAGGTTCTCCGGAACTGCCCAGAAGCAGGAGACAGCAGCATCTGGCTCCTCTGTCCTGTCACCCCGCCCTTACTGTGAGGATTCCCCCCTCCCCAGAGACTGAAATTGAAAGATCTCCGGGGTCACCGGGGGTGGGGAGGCAGGAGCAGCTTCCTCTCGAGAGGGACTTGGGGTTGACTCTCTCGCTGCAGCGCGGGTTTGGGCTCTGGTCAGAGCTCCTGCGCAACTCCCTTCAGGAGTCAAACCCAGATGTTCCTGGGTAAAAAGAGAACCCACCGGCCGCTTGACCTTATACTCATATTGCGGCATTCGGGATAGCCCGTCAGCTAGGCAGTTTTCCTTCCCGGGCATGTGCTTAATGGTGAAATGGAACTTGGAGAAAAAGTCCGCCCAGCGCAGCTGTTTGGCGGACAGCTTTCGCTGGCCCAAAATAGCCTCAAGATTCTGATGGTCCATCCAGACTTCAAAAGGTTCGGCCGCCCCCTCCAGGAACTGCCGCCAGATCGTGAGGGCATGCTTAATTGCCATGGCCTCTTTCTCTCCAATCGGCCAATTGAGCTCCGGCCCGGAGAATTTCTTGGGAAAATATGCACAGGGCTTAAGCCTCCCCTGGTCATCCCTCTGAAGGAGTGCACCTCCCATCGCTTTCTCCGAGGCGTCTACCTGAAGGGTGAACGTCCGGGAACAATCTGGGTGAGCCAGCACGGGCTTGGACGTGAAGCGCTCCTTAAGAGTCTCAAATGCCACTTGACACCGGTCAGTCCAAGGCACCTGGTACTGCGCAAAAGTGGCCTCTTGCCCCTTCCCTTTGGTTTTAAGCAAATCGGTGATTGGTAAGGCTATCTGGGCGAAATCTTGGATAAAGCTTCTGTAAAAATTAGTGAACCTCAAGAATTGCTGAACCTCTTTGCGAGTTCTGGGGGGTTCCCACTCCCATACCACCTGAACTTTCTCGGGGTCCATGGTCAACCCTTGGGGGGATACAACATATCCGAGAAACGACAACTGGTCCTGATTGAATGCACATTTCGACAGTTAAGCATACAAATGGTTGTCCCTTAAATGATGCAAAACCTCCCGCACCACCTCTCGGTGTCCCTTGGGATCCCTGGAGTAAATCAGAATATCGTCCAAATAAACTTTTACCCCTTTAAATAGCAGAGAGTGTAGGATCACATTAATTAATTGCATGAAGCAAGACGGAATGGCATGACCATAAATTCAAACAAACCATAACAACAAAAAAAGGCTGTCTTTGCTTCGTCCCCCTCCTTAATCCGGACTCGGTAGTAGGCTTCCGCCAGGTCAAGTTTCGAGAATACACAACCCTCCTGAAGAGCACAGGAGGTCCGGGATTAAGGGAATGGGATAGGCGTTAGTCTCTGTAATCACTTTAAGTCCCCTATAGTCTACACACAGTCTGAGATCAGAGGTTCCCTTCTTCTTCACAAAGAAGCAGGGAGAAGAAAAAGCAGCCTTGGATGGCCGTATGAACCCCCGCTCCAAGTTCTTGTCTAGGAATTCCCACAGTACCGCTTTCTCTTGGGGACTCATGGGACAAACCCGGGCCTTGGACGGTTTAATGTCTTTCATCAGTTCGATGGCACAGTCCGTCATGCGGTGAGGGGGTAACAAGTCACAGTCCGTCCCCTCAAACACATCCGCGAAGTCACTGTACTCCGGGGGTAGCGTGTGCGCCTCCAACGCGGCGGCATTCCCCCCTTCGTCTCTGGGTAAGTTGTCCCGGCCATGCCTCTTGCACTGGGGAGCGCCAAATACAACCCGCCTTTGTTCCCAATCAATGCTCAGGTTGTGCCAGCCAGTTGCTACCGAGAACCACCGGGTAGGAAATCTTAGGGACTACCATGAAGTGGATCTGTTCCCAGTGGTCTCCCACCCCCAACAACACCTTGCAAGTGCACAAATGGACCAGACCCCCTCGCAGATCACTCCCATCCATTTGATGGAAATGTAAAGGCTGTTCCAGTTCTCGAGTCCCAATTTTCAGGCGTTCTACCACTGCTTGATCCATCAAGGTCCGGGAACACCCAGAGTCCAGGATAGCAATGACAGCCACCGGTTCCCCTCCCCGGGGGTTTCGCAACTCAACAGGTAGCAGCAGCATTTCTCCCTGGTCACTCACCCTATTTGGAACTGGTTTGGTTTCTTCCGAGGGTGCCCTCTGTGCCGGCTCTCTCACAGAAGGCATCCTCATTTTTTGCCGGTGAGGGATCTCTGTAAATATCCTGAGTACGAAGGTTGTGTGAATCTGATGTTGGTTCTGCCTGCAGGGCTGTCGTTCTGTGGCGACCGGTCGTCCCCTCTGCTCTCTTATGCTCCAGGGTCCGAAGTGGTGTCGACTCCCGCTCTCGGGCCGCTCGGTTGCTTGTCCCCTCTGTCGACGTGCTGGTACACTTCGCCGCAAAATGACCCATCTTCCCGCCCTGGAGACAAGCCCCTTCTCTGAAACGGCATGCCCTGTCGAGGCTGGAGACCCCTCGGTGTCCTCCATCTTGCCGCAGGTCCGCTGCGTTGTCCCCTTTGGTGGAAGCCACAGGGGTTGTCTTTGACGGATGATCCTTGGAAAACTGGAGGGTCAGCTTGCGATTCTCCACCAAATTTATCCATTCCTCTACTGACTCTGGATCTCCCAGGGTTAAGCAGCCATCCAGCACTTCCCAGCATAGTCCTTCGCGGAAGTGCTGGACCTTGGTGGCTTCACTCCACTCCCGTATCTTGCATGATAGGGATAAAAAGTCCTGTGCGTACTCACTCACAGAGCGGGGCCCCTGTTTCAAACGTCAATGACAATCTTCGCCTTCTCCCCCATATGGGGGTCCTCAAAATGGCGTCGCAGAGCAGACAAAAATTCCTCCAAGGATTACAAGACCCTGGACATAGTCTCTGCCGCCATCACTGCCCACTCTACCGCCTCTTTCTCCAGAAGGCTTATCATGTACCTGACCCGAGCTTCCTCTAAGGCAAAAGTCTCCCCTTGGTCCTTCATGAAGCTGGAGACTTGGAGTAAGAAGTGGGGCAGCTGTGTGCTGGATCCATCGAAGGACACTTTCAGATCCCTGGCAGTAGGACGTCTAGGCTTCGGTGCCTCCCTACAGACGAGCGGTTCCGTAGTGGGCTGCGAGCTCGCTTGGGGTTGCTGCGAGGATTGTCTGAGCTCTGTCACAGCCCCCATAACAGCACCCAAGTCCCTCTGCAGAGTCTCCAAATGAGTCTGCAGGTCCCGGTTCTGTAGAACCAACGTTTGGTTCTGTCTGCATAGCAGGGTAGCCTCCTCTGTGGTGAGGACGGGAGTGCGGGCGAGCGAGGGCTCCTTCCACCATTCTCCAGGGGCGACCTCTCGGCTTCGCTCTTCCCCTCCCCCATACCAAGCGGTTAGCGGTCCTCGGTATACCTCGCCCCATGGTTCCGACGCTGCCCATTCGCCAGTTACGACCCTCTATCGCTGCCCGGCATCCGAGGGCAAGGAGGTCCACGTCGGCCTCCCAGGGACATCGGTAGACACGGGCAGGTGCTGCTCCAGGGTTGCTTCTTCCCGGCCAACCTCAATATCAATGACGGTCTGCCGGAGGTCCTCTCCCGCAGCGAGCGGATTTGAGGATTGTGCAGATATACTAATACTAAACACAAAATAAAAAAGAAGGCTGAGGATTCTAACCTTCTGTCAGACTTCAGTACCTCGTGGCTTTTCAGCAATATTAAACTCCACTCCAGATGCTACAGAGAGTTTAAAAGTTTTATTCAGAAAACATAATGGGTTCAGCTAGTCTATACAAACTTAAGGTTAGAATGACTATGGGGATTTTACAGGTCAGCTTTATAGGATACACACACTAGGTTTGATTACACATATAGGATTTGAAATGCAAAACATCAGAGTTCTCTCAAACTTCAAGAGAGAGAGGGTTCCGGCAGAATCCCACCTTGAGATCAGAACAGATTTACAATCGGAAGGCTGCTTTGAAATGGAGGCATCAGAGCCTCTGGCCATAGCACCTCTGTCCCAACTGAAGAGACATTCCCACGGGACCAGGAGGTGGCGGGGGAGGACACGGAGCTTGCTATCTGGGGCTCGACTGCGTGCCCTCGCTGACACTCTGCCTCCCCAAAGGCCCCCCCGGGGGGTTTTGGTTTGGCGGGCTAGTGGCGATGGAAATCCGCTACTAGGGTGGGGGCTTGTACATGTACAGAGGACACCCACTCTTCGTGACAGGAATTCAGATGTTTCCAATGTACGAGATACACCAGCTGGCCTCTCCGCACCCAAGAATCTAATACTTTGGAGAGCTCAAAGTGCTGTTCCCCTTGGACCATGATTGGGATCGCAGCTGCAAGTTCGGGGTGCCATCTGGGCACCGGTACAAAGGGTTTTGTAGCACCTCTGTCCCAACTGAAAAGACATTCCCACGGGACCAGGAGGTGGTGGGGGGAAGGACACAGAGCTTGCTATCCGGAGCTCGATTGCGTGCCCTCGCTGACAACGAGCTCCCCGAGGACCCTGACTTTCTGCGTTCCATCTTGGAGGAGGCGCAGCGGACTTACACAAAGTCCACCCGGCTGGTTGGGCTGGTGATTGATCAGTGGTGTTGCCTGGCAGCGGCAACCCCCTGGAGGACTCAGGATGCTGATCTACAGGTCCACAATGACCTTTTGGGACTGGATACTTTGCTGGAGGAGTCCCGGTTAGTGCAAGAGGACTTGGCTCTGCTTACTCGGTTATTGGCTGCGCTTACACTCCGTGGGACGCAACAGGAGTCGGCGGCCCCAATCCAGGGGCTCGAGTTCTGTTTCCCAATGGCAGGGGCTCGGGAGGGAGACGTTCCTCAAACTGTTCTGGATCCCACCCTATGCTGCCGGGAAGCACAGAGCGCTGCCACCAGGACAGTCCTGGTCCTCATGGACTTACCCCCAACCACGCCAACAGCGTCCGATGTCGAAAAGGTACTAAAACCTGAGTTTGGTCCTTCCTCTGTGGGCCTGGCTCAACAGGTCCAACCGCTGTTGGGCCAGCACAACGAAATCCAAATGCTCTTGGAGCAAGCGGCCGAACCAATTGTGATGGCTGCCGCCGCCGCCAAACTTGAGGCGGACCGAGCACTCATTGACCAGAGGCGGGCAGAGAAGCAAGTGTTGGAGGATGCGGCCACTGCTCAGGTGCGGGCAACAGCAGGAACTGGAGTGCAGTCAAAAGTTAGCAGAGGACTGGACTGGTCTTTCCCCTCGTTTTCTTTGGGCTCCCTGGAACCTGGCCTGCCCCGGGAAGTGGCGCGCGGGCAATGGCTCACCTTTGCTCCTTTTTTTTTTTTATAAATCTTTATTGCATTTTTCATAATGAAAACATAATGAAAACATACAAAGAAAACATGAAAGAAAAGAAAAAAAAGAAAAAAAACATAATACAAAGTAAAAAAAGAAAAGATACATATACAAAGCGCTGATTAACTACTGTTACATTGTTCAATATAAAACCCTATTAGTGCTTTGACTCCAAAACCCTTCCCCCACCAAAACCCTTCCCCTTCACCAAGGGACGTCCGATGGAATGTTGTGGCAATATATAAAAATTCTATTATTATGTCATTAATTAAGAATCACTTTATACTATAATTCGTTAATAATATTTTTAAAATCTGTTTTTACCAATTTGTCCCAATATGCGGCAGCCTTTGACCATGTAGATTTAAATTCTTGCATATCTTTACCATGTAAAGAAACTAATTTTGGTCATCCGCATATACATCCATAGTTTTTCTCTCCACTCTTTAATTGAAGGTTTATTTGTTTGCTTCCATTTTTTAGCAATTATAATTCTTGCTGCTGCAAAACTATATTGACATATGACTCTGTCACCTTTCTCTGAATCTTTTTTTAAAATACCTAATAAGCAAAAGGCGGGATCTCTCTTAATTTTTGATTTAATCAAATTATTAGTTTCATTCAAAACTAATCGCCAAAATCTCTTAATTTTTTTACAAAACCACCAAGCATGCATAAATGTACCTGTATCCATACCGCACTTCCAACAAAGAGCTTTATCTTCTTTTTTAATTTTACTTAGTAATACTGGGGTTATGTACCATCTATAAAACATTTTATATAGATTTTCTCTTATTTCATTCAAAATAGTAAATTTAAACTCCTTTTCCCACAATTTTTCCCAAATCTCCAAATCTATATTATAACCTAAATCTTTCATCCATTTCAACATCACTGGTTTAATTCTTTCCTGTTCTAAGTTCATTTCTATTAGTTCTTTATAAATCCTACCTATCCTTTATTACCCTTGATTAATATAATCTCCAATTTAGATTTGGTTTGATTAAAACCCAACCTATTATCCTTATTAAAAACATCCCTTAATTTATGGTACATAAATCAATCTTTAATCTGAAGTTCTTCCCGTGTTTTCAATACCCATATCCCGTCTCTATATTCAATCATTTCTCTATAATTATTACAATCCAAATTTAAATGTGCACCTCATAAATGCTTCTATAGGATTTATCCAGCCGGGAGTTTTACTTTCAAAAGCTACTTTGTATTTATTCCATATTTGTAATAGGTTTTTCCTAATAATATGAGGATTAAATTCTTTATTCACTTTCTCCTTGTCATACCATAAATAGGCATGCCACCCAAATCGCAATTTAAATCCTTCTAATTCTAATAGCTTCGGATTCTCTAAGAGGATCCAATTTTTGATCCAGGTGAAACAAGCAGCTTGATAATACATTCTGAGGTCTGGTAATCCCATTCCTCCCGTTTCCTTTAGTTCTATTAAGTTGTTATATGCAATCCTATGTCTTTCTTTACCCCATAAAAATCTCGTAATATCTTTTTTCCAATCTGCAAATATCTGTACACCTTTCACAATTGGTAGGTTTTGAAACAAAAAAAGCATTTTAGGTAACACCATCATTTTAATTACCGAGATTCTTCCCCAGAGTGATAGTGGCATTTTTTCCCAGCTTATCAAATCTTTTTTTATCCGTTGCCATTGAATTACATAATTGTCCTGAAATAAATTAAGATTATTATTCAATATCCATATACCTAAATATTTAACTTTATTTTCAATATTAAATCCCGTCTTTTTAATTAATGTTTGTTGTTGTGCAAGTCATATTTTTAACCAAAATC
Source organism: Euleptes europaea (assembly GCF_029931775.1). Classification (NCBI taxonomy): domain Eukaryota; kingdom Metazoa; phylum Chordata; class Lepidosauria; order Squamata; family Sphaerodactylidae; genus Euleptes; species Euleptes europaea. The sequence goes on from NC_079316.1 coordinate 107,057,028, forward strand.
TTAGTTTTAGTTTTATTAATTTTAAAACCTGAAAGCTTTCCATAAACCTCCAAAATTTTATTCCATCTATCAATCTGTTCAACCAGATCAATCAAAAAACATACTAAATCATTTGCATAAGCTTTAAGTTTATAATGATTTCTCCCTATTCGTACGCCAACTACCTCATTTTTCTAAGATTATTCAGTAATAATTCTAAAACTAAAATAAACAATAAAGGGGAAAGAGGACATCCCTGTCTCGTTCCCCTTTGAATTTCAATCTTTGGTGATAATGACCCATTTATAATCAAATTCGCAGATTGTTGTGTATATATACCTTTTATAGCAGTTTTAAAATTTACACTAAAATCCATAAAATCTAGTACCTTAATCATAAACTGCCAATTAACATTATCGAAAGCTTTTTCAGCATCCAGAAATATCATAGCTATTGGTGTTGTATCTTGTTCTGCATATTCTAAAAAATCTACTACCACCCTTACATTTTGACTAATCAATCTTCCTGGTAAAAATCCAGCTTGATCTTCATGTATTAATTGATTTAATACTCTTTTCAATCTATTAGCTAAAATTGCTACAAATAGTTTGTAATCAATATTTAACAATGAAATCGGTCTATAATTTTTAACTTCCAATACATCAGCATTCACCTTTGGTATTAATGCTATATTTGCTTGTTTCCAAGTTTGAGGGATAATACCTTTTGTCAATCCTAAATTCATCACTTCCAATAGATAAGGGGTTAACTGCTCTTTAAATTTTTTATAATAAAATGCGGTAAAACCATCTGGTCCAGGAGATTTATTCAATTTGCTTTTATTTATTACTTCTTCCAATTCTTCTTTAGTTATTGGAGAATCCAAAAGATCTTTATTTTCCTGTGTTATTTTTCCCCAATCCAATTTGGTAAGATAAAAATCCATTTCTACCTCTGAAACTATATATTTTTTATATAAATCTGTGTAAAAATTCACAAAGATTTCTAATATCTCCTCTTTAACTCTTGTTATCTTACTCTTTATTTGGGTTATTGGTATTTTTTTATCTTTTTGCTTAAGTTGCCATGCTAACATTTTACCTGGTTTATTAGCATGTTTGAAAAATCTTTGTTTATTATACATGACTTTTCTTTCAATTTCTTCAGCAATTAAAAATTCATATTGCTGTTGCCAATTTCTAATCTTGTCCTGCTGTTCCTGTTTAGTTACTTTATCTTGCATTCTACTTAAGTGTTGTTCCCCCTGTTTTATTTCATCTAATATATATTTTTTCTTTTTCTCCCTTTCTCTGTAGCATCTTGAATTTTGTTGAATTAATAATCCTCTAATAACTGCCTTACCAGCATCCCAAACTATATCTTCAGAAGTACCCTTATCTATATTTTATTTAAAATAATTCTGTAATTCCACCTTCAATTTATCAACTATTTTACTATTTTTCAAAAGAAAATCATTAATTCTCCAAGGTTTGTATCCTCTATCTCCCATTTTAATTTTAACTGATATCGGATTGTGGTCTGACAACACCCTAGGTAAAATTTCTGAGTCTTCTGACTTCTCTACTAAACCTTTTGATAACCATAACATATCTATCCTGGAGTATGTAAGGTGTCTCTGTGAAAAAAAAGTATATCCCTTTTTATTACCATGTGTCAATCTCCAGACATCAAACATATCCCATTGATCTATAAGAACATCAAAGATCCCTGGTAATTTTCCTTCATTAATTGCTTTTTTCTTTTTCCCAGACCTATCTATCTTAGGGACCTTAACACCATTAAAATCCCCCATCCATATCATTTTTTCAATAGCATGTTCAGCTAATAGAATTGCTAATTTATCAAAAAATACTTTTTGGTTTGTATTAGGCGCATATATTCCCACCAACAATATCTTCTGGAAACCACATGTTATTTCCACCAACAAAACCCCTCTAAATCCTGGTAAATAACTTTTGGTTCTAATGAAACAGGTATATACACAGCTATTCCATTGGTTTTCCTACTTTCATTACATGCTGTGAAGAGTTTACCCAGCCTTGAATGTTCCAATCTAAATATATCCTTTGGAAGTATATGCGTTTCCTGTAAGCATATAATATTAGCATTAATTTTTTGTAAATGGTGAAATACTTTCCTCCTTTTATTAGGAGAATTCAATCCATTAATATTCCAAGATAAAACCTGTAACATATCAAAATTTAATTAGCTCCCATAGTCATCACAATCAGGTATAACAATTTTAACACCTACTGCCCCCCCTCCCCCCTATTTTTCATTTCATTCTTCAGTGTCATCAATTGAAGAGTCCTCTGGTGGATCTGCTGGTAGGTCTCCACCCCCCGATGCTTCCGGGTCAGACGCCCCCCCCCCGCCGAAAGCGCGGAGCCGCGCTCCTGCCGCCCGCTGCCTCGGGGCAAACCATCAGCCCCGTGAAGATCTGGCAAGCGGCACCCCTTGGTGTAAGAGGGGATGCTGACTCAGGTGCCGGTGGTGGACTGTTATCTGAGCGATAGCCGCCGAGAAATCGGCGGCGGTTGCTCTGACAGGGCTCCGCTGAAGAGCCGGCGCCATCTTAAAGGCACAGGAGGAAGAGCGAGGTGGGATCTGACTTTTTATATACTGGGATTACAAAAAACTTTTTTTGACTTTTAAATCACTAAATTGGGGTGTGTGGCAGTGTTGTTTCTTAAAGAGCTAAACCTGAACTATCTATAATTCGTTTAAGCTCTGTTTTTATTATTTTTGGCTTTTTGCCAGTTGTGTGATGCATTTTAAAAGTCTCTTGGCAAAGCAAGATTTTTGAAACATTGAAAGAAGTTGGAGAATAATCAAGTGACATGGAACAAAACATCTGAGATGTCATAGTGATTGTCTTCTCTGACTTGGATTCTTTCATCTGAACTAACTTTTATACAATGATTTAAAAGAAACTTTCTGCCCCCCCCGCCACTTCCCCCTTGTGGATTACAATTGCCAGCTGTTTTTTTTTTTCTTCAGTCCTCCTAGCTTACCAATGGGAGAAAAAGAGAAGCACACTAAGGACATTTTAAAAGACACAAAGCTGGTGGTACAGCCTCCTCCTAGAAGATCCTCTGTGACTCACATCACAACTAAACAGACAACTTCTCCAGTAGCATTCCAAAAGCTAAACCTTTTCTCCTGATGTACAGGAATATTCGGATGAGGAGGACTTGTATGCAGAGGAGGGCGACTGGAATAGGAACTACTGAGTCAGCCAAGCCCAACAGACTGGGGGGGGGGGGCTGAGGAGATCCATGCCTTGAGGTTTCAAAACCGAGAACTGTTGCATCATATGGCCCATATGGGAGACCAAATGGACATGTTGATCGCCTACAGCGAGTACGGTCGCCTACAGCGAGCTCAAGTGGCGCCTGCACAGGCACTGGTCCCGGGCCAACAACCCCCCGGCCAGCAACCTCCACTGCAGCCGGCTCCAGGACAACCTCCAGTGCAACCGCCTCCGGGGCAGCCGGCCCCGGTACAACCAGCTCCCGGGCAGCCGGCCCCTGGGCAACCACCGGCACCACCCCCTGTGGTCCCGGTTGTGCAGTGGAAGCAACCCTGTTTGCGAGTGACATTTGATGGCTCCGCGGATGCGTTGCCCTGTTTTCTACACCAAGTGGACAGTTACATGAGAGAACAGGGGCATACCTTTCCCACAGAAGACAGCTGAGTAAGGTTCGTTTCATCGCTTTTGGCTGGAAAGACTGCAGAATGTATGGTCTTCCAGTTTGATAACAGGGCCCGCTCCATACGGTCGCTTAATGAATTCATGTGAGCGTTAAGGAGACATTTTGAGGATCCGTTTCAAGGGGAGAAGGCCAAAGCGTCCCTCCTACAATTCCATCAAGGATCCTCCTCAGTCCGAGAGTTTGTGGATGAGTTCCAAAGACTCACTAATAAAATAGTGGATTGGACTGCAGCTACCCGGGTGCATTACGTCCGAGCAGCATTGCATCCTGAGATTCTAAACTGGGCATATATGCAGCGAGACCCAGCCACCTTGGAAGAGTGAATTTCGCTGGCAGAGGAAGTGGAAAGCCACCGCCAGTTTATTTCCCTCTCCAGACGGCAGGCCAGGGAGGGGGGAAGCCAGAGAAACCCTCCCAAATCTGCCGCTCCTCAGGCCCTGCGGAAGCCGGCTCTACCTCCGCAAGACTGAGCATTGCGGTTTCAAAGGGGAGCCTGTCTCGTTTGCAGTGTCATGGGTCACTTCGCTGCCACTTGTCTGTCATGTCCGGGACTGCAGAGTCCCACTCCCCAACCAGAGGGGACTCCTCGCGGGACAGGACGCGCTCGGGGGAGGGGCACCGCAGCCGAGCGGAGCATTGTTCCAAGATGAAAGGTGCCCCCAGCTCTGCACGCCGGAGAAATGACAACGGACCTTTCGCCAGAGGACCCGTCGGGGTCCAGGATTACAGTTACTACTCCTGGGGAGGGCAGCTCCGCTTCTTTAGAGGAGGGTGACCACTGGAACTCCCCAGCCCTTAACTTGGAGTCTCTCCTCGAACAGCCAAAAAACGGACAGGGTCTGCGGTAGAAGGAGCGATGCCGCAGACCTCCGCAGGTGTTCCTACGAAACCCGAGGCTCCTTTCATGGTGAGTGAAGTAGAAGAGACTGTATATGTAGATGTAATATTACGACATTATAGAAAAGGTCCTCAATTACAAGTTAAGGCCTTAATAGACTCTGGATGTGCCTGCTCGTTACTTAACGAAACCACCTTTAAGGCGCTCCAAGTGAAATCAGTCCCTTTGCCGGTACCTGTTCAATTTGCTCAAATGGATGGCAGTGATTTCAAGGGGGGGCAGTCGACCGTCACACTGATGGAGTGGCGATGGGAATTGGCCACCATTGGGAACAAATCAACTTTACTATTGTGCCCAATGTTTGTTATGCTGTGGTGTTAGGAGCAAATAGGCTCAAAGGACACAGTTTCACCATAGACTGGGAAGCTGAGACTTTAACGTTCAATAGCCCGCTGTGGGAGTTACACCAATATGAAGTGGCCATTAAAACTGTAATCAAACCAACTCCTGCCCTGGCCTCAGACACCTCCAGTATGACCCAAGTGTCGCCCGAATATCAGGACTTTACAGATGTGTTTAATGTGCAGGAGTGTGATGTGTTACCCCTCCCCCACCGCCGGACGGACTGTACTATTAAAGTGGTGGGGGATGGAAAACTGCCAAAAAGTAAAATTTATCCAATGGGTCCTACGGAACAGATGGTGCTCCGCGAATTCTTAGACAAGAACTTGGCTCGCGGTTTCATCCGACCCTCCACCGCGCCCTATTCGGCACCAGCTTTCTTTGTGCGTAAGAAAACGGGATTTGCATTTGTGTATTGACTTTCGAAAACTCAATGCTGTTACTCAAACGAATTCTTATCCCATCCCCCTCATTTCTGATCTCTTGGGACAATTGAAGGAGGGACACATTTTCACCAAATTGGACTTAGTCGAGGTTTATTACAGAGTCAGAATCCGGGAGGGGGAAGAATCTCTGACAGCCTTTTCCAGTTGCTTTGGGATGTTCGAATTTATGGTGATGCCTTTTGGATTGAAAGGCGCCTCGAGGGTCTTCATGCAATCCATTAATGAGATCCTCCATGATCTACTGTTCAAAGGAGTTGTAGTTTATTTAGATGATATTCTCATTTACTCTAAAACCTTGGATGAGCATGTTGCCTTGGTTCGAGAGGTGTTGCAACGTCTCAGAGACAATCAGCTGTATGCTAAAGTGTCTAAATGCGAGTTCCATAAAAAGCAATTGACTTTCCTAGGATCCATCTCACACCAGAGACTAAGTATGGATCCTGAAAAGGTGCAAGCGGTGCTCAGTTGGGAACCACCCTCTACTCATAAACAGGTCCAAAGATTTCTCTGGTCCGCAAATTTTTACAGGGCATTCCTCCCACATTTTGCTCAGATTGTGCTTCCCATCACAAACCTCCTTTAGGGGAATACAGCCACCTTACCCAACGCCAGGTGGAGTGGACGCCCCAGTGTCAAGCAGCCTTCGATAGTCTTGAACAGCTTTTTACAACCAAGCCTGTTTTGCAGCACCCGGACTGCAATCAACCATTCGAAGTGCATGTAGACACTTCCGACGTAGTGATGGGGGGTGCGCTCCTGCAGCTGGGGGAGGATGGGCACCTGCATCCATGTGCTTATTTTTCTAAAAAGTACACTCAATCCGAACTCAATTGGGCCGTTTGGGAAAAGGAAGCTGCTGAGGTAAAGCATGCCCTGACTGTGTGGAGGCAGTTTTTAGAAGGCTCCAAGGTGCCCTTTGAAGTATGATCCGATCACAAAAACCTAGAGGCCCTAACGGGGGCTCGGAAGCTGTCCACGAAGCATGTACGCTGGGTGGACTTCTTTGCCCAATTTCGATTTGTCCTAAAATATGTACCAGGGAAGCAAAACTTTCTGGCTGACGCTTTATCCAGACTTCCCCAATATCCCACCAAGGTTGATCGGCCCACAGAGTCGCTCTTCACCCCTGCCCAATGAGGTCTGTTGCCCACTTTGGCTGTACAAACCCGATCTCGGACCCAATCCCCGCTACCGCCGCCGCTTTCGCAGTGGGGGAAGCCCCACGCCCGACTGAGCCGGCAGCACCGCCCGCCTCGCTTCCTCCTCCTCCTGAGCGACTGACAGCCACAGTTCCCGAGGTGTGGGGGCCTGAGCACCCCGTTCAGTCGCTCCCTGCACCGGTGTCGGTTCCATCCCCGGTCAAGCTGCCCGCCCACTCCTCTCCGAAGGGGGTGGAAGTACTGTCTGATTCCTTTAAGGAGACTCTCCTTCGCAGTTATCAAGCGGAACTTTCCTCGCAGACCCTTCCAGCTACTCTAATTAAATGCGGGGAGTTTGGGTACAAAGATTCTAAATTGTATGTTCCGAAAGTGTTGCGGGGGGGGAGGTTTTCGGTTTGGTTCATGGCTCCAAGACCGTCGGACATTTCGAATTTCTCAAGACATTGCATTTGCTACTGAGACAGTTTTGGTGGGTGGACATGCGGTCAGATGTTGATTCCTTCATCCGCAGCTGCCTCATATGTGCAGCGGCCAAACGATCTCAGGGCAAACTGCCCGGACTTTTACAACCGTTAGAGACTCCCTCCAAACCATGGGAAGTTATTGCAATGGACTTCATTACGGACCTACCCCCTAGTGGGGGAAAGACAGTTCTTTGGGTGATTACTGATCTCTTTTCGAAACAGGTGCATCTTGTACCCTGCGCAGGTATCCCTTCCGCCCTGAAATTGGCTCGCCTCTTTGTGTCACATGTCTTCTGTCTCCATTCCTTTCCGCGCAAGATAGTGACGGACAGGGGCTCAACTTTCGTGGCCAAATTCTGGAAGGCTTTTCTCAAATTGGTCAGAGTAGAACAAGGACTGTCTAGTGCCTTTCATCCCCAAACGGAAGGTCAGACTGAACGGGTGAATGCGGTGTTAGAATGCTATTTACTCTGTTACGTTAATTACCATCAAGATGATTGGGCAGACCTGTTGCCTTTTGCTGAATATGCTTATAATAATGTGGTTTACCAATCCACGGGGTTCAGCCCTTTCCCGGTTGTCCATGGTAAAGAGTTTGGCCCCGCTGGTCATATTGATGTTTCTGAGGAGGGGGGAGCTGATGTGGCTGGATGGGTATGTTCAATTCAAACAACCTGGCCATGGCTGGTTAAAAATCTAGAGTGGGCCAAACGGCGTTACAAAGCTCAGGCTGACAAACATCGCTCCCCCAGTATGGAATGCAAAGTGGGGGATCATCTATCTGTCCACCAAGAACCTACGATCCACCCTCCCTTGTGATAAACTCAGTGCCAAGTATATGGGTCAGTTCCCCATTTCCTGGATTATTAATCCAGTGGCTGTGGAACTCTCCTTGCCCAAGTCCCTACGAAGAATTCATCCTGTGTTCCATGTCAGTCTTTTAAAACCGTATGTTCCTTCCCAAAAATGGCATCCTGAACCACAACCCGGTGCCTCAAATGGTGGGGGGGGGAGGAGCATTTTGAAGTGGCTAAAATACTGGATTCTCGCATTCGCTACGGTACCCTTCAGTACCTGGTTTGCTGGAAACATTTTAGTCCTGCCCAGTATGAATGGGTGCATGCATGTGATGTCTCTGCCCCCCTCTTAGTACAATAATTCCATGCCACCTACCCTCACAAGCCCACGGTGGAAGGGGGGTCTTTAGGGGGGCAGAATGTCAGGAGCAGGCCATGAGGATGGAATGCGGTGGTGCGATTGTGCTGTTTCCAGGTGCTGTTATGCTATTCTGTCCAAGGCCAGTCTATGCCCCGTGTTTAGTCTTCATAGATTCCCATACTGTGGGAATCGCCAAGTACTCCTTCCTGCCTCTGGGAGGGGGGGTTGCCTGGGTTACCAGTTATCTCCTTTTGCTCTTCCATATATGCTCTGTACCTTGCCTTTCCCCCTTACTAGTGTATTTTTGAATATGGCTTCTGAAACCTGTTGATTCTAACCAATAAAACTGCTTTCGTGGACTTGCCGCCTGCTGGAATCTGTTTATGGGTTTGCCGCAGGGCTAGAGCTTACAGCTACCTCATATAACTCTGGTCCAAATTTCCCACCTCCCAAACTTGCAGCTGCTTTGATTGAAACAAAGTAAAATCCAACAGATTTGTCAACTGGCTGGAGAAGAAGAAAATGTCCCTTTCTTTTTGCTGTCAAGTGACAGCTGATTTATGGCAACCCCATAGGGTTTTCAAGGCAAGAGACATTCGCAGGTGGTTTGCCATGGCCTGCCTCTGTGTCATGCTGGTATTCCTCAGAGAACTCCCATCCAAATACTAGCCAGGGTTGAGGCTAGAGTTGCCAGTAGGGTTACCAGGTCCCTCTTCACCACGGGCGGGAGATTTTTGGGGCGGAGTCTGAGGAGGGCGGGGTTTGGGGAGGGGAGGGACTTTAATGCCATAGAGTCCAATGGCCAAAGCGGCCATTTTCTCCAGGGGAACTGATCTCTATCGGCTGGAGATCAGTTGTAATAGCAGGAGATCTCCAGCTAGTACCTGGAGGTTGTTAACCCTACTGGCTTAGTCTTTAAGGTGCCACAAGAATCGGGTTTTGTTTCTGCTGCAACAGGCTTACATAATTCTTTCCTGTTACAAAATAGACTCTTTGTTCAAATAATGGATTGCACAATTAGCGTGCGTGTTGGCAGCTGCAAAATAAGTTAATCATCACTTTCATTCCTGGATACCCTTCAGAGCAGTCATCTCTCCCCCCGCCCAGCAAAACATCCACATCTGCACAATCATCTCAGGTCTAGAGACCAAAGGTCAGGCCTTTTCACCTTCATAAGGAACTTATCTGGAGTAGTGCCTGACTGATATACAGCATAGTAAGGAACAGCGATATTGATCTGGATTCCTGCAAACACGGATTTCCCGCACTCAGCTGGCCAAGAGCCTAACCACACATTACACTGTCCATGTGTCAGTCATGGGTCCTGTCGAACCAGACGTGCCCTGGGAATTCTTTGTTAAAATTTAATACCCAAGAGAACATAAGGAAGGCCCTGCTGGATCAGACCAAAGCCCATCAAGTCCAGCAGTCTGTTGTCAGGCTGCTATCTCGGTTTCAGTATTGTTTCTGTGTCGGTACTGTACTGTCTAGCCTCAAGGCCGACCACACATACCAAGGCCTGGGAATACTGCTCCTGGGAAAGTTGACTCTGTCTGTGTATGCTGATGTTGTATAATCTCCCGCCATTTACTGCCTTATATTATCGTTCGGCTAGTGAGACTCTCATAGCTGCCATAGTTCCCTGTATGCACTGTATTGCCTTTTTGACCAGTAAAAGCCATCTGCTTGGATTCTATATGACTCTGTGGTGATTTCTGGTTCGAAGGGTCAGGAGCTTACATTATGGCAGCTATTTATCATCTTCTTTATTGTACTACTAGTCAGGCTGGAGCCCAGGGGGGTTCGCCTGCCGCTTGGATGGGAGCTGAGAAGCTCTCCGAGTGACCTACTATCCTGGATTCCTCTCGGAAGGATCCCACCCTGTTATAGGACATAGTCGCTGAACTCTTCAGAACTACCCTAGAGGTTTGCCGCTTGAGGGGACTGGTACAGGAGCAGTGGCAATCTCTTAAAGGGACTCTCTGGATGTTGACGTCGGAGGATACTGATACTCGTTTAGATCTTCAAGACTTGGATCAATTACTGGACGATGCCCGGTTGGCAACTGAGGATTTACAAGTACTAACTGGACTTTTGGATAATCTTATTTCTCGAGAGACTCTTTCCTCTAGTTCTACCATGGCAGGAGCCCCGCCGGAGGGTTTTTCCCTGATCCCGGATGCAGCCAGCTGTCAGGCTGAAGCCAAGCGAGTCGCTATTCGCACCGCTCTTCTCCTTGTGGAATGTACAAAGGACACCCCGGTCGCCACCTTGGCTCAAGCTTTGACCTCGACTTTTGGAGCCGATGCACCTGCACTGGCGGTTTGAATACAACCCTTGCTGGGCGGGGAATCCGACCCCGTACTCTCACTCCTGGAAACAGAACTTTTACCGCGCATTACGGCGGAGGCTGCCCTAAGACTTGAGAACGCCAAAGTTCTTGCGGATAAGGATGCCGCCGAAGCGGCTAAGGTCGCAAGAGAGAGAGAGGCTGCTGACGCAGCCAAGGCGGCAGCAGCAAGGGTTAGGGATCGGGCGAGAATGGATACGCGCCCCAAGGACACTGTACAAGGGCTATCAGGTCTGTCTTTTTCCCCGGCGTTTGTCCCGTCGCGCGCGACCCAACGCGCACGCCGTTTGGCTGACCGACGTCGAGACTCAGGAGAGTCTGAAGACGAGGATCTTTATGGAGATAGCTCTCAATGGGCCACGAGCGTCCGGACCAGTAAACCTCATCTCACTGGTGGCCCAAGTGAGGAGGTTCACCTCGTACGAGCCCAGAATCGGGAGCTCTCCGACCGTGTTGATCAACTCCAAGAACTAATGGAACGTATGCTTCAGGATAACAGGCAATTACAACAAACCCTGATAGCCCAAGCACAGCCTGTTCCGATACCGGGTCAGGGGGTGCCCATCCAGCCACCCCAACCACCCGCTAATGTGCCTGCTCCACCCTTGCCTCCCGGAGCTCCCGTTGTTCCTCCGCCCGGACCACCCGTGCAACCGGGCCAACCTGCGCCCGGACCTTGGAAGCAACTTAAATTGAGGACTACGTACGACGGATCTCTCGAGACTTTGCCTTGTTTCTTGCATCAAGTGGACAGTTATATGTGAGAACAAGGACAACTTTTCCCCACGGAAGATAGCCGGGTGCGTTATGTAGCTTCCCTTCTGACAGGTAAAGCAGCTGACTGGATGGTCCTCCAGTTTGACACCCGCTCTCGAGCTATTCGTTCCCTCAACAACTTCATGACTGCTCTAAGAAGGAGGTTTGAAGACCCCTTCCTGGGGGAAAGAGCCAAAACGGAACTCTTACAACTAAAACAAGGCTCTGCTACAGTTCGAGAATTTGCCGATGAATTTCAACGACTGGCAAGCAAAATTGTAGGCTGGCCCGAGACCACCCTAATTCATCATTTCAGGGAAGCCTTGCACCCTGACGTTCTGAACTTGTCATACACGCGGGGCGATCCCGATACCCTTGAAGACTGGATTCTATTGGCCGAGGAAGTGGAAAGCCGCCGACGCTTTATTTCCCTAGTCCGTCAAAAGCACAAGGAAAAAGGCACCCAAAAGCCTCAATCCAAGGCACCACCGCCCGTCCCACGAAATCCTCCACGTCCGCCCCAGGAACGTGAAGTCCGATTTCAGAGAGGTGCCTGTCTTACTTGCGGAGAAATGGGCCACTTTGCAGCTGTTTGCCCGCACCGCCATGAATTATTTCGTCCCAGCACGACGACCCGCGCCAGAGGTCGTCCACCACGCAGAGGCACCGCGGCCACCCACAGCGCAGCTCCGGGAAGACCCACACCCTCTGCACTCCATGCCGGAGACCCAGCCTCCCTGCCTACTACCAACGACCCCGCCGGGTCTCGGATTACAAGTGCCCCATTGGGGGACAACTTTCCCTCTTCGGATGAGGAAAACCCTTGGAATTCTCTAGCCTTAAACCTGGAATCTCCCCTCGACTTGTCAAAAAACGGCTCCGGTCTGTGGTGAATGGAGCGTCTCCACAGACCTCTCAGGATCCTCCTGTTAAACCGAATGCTCCTACCAAAATCAAAGAAGTGGACTCCACCGTCTACGTGGATGCAGTTTTACAACACATTAACGGTGGCCCACAACTACCCGTCAAAGCACTAATCGACTCCGGTTGCTGTCGCACTCTCATAAGCGAAGCCACTTTTGCTGCACTCAGAGCCGAATCTGAGGCTTTACCCGCCCCCGTCCAATTTGCCCAAATGGACGGGAGCCATTTCCAGGGGGGTCCAGTTGATCACCGCACCATAGGGGTGGCAATGGGAATTGGCTCCCACTGGGAGCAAATAGACTTCACTATAGCCCCTATCCGTTTTGAAGTGGTCTTGGGTATTAACTGGATTAAAGGACATAGTCCCAGTATTAACTGGGAAACAAACACTATCTCCTTCGCCAGCCCCATGTGCAATCAGCACCGGCAGAACTTTGCACTGTTATATCCGCCCGTACCAGCATTGGCCTCCGATGTCCCAGCACTTCCAGTCCTACCTAATGTATATCGAGACTTTGCGGATGTCTTCGACCTTAAAGAATGTGATACCTTACCCCCCCACCGGGCCTCAGACTGTACAATTGAGGTGGTCAAGGACTGCACATTAACCAAAAGTAAGATTTACCCTATGAGCGCTTCCGAGCGCACTGTTCTCCGGGACTTCCTTGACAAAAACCTCGCCAGAGGGTTCATTCGCCCATCGAATGCCCCGAACTCGGCCCCCGTGTTTTTTGTCTGAAAAAAAGAGGGCGACCTTCGTTTATGCATTGACTTCAGAAAACTCAATGCGGTTACCCAAACCAACGCCTATCCTATCCCATTAATATCTGATATTTTGGGACAGTTACAGGAGGGCCGGGTGTTCTCCAAGTTAGACTTGGTGGAAGCCTACTACCGAGTCCGCATCCGCGAAGGAGATGAGCACCTCACTGCCTTCTCTAGCTGTTTCGGTATGTATGAATTCCTCGTGATGCCGTTCGGATTAAAAGGAGCCCCGGGGGTCTTTATGCAACTCATCAACGAAATCCTTCATGACTTGCTGTATCGCGGGGTGGTGGTTTACTTAGACGACATTCTTATTTATTCAAAAACCATGGAAGAGCATGTAACTCTAGTCCGAGAAGTTCTGCAGCGCCTGCGCGACCACCAACTCTTTGCAAAACTGGCTAAATGCGAGTTTCATCAAAGCCAGCTCACATTTTTAGGATACATAATCTCCCACCAAGGTCTTCGCATGGACCCTGTCAAAGTCCAAGCCGTTCTCGATTGGACTCCTCCCACCAACCGCAAGCAAGTGCAACAGTTTTTGGGATTTGCGAACTTTTATCGAGGATTCATTCCTAACTTCGCCCAAGTGGCCCTACCCATTACTGATCTACTAAAAACCAAAGGGAAAGCAAACACAGCTACCTTACCCTCCGCAAAAATCCTGTGGACTGATCAATGCCAAGCCGCGTTTGTGGCTCTCAAACGCCTCTTCACATCCGAACCCATACTACAGCACCCGGACCCAAACCAAATGTTTATTGTGCAAGTCGATGCCTCCGATGTAGCTATGGGAGGGGCCCTCCTCCAGAAAGGTCCGGATGGCCTCCTTCACCCGTGCGCTTACTTTTCGAGAAAATTTGCGCACGCACAATTGAACTGGCCCATTTGGGGAAAAGAGGCAGCGGCCGTTCACCATGCCCTGACTCTATGGAGACAATTCTTAGAGGGGTCCAATATCCCCTTCGAGGTTTGGACCGATCACAAGAATCTACCTGCCCTCACGGGGTCCCATAAACTATCAGCAAAACAACAACGTTGGGCTGAATTCTTCGCTCAGTTTCGTTTCGTCCTAAAGCATGTTCCTGGGAAGCAAAACGTTCTCGCAGATGCCCTCTCCCGGTTGCCACAATATCCGGTAAAACTCGAGAGACCAACTGACTCTCTGTTCACCCCTACGCAAAGGGGAGCCCTTCCTGTACTGGCCGTGCAAACTCGATCTCAGCAACAGCATCCCAGATCCAGTTCTCCAGCACCTCCAACCCGAGCGGCTACCCAACCGCCCTCGCAACAACAACGAACCGACGATTCCACTCCTCCAACCCCACCGGCTGCCCTACCGCCTACAATCTGCGCACCACCGCACGTAAGCACTACCCCCATAGCTGGTCCTAAGACTACTATAGCCGGGGGGGGGGGGTTCCCGCCAAGGTTCCCATCTCCGAATCCTTTTTAAATACCCTTCGGGACCACTGCCTTTCTGAACGCTCCACTCACACCCTACCCCCTGGGGTAATAGAACAGGGAGGCTCATGGTACAAAGACTCTAAATTGTATGTACCCAAGGCACTTCGAAAAGACGTCTTACACTTAGCTCATGGAGTAAAAACAGCTGGACACTTTGGATTCCTAAAAACTCTCCACTTATTGCGCAGACAATTTTGGTGGGGGGGAATGCGTTCCGACGTTGACTCTTTTATTCGCAGCTGCCCTGTTTGCGCCACAGTGAAGCGATCACAAGGCAAACCCCCGGGGCTACTGCAACCTCTAGAAACACCCACCAGACCATGAGAAGTGATTGCTATGGACTTTATGACTGATCTCCCTCTCAGCGGGGGGAAAACTGTGTTATGGGTTGTTACTGATTTGTTTTCCAAGCAAATCCATTTAGTTCCATGCGCAGGGATCCCCTCTGCTCAAAAAATGGCCCGCCTCTTCGTTACACATATCTTCAAATTACATTCGTTTCCGCGCAAAATAATCTGTGACCGCGGCAGTGGCTTTGTTTCCAAGTTTTGGAAAGCATTCCTCAAGTTGGTGGGGGTTGAACAAGGATTGTCTACTGCATACCATCCTCAAACCGATGGTCAAACTGAACGTGTAAATGCTGTCCTTGAATGTTATTTACGCTGTTATGTAAACTACCACCAAGATAACTGGGTAGAACTGTTACCTTTTGCAGAATATGCCTACAATAATGCTGTACATCAATCTACAGGTTTTAGCCCATTCTATGCAGTATATGGACAGGATTTTGGTCCTGTTACGCCCAGAAGTAATGTGGAGGGGGAGGGAGATCCTGACGTTGCTTACTGGGCACACACCCTCCGTACCACTTGGCCTTGGCTCGTTAGCAATCTCGACCGAGCCAAGCGCAAATACAAAGCACAAGCTGATAAACATCGTTCCCCCGGGGGTGAACTGCGAGTGGGTAAATTGGTCTATCTTTCCACCAAAAACCTACGTTCCACCCGTCCGTGCCTTAAACTCAATGCTAAATTCATTGGCCCTTTCCCGATCACATGGGTCATAAATCCTGTCACGGTGGAATTAGCTCTCCCGAAAACCCTGAGGAGTGTGCATCCCGTTTTCCACATTAGCCTCCTGAAGCCCCATACGGCCTCTCCACAATGGCATCCCGATCCGCCCCCCGAACAGCCCATTATGGTGGGGGGGGAAGAGCACTTCGAAGTCTCCAAAATCCTTGACTCTCGTGTTCACCATGGAAACCTACAGTATTTGATCCGTTGGAAACACTTCCCCCCTGCCTACGACGAATGGGTTCGCGCACGAGATGTCTCCGTCCCCAAACTAATCGATGCCTTTCACACTGCCTACCCGGACAGACCATCCCCCTTGCAGACTGGGAGGGGGCCTTAAGGGGAGCAGGATGTCAGGCTGCTATCTCGGTTTCAGTATTGTTTCTGTGTCGGTACTGTACTGTCTAGCCTCAAGGCCGACCACACATACCAAGGCCTGGGAATACTGCTCCTGGGAAAGTTTACTCTGTCTGTGTATGCTGATGTTGTATAATCTCCCGCCATTTACTGCCTTATATTATCGTTCGGCTAGTGAGACTCTCATAGCTGCCATAGTTCCCTGTATGCACTGTATTGCCTTTTTGACCAGTAAAAGCCATCTGCTTGGATTCTATATGACTCTGTGGTGATTTCTGGTTCGAAGGGTCAGGAGCTTACATCTGTTCACACAGTGGCCAACCAGGTGCTTCTAGGAAGCCCCCAAACAAGACAACTGCAGCAGCATTCTCCTGCCTGAGTTCCACAGCACCTAACATAATAGGTATGCTCCTCTGATCCTGGAGAGAATAGGTGGGCATCATGACTAGTGTCCATTTTGACTAGTAGCCATTTGACTCTCCTCCATGAACATGTCCACTCCCCTGTTAAAGCCTTCCAAGTTGGCAGCCATCACCATATCCTGCGGCAGGGAGTTCCACAATTCAACTATGTGTTGTGTGAAGAAATACTTCCTTTTATCTGTTTTGAATCTCTCACCAACTTCAGCAGGTGATCCCTCTTTTCAGTATTATGAGAGACAGAGAAAAGCTTCTCCCTGTCCTCTTTCTCCACACCATGCATAATTTTATAGACTTCTATCATCTCTCCCGTTAACCACCTTCTTTCCAAGCTAAACAGCACTAAGCATTTTAACTGCTCCTCATAGGGTTGTTTAGGAGGAGGGGATTTGGATCGAGACTACTGTGCATGGGGAGAGGGGGCTTAAAACCTCCCTATATGGATGAGAAAGTTTTGGGATCCCCTGGTTTACATTTATCTGTCAATACATAATCCCACCCTTCAAGAAGAAGAAGAGTTGGGTTTTATGCCCCACTTTTCTCTACCTTTAAGGTCTCAATTAAGGCCTTCCCTTCCTGATCCAAATTTCCCACCTCCCGACCTTGCCATTGCTTTTATTGAAACTAAATAAATGTAATAAAATTAAATTTGTTGAGAGGTCCAACAAATTTGGCACCTGGCTGAAGAGAAAAAAATGCCTCTTTTTTTTGCCATCAAGCCACAGCTGACAAAGAAGAAGATGACAACGAAAATGAAGAAGAAGAAGAGCTGGTTTTTATACCCTGCTTTTCTCTATCTTTAAGGAGTCTCAAAGCGGCTTACAATCTTCTTCCCTTCCTCTCCCCACAACAGGCACCTTGTGAGGTGGGTGGGGCTGAGAGAGCTCAAAGATCACCCAGCAGGCTTCATGTGGAGGAGTGGGGAATTGAATAAACAAACAAATTTTATTTGTGGCTAGTGTGCCAGAGTGGGGAATCGAACCTGGTTCTCCAGATTAGAGTCCACTGCTCTTAACCACTACACCATGCTGGCTACACCAAGGTGCTTCCCTGCTACATTTTATCCTCCCAACGGCCTTGCGAGGTAGGTTACAGAGACAATGACGGGCCCCATCACCCACCAGTTTTCATGAAAGAGTGGTGATTTGAACTTGGGTCTTCCCAGTCCTATAATATGGTTAACATCATAAACTTTTATGTACCACAGTACAAAGAAATATTTTGCTGATAGCCATCATTTCCTTGCAGTCTCTTGGTACTATCACAAACAAGCAGATAGTGGCATACTGGCAGGCAGAGATCTCCGTTTGTCTGACTATTTATGTGTCATAGTTTGGTCACCGGTACCCAAGCCTTTATTGTTCATTGCTTGATTTGCAGCTGTATTTGACATGTACATCTGACAGAGAGGATAAGCTACTCTGACAAAAGTCTTTCATGCATGGCTGTTTCCCTTGCCATCACACTTCCAACAACTTCAGGTCTGTATTTGGATTCTGTGTGCCGTTTCCGACCGTCAGAGGTCGCCTAGCTCTCCCCCTGCGTTTCCCTGGGTTTTGCCCACGTTTTCAAATTTGAGATAAAACAGGTCTCTGAAAAAGCAGGCAAAATGCCGGTAAAGGCGGGGGAGAGGGAGGTGACCTCTGACGGTCGGAAACGGCATGCATAATCCAAACAAAGACCTGAAGTCATCAGAGGGGTGATGGCGAGTGAAACAGCCCTGCATAAAAACCAAACATTCTAACATGAATTGAACTTTTCACAAGCCCAGTGGGGGGAAGCCCTTCATACTGTAAAAGGAAGTAATTTAGTGAAGCTGGCTGATGAGACGAGTGCCGGAGAGTGATTCTGGGAAGTGTTTTTAGCATCTGCCAGTCTAGTCATCTTAGCTGTCTCAGGTGCATTATTATGCAGACAAGAACCTAATAATTGCTGTTAGGATCATGATTATCAAATCCAGTAATGTATCTCCAGCAGCAGTTCTCCAGATGTCTCTGGGCATTCATAGAGCAGGGCAAGGTGTAACAATGGCCCATTTTTGAGTACTTGGCACTTAGTGGGTACATTACCTCTAATAATGGAGACTCCATTCGATTACTCCTAGAGATCATCGCCTGATAGAACGTGCACTCATCTTGAAGGAACAGGTCCGTAGTGTGGGGGTGGTCTTGGACCCAGGACTACTGTTGGTTAAGCAGCTGTGGCCAAGAATGCCTTTGACCAGCTTCAACTGGTTAGCCAGCGGCAGCCTTTCCTGAGCCAAAAAGATCAGGCTGCTGTGGTGACACCTAGGTTAGATTACTGCAATTACATAGATTACATAGGTCTGCCCTTGAAAATTGTTCCGAAACCTCAGTTGGTACAGAATGACATGCTAGGGACCATATCACTCCAGTCCTGGCCCATCAACCAGTTGGCTCCCAGTTTATTTCTGGGCATGTCTGGGTGCTGGTGTAGACCTTTAAAGCTCTTTATGGTTTGGGACCAACATACATGAAGGACTGCCTCCTTCCTTATGAATAGTTTTGCCAACCTCCAGGTGGTGGCTAGAGATCTCCCGCTATTCCAACTGGTCTCCAGGTTACACAGATCCGTTTCCCTGGAGAAAATGGCTGCTTTGAAAGGTGGATTCTATGGCATTGAACCCCATTGAAGTCCTTCCCCTCCCCAAACCCCACCCACCTCAGGTCCCACCCCCAAAATCTCCAGTTCTTTCCCAACCCAGAGCTGGCAACCCTAACTATGAACCTACCTGACCACTATGGTCATCTTCAGAGGCTCTGCTTTGGGTGCTCCCACTTTGTGGGAGTAGATGGATGACAAGCCAGGAGACGGCCTTCTCAGTCATGGCACCCAACCTCTGGAAGATTCATCTGTTGCCATCTTCTACCAGCAAGTGAAGACATTTTTGTTTCATTTGTGATCGCTCCTTCCTGACCAGTGCTTTACTTCTTTGCTTTTAGATCTGTGTATGTATTTTAACCCTGTTTTCATAAAATCACAGAGTTGGAAGGGGCCATACAAACTATCTCGTCTAACCCCCTGCTTAATGCAGAATCAACTTAGAACATCCCTGACAAGTGCTTGTCCAGCCTCTGCTTAAAGATTGCCAGTGAAAGGGAGCTCACCACCTCCCTAGGTAGCTGATTTCACTGTTGAACAATTGTTACTGTAAAATTTCCCCCCTAATACCCACCCAGTACCTTTCCCCCTGCAATTTAAACCCATTATTGTGAGTCCTTTTTACTGCTGCCAACAGGAACAGCTCCCTGTCCTCCTGTAAGTGACTGCCCTTCAAATACTTAAAGAGAGCAATCATGTCAACCCTCATCCTCATCTTCTCCACAATGAACATTCCCAAGCCTTTCCTCATACGGCTTGGTCTCCAGGCTCCTAATCATCCTCACCTCTCTCCTCTGCACCTGCTCAATTCTGTCTATATCCTTTTTGAAGTGGGGCCTCCAGAACTGTACACAGTACTCCAGGTGTGGCCTGACCAATGCTGTGTACAGTGAAACTATGACATCTTGCAATTTAGATATTATTATGCCTCTGTTAATGCACCCCAAGGTTGCATTAGCTTTTTTTTGTCGCTGCATCACACTGGCTGGTCATATTTAACGTATGGTCCATCCATACCCCAAGATCTTGTTCACACACACTGCTGCCCAGAAGTGTATCCCCCATCCAATATGCATGTCCCTCATTTCTGGTACCCAGATGTAGAACTCTGCACTTATCCTTGTTGAACTGCATCCTGTTCACACCCACCCACTTTTCCAGTGTGTTCAGATCTCAGTTCTATCTCCTGGTTTGTTTGTTGCTCCTCCCAGTTTGGTGTCATCTGCAAATTCAATGAGTGGTCCCTCCATACCCTCATCCAGGTCATTTATAAAAATATTGAAAAGTACCAGGCCCACAGCCAAACCCTGTGGCACCCGACTGAATACCTCTCTCCATTCAGATGAAATTGTTTTAATTTTTAATTGTTTTAATGATGTGTGCATTTTGGTTGGTTTTAATTGTTATCTTATTATGTATTTTTTAACTTGTTAGCTGCCTGGTGGCCCTTGAAGGGGCAGAAAGGTGGGATATAAATTCTGTAAAATAAAATAAAACTATCTGCAACAGTGAGTTACTTTGACGGAGGGTACAAAACCTTTTCGTAGGATGTATTGAAGATACCTGCGCATCAAGGCACTGCTGGCCATTGGCCAACTCTACAATGAATCAGTATAGATCAGTCACAATAAATGTAGCATAATGGCACGTAAATGAAAAGAAAGCCTGATTTTCTGCAATGGATGTTTAGCAGAGTCTATGCATTGCTGTATGCCCATGCGATGCACAAGACAGGCTGCTGTGAAAATAATCACATGGAATTAATATTGCAAACAGTAGATCAGTTATTAAATAAAGCTGTAAATCATCTCTTCAGTATCGGTAGAAATAACTGATCTACTGGTGTTGCATCATTGAAGAAGAAGGAGTCTACCACTTGAGGGAGAATCAAACCAGCTTACAATCACCTTCCCTTCCCCTTCCCACAACAGACACCCTGTGAGGTAGGTGGGGCTGAGAGAGCTCTAACAAAGCTGTAACTTGTCCAAGGTCACCCAGCTGGCTTTGTGCATAGGAGTGGGGAAACAAATCCAGTTCACCAGATCAGCCTCCACTGCTCAAGTGGAGGAGTGGGGAATCAAACCCGGTTTTCCAGCTCAGAGTCCACTGCTCCAAACCATCATTCGTAACCATTGCACTATGCTGGTGAAAAAATACCCACATATGTGGAAGAACAAACTCAAAGGATTGCAACAGGACTCTTGATTCTATGCCATTAGAATTATTGTAGATTGTAACCTTGGGTGTATTTTAGTCAGTATATATAGGTAGTCATAGGGCGAAAACGCATGGTCACTTTATCCTCCTTTAATCCCTGTTTTAGCCAGGGTCGAACGCACATTAAGCGAAACGCATGCGTTCAATCCAGGCTGAATCCTGGCTGAAACAGGGATTAAAGGAGGATAAAGCGACCATGCGTTTTTGCCCATAATGTTTGTAAAGGTGAAGGTCCCCTGTGCAAGCACCGGGTCATTACTGACCCATGGGGTGACATCACATCCCAATGTTTACTAGGCAGACTTTTGTTTACGGGGTGGTTTGCCAGTGCTTTCCCCAGTCATCTACACTTTACCCCCAGCAAGCTGGGTACTCATTTTACCGACATCGGAAGGATGGAAGGCTGTGTCAACCTTGAGCCGGCTACCTGAAACCAACTTCCGTTGGGATCAAACTCAGGTCATGAGCAGAGCTTTTGACTGCAGTACTGCAGCTTACCACTCTGCGCCACATGATAAATTAAATTTATGAGTATATGTCCCTCAGCCACATACTTTTGTATTTTTAGGATTAATTATAGTGCTGGTGTGGTATAGCTACTGTTTTGTCTTGATAAAATGCCCATCACTCCATCCAATGACAATTGAGGGGCATATATACTGAGAGGACACGTGAAGTTGTAATGTACCCCCACGCTGCAGTGTGGCTCTGCTGTGTGCTTGCACACAGTGACACGTTGTATGCATCTCTTCTTCCTTGTTAGTGAGACCCAGGACCCCAGGTTCAGATGTAGTGGGTAGGTTTTGTTTCCATAATAGCACCAAACCCAAATGTAGCACTTCTCGGCCCCGCAGAAATGTATACAACGATTGTACAGTCTCAACAGGAGTGGGTGGACTACATTTTGAAATATTAGACATTTTTTTACATTGACAGCAAGATGAGCAGCAACAAAAGAAGAAGAAGAGGAAGAGGAACCTTTATATGCCGACTTTGTCTACCACTTGAGGAAGAATCAAACCAGCTTACAACTCTTTCCCTTCCCCACAACAGACACCCTGTGAGGTAGGTGGGGCTGAGAGAGCTCTAAAGACAGCTGTGACTTGCCCAAGGTCACCCAGCTGGCTTCATGTGGAGGAATGGGATCACCAGATTAGCATCTGCCACTCATGTGGAGGAGTGGGGAATCAAACCTGGTTCTCTAGATTAGAGTCCACTGCTCTTAACCATTACACCACGGTGGCTCTCAGTAACCAGTTATAGCACCTAAATGTAAAAATGTAAAATCCCTTTGCATTCTGAGTTGTCAGAAAAGGTATGTTTTGGCAGTGGCACTTTAGAAATGTTTTTACATGGCTGTCCTGCTGCCCTTGTGGTTCACACACAGACAAGAGGACCCTCACCGGTCTTGTTCCCACCATAATATGCTAATTGCAGGTTCATATGGCCTCTATTTGCCTCAGGGCTGTGCTTGGAAAGTACAGGACGCTTAACCCTTCGACTCAGTTTCACTATTCAAAACTGGGCTCCCTGCTTTGATAGTAGCATTTCAGAGGGGGAAATATGCCCGTGTGTGAAGAGATGCGTCTTTTCTCCTTTTGAATGAAGCAGGGAGCCCGGTCTTGTCTGGCTCTCTTGTTCTCTGAATCCCTTTGTCGTCTTCTTGATTTTAAGCACAAATGAATTTCTCATAGCTTTCTTAAATGTACTTCAGGTTTTTGCACAAGCAGCAACACAAAACAGCTGTAATAGGCAAAATGTTGCTACTGTGCCTTTTATACAGAAAAGTCATTGTTTGTATAGCAATGGGGGGGGGAGTTATCGACTTACCTTACGCAGTTGTGGCTTCTCTGTCTGATGTAGCAAGATCTGAGTTCCTCACTCTCCCATATCTTATACAAGTGCTGACCACTTCCTGTTAGTAGGAATTCCACCAAAGGCCCATCCCCCTAACCCTGAACCTAGCTACAAAATATACAACGTATGACTCACAGCTGAAAGAAGGGAAAAATAAGACAAGAGTTATCTAAGGGAACTGCCAATTTATTAGCAAAGCATCTCCTTCTTAAAGCAAACAGCATTTTTTTAAAAAAAAAAACCACAGACAACTTCAATTGCAACACTTTGTGTGTTACGACACAAGCTATGTACGCAATTTGAGATACTGCTTTTCCTCTGGAAATATTATGAGGAACCTGAACTATGAACCAAGCAATAGTAATCGTGGAGGATTTCTGACTGTATTAGGTTGTTCAGACTTGTATTCCATTATTCTCCATCTGCTGTATGAATGTTTGAAGGCTGTTAAGGGGACACAGGAGAGAGGGCTATAAAAATATGCATGGTATGGAGAGAGTTGACAGGGAGAAGCTTTAAGAGGGTAGTGGACATGTTCATGGAGGAGAGGGCTATCTATGGCTACTAGTCAAAATAGATACAAGTCATGATGCATACCCATTCTCTCCGGTATCCCTAGTACAGTGGAAAACATTAAAACAAACCCACGTTTCCACTAGTACATGTGAGGCAGAATACTCAGCTTTAAGTGATTGCCTAGTACAATCGGAATGGTGCATTCAATTACTGTCTGACTTGAAGATAGAATGCACAGTACCGATAACTATAATGTGTGACAATACTGCGGTGCAACAATTAGCAAATGACCAGGGAGTAAGCACATTAATATACGGTATCAAAATGTACGGGATGCTGTGAATAGAGGGATTATAAGTCTGAAATATTGTACCTCTGAAAGTAATGTAGCCGACATATTTACTAAATGTTTGAATACTGAAAGATTTCAATACCTGAAGAAATGGCTCTGTTTAACAAACGTTTGACTAGGCAGGCGTGTCAACATATGTCTGCCGTTTGCTAAACAGATCATACTGATCAGACTGACAGCTAAGTCATGTGAGTATGCTGGTCTGATCCAGTTTGTACAGCCAGGAATGGGGATTTCCAGAATGACTCATCTCAGGTGAACTGTGATTGGTCATGAATATGTATATATGTCTGTGTATTGAATGTAAGTTTCTTCTTGCCTGAATATACGTGCTGGTGAAGCACTTTGATGCTCAGAGCTGTGAATGATAACAGCTAAAGGATTCTGTGTATATATTGTAAATAAACTGTACATAGCAGAACTGCGTGGTGTGAAGTTGCTACCGGGTAAGCTCCTGAAGTCCAGAAACGCTGTGCGCGACAACCCTAACCCTAACCGCTAACCCTAACCCTAACCCCAACCCCAACCCTAACCCTAACCCTAACCCCAACCCCAACCCCAACCCCAACCCCAACCCTAACCCTTGTCAACATATGTCTAAGTTCTGGCTAGTCTGCAGTTTGCTAAACAGATCATACTGATCAGAGTGACAGCTAAGTCATGTGAGTATGCTGGTCTGATCCAGTTTGTACAGCCAGGAATGGGGATTTCCAGAATCACTCATCTCAGGTGAACTGTGATTGGTCATGAATATGTATATATGTCTGTTTATTGAATGTAAGTTTCTTCTTGCCTGAATATACGTGCTGGCGAAGCACTTTGATGCTCCGAGCTCTGAATGATAACAGCTAAAGGACTCTGTGTATAAATTGGAGCCTATCCCTTACCCTAACCCCAACTCCAACTGTAACCCCAACCCCAACCCCAACCCTAATGCTAACCCCAACCCCAACCCTAACCCTAACCCTAACCCTAATACTAACACTAACCCTAAACCTTACCCAACCCAAACCTAACTATAACCCTAACTCTAACCCTAACCCTAACCCCAACCCCAACCCTAACCCCAACAACAACTCCAACCCTAACCCTAACTCTAACCCAACCCTAACCCCATCCGCATCCCCAACCCTAACCCTAACACTAACACTAACCCAACCCTAACCCTAACCCTAACCCCAACCCCAACCCCAACCCTAGTCCTAACCCTAACCCTAACCCTTGCCAACATATGTCTAAGTTCTGGCTAGTCTGCAGTTTGCTAAACAGATCATACTGATCAGAGTGACAGCTAAGTCTTGTGAGTATGCTGGTCTGATCCAGTTTGTACAGCCAGGAATGGGGATTTCCAGAATGACTCCTCTCAGGTGAACTGTGATTGGTCATGAATATGTATATATGTCTGTGTATTGAATGTAAGTTTCTTCTTGCCTGAATATATGTGCTGGCGAAGCACTTTGATGCTCCGAGCTGTAATTGATAACAGCTAAAGGACTCTGTGTATATATTGGAAACAAAGTGTACATAGCAGAACTGCGTGGTGTGAAGTTGCTACCAGGTAAACTCCTGAAGTCCAGACACCTTGTGCGCGACAGGGTTATGGGCCCAGATAGACTGCGCTGAGAGCTGGAGGTTCTATTGGAGTTGGTGAGCTACTGCCGGGAGTTGCTGCTGTGAGCGGTTTGGATGTCTACAGAGGCCAGCGACGCTGAGGACCTTGATGTACAGTCTGGAGACGGTTCAGTTGTTTCTGACCAAGAGTCAGAGGAGGAACCAGGGGAAGATAATCAGCTACTGCCGGTGAGCGATGATATCATGGCACAAGCTGCTTCTGCCCTGCTGGTTGATAAACTGACTGCAGGTAACTATGCCGTGTGGTCCCTGCGAATGGAACATTATCTTAAGCGTGAGTCATTCTGGACGTATGTGGATTCTCCCCCACAAGCTCCCACGCCTGAGGAAAGTTTAAAAGATCAGAAGGCATTAGCCACGTTGATATTAAGTGTTGCTGATGAGCAGTTGGTGCATGTGGCGGGACAGGGGTCAGCTAAAGATGCCTGGAATAGCCTTAAGGCTGTATATGTTCAAGATACGGCTGGATCCCTTCTCTCTCTGATGAGAAGGATTTATAGAAAGACTATAGAGCCAAATGAGAAGGTTAGAGCTCATTTGAATACCCTAGCCACATATTTTCAACTGCTGGCTCAGAGGGGAAAGCAGATTTCCAACCAAGACCAGGTGTTTATTGTCTTGCTCCCTGACAGAGCGTTTCGACCCACTTATCTCAGCCCTTGAATCTGTGGACGCAGCAAAGTTAACATTGCAGTATGTCACAGGCAGATTATTAGAAGAGGAGGTGCGTTACACGCAATGGGAGTTAGCCAGACCGGGAGCTGTGCCAAGGATGAGATAAGGAAGGATGCAAGCCACAGCTGTGCAATGAAAGTCTGTGAAGCAAGCAGGCCTGTACCTGTAGCTTTATGTGTGAGGAGATGTTACAACTGTGGAGAGGAAGGTCACATCAAACGATTTTGTCCTGCTGCAAAGAAATACAGAGGAGGAAAAAAGAATCAATTTGTGACCAAAGCAAGCTATGCTGGTGAGAGTGAGTCCAGACTCCCTGAATGACACTTGGATTATTGACTCAGGAGCTTCACAAATATTCGTGAGGGAGGAAAGACTACTAATGAACTCACATCAATTGGCGTTAGGTCATGTAAGTTTGGCAGATGGACGTTCTGCAACTGTTTCCTGTGAAGGAAGTGTAATGTTTGGAAGTCTATGTCAGCCCTTGTCCCAACGACAACCACAAGCCACAACAGGAGACTAAGTAGCCCAAAAGAGTTGGTTTAATGGTATCACAGGCAAGCAGAGCTTTGGAGTCCTAAGACAGCAATGGAGGGAAATGGCAAGCACTTGGGAATATAAGAACATTGAAAAAAGCGTTCAGCAATACAGTCTTATGAGATCACTTCAAACAGTCTAGAAGTAGCCGAACTCCCACGGGTACCAGTCGGCTTCAAAGGAGACCAGGAATGCAGTTTAGGGAAAACAGTCCTTGAGCAGACCTTGGAGAATAGTCTGTGAGAAAACGAAACCATTTGAGCCACAGTGAGTAGGCCTGACATTCTGCCCCCCTTAGGGCCCCCTCCCATCCTGCAAGGAGGATGGTTTATGGGGGTCGGCGGTGTGAAAGGCATGCACTAGGCGCGGGGCGGAGACATCCCGTGCATGAACCCACTCATCATAGGCAGGGGGTTAGTGTTTCCAACGAACCAGGTACTGCAGAGAGCTGTAATGCACAGGTGAGTCCAGGATTTTTGACACTTCAAAATGCTCCTCCCCCCCACCATTACCGGCTGTTCAGGAGGCGGTTCCGGGTGCCAATCTGAGGCGGCAACATGAGGTTTGAGGAGGCTATGGAAGACAGGATGGATGCGCCTCAAGGTTTTAGGGAGGGTCAGGTCCACAGTGACTGGGTTAATCAGCCGAGCTATGGGATACAGCCCCACGTACTTGGCGCTGAGCTTGTCACACGGCCGGGTGGACCGTAGATTCTTGGTGGACAAGTACACTAAGTCACCAACCTGGAAGTCTTTACTGGGAGAGCGATGTTTACCTGCTTGAGCTTTATATTTGCATTTGGCCCTTTCTAAATCCTTTACTAGCCAGTGCCAGGTGGTATGAATAGCTCGAGCCCAAGAGGCTACATCATCGTTTCCCTCCTCCCCCACAATACCAACATGACCAATAGGACTGAAATCTTGACCATATACAGCATAAAACGGACTAAAACCTGTAGACTGGTGTACAGCATTATTGTAGGCATACTCAGCAAAAGGCAATAGTTCAACCCAATCATCTTGGTGATAGTTAACATAACAACGCAAATAACACTCCAGTACAGCATTTACACGTTCAGTTTGCCCGTCCATTTGAGGGTGAAAGGCACTAGACAAACCCTGTTCCACCCCCATCAACTTGAGGAAGGCTTTCCAAAACTTGGCTACGTAACTGCCCCAGCGGTTGCTGATTATCTTACGTGGAAAGGAATGTAAACGGAAAACATGTGACACAAAGAGGCGGGCCAACTTCGAGGAAAGGAATGCAAACGGACAACATGTGACATAAAGAGGGTATGCCTAAACTTTGGGGCTGAGGGTATGCCTGCACATGGAACTAGATGCACCTGTTTGGAAAATAAGCCAGTAATAACCCATAGGACAGTCTTTCCGCTGAGTGGGAGATCAGTCATAAAATCCATAGCAATTACTTCCCAGGGTTTGGTGGGCACCTCCAACGGTTGCAACAGTCCATGGGGTTTGCCTTGGGCTCGTTTAACAGTGGCACAGATGGGGCAACTGCGAACGAAGGAATCCACGTCAGTATGCATGCCCAGCCACCAAAATTGCCTGCGCAACAAATGAAGGGTTTTCAAGAATCCAAAGTGTCCTGCTGTTTTGGCTCCATGGCCATTTGCAGGACTTCTTTCCAAAGTATCTTAGGCACGTACAGTCTCGAGTCTTTGTACCAACAACCTCCCTGTTCTAGTAGGCCCGAGGGCAGTGCCTGAGGGGTGCATTCGGCCAGGCACTGAGTACGAAGCGAGTCCAGGAAGGAGCCCGACAGGATCACACACACACCCCGCAGAGGGGGTGAAGTAGGAGCCGTCGGTAGTGATGGTGGGGTGGAGGGGAGTGATGGTGGGGCCGGTGAGGGAGTTGGTTCCCTCTTATCAGAAGCCTTGCTGTCCGTCATTTGGGGCTGGGACTGGAGCAGAGTTTGGGACCGAGTCTGTACAGCCAGGACTGGCAGAGCTCCTCTCTGCGCTGGGGTGAATAAGAAGACTGTAGGACGGTCGAGTTTCACCAGATACTGGGGAAGCCTGGAAAGAGCATCAGTTTTGCTTTCCAGGCACATGCTTGAGCACAAAACGGAATTGAGCAAAGAAGTCAGCCCAACATTGTTGTTTTGCAGACAGTTTGTGGGCCCCCGTGAGGGCCTCTAGATTTTTGTGATCGGTCCAGACTTCAAAGGGGGCCCTAGAACCTTCTAGGAATTGCCTCCACGTAGTGAGGGCATGATGAACGGCTGCAGCTTCCTTTTCCCAAATCGGCCAGTTTAGTTGAGAGTGTGCAAATTTCTTTGAAAAATACGCACAGGGGCGAAGAAGACCGTCCGGTCCTCTTTGCAAAAGAGCCCCCCCCCATAGCCACGTCATCCACTTGCACAATAAACATCTGGTTTGGATCGGGATGCTGCAGCACAGGTTCTGAAGTGAAAAGTTGCTTGAGAGTTGCAAAGGCGGTTTGGCATTGATCTGTCCAATGCACCTTGGCAGTGGGCAACGTGGCAGAGACCCCTTTACCCTTAGTCTTAAGGAGGTCCGGTGAGTGGCAGTGCCGGTGAGTGGCACTTGAGCAAAGTTGGGAATGAAACCACGGTAAAAATTGGCAAAGCCGAGAAACTGCTGCACCTGCTTGCGGGTGGAGGGAGGAGCCCAATCGAGTACAGATTGTACCTTAGCAGGGTCCATGGAAAGGCCCTGTTGTGAAACTATGTATCCCAAGAAGGTTAATTGATCTTGGTGGAACTCGCACTTAGACAACTTAGCGTAGAGCTGGTTGTCTCTGAGACGTTGTAGCACTTCTCTGACTAGAGTGACATGTTCGTCCATGGAATTAGAGTAAATAAGGACATCATTGAGATAAACCACCATGCCCCTATATAATAAATCATGGACCTCATTAATGAGTTGCATGAAGACCCCCGGGGCCCCTTTTAACCCGAAAGGCATGACCAGAAATTCATACATTTCAAAGCAGCTAGAGAAGGCTGTGAGAGGTTCATCCCTGTCGCGAATCCAGACCTGGTAATAAGCCTCAACCAAGTCCAGTTTGGTGAAAATGTGCCCCTCCCTTAGTTGCCCCAAGATGTCCGAAATCAGCGGGATGGGATAGGCGTTAGCTTGGGTGACTGCGTTGAGTTTTCGAAAGTCAATGCACAAGTGCAAGTCACCCGTCTTTTTATGGACAAAGAAAGCAGGGGCTGAGTGGGGAGCAGTTGACGGCCGAATGAACCCCCGAGCAAGATTTTTGTCTAAAAAGTCTCGCAGCACGGCGCGTTCAGAAGCGCTCATAGGGTAAATCTTGCTTTTAGTCAGTTTGCAGTCCCCCACCACTTCAATTGCACAGTCCGTAGTACGGTGTGGGGGGGTAATGCAATGCATTCTTTTACATCAAAAACATCCTCAAAGTCTCGGTATACCTCGGGTAATTGGGGCGATGGTAGAGAATTGGAGGTTAAGGCTGAGGCAGGTGGAGGAGCAACTGCGACCTCGTGCCAATGCTGGTCACACTTAGGGTTGGTAAAGGTAATAGTGTCAGCTTCCCAGTCTATGGAAGGACTGTGCCCTTTGAGCCAGTTAATTCCCAAAATGACCTCGTAACGGACTGGAGCAATGGTAAAGTCTATCTGTTCCCAATGGGAACCGATGCCCATCGCCACTCCCTGTGTGCGACGGTCAAACGGCCCCTCTTTAAAGTGGCTGCCGTCCATTTGGGCGAACCGGACAGGAGCCGGTAGGCTCTCGGATTTGACTTGTAGAGCTGCAAATGTGGCCTCATTGATTAAAGAGCAGCCACAGCCGGAGTCTATGAGTGCTTTGACCTGCAACTGGGGCCCTCTTTTATAGTGTTGTAACACTACGTCCACATACACAGAATTTTCAACTTCACTCACCATGACAGGAGCCTTGGGTTTTGCAAGAATTTCCGCAGGGGTCTGTGGGGGCGCACATGCTAAGGAACAGCGAGGGCTTCTTGCCGGCATCAGTGACGTCATTGGCGTCCATGAAGCATGTTACTCGGTCAGCGTAGCTTTCCCACTCGCTGGGGCTGGCAGTGTCGAACGGATCCAGTGAGCCTCGGGTGGCCATCGAAGCGAGGTGCTGCGTCTCTCCCGAGAATCCAAGTGAAGCAGCAATCGGACCGGACTGCGTACTGGGCACAGCGAGGTTGCAGAGCGAGACAAGAGCTGTGGAGCAGCCGGCGGTAGGGCTATCAATTCAGTTCATTCTGAACCGAAAAACAGCCTAATTTCCCCCGATTTGGCGGTTTTTAGTTCGGATGGAGCCGAACTCAGAAAAGGCGGGGAAAAGGGGAGCCGAATTCAGCAAGTTCAGGGTGTTCGGTGAGAAAATTCAGCAAATTCGGGGTTTGGCGCGACATCATAACTGTCAGTTGGTATTGTTAAGCTGCATTCTCCCGCGGCCAATGGCAGCCAAGCAGTGTCTTCTCCTGGCCAATCAGAGCAGGGATTCTCACTTTTCAAAATGCCAGGAGAAGAGTTTAAAAACTCCCGCCCCTCCCATCCTGTCCCATTGCATTCCATTTTGGTGGAGCAAGAGATCCAGCCGAGTCCAGCCAGCGGAATTGGTTTGAGAGTGTTTGGGGGTCTTTTGGTTTGAGGGTTTGGTTTGGAATGCCTCGTTCTTGTTTGATTCCCCCTTCCCCATGCTTGTTGGGGGTCCACCGTAGCCTAGCCCCACGGGGTTGCTTTGAGAGGGGGCACGGCATGGCAGAGAGAGGGGCCTGCGCCTGCTGCTGCCACTAGGCAGGAGCGCCTAGTGCTTTTTTGATCTCCCCCCTTCCACATGCTTGTTGGGGGTCCACCGTACCGGAGCCCCATAGGGTTGCTTTGAGAGGGGGAGGGGGCACAGTGCAGCGGAGCGAGGGGCCTATGTCTGCCACCACCGCTAGGCAGGAGCACTTAGTGCTTTTTTTATTCCCCCTTCCCCGTGCTTGTTGGAGGTCCACCGTAGCCGAGCCCCACGGGGTTGCTTTGAGAGGGGGAGGGGACACAGCGCGCGGAGCAAGGGGCCTGTGTCTGCCGCCGCTGCTAGGCAGGAGCACCTAGTGCATTTTTTATTCTCCCCCTTCCCCGTGCTTGTTGGGGGTCCACCGTAGCCGAGCCCAGAGGCGTTGCTTTGAGAAGGGGAGGGGGCCTATTCCTGTTCCACCGAGGGGGCTGTGTGCCCGCACTCTTTGTTCTTGTGACCCTTCTCCTGTTTTTTCCCTGGGCACCCTTGCCTGGGGTGTGTCAGCTCGCCTCTCTCTATCCCTGGTTTGAAGGGTGGTCTTCAGGTGTGTGTCCTCACTGGCTTTCCGGCATTAATAAGATTGTTTAGGCTCCATCTGGCCTAGGGCCCTCGCAATAAAAACCAAAGCTGTAGGGCCGGTAAGCTTCTCAAAAGACTAGGGCCTGCTAGGATTTTAAAAGCGGCAAGGTATCTTGACTTTTTAAGTAGACTATAACTACTTCCTTCCAGCCTTGGTTAATGGAACTCTAATGGAACTCTAATAGTTTCCATGCGAATTGTGGGGGCAAATGGTTCATAATAATCCTGTCCGACCACCTGCGTAAATTCCCTCGCAACTTATCTTGCCTTATATTTAACTTTCCCATTTGGCAAGGTTTTGAGTTTGTACAACCAACGACAACCCAGAGCTTTCTTATTTGTCGGCAATTCAGATAAGGAAAATACTTCATTTGCCAAAAGTGAATTATATTCCGCCTCCATGGCTTGCGGCCAGGCATCTTTCTCTTCTGAGGCTAAACGTAATGCATCATTGTAATCAGTTCGAACTTTCACAAACACATGGTTAGCAGTTACACCATACCTTTGAGGTGGAACATCTTTTGTAGATCTAGAGGACACTCTTGGCACTATTCTATGATCTGCACTTTGCATACTCTCAGAGTCTGCATGTATTTTACATGTATTTTACCTCTGGCATATTTTCAGAGTCATCATTCATCGGTAACAATACTGTGGATGGTAATTGGTTTGCATGTATCTTAGGCCAATTAGCATCCTCACAGAATGTAGCTAACCGACTGAAACTTAATGCGTTTTGGTCATTTACAAAACGGTAAGACTTCATTACTGTCTGATACCCCAGGAATGTCAACTTTTTTGCTCTTTCGCCACCTTTTCTGCGTTGTTTCAGTGGTATATTGACCCATGCTTTACTGCCAAATATCCTGATATGATCCAAACTGGGATCTGTCCCATACAAAGCCTTGTATAGAATATTGTTTGTGGCACTTGTCCAAATTCTGTTTGAAATATAACAAGCATTTTTTGCTTCTTCAGCCCAGAGCATTTTTGGCAATCCAGCATCAATTAGCATTGATTTTATCATTCTTTGCAGTACTCCTGCCTTTCTCTCTGCACCTCCATTTTCTCGCCTCATGGATACATTAGCAATCCTATGTTCAATTCCTTGAGCTTTACACCAATGAGCCATTTCAGCAGACATGTACTCACCTCCAAAATCACTCTGAAACATACAGATTTTATGTCCCAATTGCCTTTGCACATTGTTAGCCCACATCTTTATAGTGTCACACACCTCTGACTTCTTGACTATGGGATACACCCATGTGAACCTTGTGACATCATCTACCGAAAGAAGAAGATATTTTCTTGTAGATATACTGTCTGGGAAAGGGCCTACCAAATTGCTAGAGAGGTTCTTGATACTCTCTCACTCCTTTTTGCAACTAGGTGTGCTTTAGACTTACTTTGTTTGCACACATCACAATCTAGATATGTTTTGCACCCTTCAACCTTCTCTTTGCCCAGCAGGGCAAGAGTTTTATTCAAGGTGCCCCAGCCCACATGACAGAGTTTTCTATATAGCATATGTATACACTTATGGTGAGGGTTTTTAACACTGTTTGTGCTTTACCTGCCATGTTCTCTAGCACATACACATTATCTTTCAAAAAAACCACTGCCATAACTATATCACGTTTTAGAATGTTACAGCACTTATTTCTGCATATTACACTGAATCCAGCAGAATCTAGTGCACTTATACTTAATACCTTTCTCTCAAGAGAGGGTATACAAAGCACATCATTGAATGTATGGTTTAGACTTCCAAACAATACACTTTCTTCACAGGAAACAGTTGCAGAACGTCCGTCTGCCAAACTTACATGACCTAACGCCGATTGATGTGAGTTCATTAGTAGTCTTTCCTCCCTCACGAATATTTGTGAAGCTCCTGAGTCAATAATCCAAGTGTCATTCAGGAAGTCTGGACTCACTCTCACCAGCGTAGCTTGCTGTTTGGTCACAAATTGATTCTTTTTTCCTCCTTTGTATTTCTTTGCAGCAGGACAAAATCGTTTGATGTGACCTTCCTCTCTGCAGTTGTAACATCTCCTCACACATAAAGCTACAGGTACAGGCTTGCTTGCTTCACAGACTTTCGTTGCACAGCTGTGGCTTACATCCTTCCTTATCTCATACTTGGCACAGCTCCCAGTCTGGCTGATTGCCAACCCCCGTTGCGTGTAACGCGCCTCCTCTTCTAATAATCTGCCTGTGACATACTGCAATGTTAACTTTGCTGCGTCCACAGATTCAAGGGCTGAGATAAGTGGGTCGAAACGCTCCGTCAGGGAACTTAAGACAAAAAACACCTGGTCTTGGTTGGAAATCTGCTTTCCCCTCTGAGCCAGCAGTTGAAAATACGTGGCTAGGGTATTCAAATGAGCTCTAACCTTCTCATTTGGCTCTATAGTCTTTCTATAAATCCTTCTCATCAGAGAGAGAAGGGATCCAGCCGTATCTTGCACGTATTAAGGCTATTCCAGGCATCTTTAGCTGACCCCTGTCCCGCCACATGCACCAACAGGTCATCAGCAACACGTGGCTAATGCCTTCTG